>NC_084462.1:172343570-173566903 GCF_027409185.1 Cynocephalus volans
CTCCTGGGGCTTGCTCAGTTCTCACAAACCCTTTGGCTGAGTGGGTCCTGCTGTCTGCCCTTGGGAGGAGTGGATAATGGGCTGGAGAAGGCTGGGAGTACGATTAGGGACACTCCTCGAGGAAACCAGAGGACTGAGGTCAAGGTGTCCCAGGCAACGTTAAAGTCTGTTCTTCAAGCTAGACCGAGGCGCCCGCCGCTAAAAATCCGTTAACAGTGGTTTCTGCCTGATTTGCAGTAGGATGTCGTAGAAAGAAGAGGGACTTTGGGATCAGATTGTCCTGGAACCCTGGCTCCACCACTGAACTCTCCTCATTGTGCTTGTCCTCACTTCTGCAAATGTGGACAGTGACACCCAGGAGGTGAATCAGATAGATGGCACGTGCACAGTGGTGCTTGACAGGTGCTCAGCAAAGGAGATGACTGTCATCATCACTATTTTTTTATTAAGTGAATTGAAGTTTGTTTAATTTATTTTCATCCCTAACATTTTCCGGAACCTTAGACATTCGCTCATTTGCCAGCAGATGACAAGTAAAAATGAACCCTAGTGGAGGCTCAGAGACAGCCCAGCAGAGCCAGCCCAGAGGTTAGGTGTCCTGCATGAACATAAGCGATAGTGACCGTGACTGTATAAATCACGATGATAGCATCTTTTTATGATGAGAAGTTGTTCCTAGTTTGCATTATGGGATTTAATGTTTCCTGGGGTTTGGCACTGGGCATTATGACTTAGAGCTGTTCTGCCTGGAATAGATCAAAGTAGCCCTGCCTCACTGTGCCTTCCATTTATCCAGGGAGTCCTGTTTGGAGAGGGGCGGTATCATCTGTCCAGTTAGGCAATGGTTGGTCCCCAGTGGCCTTGAGGTGGCCCTATTATTGGGCCTTCCTCCTGGGCAAGCTGGTGAGGTTCTGCTAGGTGGGGCAGGGAGGAGCATTCATTGGTTTATGCCCCCTTCTTCCACCAGAGAAAAACAAGGCAATATGAGCAGCGCCTGTTTCTCTGCCCCCAAGTTCCTGTGTCATCCTTGCCAGCAGTCAGAGGCCAGAGGCCACCATTTCCTGGAAGAGATGTGGGCCTACCCTGCCGCTCCACCCCCTGCCCCTCCCAAGAGTGAATGGGTTCCTTGTTCTCAGACGTAGAATAAACTGGACTGTGGGTGGCAAAGGCACATTGTCCCTGCCTTGGCAGAGAGAATTATGGATGCCTTGGAAATAATGCCTTGGCTTCTTGGACCCTGTCACAGACAGTTCCGCTGTGCAGCCTCTGAGTAGCTGGGGGTCATCCTGAAGACAATTGGCTTGGAATCTTAGAATGTCCCAGCTGGAAGGCCATCAAGTTGGACTCTCTGGGATTGGTGCAATGCCCTCTGGGAGGCCAAGTCATTGCATGGTTGGCTGTGCCTGTGTTGAATGCCTCAGTCTCTACACAAGTGCAGGAGACAGGAAAAGAGCCCTGGAGATCTTCCAGTCCTGTCTTCTCCTAGTTTCCCAGGGACATCTGGTCATCACAATTAGAGGAGGGGTGCTACTGTCATCTAACAGGTAGAGGTCAGGGACGCTGCTGAACATCCCACAGTGCACAAGTCAGCCGCCACCACAAAGAATTATCTAGCCCAAAATGTCAATTGTGCCAAGGCTGAAGACCCCTGATCTAGCCCAAAGTCACTCCTCCCACTGAGCAGATGGGCATTTGAGGTCCAGAGAGATGAACTGACTTGCAAAAGTTCAAAGGGTTTTAGTGGCAATGCCAGAACCCCTGTTGTGTGACCTTGATCTTTAGAATGGGCTGCTTGTCCAGATAGAGAAAGAGATGCCCAGGCAGGAGCTCGTTGCTAGGTCTGCCCATCTCGGTATGTGCCATCCTTTGGACAGGCCAGAATCACAGAAGTTGTCCATGGTATTGCCACAGCAGGGTTTGTGTGGGCCTCGGGCCTGGCCCCTTTTCACTACAGTGGCCTTCGAGGAGGCAGGAGCCACGGGCAGCCCTCTGCTTTGTTACTACCTCAAAGACATAGTGACCGCTTTTTAGATCCAGGTGTTCCACTCACCAAGCCGTGTGGCTACGAAAGAGAGAGCAAAGGCGCCAAGGGTGGTTGGAATGTGCCTGGCTCAGGCTGCTCAGCAGAGAGTTGAATTGTTGGGAGAGGGGCTCCCGCCGCTGTGCTGTTCTCGTTGTCATGGGAAGTCCCCACAGTGGCCTCAGAAGCCCCGACTCTGCCGCTTTACTCACAGCTCTGTGCTTTGCCTCTTTGACCCTTAGGAACCCTCAGTTTCCTTCTCTATAACATAGGACTAATAATTCCTGCCTTGCCTGTTTCAGTGGGAGGGGATCTGAGAATCAAAGAGAAACATTTAAGAAAAATGTGCTTTGAGAACAGACAGCACTGGCGTCACACACGTGGCTGTCTCAATTGGTTTTCAGTGGGGGAAGAAGACTGCCCTTGGCTGCCTTTTTGGAAAGAGAAGTGGAACACCCACCTCCTGTCATTCTGGCCCAGTACCATCCGGTACACTGTGTGGAGATGCAAATGATCTGTGTCTGTGCAGTATGGTAGCCACTAGCCGCGTGCGGCTAACGAGCACTTAAAATATGGCTAGTGCAGCTAAGGAAGTGAATTATTAATTTTACTTCATTTTAATTGATGTAAAATTAAATTAAGGTGTCTAGTGGCTACTGCATTGGACATGCACCTCTGGACCACCAGTATGGATATTTTTTCCTCTTTAAATACTATGATTTTGTCCCAAAGACACAGATATTTCGGGTTTCTTCCTTTTTGAACTGAACAGCAGTGATTTTTCTCAGCTGTGCCATCATCCCTCTTTGGCCCCTACCTGGACGAAAATCATTCTTAGCTTCCCTCAACAAGGACCCTTTTAAACAGGATTTAGGCTCTGTCCATAGAACTAGCAAAGAGAGGTTCTGAGATGGAATCGTCCAGAACATAGGACGTTCACATGCATCTCACTGGGATATCACTTCATCTTTGTTTGGTGCTTCAGAAGGCAGGCCAGGAGCTTCCAGCACCCCGGTGACCTCATGTCTGGGGTTCCTGACATGGAACCTGCTCTCAGACCCTGACACAAGGATTTTTAGAGGATGTATCCCCCGGGGAGACTGGTAAGGCAACAGGTGGGACAGGGAGTTTCAGCCTGATCCCAAAGGGGAACTCTGGAGGGCTGTTAAGCTTCACAGGTGTCCCCAACCAGTGGCTGGACCTTCACACTCAGCACTTGTCAGTCACTGGTTAAGACACTCTGGGGGACCCCATCTTGTGCTTAGCTACTCCAGCAGCCCTAGCCCAGTGTCCCAAAGAAGAGCTGCAGGTGCCCCAAAATGTCAGACATGTAGTTTCAGGGACCCTTTTCTGCATCCAGAGCAGAGTCCCCTGCATCCCAGCCAGCAGGTGGGAAGCAGCTCCCACCAACCTTCACGAGAATGTTGTTACCCCTTTTGTGAATGATTCTAGGGGTTGAATGTGTCTCCCAAAAGTTCATGTATTGGAAACTTGACCCCCATTTAATAGCATTAACAGGGTGGGAAATCCAATTATGTATGGTATTTGAAAGGTGGGGCCTTTAAGAGGTCATTGGATCCCAGGGCCCTGACTTCATGAATGGGTTAATCCATGAATGGGTTAATGATTCAATGGGTTATCAAGGAGTGGTTCTGATGGCTTTATAAGGACAGCAAGTGAGCATGTTAATGCTCTCACTCCTACCATCCTCACCATGGGAGAGCCTGCTTCACCACCCAGAAGAAAGCCCTCACCAGATGTGTTCCCTGGACCTTGGATTTTCCAGCCTCCAAAACTATAAGAAACGAAGTTTATTTTCTTTATAAATTACCCAGTTTCAGGTATTCTCTCATAAGCAACAGGAAATGAAATAATACAGGTGGGAATCTGAGGCTTGTAAAATCTGTGCTTTCTCTGGGGGTCACTTAGCAGGTGCAGAGTGGCCAAGTCAGGATGCAGACTTGGTTCTGTCTGTCTGCTGTGCTTTACTGTCTCACCACATTGTCACTGTTGAAACTCCTGGGCAGGATAGAGCCCTTTGCCACATGCTGAGAGACTCCCACCAGGCCATTGGTGTGATATTCGGAGTAAAGGGCCCTTCTAGAAATAAAATGGGAGGAGTGGAATGTTTACTCGCAAAATACAAATTTGGGTACAATTTCAGGATCCTCTGAGATGAAATGGGGCACATTCAGGGTGGTATGACTACAGACTTTTCAGGGTACTCTCAGACCGCTCTTCTAAGCTTCTGTTAGAATCTCAGATAAGATTCCCTTAAGTTAGGGGTAAACAAATGTTCTGCAGAAGGCCAGATAGTAAATATTTCAGGCTTTGCGGGCTGTGCAGTGTCTGTTGCAACTACTCAGCCCTGCTGATGTAGCATAAAAGCTGCATGGACAATATGTAAACGGATGTGTCTGTGTCCCAATAAAACTTTATCTGCAAAACAGGCAGTAGGCTGGGTTCGGCCATCAGGCCAGAGTTTGTCAACCATTTCTCCAGGTTGCCCCTGAGCCCCTCTTCAAAACAATTACAACTGTTTAGACAGAGCAGATTCTACCTGATGGGGATCCATGAGGCCCCCTTCATCCTTTACGTGCCCTCTTTAAGAGGAGGAAGTGATGCAGGATCTATTGAGCGTCAACGAGATGCTGGGGCTCTGCTGGGCATTTGCTACTCGTATTTACCATCGGGAGCATTTTCCCATCCCAAGGTCATGAGCCTCTCACAAGCAAAGATGAGCTTATTATTTTCAGTCTACTCACATTGCCTCTCCAGTCAGGGCATTATTATTTTTTGTTTTATAGTTTCCTGTTGTTTGTGCCTGAGGCACGCACACAGTTAAGTGTCTTGGTGAGGCAGGAATCACAGTCTGAGTTTACTTAGTGATTCTTTAATTCAGGTCCCTTCTCCTGTAGATTATAAGTGTCATGAGGGCAAGGTCGGTCTGTTTTGCTAACCACCATGTCCCTAGTATCTAGCACAGTGCATGGCACAGAGTAGGCTCTTAAGAGCGATGTGCTGAGTGACCGAATGGATTAGCACTTGAATGGTGAGGAGACAGCGGCAAGAGGGTGGGCTCAAGTGATCACCCAGACGTGACAGCATTTTGTCACCTCTTAACATCGCGGCACAGTTTTAAAGCTGGCGACCTTCTGCACAGCAGTGCCTCTGTGGTCCTGGGTGGGAACAGAAGCCTCAGCCAATCTGGGGAGGGGACCGAGGGCAAGGACCAGAAAAAGGGCGTGCCGCGACTACTAAGAGTACGTGCCGTTGACTAACAAGTCTTTGCCTTAAGGAGCCTAACAAAGAGGGTTGTTTGGGCAAAGAACAAGGGGAGACGTTTTCTTTCATCACCACCAGAAGCATAATTAATTATACCAGGCAGTGACCTGCTGTTCTCAGCTCCTGCCCCAGCCTCCATCCAGCTCTTTCTCTTGCTTTGGGAAAAGCCATGGCTACCCTCGCCATAGAGACAGAAGCCCAATTCATAATTTTCCTTTCTAATTAGGCACAGGAACGATGGAGACAATTACTAATAATATATGGGGTTTTTTTTTAAATGCCCCCTCAGGGGCCGAGCCTGAGAACAGTGCCCTCAACGATAAGCAGCCACTGCCACCACACTGGGCTCCGTGCCCAGGACACCCAGCAGAAATGAATGACGCAGAGGAGTGAGAGGCCCGTGGAGCACGAGCAACAGGTCAGGAATCACAGATGGAAGGATCCAGAGCCCCTCACCCAGGCATCAGTGGGGAGGTCCCAGCCACCAGCAAGGGGGAGCAGAAAGACTCAGGGTGCTAGCTGCCGTGCCCCCATTCCTTCCCTTGCTAGCCTAGGCCAGCCCAGATAGAACCCCTGCATGGTGCTGCCCTCTTTCCTCCACCTTGTAGGGCTCAGCTTGAATGTCATCTCATCGAAGAAGCACCCCCAATGCCCCAGGTGACACCGATCTTCCCCTTCCCCATACAGTGTAACTCACGCTCATCACCTCATCTCATTTTCTCCAAAGTGTTTCTTTCAGCAATTCGTGGCTCCATGTGGATTTGCTTGTGTATTTTTGTCCATGTACCAGTCACAGGTTGGCCCTGGAGCCAGACTGTCTGGGTTCACATCCAAGCTCCAGCACCTGCCCAAGTGAAGTTGGGCAAATTCCCTTCACCTTGTTTCGTGCCTCAGTTTCCTCATATGGTCAAGCACGGTCCTCCATCCCTGTGAGCACCCTTCACCCCCTCGCCCTGTGCTCACTTCATCATACACGCTAGACCTAACCAGTCTCAGCTCTCCCGCTCCCGGCCTGCCCTAAGGTGGCCCTGTGCAGCTGAAGGGGCTGGAGCAAGATGCCACTCTGGAGCTCGCCTGGCCTTATGTTCACAACCTCGAGCCTCGCGGTGCCCTGCGCGTCGTCCGTCCCCCAGTCCACCCACTCAGCCCCTGCTCCTCGCTCTCAGTGGCTGGCTTCCCTCTGCACTGGGAGGACTGATGCATCCAACGCCTGTCACCAACCCCTGCAGCACCTGGACCCACACGCTGTCCTCCCACCTTTTCCACACCTCGGGCTCCATCCAAAGACCCTCTGCCGCCTACACGCGGCCCGTCCTGGCTGACTTGCTCAGGGCACTGTCCACTCCTTCCCTGCCAACCCATTGCACACATGCACACACATTCACTGCCTCCCACCTTAAAACCCTCCTCTCACCTCACCTCTCCACCCGCCACAGCCGCACGCTGCTGCTCCCTTTTGCAACCAAACTCCACCAGCGACTAGTGCATGCTTGCTGTCTCCATTTCCTCCACCACGTTCTCTGTTCACCTGCCCCAGTTAGGCTTCCTCCCCCAACTCCCCCGAAACCACTTCGCGGTGGACAACAGCTCCAGCCAGCAGTCAGGTGTCAGCCTCATGTACTTGGCCATCAGCTGCAGTGGACACAGTTGGCCTGTTCCTCTCCTTTGATGTCCTTCCCTGACTTGGTGGCGGGACTGCACATGGCCATGGCCCCCTTCCTCGCTGGTCTCTCACTCCACTGCTCCTTGGACTTCCCATGCGGAGGTGCGTCCAGACTCAGGTCTGGACCCTCTTCTCTTCTCTGCACCCCCTCACTTGATGGGCTCAGCCAGCCTCAGAGATGGGTGCCGACGACTCTCACATTTACACCTCCCACCTGGCTCAACTCAGAATCCAGACTCAGCTGCTTGCTCACCGTCTCCCTTGGTGTGTATGGGAATTTCAAACTTGACTGTTGACCTCCATGCCCTGCAAAGCTGCCTTGCCCCAGTCTTTCCCAGAACTGCATGACCCCTAAACCAATTAGGGGCAGAAGGACTGAAACAACCAGATCTGCCTGAGACCACCAAAAACCCACCTTCTAGGCTGGATCCACCTCCCTGAGGGAGGCGGGGTGTATACAGGAGAAGACTCTCGGTTCTGCTAAGGAGTGGGGGAAGAATATGGGTAGGCAGCCAAGGGGGGTCTGTTGCCAACTCTCTGATTGCTTATCTCACTTAATCTTTGCACCAGCCTATGGGGGAGGTTCTGTTATTTTCCCCAAATTTATGGTGAAAGTAACTGAGATTAAATCTGACAGACTAATGACTTGTCCAAAGTCAGAATCCGGATTTTAACTCTAGGTCCCTCTGATTCAAAGCCAATGCAGATAATGACTGTGCTGAACTGGACAACTGATACCCCAGGGAGGAGAAGCCCTCCAGGTGGGGAGGTAGCCCTGATAACCCAGCAGGAACCAGCACAGGCCTGGAGTCAGGGAGAGGCAGTGGACAAGAGGAGGGGCAGGTGGAGGGGATCAGGGGAGCAGCCACAGGATTGGGTGCTAATAGCCTAGCTGTGGGGCTCAGACAGCAGAGGGAATGCCCAGGCTGAGGCTGGGCCTGAGGCTGGGAGGAGGTCAGGGCCAGGAGGCCCAGCTCACTGTTGGATGCTTCCAACACAGAGGGCCAACCAGACTGGGGGTCTCAGAGATGATGCACACGTGGGGCAGGTGCTGAGGGCACAGAGTGTGTCTTCAGGGCCCCTTGTACAGCAGTGAGGGGAGGACTGAGGGCCCCAGGCAACTCTCCCGGGGAAGCCAGCGAGGGGTCTGTCCTGGCTGGCTCTTGGGTTTGCGCCATTCTGAAGGCCCAAGACAGTCCTGGTGTAGTCTGGCTGAACCCCTCGCCAGGGGCTCAACAAGGCTTTATGCGATTCTGTGGACCCCCAATTTCCAGCTCCAGAGGATGAGAGCAGGGAACGCTCAGCACGGCCGCCCCCCACAACCCAGCTGGGGGCAGCAGGCAGGGGGCGCCTGCATGGGGCTGGAGAGCAGTGTGAGCCTCCAGGAGGGCTGCAGAAGGGGTGGGGGGAAGAGACAGATCAACCCCAAAGAGGGCAGAGGAAAGCCCCCAGGAACTCTGCATCCTCTGGGAGGCTAATTTTGCCTCTCTTTCTGTTGGGGGTGCTTTCTACCTGTGGAAGACAGGGCCTTCCTGCTGTGGGAACTCTTGGTTTGAAGGAGGAATTAGGAGGGCTTATGAAAAATAAGATCTCTGTGCTGGACCCAGTAGCCTGAGCCAAGTTCCCATCGCCAGAGAAGGGCTGGAAGGGTCCCCACGCTGAGCGCGGATGGGCTCTGTGTTCACTAGAGCAACACCAAAGATTTTCGATTTCTCTCTACAAATGGAGACTTAATTCAGAGGCTGGCATAAGGCACAAGGTTCGATTTTGTATTTGTGGTTTTCAAGTCCAGGCCATGTACTCTGGTATGTTCAGGCTAAGAAATGAGTGAGCGGCCCCACACCCAAGCTCCCCCGGCCCATGGGGAGTGGACACCCTGGCACAGGCCTCCCCGTGGGTACCCTGTGCCCATGGAGAGCAGCGGCTGAGAGTCAGTCCCTTGTGTCCCAGAGACAATGGGCTCTGTGTGGGGGCGGGACATGAAATAGGGAGGCAGAGGCCCTGCCCCCAGCCGATCCTTCCTTAGTGAACTTTGGATCTGTGTCAAGCAGGCCAATGGGGTGGGGCTGGGAGCACCGAGGTAGGGAAAGGGTTGTCAGCCCGTGAAGGAACTTCTGCGAAATCCTCTCCTTTGAGAGCTGAGAGATGGGAGGACCTGGGTCTGGTCCCTGTGTGGCCTTGGGCAGGCCCCTCTTTCTCTGAGCCTCAGTTTCCTTCTTTGTCCAGAGGGTCTATGAAGCAGATTCACATGAGTCTCTGGCAGAGCTCCCAGCCCCTCGCTGTCCTTGTGAGCCAGATGAAACCAGTGGATGTTTTAGGTGAGCTGGGGGGGGGACAGGGACAAAGAGCTAGCGTGCTCATAAATACTCTGAAACAGGTGCTCACCTTTCAGTGTGTGCTCTGAGTCCACATGTTTGCATTGTTCCTAGATGTGCTGGACAGTGTCCTCAAGACCCTCAGGTGGGCAGGAGGGAGTGGGCAGAAAGGGGCCGTCCACCCTCTAAGGGCCAGCTGTCTGCTTCCAATGCCCAGTGCCTGGTGGCATCACCAAGCCCATCCAACCCCAAGACGGAGAAATGCCTCCCAGCCGAGGCCAGCATCTGCCATCAGTTCCCACAGGAAAGGCTGAATTTGTCCTCTCTGGTCTGGGAGGCACATGCATGGACGTTAGACTCTTGAAGGAGACTGAGACTGATCTCCACAGTGCAGGGTCCCTGGACAAGCCGGCACTAGACAGAATTGCCAGCATATGGCCCGCCGCTGGGCTGGGAGCTGGGCTGCTGAGGAAGCCAGAAGCAGGAGCACACGACTGCAGGTGGCGCCTCCTCACCTGACCGTAATTAAGGCCAATTAAGCACATGGCCCTTTCAGCTCCTGGGGAAGTCAGCAAACACTCAGGCGGCCTGGGTGTGAGTCACCAAAGACTTTGTAAGTTAGAGGAGAAACATCTAATGAGGCCCAGAGGCCCGCAGCACGCCCACAGTGTCACCAGCAGCGCCCAGCACTCAGGCTGTGCCCAAGAAACAGGAGCTATGTGAGTGACGGCCAGCCTCTTTGAGCGGTCACACACAGGGTCAAGAGGCCCAGTGTGGATAAAGCCTCCGTCTCATGATGGAAAAGTAACTGTAAAACAAAGAACATAGCGATTGCTCCCTCCTGCTAGAACCAGACTGCATTACCATTGAAAGATGCCTTGCCAAGCTGAGATGGTTGCAAACCTACTCGCTGTTCCTTTGATTCAGTCATCCCTCACTCAGTTGCTCCCATCAGTCAAACACCTCTAACAGCTGGTCACCCATTAATGTGTGCTGAGTTGACCATGAGTATTGTTGCAAGCCTATGTGTCCTCAGTTTCCCCACTTCTAAAAGGGGAACACACGCGGGCTATGCACCTAGTGCCTGGAAGTTGTCACTGGGTAAATGATGGTTGCTACTCCTGGTACCCACAAAAATACTGCCTCCGTGGTCTCATTTGATAGTCACAAGACACTATGAGGAATATAGGGGAAGCGTTTGTCATCAAGAGTTGCTGAAGGGACCACAAGTCCCCCAGGGGAATCTCTTTGGTCTCCTCAGCCTCCTTGAATTACCATTCAGATGGGCACTTCCGAAGCTCCCCATCCCACCTGCCTCTTTCCAGACACCTGTAGGTGTATCTTGATCTCTTTTCTGATTCTGTTACAGCACTTGCCATGGATGACATGCAGGTGTACTTATATCTCCGTTGGTGTATTTGTTTACTGTTGGCTTCCTCTACTCTGCTCGTTCCCTTGGGGAAAGACCCCATCTGTCTCGTTCTCTCCCTGGACTCTCAGTTCCATCTCCCCAACTTGCGGAGCTGGCCGGGCCCTGCCTGGCTTCTCCCTCCTGCACCACTGCTGGGAATCTCCTCCAGGCAGGAAGCTGGGCCAGCGGGACACGCCCCTCACTTGTTTCCGATCTCTTGGAGAATCACTGTTTTTCATTGCCTGATGGCCACCGTGTTGAAGACCACTGTTTTGTATATTTGGTATGGTTTTTTGGATGTTTCAGGTGGAAGGGCCCCTGTTACTCCATCTTGGCTGGAATCAGAAGTCCCAGAGCTTTTAAGGGTGACTTTCTTAACTGAAAAGAAAGCAGTTCCTCTGATAAGGCAAAACTGAGCCTGGGTGGTTCTAAATTGCTCTCTCTGGTTGCCAGTGCCATCATCTTTACAGGCGTCAGGAGCGCTTAATGAATACAGCAGACAGCCTCATGGAGTCTCAGGAGAGAGGGTGTTGTGACCCTGAGATGTCAGGACAGCTCCTGCCCTGTTGTCATGTTTGCAGAATCTTGGCTGGGAGCAAGAGGGGGTGACGGAGGAGACAGAGCTTGGGCAGCCTCATTCCTGGGACTTGACACTCTGATTGTCTCAGCCTTCCCTGTCTGACCACCTGCCTCTCACAGCCTCCGCCTCACCCCTGAACCACCTTAGCACTGTATGATTTCCTCCCTGCAGCCACAAATGACTTTCACCTTGCATATTAGTGATTTGTGCATGTCTCTTCTCTTGGGGACTGCCCGCTCCTTGAGCAAGGCAATCAGATCTTAGTCGGCGTTGTAATGGTCCACGGGGCAGCTGGCACCAGACCTGGTAAGGGCACAGTCTGTGTCTGATTCATTTTTGTACTCCCAGCTCCTAGCACAGTGCTGGGCACTGAGCGTGCTCAGTATGTTTGGTGGATGGATGGATGATGGATGAGTGCCTGCATGATGTGATCTTCTCAAATGTGAACCATCAGTCTGCACACATGATAAGCTGTCTGATCGCCTCTTCAAAGAGGTAGTGGCTGTGCCCAGCCAATGGGACATTCAGGCAGGAACAGACCTGGCCTGCAGCCCAAAGATCAGGGTCTCGACCCTGGCCCCTGGGCAAGTTGCTTCTTGATCCTGAGCCTCCGTATTTATTCTCTTTTCTGAAACACGCCTCTTAGGCTTCCTCCAGCTCCAACATTCTCTAATTGACTTTGTCGAGGATAAATAAGAATGCATTCTTTGAACACAACAGCTGGTTTTCTAAGAAAAATCCAAAATTTATACTTCAAATAGATTTCACAAAATGCCTCTTTTCTCGTCTGTTAGCATTTTTTTGCCTTGAGTAATTTCCTCACATGCATGTGGTGATCAGTACACTGCTGAATATTAGAGGGAGACCCCTCTGCAGGACACTCTCAACCACCAGCAGGAAAATTCCCACCTCATTAACAGAGAATGTAAAGAAAAGAGGCACTGTGAAATTCAGTGCTAACTTCCAAGTGAGGCTTACAATCAAGTTGATGGAATTTCTCAACAGGGGCCCTGTTGGCATTTTTCAGGGGACAAGTCTACCTTCTGTGGGAATAGCCAGTTCATTGTCATTAACATCTACAGCTGCTGGGATCACTCATTGTGGCAACCAAAGACAACCTCCCCATACTTCCAAGTGCTTACTGGAGGGGGTGCAGCCCCTGGCTGAGACCACACACTGGTAGATCTATCCCCCAGCCACAGGAATGTCAGATAACCTTCTGTGGGCTACTGCTGGGCAGGGATGGCTCTGGGGACTTGCCCAGAGGTGTTACAGCCTGAGGTACAGTCACAGAAACCAAAATTGCTTCCCTTTGCAATTGAGTGAAAAGGAGGAAGCAAACCTTTGGGGTTTGGGGGCCCAATGTAGACAGAATAGCCTTGGATGATAAGGTAGCCTTTCTGACTTTTCAGCAGTAGCTGCTGCTGTAGGGAAAGTGGGGCCTGTATCTGCACTGAGTCATCCTGGGAAAAGTCAGCCAAGCCAGGGACACCCCAAAATAAGGAATTGCGGGGAAAGGATGTTGTCTTTGATATTTCACCAAAAAAGCATTGAAATTCATTATGGGGAAAAGGGGAATCGTTCTGGTCCTCCTTCCCCTTATTTTAGAGTTTATTCTTATTTTGAATGTTATATCCTATATCTTTTAGTGTTGGAGTTTCTAGAGGCCTGATCCTGCCCTGGCTGAGAGCAGCCCAGTGGCATCCATGTCCCAGCCATTTCTCAGGAAACATTTCTGATTCTACTCTGTCTCTATGACATCTGAGGTCCACCCCTCGGGACCTTGCATTTGTTAATGGGATTTTCAACCAGTGGGAAGCACGTAATGGCTTCCTGGATCTCCTAACCCAGCTGCAACAATTCAGTAACCACTCCCTTCCTTCTGTTTTCTTTCCATCTTTTTTTATTCTGCACCGAAGTGTACAAACTGCAAGCAGTTGGGAACAGCAGCTTCGCAATTCCTTATAAAGTCAATCATACACACACCATAGGACCCAGCAGTCCCACTCCTAGATGTTTATCCAAGAGAAATATGAAAACATGTCTATACAAAGACTTGCATGCACCTTTGTTCACTGTAATCAAAACCCAGGAACAGCCTAGGTGCCCATCAACAGGTGGATGAATAAACACACCACAGTATGTACGTATGATGGAGTACTACTCAGCAGTAAAGAGGAAGGAACCACTGAGATGTGCAGCACATGGATGAATCTCAAAAACACCATGCTAAATAAAGGAAGGAAACAAAAAGAATACATACCACATGATTCCATTTATATGAATGCTAAGAACAAGCAAATCTAATCTGTGATTTTAGAAATCAGAATAGTGGTTGCCCTCAGGGTGGGGGATGACTAGAACGCAGCACAGGAAAGCCTTTTGGGGTGTTGGAAATGTCCTATGTCATGACGGAGGTGTGGCTTCCAGTGGTACATGCATTTGTCAGAGCTGATCAGATGGCACACTTAAGATGTGTGCATTTCACCAGATGTAAATTACACCTCAATAGGAATAACAGTAATAAGGAAGCACAATCCACGCCATCCTTTGGGAAGCCATCCACCTGTTCCCCACGTACTGACGCACCCCTCCAGGTGCCTCTTTTGGAGTGGACACAGAGTCTGGGGCATGGTTTTGATTCTTTTGCAGGCATGTCTTGAAGACCTGCCCAGAGATAGTACTGTCTGTCTGTCCATCCGTCCATCCCCTTCTCCCTCCCTCACCATCCCCTTCTCTATTTCTGTTCTTCTTCCCTCCCCCCCATCACCTCTTTTCCTCCCATCTTCCCTCCTTCTCTGTCTCTCTCTCTCCCATTTCTTTTGCAATTCTGGGCACTTCTTTCCAGTTGCTTCTGGGTCTTCCCAGAACCTCTGGGATGAGGCTGTGTGGTGTCTGCTTTTCTCAGAGGAAAGTGAGCCGGCCTCAACTACACCTGTCCTTTGGGTCTATTCCAACACAGCCCATGCCAAGAGGGGAGGACAGGTTCACCCCAAGGACTCCGTGGATTGAATAAGAATGGGAGGGCCCTGTAGCACCCAGGGTCAGGTGCTTTATCAATGACAGACTTTTCCAAACTGTGGCCACCCCCATGCAAACTGAGATGGCTGCAGGCATGCATTACCCGGGCCAAATCCAAGGAGAGAGCCTGCCTCCTGCAAGAAATTAGCTTAAGAAACTTTTTCTCCTTCCTGCCCCAGCGTCCCCTGTGAGCCCTGCTCCCCACCCCCACGTGCAGAAGAATTGGATTTAATGCCTCAACTGAGAGAATGAGATGTTCTGTTATTTTTCATGGGAAATTAAACCCGACCCTGCTGTCAGTTAGCTCATGCCAAGGGTGGATGGATGGCCTGGGGCGCGGCTCTTAACCCCTGCTCTGAGCACACCAGGGCAGGGACAGAGGCACTTGGAGGCCAGCCTGGCTGGGGGCCAGCCATGATGTCATCTTCTGCGGGGTGGGGGTGGGTACGGCAGGAAAGGTCAGAGAGTTTTCATCCAGGTGATGGAGAGCAGTGAGCATTGGTGTCACCCACGACAGTGCCACCTCTGATGCTGGCCTCAACCTGCAGATCCAGGGGAGACTCAGGCTTTTCCTGTCTCTTTCAGCCCCCAACTCTACCTCATGCCCCACTGAGGAAAGCTGGTGGTCGGGGCTGGTGATCGTCATTGCCGTATGTTGTGCCTCCCTGGTGTTCCTGACTGTGCTCGTCATCATTTGCTACAAAGCCATAAAACGGTGAGTGCCACCCATGCGCCGGCTCTGAGCCAAGGGCTCGGGCTCCTGCACCCACCTCTATCATTTTTTTTAGTTAAAAAAAAAATTGTTAAATATGTAAGAAGCAGAAACACACATGAACTTCCATGGACCCTCACCCCGATTCAACAGTTATCAAGATTTATATCTGTATATCTATTTCCTTTTTTTCCTTTTATCTTCTTCATTGCTGCAATGTTTTAATGTTCGTCTTAGACATAATACCCCCATCATTTTTAGGGGTTTGATTCCACAAACATTTGATTAGCACTAATTATATGCCAGGCACAGTGTAATACCAAAAAAAAAAAAAAAAAAAAAAATATTGCAAAACACCAAAGAATATAATAGGAGTTGCTAATAATATAACGTTTCTAAGAAAGTTTTTAAAAAATTCCCTGAGGCCCAAAGTTAGAGGGTCCACATTAAGAACAATCGTAACACCCAAAATACTTAATTTTACTCTTTTAATCGATTGTTTATGATTTCACTCTAATAATGTAAAAGCAGGAAGGGTAAACTATCAAGTTAAAAGTCTTAAAACAAGCACATGGTCAGGCACACAGGAAAAAGAGCCATGAAAAGCCAACATCCTGGGAGCGTCCTGCCAAGTGGGCAGAAGGGACAGGACACAGGGCCAGGCAGGGCAGCTCCATGAAGGACAGGCCGTGCCTTCGGCATCTGTCTCCCAACTGAAAACCCTCCTCCTCCCCCAAAGCTCATGCTGCAGGGCAATCTCTGAAAACAATGCTAAATGATACGGGAATGACTGTGGTGTGGGACTGGACTGGGCACTGGACTCGTCTCACCAGTGTTCTCTCAGTTCATCTTTTCCCAATCAGCTCCATTTTGCAGATGAGGAAACTCAGGTTCTAAGGAGTTAGGCAGCTGCCCCGGATGGCACAGCCAGTAAACACTGGAGCCAGAACTAGGAGACTTCAAAGTCCAGCCCTGACCGCAGTGCCGTGTTACTGGCAAGTTTAACTCCAGTGTTGGACTGAGAACAGACCTCCATGTTCTGTCTGACCATCCTCAGAGGTGCGGAAGACGGGTCACCAGGGGTGTGGTGAGGCGTGTCTGTGCCTCTCGGAGGCCAGAAGGACAGACAGAAAGGCCCAAGGCTCTGAGACCCTGTGACTCTGGGCAGGGGCCTGGCCTTGGAAACCAAGGTGGATGCTAGAGTCTCCCAGGGCACAGGGCTAGTCCAGTTCCCAAGTGTTTTGTAGGCACCTACAAGGTGCCAGGCCTGTGGGCACAGGTAAGACCCTGGCTGCACCTACAGATTGCTCACCTAACCATGCAGGGTAGGGGCTGATAAGGGCCACGAGGCTGCGGGAGGTGTTGGCAGCCTGTTGGGGGTGTCCAGCGGAGTCATGGTGAACTCTGATCTGGACTGCACAGCGTTTGAGCTGACAGCCTGCTGGAAGGGAGGAGGGTGTTAAGCAGGGGAGGCACTGCAGGCAAAGGCACCCGTGTGAGCGAAAGCACCAGGAAGACCCTGTGACACAGGAGATGAGGTTGCAGGGAGCCGTGAGCCTGACTGGGGAGGCCACCATTACCAGGCACCATGAGCCACTGAGGGTTTTTGAGGAAGAGTGTGTCCCACCAGGGAATGTGCTGCCAGTCCCCTCAAGAACGACCCCCGACACACACACTGGACCTCCCTGCCCCAATCCTCCCTGAAGAAATGTGCTACCTGCTTCAACCAGAGGAGGAAAGAGAGCATATCAGAGCAAACTCACGTTAATATCTTGCTACAGTAGCGCTGTCCCGCCAAAGCTGTGCTCAGCTTTCAACTGGTTGCGGGGGGTTTCAGCTGTGTGGGGGGATCTCCCAGGAAGGAAGGGTATGGGGGCACCATGCTGAGCTCCCCTCAGAGAAGCCTCCTGTCTGCCCTCTGTCCCCTTCCACTTCTAGCTCCTGGTTCCTGGTCTATCAGCATCCTGGAAAAAAACAGAACTCGCTCCAGACAGCTCTTTCCGGGGGTGGGAGGCGCTTCTTTGGGGTGGGGGTGGGGCTCCTTCCAGGGGAGGGGCATTGAGGGTTTCTTGGGGGGCGTGGGCAGGTCCAGGAGCGAATGGGGCAGTGGCGCTCAGGGACTGGCAGCAGTGGGAGCAGTTAATACCCCTAGGACGACAGGCAAGGGAAGGAAATAGTGCCATGGGGACCTAGTGAGAGCCAGAGACTCATGCTCACCAGGGGAGCTGCCCAGCAGGAGCTATGGTTGGACCTGCCAGAGAAGCAGCCCCAGAACAGGGAGGAAGCGGGAGGAAATGCCCCAGCCTCTCTCCACGCTCTCAGGTCTCCCATGGCCAAACCCTAGAGGCATAAGCAGGGCAATGCAGGAGATACAGTCAGCAAGGTCAGCCTCCTGGGGCCCAGGGCAGGGAGAGAGAGGGGAATGGGCAGCTGGGGTGTAAATGAAGACTGCAGCACTGTCCCTTTTCTGCCCCAGCAGCATGCTCTGCATCCATCACCTGGGGACACGGAGGAATAAGACCCAGCCTTCCTAGGGTGTCCCAGCATGCACAGGCATTCAGTGACAGGAGGGGGCTCTGCCAGACCCACCTAGAAGAAGGCTGGGAGGGAGGCTTAACCCCCCAGGGAGAGAGAAGGAGGCAGCAGATGCCAGGAGCTGGCGTGGGAAAGCAGGGTGCCCTCGCTGCCTCCCAGGCATGGACCTCAGCTGAGACTGTAAGTGATAGCATCTCACCCAGGATCTGCCTGTCTGCATTTCTCTCCAGAGTAAATGGAGGATTTCTTGCTCACAGCCAGTTCTTTTTGGTCAATAATTCATCTGAAACATGCCTTTACTCTCAGTAAACAAAAGTGTCCCATGTCACTGTAAAACCATTAAATGGTAGATTCAGTGATATACCCGTCTTTTTTAAAAAACTCTCACAGCTTCGAGTCCTAGGAGAGGATTTCTGAGACATCTTTGTGAATGGCCCCAACACAGTCTTTTGGATCTAGATGCCTGGGAGGATGGTTCTAGAATCCACTGGGGTAGGAAGGAGGGATTCTAGAGATGCCAGCTTCTGGCCACAGGGCCACAGGCCTCGGCAGGGTGGGAAGAGACTGAGGACTGAGTTACAGATGTGGAAGGTACACCCTGCAGAGCCCTCACATCTGTCCGTGGCCTGGCTGGAGGGGGATAGACCTTTGCAAGAGGTGGCGTCTATTCAGCACTTCCTAGACACAGATTTGGTGAATCAGCACCTCATCCTGTGACTCCACAAACTTTCTCCAAGTCCCAACTCTGCTGGGTGATATGGTGCCCAGGGAGCGCAGAGGCTGGGGGATCCCAGGGGAGGAGCACCTTGCGCAGACTTGCTGGCCAGGAAGATTTCCTAGATGCAGGTGCATCAGTAGGTCCAGGAACTGAGGAAGGGTGTTACTCGTTGGGACTACCACACACAATGGCCCCCAAGTCCCCTGTCAACTACCCAAACTCCAGAGAGTCCCCAGCCATGCGGAGCCCATGCGGTTTGCATGTTGGTGGCCTCGTTGCCCTGAGCTTGTTATGAACAAGTTCTTTATCCACAGCAGGACCCACAGCCCTTAGTGCTCTGCACCCTTGTGCCCAACACCCAGGCCACCTCCTCAACCCTAGGCCTGACCTGCACATGTTTCAGACAGCAGGACAGTTTCTCTGAAACTGTTACAAGAACCAGGACCGGGAGTCAAGACCCCCAAGTTCTATTCCCAGCCCCAGCACAGCTCAGCAACGTCCCTTCCGTCTGTGGATCTACTTCCCTTCTCTGTGAAATGAGGTCCTCCAAGTCTCCGTCCAGCTCCCCAAGCCTTTGTTTCCCATCCCAAGATCGCAGGCGGCCCACCATCCCTCGGTCCTTCCATCGCTCAGATAATTAAGGACCACAGTGCTCATCAGGGTGGGAGATGCAATAATCCTGCAGAGTCCTGGAGATATAGCTCCGGGGTGCCCGCTGCCAGGTAGGAGAGCCAGGCAGGGAGAGGGAGACACCCTGTGGACTCTCACGGAGGAGGCCACTCTCCTGGTGTGGCATTTGCAGCTTCTCTGACGATCACATCCTTCACGTGTCTCACCTTCCTCGGCTGTCCACGGCGTACATCTTTACCTTATGCCATCGTTTACCATTAAGTCACTTGACAGCCATTTCCTTCTCATTGACAGGGTATTGGCTAAAAGACCAATAAGAGGCTGCAGAACAGGGCGGCCGATCCTGCAGATCTTTAATTGCAGGCACTAAGCAAGCATGCTGCTTCCTGGGCGTGGCCTTGAGTGTGCACGCCTGAGCTTGCCTTTGTACCCCCATGTTGCTGGGCACTCGGCTCGTCAGCTGCTCGTGGTCAAGCCACTTCCTGGAGAACAAACACTTTTGAGTGCTCAACTCTCTTTGATGGTGACTTAGAAAACCCTTGACCAGCACGTGGCTGCTCAGGAAGTCATCGTTGGCCCACAGATACTTATTGAACATCTACTATGTGCTGGGGACGATACCAGGCACCAGGGATGTAGAGAGATGCAGTGGAGGAAGCAGTTTAAGCACGCAGACCAGTGATTTAAGAGACTATAGGGGCTAGGAAGAGGGAAAAAAGCAAAGGAGACAGGGTAATTGGGGAAAGGAGGTCGGGAAAGGGGTTGCTCCTGCCTCCCAAAGAGTCAGGCATGTAGTGTGTGCCTTTTAAAAGAGCTTAATGATTGGAAAGTATGATTAGGGCTTTGCACATTCATTACTACCTTTTAATTTAATTTTTATTTTTATCGAAGTAATACATGGACAGAGTTTAAAATGTCAGCTGTGCCACAGGGCTATTAAGACAAACAGCCTCCCGACTTACTCCTCTTCTCCCCCAAGCCTCCTTGAGAGGCAACCACTTTTAACTGTTAGCTGTTTCTCCTGGTATTTCTCTCCATGTTCTAAGTGATGCATATACCACTCTTTGAAGTTTCCTTCTATTTAAAATATTATCCATTGACTTTCCGCTATGGGAGAGGCAAGGATCAGCACCCTTGCAACAGAGACACACGAAACTCTTCTCTGCCCATCCTCCACCTATGGATAGCTCCAGTGCGGGGTCGGTGTCCATTCAGTGTTGACCTTAGCAGGACAATGTAAACGTTGCTCACAGCTGAGCCACGCAGGGTGCTATGATTTGCTTCCTTTCCTGGAGTTAACAGTGCCTCTCCAGGTGGACTGGTGAGCCTGTGGCCCAGCTGTTGGGCTATGATTATCCTCTCCAACAGCCTTCCAAGCTGGATGGTTCTAACGAGGCTCCTCTCTGGGAACTTACTCTATTCAGCTCTCTCCCTCTCTCTCTCACATCGCTTTTAGCTTAATTACTTCGTGGGTTTTATCGCAAGTCTTTCCTGAACCATAGACTCGATAGAAAATCAGTGAAATGAGTTTTCTGTTTATAATTTACATTATTTTGGGAGCTTTGGGGTGGCCCAGAGAAGGGTTAGTTGTTACTGAATGTGTGGCTTGTAGTGAAGACCTGATTACCTGGGGCAGCTGGAATGCTAGGGAAGAGTGGAGGTGAGTTTCCCATGGAGTCTGAGCCAGAGTAAGCCTCCACCGTCATGGTCAACCCCTTGTTTGACAGATGGCTCAGGTCCCAGAGGCTTCCAGCCCTGTTCACTGAGCACTCAGGAAGCTCTCTCTGGTCAGTGCCTGGTTCCTTTCCCTTCTAATTGAATCCTTACTGCTCCCCACTCAAGACCCGACTCCAGTACCACCTCCTCTGAGATGCCACCCTGGACTTGTGTAGATCTCTCTGTTCCCTGCCTAAATGCTGGAGCTGGAGCTCTCCCTGAGTTTACGATTCTTCTTTCTGCTGTAATTAGTTTCACACGTTGGTGTTCACATGGCGTGTGCTCACGCGCGCATGTGTGAGTGCTGGTGCGCGCGCACGCACACACACGCACGCACACACGTCAGATGGGGAGCGGTCATCTTCTGGTCCTTCTCATCTCTCTCCCCGACAGCACCTGGCACGGCGCCCGGCATGTAGCTACTACTCGGTGACTGTTTCTGTGGCATGAATAGAGGCTTGTTTATATAGACTTGCCAGATTCCACCTTTGAAATTGGCAAACTCTATTTAGAATTGCAGTATATCCATTTTTTTCTCTATCTGGGTAGGTGAAGTAGAATCTGCTTTAGGAGTAAATGTCATGTGCCCAGTTTTAAATGCCTGGCCGTCACCACCCCCCCAGTTTTGGTTTCCTCGATCCTCTGCCATCTCTGCTCCCTTCCCTCCCAGTTTCCTCAGTCTTCTCCCCCATACGCTGCTCGAGTGCGGGCACACTGAGTCAGCGCCACCCCCCCATGCTTCTGAGTGGCACGGCCTCCATCCCACCTGTGCATGACACACTCTCAGGCTGCGAACGCCGTGGAGGAGCCCCCCCTCCACCTGCCACCTCCTCGTCCTCCCCACAGGACACACCTCCTATGTCAGGGGCCAGCCCAGCCCTGTCCTCCCCCATCCGCTGCCCTGGCCTCTAGCTGAACTTCAGAGTCAAGGCCAGAAGAGGGGCGTGGGGGGGGGTGGAGAAGGTAGGCTGGGTCCGGAAGCCAGCAGTGAGGACCAGGAATTCAGGACAGGAGGGGAACCTCTTCATCCATCCTCAACTGGCCATCAACTTTCAGGAGCACGAAATTCACCTTGAATGCATCTACTGCATCTTGGATCCTTGGGATCTTGAGAATGGAGTTATCTCATGGGCCAGGTGGGGCCCGATGCAGTGACTGGGTGCTTGAGACCTAGCTGTTCCCATCTGTCCATCTCCCTGCTGCCCGTGTATGCACCTACAGCAGCACCACCCCCACACGCCCCAGAGCCATCTGCCTGGCTGGGAATCCCTATCGCCACATCTGGTTGTACTGCCAGCCAAGCGGAAGTTAGTCTACTCCGAGGAAGGGCCTCTTTGGGTCGGGAGCTGAGCACTGCCGCACAGCCTTGGCTGCTCAGAGGCCATCTTACATCCTTTGGTACCTTGGCTGGGCTCCAGAAGCTGGCGCCTGTGCTTTTTTGCAGAACTGGGACTCAATCCTGTGACTCCCAGGCCAGCACCTTTCCCCAGGCCTCACTGCCATTCTAGCTTTTCCCTGGTCAACACAAGGCTTCCTTTGAGTCCCAGATGCCACCATTATCTCTCACCATCATCACCACAATCCTCCCACCAAGAAGAGAGCAGGTCAAGAGGGGCTGAGGCTCGGGGGCTTGGGGCATCCTGACCTGCTTTGGGCTTATGTGTTCACCCCCAGGAGACCCACCCGCTGTGATGGGCGATAAACAACCCCCCTGGCGGGGAGAGACAGACAACAGGATGAGCCTCCACCCAGCGTCCTGGGGCAGTGGGGCCATGCAGACGTGCCACTGACAGAGCTAAGCAGGCCAAGGGTGTGCTCAGGCCGGCTGATGGCAGACCCAGGCGGGCCCCTGCTTCTTGGGGCCTCTTTCTGAGTCTGGGAGCTCTGATGGACAGGCCATTTCTCAGTCACAGACACCATCTGCAGACCCCTTGTTTGCTTCAGGAGCCCCCTATGTTAACCAGGCTGTACTGGGCAGGCATCCCCGATGGTGCCCATAGTGACCACACTGGGGTGGGCTGGCCCGGGGCAGTGGGCCCTCCTTCCTACCTGACCTCGCCAGCCCCTGGACACAGAGGAACCCAGGCTGGCATGAGCATCCAGGGGCTCAGAACAGGCTTGAACTATCCCTGCCTCTACTGGAAACCTGCCTCTAGGAAGAACAGATGGCTTTATGTTCCTGTCGCCAGTGAAAGTTTTTCGTGACAGTAAAACCAGGTGAAGGGACGGTTTTTGAGACCTAGGCCTGGTATTCAAGGGCGCTCCCACATTTGGTAGCTGCCTGTCCCCACTGGTTCTGTTGCCTGGTAAGGTCACATCCACTCAGCTTAAGGTCACATCCACTCAGAGGTGTTCCCTGACCCCCAATCTAGAGGGGGATGGGAGGGGGACGTTGTCCCTGGAGCCCAGGAGGCAGGTGCCCAGACCCCAGTGAGATGGGAGCCATCTGGGCTGCCTCTGCTCCCAGTCTCTCCAGCAGGGATCTCCATCCCAGTGCCATTCTGGCATTTCAGGGGCTTGAAGGACAGTCACCAAGGCCCGAGCTAGCTTGTAGGTCCCCTGTCCTGGGCTCTGTGTGCCACCGGCGTCCTTTCTCCAGCATGCAGGCTGGGAAGGACTTTTCCCTGAAATAAATCCCAGGCTGCAGAGCAGGATTGCAGGGGAAAGGGAGTGTCATGGGCTGTGAGGGCCCTGCCCCGGCCCTGCCGAGCTCACAGCCCCCAGGGAGAAGGCACGCCCAGGAGGCTCACAGGCGCCAGTTCCGCGACTGCCCAGCATGGGAGGCTGCACCAGTGAGCCTGGGAGATGGCTCCCAGCTGGCTGCACTGAGCATGGGGACCTTTGCCCAGTCACGGAGGCTGGAAATGGGGCTGCTGCTGCTCACAGTCACACCCTCAGCAGCCCCGAAAGGTTTCCTCTGGCTTCTTGACTCAAGTGTGGGGAAGTCTGCAGTCTACTGAGGAGGCTTATTGTGGAACTGTGTGTGTGTGCACGCGTGTGGGTGTACGAGCATGTGTTCCTGTGTATGTGTATGTACATATGGATGTGTGGGTGTGTATATGCATGGCTGTCTGTGCACGGGTGCACATGTGTGGATATGTAGTGTGTGTGTGTGCGCATGTGTGGGTGGGTGGGCGGTGGGGAGGATGAATGCCTTCAGAAGAGGGAAGTCTGCGACCTTTAACCTTCATTTCATTGAAAACAAAGACTTCCAGGGCTGCGTGAGATGGGAAGCCAGCTGGGCAGCCCCCTTCTCAGACTCCTCAGAGCTGTTCTGTGTCTCCACCTCCCCTGCGGAGCAGCAGGCTGGGGTGGAAGCTGTCACACCATTGTCAGCTGGGACCAGACCCCCCGCCCACCCCCCACCCCCTCCCCCTCCCCCTTCCTCCTCCCCTACCCCGGTGGAGGCGCAGTTTCCACGGAGGCCCCTGGCGACAGCTGGCATGTGCAGCGCTCTCTGAGAAGAGACACAGAGCACCTGCTGCTTGCGAAGCCCAGGGCAGGGGAGAGGAGGTCTCAAGGTGGGGGGCCCGCCCACCTACAGGCAGGAATCCTGGGCCTGGCGAGGACAAGCTCACTTCCCTTTCTCTTGGTTTCCAGGAACCATGCCCTTTAGGGAGCCCTCTGTGACCCTGTCTTCCTGGACCGGGTGGAAGTGTCTCTCCGTGGAGTAGCGGGACCGGCCCAGGCTGCCGGCTCACAGAGCCACAGGGCCAGGCTGGGCCCAGCAACTCTCCGGCATTTCCGGAGCCTCACAGGGCACATGTTAGGTAGGACCCGTGTGCAGACTGCGAAAGCTGCCGAGATGGGACAGGAGCCGCTCCCCGACACCCTCCTGCTAGCAGCTCCAAGAGCTAACAGACACTCACTGCGTGCCAGCCGCTCGACTAAGTGCTTGACACGTATTAATATATTTAATCCTTCCAAAAAGCCTATGAAATGGACATCATTCTTGTGCTCCTTTATAGACGAGGAAACTGAGGCATAGAGAGGTGACATAGCTTACCCAAGGTCATACAGCCAGAAAGTGATGGAGCAGGGGTTTTCTGAGCCATGACATCTGCCTCCAGCACTTCCGCAGTGTCACCCTGAAGCGTGCGCTGGTGAAAGGCTGGGGGTGGGGGTGCAGAGGGAGAGCTGCCTTCTGCTCGAGGTGAAGTCCGGCTTCTGATGGGCTCCACCGAAGCCCAGAAAGGCTTTAGGAGCGGGTTAGGGCAGCAGCCCAGGGAGCAGGGTGGTTGGGGACTCAGCTCCGGTGGCAGGAGGGGAGCAGACCAAGTCTACTACTCAGGGAAGACCTTGGAATGCCACCCTCTCCCCTCACCATGTGCAGGCTCCAGAATGCTCCTGTCTGGGGCTGTGCCAGCCAAAGTTGCCTTCTTTGCTGCTAGACACCCCTGCCCACCCCCCTGGTCCCCTTTCCTGTCCAGGAACCTGGCTGAGCAGCTGGAAGGCCTGGGGCCACCTACTTTCCCTGTCCCACAGGTGCCCTCCTGCCAGGCTTGCTTACCACCTAGACCTTCAGAGCCACCTTTCCCCCTCAGGCCCCAGAAGGACAAAAGGGCCTCACAGGCCCACAGCCTGGCTTTAGAAATCTCTCCCCTTCTGCCCAAAGAAAACCTGATGACTCCCTAAAAGAGTTGTCTCACCCCAAAACGGGCAGAAACGTTATGCCCTCCAGACTCTGCCCATTTCCATGTGAGCTGCAACCCTTTAAGGCCCTTAAGCCTTGTCTCCTACAACCTGGCGTGTGCAGTTGATTTTTTAGACCTAAGCCCAAGATTTAATATTAAGGAGAAATGCAGCGTGGGCTTAGGCGCAGAGTTTCTTGTCTTTTAATACTTTCTGTAATCCTGATTCTGACGTCCATTTACTCCTTGTATGTTGATGATAAATCTATCCTTCTTAAGTCCATTGCTGCCTCATGGGGGGCAGCACAGGGTACAATTATAAGGAAATGCCCCTGCCCACCCGAAATTTGCTCACTTGTCCAAATTTTCCAGGCCATGCAAATTCTGAGTGGTTAGTCAGGGCCACCTAGCAATTCAGAGCTGCTTAAGTCTTCCTGAAAGGGATAGGCAGGGCAGGAAGTGGGGGAAGGGGACAGAGGGCAGAGCTTGGCTGCAGAGGCCATCATTTCCCACAGGGCCCATCACAAACAAGGCAGCACGGTTGAGCCCTGCAAACCCGGGGGTTCCAGGAGCATCTGCGAGCATCTACATAAATGGCATTCTCAGATCCCATCACATGGGATTTACTGGGTTAAAGTGGGCTTGGTATGGGTTTCTTGGAAGATTCTGCAGATCTTCTGTGAATCTCTGAAAGCAGGGTGGAGGAAGGCTTTCCCAAGCCAACTGGACCACAGAGGACAGAGGGAATGCCTGCTGGGAAGGCTGGTTTAATGGGAAGATGTTTGGACCAGGACATGGTGGAAGTGCGTGGTGGTCCAGGCCCCACCACAAACCAGCTGGGGCCCACTGAGCAAATCGCAGCCCTCCCTAAGCCTCAGTTTCCCCATGAGATGACTCCCTTAACTCTAGGCCTAGCTTCTTCAGGGAATGAGGAAATCCCTGTGACGGAGAGTGCTTTACACAAGCATGATACCATGGGAGGAAGGTGGGTTTGCATCCTGCATTTCTAGAAGGAGCCACAGTGGCTAGGCTTGAACAGCCAGAGTGAGCACAACTGGTTTCTTCACATGCGTGGTGAGCTGCCTGTGCTGCAAGAGAAAAGGGAGTAGTTCATAGATTTGATCCTCGTGTGTTGTTGCTGAGTAGGCCTGGAAATCCCACCCATGAAACTACTGATAATCGCCTCACAGACCCTCCCTTCCCTGAACTAATTCAGTCAGACCTTTATCCCATAGGCATCAGACTAATCACCAAGTTCCAGCCTTTCTCACAATGGCTTTGGAGAGGCTCTGGGGACCTTTGAGAAGGCAGAAGCAATCAATCCCTGGGCTTCTGATGATGACCATAAATGTTCCTTTTGGACAGCACTCAGCAAGGGCCAGTTCAGGCTCTGCCCCAACACCCCTGGGGACACAGGAGCTACGGCCCCATGGGGATCGGATCCACCCAAGAGACAGCAGCATTGTGGTGTGGAATTGGGCTATGCAGAATGTACATCCTAGACCAGGAGGGTATGGACACAGGCTGGAGGCCAGAGCCTTCCTGAGTGACTTGAGGGAGGAAGTGGGATTTGAGCCAGACCAGAAAGTAGCAATGTGAGTGATTTCAGAACCTCAGCAGGTGAGCACAAGCCTTCTCAAAGCCGCCTTCCCAGCCGTCCTGATCCTGTGTATACATGGGAGGAGTCGTTCTCGGGCCCAAGTGACCTCTGGAATGAGCTTCAAATGGCTCTATGTGAAGTGTTCAGGAATCACTGGTGTATACTGACTAATGTAATTTGGATATTCACCACCATCATCACCACCACCACTGTCAACCCAACCACTACCACTACCATTACCATTACCATCACTGTCAGCATTGCCATTATCACTACCATGTCCACCACTGTCATCATCATTACCACCTCCACCACTGTCATCATCACCGTTACCACCACCACCACCGTCATCATCACCGTTACCACCTCCACCACCGTCATCATCACCATTACCACCTCCACCACCGTCATCATCACCATTACCTCCTCCACCACCGTCATCATCACCATTACCACCTCCACCACCGTCATCATCACCATTACCACCTCCACCACTGTCATCATCACCATTACCACCTCCACCACCGTCATCACCGTTATCATCTCCACCACTGTCATCACCATTACCACCTCCACCACCGTCATCATTACCATTACCACCACCACCACTGTCATCACCATTACCACCTCCACCACCATCATCATCACCATTACCACCTCCACCACCGTCATCACTGATACCACCTCCACCACCGTCATCATCACCTTTACCACCTCCACCACCGTCATCATCACCATTACCACCTCCACCACCGTCATCATCACCATTACCACCTCCACCACCGTCATCATCACCGTTACCACCTCCACCACCGTCATCATCACCGTTACCACCTCACCACCATCATCATCACCGTTACCACCTCACCACCATCATCATCACCGTTACCACCTCCACCGCTATCGTCACCACCGGCATCACTGTCACCACCACTATCAAACCCAACCATAACCAACATTACCCTTATCATTGCTATTATCACCACCATCATCAGCATCACCAGCATCACCATCATCACCAGCATCACCATCATCACCATCATCACCATCATCACCATCACCATTACCATTGCCACCACCACCATTACCATTGCCACCACCACCATAACCATCACCATCACCATTATAACCACTATTACCACCAGCATCACCATTACCACCATCCCCTTTGTCACATTTTTTATTTGCCTTTGACCACACAGAGGCAAGACTGCAGAATCCAGCCACTGGCACCTCCCTTCTATGAACTGTCTACACCCACAAATATTCATCTTCATGTCTGTCTGCTCATAATGAAAGAAATCAGTCAAAGCCTTGCCATGTACCAGGCTGACCATACACTCTCACTTGTCCAGAACAATCCCAATTCATGCCTGTTGTCTAGCTTCATTATTAATAGCTCCCCTCTTTCACTCATCTGTGCCCTGGTTTTCATGACTAATTGTGTGGTCACCCTAGATAAGACCACATCAGCTTCTCATTGACCCCACAAGAACTAGCAGCCCAAGGATGCTTACCCAGAAGAGTACCTAGTGGGCTTCCTTCTGGGACTCTCGGGGAGCGTGAATGCTAGCTGGGAGGTTACACCCCCACAGTCACTGATTACTAATGTGTCCCTGCCTCCCCCTCCCTTGCCTTCCCTGCCCCTCTACCCGCTTCCAGGAAACCACTGCGAAAAGATGAAAATGGCACCAGTGTTGCTGAGTACCCTATGAGCTCCTCACAGAGCAACAAAGGGGTGGATGTGAACAACGCAGTGGTGTGAGTCTGCAGGCTCTGGACCCACTGGCCAAAGGGACACCTTGGTGGCACTAGTGGACATGGGAAAGCAGGTGGACACAAGCAGATACTAGGCTTGTCCAGGACATTATTGCCTCCCGAAGAAGAAATCATCCTCTTCCCAGGCTTGCTGCCCGTCAGCCCGTGCACTGGCAGGGCCACTCAGATGCCAGGCTGAGCCCGGCTCACCCTGCATGCAGCACCTCGGGCAGCAGCTCCCCCCGAGCCTCCCCACATCTGCCTCCTTGTCTTGTGTCTGACCTGTGGACTGTGCCCAGCTGCTGTCCAAAGCACGTGCACTGGCAAAGGCAAGGGTGTCTGTCTGCTGGGGCTGGGAGGCATGTTCCTTCAACCCAAAGAAAAGTGACCCAGGGGCCCACTCCCCTGCCTGAAAATGTCTCCTCCTCCCAGGAAGCCCACCTGCTCCTCTATAGATGTTCCCAACAGAAGCCATCAGCACAGCCATGAGACAGACGTCCCCTTTCAAAGGTGCTTCCCACACATCTGTCTGTCACCCCAACTGCAATTGTCTTCAGCCTTCAGGGCCTGCCTTGTCCCTCCCATCCCCCTGACACCCCAGGCCCTTGGCTCCTGACTGCCTGCCACGGAGCCAGCAAAACACCCTCCTCAGCAGACAAAGGGGCTCGTTTACACTTGGGGCAAAATGGCTTGCTGAACCCTAGGCCAAGGACCACCAGGGAAGGGCAGAGGCCACTGCGTCTGTTCATTCTCACGCCTGACCCCATAGGAACCAATGCGTCTGTGTGAGCCAGGTCCTGCCGTAGTCGGCAGAGGCCATCACTTGTGCCAAACCCACTGCGGGCGCTCTGTGCTAGGCCAATGCTGGCCTGGCACCGGGTCTCCCCGACAGTCCCCTGAGGCCTGACCATGGCACTCTGACCCTCTCCGAGAGTCAGCCAGTTCCCCCACACCCAGGAGGATGTGGTGGTCTTCCAATGCCTCCGTGTAAATGTCTCTTTCCATGGTCTTATGCTCTAAAAGTGCTGAACCCTCCAGAGTGGCTAGAGGAGGGAGGGGACAAGTGGATGGGAGAAGAGGAGCCCTCCAGGCTTGGAAACACCCCCCAGGTGGCCGCCTGCCCCATGGGTTGTGGTTCTGCATCCCACAGCGCCTCCTCCCATCCCACACACCTGCTCAGAAGGGACCACCGCCTCTAATGCTTCCACTCTAGCCATGAAGGGATTTAGCTGGATGGACCCAGTTTGCCTCCTAAACCACCAGTGTAGCTCGCTGGTGAGCCTTTGGGCTTCAGGTGAGGCTTTCAAGTCCAGGAAAGACTGACAGACATGAAAACCAGTCTCCATTTGGGCCGGACCTTGAAACGTCCATTGTCCCGGAGCCCTTGTGTCTACCATTCCGCCCCGGCTCAGTGGTGCAGGCTGAGGACAGGCACAGGGCACACCCTCCCATAAAGGGTTTTCTCTTTTCCCTTTGCTTCTGTTCGGGGACTCGTTTTTGGTTTGAATTTGAATTTCACTTTCCCGGCACACCTTGGCATTGTGTCGGCCCCTGCCCCCTGCCCCCAACCCAATGAGTGCTCTATAGGGCTCTTGGGATGCAGAGCCAGGTGACAAACAGGCCAGAGGATGTAGGCTGGTGGCAGGGCAGGGACGAGAAGACCCCCCCCCCACTGCCTGCAGTCTCCCAGTGCCTGCTGAGCCCCCTACCTGTGCCCTATGCAGACACTCAAGCGGGACCCCAGCCCTAACACACACCACCCTGGGTATCTCCAGTGAGAAGATGCTGTGCTTTGGGCACCTTTGGCCAGAGGGGAGGCTCCTGGCTGAGGAGTCATGGAGTGCTGGGGCAGCCCAAGGGGGCTGGACGCAGCCCAGCTCTTCACACACCCCCCAACCCCCACCATCCCCAACCTCGGCTTCAACTGATCCTCTAGCCCCGGACAAGGCTCCCTGCAAGGAACCAAAGCTGAGCCATTCTGCAGGCTTTGGGGCCTGTATGCCCTTCCCCAGCCACGAACACATCCAGGACTCCTGTTTGCCTGTAAACTCCCCCTCAGTTGGGCTCGTAAAATCCCTTCTCACCCTGTTAGTGAAAACCACGGGAAGAGCCCGGTTTTTAAAAAGGATCTACTCGAGAACAAACCCAGTACCAGCCATTCGGAAGATATATTTCATAGTTCAGCGAGAGTCCCACCAGATTTTTAGCTTACCAGACCTCAGGATACTGCACTGGCATTTGAGCCAGTATTTGAGCTTAGAACTTTTATTTAAAATGAATCTGCAGCCCCTAAACACAGTCCAGTTCTCAGACTAGCCCAAGCTCTGAGGTCAAGAATAAAATGCACATTCCTTCTCTGCATTTTCTCAAATATTTTTTGGCCGTCTCGTAGCTGAGCCCAACTTTAGAACTTAATGGCATATGGATCTCCCAGAGTTTTCAGGTGTTCTGAAGAAGCTTCTAAAGGAAGTTTTGGAAGAAAGACTACTAGGTGTAAAAATATAGACATATATATTACATATAGTTATATATTACTTAAAGAGATATCTATATATATAAAAAATTGCTGTGCTCTCTGCATCTGTACAAAGTATGATTTAAACAGCCAGGCAGTGTGAGACATGTAATGCATGAATGTAAATATCCCGAAATCTGCCTTCTTAGCAGTGTGCCGTGTGTGCAGGGAAGATGACTAGTTCCTAGGAGTTCCGCCTCGGTGGACAAATATCAAGCCAATGCCGTCTTGTCCACCAACGAGCCATTAATATCAATTTTGTGCTGAGGATTTTTTACAGGAAGCAGGACTGGCAGCATTGGGGGATGCTCTGTATGCTACCTACAAGGAAGGAAGCACCATGACTTTTTTTATTTTCAATAAAAATGTACTTAGAAAGATGACTATCGGCTGTCATTTGTGTGGGTCTTGGCCCTGGGCATGAGGTGGAAAGGGCAGGCTGGGGCAGGGGCAGGGTGATCCTTCACAGAGGTCCTGCTATAAACCCAGGGCTGGGCTGGGTACCCTGCACGCGTTATTTCTATACTATTTTATCCTAACACCCTGAGAGCGGAATTTATGGGGATTTCTAAGGCCAATCCTGTCTCTCATCCCCCCACCCACCACCTTGATCCTTGACTTAATTGAAAATAGGGCCACCAACCTTTCCAATTTGCCTGGGACAGGAATTTCTCCTGAACTTGGGACTTTCAGGGTTAAAAACAGAAATGTCCTGGGTAAACGGGACAAGCCGGTCACCCTAATTTGACAAGTGCTCATAGGGATCATAGGGAGCAAGAATCAGCTGACCACACTGGAAGGGAGACTGGGGTTAGGCCTGTGGCCACTGTCAGGCCTCCTTGTACGTCCATCCCTGGGTCTAGACCTCAGCACCCACAGAGCTGGTCTGCACCTTTCGTCTGCTAGCTGCATGGAGAATTGCAGCCTGCTTTGCCTCCCCAAGCGGACCTGCTTGCACCTGCTCCCTGAAGGGAGTGGCGCAAGAGCCACCTGCGGGGCCCCGCTCACCTCTTCCAGCCACACCACCAGGGGAGCCTCACTGGAAGCAACCGTCCATCCTGGTCCTTCTGGGGAAGGGGTCCTGCCTGATGGGCTGGAGGGATGCAGGCAGAGAGAGAAAGTGGTTGCCCTGCAGCATTGTCATCCCCGTCTTCGGAGTGAGGAGACAGGTCAGAGATGGAGCATGGTGGCCAAGGTCAAGTAGATAACAGGAAACAGAGACGGGGCTGGGGTTCAAACCCCACCCAACTAGTGACCTGGCCCCTGGACCACCACTTCCTCCTCCTCTGTCGCCCCCACCCAGGCACTAAATGCCTTTCTGCTCTCCTGCCTTCCAAATTCAGCTGTAAGCATCTAACAAATCCCATGACACAGGTTGGATTCCCTGTCTCCACCTCTGGCACAAACGGTGCCCCCAGCCAGGGCTCCAGGCACTCCATCTACCTTTCCCTGGTGTATCTCTCTCCTGCCCCATCCCCTGCTGGTGGAGCAGCACTCTCCCGAGCCCCGTGCTCCCCTCCTCTCTGGGCCCTGCTGAACGTGCATCCTCCGGCTCCTGGCTTCAGCTGTCCATCATGTGTCTATTCATTCAGCCAGTGTCCAAATACAGAGAATCTGGGGTTCAACATCCCCCACCCAATGTCCCAACTGGAAAACATCAGAGGTCCCGGCTCCTCCCCACCCTCGCATCACATGGGTCCTGCCGTGGCCCCCCAATCTGCTCTCCAATCCCACCTCCACTGGCCCAACCCATCCCCATACCAGCCGCCCCGCTTCCGGTCCCTCTCCCCTGCACCTGTTTCCTCACTCTAGCCAGCCACTGTCTGACCCCTGAACTTCCTTGAGCCCTCCCCCTTCTGCCCACTGGCTGCTATGGGCCCACCCCTGGCTGCCCTGGGCCCTGCTGCCCTCCCCAGGCCTCTCTGCACACCTCCACCCTCCACCCCCCAACCCCCACCATCCGGCAAAACAGACAAGCCTCGTGTTTCCTGCTTCCACTCCTCTGCCGGGCTTCACTGTCCTGGCCCAGCTTGTCTGTCTCTCATTTCTGCATGGCCCTCTTATCTACTGTCCAGGTCCCTCTCAGAAGCTGCCTCCTCCCTGAACACACATGGAACGCAAATGCACACATGCACACAGCCAGAGCAACGTCCCCTTTTCTGGGCAGCACAGACCACCTTGCATGCTTAGCTCTTGCTTCTGTTCTCTCCCACGGATACCTCAGTCGTGTTGTGCTCTGCTGTCTGAACCTGGCAGCCCTGTGAGAGCCTTTGCCCACTCATACCCCACGTGTTTGACGGGAAACCTGTGCTGTGTCCTGAGGACGCAGAGAGAAACAAGATAGGGCCCCTGCCCTCCAGGAGCAGGTTGTTGGTGGCAATGGATCCGCAATGTTCACAGAGACGGTGACACCAGTATGGAGGTAAAGGAGCACCCAGGGCCAGCTTCCCAGCACTTTATATAACCTTTATATCACTCTTTTTAACCTTCCCCTCAAGTCTAGGAGATCACCCCCATTTTACAGATGAGTAAACTGAGGTTCAGAGAGGTTAAGGGGTGTACCAAGGGTCAAAGAAGCAGTAAGTGGGAGAGCTGCAATTGAGACCTATCTCTGTGCGGCTACAGGTTCCGGGCTCTTCCAACTCAGACAGGCTCTTAGATTTCAAATGGTCTGTTCCAGCTGGATTTGCATCCAATTACCTTCCAGCCCTTGGGAAACAAACAGGACATTTAGCCAAGGATTCCTGGATCTAACACAAATCACTTAATATGTGACTTCCGGCAAGGCTCTTCCTCTCTCAAAGCCTCAGTTCTATCATCTGTAAAATGGGGAGATAAACCCTGGCTGGCTCTTTTCCCCAATTACCACTTTGTGGCTTTCTTTGACCACCTCCATTCTGTCACCTTAGTTTATCTTCAATACGGCACTTCTCACCACCTAAGAATAATTGTGAATCTGTGTACGTGTTTACTGTCTTTCTTCTCTCTTAGAATAGAAAGTATGTGGGAACAGGGGCCTTCTCTGGTTTTTGGTCTTATTTATTACCAAATTTCCAGCCTCCAAACATTCAAACAGGCTTGGCACAGGACATATTTGTGGAATTAATTAATTACTAATAGTGGGTTACAAATTTAACACAGTGCACACAGGCAAAAAGAAAAGAACAGAGCATTTTATTTCACGTAACTGTTGGAAGTCCCCGCCTCACTGGGTGTGTGGGGGTGAGGGGGGGCTGGAAAACCTGAACTTGCAAGTTGAAAGGATTTCGGCCTCTTCTGTTTTCACTGGTGTCTTTTGGACAACTCAGTTTCTTGGGGGTAGATGCTCAGTCTGAGACAACTTCCTTGGGCCTGCTCCCCTCTAAGAAGCACCCATGTGTGCCCCTGAGCAGGTGACTCGAGTCTCTGGTACAGAGGAGCTGGTCTCAGGCCACATGGTGTGTTCTGGGCTCTCGCAGGTCTCTGCTGCAGAGAAGCTGGCCCGGGCGGCTTCCTGAACAGGTGGCTACAGGGCTGTGCCTGGGCCCTTCTGGCCTTTCAGGGTGACCAGCTGGCCCCCACCGTTCCAGTGGCAAATGTCCAGGCTGTAGTAGTCTCATCCTCCTGACCATGGCCTCTGCCCATCTTCCTGCTCTCTCAACACCAGACTCATGGGGACTTGTGGACTCTGCACAATTACACAGGCCAGAGGAGGCTGTGGACACGTCTCTTGGAGGTTTATGTGCCACCATCTTCCAGGGCTCCCCGGTGCATTTCCACTGGGCATTCTACAATGTCTTCAACCCTAAAAGGGGAGGTGAAGACATGCCCACCCGGCCTCCCAGCCCTGCCCTACATTTGTCTCCCTTTTGCTCTTGCCAATGTCCACGGGGGTCCAGAAGAGGTGGGCTCTCTGCTCCCTCATTCTGTCTGACCAGAACTTTCCCTACATCCTAATCTCCTGCCCCACACCATCCATGGAACTAGACTGGGGCACATGGTTTCCTGGAGAAGAATAAAGAACATATCCATTTATTATTTTCAAAATATTATCCCCATTACAAACACAATGATGTGCTCACAACACGAGAAGTCCAAATGCTGACAGAACGTGCCATACGGAGGAGGAGCTCCCAGTTGCTCATTCAAACACAGAAACGTGGGGGCCTTGAGTCACCGCACGAAGCTCAGCAGCGTGGGAATGCCACACGCAGAGGAATCGGAGCCAAATACCCATTGCAAGCTGTGATTTCATTTCAGCAAAACACCAGCTGTCACATGGTGTTACAATTTGAAGAGTAAATGGCTGCATGAATGTGAGGCGTTTAACACAGAGCCAGGAACACACAGAACAGGGGTAGCTCCTATTCTTGTTTGTGATTCCCTCTCTGTGCTAAGTCCCTGACAGACATCATATTGTTTATTCTGTACAGGAGAGAGGAATTGTATCTCCATTTTGCAGTTGATGAAACTGAGGCTTAGTGAGATTAAGTGACTCGCCTGTGGTCAGAGAGCTGGTCAGCCACAAAGTCCAGAATTCATCCCCGAATCAATCTGGCTGCCAAGCCTGTGTCTGCATCCCCTCCCTCTGCCTCCCTGAACCCTGAGCCCCAAGGCCAGCATTGGGGCCCAGCTTCTGCACTATTAAGCCCAAGGCTCTGGGCACACCCTGCTGTCTGCAGAGCCCCCCACCCCCTGCCCCAGCACCCTCTTCTGGGCAGTGTGATTGTCCTCACCTGGAGAGTGTGTCCGTCCTTCATGCTTGATTACTTGATGGTTTCTTTCTTTTCCAAGTGGCCACTTCAAGGAATGGAAATCAGGGCATCTGCCAGGCAGCCCCAGGAGGCTCCCTTCTTCACCAGCCTGCGGGGGCCTGTCTGGGCTGGATAATTAAAAAGCCAGCTCTTTGTTCCCATAACAGGCAAATCTGTGGCTTCCGCAAAGGTCCTGTGCACCCTGCAGGGAAGAGCTGGTGCCAGGGCCTCACCTTGCACCACCACCCTGACTTCAGCTTCTCTGAGCAGGAAGAATCCAGGACGGTGATGGGCCGGAGAGACCAGCCCCAGCAGGAAACAGGGTGGAGGCTGACAGGTGGTCGTGTGGAGGGGCACGGCCACCAGCCCTGGGCCACGCAGGTGGAGGCAGAGGAGTGATGCCAGGGAAAGGAGGGCCCTTCTGGGGCTGAGAGCACGGCCCCAAGTCCTGCGTGGCCACTAGCTTGCTTGCTGAGTGACGCTGGGGAAATCCCATCCCCTCTTGGGCCCATAAAATGAGCGGGTCCGTCTAAACCAGGGTACCAAACTCACAGGCCTGCAGGGCCGGGCAGGTGAATGAGGCACGCCAGGCCTTGTAAACCAACCCAGGGCAACAGGGTTCTGCCTAGAAACGGTTGTGTTGGTTTTTCCTGCTTCACAGAGTAGCCTGCATGCTCCACCAAAGGTATTCAAACCAAAAGAAGAAATAGAAAATTCAAGCTTATCAAACAAAATATGCTGTGGGCCAAGTTCAGCCAGTAGGCTGCCAGCTGGTGACTTCCAATCTCAATGATTCTAGGTTACGTTGTTGGTCATACAAGCAGCCAACAATTCTACCTTTTAACTACCAGTATTATATAAGAGATAGAACCTGGGCATTGGAGGCATAGCCAGCTCTTTTAGTGAATGACCCCTGCCAATATTTAATCTCTCTGTGCCTGTTTCCTCATGTCTAACATGGGGTTAATAACAGAAGTGCCTACCACATGCCATTGTTGTGAGGATTAGAGATTGCTACATATTGAAAGTGCCTGCCTTGTAGTGAGCCCTCTATATGGTAGCTAGGACTATAATTAATTAGGGGCAAGTCTCCTCAGGGCTGAATGAACTCTCAATAGTCTCCAAATCTAACACACTTCATCATCACAATTTTTAATTCATACCATTTTATTCTTTTTTATAAAACTATTATATTAAGTGGGAAACTAAATGTGATTTAATTTGTAATTCATAGTTTTTTTCATATAAATGAATTTCCAAAGCAAGGGGAAAAATGCCCTTGTCAGATGAAGCAACACTGGCTTGACTGAAATTGATGATAGATAATTAATAAACAGAGATGCTAATAAGATTGAGCGGCCTTTAAAAAAGTCCTCAGATTTCTCTACCCCCTGCTCCTGGCACATTTTAGCCAAAAGAGCCTAGACCCAAAAAAAAGGAAGAGGAATTGACATTGAGTGACGCTGTGACTTGCAGGCAGTCAGGTGGCCTTCTAGCACTAATGCTACTACCACCAGCTACGTGACCTTGGATGAGGCACTTAATCTCTGGGCCTCCGTTGCCTCGCCTGCAAAATGAGAATACTAATAACACCTATCTCAAGGATGGGGAGCAGGCTAAGAAGAGCAAAGATAACGTATGTAAAGTTCTTGGGACCTAGTAGATGCTCAATAAATGGTGGTTCTTGTGGTTTCTCTTGAATCCCCTTCCCAGGAGGCTGCCTGCTTGCTCCTGTCAGTGGAAGGAACTGGCCAGCTTCTTACTAGTAACACCCCAGCCATATCCCAAAGGGTTTGAATTTCATGAAAACATGGTTTGGTACTTTTCCACCGAGTTCCAACCACTCTTTCTTAAGTACCTGCCATTACTGTCAAAACACTCAATTTTCCCAATATACACATTTGCAAATTAATTAGAAGTATAATAAATGATTTGCATTGTCCAATTAATGTCAGAGGCCCTTCAATCCCAACTCATGAAAGAGTCTTGGTGGATAACCCATCTTCTCTGATCCAGTCCAATCTTACTTGGCCTGTTGTAGCTTGGAAATGGAGATGAAGTTCCTGCAAACACTTGGCCTCAGATGAGACTCTCAGGGAAGAGATTTGCTGGAAATATCCTGATGTTAGGCAGACTGACATGCTTGCAAATAAACGGCATACAATGGAAACTGGACACTCTTGGCTAATAACCATATGTTGGCTCCTAAGGGTCTTGTAGGTCTTGATTCTGAGGCACCGGCTGAAGGAAAAACCAAATGAGCCAGCAGCTGTGAGTTGTCCCCTCGTGTGGTCTTCCCAGAGGTGTGTAGATTCCAGCACAGCCTCCCAAGCACCATCACAGTCCTCTGCCCATTTGAGCTTTTCACCCCAGGGAGATGGGTAGATAGCTCCATTTTACAAATAAGAAAAAACAGAGGTCCAGAGAAGTTTACTAACTTGTCCAAGGTCACCCCACAATGAGGCATGCACATTATAAAAAATCATTCAGAATGGAATCTATGCATTCAGAGACTTTGGCCCATTCCACCCTTGGGAATCCCAGAATGTTCTGTTCATACTCTGAAACCAGTAGGACTCCATGAGGAAAGGAAAACAGTCTTTTCCTTGAACTTCCTCTAAGCCGATAATTAGCGCTGGCCAAATCTGAATCAGGTAAACTTTGGTTGGGATCTCTCTGTCCTCTGCTCTGCTTTCACAGCTGTCACCTGGGGCTGGCATGCGGTACAACAGGAGTTACTATGGGCAGTGGTTGGGAGCACAGTCTTTGGGGGTCAGACAGCCTGTGGTCAAGTTCTGCTCTGCCCCTGGCTAGCTGCATGACCTTGGGCAAGTAGCTTTACTTCTCTAGGCCTTAACATGAGAATGAAAATAATAATTGATAACTTTTGAGTGCTTACCACGTGCCAGGTGTCGCCCTAAGCTCTTTTCTTGCATTCTTTCATCACTTCAACAACCCTATGAGGTAGAATGTGTCACTGTCCCCATTTTACAGATGAGGAAACACTAATAATGAAATCCCAAAACCCCTGGGGTGGTAGGGAAAAGAAATCCATGCAAGGGTTCTAGCTCCGTATTCCTCAGTGGCCTTCACCTAGGCCAGGGGTCAGCACATTTTTCATGTAAATGGATAAACATTTTAGACTTTCTAGACTATATAGTCTAGAAACAAAAGAAGATACCACTGGAAATGTGTGGGTGCAGGATAGGCTGGAGATGCTCACTTTCTCTATCAGCCAGTGACGTGGCTGGGTGCTAGCAGGGGCAGTATTCAAGTCAGGCTGGCAGAAGAAAAGTGTTACAGTTCTCAAGGGCAAAGATAGAGATTTGTCTGAGTGGGACCAAGAGTCCAGGTTGGGGCTGTGGTAAAAGAAACATGTCCAGACAAGGGAAAGCATTCAATGGGGGCCCAGAGAGCTCCAAGTTAAGGGCTCATCTCCAGCCCTAGAGGGAGCATGCAAACACAAGGGAGGATCAAGTGGAAGCCCATTCAAAGAACTGAGCAAAGAAGATAGGGTTGGAGAAGAAGCTGTGAATAACTGTGGGCCTTGTCTATTGGCAGGATGGGGCCACTAAGGTCCTGTCTGCTTGGGGCAGGGTGGGCTCAGGACTAGCCAAGAGCCAGGCCTACAGCTAAGTCTGGATGGAAAAGTCAGAAACCCCCCCACTGGGAAAGCAGCCAGGGCCTCCACCTGTTTCTGTAAGCCCCTCTAGGAATCCCTGCCCAAAAAAGGGAATGTCACAATTCAGCCCTTGCTGAGCCCACTGGGTAGCCCAAGAAAGACCTGTTGCTTAACTGAGTCTATTCAATTCAACAGACATTAATTAAACACATACTATGTGCCAAACCCTGGGGATACAGAGATAGTCCACACCCTCAAAGCTGTCACAGTTTACAGAGAGAGAAATATATGCACAACTCACTATAATACAGAACAAAATGTTCACCGAAGCAGAGCCAAATGCAACTGGAACTGAGAGTTCTGACTGGGGCAAGGCCTTTCAGAAGAGCTTGTTTGTAAAATACAAAGAGAAATAAGTTCTATGTGCTTCACATAGGGTCCTATTGTTGCCCTGCTAGTTTTCATAAGAATGAAGATCTGCCATCTGTCTTTCTAGAACTCAGGTCAAACACTCAAACATCTGAGGAGATGTTTTCCCCTGAGAAGCACTGAGATGTCAGACCTCCCAGAAGAAAGAAGAGGAAAAAACAGCAAAGAAAAAAGGACCCCCGTCCTATGCCCTCAAAGTCCTTCCTAGAGAACAGGCTTCCAATAAGTTGTGCATTTCTCTCACCAAACGACCTGAAAGCAAGCCTTTTCCTCCGAATAATTGAAATTTTAAGGGAAGTTAGAAGTTCTAAAAGTTTAGAAGAAACGGTAGGCAGGAACTAACCTCTAGCTCTACAAATTGTTTTTAAAAAACCCCAGGCGCACAAAGATAATAAAAAAAAAATGCATTTAATAGCATGTCAATATACAGCTTAAATGTGTAGTAAGTCTTCTTTTAGTCAGTGCATTACAGGGATAAAGAAAAGAAATTTCATTTGGAATGCACAGTCAAATGCTACGTATAAGTGCTGATAAATCTTGGTGCTCTTACACTATTAAAATTCCGTTGTATGAAACATAACTCCAGGTGCAGTGCTCTGTGCCAGCGCGGGGACTCGCCTGGTCCAGTATGCAATCTACAGTTTTAAATTGAATTGTATACAAGTATTAACAAAAGAATAAAATTTATTATTCACAAAACTAAAGTGGTTATCATAAAGCTTACAAGAAAGTACAGCCTAGAACTCATGAGTTGAAAAACTAGTTTTAAAAATAATAAGACTTACTGGACAGTTTTGGAAAATGATATTATAAAACAAAGGAAACAGTTGGCACAGTTTAACCACCTAATTTCTAAGTGCACTTTGTAATGTTCCTTGCAAGCTGCCACTTTTCCCAAGGTAATGACAAAAAGCTCCAGTCAGGTGTCACTGGCTTATGGTGACGGGTTTTTTATTGCATTGCCAAGAGTGGATTTTAAGAAAAAACACTACAAAGGTTTCAAAAACCCTATTTATTCTCTATCATCAAAAATAGCAACAGGGGGACTTATACAACTTTTCTGTGAGTACCCACCAGTCTATTTTTTTTTTTTTCTTAAAAAAAATAGAAGTTAGTTAAAGAAAAATGATTTGGTTTTTAAAAAATAATGTAAGGAAACACTTAATCAGATAGCCCAAGGAGTCATCAGAAATGTGTGTAGCAAGAAAGCTTCGTTTGTGGCCCTCTCTGGCCTTTGCACGTCTTTTACTAAACTAGAAAGAGAATGTACAGTACCAATATGTTCCCCAACTGCTTGGATCAAATTGTTTTGTTTTTAAACCCATTATTGCTAAACCAGAGTGTTGACGCTGAGAGCCGAGGAGTCCGCTCATAGAGGATAAAACTGAGAGGCTGCTTCTGAGGACTGGATCTCCACCTGGGCCATTTTGAACTGGGTGCACTGCAGCCACTTGCGGAGGGCCACCAGGCCGGCGCTGCTCTGGCCCGAGCCCGAGCCCGGCGGCGTCCTTAGGCTGTGGTGGTTCACGTTGTTCTGAATGGCCTGGAGGCGAAGCTGGAGGCCCGCAGACAAGTGCTGTTAAGAAAGGGCAAGATGGGTTAGTTTCCTCCTAGCGTTCACGGGCAACTCGGGAAGTGGCCACTGGGGCTGCTTCTGCAAGCAGAACTTACGCTGGGCTCAGGGGCTGTCTGGCAAACTCTCAAATTTGGCAGCGCTCGGGGCGGAGGACATGGGCCCATACCATGTTTCTAGAGTCACCCTGGCTCAAATCTATCCTTCAAATGACATGCCACAGGAGCATAAAGCTGACACCCCGGCATCTGGGCTGACACACACTTTTACCCCCAGGAACGGCATCCCACATGGCCCAGTGTGGTGGGTAAGCACAGGGTTCTGCTGACAGGCTCCCTGGGTGCAAAGCCTGGCTCCTCTGTAGGCAACTTTGGGAACGAGGTTTTCCAGTCTGTTTTGGGTTTTCTCATGGGTCAAGTGGAGGTAGTAACCCTTATTTAGCAGGGTGGGAGGTTGTAAGGATAAATGAGTGAATAAAGTGTTTAGAACAGAATTTGGCACATAGTAAGTGCTCATTGCGTTTTAATTACGATTAGTCTCTCTGTCCACGTGTTAGTGCACATGAAGTAGCTTCTCATCAAGTTCTCTCGGCCTTCTCTTGGCACTTTGTGAATGTAAAATCGCCACAGACTGCCACAAAGTAGAGAAAGAAATGGGTGGGAGAGGCAATCTGGAATGCTTCAAGGTGGAAGTAGCAACTCACTTTTCACAGGAAAAACCAGTACTGAGATGAGGTTTTCAGCAGTGCTGATGCCCCCACCAGTGGCCACAAACAGCATCAGTGACAAAGCATCATTCAAGGTGAGGCCTGGGATTGGGAAATACATTCAGCCAGGGTCTTCCCCTTCTAGGCCATGGGACCCTGTCCAAGTCACTCTGCCTTTTGGTCCTAAATTTCCTCATATGCAAAATGAGGGGGTAGGTTCCTTCACACCTAATTCTGTCATCCATTGAATGCTATCCTTTCTTAATAGAATTCTTCCCATTGTAGAAAATCAACCTTAGTGGCCAGGAAATATCACTAGATGTGCCTGGGCCTAGATCCCATGGTTATTCCCCAGAGATGAGGTGACTTTTCAGCCTGATTGTCATCAGTGGGCTGAGCCTCGCTTGGACTCTGGGCTACTCCCCCTCCACCTGCACTGTCATCACCAGTGACTGGCAGGACAGTAGCTTCTGCTGTCAGCCTCTGCCTGCAGGCCCCTTACCTGTCCCATAGGGTCTCCTGAATAGATCAGCCCTCTAAGACCAAAAGCAAGTTGAATTCATCCTTCTCCATAGTAAGTGGAGCATCAACAATCCCTGTGAATGTTTTGATATTCTCTGGAAGACAGTGAGCTTCCAGGAAGCCCAGGGGGTGACTTACCTTGATATTTGATTGAATCATTGGCAACCACATAGGTATCAGCTGTGTGGAGAAAGACAGAAATTTTGTTATTATCATTCGCCATTATCCCACATAAGCTTCGACTATTGCAAGGGGAAACAGGCCACACCAAACCCCTCTAGCATCATGCAAGGATGTGGGCCCCTGCTGTGGAGCTACCCATTATCAGCAAAATGTCTTTCTGAGGCCAAACCCTGCTGAGCTGGTGGCATTTAGAGGTTAATAAGCACCACATGAGTGCCTGAAATACACACTTTAGAGTAAATGACTGATTATCTCTTGAAAGCTACCAAGCACGGGAAATTAAATGTGTATTTATTTAATTAAATCCTCACTTTCTTGAAATAGAATTTCCTCCAAGGGATCTTTAGAACTGAGTCTCCAAGTGGAATGGTGACTCTATTTGCACATAGTCCTTGAGAAAATACCACTGGGCAGTGGTCAGAATGCTTCAGTGATACAGAAAGACAACCCCTAGAGTTGCCTGGCTGTGATTTGGAAGGCGAAATACAGCAAGATCGAGCCAGGCATTTGTAGAGTGTGGGTGCACATGCAGACAAACAGCAAGACCCTGCTGGGGTGACTTGTCCCTCTGCCACCTCTCTGGTTGGCCCTTCACCCCTATGATGTGGCCCTTCCTAGGAGATCACTGGGGTGCCCCAACCCAAGTGCTTCCAGGAGCAGCTCCCTGATCTCTGCTTTGGTCTCTTGGCCATGTTTTAGTCCTTCAAAATTTAAGTAAATATTCACAGCCTTGTAAATCTGAAAGTTAGGACAGACTAGGACACTTCCCGAGCCATGTTCCACAGAACTCTAGTTTGGTGAGATTTAAATTTTAAATGGGGGAGAGGGGTTATGATCCAGTAAGTTAGGAAATGCTAGTTTCTTTACCTCAGTACTTCTCAGATCCTTACTAGGCTAACATGCATCATATCATCGCACTCCACGTTCCTTCCAACTCTCCACTCCAAAAGAGGAGTAGAGTGTTACAGATTGAATTATCTCCTCAAAATCTGTCCTAACCCTCACTGCCTCAGAACGTGATCTTACTTGGAAATGAGGTTGTTTCAGATGTAATTAGTTAAGATGGGGTCATCCTGGAGTGGGGTGAGCCCCTAATCCAATATGATTGGCATCCTCATAAAAAGGGAACACACACACACAGAGGGAAAATTCCACGTAAACATGAAGGTAGCGATCTACAAGCCGAGGAATGCCAAAGACTGCCAGCAAACCACCAGAAGCTAGAGGAGAGGCTTGGAACAGATCCTCCCTCACAGCCTCAGATGGAACCGGCCCTGCTGACACCTTGATCTCAGACTCTGGCTTCCAGAACTACGAGAAAATATATTTCTGTTGTATAAGCCACCCAGATTGTAATACTTTGTCATAGTAGCCCTACAAAACTAATACAAGGGCACTGCAAGAGAGAAAGTAGCACAAGCAAAGCTCAGAGGTGGGGGTGTGCAGAGAGATCAGGGTGGGAGGGATTTGTGTGGTGCTGACATGCGAGGTCCTTAGGAGAGGGTCATGAAAAATGAGTTCAGAAAAGCAGAAGCTGGAGCCTCTCATCATCTGCCCACAGATGACCCTGAATGCCCAATGAGGGGGGTTGGATTTTATTTCAAATTCAATACGACTTTCAAAGAGGGGGCTCCGATCACCGTGAGCAGGACTGTGCTGCAGAAGGGTCACTGCAGCAGCAGTCTGCAGACTAGGGGGAGGAAGCCATGGAGAATGGAGGCAGGGCCCAGAGTGGAGGCTGCCTCGATGGTCCAGGAACAGTCTCTAGGGATGGAGAGGGATGCTGCCTGCAGAGACAACCCCTGAGGATCCCAGGACGAGCTTGCTCTTTGGAGTGAGGAAAATGTCAAAGAAGAGGCTCAGGTTTCCAGCCTGGGCCAAGTGGAGGACAGAGATGCAAGGAATGAAACCAAAGACCCAGGAGGAGGGCCTGTTTGCAAGGAGGTGGGGCAGACAGGGTATCAGTGACCTTGTAGTTCATAGTTAGCCATAGCCATGGGCTGCTGGTCTCACTGAATTCATCAAAATATTTTCTTAAAAATAAACCTGGTGAAGTGATAAATGACTTCTATGGCTCTGCTCCCAAGACTAAATCTGGCTGTTGCTCTACTTTTAACATTCTGTTGATGTACACAGTTTGCTAATTTGACTTCCATCGACGTTTACTCCTAAACATCCCTAACACAGCGTTGTGTCAAGGCCAGCTAATGCTCTGCCTCTAACAAAAAATTGTGTTTGGAAATGGAGTATGGTGTGTACCAGAAGATGGCATTGAACTCAAACTCCAATTAGCAGAAAGTGACACCCTCTCCATGACTCTCCCAGACCCCCAAATCTTGTAACAAAACTGGGATTACAAAGGTTGGTACCAGATAAGGCTATGCTCCCTGGCCCTTAGTAGGACTAGTTCATCTAAACGTTATGAATGGGAAAAAATAGCTAGTCTAACCATCACCCCCCACAACATCTGCTCAGCAAAAAGCAGGCCATGGGGGTCCTAAATCTACAGATTTTTGTTGACCTTTGACTAATATGGAAACAGGACCATATGCCTCTTGACTTGATATTTGGGAAATAACTTGAACTAACCTCCCAGTAAGAATTCTGAGGGACTGCGGAGGGTTGGGGGCCAGAGAGCACTGAGTGCCCTGGCCCTGGGTACACGCCCTCCCAGTCTGTCCCTGGGGCTGAGGGCCCAGATGAGGCAAGCAAGGGAAATAGTGATGTTGGTTTTAAAAGGCGTTTTGTTATTTTCCCACTGATGTAACATGTGACCATGTGATTCTAAAACGCACCTGCAAGGAACCTTCAGGTTTGTGATTTACAGATCACCTGACTAAAGGCATCAGGTCAAAGCTCATCATTATTGATAGGATTATATAACCCAGCAGTCATCCTACTTACAGAACGCTAATTTGACTTATTGAATAACATCCATTTTAGTTCTCTTCTGCTAGTGATTCCTTCAAAGCTGTCAGTAAGAATTAGATGTAATTTATTTGGGGGCTCTGTCATGTTATAATAAAGTAAATTGGTTGGGTTTTTTTCCCTCTCCAGAAACAATATCCATATAACTAAAGGACATTTAAAAAAAATACATTGTTTTTTACAAAAATAAAAGTGAAACATTTCCTCTTATCTTTGTTTATGCTACAGAATAAATGGAAGACTTCCTGCTTGGTTGGAAATATTCATTTCACCTCTACTTGTTCCAGCCCTCAAAATTAAAATTGATGATGAAACTTTCTATTGTAGCCAAGATGGTATAACAAAAGTCAGATTTACCCTCCTGCCTGGACAACCAAACCTCCAAACAAACGATATACAACAATGGCTTCCAGACATTGAGCATTGTGCAGTGCAGGACAGAGATCACTGAGGAGGAAGAAACAAACAAGGTGAGCCCTGCAATTATCCTGGCTCACCACCTAGAGGGAGTTTTCCCTGTAGCACAGGGAGGAGGAAACCAGGTAGAGCCTGGCATCTTCCTGAGTTGAGGAGACATACAGGAAGTCCGGGGAGGCAGAGGTGGCTAGAGTTTGCAAGGCAGAGTACTGGAGAGGAGAGCTCACACAGAGAGAGAAATCCAAAGATCTGCAAAGGGTTCCCTTTGAGGCTTCAGCTGAATACTGAGCAGAGCACACAGGGAAGAAAACTACCCAACACTGAAGAAAAAAACAACCCCAAAAGATTAGAAGGCATAATCCCTGGAGATCACATAGGGCCAGGAATAGTTTGTGTACCAACTAGTCAGAGTGGAAAAATCTTGTAATTCATAGACTATCAAGTAAAGTACTCACAAGGACAGTGCTGTAGCAGAAGCAGAAGTAGTGAAGAAATATTAGCCCTAGGAAAAACTGCTGCTCTGATCCTACCCAACAAAGCTTAAATGCAAGCCTCAAAAGATAAAAATATCTGTAAGTAATTTCACTGTGTCACAGGATACAGCTCAAGAATACTTATATGAATACAAAAATATCCAGCACACAGATAGTCAAATCTATAGTGTCAAGAATCCAATAAAAAAATGACCAGACATGAATAGAAATAGGAAAATGTGACCCATAAATGATGAGAAAAATCAATCAATGGGAAAAAAACAAAAATGACACAGATAACAGAATTAGTAGACATGGACATAAGAACAGTTATTATAACGATATTCAACATGGTCAAAAAGGTAGAGGAGAGATTGCACATGTTGAATAGAAGCACTGAAGAAAATATTTGATGAAACAATGGCTGACACTTTTCTGAATCTACTGAAAACTATAAATCCACATATCCAAGAAGCTCAACAAGCCCAGAAAAAAACTATACCGAGGTATGTCATCATCAAATTGCTTAACAAAAGTGGCAAAGACAAAATCTTCAAGCAGCCAGAGAAAAAAGACATATCATATACAGATAAAAAATGATAACACCACATATTTCTTGTTGGAAACAATGTGAGCAAGAAAGCAGTGGAGGAGCAATATCTTTAAGGTACTAAAAAAAATGTTAATCTAGAATTCAATACACAGGGAAATTATCTTTCAAAATGAAGGCAAAATAAAGATTTTCTGAGGCATACAAAAGCTAAAGGAAATAATCACCAGCAGACCTATGCAAGAAATGTTAACCAAAGCCCTTTGGGCAAAAGGAAAGATAATAAAAGATGTAAGTTTAGATCTATAAAAAGCAATGAAGAGCACTGAAAATGGCAAATATAAATATGACAATAATAGAAAATATAAATAAATATAAAGCTTTAAAAAAAGTCTCTTTAAGACAGAATTGGCTGTTTTTAAAGCAAAAATAATAACAATGTATGGTTTGGTTTATAATATATAGAAAACTAAAATATCTGACAATAACAGCATAAAGCCAGCAGATGGGAAATGGAAGTATACTTTTATGTAGTTTTTATACAATACATGAAATGGTATACTACCACTTGAAGGCAGATTGTGATGAGTTAAAAATACACACTATAAACTCTAAATCAATCAGTAAAACAACAACAGAAGACATCTAGCTAATAAGATAATTAAGAAATTCACTTCTAAATAACCTATGTGTCAAAGAAGAACCCAAAATGGAAATCAGAAAGTATTTTGAGTGATGTTGAGCATTTTTTCATGTGTCTGTTGGCCATTCGTATATCTTCCTTAGAAAAATGCCTATTTAGCTCTTTTGCCCATTTTTTAATTGGGTTGCTTGTTTTTTTCTTGTAAAGTTGTTTGAGTTCCTTGTATATTCTGGATATTAATCCTTTGTCAGATGTGTATTTTGCAAATATTTTCTCCCACTCTGTTGGTTGTCTTTTAACTCTGTTAATTGTTTCTTTTGCTGTGCAGAAACTCTTTAGTTTGATATAAGCCCATTTGTTTATTTTTCTTGGGTTGCCCATGCTTTTGGGGTCATACTCATGAAGTCTGTGTCCAGTCCTACTTCCTGAAGTGTTTCTCCTATGTTTTCTTTAAGAAGTTTTATTGTTTCAGGGAGTATATTTAATTCTTTAATCCATTTTGAGTTGACTTTAGTGTATGGTGAAAGGTATGGGTCTAAGTTCCATTCTCCTGCATATTGATATCCAGTTCTCCCAGCACCCTTTGCTAAAGAGGCAGTCTCTTCCCCAGTGTATAGGCTTGGTGCCTTTGTCAAAGATCAGATGGCTGTAGGTGTGTAGGTTGATTTCTGGATTCTCTATTCTATTCCATTGATCAGTGTGTCTGTTTTTATGCCAGTACCATACTGTTTTGGTTATTATAGCTTTGTAGTATAGTTTAAAGTCAGGTAGTGTTATGCCTCCAGCTTTCGGGAAATGCAAATCAAAACCACACTGAGATACCATCTCACCCCAGTTAGGATGGCTAAAATCCAAAAGACTGTGAACAATAAATGCTGGCGAGGTTGCGGAGAAAAAGGAACTCTCATACATTGTTGGTGGGACTGCAAAATGGTGCAGCCTTTATGGAAAATGGTATGGAGATTCCTCAAACAATTGCAGATAGATCTACCGTATGACCCAGCTATCCCACTGCTGGGAATATACCCAGAGGAATGGAAATCATCATGTCAAAGGTATACCTGTTCCCCAATGTTCATCACAGCACTCTTTACAATAGCCAAGAGTTGGAACCAGCCCAAATGTCCATCATCAGATGAGTGGATACGGAAAATGTGGTATATCTACACAATGGAATACTACTCAGCTATAAAAAAGAATGAAATACTGCCATTTGCAATGACATGGATGGATCTAGAGAGAATTATATTAAGTGAAACAAGTCAGGCACAGAAAGAGAAATACCACATGTTCTCACTTATTGGTGGGAGCTAAAAATAAATAAATAAATTCACACACACACACACACACACACACACAAAAAAAAAAAAAAACCAGGGGGGGAAGAAGACACAATAATTACAATTCCTTGAAGTTGACACAACAAGCAAACAGAAAGGACATTGTTGGGTGTGAGGAGGGAGAGGGAGGAGGGAGGGAGGTTTTGGTAATGGGCCACAATAATCAAACACATTGTATATCGACAAAATAAAATTTTAAAAATTAACAATAATAATCTTCAAAAAAGTATATACTAACTACAAATAAGTGTGATAAATTATCAATAAAAACATTTATTTAAAAAAAAAGAAAGTATTTTGAACTGAATGAAAATTAGAATATGTCAAAATTTGGGGTAAAGCAGCTAAAGCAGTACTTAAAAGGAAACTCAGAGCACTAAATACTGATGTTTGAAAAGGAGAGAGTTCTCAAGTTAATTATCTGTTTCCATCTTAAGAAACTAGACAAAGAGGAAATTATATCAAAAATTTAATCATAAAAACCTCAATTAATCCAAAAGAAGGGATGCAAAGAGAGAACAGGGGGCAAAGAACTAAGAAATATAGGAAACAAATAGCAAGATGGCAGATTTAAACCCAGCAATATCACAAAACACATCAAATAAAAATGATATAAAAACCCCAATCAAAAGGAAGGGATTTGTTAGATTGCGTTTTTTAAAAAGCAACATCCAACTGTATGCTGCCTATAAGAAGTACATTTTAAACATAAAGACACAGATAGGTTAGAAGTAAAAGGATAGAAAAAGACATGTCATCCTAACACTAGCTAGAAGAAGCTGTACTACTTCTATTAATATCTGACAAAGTAGCTTAAAGATCAAAGAATATTACCAAGGATAAAGAGGGACATTCTATAATTTCAATTCATTAAGAAAATATAACAATCCTAAACATTTATGCAATAAAAGAGCTTCATAATATATGAAGCAAAAATTGAAAAGATAAATAAAAGATAAATAAACACATCCACAATGATAGAGACTTTTCAATACCCCTTTCTCAATAATTGATAGAATAAGTAAACAGATATAGAAGGAAGGACACAGAAGACTTGCGCAACATTATCAGCAGGTTTGAACTGACATCGGGAACTCCAACCAACAACAGCAGAAGACACATTCTTCTCTAGTGCACGCAGAGCATTTACAAAGGTAGACAATATTGTGGGCCATAAAACAAGTCTCAATAATTTAAAATGATTCAAATTATATAAAGTATGTTCTCTGACTACCACGAAATTAAATTAGAAATCCATAACAGAAATATCTCTGGAAATCCCCAAATATTTAGAAACTAAATAATATACTTCTATATAATCAGTGGGCCCAAAAAGAAAGCAAAAAAGAAATTAGAAAGTATTTTGAACTGAATGGAATGAGAACACAATATACCAAATTGTGGAATGTAGTTAATCCAGTGCTTAGAGGGAAATTTACAGGACTAATCACTTATGTCAGAAAAAATAATTCTCAAATCACTGAGCTTCCACTCCCACCTTAAGAAACTAGAAAAAGAAGAGCAAATAAAATCAGAAGTAATCAGAAAGAAGAAAATAAATAACAATAGATACTACTCAGAAATAAAAAGTAATGGTCTACAGATACATGCAACAACATGGATTCATCTCAATATAATTATTATGAGTGAAAGAAGGCAGAAAAAAATGTGTGTACTGTATAAATCCACTTATAGAAAATTCCAGAAAGCACAAACTAATCTATAGTGACAGAAAGCAGATCAGTAGCTGCCAGACGTCAGAGAGATGGATACCAAGTGATGGAATACAGGGATTATAAACAGGTATGAGAAAACTTTTGGAGGTAACAGATATGTTTATTATCTTGATTGTGGTGATGGTTTCATGGGTATAATATATGTCAAGACTTATCAAACTGTACATTTTAAATATGTACAGCTTTTCATGTGTAAATTATACTTCAACAACACTGTAAAAAATAAAATTAGGTACGGTCGCCTAATTGTCAGCCATATAGTTTCTCTCATAGATACATTTATCCCATTTGAACCAATGACCTTGCACTGTTCTGAGAGCAGTCAAGTTTTCCCTGAAATTGGGCTGCTTTTCTTCAGCAAAGTGTGACTTAACATGACAAGTGTCCTTAACCAAGAGTGGAGTTAACCAAGAAGTGAAATAACAAGTTATAAAAGTTTCCAAACTGATGAACTTTGGTGGGTAGAGGTGGTGACGACGGCCAAGATAACAGAACATGGAAGTGAAAGGTAGAGAAGGAAGGGGACAAGAGGAAGGAAAAAGAGGGACAAAGAGGGACCAATGGGACAAAGAGGTGGAGTGGCAGGACGTAAAGGAAACAGAGGGAAGCTGGAGATAAAGGGAGTGAGAAACCAAGGTCTTTACTCTTTGTTTTTTTTAATCACACTTGTTTGTTTCTGATGTCCCTGAATTGATGACAAATACCTGAATTACTTTCATACACTGTATAATGATTTAGAATAACAATATTTGAAACGAAATACATTTACCTGAGATAAAAGCACTAGGTACAATTACAGACTACAGTATTTTCCCTGGTTTTCTGGCTATCTTTTACAAGGTGAGGTACCACGAACCAATTTATAATTACTAGAGGGTTATTTTCAGATCCGTTTCCTCAGTAAGATTTTAATTATCTGTGTTACACATAACCAAATATGTTCACTTGGTAAAGGGTTGTTATAGGAACCTAAATCCTCCAGTCCCCCCAAAATATTTTTTATTTTAATTTTTATTTTTTTTAATTTTATTTAATAATATTATTATTTTACATCCTAAGATGTTGTTGCAGAGCAGTTGGAGAGGAGGGAGAGAGAGGAAGGGGGAAGGAAATAGGGTGGGAGCAGGAAGGGGGGAGTGGTGGAGCCCTGTGGCACCTTTCTCATTCCTGCAGGGGAGATCAGGGGGCTTCCAGTGGTGGTTGGGTCATTGCTGGGCTGGATGCAGATATCAGCGGGGTGTGGCTGAAGCCCTCAGCTCCCCCCCCCCCCAGCCCCAGCTTGGAAGAGTAGGGGGTCCAGCCCCAACTCTGAAAGTTAAAACTAAATCAGTTTTACTTTTCTCTTGAGAAAGGACACTCCAAATAAATCCACATTTGTTTTTAGCAGTAAGAAACGGTCTATAAAAGTCATTAAGATTTTCCTACCTTGACAAAAATGGTTGAATTGCATTCTTGCAATGCCTCCATTAAACTAATCACATGGAGACACACCATTTCTACCATCTGAAACAACAAACATGAAAGTCAATTCCACTCCCAAGGATATGGAAACCTTGCAAACTAGTCTGCAGCCAGACGACTGATATCCTGTGCCTGTGAGGTCTTTCTGCATAATGATCATAGAGGACCACAGGCAGTGGTGTTCATTCACCTCTAAAACTTCAAACCAGAAACCAGAGATTTTGCAATTGTCATGCCTTCCTCACCCAGCTCGGGGCTGCCAACGGAACATATTGATGTCACCAATCTGCACTGCACTGTAACTCACACCAAAGGATAAATGGCTTCTGCTTCCTTCCTTTGCAACTACAGAACTCTTTGGGCTTAGGTCCTTTGCTCCATCTTGATCCTTTCTCCACAGTTTTTTCATGAGGAATGGCTGTTTAATTTACTGCAGATCTGCCTCTGAGGCTTTATTCTCTGTGGAACAAGGTAGCCATGCTTAGAACAATTCAAAAGTACTATAGATGATATCTCTCATCAGAAATTTCTAAAGCTAGATTGTAAGCACTCCAGGGGGGATTTTAAGGGACTGGCTTGTACAGTTTAACAAAACTTTCAGAATAAAATTAATTTGCATTTATTACGAAATCCATTGGTAACAAATTCATTTGTAACATCTGAATATCAAGAGTGCTTTGGAGGAGGAGGTATTATTGGTATCAAAACACTAATGACAATAGAAGGAAAATTTTAATCTCTAGTTCAAGTTTAAGGTTCCAGTTTCATTGTAAAATAAGAGAACAGAATGCTTGATCTCCAAGTTCTTCTTTAGTACTAAAAGCTGTGCTCCAATAAACATAATTATCTCCAAAGTACTCAGAACTATTTGCAAAGCCAAAAATTTTCACATACATTTCCTTTAAATTGAACTAAAACATCTCTCTACTTAGAATTGCCTTATTTCATCTGCTTCTGTAAAGAAAAGAAAGTGCTTCGCTAAAGGAAATATATAATCCCCTTTCCAATTAAAGCTAAAAGAAAATATTTCTTAGTCTTGTCAATCAATTAAAAAATCATTTCCCGAATGCATTTGTGGACAGTGCAGTGTTGGGTTCCTGGGCACCCTGGAATCATCATTAGGATGTTCTTCCAGGTCCTCTGCCCCTCACAGACAAGACCACTGATGGTGCCCCCATAGCCAAAACTGGCTGCCACTGTCCCAGCTGAGAGTCTTCCTCCAGTGTAGCAAACTGAACCAAAGGACTCCTTTGTAAATTCCTCCCATACACCCTCCAATCATGACTCCATGAGGACCGACCCAAGCAAGTTCAATGAAGTAGATTCGGGTTAACCATACCCCACATTTTCCACTGAGGCTTAAGGCAACTCCACAAGGTGAGGCTCTTTTCAGGCTTTGAGGCCTCAGTGGAATGAACGCCTGTGGTCAGTCTGTTCTTAAACCACCACAAAAAGAAAACCTAATTGGCTCAGGTTTTTCCAAATTGCTTTGGAATCCAAAAATAATATGAATTTCACTCCTAATCCTCTGACTTTGCAGCACAAAAACAACCCTTAAATATCATTTAAAAGAAATGTCCTTTAAATTTCATTTGGCATTAGGTAGAGAAAACAAAAAATTGTTTATTAAATTTACTTCTTTGTTTTGTTTGTTTGGGGTCTTTAAAAAATATTTATGGTGTACAACATGATGGTTTGATATATGTATACATTATGGAGTGACTGAATCAAGCTATTTAATATACATATGCATTATCTCACAAACTCATCATTCTTTGTGCTGAGAGTACTTAAAATCCACTCTCTTAGCAATTTTCAAGTATACAATATATCATTATTAACTATAGGCATCATCACGTACTAGACGTGCACTATTGTTTGCTTTGTTTTTAATTGAAATCCTTATGCAAGTAGAACATCCAGCTTATAACAAATCACCAATCCATTTATACAATCTTACAACTGCGATCTGTAAAGAAACAGGTAGTGTGAGGAGCAGTCTAGCATTCTGAGATTCTATCCTGGAGGGGAACCTTCTCTGTGAACTCACCACTTTGTTATGGGCCATTAGCTGAAGGATGCTGGGTGTCACCCTACTCCAAAACTCCAGAGCCGTCAGTATGGCCGTGAAGCTGAATTCATTCTGACTTTGCACATTTGTAGCTACGGCACTTTGTTCGCAATACACCGTCCAGAGCTGAGCAAAGATGAAGGCGTGAAAGAGGGAACACATGTGCAGCACGGAGGTCTGAAAAGGAAGATGACAGGGCGCTGTCACATCTCAGCACAGCTGGGGCCCTGCCGGGGAGCCCACCGAAGCACAAAGGAGTTATCTGAGCTACAGACTCGTGATTCATCACCTGAAAACAGTCTGCTCTTCACTCAGTCAGTGGGAGTGTGCTCAGAGAACAAAGCATCTTTTCCAAGAGAGGGCACCTTAATTTGCTGAATAAATCTACCCACCCCCTTGCCCTTTAATGAAACTGACATTCCCATGGCTAAACTAGATTAAGAAGAAAAATCATTCTGCCATTTTAGGATGTTTCCTCATCTGTAGAATGGGGATATTAGTAACCTCCTCAAAGAGTTGGGGTGAAGAGTAAATAAGAACGCACTACCCAGCACCTGATCATTATAGCAATAGTAGTAGCTGCGGCAGCAGCAGCGCTGGTACTCCTACTGGTGGTAAGCATGCACTGAGTGAGCATCTACAACATGCCACAGACACTGCTAAAGACTTCACAGACCACCTCCACAATTCTCAAGCCATCCTCTCACCTAATTTACAGATGAAAAACTGAAGCTCAGAGAGGGTAAGTAACTTCTCAAACTCATAAAATCACAAATACGAAGGTTAAGAATCAAACACAGGTCTGGGTTGAAATATCGGGAACTGACTGCCTAATTCCTTTTGCAAACATCATTCAGGTCATTTGGATAGGTGCTCTATTTTATCACACAGTCAGCTTGCTCTGGCCTAAATCCCAGCTGTCCCCAAACCCACCATGATCTCCAGAACTTGCCTAAGCTCTGGGAAGGGCCCTTGGCTCCTCGCAGCTGATTAGTACCTATGTGCATGGTTTGCTTGTATGGGCTCCTGATGGACGCTTGCCTTGGGTTTACTTTCCTCCCTTAAGCACATCATCTGTCTCTACAATTAACAAAGTTTCTCTGTGTGGGTGATTCCAATGTGTACTTTAGTGAGTTCCCAACTGGCCTTCTTATTTTCATTTTGTATCTTCATGTATCTCTAGAGATTTGAGTTGAAAAGATACTGCATGAAGAATAAGACAGAGCAGAAATTTTCTTCCACTTTGTCTTTGGTTCTAAAAACTGATCACAGAATTTTTATTGTATGTGTAGCCTTTTATTTTTCTTCATTATTTTGAGACAGAAATGCCTAGGAAGCCATATCTTGCTTGCCTCCATAATTTATCTTCATAAAAGTAAGCCAAAAAACAATTTAGGGGGAGAAAAAGATAGTCTGGGAATTTAAACAACTTTAAATAAGGCATTAGCACTAAGTTGCTTTTCTTACATCCACAGCAGGGCAAGTGATAAGATGCACGTTCTTCTGAAAAGAAACATAATTGGCTGATAAGGGTTTCCATTAGCAATTTCAGTGTATATGGTCTTAATCTTGCAGAAATCACTTACCTTTGATTGCTCTGGAAATCCAATCAGGATAACAATAAGATGGTCTGCAATATGGGAACCTGCATCCAGAGGTATGGGCAGGCAGGGAGAGGAGGCATTTGGACACACTGCATTGTGAGTGAGGGAACCCAAAAGCAGCCACGACAACAGCCGGATGTGGGAGACACATTCGATGAACTCCTTAGGCCTGTTAGGGAAGAAGGAAGCGTTAAAGGTGACTGCATGTTTTCTGTTTTGTGGGTGCTCAATAAATCCTTATTGAAGGAAGGGATGAAAACTGTAGTCTTGTAGGCAATTACATAAAATAAAACACCAAGGCAACAGTATGTCAACCAAATAATGTATCTGTTTTTCTTGTTTTCTGCTCTAATCCTAGATCTTAGCTTCTTGAACAAAGAGTAGCCTTTGGTGACACAGGATTAAATATGATTCTTCCACAAATCTGGCTGCCTCTCTGACTAGCTTCTCTTCCTAAACTCTTTCTTCCTCTCATTAGAAAGTTCTTCTCTGCCATCCCCACTGGAGGGGAGGGGATAGAGGAAGAGAGACAAGACACAGCCGTACATTCCCCTGCCCAGCAGTAATATTGTCCCCTGCCCTCCTCCAAACCTTTCCTCCAGCCAGGAAAGCCAACCACACAAAACGGCAGGCTCAAGTCTGACCTGAGTGCCCAGGAAAACCAGCCCACGCGTGCCCCTCTCTTCTTCAGCCTCCCTTAGGGGCAGGCAGGGACTTGTGCCTCCTTGCACTCTATTTCATGTCTGCTTTAGCTTTTGTTCCAGCTAGAACCTAAGCTGCTTGAAGGCAGAGGCCAAGCAAGTGCTCATACGTATCTACTGATTTAACTCATCATCCACTAGGATGACTGAGGGTTTTGATTGAGGGCAAGTTTCTTTTGTTGGCAGCATGTCACAAAGTGCTCTGGATTGGCAAGTTAAGTATGGAGCTGGGCTTCAACATCTGTCTTCCTAACCAAGCATACTCCACTCTCACAGATCCTCAATGCACTCATTGGCTGTAGCTGAGCCCCAGGAAACTCAGGGGCACTTCCTGCCTTATTCACCCTCATTCCTGGAATAAGGAGCATCTTACCCTTGCTGCATTGCAGAAGGGGGATGATAGAGCCAAGGCAGATAGCGGATCACAGCTTTGTTATCTCTGTGGTTGCCCCGTGAGATCTCCATGGCTGCAATCTGAGCCAGCCCAACTTTGAGATGTCCACCAAAGGTGTCTTCATGCAGAGGCTGGGAACATGTCTTCATGTGGCTCTACAAAACCAAATGGAATTCTGTAACTTTGGAAGATGCCTGGAGACATGCCAGGACACTCTTTTTAAAAGATCGGGTTGTCATTTTCACCCCTCCTGTCACCAGTCCAAGCACACAACCTGCTCAGACTGTTTCAGTGGCTTCCCATCGTTCTTAGGAGAAAGGAGGGGGAAATTCCTTAGCATGGCCCGCAGAGCCGGGAATAGTCTAGCTACTGCAGACCTCTGCATCCTACCCCTCATCCTGTGGTTCCAGCCACACTGCTCTCCATGTTCCCTCCCACTACTATTCCCTCTGCTCAAAATACTGTTCCTGCCTCTCTTCACCTACTTGCTAAGATCATAATTCAAGTGTCACTTCTCCCGTGAAGACTCGCCTGAGTTACCTGGCTAGGTCCACGCCACCGTCTACCCACTCTTTACAGCAATGTGAGAGTCACAATTCTACTTTAGTCTGTGTGAAATGTTCATTAAATTTTGCCTCCACTACCAGACTGTAAATCAAATGAGGACAGCCACTGTGTCTGTTTTTGCTCATCAGGGCATCCCCAATGCCCAGAACAGAGCAGGAACAGTACAGGTGCCCAATACATATTTGATGAATTAATTTAGAAAGATTTCTTTGTTCAGTGTGGCCTGGTAGAAGAGCACTGAACTAGATTCTAGGCCCACTTGTGTCCTACGTAGTTGCTTGGCCTTGGATAAGCCACTTGCCACTTGACCTTTCTGATCAGTTTCCTAATATGTAAGGTCAGAGGGTTGGATTATGCCTGTAGTTCCCAACCTTTTGATCATCATGGATCCTTCTTGGACAAGTGTCTGCAAAACAAGCTAAAAATGTTTAGGTAAAATCGCTTCCTCTTCTTTATACATCAAAATCATGTAAGTGTGGGCAACCAGGTTCACCAATCAGTAACCAGCATAAAACTTACTAAGAAATGACTGAGTTTAGATATGCAAAATTACCAGCTTAAATTTTGATTCTACTTTCCACCTAGCATGTATAAATCTATCCCTATACCAAGAAACACTCTGAATTATCTGAGTCAAGTCTGAAAACTGAGTTCTGTGATGAAGGAATCATATTTTCAGCTGGTGAACTTCTGGGATCACTCCGTTCCTGTTTACCAAAAAAGAATCATTTAGTGCCAGATTGCAATTTGGCTGCTCCCTGGACCGTGTTTACATTCTCTTCTGCCCTCTGTCCAGGGCCTTCCTCAGATCTTTCAGACTATTAATCTTGTAGCTCCCTAGTCGAATCACGGCAGGGAGGTTGGATCTGCATCAGCAATTCATCCCACCCTACAAAACCACCAATAAATTCAACAACTTCACTGGGATTTGGGCCACATGTAGATTAAAGGTTGTTCTATACCCTTTCTAAAATTATTTTCTTGAAGAAGATATCTTAGATGCAGATAAAAATAATAAATGGTTTATGTTTGCATAACGTGCTACAAGTTATGAAAGTCTCTTTACATACATTATTTTATACCAAACCTTGTACCAGTCAGGCAAGGTAGGTATTATTAGACTTGTTCTTCAAATGAGGAAACTGTCTCAAGGTAATTAAATGATGCTACATGATATGGTGAAAAGAGAATGGACTGGGAGACACGACAGTTTTAGGTTCAACCTTGACTTCACCACTTACTAGCAGTGCGACCTTGAGCAATGGACTGCAGCACCCCAAGCTTCAGTTTCTACATTCGTAAAATGAAGATAATATCTTAATAGGGACATTGTGAGAATTGAATAAACAGCAAAAGTAAAGCTATGCAAAGAGCCGATGCCATGTGAATATCCTTTCCCTTCTTCTTGCTCTCTTTGCAGAGTTGGGCCCTGTTTCTTCAGACCCCCAAGACAGGATCATTCAATGGAGCCACAGCTGCCTCCCCAGGTAGCAATACATTCCTGCATGGTCTGTTCAATTCTCTAAGAGTGTCTCTGTGTTTCATGAACCTAGGAGATCAGTGATGGGAGCCACCTCACCTTCAGTTTGGTTAGTGTATGCATGTCTGCCATGAAATCCAGCACTTCGTTGATGTACTGACGCACGCACTCCATCGCTGCGGTCCCACACTGAAACACAAAGACACAGCTGGGTCACAGCTCCAATTGTGCCCTGACTGCAATGACTGTCCCACTCTGGTTTCATGCTGTTTACTAATGAGTTGTTTCATTTTCTGGATTTCTGACCCAATCCATTCTTCTCAGCATAGTCTGTGATTATCTGCCCACAGTTTGGACAAAAATTGATAAAAGGTTTGGGGTGGAGAGCAAAAAATAAATAAAATAAAAGGTTGGGGTGGAAAGGAGAGGCCTGTGAGAGACAGGGTTAAATGCTTTTTCCACTGGGTAATTGAACTGATTTTTGTTTACTTATCTTTAAACTGGTTTGTATACAACGATTCAGCCTTTGTGATGCCATTAGTGTCAGAGTCCTTATGACATGAATAGCCCCAAAACGATAGTAACATGTTATCACTCTAGGGAAGTCTTAGATGTACATAAATATGTGCCACCAAATTCTACCACCAGAACCTTGGATCTTTTTCGATCCAAAAAAAAAAGGACAGAAATAAACATCGTGTTTGCTGAAAAAGGCAGAAATTCTCACTCAATTCACCTACAAATTAACTTTTTATACATAGTAGATACACTATTAAATAGATAAATGTACCACTTATCATCAAGTTCTTGCCAAGGATAAATAAAAGAAATAAACAAAATGGTCATGTTCCCCATGCAGTTGGGGAAGACTGTTTGGGAAGTTTTAAAGGAGAAGAAAGCAAGCCTGTTTTACTTATTAAATGGCATGAACCTGCTCTCTCAGGGCAATGCAGTGAATTCAGGATTATAAGCAAAGCAAAGGAAAATGAGCAGACAGGCTGCTACATCAAAGCTGTACGAGAGAACCCACACATCAGGCTGGGTATAGTGCGGATCAAAAGCAGGCAGTCTTTGAAGCCATATGAATACTATGCTAAAGGCCTTTTTTGGCTTTCTTAGGAAAATCTGGAACTTTATATACTTAACTAGCTCACCCAGTGGCTCTTATTTTCCCATATTCATGTAAATCTGCACAGCATTGAACTATATCACCTTCTCTCTCTTCTAGAATGTTACGCTTGTCAGTTCTTCTGACAGGATAACAAACAGTAAAATAAGGTCATTGGCAGTCTGTCAGAGTGTTTTCCAAGCATTGCATATGTTCTAAGGTTTTCTTCTTTTAATTTAAATCAGGTGGAGGAATTATAAAAGGTTATTGTGTTCTTGCTTTTGGAATATTAATCCTTTAGTGCAAGAAAGGATTTCCCCCTGATTTATTCCATTTTCTCTGACCTTTCACGTCATGCAAACAGGAGCGTAGACTCTGTGCATGCATTTCTTGAAAGGGATTTGTTGCCTTTTATAGGCAATATTTTATACCATTTCAACTAAGCAAATGTCACCAAAAATAATAACGAGGAGCATTATTCAATATTTGTCTTTTAAGTTGGAATCTCAAAAAGTGAGAGTGAAAAATTTACTATTATCTATTTACTTTTGCTCTAGAGACAACTACATCTAATAAAATCCTTAAAATCCGCTTTAAAGTCAGGAGAATCTTAGCCATCTACATTTATAAAACAAAGCATATAATTTCCATTCCACTGCCTCCCCCCCTTTTTTTTTACTTTGCAAAGTGTGAATATAGCCTTAGGCGTGTTATTTAAAAAACAAAACAAAACAAAACATAAGGAGCCAAGCTCCGTTTGTTTCAAAGACCTATATTTATTTCAATACGAAAATTGAGGTAAAGAACTTGAAAACATACTCTAACCTCAAACATGAACTGAAGCAAATCATATCCGATTCTTCCTCAAAACTTGTATGTTATTTTAAAGTTAGATTTCTTAGATTATGAAAGTAACACATGTTCTATGTAGAAAGTTTATAAAGTACAAATTACTAAAAAAGAAAATTAAAACCACCATAATCCTAATTCTGGTTTTCCACCTCTGAGAAAACCACTGTTACTATTTCCTCCCAAGTTTTTTTTGAATGCATAAAACATACACACATACATATAATTTTTTATAAGATTGAGATAACTTTTTTTTAACTTGTTTTTTCATTAAATCCATCCTAAGCATTTTCCAATTAATTAAACATTGTTTGAAACTTTGATTTGGTAGCCACATAATAGTCTATCTTATGGATGTACCTTATTTTATTTAAACAATACCATAATGTTGGACATTTGTTTCCATAGTTTTGCTATTTTAAATGATGCTTTAATAAATATACTTATATATAAATCTTCATGGACATATTTATTTTCTCAAACATAGTCCTAGAAATAGATTTTCAAACTGCCTTCCAGCAAAGTTGTTTCACTACCACCAGTAGCATATAAGGATGCTTGCCTCACTTCACCATCAGTAAGTTCAATCATCGAGAAAAATCTGCTGTGGGGTGGTGAATGAGGAGGTATTAGTCAAAGGGTACAAAGTTGCAGTTATGCAGATGAATAAGTCCTAGAGATCTACTGCACAGCATAGTGCCTATAGTTGGCAATACTGTATTATACACTTAAAAACTAGCTAAGAGGATAGATCTTATGTAAAGTGTTCTTATCACTAATGACAATAATTAATACACAAATAAAGAGGGTAGGAAGAAACTTTTGGAGATGATGGATATGCTTATGGCACAGATGGTGGTGATTATTTCATGGGTGTACACTTATTGCCAAACTAATCAATTTGCATATATCAAAGATGTTCAGCTTTTCGTATGTCAATCATACCTCAATAAAGTGATTTTTTTTTAAAGTAAAGGAAAAATCTGCTGGTGTGCTAGCCAATTTTAATTTTTATATTTTTAAATATTTTTAAATTAATTTATAATTCATTGATTGCTAAGGAGGGTAAAAGGTTTATTTGAATGGCTTATTGGTCATTGGGAAGAACACTGTATGTAAATCCTATAACTGTTGCTTTTTCGTTGTTGGTATTGGAATGTTTGTCTTTTACTCATGGATTTCAATATATCTTTTATATATTAGAGATGTTACTGTTTTTAGCTATCACATAGGTAACAAACATTGAGTTTTAAAGAATTAAACAATAAGGAAACAGCAAGTGCAGCAAAGACTGGCTGGCTACTCTGCAGACCCATTTCTCTTGTTCCTGGCACACAACTAGACCACATTTCCCATCCTCCCTTCAGTTCGGTGTGGTGATGTGACAGTTCCGGTCAATGCAACCTGAGTAAAAGAGACATGCACTTCTAGATCTGGTCATGAAAACCTTCCACATACCATATTCTCTTCTCTTAACCCAAACGCCAGCTGATGGCAGAGGACTAAATGATGGAAGGATCCTGATCCCTGCACATCCATGTAGAAGTCCCATTCCCCTATCAATCAGGACACCCATTTAAACTTCACATGAGCAAACAATAAACTGCTTTTGTGTTAAGTCACTGAAAATGGGGATTTTATCTCATTGCATCTTGTACTATCCTAACTATTATCAAGAACCCTTAAAAAAAAACCACAGTCTAGTAATTTTACTCCCAGAAATATATTATAAAGACAGCCTAAAATATAAACAAGGATTCAGGCACAAAGATGTTCACTGCATTTTAATTACAATTTCAGAATATTGAAAAAAACCTAAAATATACAACAATAGATCATGTTTATTAATATTATTTTTAATAGATAGCACTTACTCAGCACTTACTATATGTCTGGCAGCATGCTCATATGCTTTATATGCATTTTCTCATTCAATCCTCAATTTGCACATTAGGCCGTGTTATGTCCATTCCACAGATGATACAAATCAAAGTATCATAGGTTAAAATACTTTCCTAAAATCATACAGCTAGTAAATGGCAGGCTTCAAACCCTGGCACGAGTCTAAAGCCTACACTCTTAACCACTATTCTATTAAATATAAAAATGTAGACAATTAATTTGGTCAGGACTTACTCCAGGTACACAGGCTATCATCTGCTTGCTCAGGATTGTTGACTCAGCTAGTTTGGTTCCAGCATCTGCACAAATAAACTAATAAAAAATTGAAAGGATAATTATTTTAAGAGTACTTGGACAGTAATAAGAAATTTATAATTTTATTAATTTGGCTTAAACTCGTTAGTGTTTACTCTTGTGACAATCTGCCCTGGATATATCGGACTTGCTAATCACAATAGTTCATTCCTATCAGAAACTCAGAACTATAGTACTGACATTAGCATGCAGATTCCTACTTTACCCAGAAAGATAAATGGCACTGAAATGGTACATTCAATCAAGGAAGAAATAATAGATGTCAGCATTGTCAGATTTATTCTGAAGTCACTGTATTTATTCTTTAGCACTTTTTGGCAGTACTGTTATGCACACATTCACAGATTTTCATAACTTTTATCATTGTATCATATGTATAGAATAAAACCAGGAAAACAATCAACCTCAGAGTGAGTATTCAACCTGTTTCTTCCCCTCCAAGGGCCTTCAGCGTTTGGTCTTCCACCCACCACTTCACCCACATGTATCCCCTGCTGACAATGACCCCACTCCTGCTCTGGCCACCCACAGGACTTCTCACACACTTGCATTCTAACAGTCATCACATTAGACTGTGGTGACCTATGAGTCTATTTCTCAATCTGTGAGGAGCCCTTCAAGAGCACACGCTTGACACACCTCATTCCCAGCACCAGCCTAGTGCCTGCCATCTCAGAGGGGCTCAGCCAGAGTTTATGAAACAAATAGATTAATCAATTATGACTTGAGATCACGGTGAGGATGAATTTTCCAGATTACAATTTAATTTGCTTCATTAACAGATTTTGACAGGTGCTCCCCACTTAATGTAACATTCGACTACATATTAATGGTTTTAAGAAAAAAAGTTAAACACACAGTCTGCAGACTTTGCTATGTGCAATTAGTTCCTGTTTAATTTTTCTTTCCTGGCCTCTGGCCAGTGGCCCTAACAATGTGGGGGTCCAAAGCTGCTGTTACGCAGCAGAGTTCAGAGGCTCCAAAGAAGTTTCAACACTGACAGCTCCTCCTCCTCATTCATTCCTCTCTCATACTGGAAGGCACAGGAAAGCTGGGTGGGTCCTGGAGCCCCTCAAGTATGCTTGCATGACCTGGCTGGCTCCTTGAAGGCAAGATAAGATTGGTGAAGAAGCAAAACTTCAAATGTCGCTATCTCCCTTCAGCAGATGCCTTTCCCACCTACCATACTCGGCAAAGTTGAATGAGTAGCCTAATGGAAGCACATGGTCAGCATGGTTAATAGCCACACAGGGTCAAGATCTGAAGTCAAATTCAAATGTCTGACTTGTGATAACCCTTATAAGTCAGAATTCATTTAAAAAATCACCCTAAAAGTAATGGAGGTGCCTCAGAGAGTCTGGCATATCAAAGGGGAAAAAAGCACATACGCCTCTAAAATCATCTATTATTTATCAACGCATTTTAATCCACTGTATTTTCACACCATACATACAATTGAAACCTTAATAAATCCCTCTGTCTTTGTTTTCTATGGCTGCTAACCATGAACTGAAAAAAATTGACTATAATTTTATAGAACTGCTCAAAGTATAAAGACATAACTAACATCAGAGAGGGAAATTATAATTCCTATAGAAGGAAGAAATCTATACTTTCAGAGAGAAATATGCCACTGAAATATGCACTCCCCCATGAATACAAAAGAAATACAACATCCATTATGTGTCATTATGAAATTTATTATCAAAATGATACCCAAAATAGTATCTCCACCTCTCATCCCGTAGAGTGATTGGATTATTACCAACTCAACTAATATTAATAACCCCCTCAACAGCAACTCCCTGAGTTAAAGACAACAGCCATACCACTGCTATTTCTTTGTCCTCCAGCCCACAACTAACCTATCTTTAAAAGAAAACCTTTCACTGACATGATTTCTCATAACTTAACAGGCAAGTAAATCCCACAGAGTGGGAGGGATACACGCAAATCAGCAGAACATATACTCTCAACACATAGTGGGAGCTGAGGAAATTCATTTTGATTTGAACATAAATAGACTTTATGGTGGCTTTTAATGAGTTATCACTCAATTATGAAAACTCTCCTTTAATCTATCTCAAGAACAATTGTAATAACCTATTACATCTAAAATATCTACAGCAAACCAGCAGAAGAGAACATGTTATAAGCAAAAGCATAAATGACGATAGATCTGAATTAAAATAACATGTTATTGCATCTGTCCAAAGTACAGGAGAACTATGCCCTGGTGGTCGACAATTTAGACTCTAAAGAATATAATTTTTTTTCTATTTGGCAAATTCTTTCCTATCTCCATGCCTTTTTTTCTTTGGGAAAAAAAAAATCCAGTTGAAAATTTAATAAAGCCATCTGACCTCATAGGTAAGTAAAATCAGATAATAGCAGTCATGACTAGACAACCACAATATAGCAGGCTGGGAAATGTCCCATGACGCCAGGTCTCCTGGAAGAATTCTAGGAATTAAAAAAGACTGGTACCTGTTACTGCCTGACATGTTTAGAACTTGGGAGACCCCACATTCCTGGGGCAAGTGCTTCATTGTCCTAAAAAGGGTTTCTTTTACTGCCAGAGTATTTGGTAAACAACAAAGGCATGGTCTATCTATGAGAAGAATATAAACGCTTCCATCTCAGTGAACTCATCTGTCTACTAAGTCATTAATTAGAGAAGCAGTAGATAAAGTACCCTCGTGATTCCTCATAGTGAAAGAATAAATGGTAATCCCAGCATTGGAGCAACTGACTCTGTTCTCACTGGTGGGGCCAGTGTCATTCATGATTGATCACCTGGGGAGTTTTTCCTTTCAAACATTGCTTTCTTTTCTGTTTCCAAGTTGCATTTTCAGTTAAACAGACCCTCCCCCACTGCCTTCAGAGGATGGTCACTGATAGCCGTAATGAACGTCACTGACGCAATATCCATCCATACGGTGCGCCTGGTTGTCCAGGTGCCCAGAACTGACATTGCCCATCAGTACAGGGGAGAGCTTCCCTCTGACTCCAGCCAGGATCCTCCAGCCCTAGAGAAGCTACCAGAGAGCAGGCTGTCACCTCCACTGTCCCCCAGAGGACACCTGGAGGGCCCAGGCAGTCAAGGGCAGGAGCAAAAGGAACTGAGCAACCCTACAGAAAGGGGCACTACTCATGAACAGAAACAAAAATGCTTCTTCATCCTGGGACTTCTCTCCGTGGCAGGCAGGACCACAGGGCAGAAAGGGGAACTACTCTGTTTTTTACGGTATGCCTCACTTTTATTTCTCTCATTAGTAATCAAAATGGTTTACTCCAAGAGTTTGTAGAACAAGGATAAGTTATTTCAAAATGGCATGATGTTTAACATTATTCATTGGAGAAGGCTGAAACACTACTGATAAAGTTGTTCCTCACGGGCATGATCTCAGAATGTCTTCAAAATACCTTTCCAACCTGAATAACTTGATTTTTTTTTTTTTTTTTTTTTTGGACCGGTAAGGGGATCGCAACCTTCGGCACGGTGTGGTCTGCACCACACTCAGCCAGTGAGCGCACCGGCCATCCCTATATAGGATCCGAACCCGCAGCCTCGGCGCTGCCAACGCCGCACTATCCTGAGTGAGCCACAGGGCCGGCCCATAACTTGACTTTTTAAACTTAACTTAATGATTCAATGACAAATACATATTTGTTTTTAAAACACGAAAATGTCATACATTTAAAATGGCAGATGAAAAATCCATAAAACATATTTAGGAGTATCTACTTTTTGCCTTCTTTCTTCCTAAAGCTAATTTGTTTTTGTTATTTATTCACCTGACTGGGATACAATAATCACTGTTTTCACGGTTTCCTTAAGCACTGGGTAATTTATACTGTCAGTGTTCTTTTGCTGTCTTGTGACAAGTGCTTATTATGCTTGACTAATGTACTTCATAGAAAACCACCCCTCGGCCGTTACAGCGTGGGGTGCTAGACCCCAAAAAGATCAGCCACACAGATCTGCTCTGCTGAGGATTAAGGGCAATTAAGGGAATAACTGTCCAATGCCCACAGAAAAGCCCCTTCAGGCCCTAAAACCTAGGTTGTTTTTGTCCCCAACTGAAATGCCATCAGAAGCAAGTGACCCCCAGCCATTGTCGATCTGCTAACCTTAAATCCCTCCTGGGCTATTTCACTAAGCCCTGTTCACCTGCCCTCTCCTCCAAACGAGCACACGTTCCATTAATCTTTAAAGTCAGTTTGTCAGAGTTGCTTGTACTCGAAAGCAGCGCTGCTGCTGACGTGTGCGTACGAGGCGCTGGCCAAGACCAGTCCACGGGGAGAGGTTCAGTTTGCCTCTCCTTAGGAGAGCACATATTTTCTGGTTGTGATTTTGCTTCTGTCTTCCTCTTGAGCTGTCTAGTGTCTGGATACGATGGGAGCCATTTCATTCTGACTTCATCATGCCCAACATCCATCGCTGTCATTTTCCAGCAGTCACGAACTCTCACTAGCATATGCTCTCAGAGAGCTTCAGTGTGCCCTGGAAAGCTCTTCAGAGATAACTTACAGACAACTCTTTACTGAAAGTACAACAACTTTGTATTAAATCACAAGCCTTTGAGAAAAACTAAATTCTGGTCCTAATGATTAGAAATGTATGGAGGGGAGGAAGAGGATAGGCAGTGGACATTAAATGGTAAATGACAAGTGTTGCTCCTCCTCTTCTCTTACTGGATAAACACCTGAACTGCGCATCGTTTGAGGTGTACGCGGTCCCTTTTCTACACCACTTCCTCACTCAGTCCGCACCTCTACTCCTGCACCCATTACACTGTGTTGGAATTTTTTGTTTATACATCACCTTCACCTACTAGATTGCAAACTCCTGGAAGGAAGGGGCCATGGCTCATTTGTCTGTTTTCCTGGCACCCTGTGTGGTACCCTGTGGCACTTCTGAAGCCTTCCTCCATGTCTCAGGCTGAGTTAGCCACTCCCTCCTCCATAGTACTTTAGTGACAGTAGTTAGCACATTATCAGGATATGCCTTTCACATCTCTATAACCCCAGAACCTAGCCCAACACAGGTGGTCAGGAAATATTTGTAGTGGGAAATAATGCTGCATAGTCAAATGCAGCCAGGTGATGGAAGACCTGGATATTTCGGGTGCTACAAGGTCACTCTAGGTATTTAATGTAGGGAGTGAACCGATAAAAAGCACAGTTTTAGCAAAATTCTGCTAGGCAGCCATAGGCCAGAAGATTGGATGGGTGTGGACAGAGATGAAGGCGGGGAAAAAAGCTAAGAGTTACTACAGTAATCCAGGCAAGAGATGTAAAGAGCCCAACTAGGCTGTGCTTCACACTGACTAGAGTGGGTTCTGGAGTCCTACTGCCCTTTGGTCAGATGCTGATACTATCAGTTAGGCCAGCTGTGTGCTCTGGGAAAGCCATTGAACCCCTCTGCAGTGCAGAACCGATACCTCACATGGTTTGTAAGGATTAAGTTGGGGGAGCAAGTAAAGCACCCAACACACTGCTTGGCACATAACAGGTGCTCAATTAATGTTCCTTTCTCCCTCATCTCTACAATTCAGGGAAATCTATCTAGTTCCTTGACCAACCTTCCATTTTCCTCCAATAATTTAACCTCAAACTCATCTGCCCAGACTCTGAGACTGGTCTTAATGCTCATCAGGGAGAATTGAAAACAGCTGTGACGCAGGTAGGGGCACTCAGCACAAAAGCCACCTGAATGATACCCTGATCCCAGCTGTAGCTCATGGCTGTCTTTAAATCCAGCCTCAGCCCTTGGCTGGAGGTGGGGACCTAGGTCACCTGATCCCCTACTGACTCATCTGGCATTGCCAGTCTTCTTTTTCTCAACCCCATTTATTTAGGAATAAATTCATTATCCCTAAATTTATCCCACCTTCCTGCCTAAGCCTCCCCTATTGCTTAAAGCCAGCCAGCTTCTGGGCTGAACCCCAACTCCAGGCAAAGACATTTGTCTGCATCCACCAGTCCTTCGTGACCCAGCTTGAATGTCATGTCACTTCCTTCATGAAGTCTTCCCTGATTTCACACCATATGAGGTGGGATCCCTCCTGCTCCCAAATTCCCCCAGGACACACACACACACACACACACACACACACACACACACTCTCTCTCTCTCTCTCTCTCTCTCTCTCTCTCTCTCTCACACACACACTCCACTAGTCATAGCCTGTCTCAGGTGATCAAAACCTGCATGCTTGCCTAAGATGCTGAGTTAAGGACGCTGAGGATGGAAGGCTTCAGCCCTCATAAGCAGCAGCCCTACAACCAAAAGCATAACTGTTGTCAGTTCTCCAGAACCTGCCTGGTATGCATTCAAGCCCTTCTGCCTCAGTGGTCCCATGGGGGCTGATTCACATCTACCCCCACCTTGGTTTGGCTCAGTATATCCTGCCATTTGACTGTATCTTGCCTGGCCCACCATGCACTTCACTCCTGCTTCACAAAGATTAAATGACCCCCCCATACTCTTCCAACTCTGCAATGAGACCTCAGGCTCGGCCTGCTCCCTAATATTTTTCTTTGTTTGGCAGCTGGGGATCTGAACCTTTGCCCTTGGTGTTGGCAGCACCACACTCTACCAACTGACCTGACCGGCCAGCCTCCCCCATTTCTGGCTTCATTAGTCCTGTCTCACCTCTGGTGAGTCAGCTGCCCATCCAACCTACCGGATTACAAATTTCTTGAGGACAGAAATTATTTCATTCTTCTTTCTGTCCCTCACAGAACTAATTCCACAGTGGGAACAAAATAAATACTCCTTCTGTCTTTTTTAGCCAGTGGAAGTGCCAAGTGCCTAGCATTACTTAGATCATGGCTCATATAAGATGTATTATTTCTCCTCTCCAGGAAAAGACATTTGGTTTTACGCATATGCTCCACACCTCCCTTAATTTTTCCAAACACGCATGGATCTCATGAAAAATTTTACGAATAAAGCATAAGCCTACCTGGACAAGCAAAAGGAGGTTTGTATCTGGTAAAGGAGATTTGAGCTTTAGGGCCTGCAGAAGTTCTAGAACAACACTACGAGACAAGTAGAATTTATCCCGTTCCTAAAGAAAACAAAATAGAAGAAGGTAAGGGATTTAAAAACTCAATTAGAGTATATCTATGTCAGAAGCGCTTCCAAAAGATTCACACATCATATATAAAAAACGGCATTTAAGAAGGTGTAGTGAACTGTCCCTTAAGAAATAAAATTAAAACTGAAAAGAAAAAGGCATTTTTTTGGTGTGTTATTACTGAAGCACTGAGAACACATAATTTAGTGGATAAGAAAAAAAAACAGGCTATCTCTTAAATATTGAAACCACAGGATTTGGTTCTTAGTCACAGGAGATAGGTCCCAAGAACTGCAGCCATTAAACAAGTCTAAAAGTTTTTTTTTCAATACAAAATTATTTACAGAAAATGATACTTAACTCTTAATGGGTTCCATCTCTCTCCTAGGAACTTACTTTTTATTAACTATTTCAAGCATACAGAAAAAAGAGAGAATGGAATGTTACGTACCTACCACCCATCTTTGTTAAATTGTGTCATTTTGCTTTATTTTATTCATCCTTTTTTAGTGATAAAATACTACAAAACAGTTGCAGCTACCTATACAGTGCTCTCTTCTCTTTCCTCTTTCCTCCCTTCCTTGAAGTAGCCACTATTCTGAATCAAATGCTTATTATTTCATGCATATTTTTACACTTTGACCCCATACATATGCCTCTAAAGATGTATAAAATTGTTCTGCATGCTTTTTAACTTTCTATAATGGCATCGCACTGTCCATATCTTTCTGCAACTTACAATTATTCACTACATTATATTTTTGAGAATAATCCCTATTGATACATGTAGCTTTAATTCTTCTAAAATACAGTTTAATAATATTTTACTATATGAACATACCGAAATTCATCAATCAATTCTCCTGTTGATTTGTTTCAACTTTGTAAGCCTTTTTTATTGTCAAATGTAACACACATGCAGAAATGTACATAAGATATAAGCCTACAGTTAAATGGACTGAGGTGGATTGAACACTCATGCAATCACCCACCCACGCAGGATTAACAGCACATTGCAATTGCAAACTCCTTCAAAGGCCCTGTGTGTCCTTTCTTGATCCTTTCATAATCAAGTAACTGGAGTCCCTGCAGTCTGAATCCACTGTCTTTTCTTTCTACTCATTTTCACTCAGTGTACCTTGCCTCCTCATATGTCTGGTTATCTTTGTATGCTGGATGCTTTACCAAAAAATTATTTGCAGAAATAATTTGTGGCTTGAAATGTTATCTTCCTTCAAAGAGCTTTCAGTTTGTTTTTTGCAAGATGACTGTAGGTACTGGCAGACCAGGGTTACCTTATTATACATCTAAGGCTTATAATATCTTACCTTGGGCCACCACGGGGCTTGCCACTGAGCTATACCCATGTAAAGGCAAGTTTACTTCTGGGTTATCTTTACTTTGTGGTCCCAGCCAAAAGTGTGTGGGTCAAGGGGTATAGTATCAGGGTGCCCACTCTTAGTAAGTCCTGGATTGTGATTTTGGTCCCTCTAACCTCACGGGGCTTCCATAATTGCAACTCAGCCTCTCAGTTGCATCTTCCAGATTAACAAACACCTCCAGGGCAAAAAAGGCCTTTATTAGTGCTAGGCTCCCACCTCTGTATTTCTGTGCTCTCCCAGATCTTAGCCTCACAATTCTTCTGTATCTGATTAGCATTTTGATGGTTTGAAGAAGTTTCCAGGAAATATTTTTTTTCACTTTTTTTTTTTTTTTTACTTTTTAAGTTAAGTAGGAGGATAGGTTCAAATTATCTAGTCCACCATTATCAGAAGAGAAAGTCCAGGATTGTTATTGAAATTATACTAGACATATAGGTTACTCTATGAGAATTAGCTATCTTTATTATACTGGGTCCTCATCCATGAACATGAGATCTGTTTCCATCTATTTAACATTCTTTGATGTTCTTCAGTAAAGTTTTCTGGTTATTTCCATAAAGTTCTTGCACATACTTGTTAGACTTATTTTTTGTTGCCATAATAAATGACATTTTAAAAAATATTTTATTTTATTTTATTTTGTCAAAATACAATATGGTTGATTATTGTGGCCAATTACCGAAACCTCCCTCCCTCATTTTATAATCATTTTTACTGAATATTGAAAGTAGGTGATTTCTGAGTATTCAGTTTTATCCAGCATCCTCACTGAACTCTCTCATAAATTCTAAAAAGATGGATTCTCTTTGATTCATCTGGGGTCACATCATTTATGAAAAACGAGAGTTGTATTTTTCCTTTGCAATCCTTACACCCGTTATTTCTTCTTCCTGTCTTGCTGAACCGAGTAGGACCTCCAGCACCATGACAAATAGCCACAGTGATAATAAGCATCCTTGTTTTACTTATGATTTTAAAGGGACTACTGTTTGCATTTCATCATTAAACTTAATGCTTGCAAGAGGTTTCTGGTAGACCCCCTTTATCAAGTTAAGTTCCTTCTATTCCTAGTTTGATAAGCGTTTATGATAAATGGGTGCTGAATTGTAAAAAATGCTTTTCTTGCATCTGCTGAAATAATGATAAAAGTTTTTCTCCTTTAATCTGGCATAACATGGTGACATTAACAGATGTTCTAATATTTAAACCATTTTATATTTCAAGAAAATCCCAACTGGGTCATGAGGCTCTATTTTTAGAGCACTGATTTGCTATAATTCATTCAGACTTTCTGCATCTATGAAGGATATTGGTCTACGATTTTCCTTTCCCCTATTGCTCTTGTCTGGTTGGTATCGAGATTCTATTGACCTCATAAAATGTGTTGGGAAGTGTTCCCTTCTTCTATTCTACCAGTTTGTATAAAGTAGAGATCGGTCTTTTCCTAAATGTTTAACAGAAGTTGTCTCTAAAGCTGCGATGGTTTTTGTTGGTATGTTTTTAACTACTGATTCCATTTTTTTAATCATATAAGTCTAATCAGTTTTTTTCTCTTTCTTTTATTTTTTTCTGATTGTTACATATTACATTTTTCTGAAGAATTGTCCATAGTACCCAAGATTTCAAATTTACAGGCACAAAGCTTTTCATTTTTAAATCTCTAACACATCTGCAGCTATGTTCCCTTCTTCATTGTCTGTTTTATTAGTCTAATCAAATAGCCCCCTTTTGGTTGCACTGATCCTCTACTGTATTTATGTTTTCTATTTCATTGATTTCTGCTCTTTAAAAAAGAAAATTTAAGATTAGTCCAGCACAGTAGTGAGAAAGGGAAAAAGTAGAACAAGGAGTTAGATCTGTAAGTGATGTGATCAGTGGAGATCACTCACCACCTTTGGACCAGCCTGATTTCTGCTCTCATTTTTATTTCCTTCCTTTAAATTTTCTTGCACTTATTATTCTTATTCTAATTTAAACTGACTTTAGCTCATTTAGTTTTTCTTCTTTTCCAATAAAAGTGTTTAAGACAATTTTTTTTCTAAATATCTCTGTGTCTATATCTCTCAAATTTTGGAATGTATTATTTTCATAATTGTTTATTTCTAAATATTTTTCTAAATTTTCATAACATTTCCTTTGATCTATGAATTATTTAAAACTATATTTTTAATTTCCAAATATAGCAAGTCCCAGACACCATTAACCCATACAGCACCTTTGTGTGAATCAGAAAAAGTACATACAAAGACACACACACACACACACACACACACACACACACACACACACACTCACATTACTATATGACTGCAAAACCTGAACAACTACATGAGTTTTCAGAGCCCTGGCAGTCAACGGCCCTGGCTACACGTGTGCACATGCACTCTCACCCATTCACCCACACCTTCAATGCCACACATGCACTCACTCTACACACACCCCACCCCTGCAGGTAAAGTGACTGGGTCAGAATCTGGCAAGGGGACAGGATTCAGACATCTGAGAACAGGGGGTAGTCAAAAGAAGAATCTCAAAGTCTCCTGGGACATAGTTGGGACATGGCACAGCCATGTACAACTGTGTGTACCAGTCATGTGTGCTTGTATATTCTTCTCCATGTTTTCAGAACCCTGTGACCTGCTGTGATTTTATGTGGGGGGAGACTCTTCCAGCTGCTCTAAGACTTAACCAGGAAGCCCCACATCTCTATACCTGCTTCAATACTCAATAAAATTTAAAGTCTAAAATGTAAATAGTATCCCCTTAGATGTGGAGGCCTTGTTCAGGCTACCCTTGAATACTTATATGCAATGATGGCTTTTTTGTGGATTTACAATTTAATTGCATTGTGATTACAGAACTTTGTCTCTTTGAAACTAACTCTCCAGTATGTGTTAAGACCTAATTTATAGCCTATTACCTGTTCTGTGTCTTAAAATGTTACATATTTTTAAATATATTCTCAAATTGGTGGATTTGAGATTCTTTTTATGTCTGTTGGATCCCATTTGTTCACTGTATTGTTCAAATCTACTATAGTCTTATTCATTTTTTATCTGTTTGTTCTATCAATTACTGAAAAAGGGCTGTTAAAATCTACCCCTATGACTATGAATTTGTAAATTTCTCTTTGCAATCCTATGAATTTTTGTTTTACATATATTTGGAGGCTTTATTATTAGCTCTGTGGAGATTCAGAATTGTCATGTTTTCCTTGTGAATTACTCCTTTTATCAAAATATAGTGACTTCCTTTACAATAATGCTTTTCAACTTAAAATCAGTTTACTGACTTCAGCTTTCTTTTTTAATTAGTATTTGCCTGGCGTATCTTTTTTCAGTCTTTTTCTTTCAAACTTTCTTAGTGTCTTTAGACATGTTTTAGATGTGTCTCATATAAATAACATGTCACTCAATTTTTAAAATCCAATTTGACAGAACTGAGGCCACCAGAGGCAGGTAAGGGTGAGGCAGAGGGGGGTTAGCAAGAAATTGGTAGAGGGCCACAAAAAATGATTACAATGTGTAATGTTGAATACACTAGTTATCCTGATTTGCGTATCACATATTGCACACAGGTATTGATATTCAATGTTGCATGCCAAAGATATGTACAATCAATTATGTTTCAATAAATAAAAAATAATAATAAAATAAGGCAATAAAATAAACTAAAATCTAATCTGATAATCCCTAATGAGTTTATTAAATTTATATTTATTGTGATTACTGGAATATTTGGAATTTATTTCTTTCATCTTACTTGTGCCTATTATAGCTTGTTCTCTGATTCTCTTTTTGACTGAGTTTTTATTACTGTTTTATCCTCTACTTGCTTGGAACTTACATATTGTATTTCTGGCCTTTGGAGTTTATACTTAAAACAATTACGTGTATTCTTAAGAATTTAAAATTACTCATCATCTCTACCCTTCTTGTGAACAATATATAGAACGCTTTAACTCCAACCCACAGCCACATGTGCACACCTCCATCTTCCAGGTTGTTATCCAGTATCTTAGTGTCATTTTGTTTTTATACCCATCTGATTAACATTATTATTACTGCTGCCTTATATTGTCAATGATCACTTAGATTTTCAAGCTTTACCAATTTCTTTGAGCACCATTCCTTTATACATTTCACTCCTTCTTCCTTCATTCTTACTAAAATATATCTTTCAGTAGTTGTTTCAATAAGAATGTATCAGAAAATTTCTTATTTTCCTCACAGCATACAAGTATTTACTCAGCCATCACTCTTGAAGAATAGCCTAGCTGGTAGAGAATTCCAGGTAGACAGTTCTTTTTTTCTCACCATCTTAAAGACATTTCTCCCCTTATCTCGTGGCATCCATTGTGCTATTGAGAAGCCTGTTGTCAGTATCTTTAGAGTGTTTTTTTTCTCGGTTACTCTTAAAATATTTTCTTTGTGGCTGTTCTGCCAAGTTCTAGCTACTCATATAAACTGTGACGTGAGCGGGTAAAACTTCAGTTTATTTGCAATATTTTGTAGGGCTTATTGTTCTTCCTGAATCAGAGAATTAATGATTTAAATCAATTCTGGAACTAATAAAAGGCCTGTTTTCTTTCTCTAAAACCCTTATTAGATATGTTAGATCTTCTCTTCATATCCTTCATCTCTTTATCTCTTTTTGCTGTGTTGTAGGTTAATTTCTTCACATCTATTTTCCATTTCACCAATTATCTCTTTAGCTGTATCTAATTTTCTGTTTAACCTGACAATTGAACTTTTTATGTCAGTCACTGGTTTTCATTTCTAGAATTTCTACTTTGTTCAAATGTCCAGTAGTTGTTCTTTTTCCTCTTCTTTTGAAAGTGACTAGATATCTTCTGGGGTTTTTTTTTCTTTATCCTTTATCTGCTTATCATTTAAGGTATTTTTATAGCCTCTATTGCATAGTCTTAATATTGGAAGTCCTTGGGGAATAATCTTGCTGTTTATTGACTTTACTAATCTAGCCTACAGCGGGTTATTTCTTCATTTGTTTTGTAATTTTAAATTGTGAGTTCATGTTCATCAGGATTTTACCTCTGGGAATCTTGTTGGGCCTAGGTTGAAGGCATATCCCTCCAGACAGGTTTGGGGCTTGCTTTTGAGCTTGCTTCTGCCAGATATTATTACTTTCTCAGCACCAATGTTACTTGACTTTTGAGCTTGCGGGTTCCCAGAACATGCAGGTATTATAAATCCAAATTCTAAGCCTATTTAAAGAGAAGCCCATGCTCACTAATTTTTAAGGGAGACTATAAATAATTCTGCCAGTTCCCAGGCTGAGATGGATACCATTCATCATCACTTCCTTACAAGAGTATATTCTTTCCAAACCACCCTTTTACAAAGTGTATAGCCTTTCAAGGGTTCTGACTTTCTGCTGGGATGACTCAGCTCCGACTCCCAGCCTGGAATAGTCCCAAGACCTCATCTTCTTTCCTTGTGTGGGCTTTAAAACTCAAACCACCAAGTTACAAAGACAAGCCATTCCTCTACCCCAGGACTAGTTATATGCTTACCACTCTGGTTCTCAATTGCCTCTTCATTTTTGCCCCTTATAAAATTAGCTATACATTTAAAATCATGTTTATTACAATTCATCCAGCACTTCTAGTATTTTATGTGAGATAGTTTTCAGGTTACCCAGACTGCCAAATTGCCAGAAAGGGAAGTCTCCAAGCTTTTACCTTTCCGTGCTTTGTCTTTTGATTATGTAAGGGAGAATGCTCAGTTAGATATTGTTATTTTAAGTATTTCTTATAGTTTCTCATTATCTATGAGGAAGGTAGGAATACCCTGGATTGAAGCTTTCTACAAATAACAATCATTCTGTGTTGGAGAAATGAGGATGGGTGAATGACTAAGGGAAGTGAAATGCCACTAAAATTATGATGGATTATGAAGGGATAGAATGTATAATGAATATCCAAAATGATGAACATCTTGAATTCAGAATGCTGGAAGGTCCCCTGCAATCAATACCTGTAGTTCACGATATAGAAAGTACAAACTCATTATGATTCTTCCTCTGACAAAAGGTATAAACAAATCAAACAAAAGATAATTAAGAAATAAAATGACTTCTAAAAATAGAACATCTTTATTATTATATTTGGTGCTGTGTCTTACAGATCTACTTTTATAAGTGGAAAAAAAAGGTGGGGGGAGAAGTTATTTTTCAAGGAGGATTTGAAAGAAGAAAACAGTGCTGAATATTTTGGTAATTAGAAAACATATTGCTCCAGGCAGGGTGATACACAGTTTATAACCAGAAAAGTCAAAGTCATGGTTATCATGGAACACTTAACATGGCAGAATGGACACAAATCGGAAAGAAAGGAAATAAGGGCGTTTTAAACAGCATGAAAGCCTTAGTATAAAATTAGATTTTTATGAGGAAAATAAAGGGCTTATAGAAGGGGACAACATGAATAAAGGAGCATTCTGAATGTTCAGGAGGGAACAACAGAAACAGAGACCGCATTGAAAATAAACTCAGAAAATTTGGAAACAGGAAGGGTAATAACATTTGCACATTGTTCTTAAGGACAGAAATGCTCCCGTTTCCCCGGCCCTCTGCTTTTCCATGAGGACAGTGTCTGCCAGCTCCAACAAGGCTGCTATATCTACGGGGCAAGTGGTACTTTTCCACTTGCTCAGTAGTGAAGGGGGTACTAGAGATAATGAAATAGAGAAACCATTACTGAGGCAAGATGACAAAAGATGAGATTACAATCTCAGGGGCCGAGAGCCCAGAAGTGGATAGAGTCACGAATGATGAAAACTAAGGAGCTCTCCACAGGCTTTTACAAATGACAAGCCAATATTTTCCTATTCTGGGTATAAAAATGATATGTCGTGTTGGCTTACACACTAATCATGGGATAGTGAACTTGAAAAGGGCCTTATGAGGTCATGTAGAACATTACCTTGTTTCATTCAAAATATCACTTCTCTTCTAAACCACATGACCCTCAATTCTCCAAATCTGCCCTATTTTAGACACAGTTTATGTATATATGTGTAAAGTGTTTCCTCCCCATGATATTTATTAGACCTCAGTGGAATTACTCATTTTTTAACTATCATGAAGCAATTAACCTAATAGGTATTTGACACTGAGCAGAAAGAATATATTTCTGCCAATTTTCACAGGAACACACGTGTGGAAAGTTACCTTAGTGAAAGCTCGGTAACACAAGCCGCACAGCTCCACCAGGTAGGCCAGAGTGAAGACAGCATTCTGAATTACAAAGCTGAGTAGTTTTGAAAATGGTTCCAACAAACTCTGCAATGAGATTGGGACCAAATAAAATCAATTGCTAATTCCCTTGTTAAAAAAAAAAAAAAAAAAGTATTAAAGTCTTACAGTACTTTAACTAATGGAATCATTCTTTTTTTTATTTAAAATCTGTTGCCAGATGGCTACTGTAGCAACCGTGTTGGTCTAATAAAAACAGACCCACACCTTCAATTAATGGCTCAAAGAGCATGATTCAATCATGATTAATAGATTGAATCACTCTGTTGCTAAAATAAAATCCATTTTTCCATGTGACATCATTTACAAACCTAACTACACCCTATCCTCATGTCCACCCTACGCAATCAAGACTCTGTGAAGTTTGCATTAGGATCATCCACTCTGTTTTTAGAAACCTCAGGTGTCTATGGGTTCATCAGATTGAGATCTTCAGATCCTCCAGAAGCCTGTCTTCTCAGTTAAGGAGCACAAACCACCCTTGTCTGTAAGTACCAAAGTCTATTAGCTTAGACAAAATTCAGCACAACCCAGCCTCCTGCCAATGTTTATCCGGAAGGCAATGTTCATTTTGGTTTTGCCACCTGAATCCCATCCATAAAGGGTAATTATAGTTCCATATGCTTTCTTAAGTCATTTAGAAACATTTACCTACCGAGTGTCAGGCAGAGGTAGGTGTTTTCATATAGTTCATCTCATTCAAACTTTTATAACTATCCTGGGAGACAGCATATTCTAACATAGTTAATGACACAAGCTCTAGATTCCGACACAAGTGTTTTCAAACTCTAGCTCTCTGTGACCTTGAATAAATGATTTAACCTCTCTGGAACTTAGTTTTCTCTTAAGAGATAACAATGACTTCCACCTCATTAGGGTTTTTGTGAGAACTGAAGGAGATAACGTATGTAAAGCACTTAGCAACAGTAAGCCCTCCATCAATATTAGGCAAGATCTTCACTATTAACCCTCTGAAGCTTTAGTATCCTTCTCTGTTCTATAGCTGAGGCAGTTAAGAAGACAAGTAACTTGCCTAAGGCCATACAGCTATCAATTGGAATTCATACCCAAGTTCCAGGGAAATTTTCTAAAGCTGGAATTGCTCTGTAGAGAAGACAGTATTTTAAATGGACCCCAAAGGACATTCACACCTTAATTTCCACTACTTCTCATCCTCTATAGTCCTTACTGTCTGGATTATAAAAGTAATACATGCTCAATGTGCAAACTCAGGATATGTAGGAAAGTACAGATTGGGAAACAGAAGTCATCCATAGTCCCACCACCTAGTGAAAACATTTTTATATATTTCCCTTCCTCATCATGTACCAGTTCACTTAGTTGAAATCTTACACATATACGCTCCCATATTTTGTTTTTTATTAACTTAATAAAACCTAAGAAATTTCCAGTGCTATTTAATTCTTCATAATAATCCATTTTAATGGCCACAAAAGCCACATTTTACTATAAATAACATCCCAATAAATATATTCTTGCATGAAATTGTCATTTTCATTTTCTTACTTAGAATAGATTCCCAGAAAAAGAATGACTAAATCAAAGAACATGAGCATTTTTGAGGTTCTTTCTCCTTATTGATAAAAAAATGAATGTACATGCTAGTTGCCTCTGAAGATATGAATTACGTCTTTTACCTGTTTGTATTCCGCACAGAAACCCATGTAGTGCTTTCCATGTAGAAAATCTTAAAGTAACTCTTTGAAAGAGTATGTTGATTCAGTATTCTTTGCTCCATGTAAATGTTGTGGCCTTGAAACACTGACAATGGATGAACGGGATGGGAATCTGTCTCACGTTGATATATAATGCACCTTATTGTGCAAAATGAGAAACCAGAATTCAAGCCTATATAGAAACTTGCCCTTCTATCTAGCAGAGCAGCATGGTGATGGAGCAATATGATACAACAGGATAACCAAGGAACTTGGACTCCAAGGACCTATGTTCAAGTCTCAAATCTACTAACCAGCTACGTGACCTTGGCCAAGTCACTCGTCTCTCTGAACCTTTTTCTTTATCTGTAAATGAGCAGACTGAACCAAATGATCTCTTTGCAACTTTCTAGAATAAACCTTGAGTCTATGAAAGCAGTCAAGGTAAACAGTTGCAGGAGACGTGCATTGTTGGTACAGTAATTAGCAATTACAAGCTATTGCAATACAAACTATTGCAACAGCATTTGATGCGGCCCAGAAATACTGCCAGGAATACAAAAGTGAGTGAGACACAGCACTGGCTTCATGAAGCTCACAGTCGCACTGGAGAGACTTCGGGACAATGTCAGTGCTGATATAAAGGGCTCTATCAAGTACTGTGGGAGATGATATGGGAGGAAGTTGCTACAGATGAGATGAGAATTTATTTTTAATTTAAATGAAACCCTGAAGAATGAGAAAGAGTTCACACCAACATGGGTACAAAGCATTCAGGCAAAGGAAATGGCCTAAGCAAAGGCAAGGAGACAGGAAATTAAGTAAGATTATATATGTAAAGCACTACGCACATTGCCTGCCATATGGTAAGTGTCCAACAAATTATGGTTGTTGTTTTGATGATGATAAAAATGCTGATTCTAAAAATGTATCAGAGGCATGGGGATGGAACAAGTAGCCAAAGATTAAATTGGAAAGGTATGCTGGCAGGTTCGGAGGAAATTTCTTGTAGGCAATATTAAGAAATATGGACAATATCCTGAAAGAAATGAGAAGTTATCAAAGATTTTTAAGCAAGGAACCAACACAATGAGATCTGTGTTTACAAGGATCACCTAGTTAGTAGTATGGAGGGTGGATTGGTGAGCAGCGTCCAGGACTAGGAAGACCAATTATAAGCAATGACATTGTGATGTATTAGAGCTCTTTATACCAGACACTGAGCTAGCACAAGGACAGGAAAGGACGTGGAAAGGGAGGCATTCAGTATGCTATAACTATGTCTTCATGTCGTTGCATGCCTGTCTTTTTAGGTTAAAACACAATTGAATAACCAACTGGTTATGTTTTTCTAAAACATACATACCCTTGTGGCATTGGTAGAGGGTATCTTCAAGAGGCAGATCATGATTCTCAAACTGGAATCTAAAGAACACTGTGAACAAATATGAAAAAGCAGAAGTTAATTCCCGTAATATATCTCTTGCTTCAAATATTTCCTGAAAGCATTTATTTTAGCAAAAAGAAAAATGTGAAATACAAGTGCCTCTCAACAGTTTCCCACACCATATAATCACATTGAAAAATATCATTCTTTAAAATTTTTAACTAAACAATTAATTAAACAATGTTAAACAATTGAACTCAGCTCCTAAACTATTTTTCAAAGCTACAGCCCTAAAATTAAATCAGATAGAGAACTGGATGGATGAATGGATAGACAGATGGAAGGACAAATAGGTGAATAGGTAGATATTAAATGTATCCAACTCTAAAGAGGTGCACTAATTGTGAGAGGCCATGTTGGTGGGGGGAACCCTACTTAGATCTATTTAAAAATCATTAGTCCAAATAAGAACCGGTTTTATCTTCCCTTTCTCTGCTACAAAAAGACATGACAAAACCTGGGAAAAAGCAACAAAATTTCTACAAGAGAAAATCATGCCTTATGTATCTGTTAAGAGTTCTATTCTGGCAAGATTCCACATCAAAATGTACTTTTAAAATTGAGTTTACTTGGATTGGGAGAAAATGTCAGAGCAAGAATAAATAATATTATTTAATATTGCAAATAATATCACAGTAGCAGGCTATAGTTAAATTTTTGCAGCTGTGTATATTAACCTCTTTAAGGTGGTACAAACTAAGCCAGTGGTTGTCCAAGTAGAATCCCTGGACCAGCAGCATCTCTATTACCTGGAAATTTGTTAGAATGCAAATCCTCAGGCCCCACCCCTACTGAATCAGAAACTCTAGATTCAGGCCCAGTAATTTGTGTTTTAGCAAGTCCTTTAGAGACACTGATGTTCACTGAAGTTTGAGATCTTCTCTAAACTGATGAGAACAAACAACAGACAGTTTTTCAATTGATTAATATCTTCCCCAGAGATTAAAAATAAAAGCAGAAAATGATTTGAGATAGTGCTCAGATCTGCCCAGATCTGACCTAGCAGGGCAGATTCTTATATAAAGTCTGAAAGTATTTCACAAGTGCCTCCTAAGGGAACCACTGGTCTATTCAGTCTGCTCAATACCCACTAGAGTTGATGTGACATTTACATTACTTTAAACCAGAGGCTGAAAACTGGCTGCTCATCAGGCCTCTGGAGTGAAGTAAAAATCAGGAAATGTCATCTTAGAAAAAAATGGGAAGTGTGACAACATGAAGTTTGCATTCCCACATAACGACAATAGTCAGGAGTGGAGTAGCAGCTGACCCTGGTAGGACTGGTGTGTTCCAGTTCTCAAGGGTCTCAACTCTGCTTATTATCCTACCTCACCCCACTACACTCATTAATCTTGCAGGCAGGATCCCCATGGGCAGGGCTAATTGTCACAAAGCAGGCATACCAGTTGTTTACAGCTGGCAACAATTCTGACTGGTCAGTGTTCAAGTTAAATATTTTGACTATCATATCTGCCTACAGGCACTTGAATTTGCCATATCTGCCCCACCCCTTCTCTTAGAGTGTGTGGCTCTTTAGCAATGAATGGCCCTGAATGGCTCTCTGGTCCTGGGGAGATTGTGTGGCCATGTTAAAATGTGTAGACTTGATTTCCTATGAGTGTATGTACAGTAACTATATACAATACATGGTTTCAAAGTACTAGTCCTCTGGCTTGGGTTTTTCAGCTAGTGCAGATTTGTGGGCAAACAAGGATCATAGAATGTGAGAGGTGGTAAAGACCCCTTCTTCATACCCCTGCTACTCACAGTAACTTCAAACTCAAAGCAGCACACACCAAGCTAAGGTTCCCTGAGTAATCATCTGTAGTGGATTGAATTATGTCCCCCCAAAACTCATTGAAGATTGAATTGTGCCCCCCACGACATATGTATTAGAAACTTAACCCCCACTATGACTGTTAAGAGGGTGGGAAATCCACAGGCTCACTGCTCAGGACCACCTCGGGAAACTGCTTCCAGCACCAGCACCCCAGCTGCTTTGGCTGTTCCAGCTGTGGCTAACTTGGCCCCAGGTGTGGCTGGACATATAGCTTTGGAAGATACAAGCCGGAAGTCTTGGCGGCATCTACATGGGGTTAAGTCTGCAGGCTGGCAGAATGCCAGAGCTGTGGAGGCTCAGGAGCCTCCACCCCGATTTCAAAGGATGTATGGAAAAGTCTGGGGTCCCAGGACGAGATCTGTCGCGGGGAGGAGTCACCACAGGCAACCTTCACTAGAGCATTGCCCAGCAGAAATGTGGGGTCGGAGTTGCAGCAGAGAAACCCCATCAGCGCCACATCTAGTGGAGCCATGAGAGCGGGACCACCATGGAGACCCCAGACCTGTGGAGTTACCAGCATGCAACACCAGCCTGGAAGAGCCGAAGTATCACCTGAGACCAGCAAAACCATAGGAGCAGAGCTGCCTGAGGACCTGGGGACCCAACCCCCACACCAGTGTGCAGAGGATGTTGAATATGGAGTCAAGGTACATGATTCACCAGCCTTGAGATTTAATGGCTGCCCTGCTGGGTTTTGGACTTGTTTGGGACCTGTTACACCTTTCTTTTGGCCTATTTCTCCCTTTTGGAATGGGAATATGTACCCTATGTTTGTCCCACCATTGTTATCTGGGAAGTAAATAACTTGTTTTGAATTTCACAGATGGGATTTGAACTTTAGACTTTTGAGTTGAGACAAATTAAGACTCTGGGGATAAAATGAATGTATTTTTATGTGAAAAGGACAAGAATTTTGGGGGACCAGGGCCGGAATATAGTAGATTGAATTATGTCCCCCCAAAACTCATTGAAGCTTGAATTGTGCCCCCCACGACTTATATATTAGAAACTTAGCCCCCCACTGTGACTGTTAAGAGAGTGGAGAATCCTATGATGATAATTGAAAGGTGGAGCCTTGAAGAGGTGATTGGATTGTAGGACCATGCACTAGTGAATGGATTAAAAATGGTGGTCAGGGGCGTGGTTCTGAGGGCTTTAAAAGAAGAGAAGAGTCTGTCTTGCTCTCTCTCTGCTCTCTCTGCTTCCACCATCTTGCAATGTGAGACCCCTGGGTCACTGTCGCCACCACCAGATGGACTTTGGACTTCTCAGCCTCAGAAACTGTAAGCAATAAATTTCATTTTCTTTATAAATCACCCAGTTCCGTGTACTCTGTTATAAGCAACACAAATGGACTAACATATCACCCTTACAGCCCCTATTAGCGGTATCTGCCGGTTTGGAAAAAGGTATTATCAGAGGTGGATGATCTTTATAAGACATTTTACATAGTATAGTAATCATTTCAGAAGTGCAGCTACCAACATGTAACTTCACTTATCAGATCAGCAAATGATTCATCCTGTTTCAGGTAAATACTTCTATTTATGATCTGCATAGAGAAAGCACAAAAAGCCCTGTAGAACAAGCGAGATTCAAAGACAGCAATGCCGCTGCCAGCCACCTCCTTCCTCCCTGCTCTAGAGATGTGAATGCCTTCAACTCACCCCTGAGCTGGGCATTCGGAGTCTATTAGTGGAAAGAGCACTGGACTATGAGTCAGGAGACTTGAGCTCTAATCCGCACACTGCCACCACCAAGCTGTTTAAGCAAGTCACACCACCTCTCTGAATCTGTAGTCCCCCATCTAGAAAATGGGGACATTGGAAAGGATGATCTTCATAGGACTCTTCCAGCTTTAGCAGTACAGGCTCCAGTTTTTGCATTTAATGGGCTCAGGTTGATAATGAACCTTGGGCCACCAGATTTCCAGCTAGGCAATTGTGTGTGTATCCTTGGGGACGGTGTGGCATTGAGGGGAAAGCAGACAAACGGAAATATCGTCTTGGTCTTGCAACTACTTTATTCACAAACACACAAGCAATCACCTCACCTTAGATAATTCTCTAAAATTGAAACTTTACATTATATGTATAGGCTCCTTATCTATTTACTTACTTATTTAATATCCACCTGAGAAAAATTTCTAGATAAACATAATCTACTAATGTCTTCCTGACCTTTTTTTAAAATAAACTGGAAACATGTAATCACTGTGCATATTCATAATCAGTGAGCCAAATGCCCACTATTCCATATTGCTGTCATTCTGTAATATTAGAGAGAACTTAAATAATTCTCTTCACTCTGTGGCTGACAGAGATCCTTACAGTCCTTCGTAATACATTAAATCACCCAACACTTTGCTTCTTACATTGTTCTCTGTAACGAAATGGTCTGCAAATGGCAAGAAAATAATTTAAAATGATATCCTGGGCTCAGCTTACCTTCAGAGGTAAAACACAAGGCAGCTTGGCAAAAAACGTCTGAAACTGATTGCTGATTGTGGTCCAGAGACTACTAGGAGAGTCCATGGGCAAAGCTTCCATGAAGGTAGCGATGTTTTCCAAACAACGTATCATAGCACCCCCTGCTGGTAAATTCTTTTTGTTATTTAGACCCTAAAAACAAAAGCATACGCAATCAACTGCTGAAACAGCATGGGAATTCATGTAGCTCTTTGGTAAAGATCAGTTTAAAAACCACATATTCACAATCATAATAGACAGGAGGCATACAAAGAAAAATCGACAAGTTCAGACAAATTTTAGTGAAAAAACTGGTGATCTTTGACTCAGTGAGAAGAAATAAGAAACGTCTTCAAAAGGGCTGGGGGGTAGCTCAGTGGGTTAAAGCAAGGTGTTGGTAACACAAAGGTCAAGGGTTCGGATCCCCATACCGGACAGCCGCCCCAAAAAGATCTTCTAAGGATCGACAATCGGCATGGTTGGGTCTTAAGAAGACACAAGGAATGATGCTAGCAGGAAAGAATTCTCCAGGACAAAGAATGGAAATAAGAGCTAGAGGAGCAGCAGCTTCCCATCCAGCAACCACCAATCGCCCCAAGATAACAGAGCTAACAAGCACTGGGGCTGAGACTTAAACCGAGTCTCGCGATACAGCGGAAAAACAGTGGAGCAGGGGAGCTGAGCCTTGGATCCAAGTCTCGCGATACAGCGGAAAAACAGTGGAGCCGGGGAGCTGAGCCTTGGATCCAAGTCTCGCGATAGAGTGCACAGAGCTCTACCCACCGCACCGCATTTGCAAAGCCAGTTATTCGGTGGGGGTGAGCGCTCAACGATGGGTTCACTATTTAATTACAGGGTCCAGAAGCTTTAAATGAATAGTAAGTCCACACAGAACAGCAATGTCCAAATGACACTTTCTATGCCCTAAAATTAATTTTTTTTAATTTTTATTTTTAAATTCAATGACTGAATTTCCTCCTCAGCAGGACTATGTGGACTGACTCAGACACGTGCCTTGCTAACTCGCCTGGGGCTGAGGGGATCGTTAAAGCAAACCTACCTCCAGGAGCTGACTGAGGGCGGCAATAGAGCTCAGCTCATTGAAGTCCATCAGAGACGTGGCTAAGGTCCGTAAAAAAGTCCCATCTGGAAAGTCAACAGTCGGATTTAGTCGTGCTCAGGTTTCAGGGACTAGCCAAGTTTGGGGTGTCTGGGTCCTGAACGGATGAATACCTTTGATAGTGCTCTGGAACAGCTGCGGGAAGATGCCATTGGGGGCCAGCTGATGGAAGACGCAGCGCAGGAACTGCTTGGCCACCCCTGCTGCATTGCCAGGAACCATCATGCTGGGGTTGATCAGGGAGAGAAAAGACAAGAAATCATGGGCCAGCGAGCAAGTGTTCAAGTATTTATTTATTTACTTAGAGTTTAGGCATTTACACACCGGTCCTCTTATGGAATATTTTGTTGTCGTGTTCATGGGTGAGATGAAATATTCTGATCAGATCTAAACCCTTTAAACAAGTTTTAGCAAGAACCATGAAGTGCCAAAGCGTCACAGACTTACTCCTGGCCCCACAACGTACAGATGCGGTTCCAAGGCCCAGAGAGAAAAGGTGACCTGCAGAGGCTACATGTCCAGAGAATGGCAGAGTTAGGACTAGAACCTTGGAAGAGGATTATCAGCAAGATCCTCGCAGAAAAATTCCATTGACCAAGAGAGAGCTGCTCTGAGGAAAAATGCAGGGAGGGAGATGTTCATTCCCACTGGGAGATCTGGGGGAGTTTTCCTGAGGAATCTGAGCAGGCACTTGTAAAAAGGATAAGACTTTAATAGGTGCGGTTTTCCCTTCGCCTGTTGTACCCTTCCGCATGTCAGAAAGGGAGCTAAAAGATCTTCATGTGCCCTGACCCGCAGATCAAGGTACTAGATGTTTACTGAGATGGGTAGGGGCTAAGTTACCAAAGGAGAAAGAGGAAATCAAAGAACCCAAATGGATAAAGGGTGAGAAGCCCACTTAATTATGCCAATTATTGCCTTGTTATACCATGTCTACCCTGAAATTCTGGTTCAAACTTTTAGGTCAAAAAGGTTCTTCAGGAAAAAATAACACCAAACTTAAAGTAACTTTAGGAAAATAGGGAAGGAGGGAACCCTTCCCAGTTTGTTTTATGAGGCCGGCATAACCCTAAAACTAAAATCAGATAAAGCCATTATCAAAATAAATAAATAAATAAAAACAAAGAAGGAAACAAAAAAGAAATAAAAAGAGAAAAGACAAACCAAAAGTCCTCATGGATACTAAATCCAACTATACATTAAAAGAATATACATCATGACCAAGTAGGGCTTATCCCAGGAATGTAAGAATAGTTTAATATCAAAAATCAGTCAATGCAATTCAATATATTAAAGAATAAAGGACAAAAACCTTTTGATTATTTCAATAGGTGCAGAAAATACATTTGACTAAAATCAACACATATTCATGGTAAAAACTCAACAAACTGGAAATAGAAGGAAACATTCTCAATTTGCTAAAGGGCTTCTATTTTTTTTAAAAAAAAAAACCTCTACAGTTAATGTAATTAATAGTAAGGAATTGAAAACTTTCTTGTAAGATAGGAAACAAGGCAAGGATGCCCACTCTCACATCTCTAATATTGTACTGGAGATCCTAGCCATTGCAATAAGGCAATAAAAAGAAGTAAAAAGGCATAAAGATCGAAAAGGAAGTCAGAAAAACTGTCACTATCTATGGACAATATGATTTTTTTCCATAAAAAATCAAATCTTAAGGAATCTACAAAGTGTTGCTTTGTGTTGCTTCGCCCCCCACGGATTTGTCACCCCACTTCCCCTGGGTGACGGAGATGCAAAGGATTACTCAAAGCTCATCTCTTCTGAGCAGTGAGAAACCCCAAAGTGGTTAACTTCCCTGGAAATGCTCCAGCAAGAGGCAACCCTTCCTCAGGAAATTAACCCCAAATTCAGGTTCTCTTCCTGCATTTATTTTCCAGATCAGGAAGTTACAGGAAGAAAACATAGGTGGGGTTATAGTTTAACAGTATAGGCTGGTAACTTTCAGTGAAACAAGCCAGATGACATTCCATTAGACAAGTGATCCACCAACAAAAGCTTGATCTTAGCAAACATTCCTTCTTCCTCCAGAAATTTTCCAGTATCTTTACATTTCAATCAGTAACTAGTCTGTCCTTGAGCCAGCAACCTTGCTGTGCCACAAATCTTTATCTTACACCAGAGACTTTATAGCCGGAGGAAAATTTCCAGTCCTCTGCAAGGTTAATATTTGAAACTGCAAGGCTTTGGAAAACCAGGCCCTGTGAGGTACATATGCTTTATAGTATATTCCACAACAAAGCAACTACTAAAACTAATAAATGAAGTTAGCTAGGATACAATGTTAATATACAAAAATCAATTTATATACCAGTAGCAAAAATTTGCAAATGAAAATTTTAAATATTCCATTTATATTAGCATCAAAAAACATAAAATTCCTGGGAAAAAATTTAACAAAAGATGTGCAAGTCCTCTACATTAAAAACTAAAAAACATTGCTGAGAGGAATTACAGAAGATCTAATGAAATAGAGATATATATCATGCTCATGAATTGAAAGATTCAATATCTTTATGATGTCAGTTATCCACAAATTGATTCATACTTTCAATACAATCCCAGCAGGTTTTTTGGTAAAAAAAAAAAAAAAAATTAGAAGTTTATTCCAAAATTTATATGGAAATGTAAAGAATCTAGATAGTAAACAAATCTTGGAAAAGATAATTAAAGTTGGACAACTCACACTACCTGACTTTGAGCTTTGCAACTGTAATCAAGACAGTGTGGCGCTAACTTAAGGGTCAACTTATAGACTGATGGAACAGGATAAGGAGCCCAGAGATAGACCCGCCTACCCTTACATGGTTTTTTGAATTTAACAGACACTACAATGACCCAATGAGGAAAGGGAAAGTCCTTTTTTTAAAAAATGGTGTTGAAACAACTGGATATCCATGTGGATAAAAACGAACCCCTCCGCCTACCTAACACCATACATAAAAATTAATTTGAGATGGATCATATAAATGCTAAATATAATACTAAAACCATAAAACTTTTAGAAGAAAACATTGGAGAGTATCTTCATGTCTTGGAAATAGACAAAGATTTCTTAGACAAACGACAGGAAGCAATCATTGTAAATTTTTTAAAACTTTTAAAAAGTTAGAATTCATCTAAATTAAAAACTCAGCAAAAGATACCATTAAGAAAAGGAATAGGCAAGCCCCAGTCAGGGTGAAAATCGTCTCGAAATGTATTTAACAAAGGACTGCTTTTCAGGATATATAATGAAGTCCTACAGCTCAGTAATAGAAAGACAAAAATCCAATTAGAGGGCCGAGCCCGTGGCGCACCCGGGAGAGTGCGGCGCTGGGAGTGCAGCGACGCTCCCGCCGCAGGTTCGGATCCTATATAGGAATGGCCGGTGCACTCACTGGCTGAGTGCCGGTCACGAAAAAGACCAAAAAAAAAAAAAAATCCAATTAGAAATACACAAAAGATTTGAGCAAACACTTCACAAAAGAATATATACAAAGGGTCAATAAGCACTTGAAAAAAATGTCATCAGGGAAATGCAAATTAAAACTACAATGAGATACCCACTACACACCCACCATTATGGTTTAAATTAAAAAGACCAGTGGCTGGCCAGTTAGCACAGTTGCTTAGAGCACAGTCTTATAACATTAAAGTCACTGGTTCAGATCCCTGTACCAGCCAGCCGCAAAAAATAAATAAAGACCAACAGTACCAAACTTTGGCAAGGATATGGAACAACCAGCGATCTCATACATTGATGATGGGAATATAAAATGGCATAACCACTTCAAGAGAAATTCTGGTGATTTCTATAAAATTAAACATATGCCTATCCTGTGATCCAACAATTCCATTCCTAGGTATTTCCCCAAGAGAAATAAAAACGTATGTTTACAAGAAGATTTGTATAAGAATGTTTATAGCAGCTCTTTTTATAATAGTGCCAAACTGGAAATCACCCAGATGTCCTTCAATAGGAAAAAGAATAAAACTATGGATACTTATTCAGCCCTGAAAAAGAAACAAACTACTGATACAAGCAACAACATGGATAAATGTCTAAAACATGCTGAGTAAAAGAAATTAGACACAAAAGAGCACATACAGTATGATTTCATTTATATGAAGCTCTAGAATAGGCAAAATTAACCTATTTGGGGGGAAAAGTCACAGCAGTGTTCACTGTGAGATTGGCTAGAAAGGTGCACGAGGGAATTTTCTGGGATTGATGATAATGTTCTATATCTTGGCAGGTTTGTGCTATGCAGGCGTATGCATTTGTCAAAATTCAATGAATGTACTCTTAAGATTTGCTCACTTCCTTGTATGTAAATTTAACAAAAGAAACACACCTGACGTACAGCATGGTTACTATAGTTAATAATAAAGTGTTGTATACTTGAAATTTGCTAAAACAGTACATTTCAAGTGTTCTCACCAAACCAAAAAAAAAAGGTAACCATGTGAGTTGATGGATATGTTAATTAGCTTGATTGTGGTGACCATTTCACTGTGTATACATACATCAAAACATCACGTGTGCACCTTAAATATGCACAATTTTTTATTTGTCAATCACATCTCAATAAAGCTGGGGGGGGAAGAAACTACCATATACAAAAACTGAACTTTAGTTAATGCTAACTTTGTTGAGGTGTGTAGGGGAGAAAGTATACTAATGTCTGAAATTTACTTTGAAATGCATCCAAAAACAAAATGGATTGATGGATGGATAGAGGGTTAGATGTATGATAACGCAAATAAAATGTTCATTATAGGCTGGTCCATGAGCTCAGATAGTTAGAGTGCAATCTTATAACACCAAGGTCAAGGGTTTGGATTTCTGTACCAGCCAGATGCCAAAAAAAAAAAATGTTCATTGTAGAATCTATGTGCTAGGTATATGAGTGTTTACTATAAAATTCTTCCAACTTTGCAGTATGTTTAAAATTTCTTATAATAAAATGCTGAGAAAAAAGTTTTTAAAAAAATTCTATCATGGGCCAGCCCCGTGGCTCACTCGGGAGAGTGCGGCACTGGTGGCGCCAAGGCCGTGGGTTCAGATCCTATATAGGGATGGCCGGTGCACTCACTGGCTGAGCGTGGTGCAGACAACACCGTGCCAAGGGTTGCGATCTCCTTACTGGTCAAAAAAAAAAAAAAATTATATCACTGAATAGAACAAGAGAGAGAAAAGCAAACATCTGCAAGACCATAAGTTATAGAACACCACCTCATGTTTGTAGGACCTGCTACAGTTACAGTATCACACACACAGTCTATCACATGGACCCACAGCAGATAGCCCTGTGGCACAAGAAGGGCATATATCATCATTCCTCTTTCACAGATGAGATAACTAAGAGAGAGATCAGTGTGCCTAAAGCCACACAGCATCCACTCTTGCCCTTTTCTAGTTCTTTCTCTTCCTACTGCAGCCAAAGTAACCTTTCTACATGGCACATGCATGCACACACACAGTGCTGCTTAAAAATCCTTCAGTGGCTTCCTACTGCTGCTAGAAGGAAGCCCAAAATATCTTACGTTGTTTATAAGCCTTATAAGTTTATAATCCGGCAAGCAGGTCTCAGCAGGAGCTTGCATCTCTGTGCTATACTTTTCATAGTTCCTCTTACACACTGTTCTTTATCACCTCAGGACCCCTGCACATGCTATTTCCATAACTAGTTACATAATTAAGTTCAGCTCATTTTTTCCACTTTTTTGTGTGTATCTGTGTGTGTTTAAACATGTTTTTATTTTAATTTATCAATATACAATGTACTTGATTTTCGTGTCCCTTTACCAATTCCTCTTTCCCCCCTTCTTCTCCGTTCCCCCATCAACCTCATACCTGTTCACTGGTCTTAACAAGTTCAAGGAATTGTTGTGTTCTTGTGTCTTCTCCCCCCCCCCCCACCTCATTTATTTGTTTGTATACTTATTTATTTATTTTTTAGCTCCCACAAATAATTCAGAACATGTGGTATTTCTTTTTCTGTGCCTGGCTTATTTCACTTAATATAATTTTCTCTAGGTCCATCCATGTCGTTGCAAATGGCAGTATTTCTTTTTTTTTTTTTAATAGCAGAGTAGTATTCCATTATGTAGATATACCACAGTTTCCTTATCCACTCATCTGATGATGGGCATTTAGGCTGGTTCCAACTCTTGGTTATTGTAAATAGTGCTGCAATAGACATTGGAGTACAGGTATCCCTTCGGCATGATGATTTCCATTCCTCTGGTATATTCCCAGCAGTGGGATAGCTGGGTCATATGGTAGATCTATCTGCAATTGTTTGAGGAATCTCCATACCATTTTCCATAGAGGCTGCACCATTTTGCAGTCCCACCAACAATGTATGAGAGTTCTTTTTTCTCTGCAACCTCGCCAGCATTTATCGTTCAGAGTCTTTTGGATTTTAGCCATCCTAACTGGCGTGAGATGGTATCTCAGTGTGGTTTTGATTTGCATTTCCCGAATGCTGAGTGATGTTGAGCATTTTTTCATGTGTCTGTTGGCCATTTGTATATCTTCCTTAGAGAAATGCCTACTTAGCTCTTTTGCCCATTTTTTAATTGGGTTGCTTGCTTTTTTCTTGTAAAGTTGTTTAAGTTCCTTGTATATTCTGGACAATAATCCTTTGTCAGATGTATATTTTGCAAGAATTTTCTCCCACTCTGTTGGTTGTCTTTTTGCTCTGTTAATTGTTTCTTTTGCTGTGCAGAAGCTTTTTAGTTTGATATAATCCCATTTGTTTATTTTTCCTTTGGTTGCCTGTGCTTTTAAAACACCACTTCTTAAGGGAAGCCCTTCCTTCCTTTTCCCTTCCTCTCCCACTACCCAGACCGGATCAAGACTGCCTGCTATGCCTGCTATGGCACTACCTCTCAGCGAGGCTTGCCCATCTCAGTGAATGGCACACCCATCCACCCAATTGTTCAAACCAAAACCTGGAAGTCATTCTTGCCTCTTCTCCTTCTCTCACTACTAACCATCCAATCTATCAGCAAATTCTGTTGGCTCTACTTTCAAAATATTTTCTGACTATATCTCACCACCTTAGCCCAAGCCATTGTCATCTTACCTGTACCTTTGAGATGGTCTCCAGACTGGTTCCCTGCTTCCACTCTTACCCACCGTCCCTCCCCCTTGACTGTTTTAAACACATTGGCCACAGTGATCTCCTCTTTCTTCTTTTTTAAAAATTTAATTTTATTCTGATAAGAACACTTAACAGATCTATCCTCTTAACATATTTTTAAGTGTACACTATTGTTGGCCATAGGTACAATGCTGTAGAGGTACTTGACTCAAACTTCATGCCCATTGATTAGTAATTCCCATTTCCCCCTTCCCACATGCTCCCCCCGCTCCCCGCCACCAGGCCCCTGGCCACCACCATTCCACTCTTTGATTCTACGAATTAGACTAGACAGTGATCCTCTCAAAACACCAGTTAAAGCATGCCACACATCACTCGTCACTCCAATGGCTCCCTGTTTCATTCAGTAAAAACCAAACTCCGTACAATGACCTTCAGGGCTCCACCTGGTCTGGCTTCCCATTACCTCTTCCATCCCACTCCCCCCACTCTTGTCCATGCTTAATCCGCTCCAGCCATATCCATGTGTTCCCCAAATATACGAGGCATTTTCCTGACTTAGAGACTGCACTGGCTGCTCCCTCTGTCTGGAATGTTATTTCCATAAATTGCTTCATGGATGACTCTCACTTCATCCAGGTTTGGTCCACATATTACTTCCTCAGAGAAGCTATTCCTGACCATTATATCTAAAATACCACCTCCAGTCACTCTCTATCTCCTGGACTAACTTGATTAATTTTCATAGCAGTTAGCACTAAATGACATTATAGTACACTGTCAGTTTTCTCGTTGGTTAATTTGCTTATTTTCACCCTCCTTGACTGGAATATAAGTTCCACGAAAGCCAGGATTTGCTGTTTTGTTAACCACTGTATCCTCAGTACCTAGAATTAACTCCATAAATACTTGTTGAATAAATTGATGTTATATGTCTCTCTGTACATTTTCTTCACAGAACTAGCACAGTTTACAGTTACAAATTTCTGCAAATATTTTATTTATGTTAGCCTCCCCAATAGATTGTGAGCCCCATGAGGGCAGGAATTATGTTATTTTGCCCCCAGTTAAAATCTAAGTATCTAGCACAGGGTGAACTTAAAAGTATTTATGGTCTAAAATGAGGAATGAATGAATGAATAAAATCATGAATAGAAAAAGAACACCTAGTGCTCTCTGGTGCTACAACTAGAACCTAGCAATAGCCCTCCAATGGTGTGCACTCTGGTGTTTCAGAAATGAGATGGACATGTATGGGAGACAAAAAGAAAGTGAGGTTTGGGCTCACTTAAGGACCTTACCTTTCTGCTTGATTCGAAAAAGTAGTGCTGGATGCCAATCTAGGAAACAAAAGAAACAGTCACACAAATATCTTAAGTTTTCATGATGAAATGCACTAATGTTATGGTAGGACCTGTTGCAGCTCAGGTTTGGATGGGGATACATGAATAACTGTTGACAATTACCCCGACCAGGGAGAGAGGGCCCACCCAGTGGTTAGCCTCCAGTGTTAAACTTAACCCAGTCCCTGAAACCTACTTTTTGTGTCAAGTCAGATAGTTCCACAGAGAGGCATGCAATTAAAGTTGATTTTCTATCACTCAGCCAATTTACAAAATGACCTCTGCAGCCCGATTAGACAGATAGCAGAACAGCATTTGACCCAGTCCATCTCCATGTTAACGCAATTCATTTCTTTGCATGCAATCTCTGAAACCTAACTACAAACAAACCAGAAATGGTAACAGCCTCTATAAGATGCTAAAATAGATAACAGAGGTATTTGTCAGCTAATTGTTGGGTTGAAATGAAGAGAAGGGAACCCTGTTATATTGAGAAAAGAAATGTATTGGTTAAGTAATCAATGCAAACATGTAATTTTTGAAAAGCATTATTATATGGTTTCGTATGCATGGAAATAGTCTACATGTTATGTAGAAACAGAGTGTAGTAAATCGATAGGTGTAGAAGAACATGTCTTGACCAATAACATACTGGAGAAACAGATAAGGAAAATGCTGCACATTTATTTACTTTATTAAGACCACAAGAGCGAGCTGAGCCAAGAGCCCATTTGGACAGGAACAGAGGGTCCAGCAACCACTAACACCAGACGCCGTTTCCAGCTGCTCTGTTTACAGGCCCTCTCCTGCTCATGGCACAACAACGAATAGATAAATGTCAGCCAATAAACTAAACAGTAATTAAGACTGCGGTAAATGTGATGTAAATGTGACCAAGAAAAAGGGATAGGTAAAGTTTAAAAGGGATCCAAGTAGAGAATAAAATATGAAATCATATGGAAAATCTTGGATGATAAATAAAAAGGTTATGCTGAGTTTACATACTCTTAGAAGACCCTGGGAATGGTTCCTGTGGTCCTAACTGGCATAAATAAACTACGTGTTTGTGAATCCACATTACCTCATCTGTTCTTCCTGGTGGAGTGAGGCATGCAAAGAAACCCTGAAATAGGTGACTGCTGAATCTGTTTTCTTGGTTGCTTTGGTGATTAGGCTTAGGTTGCTAAGAATTGTGGCAGCTTGCATTAAATGCTCTCCCTGACGCTTGCTAGTCTAGCCAAAAGAGGTAGAGATTTAAATATATGTATATGTAAAAATAAAGAAATGTATCTGCTACTGTTTTTCCTTTGCTTTTCATCAGTGCTCTTGTGTTTACATCCTAACAGTTGGCAATACTTGAACATGGAATGTTCTCGCTTATGTCAAAACAAACAAAAAATAAAAACAAAAACAAACCCCTCTATACAGTTATGATAACTTAGGTCAGTTGTTTCCAAGAGATGGTAACAGACCAGAACAAAAATTCTATCTGTTCTAAAACTAAAAAGTCCTGACGGTAGGAATTGTGACCTCGCATTAATAAAACCCTTCAACTCCGTTAAGTGTGGCTGATACAACATTTATTCTACAATTACTATGATTAGGTCAAACCTAAGGGCTTAAATGAGATAATTAATCTTTTCTTATCTCTCTATATTCCCATATTCATGGCTTACTTAGCACATTGGCCATTTCAAAGTTTAAAGCTGGAATGGTTCGAGTCATCTTTATATCATCTCTTTCTATATGACTCCTAAGAATACCACCAAAAAAAAAACTGGGGAAGGGGGGTAAGAGGGTCATATACTTTTGGGGTTGAGGATTTTTTAATATTTTCCTGTTTGTCTTTAACTTGAAATCAGCGTTTCTTCATTTACAAAAAAGTTTAAATTTTAGCTCCATTAAGGTTCATTCTCTTTCCCTCCCTCAAATGCCAGAAATTTGCAGAATCCAGTTCTTGTCGTACCTCCTCTTTATAGACCTTCTGTAAGAAATATTTTCCATCCTAACTTCGGTAGCACTTACCACTCATTACAGCACTTAAGCATGCCCTATCTTGTAAGGCTACTCAATGATTTCACAAATAATCATCCTCTCCGACAACTAAGCCACAAATTATTTGAGGGCAGGAGCTAAGTCTCAATGCCTGCAGCCTGAAGCACCTAGCACTGTGCTAGCTCAGTTTGGAAACAGAATAAATTCACGCAGAATTAATTCAGTCCTCTCCTATAAGTTGTGAATGCTAGGGCTACAGTTTGCTATTGATTTTGAACTTCATTCATATCCATGAAATGCATCATTTATCTTCTAATGTCCTATCTACTAAAATGAAATTTTCTTAACATGAACACTCTCAAGGCAATTAAGGTTAATCTTCCCCAAAATGTGTGCATCCTTCTTTATCTGAGTAACGAATGTGAAACTGCTATATTTCCATGCATCCCCTCATATAACAATGCCTCAGGTTTGCCTTGGACAACAAAATGCCTAGAGAATTCATCTCAAAACAGCTAAAGAGAAATAATAATAACAGCAATGGTTAATACTGAATAGTGCTTGCTTGCTATGAATTACTGACAGTTCTGAGCACTGTTACATACATTTATAACAACAGAGAACAACAAGCAGTAGGGTTTTCTTGGTGCAGTTTCCTCTAGCTTCACTCAGACATTGTGACTCATGAGCCTACATGGCTGGGGAATTCAATATAAAATCAGTCCATTTGGGTTTTTAAAGACTTCTGAAGTGATCCCGCAGATACCAAGCACTACAAGGTGACTGAATGTTTCACTTTTGAATTGGTAGTCTTTACTTCAAGATAGAGGTTGAATAAGGGACTTTCCAACCAAACAAAACAGAAGCTGACATTCACCTTCCTACAGACTGCATGATATCCAGCAACAGCGGGGCTGCCAAGTCTGGGCTTAAGTGAATGAATGTGGAGAGGACCACAATGGCCAGCCCAAGAGTTTCTTCATCATATTCTTCAAGAATGGCCCCACAGTCATGGCATCTGCAAAGAAAACAAAGGAATACTTTCTATGAAAGCCAACTACGGTTTCAAAATATAACATACTACACACGCAGCCGTTTCTGTAAAGTCTTGCAAAAGTCCCCAAGAGCACTTTTTGTGTCTGTGGTGATGGTATCACTGGAAGTCCCAAAAGGACTTTCTGTGTCTGTGGTGATACCATCACTGCAGAGATAGAAAGCACACATGGCGGAGATCATGAAGGTTCCTTGGATTACTGAAAACATTCTTTCAACTCACAAGCATCTGGCCTACACATGGGTTATTGCTCCCTTTTAGAATGAGTGCCAATTGTACTATCAGTTTGAAGCTTCTGAGTGAGGGATTTTATGCATGTGACAATATTACTAGGGATAATAAGTAACTGTATTTCTTTTATTTGTCTAAATTAAAAATGAAAAATGCCTTGGCATTCATGGAAGCATTCAAAAAATGTCCTATTTGTGGGTAAACAGGTAGTCAAGTCAACAGAACAATCTAGAAAGCCTGGGGAGAGTCTCTTCTCTACGACTCACTTAGATCAGTTCTGTGAACTCACCAGGCCTACTGAGTGTAATATGTAAAAACACAAAATGGCACCTGCTCGTAAGTAACTTACAACTTATTGCTCTTTGTAGTGTCCTAATGCAGGTTCCATTTAATTCAACTCAACCAAAGCCAGCTTTATTAAGCGAGCAGCTTTATAAAGCAAAGGGGAGGTCTACCAGGAACGGCAAGGGAACCAGAGCTACAATTGCTGTTGTGACCTTTCCATCTGAAACCTTCCTAAATATGAGCCAATAAAAAAATAAATAAATAAGAAAAGTTCTTACAAATTGACTTCTTAAAATTAGGATTCACATTTATAACTAAAAGAGGAGAAATGGAGTCCACCAGAAAGAGGCAACCAGAAGGGCAACTAGGAAAGATTGGGACTTGGTGGGGGACACAAAATGGAGAAATTATGCCAAAGGAAGAGCCAAGAAGAGCCCTCCACAGGCAACTCAGGGCTCCCACATGGACATTCCACGGCAGCTGCACAAGACAGGAAGCTTCACTTCTGCAGTAACGACAATCAGCTCATTACTGAATGAGTAGTGGATGGCCAGCTACATGGACACTCACACCAGCCCCTTCACTTCACCCTCCTCTCCTTTCATCAGAAGACATTGGGTCTACCCAGTCTGTCAACTGAATCACCTTTTCCAGGAATCCTTCCTGGTCCAGGGGGATCTCTTCAAACTTAAAATCCTATAAGTTATCTTCTTTATCATACTCACTGAACAAGCATTTATGTACCAGGCAATATCCTGGAAGCTTAGAGTATAAAATGCAGAAGAAATGGTCCTAGTCCCTGAGGAACTCCCAATCTATTACAGAACATGTCCATATAACCATATAATTAAAACAAATGTAGTAAGTGCTAAAATAGGGAAATGCATCAAATGCTATAGAAACTCAGAACATGGTATGACTAATTCTGCCTAATGGAATCAGGGAAACTGCCTTAAGCTGGTCTTGAAGCATGAATAGATCACCAGGCAGAGGAGGTACAAGGAAAAGGGCACCTACGAAATCACAGAGGAAAGAACCCATCAGACACGCTCTGGACAAAGTAAGGGTGCTGGGGAAAGAGTTCCTGGTGAGGAGTGGTAAGGCCATACCTTCGCAGTCTAAAGGCCTTACACAGTAAGCTAAGGCATTTGGACTTTATCCTAGAAGAAATCTGGGGATAGTGAAGGCTGACAGGCTGAGAGGTGCCATCAGCAATCTGAGATTCAGAGAACATGTCCTGCTGCTGGGATGGAATACCAATCTAGTCTCCTCCTCATTCCCATCCTAAAAGTTTGAGGCTTCTGGTTGAGAGATTTTATTGGTGCAAAGTTATTGCTAGGGATAATGAATAAGTGATATTATTTGCATTCATCCAAATTTAAAAAAGGAAAATGCCTAAGCATATATGGAAGCTGCTCGACAACGAGGCACCCGTAATATCACAAATGCAGACAAACACAGCTGCAGCCACTGGAAGAGCAAACTGTGACTTAAACGCAGAGCACGCTTCCTCTGATACTTTCTCACAACCATGTGACCAAATTCTAGTTCTGTAAACCGGGCGAAGAAAATGACTGTGTGAGCTTACTTGTCCGCCATCACCGTTGGCTGCTCGTCAGTGAATTCTTCAGGTGCAGGCACAAACATACTGACTATGCTGGGTGCTGACAGCAGGCTGGATTTAGTGGCACCTGGGGAAGCAGCAGAGAGACAACCGGTGAATAAAGATCTGCTTCCGGGGGCCAGGAAAGGTCCCACTCTACTCTTATAAACCCTCCCAAGATCATATTCACAGGAATGCGACTCGGTCATCCCCAATGCATTGTGAAAAACCTTCAATCGTAAAAATGAAGTCAAGATAGATTGTGATTTGTTTCTGTTTGTATGATTTTAAGAGCTGACTTCTATCTCTCCCTTTGCTTCTTTGAAAAAAATCAGAAAGAGTTTAGGTGTGCCAATGGAGGACTAGGACAAAGATGAAAAACAAAACGGGAAATCTATTCAATGGCACACTTAAATGAGTACAACCCTTGTTTGCCAGGCGTGAATGGAAGCTGCCCATTTGATAGTGTATTTCTAAAATCACAAATGCATATCAACATTAAAGTGTTGCTAACCTAAGCAAGGATGAACATTTGATCTAAGAAATATCAGTGCAGTTTTCTACTTTGGAAATTCATATCATAAGCCCCAAAGCTTTTTTCAAACTGATTTATGAATGAAATACCACGTTTTGAAGGAACCATCCAGTGATTCATTCCACTCCAGCCAATCTATACCACAGTGTTTAAAACTTAGGATTTTGATGCCTTCAAGAAAACCTGAGGCAGGAGTCTTAGCAATGTGCCCAGTGATGAGTAAATCTGGAGAGTCAGGAGGCTATTCTCTATTAAGAAAGCCACTAATGTTGGACACATTCTCTGGGAACTGTAGAAAAGAAGAATCCCAAAGTGACAAACCAGAATAATGCCATGTCCTACTAAAATAATAACTAAGACTCTGAGTTCTTCAAACAGAAAAGGCAGAAAAACCCAATGGTCATTAACCAATCTGTTTCTCTTCAAGGTATGGCAACTTGGTGCTAAAAAAAGGAACAAAAACAAAAATAAAACTGTATGATCATTCCTTAAATAGAAGGATAATGATTCAGAATTTATTTCTAAAGGAATCAAAACAGAATTTTTAGAGACCTGGCCAAGTGGGCAGTGTGTTTCAATCTGAGGGGAAGAAAATGCTATTGAAGCCTTTGAAAAGTCAAGATGCTTCCATACCACAGACTTCCTTGCCTGTTCGAGTTTACAAAATATACTTACGAGAAGTGACACCTGCAAACCCAAATGGCAGAAGAAAGTATCTGAAAATAGCTTTCATGTCACTTCCCGAGCTCCCAAATGGGAATCCAAATTTTATACTATATTTATCAGCTATCTCTGAGATAACATTCTTTCCTAAGTATACCTAAATGTATCATTAACAAAGATCTCCAATTATTTCATAAAGATGTTGCTTTGAGTGGAAGCAACATTATTACAAGCGTAAGTATAAATTGATTAATAGTAGAAAAGCCAAGAACTGGACCAAGACAAAAGACACAATTAATTATTAAACAGTATGGTAAACAGCATGAAGTTGCTTCAAGAACCCAAAACACAGAAAGTTTAAATCCAATACTCCACATATCTTGAACGTTTACAGATCATGTCAACCAGATGCCAAAATGCCTGTGTTAAAAGTGGAAAAATTCAGCCCATAAGATATATGGTGACAGGTATACAGCCATACTAGAAACATAAGAAATTGATAAAAATAAAAATTTGTCAGTCAAAGCTTTCAGAAGATTATTGCCAATTGCTATTATATAGTAATCACAACTAAAGTCCAAAAAAGGCAGAAGCTCAAAGTCATTTTTGAAATAATCATTACCTAATCAAAATGCCAGAGAAGAGGTATTTTTGAAAATAGCATTGTGAATTTGTTTTTCCATATAACAACACAGACTGTATGCTGCAATATTTCTGGCAGTCGTCTGTAACAGCAGGCTAAGTTATTGGGCTTTGGCCCCTGTAGGGCAACATTAGCTGAATCAATGGATTTCTGAAAAATGCCACTGAAGTGAGAGCAGAAAGTAATGTACAAGGAGAAGGTGGGACGTGCAAAACTGAAGCCACAGACCTCAGCTACCTATTGTTATAGGTGAGTCAGCACTACGTCTGCAGTGTTAAAGACAGTCCCTGTTATCCCCCAGGTGCTGCCAACACTTCTGATGCCTCCACTTCTGGTTCCCCTCTGAAAACCCAGAGTGTGCTCTACACAGAACTAGGAGCAGAAGCAGGGTTCTCAGAAATGTGAGTAAGGCAGAGACCATCTTCAAAGCCCAACTTCAAAGCTGGAGATTTTGACAAAAGCCCCTTTGGGAATCTTGGAGACAGGGAAACTCTACAGGTGTTTGTCACAAGGCAAGCATGCACACATCAGTCCCCCAGCCACATCAGCGAACTCTTCCATAAACTGTGAGAGACTTACTTCCCATCTCTCTTCCCATTACCTTGCTCCATTTTTGCTGCAACCGAGTCACTAGATCATGAGCAAGTACCAGTGATTTTTTCGACCACCCTGACTTCTACTCATAAAAGCTTTTCCTAGCCCCGTAGATGAAAAGAGTCTCACCTCATCTGATACAGGGGCTAAAACTGCTACTTGCTGCCAAAGAAATGTTAGCAAAGGCTGGAGATAAATATCTCTTCATTCCTTAGGAAAATCAGAAAAGAGATATAGTCTAGAAAAAATAGTTCTGCTTGATTTAAGGGATTAGTTATCAGACGTGATTCATAATTCTTTTCTGGTTTTTTGTTTTTTACCCACGACAGGTTAACCTGATTTCTGAATTTAAGAAAAGAACAAAAATAATGGTTAACTACTTTTGTAGTTAAAACTCATGGGATGAATTTATGAAAATAAATATTCTGATGATCTTAGCACAGATTTAGACTCACCTTGCTCCCGTGAGCAGGCATAAACTCAAGTATATACTTTCAATATACACTTTAGGTAGCTGAAAAGAAGCTGTTTACCTTTGATCTCAATATTCTAGAAGAAATACAGATAAGCATAAGCTGGACCATGCTCAGAACAGTAGACACAGGATGATATAGAAAACTGATATGTATTAGGAGAAATACTGAAGGACCCAGGGATGTCTGGTCTAGAAAAGACTGAGGGTGGCTATTTTTGAAAGTTCAAAAAATGATGGGAGAAAGACTTGTTTTGTGTGGCCCCAAGGGTTAGGAAATCACTACAAGGAAGAACTCTCTGTCAGTCATTCAAAAATGAGAGTCATGAATTCCCAGTCCCTGGAGGAGTTTGAGCAAAGGTCGGACCCACTTCGTGGAGCTGCTGAAGAAAAGGTTACACCACCTGCTGAACATATAATCTCTTTCAGTTCTTACAGTCTAAGATTCTGTGACTTGACTAACCTCTCGTTCTCAATGGCTGTCCCTCCAGGTCAGGATTTAGGCACATTGGCACATTACATTGGCGTTTCCCGGGCTGTATCTGTTCTGTGGATAGAGAGAGTATTTCGGTCTTCAGTGTGGTCAGTTTAGCATGATTCACAATACAAAAAATTTAACCGGTAATCTCTTGGAGCCATTTTTTTTCTCAGTGTTACTGTTGATTATTAGCATTTACAGGACACATCTTAGATTTTAGGGTAGGGTTGTTTGGGGTTTCACTACAAACCTGCCATTCAATTGTATAAAATGCAACCAAAAGTAGGAGAGCATCTAAAACCACCCAAAAGAAGTCCAGACTCCCCCCCCTCCGAAAAAGCTCAAACCCCTTATCTCCTGGTATGAAATGAAAGGCCAATGTCACAGCCATGGAAGAAATGCTTTATTCACATCAATAAATACATAAGTGATAATTTTGGTCTGTGGCCAGAAAGGTCATAAGACAGCATATGGAAGTGGTAGAAGGAAATGATAGGCCTTTGGAGAATGGGGGAGAGGAGCGAGGGGTGGGGCAGACATGGAGGAGTGGTGCTTCAGGAACATTTGTTCACATGACACTTGAGGCAAAGAAGCAGGTCATCCAGGTGTGCACGGTGGAGAAGAGGAAGGTGCCCTGTGCACGAGCCAGTGCGTGCTGAGGTGAGCCTGTCATGACCCATGTCGTAGGCTGCCTTTCCCAGTGTGTCCACATGACCTGATTTGTTCTTGTGGAGACTAGCAAGTCACTGAATCAACATGTGTGGTTTAAAGCAACATGCCACCTAGCATTGTACTACACGTTCATAGACTCTCTGGGCTTGGGTCTGGGACGTACTTTTTAAGGCACTGATAGAAATGAGGACATTGAGATGAAGCTCTGGTAGGACTTGGTGACCAGAGAACCAACTTGGAGGATGGAAAACAAGCCCAGAAAACTCAGGTGAAAGAAATTCAGACATCATGTAAATGGGAAGTATTGAGAAACCAGAGTGACATGAACAAGGTCGAAGTTTGGTTGAAAAGTAAAAAGTTCATTTAAATGGGTTATTGGGCATCATGTAGAATTTTTTAGATAAAAATTTGGATTGGAAATTGAGGTCAGTTTGCCTTTTTATAACTCTACTGAGAATCAAACTAAGCTGTAAGTTCAGTCAGAATCTAGGATGGTTGGCTTGGGCTCAGCTACTTGACCTGGAATAAAGTAGCATGGGAAAATAATCTTCAGAGTCCTCAGGTCAACCTAACCAAAGCTGGGCATTTAATTATCAGAGACCCAACCAGTCAAAGTCCCCATTGTCAGTTCCTTACATAACTTCATCTCAGTAAAGAGAGAAACACAGTCCTCATCGGTGCAGGCTGAAAGACTTCACCCAAACCAAATAAATCCTTGAGGTTAGCTATCCAGCGTTTTCCTCCTTCTGTCCCTTGCCTGTTGGCTTTTGGCTATTCACTGCTCCCTACCACATATCACTAAAAAGTAGAGAAAACACTACTCCTTTAAAATGTCAGGAACCCTTATAAAGTCCAGGAGAGTTGAAACTATCTGTTAAAATGTGGGATTGGGTATGGTGTGTGGGATTTAGTAATCTAGACTAACTTTTTTTTTTTTTTTTAAGAATAATGAGGGCAAATAAGATGACATGTATATAAATATTATTGTTTTGAAGAGAATAACAGTATCTCAAGATTTTGGTTTTGAGAATATTGTAATTCCTACTCATTCAACTGTAGCCAGAAAGTAGTATCCAAGATACTAAATGAATCCAATCTGACTGTTGGCCCCTAGAGCGCATCACAATAATAAACCTTTATGTTTTCATAGTGCATGTGTGTCTCAAAGTGCTTCCACGTTTATAATCTTGTAACTCAAATGACCCATTTAATTAAAAAAGAACAAAAGAAAAATAAAGAAAAGGCAGGCACTTAGAAGAAGATCGCAGCAGTACCACTGGCTTGAGAAAATGCAGAGTAAGCATGTTCAAAAGAGACATGTCACGGCAGTCCATTCTTACTTTAAAACTGAGGTTAGATGCAGTTCCATCTTATGAACACGAGGGTGTGCAGCTGAACCTGGTGACCCTGCTGACTAAAACACAGAATTCGTATTCCCAAACCTACTGGCACATCATGGCATCACTAAGCTGACATTTGTTATCACTATTATTATTACTATTAATATTCCCTTATTTGGGGGATACTTTATAGTTTGTAAAATGGAAGATATTGATAATCTGGTGTGTTTCTTTAAAATCTGTTTCATGAAATTATAGTTCCATCCCCTCCTCCCCAGATCAATACTCTAATATCTGGAATCTGGGTCTTAGAGAGAAAAAGAGTTGGACCAGCCTAGATGGAAGAACGTGGCATTCTAGGACACTCGGAACACTTAGATAGATTTAATTATTAGGGATTCTTGTAAAAAATTCTTTGAACCAAAGAACATGAGAGAAACTCTATTCCTCAGCAAGGGAGCAGAGTGGACACAGAGAAAGTGGCATAAGCTAATCTGAGAGGTAAAACAAGAAGAAAAAGCGTGACCCACCAGTGTCCCAGTTGCTGATGTTATGGGGGGCGCTAGACTGATGTTCCAGCTGTCGCTTCATTAACTGGCTCATTGTGAGAACTCCCAGGGATCCCCTTTTCATCTGCCTATACTGAGCTATATGGAGGAAATGAGGAGATGATTACTGGGAGGAATAAATTTCCACAGCACACAAAGGCTTTACACATCCATATAGAATCTTCATTGAATCTTTATTAGCTATTCATAATTTTTGGTAAATTGTATGCTCTGGTCCAAAGACATTCCGCTGCTCTGGGTGCCTTTCTTCACTCAGTACAGACAACAGTACCGATTAGCACTGATCTGTAACCTGTCAATATTTACCCCAGTTACAACACAATGAAATATGATGATTTTCATTTACTTTTCTATTTATACACTCTGCCATGTTACAAAAAACATTTAAGACAGATAATACTACTTGGAATTTATAGCTTAACTGTCTTTAATGGAGCTCGTGCATCCATAGTTTCAGTCTTCATCATATCCCCATGAGGTCCGTGTGTGTCTGTGTGTGTGTGTATATGCATGTATAGTTTGGGATGTACACATATCAACTCCAATTTTTGGAGAGAAAAACTGAAGCAAATGAAATGATGTTACTTAGAACCAACCAGCAACTAAGGTGGTCCTAAAACCAAAACATATCAGCTCCAAAGTCAATGCTGTTTTCCATCTCTGTATGAGCCTCTGCCTACTGTTTGAAAAATGTGAATTAAATAACATTCCACAATCATATTCTAGTACACGTCTTTGTTTTAGAAAACAATGGTAATATTTTTATCCTGCAAATAGGCATTGACAAATATGCCACCAGTGAAATGTCAAGTTCTGTAGAAGCATTTTCAAACCAGAACACAAGCAAATGCACTTACGCCAGTAGACTGCTAGTTAGAAAGCAGCCTGCCTCCTCTGCTCCTGCCCCACCAATCTCTACCAACCAGCCCAGTGCGAGAGACAGAGCATCACCAACGTGGCTTTTCTACATGACCCCAAACACCTGGATATTTGACAACTTGTGGTTATTCACTCTCTGATAAGGACAATTTAAGAAACTGAAGCTATGAACTATGTGCCCTAGAGGGGGTGGTAGAAAAGGGATGACCGCATGGCCCCCAGAGAGCCCTAAATGTTATACACTGGTTTCGCAATCGCGGTACCAAGGCAGTAACTTGGCGTGATGTGAAATCAGTCATAACATTATTTCTTAATGTAATTAGCACGCTGTTTGATTAATGGTGGTCATGCCATGGTTAGCTACAAAATAATTAGCTGATAAACTGATCAAAAGAGAACAGTGTGATGGGAATTCTTGTGTCTTAGAGTCCATATTAACTGAACTCACAGAAATGATTACTCAACCTAACATTAATAACCTCTGTGATTTTTCTTGTTGATTGGTAAAATTTACAATTTTATGACTCACTTGAAAAATGCAGCTTCAAGTAAAATTCAAAAGCAGAAATCTTCTAAAGGATTAAACAAATTTAAAAATTAGCAGCATCTAGCAGACCCAATCAAAGAAGGATTTAAAACCTCTAATGACTGAATAATTTCTCCAATTCTCAGTTGTTTTTAAAGACAGCAGAACCCCCTGAGAGCAAAAACCCTTAATGTTTAGCTCAGTGTGTAAGGAACCTGGCATTAGCTTCCAAGAGCACGCCACTGGGAGCTGTGGATGCATGCTGTTAGTGGAGAGAAGAGAGGTGGAAATCTAATGATGCACTAAACTAAACCCAGAAAAGTTTAGATTCAAACATGACTTTGGAATCATGATACATTTATTTTGTGATACATTTAACTGAAGCACTGAAGTCACACTGACTTAATCATCCTATCTCAAATTATACCCCACTTGAAATTTTGAAATTCCAACTAGAATTCACTATCTTTTTTTAAAAAAAATAACTCATGCAAATTAGTAAGAGAAAATACGCTTTCATGATTTTAGTATGTGAACTTAAAATGGGCATTTTATCATGTTATCAAACAGATTTTTTGTGATAAAAAGAACAATTAGATTCAGAACCAGCCATTCTTCTTTGCTACCAAAAGGCCAAATATTGTCACTTGTAAACTATTTCTTAGGTTTTCTGTGATCTCTATTACAATTAAATTTGAATTATTCTAAGGCTGTATGGTATACTAAAAAAGAACATGGGTTTGAATGTCTACCAGAGCTAGCCTCAACTTCTGTCTCTATCACTTAGTAGCTGTATGACTTTAAGCAAGTTGGTTAGCTTCTCTGGACCTCAGTTTCCTAATCTGAAAAATGGGATCAACAATATTTGCCATGCAATAAAGATGTAAGGAATGGACCAGGTAGCAATGTCTGTGAACCATGTAGCACAGTGCCTGGCACATGATCGGTGTCAATAATAGGTAGCTACAATTACTACTATGACTGTAAACTCCTTAAGAACAAGGGGTGTCTTATTTATTCACTTTGATCTCTAGTGACAACCACAGTGCCTTGAACCCAGTGGACACTTAATAAATAGCTGCTGACTGAATGAACACAGGAATGAATGAACGATAAACATGATGATGTTCCATACTACCAGTCCAGCATTTAAGTTAAGATCCTTATCTGGTTTTTCAGGATCATCCTCATTTAAAAAGATGATCAAATAAAAATTAACTAGCTTTTCAGGCAGTGTCCACACGGAACACAAAATTTATCAGCACAAATGACAGAGGTTTGCAAAATTTGCACCTTTGTTTGTATGTCTGATTCCAGTTAAGAATTTCCCATGCTAAAGTCTCTTAAGTCCACTGAGTCAGGCAGACACGTTCATGCTCACAGAAGCTCAATGGAACTCAAGCTTCTCATAGACAAAATCTAGTCTCCAACGACAGAAGGTGGTTTCAAAATACTTGCCTCCCATAGATCATGTAAAACGTCATGCCATTTTTATTTTCCAGTCCAAAATGGCTAGATACAGTTATGATTTGGGGATCTGGATAGATGATACATTTTATGACAACCTAGATAAAATTTTGTCAGTGATGGAGGTGATTCAAATTAAATAAAGGTGTTCCATGTAAAATTCTGCCATAGACAATGTTTTTCATGTGCCCCAAACCAGTTCCATGTTTTATGTTTAGGCTAGTAATGTACAATTTTTATTTTACTGAATGATGAAAATTCAGTGATTATTTTTTAACAAATTAGGATTCTTGGCCAATCAATAGTCATACACTTGATTCATCAAACACTTGAGGTATGGACAAAAGTGGGCTCAAGGTCTCTGAGAGCACACAACACAGTGTCACCAAGAAAGCTAGCACAACATTAAAAAAGAAAAAAACAATACGAAGATTGCAAAAATTGAACATAATGCAGAAGACAGTGTTCCAAAATCAGTGTACAGGTGAAATGATCGTCAGAGGGACTCTTACTTGATATCGAGGAATGGCTACTTGTTTCTGGCACACCGGCTTCTAACGTAGGGGCAGAGGAGGATTCTCGTGGCATTTCCAGAGTTGAAAGTCCTTTAGCAGAGGGATCTACAAACAGAAATATTATTTAAAACTCTGGACACATTAAGAGCAAGTTCAAGAAACTTTTCCATATCTTTTCCCCTCTTGCCTACTACACCCATTCAAATCTTTATGTATTTTCTGGCCCTAATAATTACTTTAAAGAAATTACACATACACTCGTTTCAAAGTTCCATGGAGAGCCGATTCTACATTACATTTTGCATCTAATGGATGTGCCTCTTAGAGACTGTCGACAACACGACGACAGAACTAAAGCTCAGCGTGCTCGCAGTGCATACCCTTGAACACGTCACTTCGCCTTTCTGTACTGAATTTCCTTTCATCTAATACCTAAAAATGCCTACTTGTCCATTTCACCTATCTCCACCTTTGTCTAGCAATTTCCTACTCCTCATTTACAGCTCAACTTATATAGAAAATTCCACCTCCAAGGAGGTTTCTAGGATCCCTCTCGCCCTAAAAAGGCAAACAAAAACACGGGGTCAGGTGACCGTCTTAAGTAATTACAGAGAGCACCTAGTCCTTAACCTTTTTCAAACTTATCACATTATTATGTAATTGTCTGTTTACTTGTCTGTAAACTACACTAAACCAGAAGTAATTTAAGAACAGGGACTGTATCTAACTTGGAATAAATACTCGCTATTAATTCAGGTTTTATATTTTAGCAAGAAACAGACTGTATCATTTTCTCCTCCTATTTGACATATGTTGTATCTAAGGTGAAATACTTTCTGCCTATAATGTTGTCCTAATAACCTATCGATAATGGGAAACAAGCATCCCACATTATACTAGGTGACTACAGATTATCCTTACAACTTTCCAAAAAGTTTAATGGTTTATCATAGCAAACCTCATGAAATTCTTTACCAATCTTCTTCCATCGTATCAGCACTATACAGTGGCCGACTTGGCATGACCGCTGTGGCTTCCCTGACTACACCGTACTGTAATGCAGGGACGCCCTCCCTGAACGGCTTCAAGCACGTAAGCTTAAGAAGGTGTCCGTCTCACCCTTTTTGTAGTATCAATTATTTTTTCTTGCCACAGAGCAATCCGCCATACATTCATGTATATATACAATTTAAGTGTGCAGATGCTCTTCTATTATTGGATGATCATTAAACATACTAAACTGTCAGAAATAAAAGTAGAATAGATCTCAGGTGAGGGGCCTGGGAGAAAAGGTTTTAAACATTGATTTTGAAACACCTATTTTTGATTTTCAGAGGTCTTTCTGGGTAGATATGGTTGCCAGATAAATAACTTCTTGATAACAAAAAGAGTATAACTGTTGTAAAATTTCCCGAACCATCTTAATAAAGCATTAAATAACTATTAATTTTAAATTATTTTAATCACGAAGCTATTAAAGATAAGGTATTATTTTTCTCTCAGGTGCTCTCCCCAAACCTCTACTGAAAAACAGGCATAATTACCTCTTTTACCCTCATCTGCCTCCATTCTACGTGTACTGCAACTATGGCAAACTAATCTCATCACTAACATAGAATGAGAAAGCTTAGGCTAATTTTCAAAAATTCATTGAAATATTAATAAGACTTTTAGAGTTTTGGTATGGTTATTAAAATCCTTGGTATATTTTTAGTTTTAAAGAAATGTCATTACTGTAAGATAATTTTTAAAAATTATTAGTGAACCAAGATTCTTTAAGCCAGGCAATTTTTTTCTCAGTCCTTAATCGTTTTATGAAACCTTTTATTTGTGGGCAGTTTAAGACAAATATATGAACAGAGCTGTCCGCTTGGCTTAAAATACTTGTATTCAATTTTTTTATAGTGATGTGCAGAAAATGTCCTACTATCCTTTCATTCATTCATCAAATATTTTCCAGCACTCTACTCATCAGTTGGGATACAGTCAGCAAACAAACCAGACAAAAATCCTTGCCTTTGGGAGCTTTCATTTTGGGGGGGGGAGAGACAGATGATTAATATGCATAAAAGTAAATAAATTATTGTATGTTAGAAGATCAATTCTTTGTAGGAGAGAAACAGAGAAGACAAAGAGATACCAAGATGTCAGGTAGCGGTAGGGGGTAGATGTAGTCCAGGGCAAGCCTCATTTGGAACCTGAAGTTTGATCAAAGAATTAAAAGAAGTAAGGGGTGACCTAGACAGATATCTGACAGTACAGACTGAGAGAGTGTTCACAAAATGACAAGGGGCCACTGTGGCTGAGTAGAAGTGTGGAGAGAGCGGTGCAAAGGAAATCGAGAGCTAATGAGAACAGGGACCACATAGGACTTTCTAGGCATTTAAGGAGCTTGAGTTTCTCCTATGAAAGAAATGAGGAGCCCGTAGAAGGTTTTAAGCAGAGGAATAGTGTAAGCCCATGTTTTAATGATCATTGTGGCTGCTGTGTTAAGAAGACATGAAGGTGACAAGGGTAGAAGGTGGGAGACCAGTCAGGAGGCTATAGCTGTTAACCCAGGGGAGAGATGTTGGTGGCTCAGACAAGGGTGCAAAGACTGGAAGTAATAAGAAGGCACCACATCCTGGATATGTTCTGAAGGTAGAGTAAGGTTGCCAGATAAAATAGAGGACATTCAGTTAAATTTTAATTTCAGATAAACAACAGACCATTTTTAGCATATGTCCCATGCGATATTTGAAAGATGTGGTCCCAGTTTTTCACTTCTCCCTGAATCCATGCCTTTTGCTATGAGACTTTAAAGCTCCTCCCACTAAGAGGCAGAGTATATTTCTCCTCTTGACTATGGTTCAGCCATGTAGTTTGCTTTGGCTAAAAGAATATTTGCAGGCATAATATGACCAAAGGCTTGAAACGTGCTTGTGCAATTGGGCTTGCTCTCTTGTGGCTCTGCCATTGCCATGAGAATAATGCCAGGCTTCACGTCCAGAAGAGGTTGGCAGGCATGAGAAGCAGAGCCTAGTCACCCAGCCAAGCCCAGCCTAGATTAGCTGATCCCCAGATGACCAATAGGTTCTTGAACTCAATAAATGCTTATTGCCGTATGCTGCTGAGACTTTGTTACATAGCATTATTCCAGCAATAGGAGAGTTGTCTCAAGATACAGACAATATGTAAAGCCATAAGACTAAGTGAGATCACCAACAGAGTGAAGATCAAGGACAGAGATCCCAGGACACTCTCTCATTAGGAAGATAAGGAGGAACCAACAGAAGAAACTGAGAAGGAGTGACCACTTGAATAAGAAGAAAACCAAGGGAGTGTGGTATCCTGGAAGCCAAGTAAAGTGGGAGTGACCAACTGTGTCAGATACTGCAGATATGTCAGAAGAAAAGACGTAAGGTCTGACCTTTGAATTTAGCAGTAAAGGTCACTAGTGACCTTGATAAATGCAGTTTTGGTGGAGTTGTTGGGTGAAAGCTTAATAGAAATGATTTTTAGAAAGAATAGAATAGGAGAAGATTGGAGAGAGTGATAGTATCGATAACTCTTCTGAAAAGTTTTGCTACAAGGAGAGGAACAAAATAAAATAATTGTTGCAAGAATTGGAATACAGAGATTTTTTTTAAAGAGAGAAAAATAAGATTATATTTGTTTTTTTGTTTTTGTTTTTGTTTTTGTTTTGACCGGTAAGGAGATCGCTACTCTTGGCTCAGTGTCGTCCGCACCACGCTCAGCCAGTGAGCGCACCGGCCATCCCTGTATAGGATCTGAACCCACGGCCTCGGCGCTCCCAGCACTGCACTCTCCTGAGTGAGCCACGGGGCCGGCCCAATAAGATTATATTTGTGTGCTCAAAGTTGCTGAAAGTTTGGGGGTGAGGGAGAAATTGCTATGAAATAGTCACTTGGGAGGAGGGAAACGTGAATGGACCAGGAAAATACGGTGCACTTGCCAGGTAGCTTTAAGGACCCAATTGAGATTCATGCCATGAATTTTAAATGAGACCAGTCAACAGTATGTGTTTTTATCCAGTCACACTCACCTGCTAGTAGACGAAAAATGGGATTTAACAAGGGTGGTGTTTAGCTAAGCAAGTATGAAAAAACAAAGGCCAGAGAGGGAGGCCAGGCAGGAGGGACTATCCTGGTAGACTTGCATTTAAGTTGAGTAAGGAGAGAAGACATGAAGTAGGGGAGGGACAGTGGAAGATAGTAGGATCCATACAGTGTTGTCCAGAGAAAGAGGAAATAGTCATCAGAAAATAGAAGGCATGGTTATTGGTAATAACAAGGTCTGTGACATGACCATGAGAATGAGTAGCTGAGCTAACATAGAGGATAAAAACAAAAAATCACTGGAGGAGATGAATTCAAGGAAATGAGAAGCCAGCGTGTCACAAGAGTCATCTACACTAATATTGAAATCAATAAGAATTAAGACAGGAATAATTTAGGAAAGACCAAGAAGAGTCAGGAGTCATATTTGTCAACAAATGAGAGTCAGGGGTTAGTAATGATGCAACAATGAGAGACGTGGGTGGGATGGGCTGATATGTGGCCCAGAGCTGGGGGGGTTAAAGACAAGGAGGGAATGCCCAGGAAGGGGCAGCAATGAGCAGGGAAGATGCCTTCCCCTGGCCCAAGCCCTGTGACCACGGGCTGTGGGGAAATCAATGTCCTCAGGGAGCGCTGGGCTCCCAGCAGACCGAGAAGACAAAGGGAACAGTCAGAGGAGAGAGCGAGTATATAGGAGATTTTGCTCATGAAGGACCATGAATCTCTGAGGACTCAGGGAGAGGGTTTTAGGAATCAGAGTCAAGGGGGAGAAAGGTTCAGAACAGGAGTGCAGGGCCTCAGGGAAAGCTGAGTGAAGAAGATGAAAAGCAGCCCAGCTCTGGAGCCTGTTGCAGGTACAACATAAACAGAGAGAAAGTGCTCGGTGAGATTAGTCTTGGACTCAAGGCAATTAGCAGTGGCGAGTCTGTGAGTTTGGGAGGATCAGGAGAGGTAGGTGTCTGGGGCTCCCTCGCTCCTGCTGATAGGGGCAAGAAAGTCTAGGGAAGCCCAAGTTGTACTCTGAGCACACGAGCCTCCTTCCAGTGCCCAGCAAGGAAGGGTAGAAGATCTGTATGTCTGTGGGAGATGGATGCTATAGAGACATAAAATTATTATGATACTGTAATAAATAGTATAAAAATTTTAAAGACATTATCACAGTTGTCTGATTATGGTAACAAATGTCTGAATACAAAATCAATTTCCTCCCTGTTAACCTGAAGAACAATCTGACATAATGATGAATAAAGAAGGCAACACACATGCACACACAAACATATGTCCTATAACCTATATTTCACGTATACCCACCCTGTCAACCTTACATAGTTTCTTACATACCTACCCTATAGATCTCTATAGTTTCTAGGCCAATTCTGTTCTCCATCCATCTGCAGCAATTTTTCTGGCTCCAAACAATAAAAAGGTCTCTCAGTTTCCCTAGAAACCTTCTTAACTTCTCAAGCTTTCTTGATATTAAGAGAATCTTTTTATTTCCCCCTGCATGGCTAGAGCCTGACCTTCTCCAAATGTTCATTCAACAGATTTTTACAGAGCATCCTTGAAGTACTCAGCACTGTCCTGTGAGCTAAAGAACAGATAGAAACTTCTGGAAATGCTCAAATAAAAAAATCCAAGCACGTTCTCTTAGTTGCTTTTGTGTGGAGTCATGGGAGAAGCAGGACTGGAATCAGAATCGTCCTAGCACTGCTTCTGGCTGGCCGTGTGGCCTGAGGCAGGTTGTATCACCTCCTTTAAGCCTCAGTATCCTCTTGTATAAAATGAGGGGCTAGGCTGGAGGTCTCCAAGATCTTTGCCAGTTCCCAATGATCTATAGTCTATGAATCTCCTAAAATAATCATCCCTGGTTAATCCTATTTTATCCGAAGAATCACATTAATTTTTTTTCTTTTTTTAGATCTGGACTAAGAAATTAAGAAGCATTTCAAATCAGTATTGAGGTAATACTACAGAAGACTGTGTGTTAGGATGAGGTGGACTATTGACTTGCCACTTTTTCCAGGTTTTTTTTTTAGAAACAGTGCCTCCAAGGAAACATGAGAAATAGTGCCCGAGGCAGGGAATCCATATGCTGTGACAATTTCACCACTGAGTGGTGTTCATGGATTAGGGTCTAGGTTGTAACCGGAATTTTTTGCTTCCTGATGATTGGCTAGTATACAAAATCAGCTGCATACCCTAAAAGATCCCAGTCAGTTCTTAATCATTGCAAGCACTCTTTGCTTTATTTTAGCCCTTCACCTGTGTTCCTCCTTTGGACTATGTCATAGCTCACTAAAGTAGAGGGGGTGTGGGCAGGAAGAAAGCCAAAAGAATTCAAATTAATGACTTTTGCTGCTTGAGGAAGACTAAAATGATATTTGGAATACCCTGATATGAATTAGCCATGACCTCTTATTGCCAAGGATGGTCAAGAACGGACTGCAGAATTGAGAAACAACAAATACAGAAACATTTATGGAGCCAGTAGAACCACATCTGAATCCATCACAGTCCAGTAAGCAAGGAGGACCCAGAGTGATCACGGAGCATTATAATGCCACACCCTGACATTATAAGATTCTGAGTCTGATGCGTATTCAGTGCCCATAACCTACCAGGTAAGATGCACAAACGTGAAGTCAAGGCTGGGAGAGAGAAGAGAGACGGGCTTACCTGGGTCTTTCTGTTCTCCCAATTTGTCTAGAATGTTGAAGGAAATGTCGAGGTATTCTCTCTGGATAGCACTGACAGCAATCTTTCTCTGTTTCCTCTGCCTGGGAATAATCTGAATCTTGAATTCTGATTCCTCAGCTCCATCCTCTTCTGCCTTCCTTTCAGCATGCTGTTCCATATCAGATTCAGCACTGGTATCAGGCTTCTCACTTTCTGTGGGATTCTCAGCATCTTCAGGAACTTTGAGGAGGACAGTTTTAGCTCCTGAACTTGGCGTCAGCCCACCAGACTTCTCTTCATCAGTGCCAGGGTCAAGGTTATCGTCCAGTGACATCTCGGGGAGAGCGAATGACTTCTGGAGGAGGTCTCGTTTCTGCTTAAGTGTTAGTGGGCTGCCATAGGAAACCTCTTGCTTTGACAGTTCTTCAGAGTCTGCAGGGTCTTCCAGGGCTATGAGAGCAGAGTCCTTGTGACCTGCTGACTGGTTATTTCCTGAGTCCTTAGGGGAAAAGTCTTTGGAACAGTCCTCCACACTTACTTGCACAAGGGGAGTTGTGCTTAGGCTGAGGACAGAGGGATGGCTGGGGCTGGACGGAGAGGAGGCAGCAGTTTTCACAGACGTCCCACCATTCCCTTGGTTCATCATCTCCTCCTCTTCGTCACTCTCCACGATTCTGAGAGGCGGAAGAGGCTCAAATACAAGGGAGTCACTGTCAGACGTTGAGAGTAGAGAGTGCTTTTCAGGCCCAGATGTTGAATCTGAGGACAAATCTATCAGATCTAAATCCTCTTTAGGAGCAGGCTTTGCTGGAGAGTCAACGTTCACCTCAAACGTCTCCATGCAGTTTAACCTAACTTCTGGTATTACAGGCCTTCGAGTTTCTTGAAAACCTTCCACAGCTGGGTTCTCGGGGATTTCAATATTGTCAGGCCTTGTAGCAGAATTCTGTCTAGAACGTCCGTGGTCATTTTGTCTCTGTGTGATATAAGCAGCTTGGGCAGGAGGCTTATCTATGTCACACCGATCTATGCAAGACTTTCTACGATGTTCATCTAGCGTAAACAAGAGGGAGTCTGCATTCCCTATATCAAGAGATTTTTGTTTAAAAGAGCGCAGCTTTTTTTTCTGAATGCTTTCTTCTCTCACACAGTGTAGAAGGCTGTCTTGTAATGCACCCGTTTCTCTATATTCAGCCAGTTCTATTTCACCTGATTAAAACAGAAAAAGCTAGTACTATTTTACTTAGAGGTTTTACCATTTTTTTTTCCCCTCATACAATTGCATAAATCATAATCACAATCCCAGCTCCACCAGAAGGGAAAATGGACTTTCTGGCCAAGTTTTTGTAGGATTCATTCTAATTTCAAAAACCAGGAAACTTTGAAATGAAAGAAACCAAAATAGCAATTTACGATCTGATTTCCAAAATCAGGCTTCAGGATAGTTCCTCAGCTCTATTCATTTGTGCACAAGACAGGGGTTCATATTTTGGCTGAGGCAGATCTAGGAAACCGTATCCAAATTGTGTGGAAGAGAAGCAAACATTTTGCAACAAATCAAATCAAGCAATGGCCCTCAAAGACGATCATGACATTAATGATGTATTTGTCAATTCACGTATATATATAAATGGGTATATATATATATACTGTTTGTGCATACATATAGATAAAAATCAACGGTATTAAAATGTGTAATAACATAATAAAATTAAGATTTCACCCCAAACAAACAGTAGAGTACAACATTTCTGCATAAAATTACTAAGAGAAAAAATTCATACTTCTCTGAACATTCATCTCAACCGGCTGATATTTCACCATTTTGCTGCCGCCTATCCTTTTCAATCTTGCAAAAAAAGTTTGAGACTCTTTATTGCAGGGTCCAGTAGGTGTATCATGAATATCAGATTCATCAAAAACACTATCTTCTTCTAATTGGGGAGAGAAAGTCAAAATTACACTTAAGAGGTTATTCTCTCTTAGGCTGTGTCTACACAAGCATTTCAATGAAAGCATTACGGAAGAAAGTCTGGGGTGGTTCCTGCACCAGCCCAAGTCTAGCCATGGGTTGATATTTCATCCAGGCATCAAATTATCCATATGTTGAACAAAGCAATCTGTTACAAAATTGCCCATCATTTTCCATGTGACAATTGGCAGCATTTTTAAGAGAGGCATCTTGATACTCCAATACAGCTTTCTAGGGGAAACTTTTCCAGTGCACTTAACACCAGATGACACATAGATGTCAGCTACTTTTTCTAGGAGTCTGTGACACTGCTTGAACTTGCCTGCTTTGGGTGGATTTTCAAGCTAATTTGGCAAAAGAAAATTAAACAAAATGAGTGGATTATGCCCTTTCTAAAAAATATATGCCTCCCTGAGATTTAGGAACTGGCATAGACACAGCCTAACACTACATGCACTTTATATTTTGTGAATGCAAAATACTGTACTCTACATTTGGTAATGAAACACACAACACACAGAAAAAGCTTAGAAAAGCCACTTATCATCCCCAAAGCTCCACAAATGATTATGGACTAAAAGAGTAAACAAAGGAAAAAGAAAACAGAAAATAACATTTCCTCCTATTAAAGCAAGACTCTTCTCTGAGGAGTTTACCACATGTAACGTTCATGGACCTCATGAATCCCAGAAAGAATCTCTGACTCATATGATCCTAAGGCTCCATAAACAAATCAGTCACTTAGAACACCTGTTGAGCTTGTTTCTATGCCCTTTCTTCTATCCTCATTTAGCCATTTTAAAATCAAAGATAAACCCAAGACACATTAATGAAGAAAGAATTGCTGTGTTGCAACCCACATAGTTCATTTAACAAATTTTCTTCTTTCATCCTTCTGAGAGGCCAAAGCCACATACAAAGCGGCAAGAGAAAATGCTATTAAAATGCATTCAATACCACAATAAATGGAATTAGCCCACTGCTCAAGTTGAAGTCACTGAAATCAGAATATTTTGCCTATATTCATGTCTACCTCCATGACAAAATGAAGCTCGGGTGTAATTATCATTATTCAAGATTCTTAAGTATTAGAGGAGTATAAACATTACTTTTAAGGACTGATCCTGTCCTAATGCTCGAGATTCTACAAATAAATGAAACTTGAAGCAGTAAACTTCATAAGAAATAACCATATTAATATTTTTAATCAGATAAAAAATAAACGTGAACAATCAAAATGAATACAAAACCCCCAGTGCACTTCCACAATCGAATTCCCATGTTTCCGGGGAAATGCAACACAGTGATCTGTTTTATTTCTTTTTTTCCTTTTTAAAAAAAAATTTCCCTTTGAAAAATACAGTTTTTCAAGCAAATAGCTATGTAACTTCCATTACATAACTTTGAAATAATTCTGAAAATGTACTGAATAATAGAGACAGAAAGACCGCAAGATGGTGCCTCCCATCCAGAAAGTTAATCTGGGATTGACCCAAACACTAAATCCACACTGAGAACATCCATAGTTGAACCTAATCTACCCAATATCCCAGAGACTAAGACCTAAGCTGGTAGGCAAGATGTTCTTCAGGAAGGATCTGGATTGTACCAGAACTAAAAGAACCTAGTGCTCGGAGTTTCGTCTGTAGCCAACCTACATTCTTGAAAATTTCAGCAATAATAAAACAGTGGAACACTGGCTACAATCCACCCTACTGAGATATTTCTAGAGCAGTCCTACCAAATCAGACTGTACTAACAGCACAAAGGGTCATTGGATGTTTGGCTTTCTCTCAGCATTGGATTAGATGATGTCACCTTTTTACAGGTGTAGTCACCTGTACATGCACTACAGATACACACCTTGGTTCTTCATCTCTCATCTTAAAACATCAGGCTATAATTTTACTCTATCTCAGTTTCATTCTACTGTCTCTTTTGAGGAAGAGCTATCAATAGAAAAAGTGCAAATAATTTAAACCTATGCAGCAAAAATGTTTCATTTCCATTGCCTTGAATCACCTTGCATTAAATAATGAGGCTAGGAAAAAGCATTTCAGTAGATTTAGATTCCCTTAGAATTCTGGGAGCACAAAGTTCAGGGACAAAATAGACACCTAAAAATGATGACTTCACTGAGTGCCGACCAAGATTTACTTCACAGCCCAGAAGCAAGACATTCCCAACACGTAAGAAAAAGGCTTACAAAGGCCCCTTAATCAAGCAGCAGAAGATATTTTACAAAACATTATCTCATACGAGATGGGTTTTAGAATCATATCAATTATTTCTCTTGAATGCTCAGTTAAAAGGTTAAGCAGCAACATTCATGGAAAAGTTGGAAAATTAAGGAAGCAGTAAGTGATTTTTTTTTTTTTTTGACTCCAAAATGATACCTGCTGGGGCTCCTCTAACTCTTAAGAAAAACACTGTCCAGAAATGTACGTATTTAAGCTAAGTTTGGGATAGAATTCTGAGATAGAAAGTACCTTTTTCTTTTTCGCTGTATCTGCTTATGTTACTGTTGTCACTGTACAAAGGTCCTGCCGTGGCATGGGGCTTGCAGCTATGATACTGTGCATTGAGTGTATTGACTGTTATGTGAATCAGGTGCAGCAGGATCTTGCTGATATCACAGTCTCGGTATGGATACTGCTCAATAAAATGGAGGGAGGAAAATATAAATGGTTATTGTTAAGGGTAAGTTTTTCCACTTGATCTTGCCATTTTTCTCATTATCCCTCGGGGACAAAAATATACAGAAAGGTAAAAACATAGATTCTGATGGCCTTATTTTTACAAGGAACTATACTCCCTGCCTCTTGCACCAAACCTCTGTTGGCTTTGCATGCTAGTTCATAGTTACAATTCCTTTCAAGAAAATTATCTGGCATAAACATTTGGTGGGTGACTGCAGTTTTGGGGTATCTTCTTTGTTTTTTGACACAATAATTAATATTTAGATAAAATATGAGATTTTGATCATAAATAGAGGTTGTTGATCAATGTCCTACAATTCACCATTTTTTGTTTTAAACATTTTTAGAGCATACATTGACATGTCCTCCCATTTCTTTTTCATTCCAATAGATCTTTGCTTCTCAACACTAATTGCTCATTATGATTCTTCTTCTGAAGGTCAAATTATTATCCTACAAAATCCTCAACTTAAGTCTCTAAGGTATGCTCCTAATGTTGTACTCTGTAAGAGAATCATTCCACCCAAATACGAGTGACTATAGCAGCTCACCTTGTACAGGATGACAAGCAAGGCCTTCAACCACATCTGCCGGATGTGAGGTTTTAGGGACCAGAGGGAACATCGAGGTGGCTGTTGGAAATAATGCCGTAGTTGAGGACAAGAGCAGTATTTGAGCACCTGAACCACCAAGGGGAGAAGGTGTTTTCCCAAGTTAATGTTATAGTCCATAACCTGAAATAGAAAAAATATTACCAACTGAAGGAAAACCACAAAGAACACTCAGAAGTCCAAAGGAAAAATTTGAACCATCCCCCAAAAAAACAAAGCAACATATTTAACAGCCAGTTCATACGATATTAATAGCAGTGACCAGTATACACAAAGGGGTGAAAGTCTAACCTCATAAGAAATTTTGAAAAACTTGTAAATGAAAGTAGTTTTAGTCTACTTAATTATCTAATTACCTATTTATTTTATTCTCTATTGAAATTAAAATTTTATGTATTAAAATATATCTTTAAACTATTAGCTAGAATAAAACTAGGCTTAATAACAAAAAGGACCTAGTATTGGCAACCATGTGGGGAAATGGGCATTCTTGGACTTTGCTGGCAAGTGTATCACTTGGTACCATCTTTCAGAAGAGCAATTTAACGGTATGTATTCAAAAGTAAGAAAAAGCACATACCCTCTAGTACAGCAATTCAATATATCCTAAGGAAATAATCAGACAAGTGTTCCAAAATGTATGTATAAAGATATTCAGCATGGCTTTTTTTACAGTTGTCCCAAATTGAAAACAACAATTTTTCAATTTGTTGGGAGGGTGGGAAATCCTATTACAGTAATTGAAAGGTGGGCCCTTGAAGAGGTGATTTGATTCTGAGGACCATGCCTAGTGAATGGATTAAAAACGGTGGCCATAGGTGTGGTTCCGAGGAGCACATAAGAAGTTAGTCTCTCTCTGCTTTCACCATCTTGCAATATGAGACCTCTGGATCACTGTCACCACCACCGGATGTGTTCCTTAGACTGTGGACTTCCCAGCCTCAGAAATTGTAAGCAATAAATGTCATTTTCTTACAAATTACCCAGTTCCTTGTATTTTGTTATAAGCAACAGAAATGGACTAATACAATGATAGTGTGATGTCGAATGATTAATTCAACTTTTTCCACTTAAAGCCAAAAAAGAAAAAGGATTCTTTTAAAACCCAAGCAAATAAAAAATTCTATACTCCCTTATTGTTTAATAGGTATAGAGTTTAGGGTGATGAAAAAGTTCTGGGGATAAATAGTGATGACTGTATAACAATGTTTAAGGTACTTAATGCCACTGAACTGTACACATAAAATGGTTAAAATGATAAGCTTTATGATATGTATGAATATATATATATAAAAAATCCCACACTCCCCTCATATACCAGGCTACTGACTCTTGTTCATCTCTCCAGTCCCCTCCACAGACCCCTGCCTAATACCAAGTAATTTGCAAAATTCTTTACACTCAATCAGTGTTGGCTAAATGGAATTTAATGCCTTGCTTCTACTAAAAGCCAGATGGTGTGACTTCTGAAAGCTGTTATTACACTTACTTGGGCAATTCCTGCAATAAATGCATTAAAACAAGTTGACAGGCGCATTTTTTGAGGCGCAATCATGAAGCAACCTTCCTGTTGGTCGTAGCCAAGCAAGATGTACAGGTGCCGCTTGACGGTGTTGAAGGCCTTGGCACTACTGATGTCTGACTCGGCGCTGCTTTCATCCTTGGCCATGAACTTCATGAGCACTGTAATCAGCTGGTGGACTGTCTGGTGGTCGATCCCAGCATCTTCTGGGAGTAGATCCTTGATGGTGTTGTCATTCTCAGGAGACTGTTGCCCTGTCAGTGCAAGAAGGGCTGTCAGTGGGCAGCTCCCCCACAAGTCAGTTTACACTAAAATCTCACTTAGATATTGACAAAGCATCATTGTTTCTGCTTCTACTAAATAAAGATTCTGTTCCAGACAAAAAAATTTAAAGGCACAATATGGCCTGCTAAGCATAGCATTAGTCCAGGGGTGGAAGTTACACTGTTCATCAACAACCAAGTAATCTGGAAATAATAAGGGAATGGAAATAAAAATAAGGCACTATAAAGCAAGGTTATCCTCAAACAATAAGACAAAAATCTAAATTAACATCACATTTAGCAAATTTTTTAATATCTTGGCAAACTTTTATCCTCATTGGTAAGGAGAAGTTTCCCTTCCAGCTTTGTAAATTAAGCATGTAAGAATAACTGCAGAAAAATATAGTCTAAAAATCCACTGAGCACAAAAAAGCCATTGTGTTATATTGTTTAAATTATTATCTCAATTCATATGTTCATGAATCAGCTGATGCAAAAATAAGTTTTCTTTTCCAAATCATGAGATATTCGCAATGTGTACTCTTTGAATGAGACAGTCAAAATTATACATAGCAAATTATAAGCCCTGCTGTATGTAATGAGAAACAAACAAGGCGGGGAAACACAGACAGAAAAGCATGAACTTTTAAAAACAGAAAAACATCACATGAAGGTGAGCTGAAAGTTCACATGGAAAGAAAAGATACCTTAGCCCTCAACTTCCTGTTAGCCTAATAAATAATCATATCTGAGAAGCTCCCTGACATTGTCCAGTGTCAAAGTCAGAAATTACACCCTATCTCCTTTTGCTCTTCTGCCCTTTCTCATGAGGTTTGGCTTAGGACTTTAGGGAAGGAAGAGTGATATTCCTCTTCTATATGTATGTTTGGGGGCTCATTCAAAATACTCTTTGCACTCTTGTCCTCCTTTTGATGAACAACATTAGAAATTCTAAATTGAAAACAAAGTTTTTATCTGGTGAGTTAGATGAGCACGCTAGCATTCTTGTCTCTCATCCCGCAAGGAAAAGTTCTACTAAATGATGACAAGTTTTGGTTACAAACCACTATAAACCAAGCCTCAGTTACATCCATTATAATTATGGTATAAAGGATGCAATAAAGAGCTAGGTATTAATTTATATCCACTAACTCTTCAATTAATTTGACACAATCTCAATCTTCCAGGACACAGCCAAGAGAAGCAAGATATAAAAGATGTTTCTGGTCACTGTAGAAATAAACTATCTCGAGCACAACCATTTTTCTTTGGGATAGTAGTGAAGGTCAAACTCAGAATTTACTTGTTTAGGCCTGCACATAAGGTAACAAGCTTGGTTGTCTAGTCTCCCCAGACAATCAGAAGAACATTGGTCTGTTCAAAAGTGATATACTGAGAAGAGATGTTTGACAATAAGTGAAGAGGCTGCAAGTTAGTCTAAGAGCCTCTAATACAGAGGAAACTATCTAATGCATTTCAATATGACTCTAGGACATTAACATTTTCTGTCTCACAGAGTTGGTTCATGAAAGAATAAATATGTGTAATGTACTTTAGAGGATTTCATTCAAATAAAACCTAAGGATTTGTTCGTTACAGTGTTTCACATGCAGAGAGTGATCAATAAACATTATCATTATTTATCAGTCATGCATCAGAAAAAAAATCAATTTATGATTTCAGTGAGAGACCAGAAATGTGAAGCATTGCTGTACATTATAATTAAATTTAATATTTTTAATATAGAGTTTGACCAAAGCAATACCTATGTAAATCCCTCCCTGTTAAAAAAAAAATAGAAAAAGTTTAGAGAACTATCTTTTCAGCATTAAAAAGTATTTACTCTTGATTTTTTTCTCCTCCAGAGTATTATTTTACAACTAGAAGGCCATTTTTGCTTTGGGCAGTTTGGGCCAAGAATGTGACAAATGGAATGTCTAGATTATATGGGGTCCAATGTTACTGGAGCGACAACTGATGGCTGTTATAATATAGCTTCATTCATTAATTCATTTTAGCTCTAGGGTGCAAGGTTTAAGAGAGCACATATCACTCAGTCCTGCTCAGCCACTTCCAAGCCCAGACTGGCTTGACTCCAATGTCTCAAAGTTAAAAAAAGGAACTGGGGAGTATCTGAGTTGCATCTTTGTTGGATATCCCTGAGAATCTAGGGATCTCAGTGCAAAAGAAAGAGAGTTCCCTACAAGGTCCAACTAGGATCCCGCTCCCACTTCATTCCATCCCAATTCAAGTCTAGAAAATAAGCCATCAGACTTCAGCTTAAATATTTCAAGACTTTTCTTCCCATTGCAAGCGGACGTTTTCATATCTTCCTAATGACCAAGTATGATTTCATCTGAGCCCCAGCCTCACTGCAGATTCACTGTCATTGATCTTCAGTGCTTTAGCTGTGAGTTTGCTGTTCTTGTTTTGCTCTCCCTGAATATGCAGTAATGAGTGACCTTTAACAAAACGTTGTGTACTCTTAATGGAACCTTTTGTATAAAGTGAAAAAAAAATCTCTTCTCATTCCAATAATTTACCTTTCCAGTTGTGGGCTTTGCAAATCTGCACTTTGTTCACTGTCTTTCTTTAAAATAGAGTAAGCTTGTGGCTGGCACACTCTTCATAAAGAAAAGCTGCCTTAATCAGACAGCTTTTCTCACCTTAGAAAAATGAGCTGCAGACAAGCTGAAATGTTCTTTATTGATAAAGACAATGTTATTGTTTTAGTTATCTACAAAAGGTATGAAACTTTAATTTTAAAATTAAATGCTTTCACTATTTTCTCTAAGGTATGACAATTAAAACACTCAGTAGTTTTGAATTACGACCTATAAAATTCCTGTATCTGTCTTAATCATAGAGATTTAACATGTTAAGAGGTTTGATTATATTATTTCTATAAGGAAAAATGTAAGTGTCTTTATAATCACGGAGGCAGAGCTACTCCTGCTATAACTTCAACATGGACTGAGTCCATCACAGTCCATCCACAGAGTTGCATAACTGATTGAAACTGCAAAGTATAACACAATAGTATTTATTCAGATGATTTGAAACCAGGCAAGATCAGGATCTGCATTTCCAGACTTATCTCCTATTAGTCCACCCAGAATGTTCAACATTCTTATGAGCTGGGGATCTCAGAATGGAGCCAGTATTTCTTCACCTTTGTGTCTGCTCATGGCACTCTCTTCACCTTGCAAGGTGATCCTCTAGCCCCCTCCCAATTTTATGACACAGATCTGGTCCCCCCGCAAAACCATTCTTATTACATACACCCACCCTCTTAGCAATTGGATGTGATGTGATCCCTAAGTTCTATGAATTTCCAAAGACAAGAAAGGAGAAAAGATGGGAGAAAGAAAAAGAAGAATGAAGGAAAATTTCCTTTAACATTTCCTAACTCTCATGCGGCACATAACTATTATGCAAGACAGACTTTTTATTTATTCATTTGCCTTACTTCCCTGATAAGAGCAAGGGCTTCTTGAAGGCAAGTGCTATATCTTATCCACTTTTATATCCCTCACAGAATATGGGGCAGTACCTGGTGGATTAGATCAGCACATACAGTAGATGCTTACTGTTCATAAATGTCTGTTTAAGTACATTGGATTCAAATAAATATTTCAGGTCCTATATTCTACATAAGAGAAAAATTTATGAAGTCTCAAAACAGCAGGGAAACAGGAACATTCCTCTGTATAAACTGACTCACTGACCCCTCTGTTAAACCAACAAATGACAATTAGGTAGAGAGAAAAAAGACCCCTTTCACGAGCTTACTCTGAATTTGGTCCAGAGAAGCCAGTGCCCAAACACCATAAATAAGGTTGCATCCTGCCAGTAGTTCTAATTACACTGCCTCACGATCTTCCTAGCTCATTACATCAACTTAAAGCTTCACTCAGAGCAGTTGCGTGTGTGTGCACACAGCCACAGAAGGCTGGGGCTGGCGGCTAACTGCATATCCTCATATGCTCTCGATCCCTGCCTTTGCCCCTTCCTGTCCCACCTCCTGTTAAAATGTGTTTACATCGTGTCCACCAAACAAAGCCTGGCTGAAAAGCCACCTGTTCACAAGAGCTTCCCTTATGGCTCCAACAGGTAGGAGACCCTTCTTCCATTTGCATTTGACATGACCCATCCTAAGTACTGTCAATGTCACTTTAGATGAGAGTTTACAGATGTTCATGCTTTAGCTCCCTTACTTGATCACATGCAACTTGAAAGTATAAATATTTCTAGTTCATCTTTGTATTACTCATATTTTCTAGTATAGCAGGTACGTAATAAATGTTTGCTGAATAAAAATTGTCATTTCCAAAAAATGTAATTTCAAACAAGAGCATTCCTATAAAAAACTGTACTCTTTGATTTATTGGATCTTAATAATCTACAGGCATTTTGTAAGTTAGTGAAGAAGTAGATTGAAAACCATCTGCAGAAAGAGAGAGCCCAAAGAGAAGTTATTTGGAATTCTAGGGTGGGATACTAAGGAGGAGGCAGGAAAAGGTCAATATACGAGAGTTTTACCAGGGCTGACTAGCATTGGGCACCTTCTCTCGTGGATACAGATGCAGGTCAAGAGATTTCCAGGTTTCTCTGCAGGCTGGAGTAGAACTGGAAATATGCAACTCCTGTGAGGGGTTGGGATAGCTCTGAACCAATCTGGGGTCCTAACTGGGAAGGTCCTTTGGTCTGGATACTTATGGGCTTAAGCCATGCTATGGCAGGCCTGAATGCCCAGGTCACCTCCATAACCAGACTCATGTCCCACTGGACCATACCCTAAGACCAAATCATCAAGAGGTAGTTGTTGTAGAATAAAAGCAAGTCAAGTTTCCAAGATGTATCAGTTCGGTCGGTAACTAGTTCGTCGTAAGTGACCTTAAGCAAATCACCTAAGCAGAATTACTTAATCTCTCAGTACGTCAGTTTTCCTGCCTGTATGTAAAGTGAAAAAAAAACAAAAAAAAAAAACCACACAAAAAAAACCTATTTTACATATTTCCAGAGTTGTTGTGAAGTCAAAATTAGATGACATGCATAAAAACACTCTTTAGAGGTAAAGAGGTACTATCTACATATGAAATATAATTCTTATATACTCATACTATTTAATTATTCATTCCAGTGGATGAGGAACAAGACACAAGTAAGCACCCTATGTTCACATGGGGTTGATATCATTCATTCAGTATTTGCTGATATAACTACTGCACTATAGTCAATCTTCAACAGGTGTTCTAAATAGCCAAAGACAAAGAATTCCTGGTTCTCACAGCATCAGTGAAAAATACACCTTACATCTAATTATACAAGTTTCAGATTAGCAGTTAAAAAGATTGTATATTTCATCAATTAGGCCAAAGTGAAGCCGAGTGTCTACTAGCATTTACCAGGCATGCCTTGTAACAGAGCACAGGACCTCTGGGCTTGAGACCCAGATCATCAACAAGCTTGTAACACTTGTTGCTTTGTGAGAAGCTCAGTTTCTTCTTCTGTAAAATGAGAATGTTAACATATATCTAATGTTTTATCTATAACATTCTATAAATTTTATTCATATGCACAAAGGCCTTTTATTTGACTCGTAAATGTCAGAGGAATGCAGCTCTTTATAAGCCTTGCTGAGTATACCTTCCAGAGAAAACAGAATTTTCTATTCTATTTGCGGTGAGTATTATGTAAAGGCTAATATCAAAGACATAAATTGTAAGCCCAATGCCAAAAAGTTCAGCTTAAACAGCAATTAAAATTAAGTCTTGCCACCTAATTAAAGGGCATCTGCTTTATTTCAGGCCTCATCAATAAGAAGTCTGCACAGAGGAGCTCATTAATTGGACCAAACAAAAGTATGTTTGTTAAGTAGCAAGTTCCTCAGTTTCCATTTAATTACTATGTTAAACCATCCAGCACAATCTTATGATTATTCTGGCATGTCTTTGCTCCCAAGTTAGAACACTCAGTGTCCAGTAAAAAATAATGCAAAAATGAATCACTAGTTTGAAATTACAATATAAACTGGCCAGCTGTTTCCAAATTTAAGCAAATTTTGCTTATGGTAGTTATGAATAAATTGTCCTTCCAGAAGTTTTAGCTTCATATTTAATTCAAACAATGCTATTATCTGCCCTTTTTCCACCTGGTCACTTTTGGTGAAATAATTAGATGCCTAAAGGCTTTTCTTTACTTCAAGAAACACATGTACACATTTTCTCACAGAGATGTGAGAGGACTACTTTGCTTGGATTGTAAAAATGGTTAATAATAATAATTAAAGATTAGCTTTTCAATTAAGCCTCAAGTCAAAAAGACAAGCTGGGATGAAACAAAGACAAGCTATGAAACTGCATAAGAACAATCTCAAAAATGCCCTAACTGAAGGAGAACTGGATGAATTTCATATTTCTATTGCAGCTCAGGATCAGAAAGTCTTACTTTTATTTTTTTTTAATCACAGCACAGTAGAGACACGAGTAACATGTAAAAGATAGAGAGACCCTACCAAGTGTTTGCTATTCCTTTTTTCTCATCAATTTTAAAAGAGAAAATACACTTTGGCCACCATCGACCAACTGCATTCCTGACCTTGGGGCTCTCTCTCTCTTTTCCTCCTCTCCTGCTTCCTCCCTCTCTTTCGAGTGTGTTTTTTGTAACACGTTATACACATGATCTTCAAAGTTTCCATACTTGAAATTTTCCTTCTGAGAGTGTCAGTACCATTCTGAAGTCTGTCTTAAAACTACTGATAGATGAAAAACCAAATGTTCTACAGCATGATACACAGGTAGTAGTTAGCAAGTTTGTTTTTGACAAATAAGCAGGTATTCATAAGCTTCACAGTCTTCCCAAGGAGTCATGGCACCGTTCACGTGCATAACCTTCAATCTGTAAATTCCTTGCCAATGTCCCTTGAACCCTTAGGATAAGCCTCATGATAAATTGTAATATATCACGAAACATCAAATCATAGTTACATTGTTCCATGCTGAATATGATCCTACGGTCCTCCAAACAATGGAAATCCTCCAGTCTCTGAGAAACAGAAATGCATGTAGAGTTGCAAAGAATCAGGAATGGCTAAAGGGATGAGTGGGTGATGGTGGTTCAAATGTATAGCCTTTTAAATGTAAATGAAATGTATGTTTTTCCTATAGCAGATATATATAAACATAATATTTCTATGTGTAAATACACATACAAATATAAGTACTATGTATAGTTCTATTCATATTGGCTCCCTGGAGAAAGGTGCATACTCAGGTAATACGATGCTTCTTACTGGACCAAAAGTTAATGGGATCAAAAGTCATCTGCTAATAATAAGATGGAAAGAACTGCCACGTCAGGGGCTCAAACACTTGAGCATTTGGAGTAAGACTCTTTGGAGCTTGCAAATCCCAGTCCAGTTAGAGACACTGCATTCTTTACCTTGTCCACCTGTGATAAGCCCTTCAATATCAGAAGTACCCACCTGGTGTCTGTTCGGGTGTCCCACCGAGAGCTGGAGCAGACTGCTCATGCCTGGTCAACCTCATAGCTTAAAAATCAACAACAACTCTATTTAAATAAGCATTACAAACAACTTGAGCCTAGAAAATATACTCAGTGCTAAATGCATTGGATAGCAGGGGAAAGTTTAGTTTTCCTATCTGTAATTAACATCACATAAAAGATGTTTATGTAACAAAGGTTTTGTGGTTTTATTTGAATCTCAAGAACATCCTTCAATGTTACTTCAATTCTTAATCTTCAAAATTATCATGTGAATCAGTTAGCAAGAAATAACAATACATAAACTTTATATCTGAAACTGATCAGTGAGGTTATAAAAGAGCTGGGACATTCATATAAAAATTGTTTTTTACTTAATCTAGGTATCGGTTTCTAGGATCTGAAACAATTTCACCTGGGGCCTAGCCCTCGTGCAGTTTATTCTTAAATGGCCACCTGTGCTTTCATTGACTCGTCCAAAGTTCAAAATACCATATTTCTGGAGCTTGACATAAAATGTAACAAATAAAATAAAATCACATTTACAATTAAAAATGGTTGTTATATAAGGCTGTCTTTTAGTAAATGCCAATGAAAAAGCAAACCTTTCAGCTTCTGACAGGATAAGAAATACTTTTTAACGTGTTATTTTTATTAACTTCACAGCAGTTATTTATGGATTAAATTATTTAATAAATTTTACAAGTTAGTAATATATTTAAATATACTCAATATGGTTATTTAGTTATGAATTTTTAATTATTTGTCATTCATGAGCCACTGCTAATCATTAAAGTTTATCTAGTCATTTGATAATTTAAGGAAAATTTTATTTTCTTTAAATGTGCAATATAAAGAAAGACCTTTATAATAAATGGTCTGGTATACGGTGTCTATGGTCTTTTTTTTTTTTTTTTTTTTTTTTGGCAATGAAGCTTTTTTTATTTATAAGTTATCTGGTAAAATCGGGCAGAAATTCAACTTCTCCTCAGCCTGATTTTTCTTTTTCAAAAGCAAGTATTATTATTAGTTTATCTGGGGGCTTGTGTGGCTGTTTCCATCATGCATGAAAAGAAAATCCACTCCAAATTTGAATTCTTTCTCCTTAGCTGCCATGACTCTTATTGTCTGAGTCTCACTCAGAAAGCTCTTAGGTTACAAGGCCAGTGGTGCAAACCTTCATGTTCTAAGCTTTAGGAGCAAAGGCTTCTTCTAAGTTTCATGCCAAGCATCAATGGACATGCTGCCCTCTGCATTTCAAAAACAATCTACTGCTAGATCAGAGCTTTGCTGCACCCACAAACTGGAGAAAGCCACCCATGGCATTTACACCACTGGGGTGCTTCTCTAGGGAATCTGAAAGCCAGATTGGCTGAACAAGTTCAGTTTGCTAAATGTGCTACTCTCTGTGAACATTCGACATGACAAGTCAGCTTCAGAAAGACATTAAACAGATTTAATAGAGGGAGGGAGGAAGGTACTCAACGAATTTTGGAGGTGAGGGTTTCTGGGAGGGAGAGCGCCCTCTTGGACTCCACGGGTCCCTTCACGCTGTCCCTCAGGGAACGCACGCTCTTCTGGCGGTTCCTTGCAAAGCGAGCCCTCTTGATCTTCCATAACGCTGCGTCACTGAGGTTAGCAACATTGGTCCTCACAGCAGTGATGGCTTTGCAAAAGGAATTAAAGAGGCTATCATTTTGCTTTACTAGGTATGTAATACAGCCAGTTTGAAACAATTCATGTGTGTAGTTTCAATATTAAAATACATCTTCCACAGAGGCATGAGTCATCCATCTGCCTCTCTGGTGAGTCTTACATAAAAAATCATGGCTATTGCCTATCATTTTTCTGTTTGGACCATAAGATTAAATTATCTAATTTTGTTGATAGTTGAGCAACAAAAGTCTTTTCCCCATCTATTTAGAGCTGTAGGTAACTTATTAAGAAGCATGTAAGAGTGAGTTTGCAAGGTGCACATATATCTCACAAAATTGCTCACAAACATTATAAACATAATGATTGAATAACATTTAAGAAACACATAGTCACAATCGGTATTCATAGGTCCTCAGGGAAATGAGAAAAATTCTGATCTTGGAATGCCAGAATATACTTATACATCTATGGATTGCTACAGTAGGTATTCAATAAACATTTGATGAATGGGGTACATAAAGTCAAGGCATCCTCCATGTGGGAAATTAAACTACACACAGAGTATCTTCTGCTTATGTAGGAAGCACAATAGGAACTGAGACTGTTTACAGCAAGTTCTTTGTTTTACCTACTTGTAGGAAAAGGAAATTCTTTGTTACAATCCAAATGTAGCTGAGCTTCCAAAGAAAGTGTCTCAAATCTATTGACAAAGAACTCCCAGCTCAAAGCAGGAATATCTTGCTTAAGAAAATGCAAGAGTAAAAGCTTGCTCAATATCGTGGGTCGGTCTTTAACCACAGTATCAAATTGGAAGTCAAGACAGAGACACAAACCCTGGGAAAGAGGGGGGAAAAAAGAAAGTTAGATGTATAAACATCTAAATTATATCAAAGCCAATATACTAGGCAAGGTCAATGAAACAAGGCAACCTATTTGATCTATAATGTAAAATAATCCAATTGAAATTTTTTTTATTGGAATTTTTGGTAGGGAAAGAATGCAAAATAGGAGTTCCTCCTAACTGTAGAATATCTTGAATTTTGATTCAGAAATCTAAACTAAATGTATGCTATTGGTTTTCTAATGTATTATATAATAACCACTTAATCCAAAACCCTCAAACCAATCTATCTTTTTCAAAGTCTGTAGTTTTTATTTAAAGAAGCATACTTTCACAGCTACATTTTAGAATACACAAGAAGATGGTCTTTAAATTCCCTTTCAATCCTAGATTTCATGATTCTAAAAGAAAGTAAAGTCACCTTGTCTTCTTAGAATGTGAGTAGAAAGTAGAATGTTAAAAAAACAAAGTTGGAATGGATTAAGAATCCATTTCTCTAGTATATGAGTCTACCATTCCTCCTCTTTTTTAAATGAACAAAATTTAAAAATTATAATTCATCCAGCTATCTCATTCATTCATGGGAGTGCCTCCCATGTTCCTGGCCCTGACCAGGGGTAGGACATACAACTACCTAGTAAGACCAACAAAGAACTATCCAGAAGACAAGTGGGAATTAAACAAGAGAGGGTGTGCTACAGGAAACATAACCCTACAATTTTTCAGAATCACAGTTTGTCCGTGATTCTTGGTCTTAAAATACAGGAAGAACCCTTATACTGGATTGGGTGGCAGTGTGTATGCACACACACACACACACACACACACAGAATTAAGAACATGGACTTTATTATGAGTCAGTCTGAGTTTATTCTGCCACCTACTAGCTATGTGACTCTGAAAAAGTTCCTTAACCTTTCTAACTCACACCTTCTCTATCTGTAAAATGGGTACACACAAAAGGGTACTGTGAGAGATAATGCTTGATAGGACACTTTTAATACACTGCCCTGGCAACATGGTACCTATTTGACAAATGTTAGCTCTTGCCATTATTAGTTTCAATAATAACAACAAAAATAAATCAGATGTCAAATATGGAAAAACAGTAAATCAGGACTTTGGAAGTTCTAGTCCTGGTTCTCTCACTAATTCACTCTGTGTCCTTTGATAAGGCACATTATCTCTCAGAGACTTGGTTTCTTAACTGCAAAATGAAGATGCCAAACAAGATAAATATATATCTCTCTTCAGGTCTCATATCCCATGTCTCTTTGGCTTTGATTTGTAATGTTTCGCTGTGGTAGTATACTTACTTTCTTTTACTGTGATTAACATTATAATTCATGTAATTTCACTTAACACCTAGGCTCTAATGATATGGGCTTCCAGCCCGGGAGCCAGCTAAATGGTATAAGATAAACCAGCCTAGTTTAAAACTTTGCCACACACACTAAAAAGTTATACATATACAATAATTACATCTGTCCAAAAGTGATATCAGCATATGAACAAAGACTGAAAAGAAGTATCAACAAATAAAAAAAAGGAATCTTTTAATATGTGTGGTTCTGGGAGTTTTTTTCCAATTCAAACATTTCCACTATTATCATCATCATTATCATCAGTATCACATGTGTTTATATGATGCTATGGTCTGAATGTTCATCCCCCCAAAATTCATATGTTGAAAATCACCAGTGTGATAGTATGAGGAGGTGGGGCCTTTGAGAGGTGATTAGGTCATGCAGGCAGGGCTCTCATGAATAGGATTAGTGCTTTTTTTTTTTTTTTTTTTTTTTGGCCTTTTTTGTGACCGGTAAGGGGATCGCAACCCTTGGCTCGGTGTCGCCCGCACGGCGCTCAGCCAGTGAGTGCACCAGCCATCCCTATATAGGATCCGAACCCGTGGCGGGAGTGCCACTGCGCTCCCAGCACCGCACTCTCCCGAGTGAGCCACGGGGTCGGCCCAGGATTAGTGCCTTTTTACAAGAGGCCCCAAAGAGCTGCTTTGCCACTTCCACCAAGTGAGGATACAGCAAAAGGCACCATCTGTGAACCATAAAACAGGCCCTCACCAGACAATGAATCTGTCAGCACCTTGATCTTGAACTTCTCAGCTTCCAGAACTGTGAGAAATAAAAACTTCTGTTGTTTATAAGCCACCCAGTTTATGGTATTTTGTTATAGTAGGTGGGACAGACTAAGACATGTAAAAATGACTCAATGACTTGGTATTGCTGACACAAACAGTCTGCAAAGCAATAACACACATCACTCATCACCTGCAGTGCTGGCCTCTTTATGGTGTCTAGCAGGAGACCAGCTCTGGTAGCCACTGCTGGATTGACATCCTCCACAGCCGTCAGAAAGCAGCAGAAGGCATGTGCCAGGGAGTACTTCAGCAGGTGGTTTTTGGTCACGGAGTGAATATCCAGAAATCTACAAATAACAGCCACTTTTTCCACTGCAATGTAAAATACAGATTTTATACACATGTGTACATATATACAACACGTACACATATTTATTTAGACATTCTGAGAACTGAACCCACAGAGAAAAAGTTACTTCTGGGCCCCCTACATGGTGATTTTAAATACCAAAAGGAAATTCTAATGCCTTCATGAGTGTTCCATTTCCTCTGTGCAGCAGAGATTGTTTCTACTCTGTGTAGCATTTTTCTGCCAGGCAGCCTTGATTTAGCTCTGGATTGCCCTTTATATTTTTAATGGCCTTTCTCTTTGCTTAACTTTTAGCTACATTTCAAACTATTCAAAATGCCTCTATGCTCATTTCTGTGGCTATTCCATAGAAGCTCTGCAGACTACAGAAGAAGATGGGAGGGGAGATGCCCACCACCCTGCCTCTAGGTCCTAGGCTCCCTACTGTGCCCTTAATAAGTCATGATGTGAAATGACAAAACCAAACAGACACTTCCTGGGGCTACAGAGGCCATGTACTTCTTCCATGATATAAATATAGTCTTACTTGATAGATTTCTAATTACTTTGCAGTCTGTGTTGAATGGTTCCAGCCACTCTTAAAAGCATAGCTTTATAAAAAGTTATAATAGCTAGTAAAACAACATAGTGTGATGTGAATTAACACATTTCAGTACTTTGTGCAAGCTGTTCCAGCAGCCTAGAACATTGTTTCTACTCTTTTTCACTTATTGACATTCTGCCGTCCTTGAAGAATCTACTGCTAAAATTCTACTTGTTATGTAAAGTCTACTGTGACCTCCTAGAGTGACCTTTCCATTCCATAAACTCCTGTAAAAAAACTACTCATTTACACACTGTCAATACATATGGCATTTGTGTGCTCATATATAGCTATATGATGTATCTTCTTTTGTGGTCTTGAATTATATTCATGCCTTTTATAAAGTTTGTTAACCTCTTACATGTTTATATTTGGTCTCATCAATTAAATTGGGAGCATTCTGAGAAAAGAAATCTGCTCTTACACTTCTTTTCATTGCTCCCATAGTACCTAGAACATTTAATATTTACTCAATAAATTCATCGATTTATTTATTTTTAAAAATATATATTAAGCATGAATACGTGTCACTAAGAAACTGTCTTAGACACTTAGGTGGAGATGGAAGTAAATGGAAAGATGAATCACATAACTCTTGACTTCAAGGTCAAGATGACTAAAAGAGACAAAAGAGGTACAACCATAACTAAAATGTAATATAAAAATAGGTAAATGCCTTTAATGAGGTACAAATAAAATGCTATGGGAGATTAGGCGATGAAACCATTTTCCACCAAGGAGACCAAGATGGTGGAACTCAATGGTGGCATTGGAAGGTGAATCAAATGGAGGTGGCATTTGAGTAGGGCCTTGAAGGAAGAGGATTTCAGATGGAGAGCACAGAATGGCCAAGGCATGGAGGAAGGGGGAAGCAGGAAGCAATGGGAAAACAGCAATGGTGTGAATAGAAAGAAAAGTGGAAATGAGACTGCAAACATCTGTAGGTAGACTATGGGAGGCTTTGAATGTCAGCTTAAGGAGTCTGACCTTTATTCTCTAGGCATTGAAAACCCATTAAAAAATTTTTTTATTAAATTTTAATTAAAATTTTGAGTTGAAAAGTAACAATCAGAACTGTGATTGAGAAAATTAATCTGACAACAATCTAATCCCTAAATGGAAATAAAAGAGTATAGTTAAATATTTGTCTACTTCATTCGCTTTAAAACCTATCAAATAAATGTTGCTTATACCATGCGGGCTTTTACTAGAAAATCTTACTCTAATTCCCTACCACCATCACGTGCTATCATATAAATAAAGTAGTCCCTGGGATTCATGTGGGCATTAAAGAACAAGAACTCTTTGAAATGGACAGATATTTGGGAACTGAACTCTAAGGTATAATAGTTGACTCACCTGATGCAACTTCCGTTTCTGTGACAAACTTTTGAGACACTAAAATATGTGGAACTGTTCTGATAAGCCCCACAATAGCATGCTGTCCCAGCTGGCTAGCAGACTGGGGAGACGGTGAGCTGGCAGATGCGAGGCTAAGAGAACACTTCCAGGTTCCTCTTTCATCATGTGACCCTGAGAACTGGCCATTCCAAGCATTAGCAAATTATACCCATCACTGCACCAGACTTGGTCCCTAATGCCTCAATGGAAAGGGTATATGGCAGATATTCTCAAACCTCATTGAATTACCTGGAGAACTTATTAAAAATCTAAGTTTCTCACTTAAACCCCCTTTTTCCTCTGCCCTGAGATTCTGATTCAGCAGATGTAGGGTGGAACCCAATAATCTGCATTTTTCATAAACATTCCCAGTAACTTTGATGCAAGGAACCTAATAGGGTGACCAGATTATTTATCACCCAAGCCGGGACCCATCTGGGGGTAAACAAGTGTGCAGTTAATAATTAAACTTGGATAAGAGGCATAACGACACTTAGGCAAACTTGGGCAGGGTCACCCTACCTAAGGATCACTGTGCAAAAATACTGTCAATTTACAGAGGAAGTTCAGCTAAGTAGAATCACCAAAGAACACCAGCAAGCAGGAGCATACCCTTTAGGAAGAAAGGAAGAGCATGGAGCACCAAAAATAGGTGTCATGGCAGGACACCTGGTTTACCTTGTGACCCAGAGAGGATTTTAAAGCTAATACAGAGGTACCTGCTTCAAACCTCATCTTCCAGTCTTTGCTGTTGAAATTGCCATTTATGATTGTCCAGAAGATGTCAGCACCATGAGGAAGTGACAGAGCGTGGAGAAGGAGAGGAACTGCCAGTGAAGAGAGCTGGGAGAACTCGGACTTGACGACCCTCCACAGGCTGGGGAAGCAAGGAGAAGCAAGTGTGCGGTCATCACAGCCTCGCCCGCAGAAGGAAACCCTGCTGTCTTAACTCACGGGAAGCGCAGTTAATAGGCAGCTGCTTCTGATGAAATTACACTCATGCACAAGACTACAATCCTCTGAGAAACTTTCCCTGTGCTCTGTTCTGTTAATTGTTTTTTTTAAGAAATTACTTTAAGGATCAATATAGAAAGACACCACTTAACATACACTCACGTTTTTAACATAAAAATTAAAAATCACATATTATAAATGAACAATGACTGCTAAATAATATGCAAAATTGATGAGGTGATAAGAGATTTTTTAGAACTCTCTTATAGTGAACATCTGGGAAGTTCTGTTGGTTTTGCCTGCCCTGCAGCCCTTTCCCCTTATTCTGGGGAATTAATAACAGCCCCTCCAAGAATTGGCAGCTGTCAGTCAAGCTCTCCCACCTTTCCTATCATAAGCGTGGACACAAAACATAGGCTGATCAAAGCACTTCAAAACTCAGAATGGAGTGATTAGTGTAGGAGTGGGCACATGACCCAGGCATGGGAATGTCAGAATCCTTTTTTTTTTGGTGACTGATATCAACTCTGGGAGAGAGAGGGTCTTTCTCCTTCTGAAATCTCAGGCACAAAGCGAAACGACGATCTGGGGCACCAGTGGCTCTCTTTCCCAACTCCCAGGGGCAGCCTGCCTGAGAAGAAGCCAACATTTAATCAAGAAGTCAACACTAACATTCATCTAAGAAACCAAAACAGAACTGGACTTAGTGATGGGGAGGAAGGGAGAAAGGGGAGAAAGAAAAGACAGTGAGAGAGAGAGAGAGATCCCTGATAACATCTTGCACCTTAGCAAAGTTAAGCAAAGTCCCTATCAAGTTCTACCAGAATAGTTAAGAATATATTTTCGATAATAATATATTATTGGTTTCAAAATTTTTATTCAATTACTTAAAGTATGCCTTGTGTCTGTTTTCTATTTGGCTCTAGAGTTAATATCAGAATTAAAGCTATTTGTGACTTTAAAAAGCTCATGATGCAACTGCTAAGAGGTGGGGACAGTGACACATACCATCTCCACTCTACAGAGAGCATATTGAGGTACAAGGGACTAGAGGTGCTTGTTCTCAGAAGACATACCAGAGCTATAGAAGGAAAAAGAGCAATGTTCAAACACCGCATACGTCATCTGAGTACTGGAAGTCAGACAAATATGGATCTAATCCCAACCCTGCCATTCATTAGCTGTACAACGTGTGCACATTTCTTAACTCCTCTGAGCCTTTGGTCCCTCCCAACACAGGTTGTATTAGATGAGATGATGCAGAGTGCTTGGCACATAGCAGGGATTCAAAAACCTTGAGCTATTGTTATCATCCCGAGGATAAGAATGAAGATACTTCCCTAGCACAATAATAGGCCCTAGGAAGAATGCAAAGGAAAAAGAACATATAGTCTGTCCCTTCATGTAAATTTTAATTTAGTTGACAGAGGCAAACCGTATACAGCACTGCTAGAAACCCATCTCAATGACAAATGAAAAAAAAAAATCCCTGGATTTGGCCTGTCCCATTTGACTTTCCCAGTTCTCTAAGGCAGCCTTGTTTAAAAGAGGAAGGGTGTCCTTCCCTCAGGTCCCTTCATTGTCCATCATGGTTTCTGTGCTGGCAGAAAATCTGGGCTATGTACCCCAAAGGCCAAGTTGGAGGTCCCATGGCACTAAGAATCCATTCAGCATGGGTACATTTTAGGTGGAGGTTGCTTTAACAATTAAAAAAAGGCCCATTTAGTCTTCCTATTACCCTTGAATTAACAGAGCATCTGCCTAACTCCTGACCTTGTTCCACCATTGCTGTTGCGTGGATTTGCTGCTTGTCTGATCCTTCACACTGATCCTTACGGATCATTCCTGCTCCTCCCCACATCCAGGTCAGCCATGTGACCCTTCCACCTGCTCCTCCTCCCATTGTACCTGTAGAATTCCCATTTTACTACCCGGAATCTTCTGTAAATCCTTCCTCCTTTCCCATAATATGCTTTCATACCAGGTCGAATGGTGTTCCCCCAAAATTCATGTCTACCCAGAACCTCAGAATGTGACCTTATTTGGAAATAGGGTCTTTGCAGATGCTCTTAGTTAGGAGGAGGTCATGCCTAAATCTAATAATTGGTGTCTTTATAAGAAGAGGATAGAACACACAGAGACACGCAGAGGGACTAACGCCACGCGGTAGGGATCGGAGTGATGCATCGACAAGCCAAGGAACACCACGGATTGCCAGCAACCACCAGAATCTAGGAGAGAGGCAAGGAAGGATTTTTTCCGAGAGTCTTCCGAGGGAGCATGACCCTGCCGACACCTTGATTCCAGACTTCTAGCATCCAGAACTCTGAGAAAATAAATTTCTGTTGTTTTAAGCCACTCAGTTTGTGGCAATTTACTAAAGCTGCCCTAGGAAACTCATACAGCTTCCTCCTCCCCACCTTGGCTGAAACCTGACATTTCCCTGGTCGCACAACTTCCCGTCAGTTCTCTCAGTGAGTCTTCACTTGCTCAAATGATCCTTGCTTCACACCACTTGCCCCAGTCCTCCTACCAGCCTCTTTCTTTGGACACCCGTAACATCTACTTCTAGGGCCCTCTCCTCGTTCCTTCGTGAACTGGGCAGCCCGCTCAGTCTTCCTCCTCTCCCCAGCCTCGGCCAGCTCCTTAGTGGATCCAGCTCTGGTCTCATAGGTGTCACAGTGACCTTTGTCTCTAGTCTATCGGATACACCGCCGAGCTCACCTCTCTGAGACGGAGAACGCTCAGCTCTCCCCACCCTGATCCTGACTGAGACGTCCTTGCCCTCTTTTCTACGTTCCTCTCCCAGACATCAATTCTTCCGGCCTTATCTGCCTCCAGTCTTAGACTGGATCCAGAGTAAACCATCTCAACACTCTGGAATTCCTTGTCCCTCTGACATCGCACCCCAATCAAATCCTAATCCCTAATCCTGAATAAACCCATCGCTCATACTCTCTCATCCACTCACAGGCCCCTAAGTACTAGAGAAAAAGAAACCCAAACTCCTGCTAACTGGGTCTACTATGAACTGGGCCAGCTAACTTCAGCTGGGCCCTGGAGCTGGCAATTCTTTGGTTATTCCTTGTCGACTCCCTACTTCTTGCCTCGTGGGGGCTGTTCCATGCTTTTTCCTTGTTCCTCAAGCTCCCAACCCAACCTCTATCTTTCTCCCTCTCAGGAGACATCAATATTTACTATTCTTAAAGTTTGTCACCTGTTATGAACTCCCCTTACCAATTTTCTTCTCTTTTCCTCAAAATTTATCTCCTTTCAAAAGAAAGCATTCTCCTCTTTTCCACCCCACTCTTTGTCCTTAACCACACACCCTCTTGCCTTCCAGAACCTTGCTCCACTAGCTGTTCCCCTTTTTTGGCCCTTTCCACTGGCCCTTTCCCACTGACCATAAATATGTTCAGATTATCCTAAAAATCCTTGCTGTCTGGCCACTCCTTTTCCCCTCTATCTGATGTTTCCCTTCCTTTTCTAACCAACTTTTCAGAAGAAAGCTCTGTATTAAATCTTTCTGTTCCTTAAGCTCTTGCAACATGCTCTGACTCCCTCACATGCGGGTGGTATCCAAAGGAGCTCTCTTTTCTCCGTACTTCTATTAAGGCACAGTCCTGCCTTTGTTCATTGTTTTAAGATTGTCCATGGATCTCTAAACATCATTAGATAAAGTCCCTATCTTTGAGGCCCTTCACACTTGGGTCCCAACCTACTTCTCTAATTGTTTCCTAATTCCTCTAAAACCACATCATCCAGCAAAAAAAAAAAAAAAAAACCTTGGTATCACCTAAGTATGCTCTGCTCATTTCTTACCCTTTCTTTCCAACTCTGATATCTGTTTGTTCTTGACATTTTCGCTTTCCACAACACGCCCTATCCATCTCAAGTCACTACCAATCAAAATTCTACCATTATTTTAATGCCCATCTATACGGTATCTGCTCCTGAGCCCTTCCTCAGTCATTAATCCAGAAATGATCTCTTCCACCTCTGAACTATTTGAAAATCTTTTATTACATTTTCTTGGATTGACAATGACTTATAAATACATGGGGCAACCATGTATCTTAGTTTATTCCAAGACCATCCAACTTATGCTTATTGTTTTGGAATTATTATGAAGACCATCCCCTCTTCACACTCAAACCTAGACCAATTTGAATAACAAATTATGTAGTCACCTTCTGTATATGTAATATTTACCCTCTTCCAAACTAGACTGCAAATTCCCTAAGTACCTAGAATATTAAGGAATGTAGTAAACCCTCATAATATTTGTTGAATAAATGAATAAATAAATGAACAAAATGAATAAAGACAGATAAAGCCTCAACTTGGTTTTGTCACCGAGTTAACCTGACCAATATTTTCTTTTTTTATCAACTTATCCTTTTACATATAAAATAAGAACAATATTTTTCTTACTTCCAGGAAGACTGCAGGAGCTATTTTAAGGGTCTCAGGAAGTGAAACACTGCAAATCTAAAGTAATGTTTTATGAGTATTCTCAAAAAGCCCCAGCAGTCTCGAAAAAATAACTTAGACAATATATGGGGAGATTTTAGATGTCTATTAGCAGCTCCATTTCAGGTAAGTGGGTAAGTCCTTACTCAATCACACTAGGTTAATATTTACTTATTGTATGTTGACATTTTTCTATATTTTCTATATTCTTAAGCCATCTAACAAGTGAAAGTCATAAAATAATCCTTATTTTACCTTTTCTATTTCTACAGTATCTGGCAAATAAAAATTATCATTCTTTGTATTGACATACTTAAAAATTAGATCAAATAAAAGAAAAGTTGTTCTCGTAGGCAATTAGGCTGTCTTGGCTAAGAAAATTACCACAAATGAACTAATAAGTCTTATTTTAACTTTAATTTTCACAACTAAAGCCTACAATATAAACAAGCAAAAGTAAACCATTAGGAAGACATACCTTGCAATCAACATGTGATCCTGAATGTAGGCTAAAAATTGAGGATAATCCTTTCTAGCAATGTATAAACACTCTCCATGCAGACAGAGAATCTTCAGGCAATTGAGCATATTAAAAAGAATGTCTGGCTCTTCAAACTTAGCCATTTCCTACGGAAAGAACCATATGGTTACTGAGTTATCCAAAACAGCAATGCTACTAAGCCGAATATTCAAAGATTTCAGAAAATATACCTGGAAAATGGTATATATAAGTCTCAGTGTTACTGGAAGCTGTTGGTAGCAAAATTTTCTTTCGGTATCATTCTTTATTGCTGTGAAGAAATAATTACACAAAGGTTAGCCTAACTCCTCCTTTCCTCCATCATTCATCAATTGAGCAAGATCATAAAACCAAGAGGAGTAAAAACTAGATATAGAATGTACAAGTATTACAAAACGTTTGTGTAATGTTTTTATTTGCTCTCCAAATTAGCATATATCCCTTCTATTGGGCAAGGGCAGGAAATCTAAATTTAGGATTCTCGGTTTCTCCTTTCTACAGTGCTTCTCAGTGTCTTCGGGTCCCTGTCCAGTTCTCCTGTGGGCTGTTAGTCGGTTGCTGCCGAAGGGACCTGCAGCCTGGCTAGGCATGCTTTCCTAGCTGAAAGGGACATAAGCAAGTATTAAGATAAGCATTCAAGTCCTGTTAGCACCTAAGGAGGGGTTTAGCCCATGAACTCGTGCAAAAGGGGGGCATTTTGAAGTTGAGCATATTCAGATGAGAACAGCTACTCATGGTTTTATCTTCTTGGGCGGATCTCTAAAGCCTTTGCCCCCAGGGTGGGGGGCAGCAATATATTGTTCAGGAAGCATGCAAATGAAAAGGATTCACAAGTTAACTAGATGTGGAAACTAGTTTAAAATGTGCTAAAATCACCATTATTAAGTTTTGGCAATTCCTAGGATCAGAGACAATGGCAGTCAAACCTCTTGGTCTATATACTAAACAGTTTATTGGGGATCTTCCACTCGAATGAATTTTAAATGCTTGTTATCAGCATTCAACTCTGTTTTCTTCAATGTAAAAGTTCTAAATATATTTTTAATGGCAGACATATCTGACTGCTATAAGAAATAGGTGCTAGGCCACAAAGTGCAGAAAAAGGAAATGCTCTAGAAGGGGAAATCACTGAACATATGTCGACAGAACACCCCTCGGTTCCAGGAGAGAGGAGCTCAAGATCACTCTGCCTGAAGGTGCACAGAGCAGAAGCAGGGTCAAGGGTCTGAGCAGAGAAGCAGGGTCGAGTCTCTGAGCAGCAGAGAACAACGGTCTTGGAAGAAAGTTGACAGGGGCTTCCCTGAGGGGACAATTTACAACTGCATTCTGCAAGACAGCAGAAAGCAGAAGCAGGAAAATAGGCCAAAGCTGTGACAGGAGCCTGAAGTAATCATTTTAACCATTTTTCAGATAAAATGTTACTGCAAATAAAAGTGGCAGTTAATTGATTTGTGTGCTATCTTAGGTTTAAAAAATATATTTACATAGAAAGTGTACAAGTTACATAAGTGAAGTCCTCGCTTTCCTTAGACATTGATGCCTGATAGAAACACAACCCTGGGCCTGGGCCTCAGCCGCGGCAGTGCCTAAAGCAAGCTAATTTATCTTAAGTAAACCGGGAGACATGGGTTCTCCTCCCAATCCTGCCATTAACTCATTGTACAATATTAGGATTTCTAATTCCTAGGCCCCCATTCCAGAACACCCAGAACCAGGCGTGGAAGAGTGGATCTCATTTGTCTTGTTTGTGCTTTGTGCCTTTGGATGATTCTGATGCTCCATTATAGATTTGGAAGCATTTATGTATAAAGTATAAATTGTGAGTGCAAAATACAAGCTACAGGACCATGGGCGAGTTGTTTAACCCATCTGGGGTTTACTTTCCTCATGTGCAAAGTGAGAAGACTGAACTTGATCAGCAGATTTCAAATTTTCTGCGGAATACTTTGTTTAAAGAAAATCTTACTTAGGACTCCAATCTATGAAATAGAGCAAGTCAGAGCATTCTGTTGGAAGTAGGATGGGGAGCCCGGGTCTTTGTCATTTGCCTCCTCTTCCCACCAGTTGTCACCACAATTAAGGAAGTTCCAAGGGAAATAACACAGAACCTTTACAACTCCAGGAAGTACACGTTGAAAACCAATGGAATAGATCATCTCAGGTGTTCCTTCAAATTCTAAGTTTCAATGGCATTAAATAGTGTGAGTAGAGATATTCATGCTCAATTGACCATTTATGTGATCCGTGTAGGAGTAGTTAGTTCTGACCAAGAATTTTATAGTAATGATGTAGTTACTTCGCTCTGAATAAGACACACCAGCAGCTGCAATGTACCCCACAGGAGTGCCCTAATAATGCATGCTGTGCACTGAAGAAATGATGTAAAGCCCATGCTTCCCAATTCTGGCGTGGGCCTCCCAAGAGCAAGCTATTCTAAAAGTTCAGGACAGTGTAAGTAGGAAGGTAAAAAAAAAAACTGCTCAAATTTGCCCCAGGTTCTATACACATTTCCAGAGTACCACTATCTAGATCTAGAAATCAGGCTTTCCCAGGGACACAAGGGGTCACATCCTAAATTCACTAAACGCCTCCAGAATGTGAGGAGCTAGAGTATGATTCCTGAGCCTGCCCGTCATCTTGCTGTCCCCAATACACCCACTCAGAGCCTTTAAGCAAATTAGAAAAGAAGCCATCCTTCCACCCAGCTAGGAGCCAGGCCAACTAGCCTTTGAGCACAACGAAAACAATTGTGCATGGTGAGCACATCCAGGGTCCCAGCCAAGCCCCTGGGGCACAGAAGCGGCATGAGCACAAGCTCTGTGGCCTCCTTCCAAAAACACTCTGCTCTGGCCAAATGCCCTGAGTGGCTGATGAGATTGTCAGCAACCTCTGCTTTGGCCATTCAGCCTCGGTTCATGGAGAACACAATGCCTCGTAAGTAGGAAGGTGATGCTTTCTACACTAACACAATGGGTTTTTATTGATAATAAGCTCCTGATGCACTGAAGATGCTCAGTGAACTTTGTTCTCCTGGAACCAGAACGGATCTGTTCACTTCATAATGTGGTGGAAATGGTTCATCTGACGAAGCCAGATCTGAACTTGCCTAAGTCGACACTAACCTAAGAAACCAAGGTTCTGAACATCAGGCCCTGTGCCAACTGGGATGTGCACGCTGTGCTCTCACGTCACCCAGAGTTCACCTACCAGCATGTTCTGTGGGTTCAGTGCGATTGCCTGGGTTCTCCCCATGCTTGGTTGCTGGATTCTCTTCCTCCTCTCCTTCGGGACCTATAATAAACTCTGGTCTGGAAGAAAGGAGACTGTCCTCAAGGCTGTCTGTGGGCTCCTGAAACAAACAGGACAACAGCCAGATGAGCAGCCCTTGAGGGATAAGTGACGTAAAGTGGGGGTTGGCTTAGTTCAGCAAAGACAGAGTGTCTGCTGTGTTCCAGGCCCTTTGCTCAGCCCAGGAGGGCAAAGGCACCATCTCAGAAGAGCCTGGAGCTTATTTTCATAACAGTGAAGGGAAATCTGTATCAGCTATTGCTCAAACATTTGCTTTCACCTGAAATGAATATGGAAAAATATCAAAAATACCGTCAAATCTTCCTAGGCCTGCCTTCCCACCTCTGATTCAATCCCTGAGTTCAGTGTCTCTGTCACCAAGTGACTCCCACTCACGCACATTTTGTTCAATAACAGATCTTAATTAGGAGGGGATAATAAGGGGTTCACAGAGATATATTAAAATACAAATACTGGTTGTCTGGGGAAGTAAAATATTTAGGAGCAAGAAATTGCCATAACGTGAAAGTTAAAGAACAAGGTATGGAAACCCGAGTGACCACCAACAAATGGATGTATAAGCAAAATGTGGTCTGTACATACAATAGAATATTATCCAGACTTAAAAAGAAAGGAGATTCTGACACATGCTGCAACATTTATGAACCTTGAGGACATGATGCTAAGTGAAATAAGCCAGACACAAAAGGACATATACTGTGATTCCACTTATATGAGGTATCTACAGCAGCAAAACTCATAGAAACAGGGGCTGGGGGGAGGAGGGAATGGGGAAATTGTTTAATGGGTATAGATTTTCAGTTTTGCAAGATGAGGAAGTTCTGGAGATTGGCTGCACTACAATGTGAATATACTTAGCACTATACATTTATATATATTTACATTTATATACTTTATGTGTTATATTTATACATATATAACAAGCTGCAAAAATGGGGGGGAAGAGAAGTTTTTTATTTAAAAAATGAGAGAGAGAGCACTAGATATGGCTACCATTTAAAATATCTACCTCTAGTTATTCTCCTATTCTACCTTTTTTCTTTCTTTTGGGTTCCATCTTCAAATATCCTCTTTCAAAACTCTCCTCTTTTAGCTAACACTTTAACCCATAACATTCTTTTCAAGAGTTATTTGCCAGCCAGCTCAAAGCAAGAAGGATACAAAGACTGATGGAATACCAGAATGACCCCAGGAAGAATGAAACCAGTGCTAAAACGGTGGCTGCGAGAGCTCTGAAAAATACCTTTCCTAGGCCATCCTAGTGAAAAGACCCCGAGTCAAATCATCAGCTGGGTTTCACACCATTTGATAGGGTGAAAAGGCGCCTGCTGCATATTGACTCCTCTGCATACACCCCGGTAACCCATGCTTCTGGTACTGTCCTCCCAGATAGCAGGACTGGTGTTGCCTGTCTTGCGAACTAGCTCAAGCCTCCTGCCAGCTGATCCTTCATGTCTCCACCCTACCCTCTGGTCCTCCACTTGTCCCAGGAGGAGAACGGAACAGCTAAAGTGGCTGGCACATGCAGTGGAGACCACGTGTTCTAAGACGTGACAAATGTCAAGAACGTTATGCACATGGAGGGTTGTTTCGGTGCTCAGCTTCTCCACATTTATGCTTATTCCTCCCTTTGCTTCAGGGAACAGCCCTGTCGAAACTGACACAATAAAGAAAGCCTGCTAGGGGCAGGGTTAAGGGTGACTCAGGACACCCCCATCCATCCAGTCTCTTCACCTCCTCACTGGCTTCTCGAAAGAGAAATCAATATTTCACGTAGCCACTTCCCCAGCTAATCCTGTTCTCAAACTGCAAACTACTGGAATCATTCTTTAGTCTGTGGTTACCCCCAAGGTACAAGGGACCCCCTAATTTCAGAATCGTCTGGGCTCTTTTCAGTCTTTTCTTTTTCCTCTCTTCAAAATTTGGCATGATTAACTACTGTCTCCTTTTCTACACTGTCTCCCACCGGTTTCTGAGTTACTGCCCTCCCTCAGTGTTTTTCTTGCATCTCTGGCCTCTTCTCAATTTACTTCTGGTCTTCTCTTCCCCTTTTTCCCTCTTAAGAGTTGGTGCTTCACAGATTCTCGCCTCAGCACTCTTCCCTTCTCACTCCATACGTCCTACCACAGGATGCACAGGACTGCAGACCTTTACCTCCTTCCCACCCTTCCCAAGAGCCACATGCACACATCCCAGGAGCGTGACATCTCCACTCGGATGTCTAAAAGCCATCTCAATTCACTTGGATCTATCCTAAACTTTTCCATACCTAAACATCAAGCACTGTTGATTCTCCTTCCTAAATATCTTTCAGGCCTACCCCTTCTCTCCATCACCACCACCATTGCTGCAGGGCAGGCTTCCCTATTTTCTTTCCTGGGTGACTGCATTAGCCTTCAGATTGGATTCCTATCCCCAGAGTTCAAATCCTCCAAACTATCCCCTCCACTGGCAGAATGAGTCTCTCGAATTCATGAAATTGTATCATCTCCCCGGTGAAAAGTCTTCAGGAGTCCCCCATTGTCTCCAAGACACCATCCAAACTTCCTAGATTGGCAGACAGTGTCCTTAATAAATGTGAACGTAAAACTAAGACTATCTTTCCAAACTCAGCGTCCACTGCTTTCCCGTCCTCCTCCCTGCAACACCGAACTGTCTGCAGTTTTCTGAGTGCATCACCCCTCCTTTCTCTCCTCCCATCTGCCTGTTGCTAACGCCACTCCTCCTTTAGATATAAATAAGCCCAGGTGTCATCTCCCCGGAGAAGACCTTCCTGACCTCAGTACACCCTTAATTTACATTCGTTGTCCCTTCTCTCTACTCCCATAGCTACCTTGTTCAAACATCTTCCTAATTAGACTGTAACATTCTTGGCTTTAATTTCTATTTTCTCATCTATTACGACAGGTTTTGTTTGGTTTTGTGGGTTTTTTAAAATTTATTTTACCTTATATTGACAAATCATATGTGGATGAACCTGGAGGACATTGTGCTAAGTCAGATAAGCCAGGCACAGAAATATAAATACTGCATGTTCTCATTTCTATGTGGAATCTAAAACAATCAAACTCATTGTAGCAGAGAGTATAATGTTGAGCACCAGAGGCTGGGGAGTGAGCGGAACAGGGAGATTTGACTGTTTTATAGTAAGTATTCAATAACTATTTTAAGAGACCACACTACAGGGATGTTATATTAAGAAGGGTAGGACTAATGACTCAAATGGGCTGAACGTGAAAAAACACTTTGTTGCCTGCATGTTATAATTCAAAAAAAAATTTTTTTTAAAGAAGTTACTTCCTACCTTAGACAAACATTAGGAGAAAGGAAGAAAAAGCAATGACAAATTCTGGCTCAAATCATTCAGGTTCATCTACCTGTGATTTCTGAGGGCATTCTGGTGATGTGTATGTCTTAGATTTAAAAAACAGGCTAAACAGAGAATAGCTAATGTATGGATCAGTAACCAGAAAAAGGAAGGAAGGTTTTATTGATTGCTGATGAAGTCAATGGGTTTTATAAACCAAGGTTACCTAGGAATTCTTAGTGTCCATATACAACCTACTTACTTAGTAACTGATATGTGTATTTCATAGTATTCATTATTATTTAAACTTTGTAATACACCTTTGTGATAAAAGTTTTTTTAAGAATACCCAGTAATACTTTGTATTCATAAAAACCGTGTGAATGGAGGTGCTACAACCCTAACTCAAGCCACCTGACAGAATTCTGTATGGTGTAGCTTCATCTCACATCCCTTTCCTGGAGCCAGAGTTGGCAGAAGCAACAGGAAAACTTTCTTTTAACACAGTCTCACATATAAGCCAGCATGGAGCATAAGATAATACTGAAGGAAGGCTCCATTACACCAGCACTGCAGTCTTTACTACTATTACAGACAGGTCATCTCATTTCCTCAACTGCTTACCACCAGCCGGCTTTCTTCTTTGGGAGCTAGTCTCTCCAGCAGTTCACAAGCAAGCTGATAGCAGAGAATGCTAGACTGACATAAGTTACACTCAGTTGCTTTTTCCTCCTTCTGGCAGGTGTGAGAGCCCCCCCAGGGGGCTTGGAAGACATTGTTTATAATAGAAATAATGTCCTTTGACAAGCTGTGCTCTAAACCCATCGTGATTCCATCATCTTGTAGCTCCATCTGAAAGACACAGAAAAAAATACAAAAAAAAAAGGAGTTTGATTCTTTTGTCCAATATTCCATTGGCGTACTTCTTCGGGATAATTTTGACTAACTGACAGCAATATTAAATTATTTAAAGACAATATAGGCTTTAAGACCATGAATACACGTTGCTATCCATGGATTCTTCTAAAAAGAATATAAACACAATACAAAGTAATGGGAATTATTTTTTAAATCACAGACATTTAAAAGAGAGTTGTTTTTTTAAACTCATCACTTTGTGACATTTTACACATTTTAGAAATGCTATCCCTCACCTAGTGTCCAGATCTTGGTTTCTAAATACCATTATCCAATAAAAGGAACCAGGGCTCCTTAGAGAAATGGTTGATTCCAGGGTTGGGGCTAGGAAAATATAAGATGAGCCTGGAACATCTTGTCATGCCAGAAATCAAGGAAGTGCTCAAAGAATGATGCAGACATGTCAAAAGAACACAGGAGCCAGCTTGAAGGGACTCCAACTGGCCAAATATGGGACAACATGAGCATCAAAATAAACAATCATAGTAACAGATTATAATCCACTGAATAAAATAAGAATCCATGGGTACATGAGAGAGTAAGTAGATAAATGAACACATAAATGGGAGAGAAGGGAAAACTGTTCCATCAGTAGAATACCAGATAATAACTTGAGAAGAAATGATGGAATTAAAAAGTATTATCACTTGGCAGACATCATAGCAATAATTGATTCGACCATGAATCATCCATCGATGCTAAAACTAGTAGGTGAAAGTCTGATAAGAAACAGGAAAACTCAAAGTCTTAATGTATTTCCCCACAAGCTACTTATTAATTACAAAAGGGTGACTTTTAGTAGAGAAACCTGACAGAAATCACCTTAACCAAGTGACGAAAGTTATTATTACCAGTAATGGGATGTTATTATATCTTGTGCCTCCTGATATAAAGCACTACAAAGGACATCACATCACATTTGTGATCATTCTGCCAAAAACACATGACCCAAATTAATTCATAAGAAAACATTAGACAAACTTGAATTGAGGGACATTCTACAAAATAACTGGACTTGACTGTTCAAAAACATCAAGGACATTGAAAATAAAGACTGAGGAACTGTCCTTGATTAAAGAAGACTAAGGAAACAGGAGAAATAATTACAGTGAGTGATCCTGGATTGTTCCTGGATAAAAAAAATAATTGTTTTTCTTTTGCTATAAATATAATATTATTATATCAATTTATTTATTTATTTGGCAACTGGCCAGTATGGGGATCCAAACCCTTGACCTTGGTGTTATAACACTCTACTCTAACCAACTGAACTAACCAGCCAGCCTTATTACATCATAGTTTAAAAACTGAATAATTTCTGTAAGTTAGATAATAGTATTAAAACAATATTAATTTGCTGATATTTTTTGGTTTTTCTTTCTTTCTTTTCTTTTTTTTTTTTTTCTTTTTTTAATTTCCTGTTTTAGATAACTGTATTGTGGTTATGTAAGAGTCTCCTTATTTTCTTAGAAAATACTCTAAAGTTTTTAGGGAAACATCATGTTTGCAACTTATTCTCAAATGATTCATTAAAAAATTCATGCATACACATACAGAGCAAGAGACAGAGGGAGAAATCAATGTGGTAAATATCACATCTGGAGGATTTGGGGAAGACTATTTGACGATTCTCTGTACTATTGTTGCAACTTTTCTGCAAATCTGAAACTATTTCAAAATAAAAAGTTAAGAAGAAATATTCTCCCGATCAAAACTTTTTAAACTTTGCTTTTGAAATTACCTTCAAAACTCAATTTATAAAATATATTAAAATTAGCCCCATTACTATAAAGTTGTACCTTGCTCTTCCCAACAATAGTATTATCCACTTTGTTCATCCAATTTATTCAACAGAATCAATTCTAATGATGCTGGATGTTTCTAAAATTCAAATCCATTCTCATATGTCAACGTCATTGCAGATATGCCCACAAGTAGTTTTCAGACTCTTTGGGAAATCCCCAAAGAGTTCGTAAAATGTCCTGAGTAATGCTGCATCACTTCAGTAAGTAAGAAGATGCCCAACATGTGGAAAGAATCACTATACAGTGCCTTCGCTCATTCTTCACCTCTGAACTAAAGGAAGCTCATGCTTCAGCTACCTGCTTCAGGAGAAGATCGAACATGAGGATGAAACAATTTAGATTCATTTCATCATCTTCACAATCAAAGTCAATAGTCCTTCCACCTGGGTGTCCAAAATTCTTGAAAGGGCTACGAAACGGACTACGCATGGGACTCCGAAACGGACTCTGGAAAGGGCTATGAAATGGGCTCAGCATGTTGTGCTGAACTCGCCGACCAGGATCAGAGGCAACACTCACCTACAAGAGAGAATGTCAACACATATAAATGAACTCAAAGAAGCTCAAATGGGTATATGAAATATCTGGGGACTATGAAAGGTATTTCCAGCTATCACACTGGTTTCCTTCCTTAGCCAATGGCATATGGATCCTCTCAAAATATAAAAATAAGAACTAAAACCACCCAAACTTTCTAACAAATTGTCAGGGAATGAAACTCAGCACCCTGAAGAATGGAAGCCTTTGCCATTGTATTTTTCATCCCATCAAACATTTCCAGTTAACCTAGATTGTCTGAATCTCCTGAAAATCATAACCAAAAAAATAAAAATAAAAAAATGAGAACTTACTAAAGTAAAATCTTGCAAGAAAATTTTTAGAAGTATAAGCCCAGAATCTCAGGTTGACATGATTAGTTAAAGATGAATAGCTTCTGGGGATTACAATTATTAAGCTTTCATGGGAAAACAATGCACGTCAAACCTACTGTCCTGGTTCTTCTCCGTTTGCCCATCCCAGCCCCACCCCAGACCCTTACTGCCCTTCTCTAGCCTGCTCTATGCCCAAGCACGCTATGGACTGAGTCTCCCCTGGCTTCCAGTTGGCTTCAGTCAATGGGAGACACCAGCAGAAGACCTGACGCTGGAGGAGAGAGAGGGGGACTATTTCTCCCCAGCCCGTCTACTGTGGTGCTCCATCTACAGGAGCATTTCCAGTGTTCTACAGTCTCTCTAGCAAGCCCTTCCTTAGACTTGCAGCTTCCAATTGGCTCCGGAAACTCTTTTTCTTGTTCCTTCTGCCCTAGGGGAATAATGGCTTCCTATTGGACTGTTGTTAGACTTTAGGTGCCTCAGCAACCCTTTACCGCTCCTTTAACCTTTCCCATCACTCTATCGGCAGAATCTCCATCAAGGTCTCTTCATTTAACTACCTGGGATTCTGTATCAGGATCCTGACTGACATATATGTACATCACTCTCAAATCATATTTTCTCTCTTATATTTTAGTAACCAAAAACCTCCTCAAAAACCATTTTTAAGGTAAAGAGGAAGAGTACCCCATTAAGGACCAGAATACCCAGATAGTGATAGTGTTATCTATGGGAAGTCACTCCACTTCACTGTAAGTGCTTGTCAAATAGCTGTAAAATAAGGATAATGAGTCCTTCCCTCCCTCAAAAGTTCTGTGGTATTGTTCACTGTGAATACATTGCACAGAATAAAATGCTGTACAGTAATGTCATCTTAAAGGTCATAGAAGAAAGAAAACATAAACAGTTGGCAGCTGGCTCCTATCAGGCAGATGAGAAAAGCAGCAATGATTTTTTAAAAAGCACTGAATACAAACTATAATCTCATAATCATGTTATTTTTTTGGTTGTTGGATAACAGGTAGCACAGCTGAGGGCCTGTGGTGTACAGTGGAGAAAATTTTGCAGAGGAGACTTGATGAGGAGAGAGTTGAGAACGGTCCTTGCCAATCGTCCCCTGAGTATAAACCTCTGCAGACTTAATCATGCTCCGGGAATGTCAGTACATCAGCAGAAATTCTATCAGGTCTTTCATAGAAAAATTATCAAAAATTTCCAACAGTTTTATTCACTTCAGTCAGACTACACTGACTTTTCTTATCCCCAAGGTGCAAAGGGGTCAATAAAAGGGCTCAGAGGGTTCACAGTGACGGCATTGCTCATAGTCACCCCCAGTAGATCATGTCCTCCCAAAACATAACGGAAAAAAAATCATCTAGACTCCTTACCCTCAAAGTAAAGCACTGATCTGCCTGGTACCTGATGAAGAATTCTCATTCAACAGGAGACCCCCCAAAATGGAATATTACCAAAAAAGCTACTCTTTTTCCTTTCATCAAGTCTGAGAACTAAAATTCAAAAAAATTCAAAAGAAAATGAAAACTCAATAACTTACTGGTTACAGACTCTACCAAACACATCTTACATAAATGTTTTCTTATTTAATGTGATCAAAAGATTAAGAGTGAGATGGGATGAAAAAGCATTTCCAGAGAGGTCTCTTATGATGCTACTTTCACGCCTGGTATAATCGACAAGAGTTTTCAAAATCTTAACAAGTAAGACAAGAACAGTCATGGCAATAATTACCCTTCGAGCTGCAAGGTTCCCTGCCAGTTCACTGACTCTCGATTTTCTTTGATTTGCAAGTTCTTTGACAGAATTAACTCCATCAGAAAACATACTTATTAACAGTTGAAGTGGAACCATGATATCTAACTCCGATAATACCTGAGGAAAAAGGCATATATCCCCCCCAAAAACATGTAAACTTTAAAACTCAAAAAAAACTACATTTAACATTTTTTTCCAAAGCAAACTATTGAACACAATGACATTTACCTTTACACATATTCTGACTATCAGCACAGTCATCGTCAAATCTTAGCACTAAGAAAATCAAAGTAATATTGAACCTTCTCTTTTCCCCAACCCCAGCATCCAGTAAGTCACCATGTTCTCTCTATTAAAATTTCTAAGTTTCTCTTGATGCTGTCTCCTCTTCTTCACACCTGCTGCTAGGGCCTTGGTTCAGTACCTTTCTCCTGGACTAGAATAAACTGTGAGCAATCTTCCTCCAGTCCATCCCCACTCTCATCTGAATGCCCCATCCGATCTTGCTCTCTGGTACAAGCTCAGTGACTTTCTGTGCCAAAATCAAGTCACCTTATCTGTAATAAATTTTCTGGAAATAGATGCCTCCTTTCTTCCAACAGAATTAATCTATCCCTCTTTTCTGTTTTCTTAGTACTTAATATACAACTTTATTAGAGCAGTCATCACCTTTTGTTATATTTAATTATCTAATATTATCACTCCCACTGTGGGCTGCTTGAAGAAAGGAAGTATGAGAGAAGGATCATTTCTTATCCTATTTTTTTTTCCCAATGCCTATTACAGTGGCTGGCATATAGGAGTTCTGCAAATATTTCCACAATTAATTAACAAATGAGTCAACTCCAACCACTGTACTGTTCATTTGAGTCCCCAAATGTTTAGACTAGGGCTTTAAAACGTCCTTCAACTGCAGCACTCTATCTCCAAACCAAAGCTGTATCAAAGCCTGGTCCATGGAACATGTAAACTGTAACTGCTCTAGCTATGGTAGAGACAGAGGTTTATAGCCTGCTTGCTCATCCCCGGATGACACAGCTTAAAGGATGTGTATATGAGTAACTGAGGCAACATCTGGCCATCTGTAGAAATACTGAGATCTATTTGGGGATAAAGAAGTTACAATTCAGGCTCCCAAAGGTGACTTTTAAAAAAATAGTCCTTTTACTCTTTGTGAATTGTGAGAAATATTGTTCCTTAGTTAAGAAGCCAGAGAGGCATCAACTTGAAGAACTTATGGGATCACATTCTTATGTGACACACAATGGGTATCTATACCCATAGTTAATCTAAACATTGATTCTGTCATCATTTTTTCTGAAACTGTTCAAATTTTGTATCAGGTATTCAACTCAACTCAATAAATTTTTATTGAATATCCACTAAATACAAAGCATATATGGGAGAAACAAACAAAAACTAACCACAAGACCGAAATAGAACAGAATTCACACAGAGAACCTGTATGAACACTGGGAGAGGGAACAATGAATTCTGATGGGAAGATGGGGTGTGAAGGAGCAGAAAACTTCACAGAGGAGGTAATTTCTGAGTTGGACTTTAAAGGTTAAGTTGGAGTTCACAAATGGAGATAGGAGTCTTTCCAGGCTGTGGGAACAGCATGAACTACTCCCTAAATCAGTAGTTCCCAACCTTTCCAAGCAAAGGACCTGTTTAATAGCAAAGATTTATCAGAATTCCTCAAGATAGCTATTACATTTTTAGTGTCCATTGATGGAAAAATACATAAAGACCAAAAGCAACTATGAATTCTGTAATACTATTGTATGAACTTGTATTTTGTTAACCATCACAAGAGCTACATATATTTGAACTTTATTCCTTTATCTGTGCATATGCACAGACAGTCCTCGGCAAACATAGGGATTTATAGACTCTTTGCAATAACCTCGTGCCCCTCTACCCAGGGATCAAAAAACTCGTAGGCTAAGAACTATTGCCCAAAGTAATAAAAAGTATCATTCACTTACATGAAGCCATAGTAAAGCTTGCTCCTGCACAGAGGAGGGGTATCCTGTAAACCGACAGCTAATAAAGCCAAACATCTCTTCCATTGAAAAAGGCAGAGGACAGAGCTCAATGTCAAACATTTTGCTGGAAAGCAGAGCAGCAAAAGTAAATGACCAATGCGCATAATGTAAATGACCGATGGGTCTACTGATGCCACCAAAGTATTTCTAACTCTACGCCATTCAGGGAGCTAAACCCTTTAGGTTAATTTGTGCTCTGAATTATTATTAGCATGCCTCATTTTATTGTAAGAAAATAGTTTACATCACTGGAATAGGTATCTTACAAATAATTCCTATGGCTGTTAATAACATTAGTGTTTATACTCATATTAGATTTAACAGAAGGAATTGCATTTCTAAGGAATTAGAGTTTCTCCCTAGCATCCAAAACCATTTTCCCTTTGCACTTTCCCACCATATCCCACCATATCCCACCAATCATAAATTATATTTGAAACAAACAAACAATATATTGTATCTATTTATTATTACACAAGAACAAAATTTTTTCTCGATGGTATCAAATCATCTTATAGCAGCTATTTCACTTGGGGGCTTCCAATTTCTCCACAGGATTGTTAAAAAGTAAGTAAGATTATACAAAATGCTTAGAGAGTAACTGGCACACTGTATGTGCTCAATAAGTATTAGATATCATTATAATTACAGTGACTTCATTAAACTACTTACCCACCTTAATACTTCCCTGAATTCTTTTAACTGATTATCTGGAACTTCTGTTCTGATGGCTTCCAGCCATTCCGGCATAATACACTCCCATACAGATTGATTGATGACATTGTAGGGGATCAGGCAGAGGATTCGGTTGAGACCTTCCTTCAACTGAGTCACTGTGCTGCAGGACTTATCCCAGTAACCACCAACCTGATGGGAGTTTCCATAGCCACAGGAGATAAGAATAAAACACAGTTGTTACAATTATACTCAAGGACTTCCTAAAGGAACAGGATAAAGACAACAGTTTGGGCTACTCAGGAAGTTCACCAAACATCCACATCTTCTCTGCTCTGGGAAATAACCATGACTGTGACACTAATGTTCTCACTCCACCATCTAAAGATGCTTCGAGCTCAACATCTATAAATCTTCTCAACTGGCTGCCCTCTGGACTCAGAAGCTAGGTTTATAATTTATACCAACCATTAATCTTTGCTTTTCTTTTTGTTTCCTCATTCTAATCTATGCTCTTTTCCCCCTCTGCGGATCTCTTACCTCAGAATTTCTAACCTGAGGCTTCTTTCCACAGCAATCAAACCCTTCTTGTGTGTGTGTGTGTGTGTGTGTGTGTGTGTGTGTGTGTGTGTGTGTGTGTGTGTGTGTGTGTGTGTGCGCGCGCGCGCGCAAAACTTCAAGAGGCATTTCAGCTGGGGGAAATGTGGGGATCCGCTCAAACCCCTAGAGCTGATATAAAGATTATTTTAAAGTGAAAGCATTTCAGCTAAAGAACATGCAGAAGGAAATATTAGCTGAACTTCCATCATCTGACTAAAGCAAAGACTCCAGAAAATATACCTTCATTAATCTCCCTATAAAGAAAGTTTCCTGTGAATTCAGTTGCCATGGAGACGGTCCAGTGCCTGTCCAGCTCCATTAACACCAAAAAGCCTCACAGAACTTTGCATACTTTCTCACTAAAGCCCAGCAAAAACCCTTTGTGGAGTTTGGTATATAAATCTTTTATCTCTGGCTATTCCGGGAGTAATTCATCACTGAGTACTCCCACATGTACTCATAAATAAACCTTGTCTTCTCTCCTATTAATCTGTCTATTGTCACTTAATTTGCAGTCCCCCCATAATTGGACTCTAGTTGGAAAAGTTTTTCCTCCTAACGTAATCACTTCTTCTCATCTTCCAGAAGCAGATTACACCAATCCTTCACTATTCCAAGAGAAACAATAATAGAAAACATATCAACACATTCAAAGAATGCCAGGAAAAGGGAAATTTCCAATACGCAAAAATTCAGTTTTATGAATGTCAGTAGGTGGCACCAAAGAAGAAAGAAGTATACCTCGATAGATGCACAGTTCACTCTGAATCCTGGAAATTGAATAAAATCTACTCCTTTAGATGATCTGTGTTCTGTTTTATCCTCAAATGTCCTATCTTAGCACAGTTTTAAACTGAAAACAGCCTCAAGACCTCTTTGCAAGAAAACAAAAAAATCACAAATAATAGTAAAACTTAGAAAATACATTGAAAAAATGTCAGTTATTGCTGCCAAAAGCTGGTTCTGGGCATCCACCTTTCCAGGCTAGACATAAATTCTACTATATTCAAAAAACATGGGGTCTTTCCAGTTGTTTGACTGAAATCTGTGATCCACTGAGGCAGAAGCAAGAGGATAAGCAACAGAGAAATTTGTCCTGTAAGCCAGAGGAAAAAGAGCATTTTGGCAGTCCCTGAACCTTTTTGTATTTCATATCTAGAAATATATGGGAAACCACCATGATTTCCCCTAGATGAATGGTAGCCTTTCCAAAGAATGTAAGCCAGAAAAGGACTGAGCTTTAGCAACCTCACAGAAAGGCTTTTGTTGCCGTTGTTTGTTTCTTAATCAAAATATTCAGCAATGTCAAGAAGGAACATTCCCTTAAATTTTTTAAGACACCTCACAAGTTCATCTTTCCATTCTTCCCTATCCCAGATCAACATCAAAGCAGCACATCACCCAAAACTCTGAAACTAAACTCATTTAGCTATATTAACTAAAATAAGGAGAGATGTTCCTCTGCTACAGACACTGATAACACTCTAATGACTATGATAGTGCTTCTCCCACAAGTCCTCATCTCTAAAAAGGTCCAAGCTGTAGACCTCCACTTACCCTGGCAAATTCCATGGGTTTGGGAAGAAGGCACATGACCATGACATCAAAGCGAACATCGCATACTGTCTTCAACCACTTGGTGACAAACTGAGGCTTAAGTTTTTCCACCAAACTTCCAACTTCATCATCCATCATATATGCCGTGGAGTGAAACCACTGAAATACCATGGCCACCAGCCGGGCCAAACTTTCCGTAGGTGTGTTCTCACTCGGTGTGCAAAGGCTCACCTTAAGGCAGATAAAAACCTTGTTCAGCCTCCATTCATCTTTACAAAATTATTACATGTACATTTAAAAGCAAAGAAAAAATTAAAAGTCCCAGATAATCCATTTGAAACAGGCAGTTTCATACATGATGATCACTTATCTAGAAACTGTGTTCCTCTCTACAGGGACACATGATTGCAAAAATAACTTTCCTTCAAGATTTCGCCTTCCAATAAGCATTTTGTCAGCCAAGAAATCTATTACATAATCTGCACTAGATAAATATTTTTAAAAAGTTAAGCTGTCAATATCTTCAGTGAAAAATAATCCTATATCCATTTTAGTTCTAAAATAATCAGATTTAGCTAAGAATTTTGTATCGGTAATAATTTTGACACCATGGAGCCCCCCAATTCACCACATTATAAGTAGACTTTTTAAAACATCAATCATTCTTTTTTTTTTTTGCAGCTGGCCAGCCGAGATCCAAATGCTTGACCTTTGACCTCGGTGTTATAACACCACGCTCTAACCAACTGAGCTAACCAGCCAGCCCAATCATTCATTCTGAAATAATCTTTTATTGAGCATTGTAGCAGGAACTAGGAATACAAAAAATAAATAAAACACTATCTCCACCTTCAAAGAGTAGTAGCTATTCACAGTAGTAGCTATTATGTCATTAGATAATAAGTTCTAGAAGCAAGACATGCTAAATCAACAATTAAATCCCAATTTAATAAAGACTTTTTCAGAGAACTATGTGCAATCATAAAAAAGACGTATCACTATGGGGACTTAACCCATGTCTCCAGTGGGCAAAAACAAAAAGCCTGCTGGCTTCTCTGCAGAACTGGTAAATTCAGCTTCTTTAGGAATTTGGATCTGTACAGATTTGATCTCTACTGAATGAATGTTGCAGTTGAATCTGTCAATTACAATCATATTTCTTGTGTTAGTTTGCCTATAATTTCTCTGGCATACACAGACTTGCCAGAAATATACAAAAAACTCCCCAGAGACTGAACTTTCAAGAAAAATTTCATGTGTATAGATGACGGGACATGAATTATATATAAATTATATTGACTTCAGTATTTGACAATCTACACTAGCAACTTTTCCCTTTGTTTCCTGTCAAAAACATGCATTTGAACTGGTCTAGACCCTGGCACTGTAGGTTTCAACACCTGGCTGTTCATTAAAACCAACAGGGGAGCTTTTCTAAAAATTCCTAAGATTCTGGGATGGGATCTGGGCATTGCTATTTTTAAAAGCTTTCCTAGGTAAATCTAATGTGGCGCCCGGGGTTGAGAGCTCCTGCCCCAGAGTACACAGTCCCGTTGCTAAGGTTCATTTTTCACTATTTACTCCTTTCAAAAGAGGAGGAAAAATTCCACATCAGTGCAATCCTGGAATGAGAAATAAGAGAGTGAATAGTTAACATCTTTTTCTTACTAAGAACCATATTCCAAATTGACTGAGCAGCCTCTGGTCATGTTTGTCATCGTCCTTGTTGTCAAAGTCAGCATTATCCAAGGAATGGTGAGAGGAAGAGAGGCCCAGCTGCCGCCGGCGATTCAGCTCGTATTCCCTCTGCTCGGCATGGAACTCGGCTTCTTTCAACAAGCTGCCAAAGAGGGGTGATTTCAAGTTAGACTACGGAAAAACACATTCTAGATCATGAGCTATTTAGAGCAAGTACTTCACGAGTACTCAGTATCACGGATTGCTCTCCTTTAAATTGGCAGGCATTATACCACGAAGCCTACTGCACTCCCATTTAAAAGATGAACAAACGGAGGCACAAAGAAGCTAATGCCTCCAATGAATTAGAGTCGAGCAGAACAGATGCCTTCTGACTTCTGGTCCACCAACCATCCCACTATAAATCAATGGCTCCCCTGTGTCTATCATGGGGCTAGCGAATTCGTGATACAAGGAGAGATTGAGGAACTTGTACTCAAGTGGAAAAATATTCAGTATTTCAAACACCTGAAAGTGAAGCTATGAAGATGCCTTTTTCAATTTGCTAAACAAGTAACAATTTCAAAACATGATACTCAATGTTGGCAATGGTGCAGCAAAAATCAGCAACTTCATACACACTGCTGACATTGTAAACTCAAATACATGCTTTGAAAAGCAATTTGGTAATGTGTCAAAGCCATTAAAAGATTTATACACCTTTGAGCCCGTCAGCCCACATGTGATAATCCACCCTACCCTAAGAAAATAAAAAATACAGGAACAGCACTATGCACAAAAATATTTATTCTTTGATAAATTATAAAAGAAATCTATTATTTATAAAAGAAATCTATTACAAAAAAGTAGTAGCAATCTAAATATCTAATGGTGGAGGAAAATAAATTGCATCTAGATGAATATTATGTATTTGCTAAAAAATGATAAATATGTAAACTATACAACAACATGGAAAAGAGCTAACAGTCTAATGTTACATCAAAAAGAACTGTGATTGCAGTTATATAAATAAAACATGCATATGAATAAATCTAGAACACAGGCAAAACTGATGATGATGATGATGGCATTATGGCTGATTTTTTTTTTTTATTTCCAAACTTTCCGTAATGTTTTATTTGACAAATATTTATTGCATTTCCACTATATGTCAGCAATTGGGAGGAGAGAAACGAAAAACACTTAGCCCCTGTCCTTAAAAACTTACATTCTAATACTATTTATTTAATTTTTAAAAATCTTGCCTCAATGAAAAGTATACAAAAAGAGAATAAGTCTAGGGGTTATCACGCCGCTTTCTCTGTCATGTGATAGAAGGGAAAAAACAACAGCCTGCAAGTTCTGGCCCTCTCTGACCCCACAGCTTCATGGTTCACCCTAGCACCCAATTACTCGGAGTTCGCCGGCACCTTGCTGTTCCTATGCAGGTAATTTGTGCATGCCACCTTTCCTTCCTCCTGACTGGCTAATGCTGCTCTCAGTCAAGCCAGGCATCCCCAACCCACCCCTTACTCCGACTGGCACCTCCACTTCTTTCCCCTGAGACCCCCTCATTCAGTGCTGTCACTGCACTCACCATACTGGACCACAATTACAATTTTCAAGTAATTTTTCAAGCAATTCAATTTTCATGAGTAATTTGAGGGCAGAGACTGTATTTTATTCCCTTCTGTCTCCCAAGTGCCTGGCACAGTGCCAGACACATAACAGACATTTGATTTACACACACACACACACACACACACACGCACACACACACACACACATATACATATATATGGAATGGATGAATTAAAATATCACTGCAATGTTGTGGGAAGATGAACTGCTAAGCTGAGGGCATCTGAAGTTGGATTAAATTTACTCATCTCACTGTGCAAAGGTTAGTGCAAAGTGAAGGTGATGTTTTCAGGGGAAACTGCTAGCAAAGCGCGTGGTACCTGATCACTGCCTCCACTGCGCAGACCAGCTCCTCGGCACCACATTCCCGGGTGTTGATGGGCGGAGGGGAGGTCTGATAGAGGTGGGTCTCCGCAGCAGCCCCCACTTCATTACTGTGATGATTCGAGTGGCATCTTTTGCAGTACCGAACAGGCCTGTTTCCGTGACGACCACAGCACCCTGCTGAAAAGCAGGTGACAACTGCTCTTCTAACATGGGAACTACAATTCTAGAAGTAAAAAAAAAAAAAAAAGTGAAATCAATTAAAATTGACCACCGAGGTAAACTTGGCTAAGAACTGGAACAAATGGAAACTCAAGGGGCCATCTAAAGTGACGGCACATTTCTAAAGTGTCACTAGTTTCCAAAATGCAGGTTATCTTCTAAGTAGTGAGATTTCAGTCATAGCTAAAAATAAAAGGGAGAAGTGTTTTCTATTGGTGTGAGTGGTAGAAATGCTCTAAATATCAGTAGAACTGTGTTGGAAAGCCATCTGTAAAGTCACCTCAGCTATGGGGGGGACGGAAGTAAGGGAGAAGGCTTTCTGGATTATTTCAATTTAATGTTTCAAGAGTTTTCAGCAGAAATATAAAGAAAAAAAATTAGAACAGTGGTCCAGAGAGAGCACATCACTGCAAATCAAAGTAGGAAAGGAATAATTTTCACTCCCAGAATAAACGCTTTCAAAATTATTTTATCGGCCACTTGAAGAGCAGATTTCCATTGCAGCTTGTCTGTCCTTGCTGCCTTCAAGGACAGGTGGGGGTTGTGCTGCGCTAGGTTGGCCCCAGAGCAGGCCTCTCCACTCCCACCAGAGCTCTCTCTATGAGGACCTAAAGAATACCTCAACTGACACCACAGGGACACACCAAAACACAGCAAGAACCGGTCATAGAATGAGCTATTGACACCAACCACAGAAAAAGAATCAACAGGCAAAGTGATGGAAATGAGACGATAAGAGTAGTGTGTGAGAGGTTCCAAAGTTCAAGGAGGCTATTGTTACAGCTGCCCTGACAAGAGGCAGAGGAGTGTAGCAGCATCCACAGGAAGCAAAAAAATGTGCCCCAGCCCGTCAGAGATGCTGCCACCCCACATTCCTATGAGTCCAGAGAGCGTTTCAGCCTTTCAGCAGGGCTTGTAAAGATGTGAACGCCCCTAATACCCTAAGCCTTTATGAACTCAGCTTGGTGAAGATTCGAGAACCCTCCACGACAGATAAACTGGGGGAAGACAGAAGGAAAAAGGCAAGTACAAGACCTACATCAAAACGCTGACAATGTACTGAATGTCAATGCCCACTTCAGAGCAAGGCTTGTTCCACTTTGGTCCTAGAACAAGGCTGCTGACTCTACACACTAGTTTTGGAAAAATCTCATTTTCTCAACAGGACTCAGAGCACTCAATCATAAAAGCAAGATGGGGATACTCAGGCTACTGTATTTTCAAAAATTTCCACCAGAGAGCATATGCTCATTGTCTTCAGAGTTTAAGATGTTTATAGTTTTTTTTATTAATTATTTTGAAAAAAATCATTTGTTAAAATACAGTGTGTTTCTTCTGTATTGGAAGCCCTCATCTCTTTGGTATCCAAGTCAGCCCTGACTTCTCTAAGTGGGTTATTTTTCTTGCTTTGTGGCCTTTCTCTTTCACACGCTAAGTTCACTCTGGAATCACGTGAATCTTTATTAGTCTGGGGCTTCTCTTGCTCACCCACCAAACCAGTACCAATCTACCAGCAGTGCAGTAGGCACTAAAATATATTCTTAGTATTTATTTCTTCCTTTTGGTTATTGCTGTGGTCTGAATGTTTATATCCTCCCTATCCCACAAATTCTTAGGTTCAAATCCTAGCTTCCAAGGTGATGGTATTAGCAGGTGAGGCCTTTTGGTCTCTGACTTCATGACTGGGATTACTGCCCTCATAAAAGAAGCCCCAGAGAGCTAACTAGTCCTTTCCACCATCGGAGGATGCAGAGAGAAGGCACCATGTATGAGGAACAGGCCCTCCTCACCAGATATTGAATCTGCCAGTGCCTTGATCTTGGACTTCCCAGTCTCCAGAACTGTGAGAAGTAAATGGGTATTGTTTATAAGCCACCCAATTTATGGTATTTTGTCATGGCAGCCCATATGGACTAAGACAGTTATAATTAGTCTTTATTTCTTTGGGATTCTCACTGTTAAATAAAAAAAAATAGGATGTGGATATGGGTTTAGCAGGCAGTTATTAGCTATAATAAAGTCCTGAAGTTGAAGGTCTGCTATTACAAACCCTGTTTTCTACTACCCAAATAACATCCAAATCCTAGTATTGCTCTCAAGTTTTTTGACTTTTTACTGTAGACTTCTTGACTCATTAAATACAAGAAAGGAAACTTCTTTTACCAGAATTGTCTACGAATGATCAATGTGATGCTTTCCTATGGTTTATGTAGAACATAACAAATAAATTTAGATATGCAGAGAAAATAATGCCCACCATCTTTCTGAAAAATTCAGTTGTATAGATAACGTAGACACCAGCTACATCAGGAAGAAATCCTACATAGCTATCTTGTGAAAGCAACAACAACAGGATTTATGAAAGGTCGACTGCACACCTGGTACAATACTAAGTCCTCAAAAAAGTGCTTATTTGCATGGGGCTATTGTTACTCACTGACTGCCTATCTGATTTTTCACTTCTTTCTCCTGTATGTGTTCATATGTATTCAAACTCAAGCAAATAGAGACATATGTATCATGTCTGAGCCCGGTCCCTGCTGTCTAGAGGCACTTCCAGCTTTTTCTGTCAATAGGTAGAGATTATTTCCCCTCCTCTTGAATCTGAGAGGGCTTTGGAGCTTGCTTTGGACCAACAGAATACAGCAGATGTGACACTGTGTGACTTCCAATTTCCACCTCAAGAGGCCTTGCAACTTCCATTCTTGCTATCTTGGGACACTTGTGAACAAGCCCAGGCTAGCCTCCTAGAGGATGAGACACCTTGTGAACAAGCCCAGACTAGCCTGCTGGAGGATGATATGCCTCATGGAAAAAGTATTCAGATGCCCAGTCATTCCAGACATTTCAGCCATCCCAGCTGAGGCCCCAGATATGGGAGTAAGGATATCTGGGACCAACCTGCCCACCAACTAATCATACTTGTAAGTATGAATCCAGCCAAGACCAGAGGAAATGCCCAGTTAATCCCAGCCAAACCGCCAGCCCACAGAATTGTGAACAAATACGAGGCTATTGTAATAAACTATTATGTTTTGTTATGCCATAACTGAGACAGAAATTGACTCCAGAAGTGGGGTACTATCATAAGAAAAGCTGCAAACATGTTGCATTGGCATTGGGATCAGGCAGCAGATATAGTGAAAAGCAAACTGGAAAGGCAAAAAGGAAAGGCAAACTGTCAGTGGAGGACAAAAAAGGCAGTAAGGAAAGTGTCTTTGGAAGCTATAAAAAAGGTGACCTATATTTTACAGTAGTGAAACAACTGGCAAACTGTTGCCTGCAATAACTTGTGAGACAGAAAAGGCATCCAATAAATTTGGGAATGTGACTAAGGAAATTTCCAGGCAGAATGTTGAAAGGGCCAATTATTTTCTGTTAACTGCATTTGATAGAGTATGGAAGGAGATGGGTAAGCTAAAGAGAGAACTATTCAATTGGAAAGCAGAAGCTGGAGGAAATATAGAGCAAACTTTGGAGTGGATTATTATTGAGAATCTGGAACAATTTAGTCCCTGTATGTTAGGTGCTGCTGTAATAAAAACCTAAAACATGAGTCACTGGCTTCATACCAGGCAGCAGGAAGAAGCTAGAAAGGCCTTGAGGAGATGGTTAGTGAAGTCAGATACACCTCAGGGAAGACTTAAAGGAAAGTGAGGAAAATGTTATCAGAAACTGGAAGAAAAGGATATTTGTTATGCAATGGTATAAAGATCAGCTACAACATTGCCCGCATAATGGAAAGTAGGAAATGCATCTAATAAATTCAAGAACTACCTAAGGAAATTTTCAAGCAGTATCGAAAGTACCACCTGGCTTCTTCTAGAGGCTTATAGAAAAATGTGAGAGAAGAGAGATGAACAAAAGAATGAATTACTCTGTTTTCAACTAGAATTTAAAGGGAAAATATTGAGCTGAGGATAGTCTTTCCAGCCCACATATGGTCCTCAAGGTAAGAAAAAATTCCAGGGCACATTAAATCCAGGGCCTTAGCAATAAAATGTGGTCTCAGAGGGAAAAGATGATACCGGTTGCTTGAATATAAAATCCTTTGTAAAGAACTACAGAATTTAATACGGTACATCACAGACTCTCTTAGACAAACAAAAGGCCTTCTAAGGATCTTAAGGGTATATATATACCTCAGCATTCTCTCCATTAAACAATAAGGTTTCCAAAAATCTTAAAGGCATTGTTTCCAGCAGCCTTGCATATATAAAAGCCCATAATGTTTTTAATGGAATTATACCAGTGTGGACTGAAAGTGACAGAGACAGCCCACAAAGAAGACGCTTCTGTACTCCAAACATTTGTGAGCAACAGGTAAGATGATATAACTACTTAGTTGTAAACAGCAGGCTACTATTTATGAGAAAAAAAAAAAAAACGGGCATCTCCCAGAGGGTGGAGACAAGAGCCAAAGTGACCAACTCCCAGGAAGTAGGACTGAGCCCTAAGGGAACAAGTGACATGTACCCTGCTGAATTTCAGAATTTTTAAGGACCAGTGACTATGTGCCTCTCACTCTCTCACTTTTTACACGAGTGTCTATTGCAGTGATCCTATCCCTGTATCACTGTTGTATGTTGACTGTGTGGGAGGCAGATAACCTCTCTCTTTCATCCACAGGTATTCACACAGGTAGAAGCATACAGAAGGAGCCAAACCCAAAGAGCTTCATCCACACCTGGACCTGATTTAGATGACAAGACCTTGGACCTCTAGCCAGGATTTTACACGTAGGAAGAATGTAAATAATTTGTGAAAGTTAAACCCATCAAGAAGTAGGGTTTAGTTTCCCTCCCCTTGAATCTGGATGAGCTTGTGATTGCTTCAACCAACAGAGTATGGCAGAAGTAATGCTTATATGACTCCCGAGGGCAGGTAATAAAAGGACATGCAGCCTCCATATGGCTGCCTTGGAATGTTCTCTATTCAGAAGCTTCCTTATTAGGATTTGCCTCCCAGAACTCTGCCATGATGCCATGAGAAGGCCAAGCCACAAGGAGAGGCCAGGTTGAAGTCTCTAATCAATAGCACCAGCAAAGCCACCCCATCCTAGAGCCCAAACATATGATCTAGAGGCCTCTAGATAATTCCAGTTCCCAAGCCTTCCCAGGTGAGGCACCAGACATCATCAATCGAGACAAGCTATCTCCGCTGTACCCTGTCCAAATCTCTGATCCACAGAATCCACGAACATAACTGAATTGTGGTTGTTTGTGCTGCCGCATTTTGTTTCTTACGTAGTATCTGTATATACTGCATACAATGGTATCTGGAATACCAACTAAAAGTTGATCTGCTTTATCACCTTGTGCCATTAATTCCAAACAATATAAGCAATAACATACTTTTCCCAAAAAATAATCTTTGGTTGGTCAAAGTTCTAAACAATCGCTGTGGTTCCTACTAAGCTTTAATAATGTATCTGAAAGCCCTCAACCCACATGGACTCAGCTGCAAGCATTCATTTTCAAAGTAAACTAGAGAGATATCCCTTAGATGCAGATTCAGCTGGGCATGGTTTGTAAATGTTTACTCCACACACTCCATTTCACTGCTTTGAATTTTAAATACAAATAAATAACTCCAAGTAGTCTCATACAATAACAGAATTGAAATAAATCTTTTCAGTCATGATGTTATCATTTCTTATTTCAAATCTACTGTTCAAATATGGTAATATCTAGTACCAAAAGAGGGAGAGACACAAACTGTGCCCAGAACAAGCTCAAACAATACTGAACTCTCAGGAACTTAATGGAAGTTCTCCAAATTAACTTTCATATAAAATACAATGTTTATTAAAGATGAGCAATAAAAAAGTGCTAATTTAAAACCTACCACTACTAATAATTTTGTCATATAAAAGAGGGAAGTGTTAAAAAATGATCTACTCTGGGTGTCAAATATGTGAGGTATGCCACCAGTGCTGGTACATGCTGATTTAGAAAATAAAACTGTTTCAGATCCTAGTCCAAAGTAAGAAATGGTCTCAAGATAAAGATCAAATCAAGCCTATGCTGTATGACTAGAAGATCTTTTGTTAAGATTTCAGAAAAATATAAGGTAGTGCCTAGTCGAGCCTCTCAGCTAGATCAGGGCTTCAAATCATTTTAAGTGCAGACTGAAATGCCCAAAGTATAGAAAGAACTGTCTCAAAAATAATTACATATTTGGCTTTGGGGGTATGGAACCCCCACAAGAGTCACCAAAAATCCACAAAGTCCTTAGGAAAGTTTTAGGAAATACTAGTAAAAGCACCACCAGCTAAAACTAAAGTAGACAGACACAGTTCAAAATGAAAAGAGGTCTGTGGGACCCCAACTTCCACATGCAGGAAGTACATTTAGTGAGTTACTTAGCTGCAACATGGGTCATTTCTTATTAAAAAGGGAATATGTCTCAGAGAGTGAAGCCAAGAGCTCAGGAGGGCAATAATGGATTAGTTAACTACCCCTAGGAAACAAAGCCAGATCCTAGTCAAGGCACATTTGCTATCCCTGGAGACAGAAGAACTGTTGACGTGCTCATGGCTGGGGCTGCTACAGACCAAGGACTGCTACTTGCTTCCTCTTTCTCTTTTTGGACAGAGTTCTATTGCTGTTCTCCTGTCCCTATCTCACCATTGTGTCTCGGGTGGGTAGGGGGCAGATAACTTTCCTTTTTAGTTCACAGGTCTCTGAATCAAGAGAATTTGTACCCAAGGAGTTCCATCAGTGACCATACCAGAGGCAGATCACAACATGTTAGACTTGAAGCCTGAAGCCATAAATAAATAAGACTTTTAGAGGTCTTGTAAAGTGGTGAGCATATTTTGTATGTGGAAATAACGTAAATAATTATATCCAAAGGGTGAGCTGTAGTAGATTAAAACTGACCACAAAATTCTTGCCACTCCTTCTATAACCAGAAGGATCCTATTTCCCCACTCCTTTATTCTGGGCTGGCCTTGGGGCTTGCTTTGACCGATGGAATGCAGCAGAAGTGATGCAGTGTGACTTCTGAGCTTCAGTCTCAAGGGGTCTTGCAACCTCCTGTCTCACTCTCTCACTGCCACCTTGTGAGAAAGTCCTTATGAGCCTAGCCTCCTGGAGGATGAGACACCTCTTGGAAAGAAGGAGGCCTAGACACCCCAGTCATTCCAAGCATTCCAGCCATCCCAGCTGAGGCCCAGATATGGGAGTCAGAGCATCTTGGACCAGCCAATCCCCAGCCTACCCACCAATTGACTGCAAATACATGCGTAAACCTAAAGCAGTTTATCAGAAGAACTGCCTGGCTGAGCATAGGCCAAATTGCCAATCCACAATTGTGATCAAACAATTAGTTGTTGTTATTAGCCACAAAGTTTTAGGATGGTTTGTTAGGCAGAAGATAACTGAGATGGCTCTCCAAATGTACTTACTCGTGATCAACATCCCAAAAAGTTTAAATGATTTTTACAAGGTCCACATAGGTAGGAGGGAATAGAGTTGGCTGGAACCAAGTATCTCAACCAACTAGTCAAAGTTCTTTCTATAACACCATACAACCTTCTCTTATACTTTTTAACTAGTAAAACAAGAAGAGAAAATTGAAATGGCTTAGAGAAACTGTGATTAAAAGTGGCTAAAGGAAATTTTAAAGGAGGAATCTGCAGCTAGATATGTCATTCATCTCACATATAAATGAATATTTTTCACATATTGTTGGTCTGGGTATGTTTTTGACACATACAAATAGGACTATTTGCACTCCACTTCAACACAATAAAGATTTTTAACATACAAGATACATCTTTTACTAAAGTTAAGTCCCATGAATTGCACTATCATTCAAACCTTTTTGAATTAGACTCATCTCAGAATTATAAATATGCGTTTATTTCAGATTGCTTAACAAAAACATTGTGCATAAGATGGGTGAGCAAAAGCAGAGATGGAAATAGAGATCATTTGGACACAGCAATCTTGCATGCTAAATTATTTCCTCTCCCTCTTCACAAATACAGTGACATATACATACTGGGAAACCATGGTGCAGAAATGAGGCAGATGTCAATGAATGAATTTACATACAAACACAGCAAATCATGCCCCACCACACAGATGGTTTGCTCTTACCTTTTTCTGACATATAGCAGATATTTCAGCTGTAAGGGGAAGGTACACAAAATATCAACAAAGAAAAAGAGCCCATAAGGGCAGCCATGAAGGGGAATTAAAAAAAAAAAAATCTTAGTAACACAACCTCTGGACTTGGCCGAAAGAGCTTTTAACTTGTCTCATAAACTGTCATCTACTTTCATTGGCTTCTATTTTCTTCAGAAAGCATGAAATATATCTCTTTTTTCATCTAGTAGTGATTTTAGAGTTTATGTTCAATGAGGTAAAATATACCTGCATGCTGTAAATATTTCACCTATTCTCACAAGTAATTCTACCTTTTCAGACATGACTTAGAAATCAGATCATGTTAATGCCAACCAACTTTAATCTTATCTCCCCATCTTACAGAGGACAAGATTGAGGACCACTGTGGTTGGATGAGTTCTTTAAGATCGCACAGGCTGTCAGTGGTGGAAGCATACCTAGAGCTAAAATCTCTGGATTCCCTGTTTTCTGCTCTTGCCATCGTACCATGACACTGAGTTGATGTGATATATTTGGAGCATCACCATGGGATGGTCTGCTATATCAAAACTGTAGGAAAAACTTACCAAGTTGGACAACTCAGACTTGAATTATAAATTTATATCAGTCTTAATTAGTGTAAAACCAACTGTATGGTCATTTAAGAGAAAGCAATAGTCAAACCCAATGGTAGACCAGTTGGAGCAAGACTGTCAAACTACTGTCTACTTACAGGATTGACTTTAATGAATGGATAAGAATTCCTTTTAATGGGCATATCAATTATTTCCATGAAAACTGAGGTTTGAGAGTACTTGAAAGTAATTTTGCCAAGAATCTGATAACATTTCTTCTGAAATAGCTCAAAAAATGGACTAACACTTCATTTATATTATAGTCTATGTTACAATTTATTTAGGATCAAAGGTAAATGCCTCCCAAACCCTGTCTGGGAATTATAAAATAGTGAATGTCAAATCGATGATATTCACAACTCAATTTTTAAAACTGGTTTTCTGTAATTAATGGTTATTTAACAGTTTAATATCCTAGAGTCTGTCTTAGATAATCTGAGGTTAGTGTCACATCTCCAGATAAATAAGGAGAAGCTATTAACAATTTTCTTCCAAATATGAACATCATATGAAGATGATAACCATAATTCAGCAACATATCTGATATTTAAAATGTATTATAGGACTTGTCTATGGGTTTTACCTCAGAGCACTAGAAGTTCCCTAATAAAGTGGCTTAATTTAAAGAAAAAAAGTTACGTTTACTTGCACAAGCCCAAATCTTTTTACAGACATTCTTATGTAATTTTCAAAATGTCCCTTTAAAGGATATAGAGGCTGACATTACTGCTCCGTCTTATAGATGGAGAGAACTCACTAAATTAATTTCTCTCTTAAGGTTGAGTTGACCTAACATTAAAACTTAGACTACAAAGAAATTGTGTTATTATCATCAAGCAAAGACCTTCAGTTTTTTGTGTTTCTTTGTTTTTAAAAAGAAAGTTCACAGAATTTAGTTAATGTAGGGTTTTTACATTTTTTTTCCAAATGGACCTTTCATATGAATTCTTTTATAACCTACACCTGAAGTCATATATCAAGTTCTTCCTGTGTCCCTGATCTGCACTCAGTATGCCCCCAGCTTCTTCTACCTTTTGTCTTTCCTCTGCTTTCCTGAGTACTTTCCCTTGTCATTTCAGCCTCCGATTAGGTGGCTAGAACACCTGCTTCTCCCATGTACAAAGGAATGTTCTGTCTGGGACCTACCAGCTTTTAAGGCATAACTTTCAGAACTCTAAGAAAATTCAAGAAGCACTGCAATCTTGTCTTTCCATTGAGATGGGTTAGATATACTTCATCCCCATTTCACTGATGGGAAGACTGAGTCTCAGAGCAATTAAAGCTTTCCCCCAAATCACAGAACTAGTAATAGAGGGCAGGAAAAAGGCCCACTATTCAATTTTCTTCCAGCTGGTATTCCTAACACTCTTTCTGACCTGGCATAGCAACCCATCATTGGCAAAACCTGTTAGATATTCAGAAAACCCCTTAAGACATAGTTCAGCAGGACTTTAGTCATATGGAATCCTAACGCTAACATCTACCCTTAATTTTGGTAGAGATGATACCTCTTCCCTCATTATTAAATGTGTGAGTATCTTTTAAGCAAGATATTTGAAGTAATGCTTCAGATCAATGAATATATGTAGAACATAATACTTTGGTTACTGTCTTTGTAACATAAAATAGTACAAAAGGACATAAATCAACCATGTCATTAGCCATGATTCCTCATTATTCACCCTTTCTGAAGTAAACCGTACCTTGAGGCAGAAGAACATCAATCAACCACTCACTGTGGTCCCTGTAAAGAAAAACAAAATTCATCTTTGAGCTTCATTGAAATGTTACCCTTCCACATGAATGTTATAAACTGCACGCTATTGCTGAAAGGCTTTTAATAGAAAGGAAGTGTAATTAAGAGCACTATCATAATAAATCTTTAAAATGTCTAATGCATTCCAGCTAAATTATAAATTATAGGCATTTCATCATTTTCAGGTATCTTTAAAGGATACTTTCCAGATGATAATTAAGCCAATCAAAATACTGCATGATCTGTACAAAGCTGAGTGTGATTCTGTGAAATTAATAAGCAAAGAGAACCCAGATGATTTATACGTCATGTTTGGAAACCAAGGTTTTCTTTTACATCTGTTTTTCTCTGTGGATTTTTTAACAGGGTTACTTCAAAACTGGAGCTGCTTTATTAAATGAAATTGCTTTCTCATGTCACATGAAGACAAGTATTGGAACTTTTCAAAGCTGCAACCTTCCAAATGAAAGTTTGCTATATGTTAAATAGACAAACTAACCTTTAAAAAAATGCAGAGGGTAGTGGGAAACTTGGGTAATGTAACCAGTTTAAGTCCAAATGATTTTTCTTATCTTCTCTAATCTTGTCCTATTTCCTTTTCTTCAAGGACTTATACCTACCCTGCAATCCTCTCGCTGCATTCTTCACAGAGATATAATGGGGGTGGTTTATCACCCAAGGCTACTGACAGGGAAGGGTCTATACACATCTGAAACACATGAAAAGACAGAATGAACTCTCTTGCTCCTATTTATCACATTTCCTGTAATCTGAGCTCAAATGCTTCAATAATGACAGATATTCAAAAGTAAAGTGGAATAAATATTTCCAGGAAAACTCTTTCAACTTGTAACTGTTTTTCCTGCACACTGGGGATTTAACTGTGGTTAACTGTGCTTTTTCTTTTCTCCTGTCATTTGCAAATTCAAGTAACAGTGTCAAGAAATCCACCCTCACTCCACAAAGATAAAAAAATCATCCTGTTCAATGGCCGTTCAAACCAGCTATATATTACTTGCAGTAATTCCTTCTCTAAAATGGTAAAAACAGTGATATCTCTTTAGGAAAAGGAAAATCTATTATTAAGATTTCAAAGTCATAACATAACAGAATGCTGGCAATAGAGAATTTTACTTCTTAAGTCATGCCTTATTCAGAAAATTTAGCATTAAATCTAACACTGAGTGGTTCGCTTTTTTTATTCCAGAATCTTAGTTCTATATCAATCGCTCGTTTCATTTTAACGTTGTTGTGTTTTTCCTACATGTGACCTATAATTTGTTTACCCCTGCTGTGCCTTGTTTTTTGTGGCTGGATTTTCACTAGCCTAAATACAGAGACAAAAAGTATTAATTTCATAATTCATCATCAGGATACTCCAAATATCTGGATGTTTTAAATCAAGTGAACAAAACATTCAGATGACTAACTGTGTTTTGTGCATTGTATCAGTTTAAATTTCTATGATTTATCAAAGTCATTTTGCATTCTGTTCCTGCCCTTCAAGAAATAATCAATCCATGCTATAGCTGAGTATGCAGTTAATATGCCTAATATACCAATTTTTCTGGAACATCACTGCCTTTTTCCTAAGTTACTTTGACTGATCTGAAGTGGGGAAATGACCCAAACTTTTAACCCAAAAAGTCTATAATTCAAAGTTAAAACTCTGAGGATTTTCAATGATTAAGGAAACAAGAGTTAGAACTGCTAAATTTAAATAATCATCCATCAAAATTTATAGACTACATGTTTCATGATGCTAAAGGCCCAGTGTGAAAAAAGTTTCCTTATATAAGTTTCATTCTTCCTCAGATACAATGAATACTTACTTTCTGGTGTGTTAAATTCAGGGATTGGCAAACTTTTTCTATAAATGACCAGAGAGTAAGTATTTTAGGGTTTGTGGGCCATACAGTTTCTGTCATAACTACTCAATTCTGCGACTGTAGCATAAAAGCAGCCATAGATAATACATAAGCAAATGAGCATAGCTTTGTTCTAATAAAACTTTATTTACAAAAACAGGCGGTGGGCCAGATTTGGCTATGGGTCGTAGTTTGCCGACCCTGTCTTAGATAATTATCTGGGCTCCAAAGTATCTCATAAAGTTGACCTCAAATAGAACCAAGTAAAACCAAAAGGAGAGTGTAATAAGTTCCAACACACTCTCATCCTTAATCCTATCACAACTCTTCACTCTTGCCTAAAAAGCACTTCTTTGCAGCCTGTTGCAACAAAAGTAGATAACACTTTTCTATTTGGAAAATCATTAGTGCCTAGTGATGTAGCTCACTATTATGAAAGTATTCAGTGAGGATTAATCAATTTTCCCCAAGTCTTCTCCATGCAACACATTTAGAAATCCTCTTGAATATTGTTACTATACTCTCTTTTTTAATAAGTCATTAATATCTCTTTCAGGTAAAGATATTTTTCATTGAACTCAAAAGGAGAAGCTATTAGGATGTTAAAACTACAAAGTCTTTAAAGATTAGCTAGTAAAGCACTGACCTTTTGAATGATTACATTAACATAACCCATAAGGTTTGTAACTAGTCAAGTCAGTTCTGTTCTGCTCTGAACAGTTGAGTTTACACCCATACTAATGTGTTCATATCTGTCTGACACATTTAAAATGGTAATTTTTCTGTTTCTAAATATACCACATGACAAATGTAGAGCCTTAGGAGAATGGAGAAAAGGAAAGAAGAAAATTCAAATAACTCATTAACCTTCCATCTCGATACAATCCCTGTAACATTCTAATGAGTATTACTGGTTGTTTTTCAATGTGAATATGAATATATATGAATGTAATTTTTCAATGACAATAGCATCATACTACATGATTTCATAGCTTTCCTTTTTACTCAATATCATTTTGTAAGCATCTGGATGTTGAATACCCTTGACCTGCATAGCGTATGTTGATGGTGTGGGTTTGGGAGTGCTCACATTGTGAAGAAAGAACACCACCAAGCCAGACCTGCCGTACTAAAAATTGGCCCCAGCTCAGGAAGCATTAACAAGTATTAACTACACTTTCTGGAAAGTGTAGAGTAAAAACAGAAAAGGAAGCTCTTTGTGAATTCACAGCTAAAACCCGCAAACACCACTATTCATTGCTTTGTCTTGATCCAATCCACCAAAGCACAGTCAGATTGAGCATGGAGGCACTTCAGATTACTACAGATCACAGGCCTCTGCTTTACAAAGAAAGATGAAATCTACCCCACTTCATCCAGTAATGTGCTCCTGATAATCTGGCCACTGACAATACAATATGGCACAAGGTCTAATAAAACAGTACCTTCACAGCTGGTTTGTTAATTGCATTGTGGCATTCAATATGCTGGCAGTGGATGGGATTCCAAGCTGTAAAGCAAAGCACAACTGATGAATACACCTCATTGAAATTATCTGTGACTTAGTTAGTAAAAAAACAGATAACCTCAGTAATTTTCTTTTTCCTAAATAGAACCATCATCAGAAAGCTTCCTAACAGAATCATTTTTTTAATCCATAAAAAAATTAAAAATCAGGCATAGATATCACAACTCTGTGCATTTTCCCAGGGGAAAAGACAAGCCAGTATAAGTGGCACACACAGTTATACATTCCATATTACCTCATAATGGTATACCATTAATAAGTTCCCAAAGGTTTTTAAAAACTATGGTTTCATTTGATACCCAACAACTCTGTGGGGTAGGTAAAACAGATTGCTAATCCCATCTCATATAAAAATAAGTTAAAGTTATAAAGGTTAAGTAGCTTGATATGGTCACAGAGTTAGCAAATGATAAGTTAAGACTAGAATCTATAGCTCTTGGTTCTCGACACCCTGCTCTTTTCACTACAATATACTATGCTAAACATCCTACATTTTTGGCACCAGAAAGCATTCCAAATTGATAATAACTGAAATAAATGGTAAGGCATCCTCCACCATTCCACTTCCCACCCCATCTCCACCAAATATGGAGACTGGAAAAATGAGTTTCTTACCCAAAAGAAGCAGATCTCTTTCATACAAGTGACCCACATACTAAACCTGTTAGTTTGCTAATACCCAACTCCTTAACCCAATATACACACAGAATGAGGAGAAGAACTAAGTGACCTGGAGTAAATCAGAATAAGAATCACAACCAGTAATTATCATCATCTGGTTGATTTTGTAGCCCAAAGCACTTAGCTAGCAATATTTTATTCATAAATAATGATAATAACAATAACAATAGGTTTATATGCTTGAAAGTAGGACATTTTTCTAAAGTACCATACTCTAAAATTATAAAAATATGATTGGCCTAATACATAAGAATTTGCAGATGAGAAATATTCTTACTTATTACATATATGATTATAATTCAAAAATATTTATTATTAACGATCCAGAACTAATTTATGCTCCAGCCATTTTATATGTTCTATCAAAAAGTGTCCCAACTTCAAATCTTCTGTCCTATTGTTAGACCAGGCATAAGACTCTGTGTCTAGTTGGAGATTCGGGAAAATATGGTTAACAGAGCCACTGACCTTTAGAAATATACGACGGGTCTATTTAATTAAAAAGAAGAAAAGAAGTACAGTCCAAATACCATTATTCTAATAACATGGTATCATACCAATTATATTTTTAGAGCAAGAGAAAGAAAAAGTGAAGGAGTAAATGCATAGATGAATGAAAAAATAACTTGGGTATCAGTACTCCTAAATACAAGATGTTTCTCATATGTGCTAAAGTCAATATGAATATAAAGAATGGGAACCATTTTTCTTGTGCAATTAGAAAAACTTAGAGGAAAAGACTGCCTATAAACAATACATGAATTGCAAACACATGGGACATGTGCCCCATTCCTTCAATTCCAAACTGATGACAGGTATCGCTAATCCATAACATCATACCTTCCTGCTGAGTCCAGAACTGACTTTAGGTTCCTTCTTACCACTAAGCTCCAAGCAGTCACCGCTAATCAAAACAGCATTGTCATACAAGATGAAATTTCCTAACCAACTCTGAATCAGTGTATTTTGAGAATGTTTGCAGATTGCTTTATAAATATTAAGAGGTTCTTGACACTTACAGGCAGAAGTGATATTCAAGATACATGACAATGCTGTGGCACAGGCAAAAACAAATCAGAACAAGCATCAACCATAGCACTTGATCAGGGCTCTAAAGACTCCTGCTCTGCCAGAAATTAGTGCTTTTTATGTGGACAATGGGGATATCCAGGAGGTCCTACTCCTCCAAATTTTTATTCCATTTTTCCTGGGTGTCACTGAGTTAAGAACATGTTGTAGGATACTTCATTTAAGTTTATCAATGCCATATTAGATTTAAGCTTACTAGAACAGTGATTCTAAGCTCTTGCTGTGGTATTAAAAAATCACTTGCCGAGCTTTTTAAACTATGATGTCTGGAGCCTATGTTAGATCTACCTAATCAAGATCTCTGAGAATAGAACACAGGTATTTGTAATTAGGAAAAGCACTACAATTGATTTAAATATAAGGACAATCAATATCCCTTATCTTGTGGTAAATATAGTTATGATAGATCTCCATTCAAAAATAATAACAAAAAATACAGCATAAAAACATATCAGACAAGAATCTGCTTCCAACTATCCTGGAATAATTGATACTAGACTTGCCTTCCCATCATAAACAACTACAAAACTGAAAAATATATATGAAACAACTATTTTCTGAAATTGGACTACAGGTATTGTAGGACAGTGATCCTTGAGAGAAGAAAAACAATGCAATAAGACCCACAATCAGCCTAGCTTTCCTCCTGGAAGCAATTTTCAGACTTTGCCCCTAGAAGGGTAAAGAAAAGCACAGTAGGGTAGTTTTGTTGAGTTGAAGGGACAGAAACAGAAGTTTGGAGAGGCAAGGTGACTGGGGATTTTCTCTACAGAATACCAAAGAAAGGAAAGCTTTGCAAAGACGGAGCTCCAGAAATCAGAGTAGAAGTCTCTTTGGATCTTTGGCTTTATTCTAAGCTGAATGTGTGTAAAGTAAAACCCCATAAGGCTGGATAAAGGAAAAACTGTGGGTTGTTTGTAAGCTAAACAATTCCTAGAGCTAACACTGGAGATATTCCAGTTCCAACCAGCCAGAGTAGAGCAAACTCTTGAACACCTGGGGTAATCAATACAGACACCACAAGAGTCATACCTCAGTAATATGACTAAAATAAAATTAGGGAAAAAGCTACTCTAGGCCCACCCTAACAAAGCTTCACAACAAGTGTTGAAAGGGTCAAGATGATCCATAAGTTGCTTGACTGCCAACACAAACTTCAGCACTCTGTAATGGAAAACAACAAAATCCAGACACTCAATAATGTAATATTCATTAAATCCATCATCTAGTCAAAAATCACTTGATATTTAAAAAGGGAGGAAAATGTTACTTATAACTAGGGAAAAAGCGATCAATAAAAACAACCCAGAAATTACAGAGATGAGATAGCAAACAAGGAGTTTAAAACAGCTATTATAAACATATTCAAAGGAAAACATGAACATAAACATAATGAGGACAGAACAGGAAGATATAATAAAAGAATAAAGTGGAACATCTAAAAATGAAAAATACAATATCCAAAATAAAAAAATCACTGAATAAGCTTAACAACAGATTAGACAATGCAAAAGAATAGATCAGTGAATTAGGAGACATAACAACAGAAACCACCCAAACTGAGGTACTGAAATAAATAGAGTTTCACTGAGCTACAGGAAAACTTCAGGCAGTATAAAATACATGTGATTAAAAGCACAAAAAGATCATGAGGGGTAATAGTTGAAGAAACAATGGCCAAAATTTTTCAAATTTAACAATAACTATCTGCCCACAGATCCAAGAAGCTCAATGAATCATGAGCAAGATAAAAGCAAAGAAAATCACACCAGAACTCATTATAACCAAATTAATGAAAACCAATGATAAGAAGAAAATCTTAAAAGCATCCAGAAAAAAAAAAAAAGACACATTACTTACAGGGGAACAAAGATAAGAATGATCGCTGATTTCTCGTCAGAAACAATGCAAGCCAGAAGACAATGGAACGACATCTTTAATAGGCTGAAAGAAAAAAACTGTCAACCTAGAATTCTATACCCAGTGAAAATATCCTTGAAAAATGAATATGAGATAAAGACTATTTGAAGACAAACACCAGATAAGAGAATGCATTGCTATTTGAGCTCCACTATAAGAAATGTTAAAGGAAGTTCTTCAGGCTAAAGGAAAACAATACCAAATAGAAGTTCAGGGCTACACAAAAGCATAAAGAGTGCTGAACATCATAAATATGGTCAATAACTACAAAAGATTTTTTTTTACTCATATTAACACGTTGTTAAAGATGATTGACTATTTAAAACAAAAAATAGTACTAACGAACTCAGGCTAATATTATAGATAGAAGCATCTATATATCTTGTTTAATAACAAGAACAAAAGAATGGGAGAGGGAAAATAAAAATATATAGAGTTCTTATGTTACATGTAAACTGGTATATTATTTGAAGGAAGACTGTGAAGTTAAAAGTACATATTATAAATGTTAGAACAATTTTATAAAAGGAGATATAGCTAACAATCCAATACAGAGATAAGATGGAATACTAAAAATCCAAAAGAAGGCAAGATATCAAAATATATATATATGAAAAAATAGAAAATGAATACAAAATGATAGACTGAAGACCAAACATATCAGTAATTACATTACATGTAAATAGTCTAAACAATAATTAAATTAATGTAAATGGTTTGAAAGGCAGAGATTGCCAAACAGGACTTAAGTTTTTAAAAAACCATGATTCAATTGTATGCTGCCTGTGGGAAACACACTTGAAATATAAAGACACAGATAAGTTAAAAGTAAACATAAAAATTTATGCAATACAAACACTAGTCCTAAGAAAGTTGAAGAGTGTACATAAATACTACAGGGGAAAAAAAGTAGGCTCCAGAACAAAAAATATTACCAAAAATAAATGATGAAAGGGTCATTTCACAATGATGAAAGGGTCAATTCATCAAGAAAAGATAACAATCTTAAATATTTGTGCACTCATTAAGCTGACAGAACTGAAAGGAAAAATAAATCCACAATTAGAATTGTAAATTTCAACAACCTTCTCTTAGTAATTGATAAAACAAGCAGACAGAAAATCAGTAAAAATATAAGACTTGAATGCTCTCAGACAACTTAACCTAATTGATAATGATAGAAATCTCCATTCAACTACTGTGGAATACACATTTTTTTCAAGTGCATATTCAACATTTACTAAGGTAGACAATATTCTGGTCCAGAAAATAAGTCTCAAAAAATTAAATGGAGGTACATCATACAGTATGTTCTCTAACCACAGTGGAATTAAACTAAAAACCAATGGCACAAAGATATCTGGAAAATTCGCCAAATATTTGTACATTAAAAAAACACACTTCTAAACAATCCACAAGTCAAAAAAGAAATCACAAGGAATATTAGAAAATATTCTTTTTTCAATAAAATAAAATATAAATATTCTTTACTTAAATACTATACAATGAAAACATAACATATATATAACAAATTTATGGGAAGCAACTAAAGCAATGTTTAAAAGGAAATTAATAGCTTTAAATTCTTAGATAATATAAAAGTTCCAAAATAAATTATTTATGCTTCTACATTAAAAAGATAGAAAAATAACAAATCAAACTCAATGTTAGTATGAAGAAGAAAATAATAATGATAAAAGAAAATAACAATGATAGAATAATAATAATGATAGAAATTAAAAACAGAAAACCAATAGACCAAATCAGTAAAACAAAAACCTGGTTCTTTGCAAAGATCAATAAAATTGATAATCCCCCTAGCCAGCCTGATAAAGAAAAAAAAAAAAGACAAATTGACAATTCTAGTAATAAAAGGTAGGACAACACTACAGATCCTACAGACATGCCAATAAATTTGAAAATTTGGATGAAATGCTCACATTCCTCAAAATACAAAGATTACAAAATATGACCCAATAAAAATAAAAACAGTAGCCCCATAACTATTAAAGAAATTTAATTCATAACATAAAACCTCCATAAATTCATAACATAAAACCTTCCCCCACACACACAAAAACCCCAAGTCCTGATGGCTTCACCATGGAATTCTATTAGTCATTTAAGGAATAATTAATAGAAATCCTATATAAACTCTTTCAGAAAATAAAAGAGAAGGAAACACTTCCCAACTCATTTTATGAGGTCAGCATTACTCTGTAAACAAAACCAGATGAAGGCATTACAAAAAAAGAAAACTAGATCAATATCCCTCATAAATGTAGGAGCATGAACACTTAACAAAAACTTAGAAAATTACATCTGGCAATATAATACAGCATGACAAAATGGAGTTTATTCAAGGAATGCAAGGTTGGCTTAACATTTGCAAAGTAAATTAATGTAATTTACCATACTAACAGAATAAAAGAAGGAAATCATATATCATCTCAACAGAGAGAGAAAATGCATTTGACAAAAATTGACATTCATTCATTCATGATTAAAACTCAACAAAGTAATAATAGATAGAAACTTTCTCATTCTAATAAAGTATCTATGAAAACCTACACCTAACATCACATTTAGTGGTGAAAGCCTTAATACTTTCTCTCACAGACTGAGGGATTAAAACAAAGATGCCCACTCTCCGCACTTCTATTCAACAATAAACTGGAGATATGAAGTATTGCAATGAGAAAAAAAGAAGAAAAGAAAGGAGGAAGGGAAGGAAGAAATAAAAGAAAGGAGGAAAGGAAAAGGAATGATGGAAGGAGAGAGGGAGAGGAAGAGAAAGAAAGAAGGAAAGAAAAAGAGAAAGAGAGAGAAGAACAGCATACAAATTAGAAAAGAAAAAAATTTTTTTAATTATTTGCAAAAAGCATAATCATTATACAGAAAATCTTCTAAAACATTAAAATCTATAAAAACTTTAAAAGCTATGAAAACTAAGTGAATTTAGCAAGATTGCAGAATATAAAGTCCACATATTAAAAAATCAATTACATTTCTATATAGTAGCAATAAACAGAGTACTGAAATTTTTACACACTATTTACAATATCACCCAAAACAATGAAATATTTAGGAATACCTTTAACAAAATATCTGCAATATCTTAACACTGAAAACTAACAAATATTGCTGACAGAAATTAAAGATCTAAGTAAATGGATAAATATGCCACATTCATGGATAAGAAGACTCACTGTTAATATGCCAATTCTCCCCAAATTAAAAGATATATTTAATACAATCCCATTCAAAATCCAAGCATATTGTTTTGTAGAAATGACAAGCTGATAGTAAAATTTATATGACAATGTAGCAAAATAGCCAGAACAATTCTTTTTTGTTTTGTGTTTTTTGGGGGGGTTTTGTTTGTTTGTTTGTTTTTGGTTTTTTGTTGCTGCAGTTGTTGTTTTTGCTAAAAGGGAAATTTATTTAATGTATATGTGTATATTAATAAAAAAGAAAGATTTCAAATCAACAATCACCTATACACCATGATAAACTAGAAAATAAAGAAGAAACTAAGCCCAGACTTATCAAAGGAAGTAAATATCAAAATTTAGAGCATAGATAAAAGAAAAAGAAGATAGAGAAAACAAAAACAGAGAAAATCAATGAAATCAAAAGTTGGTACTTGGATGAGATCTACAAATTTACAAACTTTTACCTAAATGGATTAAGAAAATAGAGAAAAGACTCAAATAACTAAAATCAGAAATGAAAGAAGGGTCATTACAACCAAATTTACAGACGTCAAAAGGGTTATAAGAGAATACTATGAATAATTGTTTATCAACAATTTAGGTCATCCAGATGAATAAATTCCTAGAAACATGCCACATACCAAGACTGAATTATGAAAGAAAAAAAAAGAGTTTAAACAGAACTATAGCTAGTATGATGTGTGATTATCATTTCTTACATTCTGGATGCAGGACTCCCTTGAGGATTTCTTGCAGGACTGTTCTTCTGGCAGTGAACTCCGGCACTTTTTGTCTGCAAAATGCACTATTTCTTCCTCATTTCTAAAAGATAGCCTTGCTGGTTATAGTATTCTCAGCTGGCAGCTTTTCTCTTTTGGTATTTTGAATATATCATCCCATTTTCTTCTGGCCTGTAGAGTTTCTGTTGAGAAGTCTGCTGTTAGTCTGATAGGTGATCCCTTGTAGGTGAATTGTCACTTTCCGCTTGCTTCTTTTAAGATTCTCTCTTTGTCTTTGAGGTTTATCAGTTAGAATATAATGTGTCTTGGAGAGGATCCTTTTGAGTTTAATCTGTTTAGGGACCTTTGAGCCTCCTGGATCTGAATGTCCATGTCTTTCCCCATACAGGGAAAGTTTTCCATTATTAGTTTCTTGAGTAGGTTTCAGTCCCTTTTTCTTTCTCCTCTTCTTCTGGAATACCCACAATTTGAATTGTGCATGTAGGTTGTCTGCTAGCTCTCTTAGATTTTCTTCATTTTTTAAAAATTCTTTTTTCCTTTTTTTTGTCTGCCTGGGTTATTTCAAAAAGACTATCATCAAGGTCAGAAATTCTTTCTTCTGCTTGTTCTAGTCTGCTACTTAAGCTCTTGGTTGTGTTTTTTATTTCATTAAATGAATCTTTCAGTTCCATGAGTTCTGCTACATACTTTTTTAAGGTATTAATCTCTTTGTAAATTTCCTTCTTCATATCCTGGATTTTTTTTTCTCATTTCATTATTTGGTCTAACTGAGTCTTTTCATATCTCAGTGAGTTTCATCAAGATTTCTCAGAATTCCTTTTCAGTCATTTCAAGGGTTTCCTGCTCTATGGGGTCTGGTATTTGAGAATTATTTTGGTGGTGACATATTTTCTTGGGTTTTCATATTTTTAGTATCTCTACATTGATGTCTGGTCATCTGGTATAGAAGTTGTTTCTTCTCTTACTCTGGAGTGGGCTTTCAGGAAAGAGATGTCCACTTCTTTTTCCAGTCTCTGTTGGTGACAATCCTTGTGTCAATGCAGTCAAGAGTCTAGCAGGTCACCTGCATAGTGGCTGTGACTACTGCAGTGGTGTCCAGCCACTTTTGCAGCAGCTGTGGCTGTGGCAGTTGCTGTGGTGGGTTACCTGCGTTGAAGTGGTGTTTTGGTGTGTTCCTTGCCTGCTCCTGCCTAGGACCCCAGGTGAGCTCTATTCCTTGCCTACTTCTCAGCAAAGGAGGTTGCCCTCAGTTCCTGCCTAGGACCTCAGGTGTGCTTTTTCTTCCCAAAACGATTTTGAAGAAGAAAAAAATCTAGAGAACTTACACTGCAAAATTTCTAGATATACTATGAAGCTACAGTAATCAAGATCATGCAATGTTGGTGTAAGGATAGACGTTGAAACAAAATAGAGCCTAGAAATAGACACACATATATGTGGTCAAATACTATTCAATAAAAGAACCAGATAATTCAATGTGGAAAGGATAATCTTTTCAGCAGATCGAACCAAAACAACTGTATAGCCTTACAGGAAATAAAATGCAACACTTCCTCCTACCATATACAAAAATTAATTCCAAATGCATCATATACTTAAATGTAAAATCTTAAATTATACAACTTCTAGAACCATAGGAGAATTTCTTTACAACCTTAGGAGAGACAAACAAAAAAAACCATAAAAGAAAAAAATTATAAATTTCAATTTATCAAAACTAAAAATTGCTTTTTGAAATACCTAGTTTCTTTTTTTTTTTTTTTTTTTTTTTTTTTTTTTTTTTTTCGTGACCGGCACTCAGCCAGTGAGTGCACCGGTCAGTCCTATATAGGATCCGAACCCGCGGGCGGGAGCGTCGCCACGCTGCCAGCGCAGCACTCTACCAAGTGCGCCACGGGCTCGGCAAAATACCTAGTTTCTTACTGAGAGAACATACAATATGTTGACAAAAATCTTATATTTTGAATATATAATGTAAGAAGATAAGCACCCCAATTTAAAAATGGGCAAAAAACATCACTGGGAACTTCACACACACAAAAAGATATACAAATGGCCAGTAAGCAACTGATACCACACTCATTATCATTCATCAGAGAAATGCAAATTAAACAACAATGTGATATTACTACATGGCCATCAGGATGTCTAACATTAAAAAAACTGATAATTCCAAATGTTGAAAATAATGTAGAACAACTGGAACTCTCATACACTGCTGCAGGAAGTGTAAAATGGTACAACTACTACTGAAGAACTCCTTGGACATTTCTCATAAAATTAAACAGACTAACCATATGATCCAGTATTTTTACTGCTAGGTGTTTACCAAAAGAAATAAATGCATATTTTCACAAAACACTTTTACATCAATGTTTATAGCTCTACTCATAGTAGCCAAAAATGTTCAAGAAGTGAATGAATAAACTAACTGTGATATATCTATACAACAGAATACTATGCAACTATGAGAAGGAATAAACTGATACATCAACATGGATAAATCTCAAAAACATTATGCTGAGTGAAATAAACAGATACAAAAGATGGCACATACCTGATTCCATTCATATAAAATCCTAGAACAACCAAAACTAATCTATAACAACATAAAGCAGATCAGTGGTTGCTTATGGTGGGGAGTGTGACAGATTGATTGAAAAGAGAAACAAGAAATCTTTGCCGAGTGATGGAAGTATTCTATATTTTTTATTACAGTGTTAGTTACATTAGTGTACATATCTGAAAAAAAGTTATTAAACTACAGTTGTATGCTTAAAATGAGTCATTTTATTGCATTAAAATTACACCTCGATATATTTGATTTAAAAAGGAAGACAAAAAGTGCCAATGAAAAATATACTTCAAAGAAAAGAAAACATACTAAAAAACTGAAAGGAAACACACATCTGAAAATTATCTAGTCCGTAAATCAATAGATTTTAGGAAAGCATGTGGCATCTGCAACATGATGCAAGAACACATAGCCTCTATAAAAACAGGAGAAGAAAGTCATAGAAATTCAGAGTAAAAGGGGAAGTTAACAGAAAGGTATAAAATGAATTTGGATGAGATATACAATAAGTATAAATGAACTAAAAATAAAATAGCAAAATTAGAAATTCTCACTGAAAGCAATAAATAATAGAGCTGATTGGGGGTGAGGAGAAATCAAGTAAACTATAAGGTAAGCCATCCTGAGAAGCTAAGAATATAGAAGAAAAGATAAATGTATGAAACCAGTGGTTATAATAGCTACAGAGTACAGAAAATAAAAATCTGACCTGAGAAATATAGCTAATCCTGAGAAATATATCCAAACAATTGAAAGAAATGCAATAATTTAAAAATTCATTAATGAGAAATTTCTTGAAAAATATTGAAAAAGAACCTGAATTTGCAGATTGAAAATGCTCTTCACATTACAAGCAAAAGTCAAGAAAAAGAAATTCAGCTCTTCCCTTTTGTGGCCATTGCCCAGGTGGCAGCAGGACGTTCAGTCCCATTGTGACCTCTGAGCAAAGCAAGAGCTATAAAATGCATTTCAGTGCACCTTCCTACATTTGCAGGAAGATTATGTCTTCCCTTCTTTCTAAAGAGCTGAGAAAGAAGTACAAAGTTCAAGTTGTGCTAGGACACTATAAAGGTCAGCAAATTGGTGAAGTAATCCACGTTTCCAGGAAGAAATATGTCATCTACATTGAACGGGTACAGCAGGAAAAGGCTATCGGCACAACTGTCCATGTGGTCATTCACTCCAGCAACGTGTTATCACTAGGCTAAAACTGGACGGAGATCAAAAAAAGATCCTTGAACAGAAAGTCAAATCTCACCAAGTAGGAAAGGAAAATGGAAATACAAGGAAGAAACAATTGAGAAGATGCAGGAAAAAAGTAATTTTATATACAACATTCAATAAAAACTGCTAAGATGAAGAAAAGAAAAAAAAATTCATATCTAGAAATATTTATGAAAACTTCTTTTTAAAGAAAGAAAGAAAGAAGTCTGCAAGAGTAAAGAACAACGAAGGGATTCCTACAGAAGACAAAATCATAGTGGTCTGAGATTTCTCTTCTAATAACTTAATGCCAGAAAACAATGCAGCAATATTTACACATTTTTCACAGTGAAGCAGAGTTTTCTTTTAGGTGTGAATCAATAGAAAGACATTTCTAAATATGCCTAAGCTTAAAAAATACATGCATATAACCTACATTCTACTGCTGAAAATATGACAGAAAAAAAAATCTGGGTTTTATTTCCAGAAACAACAAACAAAGTAATTCAAGCCAATTCTCCTACTGAGAATAAGTAGAAAAACTGGACAAGATCAAAAACAAAACAAAACAACAACCACAAAACAAAGCCCAGAGAGCTTTATGGGAGAAGTATGGGGCCATGATTCATAAGAAGGAGCAAACACTGAGAGGTGGACCTGGAATCTAAGGCCACTCTTCCTCCTTTGCTTATTTCTCTATCCACCAGTTCCACAAGATAGGCAGATTTTAACAAAATCTTTGAGCTAGCAAAACAAAAATTGGAATTCAGGGACCACCAAGAAGTGGGAGACCCGAAATATCCCTAGGCTATGGGTTGGAAGGGGTCTCAAAAGGCCATACACAGGAGTAAAGGTGAACCAGAAGTAAACCAATCTTCACAGGGACTGAAAATCAGCCTCAGATTATCTCAAGAATGGAACACAGGTCTTTTTCATTTTTTTTTTTTTTTTTTTTAGCTGCATGAAGGTGACCTGGATGGCTAATGTCCATATCTTCTCACCAAAAGCAAAAGTAAATCCTCTCTGAAGGAATATAACATCATTCTAAGCCTCAAATTAGCTCTATAGTTTTTACATCTAATGTCCTGCACATAATAAAAAGTAATCATACATATAAGAAGACAAGAAAACAAAAGAAACAACAGATAATAGAATCAGAATCTTCAGGAATCCAGAATATTGAGTTATCAGAAACAGATTTTTTTACACTATGCTTAATACGTTCTACAAAGTAAATTAGAGAATATCATCACATAACTGAAATATATACAGATGCTCCTCGACTTACAATGGGGTTATATCCCAATAAACCCATCATAAGTTGAAAATATCATTAAGTCAAAAGTGCATTTAATACACCCTACCAAACATCATAGCTTAGCCTAGCCTACCTTGAACATACTCTGAACACTTACATTAGCCTACAATTGGGCAAAATCATCTAACACAAAGCCTGTCACGTTGAATATAATATCATGTTGAATATCTTGTGTGTTTTATTGAATACTATACTGAAAGTGAAAAACAAAATGGGTATATGGGTACTCGAAGTATATATTCTACTGAATGCATGTCACTTTTGCACCATCTTAAAGCTGAAAAATCATAAGACAAACTATCCTAAGTCAAGAACCATCTGTATATACATTTTTTGTTTTGTTAGGTTTATGCATGTGGATCCAAACCCTTGTATAACACCGCACTCTAAACAAATGAGCTAATCAGCCATTTCTGTGTATACTCTTTAAAAGACCAAATGGAAATTCTAGAACTTAAAAATATATTAATCAGCGGGAGAGACTGGGAAGATGTTGGTCAAAGGATACAAAATTTCAGAAAAAAAGATATATAATAATCAAAATTAAGAATATAATTGGGAAGCTAAAGAATTAGTGAATGGGAAGATGAGTCAGAAAAGAGATTCAGCATGAAGCACAGAAAGATGAAATGGGGAAGGGCACTACACAAAATATACTTAGGATACATGGAGGAAAGGTATAACATATGTCATTGGAATTCCAGAAAGAGAGATGAGAATATGGCAAAAGCTATTTTTGAAGAGATAAGAGGACTTCCAGTTATAGCCATGATGGCAAAGGTGGTATTGGACTTATCCTCTCATTGGACTAAATGTATGAAGCAAATACTTTTAGACATTGGGTATAGATTTTAACAAAGAGCTGCAATCCTTTTTAAAAAGTAAAGCATACAAGTTAAGTTTTACATTCACCTTGGCTTTCTGCCTGGGGACATTTCCAAACTGCAGCAAAGGGAAGTGGAACCCAATAAGAAACCAGCATTTTCAGTGGATAGAGGAATGGATTTCACTGTAGAAATATCAGAGTAAAGAAATGCTAAGGAAGATGTAATTCTGAATAAAGGTACAGAAGAAAAGGGAGCTGCAGAAAAGAGGTGCCACAAATCTGTGTAAGGGTACCCTTCAGGTCCTTGGCCTAATCCCAAACTGCATGTGCTCAGAGCAAAATTCTGCACGGACTAGTTGAGAAGAGCTGCTCAATGGTTGAAAGCTGAACAGAGATTTTAGAGATCACAAAGTGCTGGGGATACATGGTATTTCCAAAGTAGCTGAAGTGAGGAACTTTAGTGAATACACCAGGAATTCAGGAGTCAACAGATAGGTCACACCTTAGGAATGAAAACCATGCTCTAGGCCTAGGTTATCAAATTTATGGGCATAGAACTGTTCATGGTATTCTTTTATTATCCTTTTAATGTCCACAGGATCAATAATGGTGACCTCTATTTCCTTTTTGATATTAAGAATTTTTATGATCTCTCTTTTTCTCTTTTTTCTTGGTTAGCTTGGCTAGAAGTTTATCAGCTTTATTGATTTTTTTTTTTAAGTTTTTGGTTTTGCTCATATTCTCTATTTCCTGCTTTAAATTTTACTGAATACTTCTCTAACTCCTATTATTTCTTTTTTTAATGCATGCTGTAGGCTTAAATTGACCTTCTTTCTCTAGTTTCCTAAGGGAGAAGTCTGTATTTTTGTTTTTAGATCTTCCTTCTTTCTAACCTATGTCTTTAATGATATAAATTTCCTTCTAAGCACTGCTTTCACTACATACCACAAAACTTGATGATAATACTATAGGAATAATAGTATGCACTAAGACTAAAGGCAAAACTGAAATATATCTGGCTTAAGAAATTATAAAACTAAGCCTTGACAGAAGAAGGTGATTGACCAGTAACTTCACTCCAGCAAATACAAAATACAAAATTCAATACTTTTTAGAGGAAATAAACTAGTTCAGAGACTCTACAACGTTCTTTATAATACCCATTATACAGTAAAAATTTGCAAGACATGAAAGGGCTAGAAAATGTGACCCATAATCAAGAGAAAAAGTGTCAACAGAAGCAGACACACAGATGACATAAACTCATTTGGAATTAGGAATAAAGATTTTAAAATAAGTACTTTAAAAATGTTAAAGAATATAGAGAAACAGATCATTAAGATGAGAAGTCCAACAGAGAAATGAAAACTCTAAAAAAGAACTAAAAAAATTATAAAGCTAAAAAAATAGAATGTATGAAATTAACTCTTTGGATGGGCTTTTTAAAAAAATATTGGAGACAGCAGAAGAAAGAATCAGTGAACCTGAAGACAGGTTAATGTAAATCCAAACTAAAGCACAGGTAAACAATTTTTGTCAAAAAAAAAAAAAAGGAATAGAATATCTAAGACCTGTGGGACAATATCAACTACATTTTAAAGTTCCAGAATAAGAGGAGAAAAAGAAAAGGGCAGAACAAATACCTGAGAATGATAACATTCAAAAATTTTCCAAAACTAGGGAAGAACATGGAACCGCAGAATCAAGAAGCTCAGCAAACCCCAAGCAGAATAAATGCAAAGACCACCATACTTAAGATCATATTATATAGCTGTTCAGATCATAATGAAACTACTAAATACCAAAAATAAGGAGAAAAATCTTAAAAAGAGACAGGGAAAAATATCATCTGTGTCTACATATTTTGATTCTTTTTCTCTTTCTCTATGGGCCACATTTTCTAGCCCTTTCACATCTTGCAAAATTTTTACTGTGTAATGGGCCAATAAAGAATGTGTTGTAGAGATTCTGAACTATCTGAATTCCTCTAAAAATATGATTATGATTGTACCATTCAGAGGTACAGTCATAAGAACAATGTACAATTTCCTATCAGAGACAAAAGATTGTCATCCATAAAGTGTTAAATGAGAAAATCAATACTTACTAATCACAATGGAATTACAGTAGAAATTAAAACAAAAAGATAACAAGAACCCCAATATTTAGAAATTAAACAGTACTCTCCTAAATAACACAGGCAAAGGAAGTACAGCAATGAAAATTTTTTAATATTTTGGAATGAATGCTAATAAAAACAACACATCAGAATTTGTGGATGCAGCTAATGTACAGCTTAGAGGAAAACTGGTAATTTTAAATGGATAATCTGAAAAAAATTTAATATTGAAAATCAACCAACTAAGTTTTTACTTCAAAAAGCTACAAAAAAGAAGAGAAAATTAAACTCAGAAAGTAACAGGAAGAAAATAGTAAAGTTAAAAGGAAAAGCAATGAAATACATAAAGAACACAACTTTTATTATTTTTTCCTGTTTTTTGTTTTAGTTTATCTATGAATTTGCTAAAATTTAACACCTATTCAGGATAAAAGCTTTAAGTCAATGTGAAATAAAATGAAATTTCCTGAAACCAACATAACAGATATCAGCAAAAGTCTACAGCTAATGCCATACTTAATGGTGAAATGTTCCCTAAAGTTAGAAACAAAACAATGGTGTCATTCTTACCATTTCTATTCAAAAGAATTTCTGTTCTGAAGGTTATAGACAGTAAAACAAACAAAAAAACAACAACAATAAATGGTATAAAGTTTGGAATGGAAGTAGCACAAATGACACCACTGCCTATAGAGAAAATCCAACTAATTGATAAATTACTAGAACTAATCAATGAATTTAGCAAAAATCATAGGATAAAAGATCAATATATAAAAACTCAATGGGATTTCTTTATACTAGCAATAAACAATTGGAAATTAAATTTTTAAATAATGCCATTTACAATAGCTTCAAGAAAATCAAAGACCTAAGAATTTAACAAAACAAATGCAAGAATTCTACACTGAAAAGTACAGAACACTGCTGAGAGAAATTTTAAAAGACCTAAATAATGGAAATATGTACCACATTCATGGATTAAAAAATGCAGTGTTGTTAAAATGTTGATTCTTTCCAAATGGAACCACAGATTTAACACGATCCAGATCAAAATTCCAGCAGGATTATTTTTGGCAGAAATCGAAAGCTGGTACTAAAATTTATATGGAAATACAGAGAACCTAAAATAGTCAAGATGATCAAAGAAAAAGAACAAAGTTAGAAACTTGAGCTATGTGATTTCAAGACTATAAAGTAAAAGCATTTAAGACAGTTTTTTTAATTGGTGTACACATACAGATTGATAAAACAGAATAGAATCTCCACATATATATGATCAAGGGCCAATACATAAGTTGTATTGGGAAAAGGTAATCTTTCCAACAAAGGGTGCTGGAACAATCCACAAAGAAATAAATCAACCATACCCATCATATACAAAATTAAACTTAAGATTGGTCAAAGACCTAAATGTGCAAGATAAAACTATAAAGTTTCTGGAAGGAGAATATATTCACCATCTTGGTGAAGGCAAAGACTTCTTATACAAGACATGGAAGGAATTAACCATAAAAGAAAAAATGATGAATTTGAGTTCATCACAATTGAAAATTTGTGCTCATCAGAAGACAGGAAAGTAAAACAGCAGGCCACAGACTAGAAGAAAATACGTGCAATTTATAAATCTGATAAATGATTCATACAAGACTTCATAAAGAACAATTACATATCAATAATAAAAAGACAAACAACCCAATAGATAACTGGAAAAATACTTTATCAATTACTTCATTAAAAAAAGATATCTGAATGACCAATAAGTATATGAAAATGTGCTTAACATTAGTCATCAGGGAAATATAAATTAAAGTCACGATGAGATACACACCCACAAGAATGGCTAAAATTAAAAACACTGACAATCACAAGTGTTAGAGTGCAGAGCAACTGAAACTTTCATACATTGTTGTATAAAATGTAAAATGGTATAAATGCTTTAGAGAACTGTTTAGAAATGTCTTATAAACTCTATGACCCAACAATTCCACCCCTGAGTGTACAACCAAGAGGAATGAATGTACATGTCCACAAAAAACTTGTGTAAGATGGTCACAGCAGCTTTATGTATATTGGCCAAAACCTAGAAACAACCCAAATGTATACTAATACAAGAACTGATAAGCAAACTGTGGCATGTTCATGCAATGGAATACTTACGTAGCAATAAAAAGAACTACTCATATCCTTAACAACATGAATGAATCTCAGTAACATTATGTTGACTGAATGAAACCAGACACACACAAAAATATATACCGTTTGATCTCCATTTATATTAATACCTAAATTGAATACATGAATTATTAAGAAATCAGAGTGGTGAATGCCTCAGGGTGGAAGAGGAGGTGCTGATTAGAAAAAGCATACCATTACTTTCTGGGGTGAGGGGAGCATCCTATTATCTTTATGTGGGTAATGATTACATGAGTATTACACATTTGTCATAACTGATCCAGCTATGCTCTTGACACTTGGGCATCTTACTATGTACAAAATATACCTTAATAAAGTACTGCTATCACTAACAAAAGACAGGTAACATCTGACAATTTTCCAAAACTGACAAAAGACATCTAGCCACACATCAAGAAGTCCTATGAACCCCTCAAAAACACAAATAGAAATAATATCATAACTAGATATCATAGAGAGAAAAAGATTTATCTTCAAAAGAGCGTTCACTGACAGCTGACTTCTTAATAGAAACAACAAAAATAAAAAGACCTTCAAAGTATGGAAATAAAATGGCTGCCAATCTAGAATTGCATACACTGAGAGTGTTCTTAAGAAACAAAGGGAAAATAAAGACATTTTCAGACAAACACTAACAGAAAAAATTTATTCCCAGAATGTTACTAGAAGAAATTTAAAAGGATATTATTAGAGAAAAAAATGTCAATCCCAGATAGAAGCATGGAGATAAAAAAACGAAAAAGAGCAAGAAAAAAAAAATCTAAGGAATACTGGCTGCATAAAACAATAATAATCATGTTTCATGGAATAATAATAACATATATATAGCATAAAAGCATAGCATGGAAGTCAGGAGGGAGTAAGAGGAGTTAAAGTCATCAGTCATGAAAGGTAAAAGTAATATTTTATACTGAGCACTGATAGGCCAATGATGCACAATATAATCTGTAGAAAAATGACTAGAAAGATAGTAGAAAACTGAATAACTCAGTAAGACAAAGATGGAGTGATGGAATATTTAAAAATACTTATCAATGCAAAAGAGGCAAAAAGGAGAGGAAAAAGAAACAGAAAATACAGGAGAAACAAAAACAATATAAAAATTGTGGATTTAAAACCAAATATATCAGTAATTATACATATTCGTATTTGGATTAATGCTCCAATTAAACAGCAAAGACCATAAAAACTGAGCTTAAAAAAAGAACTGTATGCTGCTTACAAGAAGCACAAGAAATATAAGAATAAAAAGTTAAAAATAAAAGGATGCAGGGGTTTCCAGTCAAGATGGCAGAATTAACAGTCCCCAGTGACACTCTCTCCCACAAATCAGTTTACCACTATTGAAAAGCAAAGACAGCAAAGCTGGGGCTACAAGAGCTCAGGGGAACAGGAGGAGAGACCTACGGAGTGCATGAAGGCAGGAGAAGCCACAGTGAGAGAAAGAAATGATTGCTCCCACCATTTTGAATCCCGGCCACTTCAAGGCTGGAGCTGGTGAGCGCATGGAGCAGGAGCAGGCAAAAGCTGCTGCCATGCCCGTGGTATGAAGTTGCTTGGAGGCTGCAGGGGAGAAGAGGGCCTTGGTGGCCCCCAGGCCAGCAAGACCACTAATAGGGTTCCTGTGGACCCACACAGGAGCAAGGAGCCAGAACAACTGACAAAAGGGAGCCACTCAGAGGCCAGTGAGTCACTGCAAGAGACCAATGCATGGCCTGTCCCATGGAAAGTGTTTGCAGTGTAGGTGGTAGGGGAGGTGGGCCACCAGGGAAACATTGGGGCACAGCAAGGAGAGCTGATCTGCCCTCCAATCGGCACGGGACTGCTCAGTGCAGACTGGTCAGGAATATAGAACTGCAAGGGGAGCAGTTTGCTGAAAAGACTCAGGTCCAGACAAGAGTTTCTACACAACCCAGGTGTACTGGATCTCATGAGACCTGGAAGTACCTACAAAGTCAACCATTAAAACCTGAGCCTTCCCCAGGGAATCAGAAGCAAAGCAGCAATTTAGCTCAACCACAGGGCTCAAGTGCTTATCCCCACAGGAAGTTCGCCCATTTTAGAAGTTCCAGTGCAGAGTTTAAGTAGTGGGAACAGAAAATAATCCAACACAGAACTGAAAGATAAAACAAAATACCCACAGACCAGAGACAAAGTTTGATATTAACTAGTAAAAGTCTCGCTTCACCAAAGAACACCTACAAAACCTAGAAGGACTGGAAAGCCCCTGGGCCCCCAAGCCAGGGAGGGGGAAGGGCCAAGGGCCTCAGCCATGCCCTCCAACACCCACAACCAGCCCAGCAACAACCACCACCAAGTGCTGCAGGAAGCGCCTCAGGCTCCCAAGTCAGGGCAGTGAGGTGCCTTGGGCCTCAGCCACACCCAACCCAGTGATGACCACTGAGCTGCCATAGGAAACATCCCAGGCTCCCAAGACTGGGCAGTGGAGGACTGAGGGCTTCAACCACAACCCCCCTAACATCTGCACCCAGCCCAGTTGCAAACACTGAACCACCACTAGAAGCCCCCTGGTCTCCTGAGCAAGGGCAGTGGGGGGCCGGGGGCTGTAACTATACCCCCCTGACATCTGCATTCAGTCCAGCAACAACCAAGCCACCTGGTCTCCCTTGCAGGAATGAGGGGAGTGCCATGGACCTCAATCATGCCCCCTTCCTCCTTCTACCACCCTATTTCCTTCCCCCATCCTCTCTCCCCCTCCCCGCAAATGCTCTGAAACAACATCTTAGAATGTAAAAACAGATGGAGCCAGGGACCAACCCATCGTCCCACAACCAAGCACACTACCACTGCCATGGGGTCCACCCAGGGTCCTGATCATGGAGCCAGGGACAAACCCCTCCTCCCACAACCAGGCAAGGAGCACACCAAAAACACCGTTTCCATGTGGGTGGTCCACCACAGCCACCACAATAGCCACGGCTGCCACAAAAGTGGCTAGATGCCACAACCACCATGCAGGTGGCCTCCCAGCCACTCAAGTACATTGACACAAGGAGAGTCTCCAGCAGAGACCAAAGAAAAGAAGAGGATGTCTCTTTCCACAGAGCCCATTCCAGAGTGACAGAAGAAGCATCTGCTCTACGATAATAGTAGGAGACCTGAACACACCTCCCTCAGAACTGGACAGATCATCTAGGCAACAAATCAACAGAGTAACTGTTACTCTTTCAGAAAGAGAGAAGAAACCTCGGGTTATCAGAAATGGGAGTGGGAGGGAAAGAGGGATGGGGAGAGATTGGATAAGGGGTGTAGAGGGTTAGAAATCTTTATTCTCATTTGATTTTTAGAATAGGGTTTTTAGATAATGCATGTATGGGGCAAAAGTCCTTGATTAAGAGACAATAGTCTACAGCCAGCAGGCAAAAGTCTATCTAATCAACTCTAATCATGGTTTAAGTATGGGATTGTATACTTCAATGATTTTAAAGCTAACAGGTGGTTGACATAACAATACTGTTAAGAGATTTTCAAGAATTGTTGTAGGGAAAAATGTGAAAAAATGTGCTAATGGCAAGCTGTCTGTTGATGGAAACTTTAGAGACAATTATACTTATATTTAATCATAAGAATGTAACTTTTGTTTAAAGCATTTCAGGAGAGGTTATATTTTAGATAATGATCGCAGTTTGACCAACTTAGCTTTTCACAAATTGTACTTCAGAATATCACATTTTTAATTTTAATGATGTTACTAGTTTCCATTGTATAAGCTATACTTAGCCATAGATAACTTTTGCCACACGGCCCATGTATTTGTGTCCTTTTGAAATGACTGAATCAACTGATTTTTCTTGTGAAACTTCTTTGTCTTTACAATAAAAAAACAGAAGCTAACTTCAAATCAGGATTGTACCCAGTTTCCTCCTTCTGAGGAGTTGCTGAGGTGCAGTCCTTTTGGGTTTCTCATTGCATTCATGTTGCTTTGAGTAATCCTTTTGTACAACTCCATTACACAGCGAGAAGTGTAACAAAGGGGCATAAAGAATAAGTATGATTTGTAATAATATATATGCTAATAATATTGATTTGATCAACATACATCAATGTTGAACCCCAAAGATATGTATACTCAATTATGATTCAATAAAAAAATAATAAATTTTTAAAATAAATAAATAAAAGGATGGAAAAAGAAATATCATGAAAACTGGTATAGCTATATTAGTTTAAGACAAAATAAATATTAACACAAAAAGCATTACGAGACATAAAGACATGTGTTTCATAATGGTAAAAGTTTCAATTCACCAGGAAGATACTGCATTCTAAATTTGTACTCACCTAATAATAAAGTCTCAAAATATATGCCACAACTATTGACAGAACTACAAGTAGGAATAGACAAATCCACAATCATAGTGAGGGATTTTAAAACTCTACCCTTAGTAACTGATAGAAGAAATAGACAAAAATGCAAGAAGGATACAGAAAATTTGAACTACACAATTAATGAATTTGGTTTAATTTACATACACAGAACACTGTACAAAAGACTGCCAAATAAAAGTTCTAAGTTACAGGAACATTTACAAAAGTGACCATATGCTCAGCCCTAAAGGAAGTATAAAAAATGTCAACAGAATGAAATAATACAAAGTATGTTATCTGACCACAGAGGGATCAAGTTATAAAGCATCCTTCTAATGACCCTGCAGGAACTTAGACATCAGCATGGCACAGGAGGTTTTACCCAGTGCAATAATAAAAAGGCTTCCTTCACAAAAGGATTGAAAAGGAGACATTAAACTTTGATTATTCAACAATAGCATATTTTTGCACATTAAAAAAATTAAACAAAACTAACACAACAAATTATTAGAATTAAAAAGTGATTTAGAGAGGTTACTGGATACAAGATCAATATACTAAAATTAATTTCATGTTTACATACTAGCAACAAAGGGTTAGAAAATGTAATTTTAAAAAGATATATTTGTACAATCAATATGCTTTAATAAAAATTTTTTTAAAGATATGTTATTGACAATAACATCAAAAATTAAATACCTAGGAATAAACTGCATGAGAGACATCTAAGACATTTACACAGAAAACTACCAAACAGCATTGAGAGAAACTAAAGAAAGCCTAAATAAATGAAGAAATATAGCATGCTCATGGACTGGAAGATTCATTATTAAAAAGATGTCAGTTCCCCAAACTGATTAAGATTATCCCCACATAGACTTAAGGCAATCCAAATAATAATTCTAGCAGTTTGAGTGTTTGTTTGTGTTTGACTTGACAAACTCTTTAACTTAGCAAAGAGCTAGGAATAGACAGGATATTCCTGAAGCAGGAGGAAGAAAAGAAGGTGCAGAAGGAGAAAGCACAGAAAGAGAAGGAAGCAGGTGAGGACAAGGAAAAGAAAGACAGCAACAGCAATAAGTGGGAAGACTTGCAATGACAGATATCACATTTTATTATTAACCTACAGTAATTAAGACAGGTGTATTGGCAAAAGGAAAAATACACCAACTGAACCAAATAAAGAATCCAGAGACAGAACCATCTTTAAATGTCACTCAATTTATGACAAAAATGATACTACAGAGCAGTAAAGGAAGGACAATTTTTTCAATAAATGATGTTGAGTCAATTGGCTATCCATAAGAAAAAAGAATTGACCTTTATCTCACACCATACAGAAAAATTAACTCCAGATACATATAAATGGTAAAATCAAAGATTATAGAAGATAACAAAATATCATCATAGTTTTGGGGTAGGGAAAGATTTTCTTAGATAATTTATAAAAACAACTAAATATAAAGAAAAAGATTGCTAATTTGATTACATTAAAAATAAGAACTTCAGTTAATCAAAAGACATCATTAAGAGAGTAAAAAACGAGTCTGGTCTAGATGGCACTATAGACAGTTCCCAGCATCACTCTCTCCCACAAATCAATGAATTTACAACTATAAAAATGTAACAACAGCCAAGCTGGGGCCACTAGAGCTCAGGGGAAGAGGAGGAGAGACCTATGGAGTGCATGAAGGCAGGAGAAACCACGATGAGAGAAAGAAAAAACTGCTCAGAGTGTTTCAGGCCACGGCTGCTTTAATACTGGAGCTGCTGAGCTCATTGAGCAGGAGCCGGCAGAAACCACAGCTTTGCCCTTTAGATGAAGTTGCTTAGAGGCGGCAGGGGAGAAGAGGGCCTTGGTGGCCCCCAGGACAGCAAGACCACTAATAGGGTTCCCGCAGACCCACACAGGAGCAAAGAGCCAGAACAACTGAAAAACGGAGCCATTCAGAGGCCGGTGAGTCATCGCAAGGGACCAGAGCACAGCCTGTCCCATGGGAAGTGTTTGGAGCACAGGCGGTGGGGGAGACAGGCCCACTGGGAGAACACTGGGACACAGCAAGGACAGCTGATCCACCCTCAGTCAGCACAGGAGCACTCAGAGGAGACTGGTTAGGAATGCAGATTTGCATGGGGTGCAGTTTGATGAAAAAACTCAGGCCCAGATGACAGTTTCTACACAACCCAGATGCACTGAGTCTCAGGAGAGTCAGAAGTACCTATAATGTCAACCATTAAACCCTGAGCTGCACAAAAAGTCTTCCCTAGGGAAAAAGCAGCAAAGCAGCAATTTAGCTCAACCACACATCTCAAGCACTGGTTCCCACAGGAAGTTCCCCCACTTTAGAAGTAAGCAAAGGACAAAAAATTAGCTCCAGCCCAGGGACACCACCAGCGCCTCAGGGCCTGCCCATGGACCTACGGCATGGAGCTGGAGACCGGACCCCACTCCCACATTCAGGCACACCACCACCACCCCGGGGCCCTGCCCGGGGGTCTGGGGCAGGGAGCCAGGGACTGGACCTCTCCACCCATAACCTAGCACACCGCCAGCACCAAGGAACACGCCAAAAACATCACCTCCACGTGGGTGGCCCACCACAGTAATCACGGCTGCCACAAAAGTGGCTAGACATCACAACCACCATACAGATGGTCCACCAGCCACTGGAGTGCAGTGACACAAGGAGAGCCACCAGCAGAGACCAAAGAAAAGAATAGGATGTCTCTCCCCACAAAGCCCATTCTAGAGTGACAGAAGAAGCATCTGCTCTACGATAATATTGGGGGACCTGAACACACCTTTCAGCATTGGACGGATCATCTAGGCAGCAAATCAACAGAGTAATCATTACTCTTTCACAGGGAGAGAAGAAATCTAGGGTTATCAGTGGTGGGAGGCAAGAGGGAGAGGGGGATAGGGAGAGATTGGACAAGGGGCATTAAGAATAAGTACAATTTGTAACAATGTACATACTAGTAGTACTGATTTGATCAACATATGTCAACACTGAATCCCAAAAATATGTATAATCAACTATGATTCAATAAAAAATCAATTTAATTAATTTATTTATTTATTTTAAAAAATACTTTTTCAAAGTTAATTGGAGAAATAGTAAGAAAAAAAAAAGTTAAAAAATAACCCCCTCACTGGCCAAGCACCAAAGAGAGAGAGAGAGAGAGAGAGAGAGAGAGAATGAAAAATAAAAAAGGATATATATAACTGACAAATATTATATAAAGAGGATATACAAATAGCCCATAAACATATGAAAAAGTGTTCAACTTCATTAGTAATCAGGGAAATGCAAATTGTAACCACAATAAGGCTTGAAAGTGGCTAAAATTTTCAAAATTAACAAAACAAAGTATTGTCCAAGACATGGAATATAAGACAAAAAGAACTCTCATACACTGATAATGGGAGTACAAATTAGTACAACCACTTTGGAAAGATGTTTGCCATTATCCATTGAAGTGGATATATGCACACCCTCTGATCCAGCAATTTCACCCTAGGCATACATAACAGAAATGTGTGCATGTGTGCACCAAAAGACAGTAGAAGGATGTTCACAGCAGTATAATTTATTACAGCCAAAAAGCGGTAACAACCCAAATGTTCATTAATAGTAGAATGGATCAGTAAACTGTGGTACATTTATTTGGTAGAATACACATAGCGATAAAAATTAACAAACTACAGTTATCCTCCACACCATGGACAAATCACGCACATACACACACACTCACGCACTCTAATAAATAATGGACGATTCCACTTCTATAAAATTCACAAACAGACAAAACTAATCTCTGGTGCTGGAAGTCAGGTCAGTAGTTAGCTCTAGAGTAAAAGGAAGAGAAAATCATTGACGGGGAATACGTGGTGGGAAGTGTTCCATGTACACTTGTAATTTATGTGTTTTGCTGTATGTGTATAATGTACTAATAAAAAAGTTTTAAAACACTTTAATTATGTGGAAATAAAATCAAGATAATTTAAAGATAATGAAGAACTTAATAATGGGGAAGTTATGACATAAAAGCACTAGTAGACCTTGCCATACTCAACTTGCATACATCTCAAGAATCCAATTACACCACGTGGGGTTAGATATTCAGTAGCCTAAACCAAAGTTTAACCTTGTGCTATCTTTAGTTACTCTCTATCTACTTTTACAACAGTCTCTATCGTGGAAATGCATGTCTTGCACCCCACCTTTTGTTTCATAGTTCAAATGGAAAATAAAGAATAACTGACACTGCTCTTTGCTAACAAAGGTTAACTTATTTACTAGTTGGGATGTTGAAACAAAAAAATTGCTAAAAAATTTCCTTCTCCCCCACAGAAGCAGAGCTGCATAGAACACCACAAGGGCTATTTTCATTATCAAGAAACTTAAGTTATAATTTTTTGCATCTTTTTTTAACAGGAGAAAATACATTTTAATTATGTATACATGGGAGTCCCCAAAATACATGAGACTCTAATTTTTTTATCTTTAAGAGTCATATTTAATGATCAAAATAACTGGAGTAGTTGTCATTGACATACACTAATAAATCAAAGAGAAGTAAACATTGGAGATCAACAAATCCTCATTATTTGATCTTCTTCATATGAGCTATAAACACACCTACCTTAACTATGTTTAAAAAGCAGTACATAATTTATAGATATATATAGTATAGTGAAATTATGGTGAATTACTAAAAATAATTAAATTTACATGTGTTCCTAGTGTTATTCTTTAAACTTTTCTGTATTTAAAATTTTTATAATGAAAGGTTGGATGGAATCTAGTATAATTACATACAATATGTTCTTAATTTTATTTTAAAATGTGCATTAAAAAAATGAAGAGAAATACACCAATGTTACCAATGGTCATTTCTGGGTGGTGGGTTTTTTTTTTTTTCCTTCCTTACATATTGTTGTAATTTTTCTATAAGCAAATTTTCCTTTTATAAAAGAATAAAACTTAGTTTTTAAAGAGGAAGTAAATCACTGTGAAAATATAGAAAAGTTGCTGGTTTCTAAGAAAGCATTTAATCCTTGAGCTTCCAAGTCCATGAAATCCTATCTCCACATAATTTTTATTATTAAGAGTATTTGGGATCATAGTGCCAACTAAATACTGATGATACCCTTTGGTATTTCTATCATTGCAGCAGGCATTGCAGAAGAATTCTAATGTTCTAGCTAAAGTTTAATTAAAGAACTGAATTGACAAAAGTGACATCATACTCATTAGAGTAGAAAAATGTGGGGTTTAGATCCAAGCTGTGCCACTTATAATGTGTGTGAATTTAGGCACATTACTTAAACTCTGTGTCCCACTCCTCACCTGCAGAACTAAAATAAGAAAACCTACTTCCCAAGATATTTTATGAGGATTAATTGAGTAAATATCTGTAAAACCTCATATGGTGCTTGGCCTATAAATTGTGTTCAATTAGGAGAAGGCTAAAAACTTTGATAAGATAATAAGCTAAACAAATGTCTAACAAGCAGCCAGTGCTGGATAAATAGTAATATACAGATCAGAATGATTCATTTTTTCCATGATCTTTTATTTCCTACCTAGAATGCCACAGTCTACTGGAAGGGGAGTTCCAGGAAAGCTATTTCTCCAGTGCCTAGGACGGTGCCTGGCAAGCAGCACACATGTCAGAACACACTGTTGAAAGAATGGAGGTATGGACATATGATTGCAAGGACAGGTTGAAGAATGAATGCCTTTAAAGATATCTTGGTCAGATAGCCCAAGAGACAATGGAAGACTTGCTCTGATCTTAATAGGCATTTATCTCATAGATCCTGCAAAAGCATTTGACAAAATTCAACATCCCTTCATGATAAAGACTCAACAAATTAGGTGTAGAAGGAAAGTATCTCAACACAATAAAAGTCATTTATGACAAGCCAACCTCCAGAATTATCCTGAATGGGGAAAAACTGAGGGCCTTTCCCTTAAGAACAGGAATAAGACAAGGATGCCCACTCTCTTCACTACTATGTAACATAGTACCAGAGGTGCTAGCCAGAGCATTCAGGCAAGAGAAATGAATAAAGGAAATCCAGATTGGAAAAGACAAAGTCAAACTGTCTCTATTTGCAGATGACATGATACTATATATAGAAAAACCTAAAGACTCTATCAAAAAACTCCTAGAGCTAGTTAATAACTTTGGTAATGTTGCAGGATATAAAATAAATGCCCCAAAATCAGTTGCATTTATATACTCAAATAACCAACTAACAGAATGAGAAATAAAGAAAGTTAAGTACATTTACAATTGTCACCAAAAAAAAAATAAAATACCTAGTAATCAATTTAACCAAGGAGGTGAAAGACCTCTACAATGAGAACTAAAAACCACTTCTGAAAGAAATTAAAGAAGACATGAAAAGATGGAAAGATATTCCATACTCCTGGATTGGAAGGATTAACATTGTGAAAATGTCTACACTACCCAAAGCGATCTACAGATTCAATGCAACCCCTATCAAAATACCAAAGACATTCTTCACAGAAATGGAAAAAACAATCTTACCTTTCATATAGAACAACAAAAGACCCTGAATAGCCAACGCAATCCTGAGCAAAAAAAATAAAGCCCGAGGCAAGGCATAACACTACCTGACTTCAAATTATACTACAAAGCTATTGTAACCAAAGCAGCATGGTACTGGTATAAAAACAGACATTCAGACCAGTGGAATAGAATTGAGAACCAACCCAGAAATCACCCCTCAGGCTTATAGCCATCTGATATTGGACAAAGGCAACAAAAATCTACACTGGGGAAAAGATTGTCTCTTCAACAAGTGGTGCTGGGAAAACTGGAAATCCATATGCAGAAGAATGACACTAGATATGCATCTCTCACCACACACTAAAATCAACTCAAAAATGGATGAAAGACGTAAGTATAAGACCTGAAACTGTAAAATTACTAAGGGAAAATATAGGTGAAACACTCCAGCAACTAGGTCTGGGCACAGACTTTATGAACAGGAGCCCGAAAGCACAAGCAGCAATAGAAAAAATAAACGAATGGGACTACATCAAACTAAAAAGCTTCTGCACAGCAAAGGAAACAATCAACAGAGGGAACCAACAACCTAAAGAGTGGGAGAAAACTTTTGCAATCTATGCATCCAACAAGGTACTAATATCTATAATATACAAGGAACTCAAACAATTGTATAGTAAAAAATATAACCCAATTAAAAAATAGGCAAAGGAGCTAAATAGACATTTTTCAAAGGAAAACATACAAATGGCCAACAGGTACATGAAAAAATGCTCAACATCACTAGTCATCAGGGAAATGCAAATTAAAACTACATTGAGATACCACCTCACTCCAGTTAGACTGGCTATAATCAAACAGACAGTGAATTACAAATGCTGGCGAGGGTGTGGAGAGAATGGAACACTCCTACACTCTTAGTGGGACTGTAAATTAGTACAACCACTATGGAAAACATTATGGAGGTTTCTCAAACAACTACAGATAGATCTTCCATATGATCCAGCAAACCCTCTTCTGGGTATATACCCAAAGGAATGGAAATCATCATGTCAAAGGGATACCTGCACTCCCATGTTCATCGCAGCTCTGTTCACAATAGCCAAGACATGGAACCAACCTAAATGTTCATCGACGGATGATTGGATAAGGAAACTGTGGTATACATACACCATGGAATACTACTCTGCCATAAAAAAGAATGAAATACTCCCATTTGCAACAACATGGATGAGCCTGGAGAAACTTATGTTGAGTGAAATAAGCAAAGCACAGAGGGATAAATACCGCATGTGCTCACTCATAAGTGGGAGCTCAGAGAGAAAGAAGGAAGGAAAGAAAGACCATAGTAGTGCATGGACTTGAAGAGGGAGACAGCACACCTAGGGATACAAAGTGGAGTGGGGGGGAAGGGGAGCAGGGGAAGGAGGTTGGGGATAATTGGGTGGGGGACATGGGGTACAAATGCAATTTGTGGTAATAGGTATACAGCCAGTATGAATCTGGCCCCCACATCATGGGGACGAGGGATGACAATCAGCTTTGTATGTCATGAATATTCATAACCAAAAAAAATAGGCATAGGCTGAACTATTTCAGTGAAGACAGGTTTGGCTAGCTCTTCCTGCAGTTTATATCCACAGGGGTAAGTGGAAGCAGCTGTCAGTCTGCTGGGCCTCTGGGGTGCTCTGAACAGGCAAATCTCACCAAGTGGCTTCTCCTTTTTAAAACCAGTACCCAGTCTCCCTTTGCCATTAAGATAAAATCTGAACTCCTTCACAGGCCCTATCAGCCTTTCTGCTTACCTCTGGCTACTCTACTCTCACTCCACTGTCTACCTGCATTTGACTTTTTCCAGTTCCTAAACACTATCATGCTATCTTTTGCCTCCAGGTCTGAACCCATGCAGTTCCTTCTGCCTCAAACTCACATTTTATCCACTCATGGCTCACTCTCCTTCTGACATCTAGTATGTATGTACACACCCTTCAGGTATCAGCTTAAATGTCACTCACCCAAGAACCTTTCTTAACAAATACCCCTCCCCAAATTTTGTCTTCCCACAGCCCTCTGTATTTGCTCTACCTTAGCATTTATTACATTGTAAGGCAGTTTCTGGGTCTCTCTCCCACAACCAGAATGTAAGCTCCAAGATGCTAATTTTGGTCTGTTCTGTTCACTGCTTTACCAGCAGTGCCTACAATGATGCCTGGCTAATAGCAGACACCCCATAAATATTTATTAATTTCCATATCTATACTGTATTAAAGCTTCACAAGGTCAAGCTTTTTGTTGGTTCCTGTATCCTCAACAAAAAGTACGTGTCTGGCACATAGAAGTTACTCATCAAATATTTACCAAATGAACTTATTGGATACTGATTACCCATTCATACATCATATAAGTTAAGTACTTATTTCAAGATCTAATGACATTTCACCTTTATTCTATCAATGCTTCCGAATTTCTTTATTCTATCAATTCTATCAATGCTTCCAAATTTCTTGCTGCTTTTACATTCAAATTATTCACTTAGCAACACTTAAACACTCTCTCCTATCGGTGATAGAGAACACCAATGATACCAATTTTAAAAATTTACTTACTATTTACCTTCATTGTTTTATTAAAGTTATTGTTACCACTTATTCTGTGTTTAGAATAAGCCCACCAAAAGCCATCAAAGCCCAAACAGCAGGTGATGGAGTTTGGATGTGTTGTCCCCACCAAAACTCATGTGGAAATCTGATCCCCCATGTGGCAGTGCTAGAAGCTGTTTGAGTAATGGGGGCAGATCCCTCATGAATGGATTAATGCTCTCCCTGGGGAGGGGGATTAATGAATGAGTTCTCGCTCTATTAGTTCCCATGAGAGCTTGTTGTTTAAAAGACCCTGGCACCTCCTCTCTCTCTCTCTCTTGCTTCCTCTCGCCATGTGATCTGTTTGTACCCGCCAGCTGCCTGCCACTTTCCACCATGAGTAGAAGCAGCTTGAGGCCCGTGCTAGATGCAGCTGTCCCAGAATCGTAAGCCAAATAAACCTCTTTTCCTTATAAATTACCCAGTCTCAGTAATTTCTGTTATAGCAACACAAAATGGACAGGTATTAATATCTCAAACACTTGACTTTAAATCTTTCATCAGGAACACAAATCAGACACCTGAATTATATTAAATCTCCTTCGAATCACCTCAAATCACCTTTGTAAAGCCAAGTATGCCAACAAATAGTAGATTCTCAGAACATCAGCATACAATCCTACAATAACTTGAATAAAAGCCAACCTTGCAAAAACATCCACCTTTCCATTTTCAGAAAAACATGTATGCAATTAAGTGGGGTGAGAAGGTGGGCAGGGACAACAGAAACTTTATTATCTATAGGTTTCCTCTTTTATTTTACAGTATATAAACATAAACAAGCCCCTAAGACCTGGGGGTTCTTTATTTGTTTGTTTTGCAGGGGTTTGGGGTAGATATCTGTCATTATATTTAGTATTTACCTCTCATTAATTCCATCAAGATTCATCAATTGTTGACTCTTCCTAACCAACTAGGCTATCGGGATCATTTAATTTTTACCTAGTGCATGAGCTGGTAATGTTGAAAGTGCTAAAATTCTTAGAGCAGGATTAGCCAGTTGGGGTTTTTGCTAACTGATGAGCAAACCTGCAGCATTACTCTCACTGCTCATGCCTTTGTACTGAATGTTAGCAAGAGTTAAGACCATAGGCAGGTTGCATAGCAAATGGGATTGGAACTTGGGCAATTGCTATGCTGTCATAAACACTTTTGAAATTAATTTTAACTTATTTTTAAACCACCTAGTTTCAGAAAGGATTTACGACAATGTCTAAAGGCACAGTAAACATAATCCAGCAAGATAAAAATATATATACAAGTAGAAATACAGGAGAAATAAAGATGGGGCATCACAGGGCTCTTCGCTTCTTACCTGTGTACTGCAACCCCCTGTACTCGCTTATTGCCCCAGGAGGTTTTAAATTGGGCCAGTAGTGGAAAAGCATTTGCACAGCTGGAGGTTTCACTTGTGAAGGCCCATAGGCGATCACATACAAAAGATCCTAAGGGAAACACGAAGCATATTTTGATTTAGCATCATCAAATAAAAATAAAGGTATCTCATTCAATATTACCAAAGCAGTGAAAACTCTAATAGAGAGGTTGAGGTGGGTAATTTCCCTGGGATCTCATCATCCAGGATGCATTACAGATTAGATCACATTTTAATTTGTTTATTGATCTGTCCGTAAATGAGCCCGCAGGTAGAGTTCAAAGAACACTATCTTTTAACGAATTCTTCTCCAATGAGATTAATGTTAAAGATTTCAGAATAGCATGTCAGTTTGCCAAACACTGCGTATTTAAAAAATATTTTCCTAATCACATTTCCTATTAGAAAGAAGACAGATTCTCAACCAACCTTTCAAATTATATAAAATTATTTGTCATGAATATAATAGCTGCTTAATTCCCAGAATAAGATACATCCAATTACTATATGTCAAGACACTCTGTCCTTAAAGTATCATTTCTGCTTTAAGTGATAATTAACCAGTAAAGAATTATAGGTTTTGCCACATCAAAATAATAAGACATCAATAAAAATAACCTAAACAACATATTAAATGCAAACAATTTTTACTATACATATAAATAAGTTTGTGAGGAGGGTTAAATTTGACCCAAAACTTACTTTCCAGACTTCTTGTTTATATTTCATGAGACATTCCAGTAATTGACAATGATATACTGTAAGGAAGAAAATGTAATTTGTACATGAAATCTAAATACCAGACAAAACATTCTTTGAGATATAATAAACTACTTTAGTATGACTTTTCATTCTAATCATTAAATTAGAAGTGACTTATCTCCTTATGTTTATACAGTACTTTTCAGAAATCATGTAAGCCCTTGACTTTATCAAGCTCTTTTCAAAGTATTTATTTACTTTATTGCGAAGTATTTCATACATCTTATTAACAGAGGATATATTAAGAAAAGTCCCTAGTAATCATATTTCTATAACATAAACTTGTATCAACGTAATGAAGAACTACATAAGGGGAAAAAATAGCCCAATAGGATCATAAATAAAAGCTCACATTTATTGAGTATCCATGATGTGCCAGGTATTGTGCTAAGAGCTTTATATATACTATCTCACAACCACCATGTTACAATCAGGAAACAGAGCCTTAGTTTCCTATTTTGCCCAATGTTGAAGAGATAGCAAGTGACAGACTGATGGATTAGAATTGGAGCTTTACCATTTGATCATCAATTCCATCTTGTAAAAGAATTTTTAAAAGCTGCACAACAGCAAGCCTCCTTGATTTGCCTGTCTTCACTTGGGGAAGATACAGTACCTTCATCCTAGTTAGGTGCCTGTTTGACACCTTCCCTAATCTATATTCCAAGCCTATCATGACACTGAAGCAGGTCTCATTTTCGTCACCAATGGCCTCTGTGGTGGTCCATCCAGTGGAAATTTTTCAGTCTGCATCTTACTTAACTTTTCAGCAGTACTCAGTACGGCTGACCATTGTCTCGTTTTTAAAACACTATTCCTTGGCCTCATGACATGACAAGAATCTCTCCTATCATCTGTGGTGCACAGTGTTGTTGCTACTCAACTGCTATCAACAACCCTTTCTTCCTCATCCACCTGCCAATATACAAACTAGAAAAGCAAGACTCCCTTGCAGCTGGAGATAGCCATACGACTCAGTTCTAGACAGTAAGAACTAAGAGAGAATCTGCTGGGGAACTTCTGAGACATTTTTTTTTTCTCAGATAGAAGTAAAAAGGGACCAGGAAGCCTTTCTCTAATGACCCTGACTGATCCTATTACCTTTTTTTGGATGTGGTTATATGAAGACATAATAAACTCCACTGTGGCAGCCACTTTGCAAACACGAGGGGGAGTCCAAAAGAAACACAAAAATGCCATCTCAGCCCCCTGATATTGTGGAGCTATCTTCAAGGCTTAATAGTAGGCTATTAAATAAATGACAAACATGCTTGTAGTTTAAAGCCTCTGTTAGTCAGCCAAAGAAATCCTAATAAATACAATCTCTCTTCCTTGGCAATCTCATCTTCCTCGACTGGGCCATTTTCTGCTGGAATTTCTGAAAGCTTGGTCATGGAACCACTCCACTTTTCACTCTATGCTCTCTCCTGAGCAACCTCACACTCATTCAACTTCACTACCCACCTATGTGCAATTCACTGAAGGTCACTGGACACTTAAGTGTAGGCTCAAAGTTCTTTACCTCTAGTCTAAAGCTCTGTTCTGAGCTCCAGATCCACAATACAACTACATAATTACCATCTTCTCTTAGATGTCTCAAAGATACCTTGAATACAGCATGTCCAAAACAGCTCTCATGATCTTCCCTCAGAAGCCTGAAGTTCTTCCAATAGTTCTTCCTTTATCAGTGAATAGAACCACCATGCATCCAGCTATTGCAAGCCAGGAACGCATTATATGCAATATGTCACCAAGTCCTACCAATTTTACTCTCTAAATAGCTCTCAGATAGATCCACTTTTCTCAGTTTCAACTGCCCCTGCCTTTAGCATACCCAGACAAATGCAGTGACGTCTTTATTGGTCAATTTATATTCAATCTGGCCTCCTTTCAATCCATTCTCAACTGCAACCAGCTAGACACACGCATATGCTCAAAGTCCTTCAGGGGCTTCCCATTGGACTTGGAGTAAACACAGGTCTCCCTAACACTGCCCCAACATCCCACACGTTCTGGCCCATGGAACTCTAAGTCTCATCTCACACCAGGCAGCCCTCACTCCGAGTTCCAGCTACACTGATCCTTCGGTCTCACCTGCTTGCCAGGTGACAGGAGATTCCTCTGCTCAAACCATCCTCCTCCCCTTGTAGGCCTTGTTAACAATGTTCTTCCGTCAGGTCTCAGACCAACGGTTACAGAGAAGCCATCCCTGATCTCCCCAATAAAAGCAAAATCCCCTTTTATAGAGACTCATAGCACAACACACTTGAAGCACTTGTTGCAACTGAAACTTTACACTTGATTTTATAATTATTCGATTAATAGTTTCTCCTCCCCCTCCCCCAACCATATGATAAGCTTCATTAGATAAGGGCAGGGGTCAGTTCTACTTTGCTAACCATAGTGTCCCCAGTGCCTGGCACATAGTGGATACTCAGTAAGGATTTATTGACTAGTCACTCTAGAATTGGAATGTTGTTCTGAAGCCATCACTGACTTCTCAAATGCAGATGTTCCAGGACACTTTCGCTTACAGAGCATCTGCTATTCTCCATGGGTCTGCTACAAGAATCCTGTTCAGGGCAGTCCACTGACTGCCCCATGAACAGACATGGAATGTCCCTTTGTTTAAACTGCTTTCCCCTCCCAGAATTCCCACTTACCCTATCAATCAACTCTGTCCATGTTTAAGAGCCATACTTTGCTCATGTGACCTAAAGCCTTTCCCAATCATTTCAATCCGTAGAACTCTCTCCCTCTGATGAATTAATACTGTCTGCAGTATTTATTTGGTATTTTCCATGTACTACTTTACATTGCTAATTAATGATTTATGTGAATATATCTGATCTTCCCAGATGGACATAAGTTCCATAGCAAGCACCAAACCTTACATTTTTGTGTTGTTTTCACAATGCCTAGCACAGAGCCCTGTACATAGAAGTTACTCGATGAATGCCTGTTATTTGAGCAAGGACTGTGCTCTATCTGCCACTTTCTGCTTTTCCCAATACAAATTCAAACAACAGAATTACACCCTAATACTTAGTACCAGAGAGCCCCTGGCAAATACTGCCTCTTTCTTTTCCACATCACAAGACTAGTTTGGGGTCTCAAATGTAATTCCTAGTATAGAAAAGCTGGTTATAAACATCCCCCATGAACAAATGAAGATACAATAACTGTATCTGGCCATAGTAATTTTCCAGTGAAACATTCAACTTCAAGAAGAATATGGTAAATTGTCGAGATTAGCATTGCTGTTTATTGAGCATTTATAATGTGCCAGTCACTATGCTAAGTAAGCACTTCACGTACACTTAACTCATTAAATCCTCACAACAACATTTTAAAGTACAGCAAAAAGAATTATTCCCATTTTGCAAATGAGGAAACTTGATAGTAAGGAGGTTAAAGAACTTGCTCAAGGTTACATTAACTAGTAATTTGCAGGTGAGCTCAGGTGTGAATCCACATACATCTAACCTCAAACCACATGATTTTACCCACTCTGCTTTACTGCCTCCCAACTTGGAAATTAGGACTAAAGCCTCATGATGAGACTAACTAGATTCTAAATGAAGGTTTTTTTTCCCAGAACATAATATATTATAAATACAACTGATATTTCAATGGTCCTATAAGCTAGACAGAGTGAGATATGAGAATATAACTTCCCCCAAAAAACACATTTTCACTAAATTCATATAATAATCATAAGAGATTTCATACTTAAGGGATGTTATAGACTGACTGTTAGTGCCCCCTAAGAAGTTATATGCTAAATCCTAATCCCTAAGGTAATGGTATTAGGAGATGGGGCCTTTGGGAAGTGAATAGATCATAGGATTAGTGCACTTATAAAAGAGGTTCCAGAGAACTCCCTTGCCCTTTCTGCCATATGAGGACAGAGCAAAATGACAGCCATCTATGAACAAGGAAGCAGGCCCTCACCAAACCACTGAACCTATCAGCACCTTGATCTTGGACTTCTCAGACTCCAGAATTGTGAGAAATAAATGTTTGTTGCTTATAAACCACCCAATTCACGATGTTTTTGTTACAGCATCCCAAATGGACTATAATGGAAAATTGGTACTGAGAAGTGGGGTGCTGCTATAATGAATATCTAAAAATGCAAAAACAGCTTTACAACTGGATAATAGGTAGGGGCTTGAAGAGTTTTGAGTTGAATGCTAGAAAAAAACTACACTGCTATGAATGGACCTTTAAAAGCAATTCTGGTGAAGGCTCAGAATGAAAAGAGGAGAGTTGTGCAGAAAGTCTCAGTCTTTTAGAGAATAACTAAGTAATCCTGAGCAGAATATTGGTAGAAATATGGACAGTAAAGGCAATTATGATGAGGTCTCAAGCAGATATGAGGAAATGCTACTGGAAACTGAAGGAAAGGCGCTCTTTTTTATAAAATGGCAAAGAACTTGGATGAATTGTCTTCATGTCCTAGTGTTTTGTGGAAGGTAGAAATTTTAAGTGATGAAATTGGATATTTGGCTGAGGAAATTTCTTAACAAAGTGTTGAAAGTGCAGCCTGGTTTCTTCTGACTGCTTATAGTAAAATGCAAGAAGAAAAAAATGATTTAAAGACAGAATTGTTAATCAAAGAGGAAGCAGAACTTAAAGATTTGGAAAATTCCCGGTCTATCTGTATTGAAAGGATGAGAAAACTTGTTAGGGAGAGAACAGTGAGGGTGTAGCCAAGTGACCATTTAATAAGAAGATTAGTCAGCTAGGAACTATTGTCCAAAACAAGGCAAGAATGACCTCAAAGGCAATTCAGAAATCATCAGAGATGTCCCTCCCCTCACAGGCCCAGAATGCAAGGGCACTGTGGGAAGAATGGTTTCAAAGAAGAAGCCATTGGAACTTCTGAGACCTCAGGGCATGTCAACTGGCACTGCCTAACATTGCAGGCTCCAGTTTGCACATTCCACAGATGTCCTAAGTGCAGCCCTTTTTGCCCCAGTGCAGCATGCACTGCACCAGCAAAGCTGGAGGGGTATATCTGCCTCCACCTAGATTTCAAAGAATGTCCAGGAGAGCCAGGACCCCACCCCCAGAGAGTCAGAAGCAAAGGACTGCAGCCTGCAACAGCAGGGCCCATGCAGAGAACCACTGTAGGGGTGGAGTCACCATGGAAAGCCCCTACTAGGGCAATGGCCAGCAGGGATATGGAGGCAGGGCCACCCAAACCCATAGGAGCAGGGCCTTGGGGTCCGAACCCCTACCTGGCAAAGCTGTGGGAGCAGAACCACCATCCCAGTGAGTCCAGAAGTGGCTTCTCTGCCCCAGTGGGCCTGGGAGGCAGAGTATCAGTCAAAGAAGATTATTCTTGAGCCTAAAGGTTTAACGTTGCTTGGTTTGGGACTTATTTGGGACCTGTTACCTATTTCTTCTTTCCCATTTCTCCCTTTTGGATGGGAATATCTATCCTATGCCTGTCCCACCACTGTATTTTGGAAGCATTTAACTTGTCTGATTTCAGAGGCTCATACCTAGAGAGGAAATTGCCTCAGGATGAATCGTACCTTGAGTCTCACCCATATTGATTTAGATGATATACACATGAGGTATTGGACTTTGCACTTTTGATTTGATGCTGGAACAAGTTAAGACTTTGGGGGTTACTGGGATGGAATGAATGTATTTTGCATGTGAAAAGGATATGAGTTTGGGGAGGCGAGGGGTGGAATGTTATAAACTGAATGTTTGTATTCCCTGAAGTTCATATGTTAAATCCTAAACCCCAATGTGATGGTATTTAGAGGTGGGGCCTTTAGGAGGTAATGAGGTCATGAGGGCAGAGTCCTCATGAATAGGATTAGTGCCCTTATAAAAGAGGCCCCAGAGAACTCCCTTCCTTTCCACCATGTGAAGACACATTGACAATATGGCCATCTAGGAGCCAGGAAACAGGCCCTCACCAAACACCAAATCTGCTAGCACCTTGCTCTTGGACTTCCCAGCCTCCAGAACTATGAGAAATAAATCTTCACTATTTATAACCACCCAGTTTATGGCATTTTTGCTGTGGCAGCCCAAACAAACTAAGACAAAAGATGACACTCCAAACTAAGGAGGGTTAAGATTTTGAAATGAAAAAAACTTTTTTCCTCATCGTGAGTAAAAAACTCAAAGATTGTTTATATGTAACTAAGCAGATGGCTAAACACAGTGCCACCAAATTTGTTCACTTTCCAAATAAACATTAAATGAAAATAAAAATTGAGTTCATATATTAGTATATGAATCCAACAATCAGCCTCTTTTGTAGGTCAGTTTTCCAAAGTTCATCTGCAATTATACTGATGAATAGAAACCAAACAAGAGTAAGTCACATGAAAACCTACCCACCATCATTAGTAATTAAAGAAATACAAATCAAAATGAGAAATTATTTTTTATCTGGCCAACTCTGTACACATTTTTTAATACTCAATGACAGGTCACAATGAGACAAGTACTTTTATATATAACTAGTGAGAATATTGAAAAATTTTCAAGCCCTTTAACCCATTAATACCATTTTTATTAATTTATTCTAAGGAAATAATCACAAATGTAGTAAAAAGTTTATGTTCAAAGATATTTATGTACCATTACAGTAGCAAATTCAGTAAAATATTAACAGTTGTTATCTTTAGTTGTTAGAATTACAGGTGATTTTTTGTGTTTCTAATTTAACTATTTTTATACAATTATACTCAACCAATTTCCAGTCAATATTCTAAAATTATGTTCTCAAATATTCTAAAAATATCAATGGCCAGCAAGATCACTGCTAATAGCAATAGGCAAGGGAAATTTATTTCAACTCAAAAGTGTGTTCTCTAACACATCTCCAACTTTCTAGTCCATCAAGAGAAGTTCTCGTATGAGAATTTTCAGCCTGCTTGTTTAATGTCTTCTTTAATTACTGGTTTTGGAATTAGTCAAGCCACACAAATTTCCACTTACCTGGATTGGATGTATACTGCATTGCAATCATTAGCATGGACGATGCAGAGAGATTAACATGGGCAGGGACGCCTTCTCTCCTTGAGGAACCCACTGAAACCAAAAGTTTTTTGATTAGACACAACTTAATCTCTGCATATACTTGCTACTTTACAAAGAGTATGAGAGCTAAGAAGGAACTATGAAAAAAAATTCCCAATCCACAAAATTTGTCTTAGCATACACATGCTACGGTTGCCATCATCCACAGCGAAAATTTACTGAGAATCTACAGGAAGGAACAACACCAGAATGTGATGTTTTATCAGAGCTGCACTTAGATGTGATCTCTACTCCCAAGATGTTTATATCTAGATGGAAAAGAAAGAAAAAACAGAATCCTCTATGTGCCCAGATATAAAAACATGGTGAAGTTTATCCAATAAGAAAGTAAAAAGAAAAGATTTTTAAACCCAACTTGAATGTATTAATTTTTAGATATGCGGATGAATTAATAGTTTACTTAAAATATATAATTTATTTAGTTACAAATTTTAAATCATGTGTTATTAAAAACTAACATAGTAATTTAAAAATTGTTTTCAACTCTCATATATCATTAAACAATTTTATTCAAACCTTCACATGTAACTTAAATCATCAATGTCTTCAGTACTATGAGAACCATTTTTTAGTTTTCTAGAGCTTACCATCTTCATATCCATCTGAGTTGTCTGAAATAAAGCACTTTTTGCATTTGTGAATAACGCTGTTGCTGGACATTTTATCCTGTGCCAACAAGTATTCAATCAAAAGCAAGTTGGTTTCTTCAAAATTCATCTTATAGCTGTATAATTATGGTCTCCACTTACATACTGCTTTTAAGTCATTTTTAAGTGGTTTGTTTATAATGACATCAAACTCTGTATTAAATTTCTTTGTCTTTCCTTTTTAATAGGGTGTATCAGGTAACCCCTGTAAGTATTCAAAAGTAGCACGTATGGAAGTCATTTGGGGTAATATGTTGTCTCCAAAGAGTACTTTATTATTCCAAACACAGTAATTGAGAGAGGGTCCACAATAGGAGAAACTTTATTAGGACTCAAATATAAAATGAATTCCTCCTTTCTCAGGGATAATTGCAGAAGTAGGAAAAACCTCTCCTTTTAACTAGGCTGTGTGGCAAACTGTCAGGCATGAACAAAACAGAGAATATAACACCCTCAAAAAGTCAACTCTCAATTTCCTACACATAATGGAGAAGACCACTGACATAGGCAACAACGAAAAACCAGATAATCTCAAAATCTGCTTTATTTTATTCTACATTAAAGTACAATATGTGGGGATTATATCTCACCTACATGCAAAAAGGATAAGATGACTTATATAATAAAACACATGAATGATAGAACCATTGAAACACTAATAAAAAATTTGTCACATAATAAACTAGAAAAGACAAAGAAAATTTAACATAATTCCATTTTTGTTACATAAGGAACTCTGAACGCTATAATGGACAGTGGCCTTTCCGACAGCTTTACTGAAATAAACAAACAAAAAAGATCTATAATTAAATTCCATTTACCTGAATTTGCTTTTATTAATGACTTGCAGCTGGGTTGTTGCTAACCTCCCCCCACCACCACCAAGCTGGTGATATTCAGGTGGATAAGTTAGTTTGGCTAGACAATATAAATAAGCATTAATAATTAGACAGAGGTGTGGAGATCAGTTCACTGCTCTTAGATGGTAAAGTTAATTGATTATGATTAATCAAATATGATTAACCCAGGAAAAAGAACTTTGAGTCAAATGCTAAAGAATAAGATTTAGTTACTCTCAAACTTTAGCCAGGAAGCTTGTTCAAATTCAGCTTCTCGGGTACCCATATCTAGAGATTCTAACTTAGTCAGTTTGGAAAGCAGGAAACTATATATTTAATTAATAAGCACATCAGGTGATTCTGATGCAAGCTAGCCTTGGACCTCTGTTTGAGAAGTACTATGAGAGGGATGAGAAACAAGAAAGGACACACCCAGCAAGGTGTCCAGCAGCGGGAGGAGTAATGCACGCCCCTTATGCCCTTTGTTTAAAAAAAAGAAAAAGAAAAGAAAGCCCAGTCTCAGATGTACTCATGAAAAAAGAACATATATATTCTATATCCATTCCTTTTGGGACCAGTGTTTTCACTTTTGTTTAAATTCATCTCGAACTTTTTAATAATAAGCATTTCTCAACAATGAAAAGTACTGTTAAGAGAGGCTGAGAATCACTGTGCCTGGAGGACTTCGAAAATGGGAGAGATGCCCAAATGTTTCAAATGATTTAGGTGAAGTCTATTTGGCGAACGGCCCAAATGGCTCAGCGACCTTTGGATGTCCCTGCTACCCCTACAAATCCATGCTCTCCCTCAAATATGGCCAGCCGTAAAACCAAAAGCATTTCCCTGGCTCCAGTCCTAGGAAATTGGCTCCAATGCTTATATAAACAGACGGTACCTTGCAATTTCCTAGCCTTATAACAGACTGAATAAAATCACTGAAATTCTAATTTAATAAATATGCACAGGCACACATCATTTATTGAATCTTGTTAAAAAGGCATGATATAAACAGATGTGCAGCTTGTCCCTATGAGGATATAAAAAGCCAAAACAACATACAATAAAAGGGAGAAGATAATCAAAATAAGATTTTTACATTTAATATTGTGCTCAAGAAATACAATTAAAAGTTTTCAGTCTTATTCCTTAACCTCCCAACACCACCAGAACAATCAATACCATGAATAGTAACAATACCTTAACATGTTCCTGCATTTTATAATTCCTAAAGTATTATCATTCCTAATTATAATTCATAGTGTATTATCATGTACAGCTCTTATATGATTCTCACCCAAATAAGTAAACATATGGGAAAAGCCATTTTATAAAAGAGAGAACAAATTATTTGCATGAGTGCACCAATCTAATTATTAGAGTACAGTCTAAGTCACTCAACTTCACAGTTAATGCTCTGGTCACTTATTCATTCAATGAGTTTTTTGTTTGTTTGTTTTTTGGTACCTCCTGTGTACCAGGCACTGTTCTAGGCCCTGTGGATAGAGTGGTAAAGACAATAGACAGGTCTTTGTCCTTATGGATCTTAGATCCAGAGCTGTGTTATCCCATATTATAGCTACTAGCCATATGTGGCTGTTTATATTTAAATTAATTAAAATCAAATAAAATTAAAAATTCAGTTCCTCAGTCTCACTAGACACATTTCAAGTGCTCAGTAGCCACATGTGGCTAGAGGCTATTACATTGAGCAGCACAGAATTTTACAGAACATTTCCATCATCACAGGAAGTTTGGTGGACAGCACTGTTCTGAAGGAAAGGGCGAACAGACACCTGTGAGAAATATAAAGCAGGGCGACAGAATAGATAGAAAGTGACAGAAGGTCCTGTTTTATCCAGAGGGTAAAGAAGGGCATCTCAAAAGATGTGGTACTTGAGCTGAGGCCTAAAGAAAGGAAGGAAGCAAATCATGTGACCATGATTCATTTGGGAGAAGCACTTTGAGACAAAGTATAAAGGAGGGAGCAAAAGCAAAAGCTCAGAGCCTTTATGAAATGGCAGAAAGGCTGACACGTCTAGTGCAGAGCAAACACATGGATGACAGTAGGAAGGTAGGCAGAAGGCCTGGTGCACCAAGTCATTCGATTTGTAAAAGTGATGGGAAGCTGGCTGGTTTTGATGAGGGAAGTGACATGATCTGATTTACATGTTTGGAGGACAGCTCTGGCTTTTCGGTGGAGAACAGCAGGTAGGAGGGCTAAGAGAGGAAGTAAGGAGACCAGTTCAGCAACTACTGGATGGGTTCAGATGAGAGATGGTTGTTAAGAAGTGGTCTGAATTGGGATATATTGAAATAAACCCCACGGGCTTTACACTTTCCTAAAGGGTAAAGGTAAAAGAGTCTTCTGGAAAGAAAAAACACATTCTGGTGCCCATTCTGCCATATGACAGAATCATTTCCAGAATGTGCTTTGCTAGACTGCATTACCTAGATTAACAAGTAGTCTCTCCTCTACTCAGGCCCTCTGTTTGTGTGAGCAGAGGTAACTGTGTTCCATGAGACAGGGTTTAAGCATAAGACATTCTTGCCTTCATAAGGGCATATCAGTTAAAAATAAAGGGAAGACTAAGACAGCATGCCCTGAAGTCTATGCAGCATTAAAATATTTGCAGAGTGGTAGATTAATGAAAAGTCGCAGAGATGCCTATCAATACTGCAGAAGTGTTCTGTCAGGTTCTATGAGCTCAGAACTTGGTATAATAATTACTGTTGTATACAACAAATTCTAGGAGGAAAAAAATCCCAAGCCCCAGGGGATATAGCCCCTTACCTCAAGCAATATTTAAGATGATAAAATTTCAGAACAACATGTGAATTTCAACAGAATATTGGAATTAGTTGCAATGGGATTTGACATGCCTGTGATTTGACTATGCATTTGGTCTGTTATGGACTTGTATTAAAATCACGCAATATTCAAAGGCCATGCCCATATGTTATTTCATGGTCTTTACAACAAACATGGTTTGTAGACACGGGAAGTTAGGATTGTTCACCATTTTACAACTGAGGAAACTGAAGTTCAAAAAGGTTAAGAGATTTGCTGACAGCCAAAGAACCACAATTCAGCTCTTCTGGATTCCTATTCCAAAACATTGTCCATGATTCAGCAATAAAGCTGTTAAAGTATAGCAAGACCTATCTTATAAAAATAATTATTCACTAATTAAACAGATTGCATATATTAAATATTATTTAAATATCATCAATATTTTGCTGTGTCTTTTTTACTGTCTTTTATTCTTTGGAAGATCATAGAAACATAACACACATCCTAGTAGTAATAATGGAACAAAAAATGATGCAGGGCCAATGGTGTAGAACCAGATGTTCAATTAAATCACACAATTGCTTTTAAGTCAATGCAAAGATCTGAATGAACCTTTATTTTTCCAGAGGGTGACTTTTTGAAAAAATTTAAATTGGAAAAAAAAGCTAGATGAGACTGCATAGTCCAGGATATTAGAGAATACTAGAAGCATCTTGAACTGATATAATTGTTCAGCTTTATTATTATCTTTAAAATAATGTAGTCTACGTCAATTAATGTTCATTTAGAACCAGCTTTCTCTCTTCTCTGCCAAAGCACCATCTTTCAAACATCCATATTTCAATGTGGTTCACAAATCACAGATCCTCTATTGGAAGAAGAGAGGTTTCCATGGTAACATGCAAATGACTTTTTCAATTCTTAGTAACTCCCTTAATATATCTTTTATAAACAAAGCATATTGCACACATTTGGAATAAAGAGAAGTATATTTTATTTATGGAAGGAGTTAAAAAGAAAAGGTCATGTCAAAGAAAAATTTTATAATAAATAAATTTCCTCTGCAGAACCTCAAAAGGAGTTACTTAAAAATAAAAGTATAGCACTTGGTTTTTTGAAAAAGATGGCATGAGGGCCGAGCCCGTGGTGCACTCAGGAGAGTGCGGCGCTGGGAGTGCAACGACGCTCCCGCCGCGGGTTCGGATCCTGTATAGGAATGGCCGGTGCACTCACTGGCTGAGTGCTGGTCACGAAAAAGACAAAAAAAAAGATGGCATGAAAGACATATCTGATAAACATGCTGGCCCAACCTGAAAGCGATGTGGTACCTCACTAGGTCCACTTCAAAGCTCAGAACTTCATCTTCTAGGTCCTTAATGATATAATCATTTAACACGTGACAAACTGTCCATGTTTTATATCTGACCCTAAGAACACACCAAAGAGTTAGGACAAAAACCTTTTTGTCTTAAAGACTTAATCAAGTACTCAGAAAATGCAACATCCTTCATCCTAACATCTCAGTCCTAAAATAAAAATATTCTGGAAAAAGTTGAATGCTCCAGTCTTGTTTTGGTCAGACTTTATAGACACTGAAACTACTACCAAAAATAGAAACAACATGGATACAACGAAGAGACACACATTCTCACATCAAGCCTTTAACATGATTGGTCTGGATCCAGATCCCTTCTATCTTTGGATCTGTGTCTCTGTACAAAAGAAACGCCTGAACCGTGTTGACAGTTTGGCTGTAAAGGTTGGTACTACAGGTTACTTTCAAAGATTAAAGATGACAACAATTGATTACTATTGAATTACAGGAATAATGTTGAGAACCGAAAGTCAAAACTAAGAAATTAAAACCAGAGCAACAAATAAACTCATGAACCAGATCAAAAGCTGGGTTACAGAAAGATATGTGCCTCATACATAAAATGAGATTGATGTAACTTAACCTAGAATTATTACGCAAGAAATAACCTTAGAGATTAAACATTTTTTCCAAACCCCTTCTTTATGGTTGGGGGAAAAAAGAGTCCCAGAGACATGAAGTGGCTTGTTCATACCTTAAAAGAACATCAAGTTATTCCACTAATAAGTACTAAAACCCATACAAATTTTGTAAACTCCACTTACTGTTTTGTTCTCCTCAGGTGCCAAAGTTCACGCAGTTATATAAGTAAGAATTCTAACATGACTACAAGGTGTGTTTTGGGGTCTGTGTTTCTAACTAAGTAGAATTAATAGTCAAATGTGAAGAAATAAATTGCCAGCTGTCACAATACTCAATCAATCTTAAGCATAACTGCAGAGGCCTGATGTATTTAGCACCTCTCCCAAAATTGGTAACTTATTCCTAAGAGGCAGGGATACAGTGAATAAGATTAATTATTAGAAACATACAGCTTCATATGCTATTCTACAAAAAAACAAGAATTCCTATGCCTAAGTTTAATAGCTAATACCACTTATTTAAAAAAATATGACTATACAATTCTAAGACTATATCCATAAACAAGTATTTGTCAGTAAGATGATACAGAACAAAAAAAGAGAATGATCAAATATTCAATTACTTGAACGGTATGGTCAGTCTGCTAATTTTTTTCTCTGAATTACTGTATAACTTAGGCAGAAGTCAAACTCTTTGCTGAAAACACATGAAAATTACAATTCCATAGCTAAAATTAAATTTGATTGTAAAAATAGCAAATGCAGCTCAAAACTTATATATGTTTACCAATTGTTAGTACAGAGCAACAACTTTAATAAGATCATGAGTACATAAAATTAAAATGGTAAACAATGATCGCTAGGAGTTGAATGTGACCAATAAAGGTATTTTTACAGAATGAAAACTGATGGAAGGAGAGAAGTAAACTAACACTTATTGCATATCAGGCATTGTGCTAGCACTTTAGCAATATACCAGGTTAATCATCTTAATTATCACAACAACCCCATGAGGTAGCTGTTATTATTACTCTCATTTTACAGGTAAGAAACAGAAAGCTTAAGTAATTTGCCTAAGGTCACACACACAACTAGTCGGTGGCAGGGCTGTGACTTGAATCTAGATCTGTTTGACTCCTAAACCCACAATCTTTTCACATTACCCACAAAACATGGATTAGTCTACAATCTATTCCTTTAAAAAATACTATAGAAGGATTTTCATCATAAAAACCACAACCCAACTTTTTTTGTAGTTTTTTGGTTTTGTTTTTGTTTTTTTGTCTTTGCTCTCATGTCTGGAAAGCCTGCAGAATTAAGTCTATAAAAGTGAAATAAAATTCAAATCAGTTCTGTGTTTATAACCACACCTTGCACATGAGTTGCACACTTTAGCTTTTTTCAAAGTGTTTTCGTAAATTTTGACTCACGTTATCATCACAACACCCCTGCAAGGGAAAGCTGATGCGATCCTCATTCTGCAGATGAGGTTTCAACTATGTGAGCTACTCGACAACACACAGCAACTTGAACACAGAGTTGGGACCAGAATCTACCCATCCCGACTCTACTGCCCTTTCCATCACACCCTTTCAGATGCAAAAGATAACGATTTCTATATCTGAGGCAACACTCTCTCCATCTTTTTTTTTTAACATGGCAAACGATTCTGTAATTTATATATGGGAAATATATACTGTTCTTTGACATGTTCTTTCTTCCTATTCTACGTGAATAAAACAATTCTGAGGTAAAATTATCTTTCACTTTTTTTGATTTTCACCATAATATCCATGCTAAAGTGACTGAATTTAAATGACAGGACATGTATATAACAAGTGATTTCATTATAACCATGAAAAGCTAGAGCCAATAACAGCAAAAGCAATTTCCATTCATTCAATACATAAAAAATAATCTAGAATTAGGTAAGATTAACTTACATATAGCCATTGGTAGAAAAGATGTGCTAAGATATTCAATAATATCCTTGTGCAGAAATGGAGGAAAGGTAGCTAACGTTGATATCATCGTGTAGGGCAAAGTACTCAGAATATCATCATTCAGAAAGGGTAGCAAACATGTAGTTGTATAAAATATTGACTGTCCAAGATCTACAAAACAAAATTAAGTAATCAGTCACTGAATACTTGCCATTAACAAAATATGCTAATTTTACATTTTGAGTTTTAATGAGCATTTAAATTATAAGCAACTATTGCTCCCTTTCTGTTAAGAGTTCTGAAACATACTCCTTACTATAGTGTGCTATGTTTACAGAGGTTGGTCAATAAATGACTGATGGACAAATATATTAAAAAATATAAATATCTATTACATGAGCGTTCAGCACCCTATCAATCTTCAGTAATACATGGTATTAATATTACTACTTGATCTCATAAATTCAAAGCCCTTCCCATGTGAAAATGAACCCTGAAATCCTTTCAGTGTTCTTACCTCAATTACATTTTACACAAGGTAACTGAGGCACAATGCTGTTAGATTACTTGCCCAATGGAAGTTTTAGAAAAGTCAAGGGCAAGACTAGAAATAAAACCAGGCTACTTCTGCTCTGTTAACTAAACCACAATGGTCCTACATCTGAAGTCTTAGGCAGTAGGGTAATTTGCAACTCCAGAAAAGTGGCAGATTCAGCAAGCACCAAAGAAAGGAAGCCATAAGCTAGTACTGCATGACCCTGTGTATTTAGCAATCAATTATCATGAAAGGAAGTGCCATGTGATAATAATATATCAACATTTTTAAATGGGGATAGTAATGATACCTACCTCACTTTATTAGAAGGATTGTTAGGAGGTTTAAATGAGAAAAATGTAAAGTGCTTCGCATAGCACATAATGTGTGTTCCACAAATATTAGCCATTATTATTAATATTAATAGTTACTATTGTTATTACCTGCACAAGGAGTAAAAATAGAGGACATTCAAAAACCATAACTATTTAGTTTTAGAATGCATGTAGACCAAATTCCATCACACTAAATGGTACATTCTAATATTTGTAGACCTTCCAAAATACAGGCCATCAGCCAAGAATTGACAATAAAGACTTTGGTCATTTTCGTATTCATTATAATAGAAAAGAATAGATTTTTGTTTGTTTTGCAGCAGATTTACCTTCTTAGTCTTATTTTGATCCTGACATTATTTCTGATTATCATTAGAATTAATATGCCATCTCAACAGGAACATCAACTGACAACAGGGAGGATGTGGCCATATGGCTCATTGGGAAGCCAGGGTCAGTCAACCTTGGGCGCAAATCAATGAAATGGAAAATTTACAGGTGTTTTACAAACTGAAGCTGTGTCTAAGAGACACCTCAGCTGCTTTCAATAAGGCTTTTAGCCTAATTACAGAACATTAGCACTGAAAGGGGCCTGAGGGCCCACCTGGAGTATTTTTCATATGAGGAAACTGAGGTCCAGAGAGGGGAAGTGATTGCCCAAGATCACCTGAGAGCTGGTAGCTAAACCGTGACAAAAATGCTGCCTAATGCTCTTCCCTGTACACCACCCACACCCAGGGTGAAGACAGCCGTGGCGGTGGCTACGTGGTGCAGTGGCTCTCAAACTCAGTGTGCAAGAGAAGCACCCCAGGGGAGCTTGCTAGAAATTCAGGTCCTCAGGACCCCTCAGTGATTCTTATCCAGAAGTCCCAGGATAGGACCCAGGATTCCGTGTTCCAAACTCCCTAGGTGATTCTGATGTTCTGCAGACTATGCTTAGGGAAACAGTGCTGCACTGTTTCTCTAAACCATTCACTAGAATGGTCTAGTGAGTTCCTTCCTATCTTATAAGCTCTATTATGCAGAACAAGAACGCAATAAGTCCATAGCAATGAAGAGTAAAGTCACAAAACAGCTGTAGGTATAAGAGCAAAAATGTAAATTATCTCCCCTGAAATTTTCACAATTTTCACATTAATTGCAATTATATGGGTTGCAATTTACCAAATTCAATGTCTTTATCTTATTCAAGGGGGGTTGAAGGTAAAGGATAGCTGCCCAATACAGTGGCCCATGCCAGGACAAGGCAGGTCAATGGTGAGTTTAGCACTGGTAGTCACAAAGGAGAGGCACTGTAAGACCCCCACCACAGTCAGCTCTGGTAGTCTAATATCCAGAATCATTTCATTTAAGTTCTGAGCTGGGAGAGGATCACAGTAAAAGTGGCTAGTCTTAAGATGGCTACAAAATTATACAATAAGCAACTTTACACATTTCTACACTTTTTATATTCACTATAATACAGAACGATAAATATATGAAAAATAAATTCAATAATCACAATTTCATCATTTTTATGAAAGTACATTTTTTTTTAATTTTTAAAATCAGGAACACATCATACTAAATAACCACTAAGCATTATCTTAGGAAAGTTAGCCATAACTAAAAAGCAAAATAACCACCACCACCCACCCATTTCCCAAAATTCCAATTTTTCTGTACAGTGAAACTTTGGTTGTCGTACTTCCAGAGACCAAATTTATCAGTGTTTTACAGTTAAGACAACTAATGTTTTAAAGTGCATTTTCTGCAAAAATCCCTGTTCTTACTGTATGGTTTTGCATTTGATTTTCCCAAATACATTTTGGCAGTAGATATTATTATACTTTTCATGGCTTAAAAGAATTTGACTAGCAAGCAAGATAATGAAATTGACTAAAGACACACAGTAGAAAGGGGAAAGAGTTAAGAAAAGAAACATGCTCTTAGGTTTCTATTCTGAAGTATACTTTGTTAACACTGTATGCTATACCCTATATACAGCATATAGCACCATTATATTCTGTACTAACATTTTGGTACAACATTTTGTAATGACTATTGACTGTTAATTAAATTTGGAAGAGTTCTTAGAGATTTCTTCTTATCTAACTTCCTGACTTTCAAGACAGGAAAAATGGATCCCAGAGAGATTCTGTGATTTGTCCCAAAAAATCACAGAATCAGTCAGTAGATCAGAGCCTGCTCTTCAAGCTTTGCCTCTTACATTTTCTGGAGGCAAGCTTTAAAATCTTAGCTCCCCAATCATAATTTCAACAAGAATCCCCATGAATAAACTGATCAGGGGAAAAGAGAGAATTTCTTGTTAGTCCTTCCTCCTTCCTCCAGTCTATTCTCCCCCAATACAGGCTCCCTTGGATAACTTCCCTCTGGCAGTAAAACAGTGTAAAATGATAATGGGAAACACCATTATTAAGTTTCAGTGTAAGAAAGGCTTTAGCCACACAAAGCCCTTTCACATGATTTATTACAACAACAGTCCCTGAGCCCCTTACTCAGCATCCTATACATTCATAATATATGTGCACACTTCCAAAGGTTTCGATTAAATGCTCACCGTGTTGGCCATGCTGTAGTAAAGGAACTAGATCCAGGAGAGTCACCAAAGTCACGTAGAGGCCTTGGTAGTCCAAAGAAGGGTAGTCTGACAACTGTGCATCACGACTTTGCGGGCCGCGTTCTGAGGGAGCATCTCGCAGGACGCTGTAAAGGAGGGAGCGAGTAACAGTAGGGTTGATGGAACTGACCTGCGGTCTTAGAGATGGGGTGAGTGGGAATGGCACAGGAAAAAGACACATGGTCATGGGCACTGTCAAATTGGAGGCATCTTGGTTTTCCTTCTTCCCTGTGCGGGACAAAATGCTGTTGGGGGGACAAAGAAAAAAAAGAGACAACAAAGACACAAAGAACAGCACATTACATTGAAATGACACTCTAAAACAAATAATAAAACACCAGATACATCCCACATAAGATGCAATTGCCACACCAGCAGGGTCTACAAATCTAGTGCTGGTCACATTGCTTCAAGCTCAGAGATACCAATAACACAAGTGTACTTTGTGGAAGTTTCATTGCATCTCATGTGTTATCTGGTTAGTAAGGAGCAAAAATATAAAAATGCATGTTTCAGTGCCAAACCCATGTTTTACAGTTCATCAATTTGGTGAAGGAGGTTTCCTGGAAGGAAAAGCAATGGCTTTGTCTAATGATGAAGGGCTCTTATTTCTAATTATAAGGAGCTTTCAAAAGAAAAGAAGTTTTCAGCAAGACTGTCTTAATCAGGTAAATAGAAACTTGCAAAATATAGGTACGGCACTTGCAGAAACATGTTTTAGCAAAGAATAAACATGTGTGTTTATTAAGAAAGTCTTAAAAATCACATGTTTATTGCATCAAAATAATGTCTATATGTATATTATGATACTGTTTCATGACATTCTGTCAGTATCATTTGAGATAATGAAGTTTAAACAGGCATATGAATTTAGAAATAATACATATTTCTAAAATGTTAGCTAAACTACATTGGAAAAGCTATAAAATAATATATACTAGATGGTCCGTAGCATATGTTTGTGAACTAATGATAATGGTTATTTATGTGTGTTTTTTTAATTTTGCATGTTAGGGAGGAAACATTTTATTTTATGAATACAAACAGTGGCTTATTAAATAGTTACCTTCAAAATTCTAAAGACTAAGCAAGCATTGTCTATCATATAGCTGTACATCATACAATAAGTTCTCATATATTACTGCTACTACTTACGTTATTATTCAACAAAACTCACTAAAAACTAAAGGAAAGATAATTAGGAAGTTAAAAAAAGTTTAACGGGAATAAAAATAACCTCTAAAAATAGATTGGTTTTCTTTTAGCCTTAATTTTAAAATAAAAAACTTTTAGTAAAAGCAATAAAGCAGAAAAGTTGTTAATTTAAAAAATAGAAGAAATTACTGCTTAGCCAAATGTTTAGGTTTTTTAAAATTAGGCTATACTATTTATCATTAAAGACAACAGCTTTACATTATAATAATAATATCTGGTGCACTTACAAAGTGCTTTTATATGGTACACTTGGATGTTAGTCAAAATAGATAACAGTTTATAAATATTTTGTTACATAAGAAGAACCTGTTTTACACTTATTCTATGTGCATCAAACACTGCTAAGTTCTTAGTTAATGAAATTACATTTATGATTTTACAGTGATGTGAAGAATTGGTTAGTGTCAAGCATGCTTGCTATGTCAAGTTTACATTTATTTTTATTTACTCTTAGTACAAAATAATGTTACAATGTAAGAAAAATGACTACATGCTTTTTATTTTCCATGTGCCTAATTTACCTCGATTTCCTTTGTCTTCTGTTACCCAATGTCCAGGGAAAAACAATTGATAATAATAAAAATAATTTCAGAATAGTTATGTAATACTTCTTAGCAATATATAACTTAAGATTTGGTGTATTTTTTTTACTTTTAAAGGGATTTAATTTACCTTTTTGTGTGTGTGATGTATATTTGACTTTACAATGTGATAATATCAGCATTCCAGTTACCCCTGCCTGCCTACATCTATTATAAAATGCATCAGATTTTCTATCAGACTTTATACTTTTCTCATATAACTCAATAACTCCTAAGAGTACCACCTTTAAATGTTACATTCTTGATAAGCCCAGTCATCAAAAGCATGTTTTAATCCTGTAGGATTCTATCCTAATGACAATTCCTTTAGAATCACAATGGATATAAGTCCGATATATTATTTCCCAAACTTAGCCTTAAATTAGTCTACTACCAGCATCTTCTCAAAACTACAAGATGTGGTTCTACTTATAGAAGTGGTAAAGAAAAACATTTTGCCTTAGAGAATAGAATAGCTGAATATCATAAATTAATGCTATCCTTTAAATTAAGTGCAGTGCTCTGATCAAACTTCTCCTTGGTGGGGAAAATATAACACATTATTTTTTCAAATATACATTAGTATTTTTCCAAAGTTTGATATAATTTAACAAACCCTAATCAAATCAGCCTTGGAGACCACTTTGATATTTTTCCCTTCCTGTACATGTGTGCTTTCCACACGAAAGCAACAGCCTCATACATGCAGGGAGGGACGCATGTCAGCATTGAAACAGCAAAACTTCTCTCTCACTGCTTTTAGATTTAGTAATTCGGTGAGGTTGAGAAAAAAATGGCTGAAAATGAGTTATCCATGAAACCAAGTTTAAATTCCACTCATGTCTCAATGTAAGGAAATGTTTTCATTTGTGGAAAAACTTAAGAAGGGCTTATGAATAAATGTAGAATGCATTGTGATTTTATGACATTTGTGAAGCTTATTCAGGAAAAAAAATAATTTCCCCAACCAAACTGTCTAACTTGGGAATGATAAAACCATTCTCCCCATTTAAAATTATTTCCCAGAGGTCTGTAGACCCAACCATTTTTGGTTATTAAGAATGCCCTGCTCAGAAGACCTCGACCCAGAAGACCTCGACCCAGAAGCCAACTTTTCGCCTTTCCTTTTCCCTCCTGAGATTCTCTTTATCAAGCCTTGACTTCCATCATTAAGATGAGATAAGAGAAGACCTCTGTGGGTGTGAGAAGGTGAGAAGTTGCCCTGAGGTATTTATAGCACAGAAAATTAATATGTCAAACTTCCTACAAGCCTATGAATTTTTGACATTTGAGTTGAATCTATGCACTAAACAAAATTTACTTGATTACGCTGTGCTCTAAATCTACTCCATGGACTTCACATCAATAATTTGGAGGTTAAATATATTTTTTTTTCATATTCTTCCTAAGCAATTAGAAATTATAATTCAATTAACATTATTGGGGTGAGACTAGAATCCCTTTTAAAAACATATTAAACATTTTCTAAAGAGTTAGCAGCAAGCAGCTTTCCCTAAATGTAATGATTTATTTTTTAAGATGTTACATGCTAGCAGCTCGAACTACACCAGAAGACAGAATTCCAAAAGAATGTCTGACATAGGAAGAAGACTGGGAACCTTTAAATATTGTGCCAAATAAAAGGCAAGATCCTTAAAACCTTAAGATATTTAAAATATGGCCACAGAATACTTCTCATCTAAAATGAAGAGACTACTCTGTAGCAGGGAGGGGAGATTGAACTAGATGATCTTCGTAGTTGCTCTAATGCTAAAGGCAAATAAAAAACTAAACTCTGAAGTTGTGTGTAAACTGTGTGTTCATTGCCAAATTTTGGTCCCTGCTAAATTAAAATGAATACACCTCAGAACTCAGAAATAATTCTACCCGGAAGCCCAGGTCACTACTAGATTAAGTAAATGCTCTAGAAGGGTTCCTGCGTTGAATGGAATTTGGACTAAAGTTAATTCAATTCAGAATTTACTGATCCCCTTCTTAGGGCCAAGCACTACTAGGTGCAAGGGCTAGCAAGCTGAATAACAGAGGACTTGCCTTCCACTACTAAAATTTAGGGGACCTCCATGAACTCTAAGATGAGTCTAATTATAAGCTAAGTGGCCATATGCAGACTCCTCAACTGATTTTATAGTCAGTTATGGTAACATATAATCTCTCCCCTCATGTGGATGAAATTAATTGAAGTTGAACACCTAGGCTAATCTCTTCTTTCAGAATAAGTATAAAACTCTACTGAAATCAGTGAGAGTTGCAGGCATGCATGAATACCAGAGGACTATTGCTCTAAAAATGCAATTCTGACACAGATGAAGCTGCTGGAATTTCAAGTTGTATATTTTAACAAAAAATAATAACAATAATAATTTTAACTTCATTGAGAAGATCCAAATAGAAAGACAGAGGGCGACTTTGCGAGAATTCATCTCTAATTCTTTTTTCTTGTTTGTCTCCAAGAACCTGAGTTCTAGAAGCAAGAAGTGCTTCTGAATGTAAAAATATGTAAAATGCAAAGGGAACCATCTTGTTTGTAATAGCAAATTTTACTATCGATAATCTAGGACACCAAATATTTAAACTATCTTATTGATCTTGAACTTTCTAATAGCATAAATAAAATGAACAAATACAAATACAATTGTTATGGATGTATATATATCAACAGAGAAAGGAATCATAACTCAGCCCAATACATAGGACAATAGTTTCAAGTCCTGTTTTGGGGGTTCAGCCCAAGAGTTGAACCTGTATGATTAAAGTCCAACCCATGACATGTTACATTCCTCTGTTTTCTTTCGTGTGTGTGTGTGTGTTTGTGTGTGTGTGTGTGTGTGTGTCCGTCCCATTTACTACAGTCTATCAACTCTTCTCTGACCCACTATCCACAACTAATTGCTGAGTGGAAGACAGAGGCAGAACATCTGGGAATTGAAACACTGTCCCATCATCTCAGGTGCCGCTCAATCTAACTTTTGAAAAGATGGCAAATCTTTGTTTTAAGCACTCCCCTTTTCCCTTAATTTCAAAGAGAGCCAAAACTACTCTATGCACTCATAATGGATGCTGGCATTCCCAAAGGCCAAACCAAGTTGTTTCTGAAAGAAGTGTCCCTGAAGTATGATAAACAGTAGTACTAACGAGAAGCGATATAACATGCTTGTTAAGAGCATGTGCTGTGGATTAGGACCATCAGGGTCAAATCCTGGTCCCAGCACTTATTAGGTAAGTAACTCTGAGCAACTTATTTAACCCATCTTGCCTTAGTTTTATTATCTGTAAAATGGGTATACAATACACTTACAGAATTATTATGAGAGATTAAATGAGATGACACATTTAAAGTGCTTAGAACAGTGCTTGGCACATACTATCATTGTAACACAATTTTGCTATGAGGATAGCCATTGTTTCTACTACCACTGGTAGGAGTAGTTGATGTTGCCTCCCTTTGAAAATGGCCTCAGCTCAATTGCACAGAATCTTCTCTAAGAGGCCACTTGAAAAAATTACCCTAACACCAGTTTCACCATTAAAGTGGTATCACCCATGATCATATTCTAACGATCCATTGCTCAAGAAAATGGAATCTTCATGTCTTAGAAACATGATTTCAGTATCCTAAATTTGTTAACTTTTTGGCACAATTATGAAGAGCTAAGCTGCAAGCTTTAAACTGCCAACTAGGATGTCACAGCTTCTTTGCAAACAGTCTTCAGAATGCTTCCTACTGAAGTGTCTCTCACTTTGAGAACTTTCAGAATCTGTGATAAAGGAAAGTGTTTCCCTTTGAGAACCCTGCCCTCAAAGACAAAAGGAGAATTCAAGAGAATAGAATCAGATGCCTTGCTTCATAAATTTATCTGATTATTACTATGAAAACTGGGCTAATTATTCCACTACAATTTGAAAAGAAGGGAAACAGCCTGTAACAGGGTCCTAAATTTACGATGCAAGTATGAAATCTATGAATCTGATAAACAGAATCCTTTTACTACAGAACAGAGACATTAAGGATTCTAAGAATTCTCAAGATTTCTAAAGAAGAAAAGATATTCCAAAGAATAAGGAGAATAGAGAGATTAAGGGGACTGCAAAAGACTAGTAGCTGACTTGATCACATGAAGCTTCCTTTTCCAAAGTTTTTGGTCTGCCAATGCCATGGCAAAGCCTTAGACGGCTGGAAACTCCACATCCAATACAGTCATTCTGAATTTGTGTTCTTCTCCTAATATCTGTCTTACAAAATTTTTGCTGCTATAGAGCTAAAAGAAACAGTAGCAAGCCAATTTATGTATTTCCAAAATCAGATTTGAAGTAAGAAGATCATGGGAATGGAAGAGACCGAGCCTTGGAATTCAATGGAAAGTGAGGTGTTCTTCTGACTTCTTTGTTATTTCCCAAAACAATTGAGGCTTTACTTAAAAAGCTCAACTTTGCTCGTTTTTCCTAATGAGAAGTATGAAGCAGACAGTAAAAGTAGACAGGATAAAAAGAGCTCCTAGGTTTTCATTTCCTTGCCATCCACGAAATTTCAACATCAATTATAAAGCATGTTGAACACTTATAGTGTTATGCAGATTAAAAATAACTTATCACTATACATTACACTTAGGGAAATAGGAAATGCTATTGATGAAACTAAAAAGTTACATAATTCTGATTTTCTTTTAGACCAAAAGTCCTTCCTATTCTTAATTTTAAGCAATGTAGGCTCTCCTTTCAATCCCACATTATATTAGTGCCAAACAAAGAACTTCTATCATTTTATCAATCTCTTGAAAAGATGTTCAACTGAGGAAAGCAGGCAGTAGCCCTGCAACCCATTTTTTTCAGTTAAGCCTGGGATCTGATCTACTATGTATACCCAAAGCCCTTGAGTCCAGACTCTTCCGGCAGAGCACTAAAAAACTTAGGGCCCTTCAAAACTTTCAATTCAATAAAAATTTAGGTCCCAATAAATTCAGCAGTACTACCTAATAATTCTGTCAAAGTAGAGGATATTTAAAAGCTTACCTTAACAAGGTCTGAGAAAAGTATTTCAAGGTGTTTGCAATATCTGTTCCTGATGGTACAGGATAAATGTTGTGAAGAACCCGGTTATGATATTCCTGCAAGTACCGAATCTTGGAAGCAACTAGATAAAAGCAGAACAAAAAAAAAAAAAAAGAAGAATCATCTTGTAATACGTATTTTTAAAAAATGACTACATACAGGAATTTAATCAGTATTGTAAGGAACAAATGTAAATTTTTACTGGAATTCCATGACAGAAACAATTACAAAAGACTTTTAATTTCTTATAATTGTATTCAGCGCACAAAATTATTTTTAGTTATCTGGTTTAATATCCTATCCACAAATTATCCATTAATTTTTTTATTAGTAAGAAAAGCAGTATTCCAAATAGTTTTCTAATCACTCCCAAGTTAGCTTATTATTGGTAAAATAATAATAGATAACAATCTCTGCCAGCAGAGAAATATATTTAATATTGCTTAACTAAAATTGAAGGAGAAAATTCAAAGGTCTTTCAACAACACTCTAAATATCCTAAAAAATAGGGAGGTCATTGCCCAATGGTATAAATCAAACCAGATTTTTAATTCATATGTCATCGTGAAAGCATGATTAGTTAATGCTTGAACTATGAGGATATGTTAAGAGTAGTGGGTGAGTATTAAGTAAGAATATGATGATTGTGCAGTAATAAAAATAGAAAAATTAATGTCACATTTTTCTTCCAAAGAATTTCATAAATTAGGAAACTTCCTAATAGCTTTCTGAGCTTTGCTGCTCAGATCTTCTCAAGATTCAGGAGGGACTAAATAGGTTTATTCACCCTCCTAGACCTACCTGGAGTCACCAGCATTGTCCACATTCCTGACCTGACCTTTGACCTGGCTGTAGTGAATGGCCCAGTTCTAGTCATTCCTCTTTGCAAATCCCAAGGAGCCATGATGATCAACGTCTCTCTGGTCTCCTCTTCCACAGAGTTCACAATACTGTCCATTTGTCCTTTCAATCTTTAAGGCTACCAAAGGAGCCTTTTAGGTGGTATAGCTCACTGTCAGCAGTTAACAGAAGACATATCAAGTCCTGGAGAAGCAAGGCCTTCCTGTTCCCAATAGCCCATGGAATTAAGCTCCCGGATGCATTCTAACTGAAATGCTGGCTTAAGCAATTTAAAGAAAGTCAAAATGCTTTTGATAGATGTGGGACATAGAATCACAGAACGATAAAATATCAGAACTGGAAGGACCTTAGAGAGCTTTTCCCATAGCCATTTCATTTTAAAGATGGGGAAAAGGAGGCACACAGGTAATCAATGGCACAGCTAGACTAGCACTTAGATTTCCTGACTCCCAATCCGTGCTCTTTCCACTAGGACATGTTCTAGAATACAATTCCAAAATGAAATCAACATGCAGACAGTGAATTTTCATAGCATGACACCAAGGCAATTTTCAGCAGTTATTAGGTTAATCATTGATTCTAAATCCTACATATACCATTTATCAGATTTGCCTTTTCTCCCTTCTATTACCTGAACTGTTTCCATAATATGGTTAGCATTTTCCCAAAGAAATAAGTCCAGATTACAGATAATAATACCTTGAGTTTATACAGCACATCAGCTCTGAAGAAAGTTTATACCCATTGTCTCAATCTCATAAGTGTTTGGTTGTAAATAAATTTTTTCCTGAGATAAGGTAAAAATCGGTGGCACTTGAAATGTTTCAATTACATAATCTACAAAAATCCATTTTCTTCTCAGTGTTTTTGATCTGCTATTAATTATATTTTTAAAAGTCACATTATGAGGACCCCCCCACAAACACACATTAATAATAATTCCAAGTTCCAAACATCTGAAATATATGCTAGGCCAGCACGTGCTCTCTGCTCACCCACCATTACAGTAATGCTTTGTTACTATGATTTCTCAAGTTTTAATATTCAGCGGGTTTCTGTAGAGTATTTCAGGAATACCATTAATCATTCCACCATCTAAAAAAGGAGTTGATGATAGTGCAGCTTGTGGACAAATGCTCAAATGAGGAGAAAAGTCATAGATCCCCCAACTCAATAGCTTGCTCATAATTCAAGAGCTATAAAACTGTCACTACACAACGATTGCAAGCATTCAAAAATGTGAGTGAAATGAATGGAAACTCTTTTTATAGTTCATTTCGTTAAAATGCAGCAATAGCTCTTTTCAGCAGGTATCCAAACATGCATGGGAAAGCAAAGACTAAAGTCACTTCCTTCTCTGAGATATTATAGTATTTTACGAAAGTCACACTGTATTGTCTTTGTTTACTTACCTGTTTATTTTTCTACACCAGGTTGTAAATTTCTTGAAGTCAGAAATTATATCTTACTCAAGTCTCTGTCCCAAGCCTAACATTCTCTCTGGCACTTACTAGGTACTCGATATATTTGTAGGATTAAATGAACAAATTAATTAACACTTTAATAACAGCACTTATTACTTGTTTTTTGTACATAAACATACATACAAAATACATTGCAGACTCTTTTTATGCCTAGGGCTAGATACCTAGTAGTTACTCAAATTATGGATGAGTGAAGACGGAGAAAAAAAGGAAGAAATAAAGGTGAGGAGAAAAAGAGGAAGAATTGGTGAGTTATGATGAAAGACAATATATAGAACAGGTTGGGGAAAATGTTCAAGCTAATTTGTGCATTGGTGAATGCAAAAAAAATCTTAGCAGTCATAGATTTCACCTTCAACTATTTGAGAACAGCTAGAAAGTTCCCTGGCAAATAGTAATCTGTGATTGTGCTGAGGATCTAAATAAAAGTTATTTACATTTCAACCTTGTACGTCAATGATCATTATTTGGCTGGTTAATAAGCCCAGGTGAGTACCCAGCAATCTCATCAAAGCAGAGCTCTTGTTCTGCACGCACATACCTGACTATCGCTGCAGAGACTCAGATAATTGGACAGGATGAATATAGACAAATGATCTCCAACCTCAATTGACCCTAAGGCTACATTTCTCTAGTAAGCGCCTTCTTCTACTCTTCAATTATAGTTACACGCTCTTCAAAATTCCCCCTATGCCCGTTCCTTTCCTTATACTTTAAGAAACCATCTGTTATGGACTAAATTGTGTCACCACCAAAATTTACATGTTGAAATCCTAATCTCAAAATGTGACTGTATTTGGAGATAAGGCATTTAAAGAGGTTATTAAGTTAAAGTGTGGCTGTTACAGTGATGTGCCCTAATCCAATCTGACTGGTGTCACAAGAAGAGATTAGAACACACAAGAAGACAGCAGGAATGCAGGAGCACAGAGAAGAGGTCATGTGAGGACAAGCAAGAAGGCGGCTGTCTGCAAGCCAAGGAGACAAGCCTCAGGAGAAACCAAACCTGCCAACACTTTGATCTTGGACTTCAAGCCTCCAGAACTGTGAGAAAATAGATTCCTGTGTTTAAACCACCTGGTCTCTGGTACTTTGATGGTGGCCTGAACAAACTAATACACCATCATAGAGGAAATCCTATAAGTGAGAGTATGAAATAAAACATACTGAATTAAGATCTTGGCTCTATCTCTACTTACCCCCAGTTTCCTCATCTGTAAAATGGGGATAATTATATCAACTTCATAATGAGGGCTTTTGTGAATAATAAATAAGTTATTGTGTAAATCACTTAACATAGTACCTAGTACATACTGAACACATAGTAGACACCAAAAACCTCCTTGCATCTCCTTCTTTCCTTTTCCTGTCAAACATCAATCTCACCACTAGAGCCCTCCATCCACCAGTTGTCTCTCCTGCATCATTCATCTCTCCCTCTTTACCAGATCATTCCCACCAGCATTCAAACAAACTCTAGAATCTCCCTTGTCAAAGGGAAACAAAAAACCTCTCCCTTGACTTCCCACCCCCTTCCAGCCACTGGCCTCTGGCTTCGGAGCCAAGATCATTGAGAGCTGTGTACACAAGCTCATCTCTGCATCACTTCTTATTCTTTCTTCCACTCACTGGTTTGGCTTCCACCTCCACCACTGCACTGAATCTGCTTTTTCCACAATCAACTAGAGCCTTCGATTTGCCAAATCCAATGAACACTTTCGGCTCACCAATTTACTAGACCTTTCAGCACATTCCATTCAGTCGATCCCTCCCCTTTTCTTGAAACTTTCTCCCCATGACTTCCCTGACAACACATTCCCTTGGTCTTCCCCCTCTGGAATGTATCCCTCTCAAAGTGCTTTGCCACCTCTCCCCCTTTACTTGATGTTTAAATGTTGGAATTCACCAGGGCTCAGCCCTAGACTCTCTGTTCCTCTCTCTCAGTGTTCTCCCCACAGGCAATCCCATTCATCCACAGGGCTCTCAGTACTATCTATGTGTCAAGCACTCTTAAATGCATCTCTCCATCCCAGATGGGTATCTCTTTTGAACAACAGACCTTATCTGTTCAATTTCTTCACTTGGGAATCATAGATATCTCAAAGTAAACACATCCAACAATGAACTCTGTCTCTCTCCTCCCACTCTCCTAAAAGAAACCTACTCTACCATCTTTGTAATCTATCAAGTCATTCAAGCAAAATATTCTGAAAATCATCCTTGACAGTTCCTATTCCCTCTCCCTCATTCCCCTAATCCAATCCATCACTAAGTCCTATGAATCATTAAGTCCTATCGATGCTACCACCAAAATTCCTCTGCAAACCGTCTCCTGTTCTTTATTTGCTCTGTCATTACTCTTTTCAGAATCCATTGTCTCCAGATGGATACTAAAGCCTAGCTCATGTCCTGGATTCTCTTGCCTCTCTCCAGTTATTTCTCCTCAGAGCAGTCAAAGAGATCTTTTTAAACTGTAAACTGCTTTGTGCAATCCTCTGCTTAAAATCCTTCAGTGGCTGCCCATTGCCCTCAGGATAAAATCCAAAATCCTTAATGTAATATACAACGTCCCTGCCTATCTTCCAATCTAATATCAAGCCACAAGAGCCAAACACACCAACTCTTGTCCACTTTTATTTTTTTAACACACAAAGCTATTTTTTTGCCTGAAAACCTTTATGTGTGCTTGTTCCTCTTTCTAGTGTGCTTTTCCCTCCACGTTTTGTTTAATTCCTACTCATACTTCAAAGCTGACTTTAAATGTCACTTCCTCAGGTCTTTGCTGACTTCCCTGTCTGAGCTGATTCCCTGTTCCCCACCACCATTTTTCTCTCTCATAATATCCTATTCTTTTTTTTTCCACAGTAGTTAGTGCAATTTGCAATTATATATATTTTGGGGTGGCTGTTTACTATCTCTTCCAAGAGGACAGTGAGTTCCAAGAACCATGTCTCTTGTTTGCCATTGTATGTCCCCAGTGCCTAGTAAGTACTGAATTTGCTGAGTTCCTAGTAAGGATGAAAGGAAATGAGGCAGGGCCTTTGCAATGGTTAAACTTCACTAAAAAATTTACGAAAATAGTCAAGAAATCCCATTCTTAAGCTGTGGTGAAAATGAAGAAAAAACAAAAGGAGTCTAAGAAAGTGATAAGTTTTATCCATCGCTAAGGAAGTGATGATTTTTATTTGTGTTACACAAACCTAATCTCTGCTCTCTGCTACTATACTATCCACCCTGCCCCCACCATTTCTTAGAAGATATTCTACATTTGTGAGACAGAGCTACAAAAGCAAAATTCAGTCACAGATACAAAAATATTTCAACAAAATTGTGATCATAAAATACATAAGTTTTACATCTTTTTTCTTTAAGTCTTAAGCATTTTCCTGTGTCACTAAATATTTTTAATAGCAATCCATTCCTATTTTTAAAATTTTAATTATCTATGCTCATTATCATAAAAGCAAAAAGTTGAGGTAAGTACTAATAGAATATAAAAAACACCTAAAGGCTTCCTACTCAGAGACATTGTAGCAAAAATTTTGGTGTGTTATCCTTCTAGAAAATTTTATCTGCATAAGTACATATTTACAAAAATGGGATTAAATTATATATAGTTTTAGAATCTGTTTTGCTCACTTTCTATATCAGAAATATATACCTACATTACCATTTTAATGGCTTTATAACTTCCTCTATGTAAGTGAATTATAATTTATTTCACCAATCCTCTATTTGTAAGAGTTCAGGTTATTTTTCACTATTCTATTCAATGCTGCAAAGAATATCTTTTTAAATATGGGCATACATTTTTAATTATTTCCTTAGAATAAATTTTTTGTTATGGAATTGCTGGGTCAAACAGGAAATACTCATTATAAAGCTTTTGGTAAGAACTGAGAAATTGCCCTTCAGAAAGGCAATATCTATTTACATACCAGTAGAGTATACACCATTAAATATGAATGAAAACATTTATTGAGGATTCACTATATACATTATTTTTAATTTTCACAATTACTTTGCAAGCCGCTTATTATCATTCCCATTTTAAGCTGAATAAATCAAAGCTCAAAACAGTAAGTGACTTGCCCAAAGGCACAAAGCTAGTAAGGGGTAGAACTGATGGTTTAATTGGCTGCAAGCCATGCTTTTCCACCAGACTACATTGTGTTTAATTATTTTTACTGGCTTAATAATATTCAATTAAATGAATATGGCCTGAAATATTAATACTTCCCCTATTCTATTATCTGACACTTATGTTGTTTCCAATATTTCATTAAATAATACTGTAGTGAACAGATGAAATGTTAGACTAAATCTGTTGTTTTTTTTTTTTAGAAAACACAAAACAAAACATGTTTACATCACGAGTCCCACCCTTTTCTTCTTGAAAAGTTAAATCTCTTTTATTCTTCAGGGTCCCACTTCAGAGTCACATCATTCATGAAGCCTTCTAATTGACTCCAGATATTATCAATATCTCTGTTTTCTGACTACCCAGAGCACTTACGAATATTACCTGCCTCCAAAATTTGGTCACTTCATTATATAAGTATGTCACTGATTATAAACTATTCTGGATGGTTCTAAATTAGTTTCATTCTGCAAGTCTAGTTTCCCTAATAACACTTTAAGATCTTGGAAGATAGGACTGTCTTATATTTCACTTGTAACTCTCTCAGAGCTTGTCACAATGCTAAGTACACAGCAGACAGTCAACAGCAGCACAGGGGTTGAAATGAATTGAAAGCTTAAATGCTAACTACCCATGTCCTATTGATATTCTCCAAAACCAATTATTTAAAATTCTAATATAACTCACACAAATAAGTAATTTCTAAATAACATTTGCTTGAAGAACATGTAAATAATGCAGTACTCTTTCATGATTTATTTCCTTCCATCTCTCATTCCAACAGAACTCCAAAAAAAATTATTACACTTGATACTTATTCCAAATGTTTTTAATAGGTTCTTCATTATTCGCAGTATTCATTTTTTTCTTCAGATTGGCCACTCAGATTTTACTTTTAATGATTTGGGCCCCAAATCCAAGGTGTAGGTGTGAGTTCCCACCTACAGCTCTGGGTGACCTCAAGCAGATCCTTTAATATCTCAGCCTCAGGGGTTCTCATTTGTTTGTTTTGTTCTGTTCTATCTCTGCCAAATGAGAAATTGAAGAAATATATCCCCACATTCTTTGCAAATGTTTGTTATTAATGCTATAGATTTCATAGTGTATATCCTTATCCCATCTTATTTCGTATTGGTTTCTTCTTGCATTGCATAAAGTCTAAGACTTTATGGATTTACTGTCATTCCTCCCTTTTAAACTATTCATTTTCTTTTCAGTCTAACCTTTCATTAAAAATGATACACAGAAATAAAGGGTATTTAGACATATTTCACAAATTTGGACTGCTGTAACTATTCACCACATGGTTTAAGTAAAAATTATGCTTGATTCCTTTTTAATTTCTTCTCTGGATTAGAGGATTGGTAAGGAATCAGACGTCCTCCTTAATTACCACTGCATATCTGTGTTTATTCATTCTTTCTGTGTCCCTCATGTCCAGTACATTCTACTTCTTGGTCCTATAAGTTCTATCCAGAAATCATCTCTAGGATCTACTTTCTTCTCCAGCCACACTGACATGACCTTCATTCAAGCTTGTGCAATCTCTTTTCTAGACTAATTGCTGTGATACCTAGACTGATTCCATTCTAATCCTTTTCCATATGACACCCACAGCAATCTTTCTAAAATTCAAATCTTCCTCATTTTCTGCCGGTTGAAATCCAAGCTATTAACTTAGCATATCTAGCCCGGCATGAATGGCTCCCTGCTTGCACCTGTCACTTCATCTTCTACCCCTGTTCTTTGTGTGCCACACTTCAGCCATACTAACTTGCAAAAACAACTCACGATGCTCGTATTTTTCCATGGTTTTGTATGCACTCTCTACTACAGGAATGCAACCCATACTTCTCTCCCTGGCCAACTCCTGAGAATTCTTCAAAGCTCAGCTGTAACCACTTCCCCATAGATAACTAACTTCCCTACTCCAAGCTGCACGAGGTATATCCCCTCAACCTTTCACAGCACCCGTCATGGCACTTACCACCGCATGCTATAATTATTACTTCAATGGCTCCTCCTCCATGAGGCTATCAGATCCTTGAAATCAGAAACTGTCTCTCTTATTTTTGTACACCCAGCATTTAATAAGGGTCTGATCCTAAATAAATATTTGTTGAATGAATGAATCAACGAGTGAATAAATGAACTGTCACATGACTCTTGGTACAACAAAGCAGTTTGGAGTTTATATCCTTTTCATGGACTAGTTTTGGACTATTTTTGGATATTAGCTATGACACTAAATTTTCCTCTACCTCGTCTTCCTACTAGCTGTAGGAAGAACAATTTGTATTACAAGAACTACTTGTTAACATTTTCTTCCAAAATCCCTTAATTTCACCACTATCCATTTTGGGATATGGAGCTGGTCTGGCTGAAAGCTGACTGAACGTATGAGGAGGGGACCATATCTGCAAGGACTGAGCAAGAGCAAAGAAAAGACACTTCCAAGAATCAGAGGGGCAAACAGCCAGCCTGGCTCTAAGGAACCGTGTGAGAAGCCAGGCACAGCCACACACGGGGTGGGACGATGTGTGCCCCACTCTCACCCTGACCAGCACAGAGAACAGTCAGAGCAGAGGCAGACAAATATTCTTCATTCTCTGAGTCAGTCGTGACTGAGAACTAGACCTATGTACCTCTAGGTGCAGGGAAGTGAAACACCCTGCATAGCGGCACACCCCTGGGAAGGACCTTTGGCGAAAAATAATCTTAGGAGGAGAAGCAGAAAAAAACAAGGCTTAGCACAGCTAAAATTGGCTTCATTCTATTCAGAACGAGTGCAGCTCCTTTCCCCTGTTGTATAAGGACCAAGGAAAAAAGAGCCCTGAGGGCAGAACAAGCTCAGGCTACCCCATTCGAGGACACCCATTGCCCAGCTTCAAGTCACTATCTATCCTCTTCCACTTTTTCTCTTTTTTTGCTCAAGTACTTAAAGAAAATCCTAGTCATCATGTTATTCTACTTATAAATATTTTAGTATAATCTCTGACTAATAAAGACATCTATTACATAACCACAATACTATTATCAGACCCAACAAAATTAACAAATAAATCCCTTAATATCAAGAGCCAAACAAGATTTATGAAGGGTATTTTCCAGATTCCATATATATCCCCTCCTCAGCCTTTCCAGGGTCACAACTACAACTCACACTCACCAGGCTCCTAAGGAAGACCACAAGAACACAGAGAATATTCAACTTATGGTTTCTTTATTTCCATTTCTACCCTGATGTCTCAACATCTGTAACTTTCTGAAGCTACCATGAGAGTCACTTCAACCCTCTTCCTCTCCCTACCCCACCAACTACAGTGTTTCACACACCCACACACACAAAACATTTTCCAGATGGAAAAAACAGAGGAACGAAGAGTTCAAGTCATATAGAAAATTAGAGTCACAACCAAAACTAAAATCCAGGTGTCATTTGAATTCTACTCTTCTACTTACTGTCTATGAAAACCTGGGTAAGTAAGGAAGTTTTCTGAGCCTCAATTTCCTACCCTATAAAATGGGGGTAATAGTATCTATCTCACAGGATTTCTGTTGGGATTTTTAACTATTGCATGTGCAGCACAATGACTGGCACATAGTAGATAATAAGTTACTACTATAACTGGCCATTACATGTGAGTTCCTCCCCTTTCCTCATCCAATACTCTGTTCCTTAAAAGGGAGTAACCTGTGGAGTAAGGAAGACACACCAGTGATCTTGCATCAGTAAAATCAAGCATAACCCCCTACACACACACACACACACACACACACACACACACACACACACACTCTCTCTCTCTCTCTCTCTCTCTCTCTCTCTCTCTACTGCTATATCTCGTACTAAAATTCAGTTCTATATTCAGAGAGTCGCTTTTTTAAGAATAAAAAATAAATGCAGCTAATAATAAAGATATTGAGAAATGGAGATGTGGAGAGAACAAAGCAACAATATGTTGTTAGGGAGTTCTAGCAAGAAGCAGAGTTCTTTGCAAATCCTTGATCAAAGAATAATGCTCCTCCTTTGAGGAAGGTCATCCTGTTTAACTGAAAGCAAAACCTGACAAAAGATAAAAATGAAGGGTGATGGGAAAGAACACACACAGGTAGAGAGCCAAAGCAGCCCAAAGGATGTCAGATGTCACAAATTGCACTGTTAAGCTCTTTCAAATATTTGCATACTTACATACACATTCTACAGTCAGATTTAGTTCCAGGTGGCAAACTTTATCTGGCACTTTCGGCAGACAGGAGAGGTCGGCAAAGAACATCAGCGCTCTTTGGCAAGTGACTCCAGCACCATCACCATCACCATCACTATCACCATCATCATCATCATCATATGTTACACATATGTAACCATTTACATTTTTCAAAGTACTTCTACACCTATTATTCAATTAAGTTTTTGAGCACTTAACTTGTGACAAGCAATACAAGGGTACTTCAAAAAGTTCATGGAAAAATGGAATTAAAAGACAATACAAATCTTTCCGTGAGTTTTTTGAAGACCTCTCATATGTCCGGAGTTCTAGGGAATTTTAGACATTAAGCAACAAGTTAATCGGGAAAGGTGAAAGGAAAGATATCAACGCTATTCATTTATCAAATATTAATTGACTAGGCACTTCGAGGTGCTGCTAAGTCAACAATAAATAAGACAAAATCCTCATCTTCTAGGTCACAATAATCACAATAATAATTCTAATAATAATTCTTTTGAGTGTTTACTGTGTGCCAATAAACATATAAACAATGGTTGTATTGTTATTATTCCCACATTACCCATGAAAAAACTGAGGCTTAGAAACGTTAAGTTACTCGCCCAAGGTCACATAGGAGGTAAATGATAGAGCCGTTTTCTGATATGTCACCTATAAAGAGAAACACTTAAACTAATTGTGGCCTACTGCCCATTTCCAGCGCATTAAAAAGATACATGTATACATAAAACCTTCCAATTTGCTTCCATACATGAATTAGTGAGAACTAACCACTTGCCAATTAGAAAAAGCTTAAACATGAAAACTCTTCATTTGATATGGGGTACTTGAAATAAAGAAAAGGGTAAAAACGATTTACTCAAGTCAAAAGAGGTTGCTGTTCCCATTTCTATCACAGTATTGGTCAGGAGAGCTAGTGCTAGTAGGAAATTTGTAAGTAAGATTCATTTCATGGTGTGATGGAGAAAGTGACAAAGGCATTCGATTTTCTTCAAGTTGAGTGTTTGATGATATTAGTAATAACTTGAAATGGAATATGAATCTCTATTCTATTTTGAAGCAATCAGGTTAGGTTATAGAAGCTTGCTTTTAAAAGTTTACTAAGCAGCTTCCTCAGATCAAGATTTTGAAATTAAAGAATCAAAGAGGCCAAATTGAAGCACCTCCCACCCCATCTAAAGAGTGACTCACAAGTTGTACTTTCTAAGGGTTGTGACAAGACATCTGAATATTGTACTTGAAACTGCAAGGAGGTGGGGGGCACAAGATTGTTACTGCTCTGTTCAAGAAAGCACGAATCCAGGCAGACGGATTTAGCACATGAAAACTACAGAATGCTTTAATCTCTCATTGCTAAACTGCACTGAGCTCTCTATTAAAAAATAATCATGGATTTTTGAAGAACTGAGGACCTATTTGTTGGAAATTAAATAATTTCAGAGATAAAAGAGGCTGGTGATTAATTAATCATTCTTTAAGTTTTTACGACTAAGTGCAATGCTAAAGACATATCTGAATTATCAACCATCCATCCAATCAATGTGGCTCAATTTCAAAAGAAAATTATTATGCTGAGAATAAATTCTACTCCCTAAGGAAAGACAGATATCACAGAATTGCCTAAATAAGATGAACCATAGACATCACTGTCTTTAAATGTTTGGCTATGCGGACAACCTCTGGGAAGTATCTGGGATCCTACTTTCCTGTGGAAGTATGTTCTCTTCCACGACAGTACTTAATCCAAGCTGAGATTCATGATCAACCTGGAGTTAAAATTCAGATGGACTTTGATTCAGAACATACTATACAATTCTCAAGAATAATTCAATCCATCATACAACAAAATCTTAAACTTAATCAAAACTAAATAACAATTAAATATAAAATTATAACTCTTTGAGGACTATTTTTAAGACTCAAAAACATGATAACTAGCATTTTTATAGTGTTTGCCACGTGCCAGTCACTTTTCTAAGTACTTACCCTTTTAACTCTTGTAGGCCTCACAACAATCCTGTGAGGTAGGTGCTATTTTTATTTCCCTGTCTTATTTCTTTTACAGATGAAAAAACTAAGGAAATTCCTATCAATTTAAAAAATTCATGCAGTCCATGTATAATCTGTTCTTTCACCCATTTAGCAAATGCTTATTGAGAGTCGACTATGTGCCAAATACAGGGGATATAACAGTGTAGGAGACAGCCACAGTACTCAATCTCATGGAGCATATGGGAAAACGTAAAAAATGAACAAAGAGAACCACGAATATTTTCTAAAGTTCTATAAAGAAATATACAGGGAGCTAAAATAGAGAATAAAGAAAGGTTTAGGAAATGCCTTCTTTACATAGGGCGGTCTGAGAAGGCCTGTCAGAAGAGATAAGTAAGACGTAAAATATGAGAAGATGCTAAACATGAAAAAGTGGGAGAAAGAGGTTCTGGGCTAAGACTACAAGGTGAAGGCGATCATCTAAACCACACACACTTGGAATGTCACTAAACTACAGTGAAAAAGTTATTTTAAAGACAAGAAGAAAGTGAGAATAGACAAGAAGACATAAAACAACATAATTTTGGAAGCTTAAAAGCCAAAATAGAGAAGTAGCAGTTGACTTGGCAGACCAGAGAAAGTCGAATCCCAGGCCAGCAGCAGGGAAAGCTTAGAATCAATGGATGTAATCTCAGAATTCTCAACAGGCACAAGACTGGCAGCACCAGATAGCTCTGGTACTTACAGGCGAGAGGCAGGAGTGGGAGGCTAGAAACAAGAGGGATTGGCTGGAAACTGTTTAACAGCAATTGGAACCCTAAATTCTAATCATGACTAAGGGTTAGGACAAGAAGCTGACCTGTTGGGAACCCTAAATTCTCTCTGCTACCTCACATCCCTGAGAGATCACTTCTCCTCACCTGAAGTTCATTGCCATGAGAGAATATATATCAGAGTCTATGGAACGGCAGAGACCAAATATAGTTGAAGACAGAGGTAACCTACCTGAACCAGGGGGTTTGCTGGCTGTATGAAGTGTACATGCTGAATACAGAGCTGAGCCAGCCACTGCTCCCCATCACCTAGCAAGCCAGACCCTTACTCTTCAGACTGGAGATCGGAAGCCTCTTTTTTCCTCCTTCCTTCTGTGAATCTGACCAGTCAAAGGGGAAAGGCCTGAACACAGTGACTTCAGGGTTTCCTCCAATAAATGGCCCACCAACAGAACAGCTTCTTAGTCCCAACCCTTAATCATGTGTCCAGGAAAGCATGGACAACCATCTAAAGAAGGCCTCTAACATATAAGACAGATCCAACATCAGAAAAGGAACAGAAATTCAATCAACTTGAAGAAAACAGTCTATGCAGAAGAAGAAAACCTTTAAGAAAAACCAAACTGTTTTTAATATCAGAAAGACAGGATACTCTACCCATGAATGAATGTTGGCTATTTAAGAAAACAACATACAGAGAACAAACAAACAAAAAAGAGTTCTTGCATATTAAAAATATAATCCCAGAAATAATCAATATAAGGGCTAAAAGATACAGTTGAACAATTGAGGACATTTCCCTCAAAGTATAGGAAAATGCCAAAGAGACAAAATAAAGGAAAAATGATCAATCCAGGAGATCCAACATCAGAATATAAGGAGTTCCAGAAAAAGGTAACAGAAAAACCAGAGGAGTTAACAGAATTAGTTAAGAAATTTTTGGATAAAGGCAGATTAAAAGGGCCTACCACAATGAATAAAAATAGACACATAACAATGCACATCATTGTGAAACGTCAGAAACTGGAGACAAAGAAAAGATTTGACATGTTTCTAGAGTTTTTTTAAATTTTATATCACTTAAGAAAGATCAAGAATCAAAATGGCTTTGGCCTTCTCAAAAGCAACACTAGAAGCAAGACAATGATGAAGCAATGCCTTCAAAACCCTGAAAAAAAAAATTATCCCCAAAGTAGAATTCTATATTCAGGCAAACTACAAATCAAAAACAAAGGCATGTGTAGTCATTCATGAACGCATCCTTTCTCCTGGGAGAAGAAAGACCCAGTTGCACATCAGGCATAGAGGGCACCCTATCAAGGACAGAGCAGTGTGGTTCAATAGACAGACTGTTGAAAGCTGTCATCACCAAGAGCTCCACACCCAACATACTGTGTTTTTAACCCAAGGCAGAACCCCTGGGTGAGTGTGGCCCAGATTCTAACTCATTCTAGAGCCAATGAAGATCCTACTCTCCTCCACAGTGTCCCTGGAACAGCCGAGGACACTCACTCATTCTACCCCCATGAAAGTGTTCTGCTTTGACCTGCTTCTAAGAGTTGGAGGTAGGTGATGATGAGCTTAAGCAAAAAATACAGAGTAAGCCACTCCTCCACCGCAGTTTTGCCCAGAGTCCCCTGGCTCACGCTACAGCAGTGCCAAAGCTCCAACTGGGATGAACCCTTCCTTCCTGGAACTCACTCCAGAACTTGGTCAGTGAATTCCCAAGGAAGGGCTTTCAGAGAAGCTGAACTCAAGACTTGTCCCAGAGATTCTGATTAGCGTATCTTCATGATATGAAAAATGGCATACAATTATTTACACATTTTCAAAAATAATAACAAATGTACACCATTTACCTATCGCCCAAGTTTAGAAGATAGAACATTTCCTGCTTCTTATCTGTGCCTATACCAGATTTTTTTTTTTTTTTTTTTTTGTCCTTTTTGTGATCACAACCCTTGGCTTGGTGTCGCCCACACCACGCTCAGCCAGTGAGCTCACCGACCATCCCTATATAGGATCCGAACCTGTGGCGCTCCCAGCGCTGCACTCTCCTGAGTGCGCCACGGGGTCGGCCCTCAGATTGTTTGTTTGACAGCTGCCCAGTACAGCCTGTCTCTGCTTTTATTCCCTTCATTCACCATAAACACAAATACTTTTCTTTTTTTTTTTTTTTTTTTTGTCTTTTTCGTGACCGGAGTGCACCGGCCATTCCCATATAGGATCCGAACCCGTGGCGGGGGCATCGCCGCTCTCCCAGCGCCGCACTCTCCCGAGTGCGCCACGGGCTCGGCCCAACACAAATACTTTTCTAACTCATCCGTTCATCATTCCCTTGCCTTTCTTTATAGTTTCATCCCCTGCATATGTATTACCCAAACACTGTATTACTTAATTTTTAAAAACCAAAGAGCAACTATAAACCAGTGGTGATGAAAGAAAAACACCACGTTGCCATTGTTGAGAAGGCTCCTGTATTTATGAGCTTTGATCATCACTCCTTCATTAAAGAATAAAGGGGCTGCTGTGATTTCATATTGACCTAGAAACAGAGAATAGGTGAACAGTCACAGGACTGGTTCTAAAGGCAGCAGCCATTTATTTTAGAAATGGATTTTAAATACCAGAGAATAGAGCTTAAGCACCCAAAAGTAGTCAGCTTAAATATGCTAACAGAGGAGCGTTCTGGGAAGACAGCAATGGCAGCAGCAGCTCAAGGCCTTCCATGAAAAAGAGACAGATCAACGAGGATAACAAAACCAAAGACCCACTGACAATACTGACAACACAACTACATGACAAGGTACCCCATGAACCAACATGAGAGTATGCAGACAAACTGCTGACAGCTACACACCCACGTGGTATCAACATCCATGCGGGAAGACATAAGAGGAAGGCAAATTCGGTCTCTGATCGTCTTCAGGACATGAGAACTCCCAACCTGTCAACAGGCACCCACTGGAAACTGCCGTGGCCCAGTCTGAAAACAGCAGTCAAAGCAAGGAAAGGGTTCTTCAGGTAAGAAGATCTCATAGTGATGGAGCAGACTCCAAAAACTACAACCCAAAGGCTATCTTCCTGAAGTGAGTGGGGGAGTCTCACAAGAGAAAGAAAAAAAAGCAGAAACTCTGAATGTCCTCACCTCTGACACACCCTGAAACACACAAGTGCAAAACAGACTCAAAGCAGCCCAGCTAAAGGCAAAAGATCTGAACAGAGAAAGGAGCTCTGCATGAGCAAGAGTTTGCAATTCAATCCCAGCCAAGAAAATGACCTACTAAAATAAAGGAAGCAATATTCATCGGTGGGAAATAATAGAATCCAAAGTCTCCACAACTTAACATTCATGATGTCCAGAATACAATTCAAAATTATGCAATATATGAAGGACCAGGAAAATGAAACACATTCTCAGAAGAAAAGTCATTGTAGTCTGATCCTGAAATGAAACAGATGTTGGAACTACCAGACAAGTATTCTAATGCAAATGCCATAACTATCCTCAATGAAGTAAAACAAGACATGCTTTCAATGCACGAAACTCTCATCAGAGAAACGGGAAGGCTCAGCAGAAAAATAAAAATAATAAAAGAAGAATAAGGCAGAAATTCTAGAACTGGAAAATATAATTTCTGAAACATAGAATTCACCGGATGGGCTTAACAGCTGAATGAACATGACAGAGGAAAGAATACATGAACTTGAAAAGAGATCAATAGAAAGTAGCCGAGGAAAAGAACAGAGAGAAAAAAAGACTGGGGAAGAAAAAATGAACAGGGCCTCAGAGGCCTATTAGATGACATCAAGAAGTAAGATGTATGTGCAATGGGAATACCAGGAGAGGACAGAAAGAACAGAGCAGAAAAAATATTTGCAAAAATAATGGCCAAAGATTTCTCAAATTTGATAAAAGGCAGAAATTTGTAGACACAAAATGATAAACACCAAGCAGAATAAACACCCGGTAGTCCATGCCAATAGAAGTGCACGTGATAAACTGTTGAAAGACAAAGATAAAAGAGTTTATCTTGAAAGGGAAAAACAATAATTTACATACATTTTATAGACATATGACAATTAATGGCTGAATTCCTCTCTGAAAGCATGAAGGCCAGACGGAATAACATCTTTAAAGTACTGAAAGAATAAAAAAAGACTGTCAAAGCAGAACCCTATATTCAGCAAAAATATTATTCAAGAATTAAAGCAAAATAAAGATATTTTCAGACAAAAGAAATCTAGGGAATTTGGTCACAAGCAGAGCTCCTACAAAAGAGGCTAAAGGAAGTTTTCAGAGCTGAAGAGAAACAATTCCAGACAAAAACTCAAATCCTCAGAGAAAAATGAAGAGAATCAGAAATGGTAAACATCCTGGTAAATGCCAAAGACTATATTTTCTTTTTCCTTCTAACTTCTTTATTAACCATATAACTTTAAAATTAAAGTCATAACATTATTTTATAGGATTTATAACATACGTAGATGTAGTACATATGATAATCATAAAATAAAGAGGGTTACGGGCCTATAAGGTTACAAGATGATTTTAAATAAAGTAGTAGATTATTAACTGTGAAAAATTAAGAATATTACATAATAATTGCTAGGGCAATCATTATTTTAAAAATGCAAAAAGAAATACCTAAAAAGCCAATAGGAAAATTTAAAAGGTTGAAAGGAAATGGATAGAAAAATATATCCATCACAAACAGCGAGCAAAAGTAGACTGGAGTAGCAATATTACTATCAGATAAAGTAGATTTTGAAACAAAATATATAACAAGGATAAAGAAGACACGTCACACCAAGGTCAAGGGTTCGGATCCCAGCCCTGGCCAGCTGCCAAAAACAATGTTAAAAATTTTTTAATTAAGTGTTCTTAACATCCATGCAAATAGACCTTCTTAAATAAAAAAATTAAAAAAGATACTTCATAATAATAATAAGAGGGATAGTCAACAGGAAAACATAATAATCATAAATGTGTATAACCCAATAACAGAGCTTCAAAAAACAAGCAGCAAAAATTGACAGATTTAAAGGAAAAAATTAATTACATAATCATAGTTAAATATTGCAATCTGCTTCTATCAGCAATTGATAGAAAAACTAGACAAAAATCAGCAAAGACAAAGAGGATTTCAACACATCACCCAACAATTGCAAAATGTATATTCTTTTCAGTTGCATATGGAATATTTTCCAGTATAAACTGTATTTGGGGCTATAAAACAAGTCTCAGTAAACGTCAAAAGACTAAAAGCACACAGAATAAGTTATCCAACAAAAATGGAATTAAGTTACAGATCAAAAATAATAACATAAACAGGAAAATTCCTAATATTTGGAAATTAAACAATACATTTCTACAGAAACTTTGGATCAAAGAAAAAAATTACAAGATAAATTAGAGAATATTTTGAACTGAACAGTAATGAAAATACAACCTATCAAAATTTGTAGAATGCAGATAAAATAGGGCTTACAAAGAAATTTATGGCTTTAAGTGCCTCTTAAATTAAAAAAGAAAAAGGTCTCAAACCAATAATATAAACTTTCACTGTAAGAAACAAGAAAAAGAAGAGAAAATTAAACTCAAAGCAAACCAAAGGAAGGAAATAGTATAGATAAGTGCAGAAATCAATAAAATAGAAAATAGAGAAAATCATCAAAACCAAATGTTGGTTGTTTGAGAAGATCAATAAAATTTATAAACCTCTAACCAGACAGATCAAGAAAAAAAGAAAGATAAATTGCCAAATCAGAAATAAAAGAGGGATATAGCAACAGATTCTGCAGATGTAAAAAGGATGATAAGGGAGGGATTATTACAAACAACTTTATGCCAATAAATGGACAATGGGAAAAATTTATCAAATAGACAAAATGGACAAATTCCTTGAAAGACACTAATAATCATAACTGACCCAAGAAGAAATTAAAACAAATGCACTTTGAACAACTCTATATCAATTAATGAAATTGAATTTAAAATTTAAAACCTTCCCCCCCAAAAAGAAAAAAATTAACCTCAGGCCCTAATGGCGTCAATGTGAATTTTACCAAAAATGTAATAAAAATCATTATGGATGTTACAGAAACTCTTGCAGAAAATGTAGAAAAGGGGAACACTTCCCAACTCGTTTTATGAGGTCAATTTTACTGATTCCAAAACCAGACAAAAACATAACAAGAAAAGAAAACTACAGGCCAGTATCTCTCACGAACATGATACAATTGTCCTTAACAAAATATTATCAAATTGAATCCAACAATATTTTCAAAGGATATACAGTACATTACGATCAAATGGGGTTTATTTCAGGAATGCAAAGTTAGACTAATATTGTGAAAGTTTCAAAGTTTTCTACCTAAGAACAAGAACAAAGCAAGGACTTCCACTCACATTATTTTTATTTAACATTGTTATGGAGGGAGTTATTTCCATATTAACTCAGTCTACAGAGAAAACAAGGCACCTGGACTTTGGATTTTAAACACATTTTACCCTTAGTCTGATTAACAGGGATAGTAGAATAGGAATATGGGGAAATGTGAATATGAAAAACAATTCATGGTGGGCTGGCCGGTTAGTTCAGCTGGTTAGAGTGCAGTGTTAATAACACCAAGGTCAAGGGTTTGGATCCCCATAACCAGCCAACTGCAAACAAAACAAAAACAGAACAATTTAATAAAGGCTGGCCAATTAGCTTCGTTGGTTAAGACACAGTGTTATAACGCAAAGGTCAATGGTTTGGATCCCCATACCAGCCAGCCACCAGAAAAAAAAAAAAAGAAAGAAAGAAAGAAAACAGAAACAAGAGGCATACAGATCAAAAAAAGCTACTAGCCTAACAAGTGAATGTGGCAGGGGTGCAAGATATAAGACCAACATGCAAAAATCATTTGTATTTATCCATGCTAACGACAAATATTAGAAAATGAAATTTGAGAAACAACTCCATTCACAAAAATACTTAGGAGTAAACTTAATGAAAGATGTAACAACTACAAAACATTGCAAAGGAGAATTAAACAAGACCTAAATAAGTGTGTGTGTGTGTGTGTGTGTGTGTGTGTGTGTGTGTATATACGTCATTACAAGGATTGAAGACTCAGTGTTGTTTAGACAGTAATACTCCTCGAACTGATCTACAGACCAAAATCCAAATAAGCTTCCTTTAACAAAAATGACAAGTTGATTTTAAAATTTATATGGAAAGCAAAGGACCTAAAATAGCTAAAACAATTCTGAAAAATAAGAACAAAGTTGGAGGTCTTACAGTAATAAAGACAGTATGTTGTTGACATAAGGAGAGACATGTAGATGAATAGACAGAATACAGTCCAGAGATTGACCCACACACATAACTGTATGATTGATTAGTTTTCAACAAAGGTACCAAGATAATTCAATAGAGACAAGATAGTTACAGTTCTTACAACAAATGGTGCTGGAACAACTGGATATCGTATGTGGAAGTAATGAACCTCAAACCTTACATCACACCATGCATAGAAATTAACCCAAAAATGTTCATAGATCTAAATGTTAAAGATAAAACTATTAAAGTTCTAGAAGAAAACATTGGAAAAAAATCTTTGATTTTTTGGGTTAGGCAAAGATTTCTTAAACAGGATAACAAAAGCACAAATGATAAAAGAAAAATATTGATAAAATGGACTTCGTGATTTACAAGTTCCGCTTCTCAAAAGTCATGGTTAAGAAAACACAAAGGTAAGCCACAGATTGGAAGCAAAATTTTTCAGAATATATAAACAACTCCTACAACTTAATAAAAAGACGAAAAAGAATCCAATAAAAATAGACGAAAGATTGAAACATACACTTCCTAGAAGATATACAAATGGTCAGTAAGCACATGAAAAAATGTTCAACATCACTAGATCTCAGAGAAATGCTAATTAAAACCACAGTGAGATACCACTGCACACCAACTAGAATAACTAAAATTTAAAAGACTATCAAGTGAGGATGTGGAGCAACCAGATTGCTCCTACATTGCTGGAAGGAATGCAAAATGTGATACCCACTTTGCAAAACAGTATGGCAATTATATAACGGTAACTATTCATTTACCATACTATCACGCAATTCCACTCCTAAGTATTTAAACTAGAGAAATAAAAACATATGTCCACATGAAAACATGTATGCAAATATTCATAGGAGCATTATTCATAATGGCCAAAGACTGGAAACAGCACAAATGTATATCAACTGGTAAATGGATAAACAAATTTATAATATACACAGGTTATGGAATACTACACAGCAACAAAAAGAAACAAAATGTTAATAAACATGACATGAATGAATCTCAAAAACATTATGCTAAATAAAAGAAGTCAAACAGAAAAGACTATGTACTGAATAATGCCATTTACATTTATTTGAAATTCTATAAAAGACAACACCATAATGATGGAAAAGAAGATCCGTGTCTGCCTGGGGACTAGGAGTAGAAGGAGATCAAGAGCAAAGGGGCCGAGCCCGTGGCGCACTCGGGAGAGTGCGGTGCTGGGAGCGGGATATAGGGATGGCCGGTGCACGAAAAAGACAAAAAAAAAAAAAAAAAAAAAAGAGCAAAGAGCATAAGGATTCTTTTTATGGTAAAATTACTGTTCTTCCTCTTGATTATGGCTGTGGTTATATGATTGTATATACTTAGCAAAATTCATCATCGATTTGTGCTTTCAAAACGGGTGAATTTTATTATGTGTCACTATTTCTGTAATAATCAAAAGGAGGGCAAAATCGCATGTATTCTGATCTATAAGTACTTGGGGATGTCTAAACTAGAAGGCATCAGGATGTAGTCAGATGCTTGTACTTATAACAAGTAAGTTGGATTTACGAGCAATAAGATAACATTCAACTGAACATTGTCAACTTTTTATTCATATTTGACATATCAAATTAAGAGCTAAATAAATATACTTCTATATATAAGAAGAACCACCATTAACTTCCTAATTCACATGGGTAGCTCTAAAAGAAATCCAAAAGAAATACAGAAAAAGATTTCAAAACATTCAATAGCAAGTGATCCATTCAGAAGATAAGCAAAGAAGATTTAAGATATGTATGATAGCATTCGCAAGGAAGAATGCCAAACACTGGAACAAAACAAATATTAAAACTATATTTTCAGAATACTTTCATAAAACAAAAAATATTTTTAAATTACATATTTAAAGGACATACTGCAATCATTTCAGCGTGGTCAACACTGAATCGTATTATATAAGCTAATTAAAGAAAAATTTGAAATCATTTGGGCAACCAGGCAAAAAGACTAAACTACTAATTAGGCGGGAAAAAGAATACAAGATTGTCATCAGACTTTTCAGCAATTCTTTAATGCCAAAAGAAAATGATATAAAAATTTTAAATACTCAAATAAGGGAAATATAAGTCAAGGATTTTATATCTACCCAAACTGACCTTCAAGTACAAAGCTGCAAACAATCTTATAAACTTGCCAAAACTCAGAGAATATTGATCCTGTGAGCCTTTGCCTAAGGAATCTATTAGAAAAGGAGATTCAGACAACCAGAAAGACTGAGAGACATCAGTAGAAGAACTAGTCGTGACTATTAAATGTAAATGTACCTGTAGAACAAAGCTAAACCATGGTTATGAGGGAGAAAATATAGTAGATATCATACAATTATCAAAAATCAGGGGGCACATGGAATAAGGAGTACATATGGGTATGATTGGTATAATATGATTGGATAGGTATTAATCATAAATAAAATAATATTACTTTATATCAGATACTGGGATAGAAGGAGGGGAGGAAGAAGAGGTTACAAGCTAATTTGAATATTGTTCAACGTAGGGACCAATTAGTCCAAAAAAAAGTGGTAATGGCATTATATAAAAATATTAGTATGAAGGTTACCAATAGAACAAATGAGAAAAAAAAGCCCCACTGCATAATGAAAGAGCTTAGGTATAAAAGACATAAAAATAAAACAATATGATAGAACTGAGGCCAAACATTAATCATATCAATAGATGTAAATGGGCTTAACTCACCTATTGAAAGAAAAGGATTTTCAGATTGGCTAATAAAGCAAAATCCAACACTATGCAGAATACAAGAGACACACCTAAAACAAAGAGATTCAAAAGAGTTAAAAATAAAAGGATGGAGAAAGATTTATCAGGCAAACACAAATAGAAAGAAAACAGGGATCATAATCTTGATATCTGACACAGTGGAATTCAAAGCAAAAAGCATTAAAACAGATTTTTAAAAGTACACTCTCTAATGCTCAAGGCTACAATTCACAATGAAGATATTAGTTGCTAATATTTATGCACGCAATAACTCCATTAAGCAGCAACCTACAGAAAATGCAAGGAGAAATAGACAGAAACACACTAAAAATAGGAGACATTAACATACCTCTCACAATCCGAGATCAAGTGGACTAAAAATTAAATAAAGGTATAGAAGACCTAAATAACATAAATAAGGTAGATCTTATAGAGATATATCAAATTCTAATAGAGATTACAATTTATTTTCAAGTACACATAGAACATTCATAAAAACTGACTAAATCTTAAGACAGAGAAAATCTCAAAGTTCTAAGGAATAGAAATAATATAAATAACATCCTCAGATCATAATGCAATAAAATTATAAATCAATAACAAAATAAACAAAAACGCCCTTCCAGGTGGAAATTCACACACTTTTCAACAACTCTGGGGTCAAAGGCAAAATACATAATTCAATTGCAGACTTTCTTGAAAACAATGATAATAAGGCGAAAGATTTATGCGATCTGAAGAGAAACCAGAGTATGAAAACAATGATAATAAAAGCCTGACATTCTAAGAATATGTAGGCTACAACTCAAGGATGTATCAAAGAAAAATACATTGCATGAAATCCCTATATCAATAAAAATTAAAATAAATCCATTTACAGCCATCTCAAGAAGTTAGAGAAGGAACACCAAAATAAAACAAAGAAATCAGGAAAAAATAATAGTGAATTAATAATAAAAGCTGAAATTAATTTAGAAACCAAAAAAGCAGTAGATTAATAAATAAATCCAAAAATTTATTCCTTAAAAAGGAAATCAACAAAATAGACAAACCACTGACTAACCCAATACAAAAAGGGCAGGGGATAGGAGGATAAAGCATAACTACACAACATTAGAAATGGCAAGGAGAAAATAAATATCAAAATAGAGAAAGATTTAAAATATCTAAGAAACTCCTTTGCATGATTCCATATAAACAAATTTGAAAACTTAGATAAAATGCACAATTTTTTAGAAAAATAAAACTTACCAAAATTGACCCCAGTAGAAACAGAAAATCTAAATAGAGTAAGTGTCATAGAATAAGTAGAGAAAAAAGTTAGAGTTCCACTACAAAAAAAGCATCAGACCAGATGGTTTCACAGGGGAACTCTAACAAACTTTTAAAGAACAGATAACCCCAATGCTACTTTAATTATTCCAGAGCATTGGAAAAAAGGAAAATTTCTGAACTCACTTTATGTAGTGAGTATAATACTGTTCCAAGATCCTGGCTAGAGTTACACATCATCCTAACCCTCCAAAAAACCTGTGGACCAATCTAACTTATTAAAATCAGTGCAACAATTCTTAAGTGAAATATGACAAAATCCAATCCAGCTATTAATAATGTTAACAGAAGAAGTCATAAGGTCTTTATAGATGCAGAAAATAAACATTACTCAGTACCCATTCAGGTTTTTAAAAAAAGCTTAATAAAATAGGAATCGATGGATACTTCGTTAGTATATTCCCTTAGCCCAAAAGAGTATCTTACTTAATAGAGAAATACTAGAGGCTTTATTACTAAAGTTAAAAACAACACAAGAGTACCTACTCTCTCTGCTATGTTCAATACTGTGTTGGAGATATTTGCCAATGTAATTAGAAAAGAGAACACAATTAGAGGCATAAAAATTGGAGAGAAAAGAAAGGATATACCTATTTTTCATTTGCAGACCATATAATTATATATCTTGAAAACCCAAAAGAATAGATGGAAAAATGATTAAAAAAAGAAAATAATTTAGTAAAGTAGTGTTATGAAATTAGTGCACAAAAATCAGTGAAAAGACACATCCCAAATATGATAGCCAAAAAAAAAGAAGATAAAAGAAAATATTAAGCATAAGCTCATCAAAAAATTCCCAAATCTATATGAGAAAAACTATAAAGCATCTATGGAAAAGCACAAACAGACCTTAACAGATGGAGAGACATATTATGCTCTCAGATAGAAAGATTCAATATCATAAAGATGTCAGTTTTCCCTAAGTATGTTATTTCATGAATTTAATGCAATACTCATAAAAGTACTGTCAGGTTTTTTCCTGGTGCTATGCAACTTGGTTTTAAAATTAATTTGGAGGAATGAAAAAGAAAACCAGAAAAAGTTGAAAAATATGAACAATGTGGAATAAAAGAGGGTGGATTCTAACAAAATTCTCTACAAAAATTTTAGCCTCCAGTAAAAAAAAAAGAGTAATAATGGTCACTAGAAGCAATTGTTGGCCTCTATGAATAAGTCATGCCAAGGTCATTTCAATTTCCTATTATTTTAGAGATCTAGACAGGGTATCAATGGAATGCTAAAGAGAATATAGGTATCTCAGCAAAGTATGATGTCTGTGGAGACTCACCTGTAGAGCCTCATACAGTGTCTAACACATTGTAGACACCCAACAAATATTTGTTGAAGAAGTGAATAGACAAGCAATGAAATACGGATTGAGATGTACCACAATAGGATGGATTTGCGGCTAGTGAAACTGTCACATCTAAAATGTACTGATTAATAGCTCAAAGGCAACTTGAAACAGTTATTTCATGGCATGTCACAGGGCTTTTGTGCTTCTCTTCTCCTCATCGACATTTTTATTTTGGACACTCCATATAAGAATGCATGTCATTGTGATAGTTGATACAAAACTAATGGAAGAATGGCTAATATGTTGGATGACAGAATCAGACATAACAATGAAATGTCACTAAGATAAAATGTAATCAGGTTTGTAATGGGTTGAATGGTGTTCCCCCAAAAGATGTGTTCAAGTATTAACCCTGGCACCTGTAAACATGACCTTATTTGGAAATAGGGTCTTTGCAGATGTAATCAAGTTAAGATGAGATCATACTGGATTAGGGTGGGTTCTAAATCAAATTACTGGTGTGTTTATAAGAGAAAGGAAAGGGGGATTTGGATACAGAGAAACAGGCCATGTGTATAACGGAGGCAGAGATTGTAGTGATGCAGCGACAAGCCAAGGAATGTCAAGGACGGCCAGCCACCACCGGAAGCTGGGAGAGAAGCAAGGATGGATTCTTCTTTAGAGCCTGCAGAGAAGTCATGGCCCTGCCAAAACCTTGATTCCAAATGTCTAGGTTCCAGACGTCTAAAATCAAAACAGTTTCTGTGAGAGAAACTCTGTTGTTTTAAGCCACCTAGTTTGTGGTCTTTATTACTGCAGATTTTGGAAACGAATATAGGGTTAAGCAAAGCCCTTCATCTTTCAACTGCACAGGCAGAGGACGAAGGAAAACTGACTTAATCATTTCTATGGATAAGATCTGCCAATTTTAGCAGACCAGTAGCTTGATATTATTATACAAAAAGCTAAAGGAATATTTGCATCTTGAAATATAGGTTCCTGCACTCTGCACTAAGTAGGTTACTTATGAGCTATTAAGTCCTTTTACAAGTGCCACACTTTGAGAAAGACATAAAGAAGACCTGAAATACATTTTTAAATGATGATGTAAAAAGGAAAGTGTCTGGAAATTTAGTCGTGTTATCATAAAACATTTTTGAACAACTACTCTACATATATGGTATACATTCTAACATCTAGGAAGAGTTCTACTCCCAAAGAGGCAGAACTCTAATATGGGTCAAAGGCGATGGGAAGTTACAGAAGTATTTTAAAGAGAAGAATGACATGATGGTCTCTGTATTCAGGCAGAGCATTCAGGCAGCCACATGGGGATAGATTCGATGGGGACAAAGCAGACACCGGGAGGTAATTAAAAGGCTGTTATAGAGAGATGATAAACCCCATAATTAGAATGGCGATGGTTAAGAATAAACAGGAAACGAGGTTTTTGAGGGATATTTAAGAGATAAAACTAGAGTACTAATATAATAGCACTTGTCTCTAAAAACTATTATGAAAATTAGTTAAGCTAATATATACCAAAGTGCCTAGTACATAGCAGGCACAAACAATAAATATCTAACTCTCCTTCCTGAAGAGCTTAAGATTCAAATAGGGAAATATGTGCGTATATACACCTAAAGTTATATGTATACACACATATGTCCTTTTAATTTTTTTTTTTTTTTTTTTATCTTTTTCGTGACCGGCGCTCAGCCAGTGAGCGCACCGGCCATTCCTATATAGGATCCGAACCCGCGGCGGGAGCGCCGCTGCGCTCCCAGCACCGCACTCTCCTGAGTGCGCCACGGGATCAGCCCAGTCCTTTTAATTTTATTCTAGTGTCAGACCAAGTGTATGAATCATATGAAAATGAAAGATATCCTGAAATGTTGAATACCTTTCCAATTTTAATCGCACATCAAATATTAAATGAGACTCACATGATAAACTATATGCCGTTTGGGAATATTGTTCTTGAAAGGTCCAGAAGGAGAAGAAAAACAAGACAGAAAATGAATGTATGGATTGAAAAAAGCTAAAAATTCTAAATAAAATGGTTGAGCTTTCCATGCTACAGAAAGCTAGTTTGTTGATAAGAATACAATTTTGCTTAATATACTTTTTGGTGAAGTAAGAATTTCATTTCTAAGCGAACATATGTGTTCATATATGCAGAGCTACCCATATCTTTTCAGAATATAATAAATAAATGCATGTGCATTTCCAACATAACAATACTTCAAAATGAGAATCCCAACTTAAAGCTTATTTATTGGTTGAGTAATCAATACATAAAACTTGAACAGGATCCAAGTAAAATTACAGCATGAAGAGTCCCTGACTTCAGATTTATTGTCACTTTATCTTAAGAAAAACAGTTGGCTGTGTGCTAAGATTGCCTAACAATTAAGAATCATGATTATCATGCTGAATATGGTAAAAGAAAAATTCAGCTAATCAGAAAGAATTAAAACCACAACAAGTGTTCAGAAAAAGTGTAACTTGTTATATAAACACTATAAAATTTGATTTAGCAAATATATTTTAAGTATTTTGACAACTGAAGTTTTATTTACCTGTAAATCCACTTGAAAAGCATGCATTTTGTACGATGTTCACATTGTATAGAATGCAGAACTTCTCATTAACAAAAATGTAAAATCTTCAAATTAATGATATATAAAAACATGATTATGTAATCCTTCCTTATAAAAGATATTTCATCCATTCTTGATCATTTTTACATATCCAAGAAACAACTTTTTGTGCAAACACTATGCACTAAACAATGAGTTGCATGCTGGAGACCCAGAAATGAACCCAATGCAATCTACATATAAAGTAAATTGGGACAACCAACAAGAAAGCTAATGATTTAAATACAGTGTGAGGGAGCCAGCCAGTTAGTTCAGCTGGTTAGAGCGTAGCCTTATAAAACCAAGGTCACAGGTTCGGATCCCAGTACCGGCCAGCTGCCCCAAAAATAAATAAAAATCAAAAAAGAAAATAAGAACTTTGGGGGCGGTGGGGAATAAATAAATAAATACAGTGTGAGCACACAAGTAGGCCATACAGGGGGAAAGAAGCAATCAGGCCAGGCTTCCAAGTTAAGCATTGATCAATAAGTAGGCATTAGACAGGCAAAGAAGAGGACCATGGAAGAAAAGAAAGCATTTTAGGCAAAAAGAACATGATGGATTAGAGGAACTGAAAAACCAGTCCATTGTAATTAGATTGGAGAGATAGCGCAGAGATGGAGTTGATGGGCTAGAATTGATAGGGTTTGGTGATTTGTTGAGTATTTATGGCAGAGAGTAGGAGTTTAGGAAGACTCCCAAGTTTTTGACTTGGTTAAATGGGGTGCCATTCACTAAAATGAGTAATATAAAAAGAAAGGCAAATTTGGGACAGAAGACAATGAGTTTGGGTTTATGGACATATATATAAGATGCCTGGATAGAGATAGGGCCTGTGGTTCCAGAGACATGTTTGGACTAGAAAATCGCATTTAGGAGCCCATCCACACAGAGGTGATAACCGATACCACATGAAAAATGCAGTCAAGACCCTGTGAGATTAAAAAAGGAGAGAGAGACAGAGGTCTAGTGACAGAATCCCAGGTAAACCCAATTTTTAAAGGGCAGGAAGAAGACAACCCTAAGGAAAAAAATGTGAATAGGAATAGCTTAAAAAGAAAGAAGAAAAGAAAAGTTTAAATAAGGAATGCAACAACTAATGTGAAATGATATAGAGAAGTCATGAAAGACAAGGGCTGAAAACCGGTTTTCTCTTTGCAACCATAGATATGGTTAATAGCCATAACCTAATTTTTGCAGATATAATACTAAATCTTTCTATAAGAAGTTAGCAATGAGGGCTGATCGGTTAGCTCACTTGTTTAGAGGGCAGTGTTCTAACACCAAGGTCAAGCGTTCAGATCCCTATACCAGCCAGCCACACACACACGCAATAAAAAATAGTTAGCAATGTTGTTGTGCAAAGATTTCTAAATGACTACAGATTGCAGTACTATTCAAAGGAAAGCACTTTTCTATTTCACTTATATCTTTACTAATTTAATAATATTACTATATAATATGCAAAAGAAATTAAAAAACTATTGATTTCTCCAAACATGGCCCTTAAATATACATGGGAGAGGGGCAAGGTCAATTTTAAATCATAGTGCTAATTAGCCATACTCTTACAAGTGTTTGTCTCTGATGTAATCAAAAAGACTTTTAGCTACCGAGATAAAGATGTTGAGTCGGGTGCATACATTAAAAATAACACATGTTCACATTTCTATAATTAGCTATTTTGAGCTTATATTCAAGTTATCAGCTGGTTAAATTCCAAATCTGACAAATATTTTAATGGATATTTATATAAGGGATTTATATTTATAGCTACTACACTGTCATCATAATACAAAAGGTAATGAATGGATAGGCAATTTGTGCCTAAGAAGTGCTCTGTTTAGGTGATCAGCAAGTGCCTTGCTAGACATACCAAGTCAAGGAGCTGCCATGCAGGAATCCCCTCCCACCCAAAACGGGTTAGGCTGATTTTTGTAGAGGAGGCTCGGAGACAAGGAAAGAAGAACAAAAAATAGTCCAAAAGCCATGTCCCATTTAAATAACATCATAGCTACTTTATCTTCTGCTATACTCTGGAGACTAGATCCAAACTTTATAATGATTTCCATTTCAGCAGCAAGTGCATGGTTTTATACTTGATGATAATGATAGTGATAATAATAGTAGCTAACATTTATTAACCCCTCACTATGTGCCAGGATTCTGTGCTAAGCACTTCTCATGGATCACCTCATTTCATCTTCGCAACAACTATTGCTATCCCCATTTTATAGATGATGCAATCAGGGCTTAGAGAAGTTAACTGGTCCAAGGTCACAGAACTTACAGGAGGCATAGCCAGGATTCAAAACCAGGCAGCAGTCTAATTCTAGAACCCCAACTTTTAACTTCTGCTGTTATCAAAAGCAGAGCTTCTTTTGAAAAAGCATACCCAAACTACTCCAGATTGATCAATTTTAACTCTTAGAAGACAGAGAAAATTTGGGTGGGTGAAGGGTGTCAGGTGAGCTGAACTTCTCTTTAGAATCCCAAATTTTAAAAAACTGTAATTTTTTATTTTATTGTTCTCAATTCCTTATCAGCTACATAAACATTTTCACTACAGTAAATTTTGACTGTAAGTAAAAGAAGTATTCAGAGAGAAAAAAATTTAACTCTTGTGCAATCACCTGAGAAATTGCTAGGAAGCCTTCACCTCCTGTTATGATGCTCTACAGATAACATAGGAAATAGATTGAATATTTAAAAACAGGTTCCAAACTATATCTTTGCTAAAACTAGCCTCTCTTTCATCACTATTACTTATCTCATAAAAGAAAATGCCACCACAGAAAAGTAAAAGTCATTTTTCATATCTCTATGACACATTACACCTCAAGGATAAGTCACGTAATCTATCTAGATTGAAATGTAAGTACGTCCTCTTGCTGGTTCAACCAAACTATGTCCACTTCCCGTACCAATGAAACCTTTATCTACATCAAGAGGATCCAAGAAAAAGAGTAATAGAAATAATATTTGGCATTATGTCAAGCCTAATTCTCCCTCCTTGGTGCTTAGGAAAGTGGTACTGTGCACACTCCTGAATGCAGAGGAGAAATGAACTATCCCTTTCTCTTCTGTTCTGGTGGTCTTCACACCCAGTAGGAGAGAAAAATCTCATGGCCCTCTCTTTCCCCCTAGCCATTTGTCCAAGGATAAAACACCACCAACTGCAACTTTTATTAAAAAGTATTTACCCTGCATGAACATCAACTATGCAGCCTTTCATGTTTTTGCTCTATTTTCAGTGTATAGTGTGCACTCGAGTGTCAATCCACTCATGTCAGTGCATGTAAGAGAAAAATAAAGATACCTAAAAACACACTCTTAATAAAGATGCCCCCCAAAACAGCATTCTCATCCTTTTCAGAGACTACTTCCTGGGCCGAGCCCGTGGCGCACTCGGGAGAGTGCAGCGCTCGGAGCCCGGCGACGCTCCCGCCGCGGGTTCGGATCCTATATAGGAATGGCCGGTGCACTCACTGGCTGAGTGCCGGTCACGAAAAAGACAAAAAAAAAAAACAGGAGAGACTACTTCCATTTACCTCCTTTGCCCTCCAAGACCCTTAGGACTAAACAAAGATAACCACTACTACTATTCCTTACTTTAAAGACGAAAACTCTGAGGCACTAAACTATTAAGTTAATAACCCAGTTTCTCAAAGTTCATTAGAAGGGCATGCAAAGTTAAAATCCATGTATTCTCTACAGATGAAAAAAATCAGTTTTACAAACAAGTCTAAAGTAGCTATTTATGTCCACTAATTGCAATGCACAACAAAGTCCACATCTAGATTTTATTCCTTCTGGCATTCACTGCCCAGGAAAGAGACAAGACAAAGCACCCAGTGCATCTCAAAATATAACAAGGAAGAGAGAACACAGGAAGAGGACAGCAACACTCATTGGCTTCAACCTGAAATTACTTATGTAATATGTAACTATAAAACCAAAGGACAGGTGTTGTTTTTCTTAAACAACCATACGATAATAAAACCTTCAAGGGTGTGATATCCTCAAGTGGGAAGGTCTACACTGAATCCAACTATGTTACCATTACTCAAAACAGAATGCATCCAGTTTTTTGAAAGCCTTTGTAGAAGCAAAATTTAATTTTGAGGGTAGATTTAACTTTTGGAAACAAGCCAAAAATCACAAGAGAGCTTCCTAACTATTTAGAAGAGATAGACTATTTAAGTGCTAACTACTTGTCAGTATCATAGTCATCATTTACTGAGAACATGCTATGTGCTGGGCTCGCTACTAAACCTTCCATGTGTGTTCTCTCATTTATAATCACAACAATCCCGTCAGCATTACTACCCCAGGTTTACAGATGAAGAAATAAAGTTCAGAGAGGTCAGTTATCTTGCCCAAGGTCAAACAGTGGCAGAACTAGGATTCGTCTTCCAGATTAAAAAAAAAAACATTATAAAGAGGTACATGCACTGGATGGTAGGTGGGCATACACAATCTCTAAAGAATCATCAATCTAAGAATTCTGGGTTCTCATTTAATATGTCAGGTGAACAAGTGACACAATGTATTTTACAACATACAAGGTATTTCCCCCAAATAGTGAAACTATTGTTTTATGTGTCTCAGAAATTGGCTTTAGTAGCCATTCCAAAGAAGAATTACAAAGACTTTTCAGTAGAGACAGCATTATCAACATAAGTGTGTACTGCTTAGGAAGAAATTAGAGTCATTCGGGTGAATAAGTTCTGGGATATTTGTTAAAAATTCAAACTTACTGCTTAATAAAAACATGTTTTATTCACAATCAGAAGTTTAAGCTCCTGAATCCCTCAAGTGCACTCAAGAAAAGGTTTCACACTAATCAACCTACCGAATGAATACATACTGAAGGCCTACTAGTGCGCACTGCAATAAGAAAGACTACAGGGACCGTATTAGAAACTTCCTCCATCCACAAGGAGTTAGCAGGTTGTTTCCAACCAAGCACACCGTCAGTCATTACTGGGACAACCAAAATCCGCCTGTGCTATTTGTTACAGTTTGTGTGAGCTGTCCTACAAATCAAGACTGCTCTTCGAAAAAATAATTAGATCAATTACAACATTTTCCCAGAGCCCCTTTCCCTCTCTTCTAAGCACTGCATGGTGGTGGTGAGTTTCAGTATTGTTGGGATTCGTGTTCATTTTTCTCACACTGAATCCAGAATTCCGTCTGGCTCCCTGCTCCCTCTCCCTTCCCCCTTTTCTTGCCTCTTCCACCCGAAGTGGAAACTGCAGACTCCAACTCCCCTATGGCTCCAGCACCGAGAGCTGGGCATGCTCAGAAGGCCAGGCAGGCTCTGGTCGCCCCTGACAGCTCCCCGCCCCTGATGTGCCGCTGCCCCCCTTCCCCCACTCCAACAAGAGATACTGAAATGTTTATCTGAAAGGCAGGAGGCCTCTTTTTTCCCAAGAATGACCCCATTTTCCTTCCATTTCGCAGCGTCTTTCGGTCTCGCCAAAGCCCACCGCCAGCCTGAGGAAGACCGCATTGTTTTTCCAGCACCGGGGACAGCGCCGCGTCGCCGCGAACGCCCGCCCTCCCCCACCGTCCTTCCACCCCCGGCCCCCACCCGCCCCAGCCTCAGCCCCCACCCCCGCACCAGCACCATGCCAAGGTCTCCCGGCAGCCGCCAGCGCCGCGGCTGCGACAGCTCCCAGCCGAGGCCGGCCGGAGTGCCGGGGCCGGCTGCTACTTACACTGCTCCGCTTTGGTGGACATGGTGCTGTCCAGACGGAAAGGCTTTGCCCCAAAATCTGTGTCGTGTGAGCTCCCTCGCTCCGCCAGCGATGTTGCGAGGAAAAGAGCGCATACCCCCCACCCCCCACCCCCTCGCGCTCCCCCTCCCTTAGGCCCGTGTCGCTACCATTCGGACAAGACGCACATCAAACTGCAGAATTCGGTCCCGGAAGGTTAGGAAATCGCCCCCGGAGAAATGGGTGGGATTTAATAGGCGGCCAGAGGCTTCCTGTCCGTCCCCTGCTGGAGCTGCCCGCGTGGGTGTGGGCGGGGAGACCGAAAGGAGAGCGCGAGTCGCGGCTCCTGGTGAAAGGGGAAAATGGGCTCGACCGGGGGAGGAGGGTTTCCATTCATAAGGCGCACGGAGCGGACGGGTGTTTCCCAGAGAAAAGCCTCTTAAAGTGCCGGAGTCCCCGACCGTTCGGATCTCCCATTGGCGTTCGCCGGGCCTGTAAATCCTTGTTCCCGAAGCAGCCCCCAGAGCCTCCACGGGGCGACCGGAGAGGGACACAGGTGCGCGCCACACGCGCCGTCTCCACCTCCGGGAGGAAGGACGGGGAGGCGGATCCGGGGCGGGCTGCAGAGAGCCGGGGCCGGAGGACGAGGCTACTCCCGAGGACCGCGAGGAAACGAGTGGGGGTGTCGCCCTCGGCGTGGCGTCCCGGCGTGCTGCGGTCCCTGCCCTCTGCCTCCCGGCTCGGATGGGCAGTCCTGCTGAGGACTGGGGACGGGAGGTCCCACTGCCAGGGGGGCTGGGAGAGCACTCCAGAAGTTGGGGCTAGGGGAAGGAGATTTCCACGGATGGCGAACCTGAAAGGGCCACAGAAAAGGAAGATGAAAGACTAGGGGCAGGAAGAAGCCAGGTGTGCCCCCGTGCAAACACCCAGGCTGGACACAGGCACGTTGGGAAGCCCCTCTACTGGAAAACCGAAGCCCGCAGAAAAGGAAGGAACAGAAAGGGGCATCATGCATATTAACAGGAAGATGCCTAAAGGATCAACTGCAGGGTGAGCCTGGACTTGGAATCAGGAAGGACCAGATGGATTCAGGACCCCGTTCTACCACTTACTCACTCTAGGACCAATCTTTTAATCTTCCCAAGCCTCCGGGTCTTTATCTGTAAAATGGGAGCAATAAAACTTGCCCAGTCACCTAAAGAGCTATTGCCTGTGTCAAATGGTGTAATGGATGTGAAAGTCCTTTTAAAATGAAGTACTGTACAATCGCCAACCATTATGACCATTCTTCACTCAAATGGTTGATTTGCGAAAGCTGAGGGGTAATAATCATAGCAGGCTGATTTAGCAAAAGCTATAGGAACAGAATTGAAGTGTTGATCAATGATTTTTAATGCTGATAACTGTGGTGACTAAATCAATGTTTTACCATCGCACACACGCACAAATTATCCTTATTTTAGGGGAAATAATATTAAATGCTGTATGATATGTACAAAATATTAAAATTAAGTCTTGACAATTCAGAAAAAATATTGTGAACAGATATCAAGAAAAGATGTTTCTGAGTGGCTAAAAAAAAAGTCTGCAAGTAACAGGGAAGCTGCCCATTATGATGCACACATAAAGCTTCATGGTATTTGCAAAAATGCTCATGAAAGGTTAGTGAAGTGGTTCTTTAAAATATATATATGACTTGATCCTATATATCGAACAGCCTAAAACCTCTACAAAAAAACTGTTGGAATTGATAAATGATTTCAGCACAGTAGCAGGATACAAAATCAACACACAAAAATCAGTAGCATTTCTTTTCTCCAATAGTGAACATGCAGAAGGAGAAATCAAGAAAGCCTGCCCATTTACAATAGCCACCAAAAAAATAAAATACTTAGGAATTGAGTTAACCAAGGAGGTGAAAAATCTCTATAATGAGAACTACAAACCACTGCTGAGAGAAATTAGAGAGGACACAAGAAGATGGAAAGATATCCCATGCTCTTGGATTGGAAGAATCAACATAGTGAAAATGTCCATACTACCCAAAGTGATATACAAATTCAACGCAATCCCCATCAAAATTCCAAAGACATTTTTCTCAGAAATGGAAAAAACTATCCAGACATTTATATGGAACAATAAAAGACCACGCATAGCCAAAGCAATGCTGAGCAAAAAAAATAAAGCTGGAGGCATAACACTACCTGACTTTAAGCTATACTACAAAGCTATAATAACCAAAACAGTATGGTACTGGCATAAAAACAGACACACTGACCAATGGAATAGAATAGAGAATCCAGAAATCAACCCACACACTTACTGCCATCTGATCTTTGACAAAGGCACCAAGCCTATTCACTGGGGAAGGGACTGCCTCTTCAGCAAGTGGTGCTGGGATAACTGGATATCGATATGCAGGAGAATGAAACTAGATCCATTCCTCTCACCGTATACTAAAATCAACTCAAAATGGATTAAGGATTTAAATATACACCCTGAGACAATAAAACTTCTTAAAGAAAACATAGGAGAAACACTTCAGGAAATAGGACTGGGCACAGACTTCATGAATACGACCCCAAAAGCACAGGCAACCAAAGGAAAAATAAACAAATGGGATTATATCAAACTAAAAAGCTTCTGCACAGCAAAAGAAACAATTAAAAGAGTTAAAAGACAACCAACAGAGTGGGAGAAAATATTTGCAAAATATACATCTGACAAAGGATTAATATCCAGAATATATAAGGAACTCAAACAACTTTACAAGAAGAAAACAAGCAACCCAATTAAAAAATGGGCAAAAGAGCTAAGTAGGCATTTCTCTAAGGAAGATATCCAAATGGCCAACAGACATATGAAAAAATGCTCAACATCACTCAGCATCCAGGAAATGCAAATCAAAACCACATTGAGATACCATCTAACCCCAGTTAGGATGGCTAAAATCCAAAAGACTATGAACGATAAATGCTGGCGAAGTTGCGGAGAAAAAGGAACTCTCATACATTGTTGGTGGGACTGCAAAATGGTGCAGCCTCTATGGAAAATGGTATGGAGGTTCCTTAAACAATTGCAAATAGATCTACCATACGACCCAGCCATCCCACTGTTGGGAATATACCCAGAGGAATGGAAATCATCAAGTCGAAGGTATACCTGTTCCCCAATGTTCATCGCAGCACTCTTTACAATAGCCAAGAGTTGGAACCAGCCCAAATGCCCATCATCAGATGAGTGGATACGGAAAATGTGGTACATCTACACAATGGAATACTACTCAGCTATAAAAACGAATGAAATACTGCCATTTGCAACAACATGGATGGACCTTGAGAGAATTATATTAAGTGAAACAAGTCAGGCACAGAAAGAGAAATACCACATGTTCTCACTTATTGGAGGGAGCTAAAAATTAATATATAAATTCACACACACACACACACACACACACACAAACCGGGGGGGGGGGGAGAAGATATAACAACCACAATTACTTGAAGTTGATACGACAAGCAAACAGAAAGGACATTGTTGGGGGGGAGGGGGGAAGGGAGAAGGGAGGGAGGTCTTGGTGATGGGGAGCAATAATCAGCTACAATGTATATCGACAAAATAAAAATAAAAAATAAAAAAAAGAAGTTTGCATTAGCATTTTTTGGTAGTAAGTCATATGTAAAGAAATGCTAATAAATACATTCTCAAACATTCAAAAAAATAAAATAAAATAAAATAAAATATATATATGACTGAAATCTGTCAACTCACTGATTGGCAGGTTGGTCGGTCTATCATTGCTCATTCCCAAAACCACAGCCCGAAGAGAAGTTCCATTCTTTAGTAAAAGATAAGTGATTATGTGAAAAATGATGCTGAAGAGTTCATCTTGGGTAACAAATTGGAACCATTCTGAAGAAAATGTGAATATAATGAACATTTCTGAGAAGATGACAAACATTCTGTGTGATTAAAAGAAAGCTCAACGACTTGTTCAGAAATTTCTGGGAAGCTTGAGGCTTTGACAAAGAAAACAGTAATTGAAATATTTTTTTATTTACTTATTTTTAACTGAAATGTATTGATTATACATACTTATGGGGTACAGAGTTATATTTCAAAACATGTATACAGTGTGTAGTGATCAAGTAAGTGGAAAAAAATTTTAAAGGGTGCCTTGGATAACCCAGAAACAAAGGACATAGTATGTAAGGGAAAACTATTCTCCCTTCATCTACTTACTATTACTGCTGTTTGTCATCAATAAACCCCCCATTATCCCACCGAGAGAGAGTATAATGCTACTAATGTCATGGACTTGGGAGTTAGCCTGGGTTTGAATTCCACTCTGCCTTTTATGAGCTGTGTGACCTTGTGCAAGTTATTTAACTTCTCTATGCCTCAATTTCCTCACCTGCAAAATGGTGGTATTAGTCATATTAACGGCTGTTGTCAGGAATAAATGAGTATACATAAGAGAATCTAGAGCAATCCCTGGCACATATGAGCGATTGCTGTTGTTGACGTTACTGCTCAAGCTACTCAAACGCACCCAGTCTACTGAACTTAGTTCTGACTGTTTCAGACCCTTCGAAGACTGAAATCACCCATATAACTGATACCCTAATTATCAACCTAGGCTCTCGCAGCTTCAACTTTCTGACATGCTCACTGGATAAATTCACTAACCTGGACCATATCCATTACCCAGTTTCTCCATTCCAACATTTGGCCTGACTTACTTCAATAAATCAAATAGGAACCCCCTCACCTTTCCTTCTTTTTATCTCCACCTGTCTCAACCCTTCTCACCTTTCTTTTATTGCAGAAGTAGTGCCTCTTCTTATTGCCAGATGAAATGCTCTTTCCTTCTTAATCTACATCTGTAATTATAAATGCTTCCATTTATTCTAGAATTTAATGTCTTAATTATCTTCTCTCTTCCCAGAATTTTAAGTCTCTATCTTTTCAATGGATTTTTCCACAGTGCTCACAAACATGGATAAATTTTCCATCCTGGAAAAGTTGTACCTATCATCTTACTATATAAGTGGCCTCCATTTCCTCACCAACTATCACCTCCTGGCTGAGATAGGTTCTTTCAAGTCACAAATAATTTTCTAATAGTGTATTACAAGTACTTTTGGTGACTAATGCCAGCATTTGAAATATCTCCATATTCCTTTTTGAAACTCCCTCTTCCCTTGGTTTCTATGATATATTGTGCCCCAAAATCTTCTCCAAACTTTTTGTTCCTTTTATTGTTTAATAAAGTACTTTCAAATGTAGAAATATCAAAAATAATACCATGAACAATAATGCCACCATTGTCCATTCCCATCAGATCTTAATATTTTGTCATGTTACATTAGATATTTTACTTTTCAGAAATAAAACATTTGAGAGACACTAGAAGCTCCTATAAAAATTATTCTGAATTCATGGTTAATTATGTTCTTATATTTTATACTATTCATTTATTTGTTCAGCAACTACTTATTGAGTACCTATTACATGCCAGACACTGTTCTAGACACAGGGAATACTGTGGTGAACAGAAAAGACAAAAATCTCTGCATCATGGAGCTAATATTCTAGTGAGGAAGACACACAAAAAGTTAAATAAGTAAAATGCATAGTACATTAAGTATTAATAAGTACTAAAAAGAAAAATATTAAACTAAGGGATAAACAGTTTGTACCAAAGGAGTTGAAATCTCGGGTAAGGTAAAATTTTAGATATGATAGCTACTACATACACACTATATATGTCTATTTCCATAAGCAATACATATTGTTTCATGTTTTTTGACTTTATATAATTAATACCATATTGTACATACCTTCCTAAAACTTTTTGCTCAGTATTGCATTTTGACTTAATCATACTGATTAATATTTCACAATCTATTTACCTACTATCTTGTTGATGGAAATTTTGGTTACTTCAACTTTATGCTACTACAAAAAAAGCTGCAATGAGCATTCTTACACATTTGTCCTTATGTGTATGTACAAGAATTCTCTAGAATATATTCAGCTTCAACTCTTGCTAGATACTGCCAAATTCCTCGCTGAAATTATTACATGAGTTTTGACTCCCTCCAGATTCTACTTCCAGTATGGCAAAATAAATGACTGTCAGACCTACCCTCCCAAAGACAATAACTATAAACTCTGGGTAAAACACACACACACAAGCTACATGAAGAATTTAGAGAGATTCTAGAGAGGCATCAACACTTGGAAGAAGAGAATAGTCCAGGATGACAGGATGAGTTTTCATTACTTAGGGCCTTTAGCCTGAGGGATGCCAAACATAGTGGCAAAAGACTCCAACAGCATACTCATAGCCTTTTTACCTGAAATATCAAAGCACCTTGTTTAAAGCAATCAAAGCTGCTGGAAAGTGAAGGGAGAGCTATGAGAAAGAGAGAGCCAGCATGGAGGAGATATTATGTGTCTCTGCCCAAATCTCTAGCTGATCTCTGAGCCATACATGTGCAGGGCTGCATGCAAATAAGAATGAAACAACTAGGGATAAAAGAACTACACTGAGATTTGAGCTGCCACTCAAAGGTTGCTTTGTAGTTTATGTTCCTTTAAATTAGTTAACTGCTTTAAAAAATATCAGCACTCTTCAGAGGAAAATAACAGAACACAGAGTCTCCACAACATAACTTTTGTAATATCTGGGATATAATCCAAATTATTTACTTAACAGATTAAAAAAAAAAAAAACACAAGAAAATGTGACCCATTTGACCAGGAAAAAAGAAAGAAACGGAAAATGAATCCAAGATGGTCCAGATGTTATAATCAGCAGAGAAGAATTTTACTTTCCCCCCCCCCCCATAAGGGGATCTTAACCCTTGACTTGGTGTTGTCAGCACCACGCTCTCCCAAGTAAGCTAACCGGCCATCCCTATATAGGGATCTGAACCCATGGCCTTGGTGTTATCAACACCACACTCTCCCAAGTGAGCCATGGGCCAGCCCAGAGAAGAATTTTAAATCATCTAATTATACTTAGTGAGGTAAAAGAAAATATTCTCATAATGGCATACAGATAGGAAAGTCAACAGAGAAATAGCAACTATTTCAAAAAACTGCAAATTTTAGAATTTAAAAATGCAATATTTGAAATTAAAAAATCTCTAAATGGGATTAATGGCATAATGCAAAAAATAGAAGAAATAGCAAATAAACTTATAGATAAATCAATGGATATTATCCAATCCAAAGAAAAGGAAAAAATTAGAATAATATGAACAGAGCCTGGGGGGTCTGTGAGACAACAGTAAAAGGTCTAACATGAGTAACTGTGTTCACGTAAGGAAAGGATAAGGAGAAATAGAAGGGGAAAATGGCTGAAAATTCTGCAAATTTGGTGAAAGAAAAACTTACAGATTCAAAAAGAAGTGCAACCCCCCCAAGCAGTATAAATATAATGAAAATCAAGCCCAGGAATATCAGGTTCAAACTGATGAAAACCAAAGATAAAGTGGAAATCTTGGAAACAACCAGAGAAAAATGACACACAATGACACACATTACATACAGGGTGTGAAGGTTAATTCTAGATGTCAACTTGGTTAGATAAAGGAATGCTGAGAAACCAGGTAAAGCTATCTTTTTAGGTGTGTCCATGAGGGTGTTTCCAGCAGAGATTAGTATGAGAGTCTGAGTGGCCCGGGTGGGAAAGACCCACCCTCAATGTGGCTGGGAACCATCCAATCCACTGGGGGTCCAGAGAGAACAAAAGACAGAAAAGAGATGAAGCTTTCTCTCTTGACCCGCTGGAGCTGGATACAATCTTCTCTCCTGTCCATGGACATTAGTGCTTGAGACTCTTCAGCTTTTGGGTTCCAGGACTTACACCAAGGACACCATCACCTTCCCTGGTTTTGAGGCCTTTGGACTTGGACTGTGCCACGCTACCAGCATCCGGTTTGCAATCGGCCTATCGTGGGACTTTTCTTTATAGTCGCATGAGCTACGAGACTCTTCAGCCTTTGGGTTCCAGGACTTACCCCAAGGGCATCATCAGCTTCCCTGGTTTTGAGGCCTTTGGACTTGGACTGAGCCACACTACCGGCATCCAGCTTATAGACGGCCTATCGTGGGATTTTTCCTCATAGCCATGTGAGCTAATTCCCCTAATAAATCCCTCTCATATAATTATAAAGTATCCTATTGATTCTGTCTCTCCGAAGAACCCTGACTAATACACAAGGTAACATCAACTCAAATTCTAGTCAGAAATAATGAAAATAAGAAGAAAACGAAATAACATCTTTAAAGTGATAAAAGGAAAAAGAAAATTGTCAATGCAGCAGTCCATTTGGCAAAAAAGTCCTTCAGAATGGAGACAAAATAAAGACATTTTCAGATAGAAGAAAACTAAGAGAATTTGTCACCAGCAGACTTGCCCTACAAGAAATGCTAAAGAAAGTTCTTCTGGCTGAAGGAAAATGATACCGTATGAATATGCAGATCTTCTCCCAGTCAATGGCTTGGTTTTTAACTTTGTGTATGGAGTCTTTTATTGAACAGAAGTTTTAAAATGTAAATGTAGCCAAGTTTATCAATCTTTTCTTTATACTTTTTGCTTTCATATTTCAAGAAATTCTTTCCTATCCCCAAGGTTATAAAAATATTCTTATATTTCATTCTAAAAGTTTTAAAGTTTTACTTTTCACATTTAAGCATTCGTTTAAATTTAAATCTATTTTTGTGTATGGTGTGAATGGGACTACATTTTTCTGCATGGGTAAGTATCATCTTAAACTATTTATTAAATTATTCCTCAACAATTTCTAATTCCAAGCCAAAGGAGCCCCCCTTTCCCTCCTGGAAGCAGGCAAGAGAGCAATGCCCAGGATCATGGCAGGAGCTAAGGGTATTACCCCCCCACACACACACACACACACCTGGAAGCAGGCAAGAGAGCACACCCAAAATACCACTTTTCTGCAGGTGGCCCACTACAGCCACTGCCACAGACATGGCTGCCACAAAAGCAGCACAACACCACAGCAGTAGCCATAGTGGCCCACCAGACACTCAACTGCATTGACACAATGAGAGTCACCAGTGGAGACCAGAAAAAAAAAAAAGGATGTCTCTCTCCTCAAAGCCACTCCAGAGTAATAGAAGCAGCAACTGCTATACCAGATGACCAGACATCAACGCAGAGATACTAGAAATGTGAAAACCCAAGAAAATATGACATCACCAAAAGAATACAGTAATTCCCAAACACTAGACCCTATAGAGCAGGAAACCCTTGAAATGACTGAAAAGGAATTCCAAGCAACAATCTTAAGGACACTCAATGAGATATGAGAAGACTCAGCTAGACAATATAATGTAATGAGAAAAAAAAATTCTAGGATATGAAGGAGGAAATTTTCAAAGAGATCAATACCTTAAAAAAGAATGTATCAGAACTCATGGAACTGAAAGATTCATACAAAAAAATTTTTAAAAAACACAACCAAGAGCTTGAGCAGCAGGCTAGAACAAGCAAAAGAAAGAATTTCGGATCCCAAAGATAGTCTTTTTGTACTAAACCAGGTAGAAAAAAAAAAGAAAAAAAGAATTTTTAAAAATGAAGAAAATCTAAGAGAGCTGGAAGACACCCTTAAGTGCACTAACATTTGAATCATGGATGTTCCAAAAGGGAAGGAGAAAGGAAAAGGCACTGAAAACCCATTCAATGAAATAATAACAGAAAATTTTCCAGGTATAGGGAGAGACATGGACCTTCAGATCCAGGAGGTTCAAATATCCCAGACAGATTCATCCCAAAAAGATACTTTGCAAACACATTATAGTCAAACTGGCAAAGCTCTAAGACAAAGAGAGAATCTTAAAAGAAGTGAGAGAAAAGCATCAAGTCACCTATAAGGGAGCCCCTGTCAGACTAACAGCAAACTTCTCAAGAGAAACTCTACGGGCCAGAAGAAAATGGGATGATATATGCAAAATACTAAAAGAAAAAAAAAACTTCGAGCCAAGAATACTATACCCAGCAAGGCTATCTTCAGAAATGAGGGAGAAACAGTGTATTTTCCAAATAAAAACTGAATGAGTTCAGCACCACATAACAAGACCTACAAGAAATCCTTAAGGAAGTCCTGCATCTGGAATCTGAAAAACAATTATCACTACCCTGGATACACAAGAACAAAACCCATTGGCAGAGCAAAACTGAAAATGAGAAAGAGAAGGAAACTAAATCTTACCACCATGAAAAAACATAATGATAATGTAATAATGACCCTGCTTTATTTTTGATTTTAGTAATTTCAGTCTTCTCTCTTTTTCTTGGTCTGTCTAGAAAAAGTTTACAAACTTTGTTGATCTTTTAAAGAATCAACTTTTGGTTTTGTTGATTTTTCTCTATTACTTTTTAATTCTCTATTATATATATTTCTATTGTAATCTTTTTTATTTCCAGATTCTATTTGTTTTTGGTTTAGTTTGCTCTTCTTTTTCTATTTTCTAAAGGTAGAAGCTTACTGATTTGAGATTTTTCTTAGTTTTAATGTAGGTGTTTACATGTATAAATTTTCTTCTAAGCACTGCATGCGCCCTGCATTCCATAAATTTTGATATGTTGCACTTTGACTTTTATCTCAAAGTACTCTCTAATTTCCCTGTGATTTTTCTTTTTACCCATTGTTTATTTAGGAGAGTGTTGTTTAATTTACACACACTTGTGAATTTTCTAAATTTCCTTCTGTTATTGTGGTCAGAGATCATTTCTTTTATGACCTTAGTCTTTTAAAATGTATTAAGGCTTTTTGTTGGCCAAAAATACAAACAAATAAAAATAAATTAAAAAAATAAAAATAAGTAAAAATGTCTAATTCCATGCCAACTTTGTCATAAATCCACTTATTATGTATGCATGAGGCTATCTTCCAGCTTTCTATTCTGATCCATGGGTCTATTTGTACATTCCTGTCTTAACCTTACTGTCTTAACAACTATAGCTTCATAATAAGTCTTATAGGGCAAGTCTCCCCACCTTGTTCTTCTTCTTCAAATTTGTCCTGGCTATTCTTGAACTTTTGGCCTACCATATGAATTTTAGAATCAACTTTTCAAATTTCATGAAAAAAAAACTTGTTGAGTTTTTTATTGGAATTGCTTCGGATTTATGGACTAATTTAGAAATAACAAATTAGTCTTGAGTGTTCCCATTCATGAACATGATTTCTCTTTCCATGTGCTGTGGGCCAAATATGTCCCCCAAAGTTCATGTATTGGAAATTTGATCTCCTTTGTAACAGTGTTAAGAGGGTGGGAAATCCAAGTGTGGTATTTGAAAGGTGGGGCTTCTGAGAGGTGATTGGACCATGAGGACTGTGCCCTCATGGATGGATTAATCCATCCAAGAAGCAATGAGTCATAATGGTGTGGTTCTGATGGCTATATAAGGGCAGCATGTGAGAAGGTTAGCACTCTTGCTCACCCCATTTCTCTTACCATGTGATACCCTGAGTTACAGTAGAGAGTCACCACCCAGAAGAAGGCTCTCACCAGATATATTCCCTGGACTGCGGACTTCCCACCCTTCAAAACTGTAAGAAATAAATTTCATTTCTTTATAAAGTACCCAGTTTCAGGTATTCTGTTATAAGCAACAGAAGTGAACTAATACAGAAAATTGGTACCAAGAAGTAAGGTGCTGCTTATAACGAATATCTGAAAGTGTGGAAGCAACTTTGGAACTAGGTAATGGACAAAGGCTGGAAGAATTTGGAGTAGGCAGCTAAAAAAACAGTCTAGATTCTGGTGAGGGCTTAAAAGACAAGAAGACCAGGGAAGGTTTAGAACTTCTTAGAGATTGGTTAAATGGTGATGACCAGAATACTGACAGGAATATGGATAATAACGCCATTCTGAGAAGGTCTTAGATGTAAAAGGGAAGGAGCTAACTGGAAACTGGGACAAAGATCACCCTTGTTATCAACTGGCAAAGAATGTGGCTGAATTGTGTCCATGCTGGAGGGCTTTGTGGACTGTGGAACCTAAAAATGAACCAGAGTATTTGGCAAAAGAAATTTCTAAGCAGCAAAGCAGTCAAGCAGCTGCATGGCTACTTGTAACAGCCTACGTGGCTACTTGTAGCATAACGTTACAGTATGGCAGCTATGGCATGATGTTAAGCTGGAATTTATAATTAAAAGGAAAGCAAAGGGTAAAAAATTGGAAAACACTTAGCCTGGCCACCTAAAGAGTGAAAAGGTGTCTTTGGGAGAGGAAACCAAAAGTGTAGCTCAGGGACATTCTGATAAGGAGATTAGTGCAGAAGGAAGGGATTATCAAGAGAATGGAAAGAAGTCTTTGAAGGCATTTCAGAGATCTTCAAGGCTGCTCTGTCCATCACAGGCCCAGAGGCCTAGGGAAGACAGAATGGTTTCAAAGAACGTGCTTGGGGTACCCTCCACAGGCCCACTGTCCAGGGCTGCCTCAGGAAGCTACTCCCTGCATTCCAGCACAGCACTCCTTGCCTGCTCCAGGCATGACTAATTCAGCTCCCTGTGCTGCTGGACCCACTGCTTTGGAAGACACAAGCCAGAAATCTTGGCATGGTCCATGTGGTGTGAAGTCTGCAGGCTCACAGAATGCAAGAGCTGTGGAGTCATGGCAGCCTCTACCCCAATTTTAAAGGATGTATAGAAAAGCCTGGGAGCCCAGGAAGGGATCTGTTGCAGGGGCAGAGTCACCACAGGCAGCCTTCATAGAGTGATTCCTAGCACAAACTGGGGGTCAGAGTTGCAGCAAAGAAACCTCCTCAGGATCACATCCAGTGAAGCCATGAGAGCAGGACTACCACTGAGACACCAGAACTGGAAAGCTACGAGCACACAATGCCAGCCTGGGAGAACTGAAGCATGGGCTGAGCCTAGGAAAACCACAGGAGCAGGGTTGCCCAAGAACTTGGAGGCCCAACCTCCGCACTAGTGTGCAGAGGATGCCAAACATGGAATCAAGGTAGATTATTTGCCAGCTTTGAGATTTGACATCTGTCCTGCTGGGTACTGGGCTTACTTTGACCTGTTAGTCCTTTCTTTTGGCTCATTTCTCCATTTTGGGATAAGAAATTGTCTCATGCTTGTCCCCCCATTGTATCTTGGAAGTAGATAACTTGTTTGATTTCATAGATGAGACTTTGGACCTTTGAGTTGAAACATTTTAAGATTTGGGGGATCAAATGAATGTATTTTCATGTGAAAAGGACATGAACTTTGGAAGCCAGGGGCAAAATGCTATGAGTGAAATGTGTTCCCCAAAAGTTTATGTATTGGAAACTTGATCTCCATTGTAACAGTGTTAAGAGGGTGGGAAATCCAAGTGTGGTATTTGAAAGGTGGGGCCTTTGAGAGGTGATTGGATTATGAGGAGTGCCTTCATGAAAGGATTAATCCACTCAGGAAGTAATGCATTATCATGGATGTGGTTCTGATGGCTTCATAAGGAGAGCAAACAAGAAGGTCAGCAATCTTGCTCACTCCATTTCTCTCACCATGTGACACCCTGAATTGCAGTGTTGTGGTAGAGAGTACTCAGAAGGCCCTCACCAGATATATTCCCTGGACTGTGGACTTCCCAGACTCCAAAACTGTAAGAAATGAATTTCATTTCTTCATAAATTAACCAGTTTTAGGTATTGTTATAAGCAAAAGAAAGGGATTGATACACCACGTATCCAGTTTTTCAATAATATATTGTAGCTTTCTCCATAAGGGTCCTGAACATCTTTTGTTCGATTTCTAAGTACCTTATAATTTTATAGATATCTTGAGTGAAATATCATTCATATTACATTTTCTAATTAGTTATTATTAGAATATAGAAAGAATGTCAATTTTTGATCTTATATTCAGCAATCTTGTTAACCTGTCTTACGAGTTCTGATACTTTGTAGATTCTCCAAATGTTCTACACAGACAAACTCAGCATCTACAAATAAGAGTTTTGACTCACACTTCCCAATTACTATAATTATTGTTTAGTTTTATTACATTGCATTAGATCTACAGAACAATGTTGAATAAAAGCAGTATAGTTTATTCCAAATTTTATTGATAATGCTTCTAAAATTTATCACTAAATTTATTATAAGACATTTTTATAGATGTGCTTGAGGAAGTTGAAGAAGTTTCCTGCTATATTTAGCTAAGTGCTTTTAATGATGAAAACGTATTGAGATTTTGTATAAAGCTTTCATTAAGCAGACAGCACAGAGAGTCCCCCACGTACCCTCTCTCCCCCCCCCACCCCACCCCCACACACTTTTTCCTGTTTGTAACATCTTGCATTAGTGTGGTGCATTCCCTATAATTGATGAAACAATGTTGATGCAATATTCTTAACTAAAGTCCTTAGTTTATTTTAGGCTTCACTCTTTGTGTTGTACAATTCTAGGCACGAGCTCATCAAAGGCATTCTTTGTTTCTGTTATAGTTTTTTATTTCTAGCATTTCATTTTGATTATTTTAGAGTTTCCATCTCTCTGCTTATAGTACCCATCTGTTCTGGTATATTGTCCATTTTTCCATTCCAGCCCTTAGCATATTAATCAGCTGTATTGATTTATTTACTTATTTATTTGGTGGCTGGCCAGTTAATCATAGTTATTTTAAATTCCCAGTCTGATCATACTTCTGCCTTGTCTGAGTCTGGTACTGATGCTTACTTTGTCTTTTCAAACTGTGTTTTTTCTTGCCTTTCAGCATGCCCTGTAATTTTTTGTTAAAAGTCAGACATAATGTATTAGGTAAAAGGAACTGAGGTAAATAGGTCTGCAGTGTGAGGTTTTATGTTTAAGTTTTACATTTATTTGGCTAGAAGTAAAGCTGTTTTTAATATTAGATGTAGGTGTCAGAGGCTTCGATTTCCTTTAGTGCCTTTGTTTTTATCTCCCTTGCTGTCTTTGAGTTTCCCTAGAAACTCCTTCATAAACAGTCTGTCTTGCAACTCTCTTACTTATAAAGTACTGTTATACTGAAGCCCTGTTGATGTGGTCACAAGGTATTGGGGAGGAGAAGCATCCTATAATGTTCTGATTAAATCTCCATTTTTTTTTTTTTTTTTTAGTGGGCCAGAGTCCCTGGACTGTGATCTCAGGAAAAGTTTCTTAGCCTTTTTTCTCTCCTTTTAGTGAGATAGGAAGGCTAGAGTGAGCTCCAATTGCCTTCCCCTAGCTCAGATAAGACTCTGGTAGTTTCCCTTGAAGACAGGCCTCTGTCATGGAGAACAGACCACTCTGGTTGTATTCTTAAGTGATTCATTTTCTCCTTCTACAGCAAGAAGCATAAGGAGATTTTTCTCAAATCTTCACCATGAGAACCTGATGGGCCTGCTAGAGGTAAAACTCATGGAAGTGGACCCCCACCAAGTCTAGGCCCCCAAGAGTTTCTAAGTCTTAAGTTGGTACACACTCAGCCTCCAACAATTCATCAATTATCATTTAAGTGTTTCTATCAGTGATTGGCTCTAGAAGCTTCTGCTCCCTGAAAGTTGTGATTCTCTGTATACATCTCTCTCTCCAGTTTGGGGGGGGTGATATGATGGGTTGAATAGTATCCCCTAAAATTGTGTCTACCTAGAAGCTCAGAATGTAACCTCATTTGGAAATAGGGTCTTTGCAGATGTAATCAAGTTAAGATGAGGTCATACTGTATCAAAGTGGACCTTAAATTCAATGACTGCTGTCCTATAAAAAGAAGAGAGGATACACAGAGACAGGAACAGAGAATAAGATCATGTAAAGATGGAGGCAGAGGTTGAAGTGATACAGCTACAAGTCAAGGAATGCCAAAGTTTCTGTAAGCCACCTGAAGCAAGTAAGAAGCAAGAAAGTATTCTTTCCTAGAGCATTTGGAGGAAGCATGACTTCCACTTGATTTTTTGGACTTCTAGTCTCCAGAACTGGAACAGAACAAGTTTCTGTTGTTATAAGCCATCTAGTTTGTGGTACTAGCCCCAGGAAATTAATACATGCAGTTTGCCCTCTGACCTTAATAATTTGACAGATCTAAGAAGAGTTGTTTTCAGATTTTTTTCTTATTGTGAGGACAGGAGTGATAACTTTCAAGCTCTTTATGTGTTAGAGCAGAAACCAGAACTCTGTATTAAGTTTTAATAAATCACCTTTTAAGATGATCATACAGTTTTATGTCTGTTAAGAAAATAAATTACATTAATAGATTTTCTAAAGGATCCTCACATTCCAGAAATAAACTTGATCATAATATACTTTTTTTTCTTAATACTGCTGAATTTGCTGTGCTAATTTTTTTTCTAGAATTTTTGCATTTATGGTGTGAAGTGACAATGGTTAATAATTTTCTTGTCCAGATTTAGTATCAAGGCTATAGTAGCCTGAAAAATTGAACTGAGTAGGTTTCCTTCTTTGTCTAATCTCAGTTTATATAAAATAGCGATTATCTATTCTTTGATGGTTAGGTGTGGGGTGACCAGCCATACCGTTTTGCCCGGGACTGTCCCAGTTTAGCATTAAAAATACAATGTCCCAGAAATCCCCTCAGTCTTGAACCAATCAAGACAGTTGTTGACCTTTGTAAATGAAACTCTACTGGTATTTTTTGGTGTTAGTATAAGGAGAGAGGAGGAAATTACTCTTCTGCTGTTCCATTTCTAGTTTCTTGAGTTAAACACTTAACCATTGTAGAGAAAATAGGATAATTTAGGCTCCCTGGGTTCAGGTCGGTTGGGGGTCGAGCAGCACATTTCTTGTAAACAAGTTGTGTGTGGGTGGAGTTAGTGCTCATGTGCACCAATGTATCTTTTTAGTTTTGTTGCTATTGTGTGTGTTCTTCAGAGTTGGTGAAGCAGAAGCTGATGGCAGAGAGCTCGTGTCTAAAAATAGAACATGTTTACTCTGCTGGCAACTGCTCAGTTTTTCTTTGGACTTTGCCAGTAGCAGTTGAGTTTCTAAGTTTCTCTATGGACTGCTTGGCTCATAGTGTTGTGTGTGCTGAATAAAGACTCCTCTTTCTTCAATCAAGGCTCCAAGGACATTTCTGTCCAGCTACCTAGCTCGTAGACCTGCGTGTGAAGGGTTTGTGAAAGGGCTCGAGGGGTCTGTGAGCTCCAGACCCTAGCTCTAGCTCTAGTTATCTATATTTATATAAAAATATTATTATTATAAATCATAGTTAAATAGTATATTATTAAGGGAAACACATTTAAAATGGTTACATCTTCTTGGTGAATTCTCTTTTTATTACTGTGCTGCATCCTTATTTATTCTTTCAAATGATTTTGCCCTAAATTCTAATTTGCATGATATATTTATATCAGCTCTTTAAAATTAGTGTTTTGAAAACTGTGTGGTTTTAAGTTTGTCTCTTTTAAGCAGCAAATAACTAAATTTTGTTTATATCCAATATGATCATTCCTTTTAATGAATGTGCTGAATCTTTTTATATTGATTTTAATATAATTTAGCTTATGTTTACTCTTTTGTTTTTTAATACTTTTAATGTGAAGCGACCTTTGACATTTATCCATTTACCATCTTATTTTATATAGTCTTTACTGTCTTTTCTTTTTTCTCCTTTTCTCCCATCTTACTTTCAATAAAAAATTGTCTGTAATCCCCTCTTTTCTTCTGCTCATTTGAAAAATATGGATTGTGGTTCTAGTTTTTTGCTGATTAGTTTTGTAGTTTTAAAAATAAAATGTTTATGAATTTTTCTAACAAACTGTAAAACTGCTCAGTATTTCTATCCTCTTCCCAATTTAGCACGACTCCACATTTTGTTAATGTTACCTAGAGTTTCAGTTTGCCTTTAAAAATAAAACTCATCATTCATTTGATCAATAACTACATAAATTTACCGACACACTTCATCAATTTCTGTGCTCACAATTATTTCTTATACACTGTACCTTCCTCTGAGTTTACTTTTCTTCTTACTGAATTAATCCTTGATTAGTTTAGAAAAGGTATGTGACTGGAAAATTCTCTTAGTCTTTATAGGTCTGAAGTCTTTTGCCCACGCTCTTAATGTGGTATTTATCTGGGTATAAGATTCTAGCTGAAATTCATTTTCCCTTAAACACTTATCAGATATTTCATTGTTTTCTGGAATCCTTCATTGGTGAGAAGCTGCTGTTAAAAAAAAATCCACTTTTTCCCTCTCTAGTAGCTTTAAAACACTGTTTTGATAATCCGTGTTCTACAGATCCACTAAGAGGTGTCTTCATGTGGATTTATTTTACACTGCTTGATGTTGAAAATGAACTTTCTGTCTGTGAACTCATGACATTTTTTAATTCTGGAAAATTGTCTTCCATTATCTCCTGTGTTTCTTCTCTATCATTTTCTCACTTTTCTTGCTCTGGAACTCCTATCTGATATTTCAGAACCTCTTATTCTTTCCATATCTCTTAACTGCTTGGTCATATTCCTTATCTTTTTACCTCTCATGGTGCATTCTGAGTGAATTCTCCAATACTTTTATATTCACTAGTTTCTTTGTGTTCAATCTGGTGTATATTTCAACTAAGTTTTTCATTTCAATAATGTACATATTTCACTTTCACATATCTAATTGCATATTTTCATATCTACTTGTTCTCATTTCATATCTGCTTCATTTTTGTTCATAATTTTTATTCTTCTTTATGGATTTTATTCCTTCATTCAAGATCAAACATACTTTTTTTAAGGCCTTTGAAAGCTTGCTGCACAAAAATAATTTTATTTATAGTGAATTCACATTCTTATATTTTTTTTCTTTGTTGTATTTATCATTAGATTAATCTGTGGGATCTTGCTTTGGATATATCTTGTGTGAGAGGATTTTGTTCTTATTTTATTTTCTCTCTCTTCTATTCCTCTGGGCTCACCTTTCCCTATCTGGAAGTTTGTGGTTTATGTGTTTATTTGTTTCTACCTAACTCCCTGGACAGCCAGTCCAGAAAAGATCTTATACTAGCAGATAAGAGTAAAATCCACATATAAAGTGCTTAGCATGGTGCCTGGCACATATTAGGGTCTAATAAAATTAGCCCTCTTTTTTCCTCAAAAATAGTAAGAGAAAAATAGAAGAAAAATGGGTGGGAAAAAAAGTATGACTGTGAAGAACTGACCTACCATGAATTCATGGTGTCCATCTTGAATAGTGCTCAGCAAATGTTTCACTTATTTTTGATTCCCTAGAGGCCTTACCTCATTCTGTTCCAGACAATTTCCTATTTTAAAATTTTCTTATTGTCTGGGCCGAGCCCATGGCGCACTCGGGAGAGTGCGGCGCTCCCGCCGCGGGTTCGGATCCTATATGGGAATGGCCGGTGCACTCACTGGCTGAGTGCCGGTCACGAAAAAGACAAAAAAAAAAAAAAAAAAAAAAATTTTCTTATTCTCAAATGCTACTTCACCAAGAAATCTGATATGACCCAAAATGGATTTCCATGTTTACACCAACACACACCTTTCCATTTCATAGTCATTTCTACCCGCATGTCTTACCCTCTTGCCTATCCAAACCCCATCTATTATTTGAAGGGCAGTATTTTCTTCTACATGAAGACCTTCCCGGCTACTGTAGCTATTACTGATTTTCCTCTCCTTTAAAACCTTTCAGTTTATAACAAAATTCAGGAAAATTCTAAACTGTCTTGGCATTATTCAAAGCTTCATTGTGGTATTTGCCTGGACAATTAAACTACAAGTTGTTAGCCTGGTATAACTCTCATAAGCCATACCTGCCCCACTCTACTCCAGGAACATGCAATGGACATCAGGTAATTAGAGTTCTCTGGTCCAGTTTGTCACACATAGTCTCAGTCTTGAACCAATCACCTGGGCCTGTTTATGTGATTATGCTCTAACATTCATTTATTTCTGCCCATATTATGCCCCTCCAGATGTATGCACAATATTGTAACCCAGGCTCCAACCTTGCTTCTTCTCCATCATGTTGCCACTTCCCTATCCTGGATGCCTTACTTCAAATTTCCTTGGCTTACTGTCTTCCTGGTTACACTCTGTCTTGTGCCCAGAGAAACATCCCACCTGGTTGGCTTATCCCTATTCTGTAGGTAACACCAATTCACAAGACTCTTGTGGCACACACACACAAAATCTTATGCTTCTATATACCCACATCATGTAAAACAGAGTTATTAAGTTATTAATAGTTATTAAGAAGACATCACTGAAAATGGCAGAGTAAGAACCTCTGAAAATTCTATTCTGTAAAAGCAAAGAGAAAACAGGCAAAACTTGTCAGAATCAATTGTTTCAGAACTCTGTAAATTAACTAAAGGCTTGCAGCAATCCAGGCAGCATTTACTCAAGAAAAATGACTGAATCTCAGCAAGAACAAAGAGTTTTGTGGCATTTTAGTTTGCCATAGTCCCATCCCCCACACTACAGATCTGCAGCAGCCTTGAAAATCAACAGACTGCATTTGCAGTGAAAACTAGAAGCTGGCAGCCATTAGAGGGGGTCACAAACTGTTGGGGCTTCTTCAAAGCCCCGTTCCCAGAGGACTGTCATTATTTGATCTGTCTGGTGGTTCCCTGGAAGATCCCACTTACAATGTTGTCTGTATTTTACCCTTAGAGCCTGTCCAAGTGCAAATTCAAAAGGGCTTTTTCAAAGGCTTTTGTCAAAAACAATTAAGGCAAACCTGTTTGACTTCACAGCTTACTGAGGTGGTGGATAACAGTTCGGACAAACAATAGAATAACCAAAAAGCTTAGAGGGAAACAATGGGGAATGAGATGTTCCAGTATTTTTTTAAAGTTCCAATATATTCCTAGGAAACTAGAAGACTACTCACATACCCAGGGGTGATCACATACTAAGAAAAATCTAAGGAGGCTTTAAGCTGTCACCAATGGCTGACATTGAAGCATTGTGTAACCAGGAAGTGAAGGCTAAGACAGAATTGTCAACTGTCTGACTGAGAGTTTAAGACATGCCTTCACACACACACACCCCTTCAGCAAAGTCTGGGAGATTTTTTGGTTCAAGGCAGTTAGGGAAATCTCCATCCAATAATTAGCTGATCACTAAGCAAACCAAGCAGAGACTTCAGTGGCCACACAAAACAAGAATATAGACTTTATAGAAGTAATTCAGAAAAGTTACTAAACATACAAACTAAAACAAATAGTAACAACAACAAACCCTGGGGAGGGAAAAAATGTGACTTACAAAGCTACCACATGATATTATTTAAATGTCTAGTTTTCAACAAAAAACTATAAGACAGGTAAGGAAACAAGAAAAGGATCAACCATAAACAAGGAAAAAAGCAATCAATAGAAACTGGTCCTGAGAAAGCCCTGACACTAAACTTACCAGAAAAAAAGACTTCATTCAGCTATTTTAAATATGTTCAAAAGACTAAAGGAAATGATATCTAAAGGACTAAAGCAAAGTATGAGAATAAAGTTTCACTAAATAGAAAATATCAACAGAGATAGAATTTTTTTTAGTAACTGAAAAGAAATTCTGAAGTTGAAAAGAACAATAACTGAAATAAAAAATTCACTAGACAAGCTCAACAAAAGATTTAAGCAGACAGAAGAAAAACATGAATGAACTTGAAGACAGGTCAATTGAGTGTGGCCAGTCTGAGGAACAAAACAAAAAAAAATGAAGAAAAATGAACAGGACTTCAGAAATATGTATAATGGAAGTCCTAGAAAAAGTGGAGACAGAGAAAGGTACAGAAAGAATATGTGAAGAAGTATTGGCTGAAAACTTCCCAACTGGACACAAAATATTAATTGTCACATCCAAGAAGCTCAATAAACTTCAAGTAGACTAAATTCAAAAATATCCATGCCTAGCTTAGGCAGCAGGGAATCTTGTGGACATTCCTCTTGCCATCTCTTAAGGGAGGACTGCTGCTGGTGGCCAGTCGTGGGGGCTGACCGCCACTTTGCCCTTGGCAGGAGAGGCTGCCTCATTTACAGGCAACAGCTTTGAAGCATGGAGCAAGAAAAGAACTGTTTCTTAGCTGCAGCAGCCAGCTGCCCTATTCAGGATTCAAGGTTTCAGGCTGGCATAAAAGAAGATTCCAGGGAGCGCCCGAGCTGTGCGGCGGGACCGAGTGAGCAGCCCGAGGCGGCAGCGGCCGAGGATGGGGACGGCGATGATGCAGAGGCAGAGAAGGAGCTGCCCAGGCTGGCCCAGCCCCGTGAGTGACCCCCGGCCCGGCCCTGCTCGGGGGGCAGATGCCCGCCCGGCTTCCGCCTGCCCCACCGGGCCACTCACCGGCCCCAGTGCTGCCTCCATTTTCTCAGGTGGTGACGGCTCCGGCCCAGCTTGTCCTCCTCGCCCGGCTCGGCTCCTCACTGAGACTTCCCCCTTGCTTGCCACGGCGCAGGGCTTTCCGGGGCCTGCGGGCCAGCCTCCCCTCACACTCCCTCCGCAGTTTTCTGGCGGGGCTGGTGGCGTGGGGCATCCCTGGCCAGTGTCAGGAGGGCAAGGCAGTACGGGCTGGGCCTACTGACACTCCACCGCACCCTGGGCTCCGGCCCCCGGTAAACTTCCTGTTACCGGGATGCAGATACTATCTCTGTGGCCACCAGTTCGGAAAAATGCCTAACTGATTTCTGGTTAGGAATAGTGTGGTCAGAGCGATCCCGAGTTGCTTGAACCTGCCGGAGAGCTGACTGCGGGCGGGCACCGGAGTCAGTCCACGCCAGGGGGAGTCAAAGGTGAACCGTGTGCTGTGGGCTCCTCCCCCGAGGAGTTCACAATCTGGTATGGGAGATAAGACAAGTACACAAATAACCGCGATACCAGGAGGAAGGTGATAAGTCCCGAGAAAGATCTACACAGTGCTACAAAGGTACCCAGAGTGACTGGTCCTCTGCGCCTAGCAGAAACCTGGTAGACTTCCTGGGCGAGGCGGTGCTGAGCAGGGTCTTGAAGGCCCGGCTGATAGATAAGGGTTGCAGAAGACACGTCCCAGCCCAGCCCAGTGCGCACAGAGCAGGGAGATGTCCAGCTACGGAGGCGGAGACTCAGCAGAAAACACACACCCTGCGGGGCCGACACTGTGAGATCCAGCAGCCCATCCTAGAGCACACAGAGTGGGGAGACATCCAGCTAGGGAGGCGGAGACTTGACAGAAACCACACACCCTGTGGGGCCACCACTGCGTGATCCAGCAGCCCGGGCCAGAGTGCATGGAAAGGGAGAAGTCCTGCATGGGAAGTGGAAGCTCAGCAGAGACCACACACCCTGCGGTACCGCCCCGTGATCCACCAGCCCAGCAGAGTCCAAGCTGACCAGAGAGGTGGCTCCCCAGAGAGGCCCAAGACCCAAGGCAACCATACACACAAGGCACTAGAGGCCAAATGAGCAGTCATGGAGGCAGCCAAACCAAATTGGCAACCACAGCAACATCTTAGTTAGTCAATAGTCTCAAACCGGTGGACTGTGAAACCTCCTGCCACAATGAATAAACATCAAAAAAAAGATACCAGAAATACAAAAAATCAAGAAAGTACACCACCAAAAGTTAATAAATCTCAAACTCTAGATCCTATAGAACAAGAAGCCCTTGAAATGACTGACAAGGAATTTCGAGTGATAATTCTAAGGAAACTGAATGAGATACAAGAAAACTCAGCTAGATATCGTGATGAAATGAGGAAAAGTATACAGGACATGAAAGAGGAAATGTACAAGGAAATCAATGTCCTGAAAAAAAATGTAGCAGAACTTGCTGAACTGAAGAAGTTATTCAGCGAAATAAAAAACACAATGGAGAGTTTAACCAGCAGGCTTGTCGAAGTTGAAGAGAGAACCTCTGAACTTGAAGATGGGCTGTTTGAAATAACACAAGCAGACAAAAAAAAGAAAAAAGAATCAAAGACATTGAAGAAAATCTGAGAGAGATATCAGACAACCTTAAGTGCTCAAACATCCAAGTCATGGGTATCCCAGAAGGGGATAAAAATGGAAATTGCATTGAAAACATATTCAACAAAATAGTGGCAGAAAACTTCCCAGGTATAGGAAAAAATCACAGATCTTCAGATCCAGGAAGCTCAACAATCTCCAAACATATTCAACCCAAAAAGGCTTTCTCGAAGACACATTATATTCAAATTGGCAAAACTCAGAGACAAAGAGAGAATCTTAAAAGCTGCAAGAGAGAAGCATCAAATCTCCCTATAAGGGAGCCCCAATCAGGTTAACATCAGACTTTTCACCACAAACCCTAAAATCTTAAAAGTAACGGGATGATATATTTAAAATACTAAAAGACAAAGATTGCCAGCCAAGAATACTCTACCCTGCAAGGCTATCCTTCCGAAATGAAGGGCAAATAGTATATTTCTCAGACAAACAAAAACTGCGGGAGTTCACTACCACATGACCACCCTTACAAGAAATCCTCAAGGGAGTACTGGTTTGGTTCCTGAAAAATAACTACCACTGACAAAAAACCCAAGAAAAATCAAAACCCACTAATTTAATAAAAATGGCATTCATGAAGAGAAAACAAACAAACAAAAATGCTATCTACAACCTAAGGAACCAACAAACACAGAAACCAAACAGTAAATCAGAAAGCAAGGAACAAAACACACCTAAGACAACCAAACAACAATCAATAAAATGCTAGAGATAAATCAACACTTTTCAATAACAACTCTTAATGTAAAAGGCTTAAATTCCCCAATCAAAAGACACTGACTGGCTGACTGGATTAAAAAGGAGGACCCAACTATATGCTGCCTTCAAGAGACCCACCTCACCCATAAAGACTCACATAGACTAAGAGTGAAAGGATGGAAAAAGATTTACCATGCAAACAGAAAAGAAAAACGAGCTGGAGTAGCTATTCTTATATCTGACAAAATAGACTTTAAACTAAAAACCATAAAAAGAGACAATGAGGGACACTACTTAATGATAAAAGGACTGATGCATCAAGAAGACATAACAATCATAAATATGTACACACCCAAAGTTGGAGCAGCCAGATTTATAAAACAAACTCTGTTAGACCTAAAGAAGGAAGTAGACACTAATACCATAATAGCAGGGGACCTGAACACTCCACTGTCAATATTAGACAGATCATCTAGGCAAAGAATCAGTAGAGAAACACAAGATCTAAACAATACTCTAGACCAATTGGAATTGGCAGATATCTACAGAACATTCCATCCAACAACCTCAGAATATTCATTCTTCTCATCAGCACATGGATCATTCTCCAGGATAGATCACATATTAGGTCACAAATCAAGTCTCAATAAATTCAAAAAAATTGGAATTATCCCACGTATCTTCTCAGACCACAATGGATTAAAACTAGAAATCAATAACAAACGAAAGTCTGGAAACTATACAAACACATGGAAATTAAACAGCATTCTACTTAATGACATATGGGTCCAAGAAGAAATCAAGCAGGAAATCAAAAAATTTATTGAAACTAATGAAAATAATGATACATCATACCAAAACCTGTGGGATACTGCAAAAGCAGTATTAAGGGGAAATTTTATTGCATTAAATGCTCACCTCAGAAGAATGGAAAGATGGCAAGTGAACAACCTAACACTTTACCTTAAAGACCTAGAAAAACAAGAACAATCCAAACCTAAAGTTAGCAGATGGAAAGAAATCATTAAGATCAGAGCAGAACTGAATGAAATTGAAACCCGAAAAACAATACAAAAGATCAATGAATCAAAAAGTTGGTTTTTTGAAAAGATAAATAAAATTGACAAACCATTAGCATGGCTAACAAAAAAGAAGAGAGAAGATTCAAATAACAAAAATTAGAAATGAAAAAGGTGATATTACAACTGATTCATCTGAAATACAAGGAATCATTTGAGACTACTATAAACAACTATATGCCAACAAATTTGAAAATCTGGAGGAAATGGATAAATTTCTGGACACACACAAGCTCCCAAAACTGAACCATGAAGACGTAGAAAATTTGAACAGACCAATAACAATAAAGGAGATTGAAGCTGTTATCAGAAGGCTCCCAACAAAGAAAAGCCCAGGACCAGATGGATGGATTCACAGCAGAATTTTACCAAACATTCAAAGAGGAATTGACACCGATTCTTTACAAACTATTCCAAAAGATTGAAACGGACGCAAATCTCCCAAACTCATTCTATGAAGCAAACATCATCCTGATACCAAAACCAGGTAAAGATATAACCAAAAAAGAAAACTACAGGCCGATATCCTTGATGAATATAGATGCAAAAATCCTCACTAAAATACTAGCAAACAGAATACAGCAACACATATGTAAAATTACTCAACACGATCAAGTGAGATTCATCCCAGGGATGCAAGGTTGGTTCAACATATGCATATCAATAAATGTGATACACCATATTAATAAAGTCAAACACAAGGACCATATGATCATCTCTATAGATGCTAAAAAAGCATTTGATAAAATTCAGCACTCATTCATGACAAAGACCCTCTATAAGTTAGGTATAGAGGGAAAGTATCTCAATATAATTAAAGCCATATATGACAAACCCACTGCCAATATCATCCTGAATGGGGAAAAGCTGAAAGCTTTTCCTTTAAGAACAGGAACTAGACAAGGATGCCTACTCTCACCACTCCTATTCAACATAGTGTTGGAAGTACTAGCCAGAGCAATCAGAGAAGAGAAGGAAATAAAGGGCATCCAGAATGGAAAAGATGAAGTCAAACTGTCCCTGTGTGCAGATGATATGATCCTATATATCAAACAGCCTAAAACCTCTAAAAAAAAACCTCTTGGAATTGATAAATGATTTGTGTACAGTAGCAGGATACAAAATCAACACACAAAAATCAGTAGCATTTCTTTTCTCCAATAGTGAACATGCAGAAAGAGAAATCAAGAAAGCCTGCCCATTTACAATAGCCACCAAAAAAATAAAATACTTAGGAATTGAGTTAACCAAGGAGGTGAAAAATCTCTATAACGAGAACTACAAACCACTCCTGAGAGAAATTAGAGAGGATACAAGAAGATGGAAAGATATCCCATGCTCTTGGATTGGAAGAATCAACATAGTGAAAATGTCCATACTACCCAAAATGATATACAAATTCAATGCAATCCCCATCAAAATTCCAAAGACATTTTTCTCAGAAATGGAAAGAACTATCCAGACATTTATATGGAATAATAAAAGACCACGTGTAGCCAAAGCAATGCTGAGCAAAAAAAATAAAGCTGGAGGCATAACACTACCCGACTGTAAGCTATACTACAAAGCTATAATAACCAAAACAGTATGGTACTGGCATAAAAACAGACACACTGATCAATGGAATCGAATAGAGAACCCAGAAATCAACCCACTCACATACTGCCATCTGATCTTTGACAAAGGCACCAAGCCTATTCACTGGGGAAGGGACTGCCTCTTTAGCAAATGGTGCTGGGATAACTGGTATCCATATGCAGGAGAATGAAACTAGACCCATACCTCTCACCATATACTAAAATCAACTCAAAGTGGATTAAGGATTTAAATATACACCTTGAAACAATAAAACTTCTTAAAGAAAACATAGGAGAAACACTTCAGGAAATAGGACTGGACACAGACTTCATGAATACGACCCCAAAAGCACAGGCAACCAAAGGAAAAATAAACAAATGGGATTATATCAAACTAAAAAGCTTCTGCACAGCAAAAGAAACAATTAACAGAGTTAAAAGACAACCAACAGAGTGGGAGAAAATATTTGCAAAATATACATCTGACAAAGGATTAATATCCAGAATATATAAGGAACTCAAACAACTTTACAAGAAGAAAACAAGCAACCCAATTAAAAAATGGGCAAAAGAGCTAAGTAGGCATTTCTCTAAGGAAGATATACAAATGGCCAACAGACATATGAAAAAATGCTCAACATCACTCAACATCCGGGAAATGCAAATCAAAACCACCCTGAGATACCATCTAACCCCAGTTAGGATGGCTAAAATCCAAAAGACTATGAACGATAAATGCTGGCGAGGTTGCGGAGAAAAAGGAACTCTCATACATTGTTGGTGGGACTGCAAAATGGTGGAGCCTCTATGGAAAATGGTATGGAGGTTCCTCAAACAATTGCAGATAGATCTACCATACGACCCAGCTATCCCACTGTTGGGAATATACCCAGAGGAATGGAAATCATCAAGTCGAAGGTATACCTGTTCCCCAATGTTCATCGCAGCACTCTTTACAATAGCCAAGAGTTGGAACCAGCCCAAATGTCCATCATCAGATGAGTGGATACGGAAAATGTGGTACATCTACACAATGGAATACTACTCAGCTATAAAAACGAATGAAATACTGCCATTTGCAACAACATGGATGGACCTTGAGAGAATTATATTAAGTGAAACGAGTCAGGCACAGAAAGAGAAATACCACATGTTCTCACTTATTGGTGGGAGCTAAAAATTAATATATAAATTCACACACACACACACACACAAAAAGAAAACCGTGGCGGGGGGGAGAAGATATAACAACTACAATTACTTGAAGTTGATAAGACAAGCAAACAGAAAGGACATTGTTGGCGGGGGAGGGAGGAGAGGGAGGAGGGAGGGAGGTTTTGGTAAGGGGCAACAATAATCAACCACAATGTATATCGACAAAATAAAATTTTTAAAAAAAAAGATGCAAAGAAAAAAAAAAATATATATATATCCATGCCTAGATGCATCATAATAAAACTGTCAAAAGACAAAGAGAATCTTGAAAGCTGCAAGAAAGAAGTAACTCGTCATGTACATATGATACTCAGTAAGATCAACAGCTGATTTTTCATCAGAAACAGTGGACACCAAAAATGGTGGGATGACATATTCAAAGTTCGGCAAGGAAAAATAAAACTGTGAAATGTGAATTCTATATCCAGCAAAACTATCTTTTAAAAAATGAAGGCAAAATTAAGACATTCCCAGATAAACAAAAACCTAGAGAATTCATCACTAGCAGACCATTCTGAAGGAAATATTAAAAGGAGGCTGGCCAGTTAGTTCAGTTGGTTAGAGCACAGGTTGATAACACTAAGGTCCAGCATTTGATCCCTGTACCAGCCAACAAAAAGAAAAAAGAAAAAAAAGAAAAGAAAAGAAATATTAAAGGGAGTCCTTCAGAATTAAAAGAAAAAATCCTAGAAAGTAACTCAAATCCACAAAAGAAATTAAAAGCACAGAAAAGGTAATTACACAGTTAAATAAAAGTAGAAAGGGGGGTAATAATCCTTTTTCCCCCGTATATTATTTAAACACAACTGCATAAAGCAAAAATTAAAAACCTGTGTTGATGTGAGGATAAAATAGGTAAATACATGTAAAGCTCTTAGAAAAGTACCTGACACAAATAAATAAATAAATAATAAAAAGAAAAGTACCTGGCACATAGTAATAACTGAATGATGTTAAGTATTTTTTTATTACAATGTATGCAAAATAACAGTGGAAATAACCACCTAAACAGCTAAGTAAGGCAAATCAAACCTGATGATCAATGGCATGATATATTTCACAGCCAAATAGCCTTCATTTCCACTACAGAACATGGTAGGACTACTGGCAGAAGCTGAGAGTTTGAGAGAAGTTAGTCACAGGTCCCAGAAATTCTGTTTAGAAGACACTTAGCTTGAATGTATGGTGGGACGTCCAGATGTTCTAAAGAAATCTGATAAAATTGGGCTGGAGTTTGAAAAGGAGGTAGAACTTGGAAATTATGATCATTAAAGTGATGATTGAAGTAAAGGGACAATAGTTACTCCCTAAATAAAATAGCATTCATAAATAATAGCAGAGGACCAAGGACTAAGACCTTAAAGAAAACGGAAGAATTGGGGAACAGCAAAAGAAAAAAAAGTGTAAATATTTTCCAGGGGGAAAATATCCAACCATACAACCAGAAGAAAAAGAATCCTTGCATTTCTAAAACTAATGTGGCTGTTTAAAAAATTGTTTCAATTTTGTCATTCCTATAAAAGAATATTCTAAGGAAAATGCTAAAATAAAAGATTCTACCTAGAGGAGTTTACACATGTATTCTTCACTTGACTGTACTCCCGAGATGTAATTTCACCCTGAAAAACAGCAAGAACACTCAAGTAATATGTTAATGTCTTTATCTCTAAATTACTTTTGACAGCTAAAAATTTTGGAAATAAGCCTATGTAATTTGGCTCAGTTTGATAAGAGGAATCCTATTTCCTATGTTAATTATGGAAAACTGCAACCTTTATTCTCAATAAAATATTGATGGAAGTCGTCAAATGTAAGGTCCAGTTTCTGAAAAGAGCCCTCTTTAATGACTGAGTCTTAGATTAATTCAAAAAACATTTACTGAATTCTAGCTATGGTTTGAATGTATTCTCCAAAATTTTTGTTGAAATTTGATTGCCAATGTATCAGTGTGGAGAGGTGGTACCAGTAAGAAGTGAATAGATTAATGCTGTTATCACAGGAGTAGGTGGGCTATTGTGGGAGTGGGCTCCTGAGAAAAGGGTAAGTTTGGCCCCTATCTTTCTGTCTCATACACTCTTGCCTTCCCTTGCATGTGCTTTCTCACCATGTGATGACTTACACCATGTTACGATGCAGCAAGAAGGCCCTCACCAGATGCAACCCCTTATCTTGGACTTCCTAGCCTCCAGAACCATTAGCCAAACAAACTTCTATTGTTTATAAATTAGCTAGTCTGTAGTATTCTGTTACAGCAGCAGAAAATGGAGTAAGACACCTACCACATGCAATATATCCTGCTCTCCATTCTCTGAAACATCACAGTTTCTCTCTGTTATCCAATATGTATATATCTAATCACAAACTGGCAAGCTACTGATTATCTTTCTTCAAAGAATGCTCATTTCAAGAAAACTCACATGGTACCTCTTAATCCTCAATGAAATATTCTAACAAATCAAATTCAACAAAGGCCTAGAGGAATATTCTGACATTTTGTCTTCTTTAGAAAGATACTTACTGGCCTGTCCAGGTACCTCAGTTGGTTAGAGTGCAGTGTTATAACACCAAGGTCAAGGGGTTCAGATCCCCATTCAGGCTAGCTGCAAAAAAAAAAAAAAAAAAAAAGATACTTATAAAACACATAAATTACAATTATTCTCTCCCAGGTTCTTTAAAGCCATTCATACAGGTTGAGCATCCCAAATCCAAAAATCTGAAATCTGAAATGCTCCAAAATCCAAAAATGTTTGAGCACCAACATGACTCTCAAAGGAAATGCTCACTGGAGCATTTCAGATTTTTCAGATTTGGGATGGTAAGTATAATGCAAATATTCCAAAATCTGAAATCCAAAATCCAAAACACTTCTGGTCCCAAGCATTTTAGATAAGGGATACTCAACCTATATTGTGAAATAAAGCACATATAGAAAAATATGTAAACCATAAATATGCAGCTTAATGGATTATTATTTAAGCAAACACCAATGTAACCATCTCCCAGGTCAAGAAACAGGGCACGCCAACACAAGAAAAACCTCCAATTTGCCTTTCCTATCTAGAATTCTCACCTTCACCCCAAAGGTAACAACTACCTGACTGGGGGTAATTGCCTTCACAATTCTCCTTATACAAGGGAGCTTTTGAAAGAACGGAAAATTATCAAAAAAGTTTTAATCACTAGACTGTATCTGAACGTATAGTTGAAAACAATTTTAAAGGGACTAACACAATTATTTTTATAGTTTTACTAAAGTTCCAAGTTACCTTCATGGTATATATCAATCCTGAGGCCTAATATATTCCAAACCCTTTGTAGCCTATTACCAGTGATGAAATGGTGACCATGATGAGGTCCTTCATTTCTTCAGGGTGGTACAAACACAGAATTCTTAATGCATTTCAAGAGATTTGAGTGATCATTCATCCACAGTCAATATTTCGAACAGAAAACCCAATCCTGTTCCATGGAGAATGCTTACTAAGGAACAGCTGGAATGTGTGATAGAAATGAGGTAAAAATGAAGTCAAAGTTGTTAGACACCTCCTGTGGCTATTTGTGGAGGAAAAAATCACTTCTTTAGCTTGTTTGAATTATGTGATCCCTGTCATTATGTTTTTCATAAAAAAGAATGGACTGAAGACTTACTGTGTAAATATTGAGAAATATGGGGGAAACCTATAATATGGTACATACTACTTATCCGTATGTATAATATAGTTACTGTGTAAAAAATGTTGAAGTGTTTGATTCTTTTTTAATCATCTTGTACCCTTCCCACTAAGTATGTATCCCTAAACACGAGTACACTTTAGTTTTGCTTATTTTTTAACCTTACATAAATAAAAGCATACAGTATAACTTCTTTTGGTCTTTCTTCTAGCCTTCAACACTGCTTCTGAAATTATCCATGTTGTTGCATGTAACTTTCACCTGTTATTTTCATTACTATATAGTATTTCATTGTACAAATATACCAAAAACTTATTTCTCAATTCTTGGCAATAGATGTTTATTTAAAGTTGAAACTATCTGGGCCGGCCCGTGGCTCACTCGGGAGAGTGCGGTGCTGATAACACCAAGGCCTCGGGTTCGGATCCCACATATGGATGGCCGGTTCGCTCACTGGCTGAGTGTGGTGCTGACAACACCAAGTCAAGGGTTAAGATCCCCTTACCGGTCATCTTTAAAAAAAAATAAAAATAAAATAAAATAATAATAAAGTTGAAACTATCAAATATAATGTACTATGTACATTAAGACTCATGTCTCCCAGTACATATGTGGATATATTTCAGTTGAGTACATACCTAGGGGTGAAATTGCTGTCCACAGGGCTGCCATATTCAACTTTACTGCATCACACTAAACTGTTTTCCAACTGGTTGTGCCAGGTTACACTCCCACCAATTGTCATTACACATCCTTGCCCATATGTGGCCATCTTTTTAATTTAAGCCATTTAAGTATTTGTGTAGCAGTTTCTCTTTTAAATTTGCAATTCATTAATTACTAATTAGTTGAGCATTTTTCAAGTATTTATTGGACATTTGGATATCCTCTCTGGGAAGACTCCTGCTCAAGTCTTCAACCATTTGTTATAGATTGTCTTTCTTTTCCTTATCCATGTGTAGGAGTATTTTATTTTATTTATTTTTTTATATGATATATACATTAGAATATATTCTTTTTTTTTTTTTTTTTGTCGATATACATTTTGGCTGATAGGAGTATTTTATATCATCTAAATACAAGCCCTTTTTCAGTTATACCTCTTGCAAATAAGTTCTATCACTCTGTGGCCTACCTGCACACTCTCTCAAATTTGTCTTTTGATGAAAAGATCTTCCTTTTACTGTCAAATTTGTCAACTTTTTCCTGTACTGCTAGTGCTTTTTATTTGTTTTTAAAAATCTTTCCCTACCCCGGAGTCATGATGATATTCACCTATTTTATCTTATAAAGCTTTACCATTTTGCCATGCACATTCACATCTACAGTCCTCGTGGAATTGATTTTGGGATATGGCATGAGGTAGACATCAAGTTTCTTTTCTCTTTCTTTCTTTCTTCTTTTTTTTTTTCTTTGTTTTTCTTATATACACTGTCCCACACAATTTATTGAAAAGACTATCCTTAATCCACTGCTATACAATGGCACCTTTGTCCACTCAAGTGTCTATATACTGGTGACTCTATTTCTGGGCTCTATTTTGTTGTCTCAATCTATTGTCTATTCTTGTGCTGATACTACAGTCATAGTCACTGCAGCTTTAGAGAAAGGTCTTCATATCTGGAGTCCTTCCATATTGCTGCTTGTCCTGGAGAATGCTGTAGCTATTCTTCATCTTTGAATTTTCATATAAACTTTAGAATCAGCTTGTCAGGTACATACACATGCACACTTTGGGGACTTTGGTATTGTTTTGAATCTACAAATAATTTGAGGAGACAAGCTGAAGATAATCTGATATCTCCATAATATTGAGTTCTCTATGAATCTAATCTCTCATTTCTTTTGGATTTTTGTGTATATGCGATCATGTTATCTGCAAATAATGACAGTTTTTTTCTTCATTTTCAATTTGTATTTCTTTCTTACTTTCTTGCACTGACTAGGATTTCTAGTATAATGTCGAAGGCTGAGGGCTTTAAAAGAAGAGAGGAGGAGAGTCTGTCTGGCTCTGTCTGCTCTCTCTCTGCTCCACCATTTTTGTAATGTGATACTCTGCCAACACTGAAGTCACCACCAAAGAAAGCCTTCACCAGATATGTTCTCTGGACTTTTGGCTTCCTAGACTCAGAAACTGTAAGCAATAAATATTGTTTTCTTTATAAATTACCCAGTTCCATGTATTTTATCATAAGCAACAGAAATGGACTAATACAAAAGGGCATCCACATTGGAAAAGAGGAAGTCAAATTGTCCCTGTTTGCAGATGACATAATTTTATACACAGAAAAACCTGAAAGCTCCACTAAAAAAACTCTTAAAACTGATAAACAAATTCAGTAAAGTTGCAGGATACAAAATCAAAACACAAATATCAGTAGCATTTCTATACACAGATAATGAGCAAGAAGAAAAAGAAATCAAGAAAGCAACCCATTTATAATAGCACAAAGAAATGGAAAGACATTCCATGTTCATGGATTGGAAGAATTAATATTGTGAAAATGACCATACTATGCAAGCAATCTACAGATTCAGTGCAATCCCTATCAAAATACCATGACATTCTTCACAGAAATAGAAAAAACAATCCTAAAATTCATATAGAATCCCAAAAGACCCTGAACAGCCAAAGCAATCCTGGACAAAAAAAACAAAACTGGAAGCATCACACTGCCTGCCTCAAAATATACTACAAAGCTATATAACCAAAACAGTATGGTATCAGCATAAAAACAGACACACAGACCCAGGGGACTTAATAGAGAACCCAGAAATAAAGCCATGTATTTACAGCCAACTGATTTTTCAATAAAAGAGCTGAAAGTTTTCATTGGTGAAGGGACAGTCTCATTAATAACTGGTGCAGGGAAAACTGGATCACCATATGCAGAAGAATGAATCTAGAGCTCCATTTCTCACCATGTACAAAAATCAATTCAAAATGGATTAGAGCTTTAAGTGTAAGAACCAAAACTATGAAACTACTAGAAGAAAATATAGGGGAAAGGCTTCAGGACATCAGGCGGGGCAAAGACTTTATGAAGAGGACCTCAAAAGCACAGGCAACAAAAGCAAAAATAGACAAATGAGATTATATAAAACTAAAAAGCTTCTGCATGGCAAAGGAAGCAATCAACAGAGTGAACAGACAACCTGCGGAATGGGAGAAAATATCTGCAAACTATGCATCCAACAAGGGATTAATACCCAGATTATTCAAGAAACTCTAACAAGTGAACAGCAAGAAAACAAATAATCCAATCCAAAAATGGGCAAATGAGCTGAATAGACATTTCTCAAAAGAAGACATACAAATGGCCAACAGGTATATGAAAAAATACTCAATATCACTAATCATCAGGGAAATGCAAATCAAAACTACAATGAGATATCACCTGACTCCAGTTATAATGGCTATTATCAAAAAGACAGAAAATAACAAATGCTGGCAAGGATGCAAAGAAATGGGAACTCTGTTGGTAGGAACATAAATTAATACAACCATCTTGGAAAACAGTCTGGAAGACCCTCAAAAAAACTGAAAATAGAACTACCATGTGATCCAGCAATTCCACTACTGGGTACGAATTCAAAGGGAAAGAAATCAGTATATCAAAAAGATATTTACACTGTCATGTTTATTACAGCACTGTCTACAATAGTCAAGACATGGAATTAACCCAAGTGTCCATCAACAGATGAATAAAGAAAATGTGGTATATAACACAATGGAATACTATTCGGCTATAAAAAGGAATGAAATTCTGTCATTTTCAGCAACATGGATGAGCTTGGAGGACAGCATGTTAAGTGAAGTAAGCCAGGAACAGAAAGAAAAATACCACGTGTTCTTATTCCCATGTGGAAGCTAAGAAAGTTGATCACATAGAAGTAGATGGGAGAATGGCAGTTACCCAAGGCTGGAAAGGGTAGAGGGGACGGGGGATAGCGAGAGGTTGTACAAAAGTACAGCTGGATAAGAGGAATAACACAGAATGTTCTATAGCACTGTAGGGCGACTATAATTAACAACAACTTATCACATAGTTTCAATTAGCTAGAAGAAAGGATTTTGAATGTTTCCAACATAGAGATATGATAAATGTGTGAGGTGATGGGGGGAAAAAAACAGTGGTTGCCAGGGTTTCAGGGGATAAGGGAGAGAGATGGAGGGAGGGAAGCACAGGTGGAGCACAGGGAAATTTTAGGGCAGCAAAAACTATTCCCTATGATACTGTAGTGGTGAATACATGATGTTATGCACTTGTCAAAACCCACAGAACCGCACAATATGAAGAAGGAACCCTAATGCAAAATTAATAATAATATATCAACATTGATTCATAATTGTAACATATGTACCATACTAATGTAAGGTGTCAATAGCAGGAGAAACCGTGTATGTTGTAGGGGAGGCTATGGGAACTGTCTGTACTTCCTGCTCAATTTATCCGTAAAACTAAAACAGCTATTAAAAAAAGAAAAAAATTAATTTTAAAGAAAGGCAGACAAGGAAAAAGGAAAAGGACATGCAAACTGTTAAACCCATATATATATATGATTATTATTATATTCCTTTCCTTCCCCAGGTATGTGTGTGTGTATAAGCTTCCTCAGGAATATATATAGTGTGTGTATACATATATACACACACTATATATATGTAGTTACCTTCCTGACAAATATATACCTATATAAATCTTTATATAATTTTCCTGAGGTAGATACACCTCTCTTCTAAAGCCAACTCATAGGCTTACATCCATAATAAAGCTTCTTTTATTTTTTTCAATTTACCTGTAAATGGAATTCCAGGTAATTATCTAAGGCTCCTAGACCCACATCAAAGGTAAACGAGGAAAGGGCTGACCCCGTGGCGCACTCAGTAGAGTGCAGCGCTGGAAGCGCAGCGACGCTCCCGCCGCGGGTTCGGATCCTATACAGGGATGGCTGGTGCGCTCACTGGCTGAGTACCCGTCACGAAAAAGACAAAAAAAAACCATAAACGTAAACCTAGATAACAATAAATATTTAAAGAATTATCTGTGGGCCTCTTTCCACTTTTTTACTTACACTAAAGTACAGTGTATTAGTATTCTATTGCTGCTGTAACAAATTACTGCAAACCTAGTGACTTAAAACAACACAAGTTTATTCTCTTACAGTTCCGGAAACCAGAAGTACAAAATGAGTCTCACAGGTCTAAAATCAAGGTTTTAACAGGGCTGGTACCTTCTGGGAGCTCTAGAAAAGAATCTCCTTTTTTGTCTTTTCCAGCTTCTAGAAGCTTCCTCATTCTTTGGCTGGGGACATGCATCACATCACCTTGTCTTCCTCTGCTTCTGTCATTACATCTCCTTCGGCCTTCTGACCTTCTTGCTTCCCTGTTATCAGGACCCTTGTGATTCCATTGGACCTACCTGGGTAATCCAGGATGATCTCCCCATCTCAAGATCCTTCATTCAAACACATCAGCCAAGTCTTCTTGCCATGTAAGGTAACATATTAACAGGTCCTGGGGATTAGGACCAGGACAACTTTGGGTGTTGCAGTAGGGCAGGCATTATTCTGTCTACCACATACTCTTACACATTCAGAGTGGGGAAATGGTGTTCTTTTTTTCTTAAAGCTGCTCTAAAGTTCATTCTTAAAACCAAGACATGGAATAGGATGTGTTGTAATATCTCAGGCAATTCGTAACCTCCTGGGATATGTGTGTTACACTTAGCCAATAATAAACCTCCCTGTCAGAGGCACATCTATTATATACCTCATATTATTAACAGCCAGAAGATAAATAGATATAGCTACTGAATTCTGAGTTCAAAAATTAATATTAATATGTCCAATACAGAGTAATTTTTAGAGCTGGCTGATTAACTCAGCTGGTTAGAGCATGGTGTTATAACACCAAGGCCACGGGTTTGGATCCCTACATAAGGATGGCTGGTTAGCTCACTTGGGAGAGCGTAGTGCTGACAACACCAAGTCAAGGGTTAAGATCCCCTTACCAGTCATCTTTTAAAAAAATAATAATAATTAAAATAACATTATATTGTACCCCATAAGGATGTACAATTACAATCTGTAAGTTAAAATTTTTAAAAATTAATGTGTTCCTCCACTAGGAATATAATTCTACGTAGGCAGGGACCACATACCTGTCTTGTTTACCACTGAGTATCTAAGGCATTCGATATTTATTTATTAAATGACTGACAAATATTAATGAATCAACAAAACTCCTTAACTATCAAAAAACCTAGAAACTATATTAATTTTGTACATTTGTTTGCTATTTTCAGATTCCTCTGGAGTATCTCTGCAATATGGCTATATTACAGTTTTGGCCAAAATATGAGTATGAGATTAACTACACGGTGAATATAATCTAAAGTAAAACATTAAACAAGCATCTTTCATTCAATCCAACAAATATTTATTGAGTCCATTCTATATGCCAAACACTCTGCTAGGTCCTGGTATACGGTGATGAACAAAACAAAGTCTGGCCCTTACAGAGCTTATAGTCCAGTAGGGGAAGCAAACAAATATATTCACTACATAATTTCAATTTTGCATAAATATGGTGAAGAAACTGCACAGGGTGTACTGGTAAAGAATAGGAGGCGGGGGCCTACTTAGAGTGGTCAAAGGGGATTTCTCTGAGCAAATGACATTCAAGCTGTGACCTGAAGATACAGCAGTAGCCACTGTGCGGTAGGGGGATAATGATAGAGAAGAGTCTTCCAGAGAGAAGAGCAAGGGGAAAGGCTCAGAGATGGCCCTTAATCTGGGGAGAGAAGTAGGATACGAGATGGGAGAAAGAAGTCTTCGTGCTTTTTATTACGTATATAATCTTCATTTTTCCATATCAAAAATATTAATGTACTATTCTTTAATGAAAAGAAATGTTTATACTTTGACTTTGGAAGTGGATATAATATCTCGGTTCTAATTTTTCTTGAACCAGGTAGAGAAAAATGTCATCCCCACCGTCCCACTCCTCATGCCACCCAACAAAGAGAACAAATCTAACATATGTATCAAATATATGCCTGGTTCCTTATTTATGTTGTACCTTTAGTCCTCAGATCAAACCTGTGAAGTTAAACTGAGGAAGAGACAAGTGGAATAATTTACCCAAACTCACAACACTAAGAAGTGGCAGAGCTGGAATTTAAATTCTGGTCTGTATAAACTCTTGTGTCATGAGATTTGAAATGTGAAGTACTATCAATATTTAAGAAGACCTGAATGACCAACGGGGAGCTCTGACATTTTGTAAGCAAATTTCTAAAATCTGCTTCTGTAAATTAGAATCCCAAGCAGCCACAACAACGGTTTTAATGTGTAATTTTAAATATATATATTTTAAAGTGGGTAGTTCTGACAGTTGTTTTAGTCCATTTGTGTTGCTATGACAGAAATACCTGAGACTGGGTAATTTATAAGGAAAAGAGGTTTATTTGGCTTATGATTCTGGGACAGCTGCATCTGGCACAGGCCTCAGGCTGCTTCTACTCATGGCGGAAAGTGACAGGCAGCCGGCAGGTACAAGCAGATCACATGGTGAGAGGAAGCAAGAGAGAGAGAAAGAGGAAGTGCCAGGATCCTTTAAACAATCAGCTCTTGTGGGAACTAATAAAGTGAGAACTCACTCACTACCCCTCCTCCCCCAGGGAGAGCATTAATCCATTCATGAGGGATCCATCCTCATGACTCAATCAGTTTCCAACACTGCCACATTGGAGTTCAAATTTCCACATGAGTTTTGGAGGGGACAACACATCCAAACTCCATCAACAGTGAAGAAATTTTTCAGTTTTATTAAATTCTGAAATATAGCAATTGACGTATATTATAAATGTCTTCAGGATATAAGGTCATGTTTGGGCTTAAAGTCATGAAACCTTTAACATTTATGGCCAATTACAGAAATCTCTGTGATTCACCAAATTCAGAAAAGTTTACTAGCCTGTTCATATTTACCAAACCCTGCATAATTAGAGATAATGACTTTTTCAGGTGTCTATAGCCTGTGTAAACTCTCTCTCAACCTTCACCCATTTATAAGTCTACTTGTTTTAGTTTGGCTCTTTGCAAAACTAAAAAGACACAATCTACCTAGTTCAAGTAAAAGATGTTTATAAATGTTACATCTAGAGTAGTAAGAATATCATAGATGTCCACAAACAGGAACTCAAGTACAGGTGTGGGCTGGAAGTAGTTCTAGATTTAAAGCAGAGATCAACCACAGCAGTGGCAGGTCATGAATCCTCTCTTTTGCTACTGCTAACGTGACTCTCCTACTCTCTTTTGCTCCTCTCGTCCTAGACTCGTCTGCTTTTTCATAGTGTCTGCTCTGTCTAAGGTTGGCTTTCATGTGGCCTCTTGTAGCCTCTCCAACTACCCCACATTCTGGCCTTTGAGTCTCATCTCCCACTGTTTGTTATATAATGCTACCCATGTATATTAGTCCTTTTTTTTAAGTTTATTTGTTTATTAATATTACTTTTTTTTCACATTTTGTGATGTTGTTGCAGAGCAGTTGGGGGGAGGAGGAGAGCAGAAAGGGGAAGGAAATAGGGTGAGAGAAGGAGGAAGGAGGAGGGGTGGGTTTGAGGCCTGAGGCACCCCCCTCATTCCTTCATAGGATACCAGGGGGCTTCCCGCAATGTCTTGGTCATTGCTGGGCTGTGTGCAGATGTCAGAGGGGTGTGGCTGAAACCCTCACCTCCCCCCACCCACTGCCCCAGCTCGGAAGCTTGGAGTGCTTCCTGCGGTGGCTCAGTGGTTGTCACTGGGCTGGTTGTGGGTGTTGGGAGGGCATGGCCCAGGTCCTCAGCCCCACACTACCCTGACTCGGGAGAGCCTGGGGCACTTCCTGCAGCAGCTCGGTGGTTGTTGCTGGCCTGGTTGCAGATGTTGAGGGGCGTGGCTGAGGCCCTCGACCCCCCACCCTCAGGACTGGTTGCAGGTGTCCGGGAGCATGGCTGAGACCCCCAGCCCTACCCCTTCCCTTGCTTGGTAGCCCAAGAGACTTCTGGTCCTTTTAGGTTTCACAGGTATTCTTCAGCGATGAGAAACTTTTACTAATTAATATCAAACTTTGTCTCTGGTCTGTGGGTATTTTGGTTTTTCTTTCAGTTCTGTGTTGGATTATTTGCTGTTCCCACCACTTAAACTCTGCATTGGAACTAATTTGTTGTCCTCTGCTTACTTCTAAAATGGGAAAGTTCCTGTGGGGACCAGTACTTGAGTTCTGTGGTTGAGCCAAATTGCTTTGCTGCTGATTCCCTGGGGAAGGCTTTTATGTGCAGCTGAGGTTTTAGTGGTTGGCTTTATAGGTGTTTCCAGAACTCAAAAGATCCAGTACACCTGGGTTGTATAGAAACTCTGGTCTGAGCCTGAGTCTTTTCAGCAAACTGCAACCCCTGCAGTTCTGTATTCCTGACCAGTCTCCACTGAGTGGTCCTGTGCTGATTGGGGGGCAGATCAGCTCTCCTTGCTGTGCCCCAGTGTTCTCCCAGTGGGCCTGTCTCACCTACCACCCATGTTCCAAACACTTCCCATGAAACGGGCCATATGCTGGTCCCTTGTAGTGCACTGGCCTCTGAGAGGCTTCTTTTTTTCACTTGTTGTGGCACCTCACTCCTATGTGGGTCCACGGGAACCCTATTAGTAGTCTTGCTGGCCTGGAGACCACCAAGCCCTCTTCTCCCCTGCCACCTCCAAACAACTCCATCTAAAGGGCACAGCTGTGGCTTTTGCCGTCTCCTGCTCCACACACTCAGCAGCTCCAGCCTGGGTGCGGCTGGGGCTCAAAATAGTCAGAACAGTGGGAACAGTTCTTTTCTTTCTCTCGTCATGGCTTTTCCTGCCTTCGTGCACTCCATAGGTCTCTTCTCTTCCCCTGAGTTCTAGACGCCCCAGCTTGGCTATTGCTGCTTTTCAATCATTGTAAATTGGTTGATTTGTGGGAGAGAGTGATGCTGGGGACTGTCTATTCTACCATCTTGACTGGAAGCCACTCTCTTAGATCTTCAAACCAAGGCCAGCACTTCCAGACAAACAAAAACTGCGGGAGTTGACCACTACACAACCAGCCCTACAAGAAATCTTCAAGGGAGTCCTGCATCTGCACTCACTATGTCCCAGCTACACCAGGCTCCCCGAGCTGGCCATACCCTGGCCACACTCACCTCAGCCTATTAGTCCATTTCTGTTGCTTATAACAAAACACCTGGAACTGGGTAATTTAGAAAGAAAACAAAATTTATTGCTCACAGTTTCAGAGGGTAGTAAGTCCAAAGTCCAGGGAACACATCTGTTGAGGGTCTTGGTGGTGACTTCAGTAACACAGCGTATCACATTGTGAAATGGCAGAGCAGAGAGAGTGAAAGACAGACTCTCCTCTTCTTTGAAAACCCTTAGAACCACACCCCTGACCACTATTTTTAATCCATCCACTACTGCATGGTCCTACAATCCAATCACCTCTTCAAGGCCCCAACTTTCAATTACCATAATAGGATTTCTCACCCTCTTAACAGTCACACTGGGGGCTAAGTTTCTAATACACAAAACTTGGGGGACACAATTCAAGCTTCAATGAGTTTTGGAGGGACATAATTCAATCCACTACACCATGTATCTAAGGACAAATCTCTATGAAAAAGTGAGAGAGAGAGACACTGACTGGCCCAGTGCATCTTTGGCCATATTTGACAACCCCTTAGTCCAATCAAATATATCCAAGGACAGAATTGGGACACATGATAACAAAGCACACCAATGCAGCACCTATGGCTAGAGCAGCTTCTGTTAGAATGGGACATGGCTAAGACAGGCATGTGACATTTCTAGTACATGACTTTTCCTCCTGATATTTCAACCCAAGTTTCCAAGCCATTCTTCTTTCTTTTTATAGCCCCAAGCCTCAAAGGCAGCATCTCTCAAAAGTTTCCTCTTCTTAAATACACTAAAGGGAGAGACATAATTCTGGCAAACTCACAAGTTTCCTCTTCTTCTCAAATACACTAAAGGGAGAAACATAATTCTGGCAAATATACTGATTTTATGAGTAGTATATGCTACCTCTAATAAGGCTGTATCACCCACTTTATATTCTCTAATCACAAGGAAAAAGTTCCCCAAAGGTTAAAATTTAAAATTTTCTCTTCCTGAATTGAAAATTTTTATAATCACCTAGAGACAGAGCAGGAATGCCAGTCCTCAAGGAGAAGTCACTACAAGTCTCTGATGAAGTTTGTTTCAGCCTCTGCACTGGGACGAGACCAAAGAGCGCTCCCTTGTCCCTGCAGGGAAGCCATGGTAAGGCAGACAAAAGCATCTGGGAAACACTCTTTTATACCTCCAGGGGAAAAGCATGACAGTGAACAGTCACAGAAGTGTCAGAGTTGGTTGAGTCCTAATCCTGAGGCTTATTTTCTACCCATAACTCATTTGCCATAGGCTGATTTTTAGTAACTACTAATGAATGAACAAATGTTAAGTCTGGATACGTGATTATTACTCCAAGTATTTCCCAATTTTGTAAACTGTTTAAAAACTGAAATGTATTTGTTGTTGTTTACAAATTCATGTGGCAGGGATTCTCCTCTTGGTTCCATGAAAGCTGTATGTAACTTTTCTGGGAGTGAGTAAGAATTAGAGGAGCATTTTTTGTGGTCTCTCCTTCTGGAGAGTATTCTAATGGTCAATACACCTCTCCACGTAATAATATATATTGGGACAGGATGGATGGAGGGACCCATGAGCAGGCTATCCCTTCCCAAAACCATCTTGCTTGTCATCCCACCCAATATACACTGGATTACACTAGAAGTTCAAGAAATTCTTTGTTATAGGATTCCAAAATGTGTCCTAAAGAGATTGAGAGTTGTGTTCCACTATAGTTAATTCTCCCCTTTATATCACACAACATATGCAAGATCTCACTGGCTGGGCCTTCAGAATGTGTCCCACGTAATCACTATCTTATTCTCCAACTCTTGCCTCCTTGTACTTTTCCTTTTCCCCTTGAGGTTGTTTTTTTGAAGCCCTTGATCCTCAGTATACCATCTTCTCCTTCAAGAAACTACTATTCTCATTCCACTCCTTTCTTGAGTCTTGCAAAATGCACTCCATCAGGTGTGGCTGAGTGCCAATGGAGAGTGTCTCCTCTTTTACTGATCCCACAAAGACAAAGGGAGAACTCTAGTTTGTATACCTGCATACATATCTATGCGAGTGCATGAGAGAAAGCTAGAGAAAATGAGAGACAGCAAAAGCAGGAGAGAGAGAGAAAGAGAATTTTAATTGAAGCTGTCTCAACTATCAAGGCTGTTGCACCTGGGGTTTATCCTAAAGAATCAAGCCCAAATATAACTAAACGCGGTGTGGTACCCTGGCTTGGATCCTAGAATCAAAAAGGAACATTAATTTTAAAAGTTATGAAATCCAAATAAAGTCTGGAGTTCAGTGAATAGTAATGTACCAATTTTTATTTCTTAGTCATGACAAGTATCCCGTGGTTATGCAAGGTGTTAACATTAGGGAAAACTGGGTAAGCATTTACAGAAACTCTCTGCATTATCTTCACAGCTTTTCCGCAAATCTAAAATAACTTCTAACTGAAAAGTTTACTTAAAAACATATACGCATATTGTTAAACTAAATAAGCAGAAAGCCATTGGCCTGAGGCTATCTCCATACTTTTGAGTTCTTACATAACAAACTGCAACCTAACTTAGCACATTACTTAAATAAACCAAATCCCAATTTAGGAGTTTGCTTTTTGTAACAAACAGCTGGGTTTCAGCCAATCACAAACAGCAATGCATCAGCCAATCACAGGCAGCCAACTGATCAGACCATGCCCAAATAAGGCAAATGCCATATCACACCATGCCCAAATAAGACAAACACCTAGGTGGTAGCCAGTCAGTTCATTTCTCTACTTTGTTTCCTGTAAAGGTTCAGTGGGTGGAGCTTTCTGCACCTCTTCTGGTTCTTCTGAGTGCTGCTCCATTCATGAATCATTCTTTCCTCAAATATATTGTTAAATTTATCTAAAGTTTTTCTTTTAACAATATATATGTCTATATAACACACGCACAAACACACATACATACAAACACATACAGAAATATATGTACAAAATATGTATAAGATATAGCTAGATGTAGCTATAGATATATAGTTTGCCATTGTGAGAATTTTTTTCTTCGGAAGACCACCAGGTCTATTCTACTCCAGAATGCATTAACAAATAATGCTCATCTTCCTGAAGACTATGAGGAAAGATAAGGGAAAGAATTTATACCACTGTATGGCACATGAAAAAACTTAAATCTCCATAAGATAGTTCTGTTCTTCCCCCAAAATCTCTGTAATGCAAAATGCCCCAAATACCTCAACACACTCTTCTCCTGATATATTTTAACTTCTCTGGTTATCTATTGTTGCATTAACAAGCTAGCTTAAAACTTAGTGGCTTCAGAGGCAGGAGTTGAGGGCAGCCCCCACTGCCTGGAAGCAGGCAAGGAGCATACCAATGGTCTTAGGCAGGGGCCAAGGGCAGTCCCCACCACCCAGATGCAGGCAAGGAGCACAGCCAGGGTCCTAAGCAGGATCTGAGGGCAGCCCCCCCCCCACCTGGAAATAGGCAGGAACATGCTGAAAACACCATCTATGCAGGGTGGCCCACCACAGCCACTGCCACAAAAGTGGCTTGCTACCACAGTAGTAGCCACAGCCACTGTGCAGGTGGCCAGCCAGACTTTCAGCCAGACTGCATTGACACAGGAGAGTTGCCAGCAGAGACCAGAAAAAGAAGAGGACATCTCTCTCCTCAAAGTCCATTCCAGAGTAAAAGAAGAAGCAACTGCTCTACCAGATAACCAGACATCAACATAGAGATACTAAAAATATGAAAATTCAAGAAAATATGACACCAGCAGAAGAACACAGAAATTCTCAAATACTAGACCCTATAGACAGGAAACCTTTGAAATGACTGAAAAGGAATTCTGAGGGATAATCTTAAGGAAACTCAATGAGATATGAGAAGACAACTTTAGACAACATAATAAAATGAGGGGAAAAAAATCCAGGATATGAAGGAGGAAATTTTCAAAGAGAATAATACCTTTAAAAAGAATGTATCAGAACTCATGGAACTGAAAGATTCATTCAACAAAATAAAAAACACAACCAAGAGCTTAAGCAGTAGGCTACAACAAGCAGAAGAAAGAATTTCTGATCTTGAAGACAGTCTTTTCAAAATAACCCAGGCAGACCAAAAAAAAAAAAAAAAAGAATTTAAAAAAATGAAGAAAATCTAAGAGAGCTAGCAGACAATTTCAAGTGCACAAATATTCCAATCATGGGTGTTCCAGAAGGGAAAGAGAAAGGAAAAGGCATTGAAAATCTATTCAATGAAATAATAACAGAAAATTTCCCAGGTATAGGGAGAGACACAGACCTTCAGATCCAGGAGGCACAAAGATCTCCGAACAGATTCAATCCAAAAAGATCCTCTCCAAGACACATCATACTCAAACTGGCAAAGCTCAAAGACAAACAGAGAATCTTAAAAGCAGCAAGAGAAAAATGTCAAGTCATCTATAAGGGAGCCCCTATCAGACTAACAGCAGACTTCTCAACAGAAACTCTACAGGCCAGAAGAAAATGGGATGATATATTCAAAATACTAAAAGAAAAAAAAAAAAACTGCCAGCCAAGAATACTATAACCAGCAAGGCTATCCTTCAAACACAAGGGAGAAATAGTGTATTTTCCAGACAAACAAAAACTGCAGGAGGTCACCACCACACAACCAGCCCTGCAAGAAATCCTCATGGCATTCCTGCATCTGGAATCCAAAAAATTGTAATTACTACCATGAATACACAAGAAAGAAAAAAACCCACTGGTAGAGCAAAAATGCAAACAAGAAAGAGAAAGAAACTAAATCTTACCACCACAAAAACCCAGCAAACATCAAAGATAAACAATAAAAGGGAAGAAAGGAACAAAAGATATTTAAAACATCCAAACAATACTACTCAGCCATAAAATAGGATGAAACTCTACCATTTGCAGGAACATGGATGAATTTGGAGAAAATTATGTTAAGTGAAATGAGACAGACACAGAAAGAAATACTGCATATCCTCACACATAAGTGGGTGCTAGGAAGGAAGGAAAGAAGGAAGGGAGGGAGGGAAGGGAATGAAAGGGACAGGAGGAAGGAAAGAAAGATGGGAGGGAGGGAGAGGGAGAGAGGGAAGGAGGGAGGGAGGGAGGGAGGGAGGGAGAGAGAAAGAAACCACAATAATATGCTGAACTTTCAGAAGGAGAGAACAAATCTATGGTTACTAGAGGTGGGAGGAAGGGACTGAGTGCAGTTTGGGGAAAGATTATGTAAAGGGTATAAAGAATAATTATTATTTGTAATATTGAATATGTTAATAATATTGATTTGACCATCACATATTGTACACAGGTGATGGGAGTCAATGCTGTGCCCCCAAAATATGTATAATCAATTATGCTTCAAGAAAAAAAGAAATATACAATAAAAAATTAAGAAAAAAGTCCAAACAAAAATCAATAAAATGCTAGCAGTAAAACAATACCTTTCAATAAGAACCCTAAATGTAAATTGATTAAACTCCTGCTCAAAAGACACAGACTGACTACTGGATTAAAAAGCTAGACACAACTCTATGCTGCCTTCAAGAGACTCACCTCTCCTGTAAAGACACACACAGACTAATGTGAAGGGATGGAAAATGATATACCACAGAAATGGAAACCAAAAATGAGCAGGAGTAGCTATTCTTTCACTGGATAAAATAGACTTTAAACCAAAAACCATTAAAGAAACAAAGACCACTATATAATGATGAAGGGATCTATCCAACAAGAAGACATAACAATCATAAATATATATGCACCCAACACTGGAGCACCCAGATATATAATGCAAACACTATCGGCATTGGCCCTAAAGAAAGAAATAGACCCCAATACAATAATAGTGGGGACCTGAACACCCCTCTATCAGAGCTGGACAGATCATCTAGGCAACAAATCAACAGAGAAACAAAGGATTTATACTAACTTTAGACCAAGTGGACCTAGCAGATATCTACAGAACATTTTATCCAACAACTACGAAATATACATTCTTCTCATCAGCACATGGAACATTCTCAGGATAGACGATATGTTAGATTACAAATCAAGTCTCAACAAATTTTTTAAAATCGAAATCATTTCAAGTATCTTTTAAGAACACAGCAGATTAAAATTAGAAATCAGTAACAAGCAAAACTCAGGAAACTATACAAATACATGGAAATTATGACACAGCAATCCCACTGCTGGGTGTATACTCAAAGGAATGAAAATCATTGTGTTGAAGGGATACCTGCACTCCCATATTTATTGCAACTTTATTTACAATAGCTAAGAGTTGGAACCAACTTAAATGTCCATCAACAGATGACTGAATAAGGTAATTGTGGTATATATACACAATGAAATATTACTCTGCCATAAAAAGCAATGAAATTCTGCCATTCACAGCAACATGGATGAACTTAGAGAAAGTTATGTTAAGTGAAATAAGCCAGGTATAGAAAGAGAAATACTGCATGTCCTCATAAGTGGGAGCTGAAAAGAGAAAAAAAGAAACAAAGAAAAAACAAAAAAGAAAGAAACATACAACAATAACAACAATTCCTTGAACATTCAAAAGAAGAGAACAGAACTGAGGACACCAGAGGTGGGAAAGGGGGAGGGATGGGGGGTGCTAAGGAGAAATTGATAAAGGACCACAAAAAATGATTACATTGTGTAAAGATAAAATTAAAAAAAAAAAAAAAAACTTAGTGGCTTCAGACCAAACCAGTTATATTTTATTATAACTCTCAATTTTGTTGGTCAGGAATTTGGGCAGGACTCAGCTGGGTGATTTTTCTGATCCACATGGCATTGACTTAGGTCACTGGATCAGTCAGCTAGCAGATGGGATGGTCTGGAGGGTCTAAGATGGCATCATTAACATGTCTGGGATCTTGGTGGGGATAACTGGAAGGCTGGGCACAGCTTGGGTTTGAAACCAGTGTGGCTACACATAGCATCTCTTTGAGGGTGGCCTCTAGATAGTTGGTATTCTTACATGGCAGCTCAGAGCTCACAGAACATTCCAAAAAATAGGAAGTGGAAGCGACCAGTCTTTAAGGCCTATGACAAGTAACTATAGAGCATCGCTTCTTCCATATTCTATTAATCAGAGGTGTCACAGAACCTGCCCAGATTCAAAAGGAAGAAACAGACCCCACCTTTCAATGGTAGGAGTGTCAAAGACTTTGTGGCCATCCTTACTCTGCCACACTAAGTGTTAAATACACCTCTCTTCATAGCCAGACATGATGTCCCAGGTAAAAGGAACTGCTGTAAATAGGCCTTTAGTAATGTGGTGGATAGGAGTGGGATGAGGGGAAGCATTCTATAGTCCTATGATTAGGCCTCAATCTTTTAGTGAGCCTATGCCTCTGGGACTATGAGCTTGACAAGTTTTTCTTAATTTTTTCTCCCTTTTAGGTATGACAGGATGGCTACAGTAGGCTAGAGTTTGGTATTTTCCTTCTCTGCCACAGAAAGCTAGAGCTGACTGAAGTTGGGTATTTTCCTTCTCCCAGGCCAGTTAGACTCTGAGGTTCTGATAAAATACCAGTAGGTCAAGATTTAGTTAACTAGTTTCCCCTGAAGGCTGTCCTTGTTAAGAAGAACAGAGTACTCTGGCATATTTAGAAATGGTTCTTTTTCCCCTCCTCCTGCCAGACGCACATGAGGATTTTTCTCTGATATTCCCTGTGAAAATATGGAGATAAAACTCACAAAAGTTGCAGGGGAGACCTATGACTGGGTCCCCCTAGAGTTTTTAACTCTCAGAGTCGTCCACACTGAACCTCCAGCAATTTGTCAATACAGTTCAGGTTTTCCTACCCCATCACTGGTTCCCAATGGCAGTCTCTGCTCTTATAAGCCATGATTCCCTGAATTGACCTGTATATCTCCCCAATCTTGGGGGCAATGGTTTGCTCTGTTTCCTCACTTCTCTTATGGGTCTAAGAGACATTAGATTTTTCAGTGCATTCAGCTTTTTACTTGTTGTTAGCATGGAGGAGCAATGTTCAAGCTCCTTACATGTAGAACCAGAAACTGAAAGTCCCTATATTTTAATGTTTTAAAGTTTTTATGCAGAATGTCATCTTTGATTTGGGCCAGGTACATGCTGAACAACGGTATAAGCAGAAGTGAGGGAAATCAAGTTGGAGAATTTCACACAGGTTTTATGTCCAAAACACCCTCCTATCTAATTTATTTCCTTTGCTGCTACCAGTTTTTTGCAGTGAAGTTCACAGCAACTCCCTTTGGGTTGAGGTATTTTGTACTGTGATTTAGCAATCACTGCCTCTTCTTCTTCCTCCACCTCACTTCACCTCTTGCAGTCTCCTATTGACTAGGAGGCTAGATCATAAAAATAACAAGTAAACCAACACCCCTGCAATAGGAAGTTTTCTAAAGAGGAATTTGTCACTTCTCCTGTGACCCCATCCAAGTACCTCTAAACAAAGATTCAATGCATTTGTCTTTCAAAACCTTTGGTGAAATCTGGATTCTGATCAAGGTTTAAGGAGAGGGCTCCAGAGAGCTTTCAGTCTTTGTTTCAGGTTCCCTTGCTTAAATCTGGTAAGGTATTTTACAGTTTGTGTCCTAAGGTAATTGATTTCCTATTCACTGAAAATGGCATTTTTTTCTACATTTTCATTTTTGTCATTCTCAATAAATTTCAAATAGGACATAAGTAAAACTACCCTCTTCCACCCATTATCTTTTGCAGAAGACCTATCCCTTTATTTTCAACTATTTAATGGGGGTGTGTCTCTAGTAAATATCATATAGCTGGATTAAAAAAATCTGAATATTATAATAAATTTAGTTCATTAAAATTTTGATAGTGAGTAAAATAAAACTCTCAGTGTTTCAGAAACACTTGTCCTTGAGTAGAATCCAGATATAAATGAAAAATAATCAAAATAATGAAAGAAAAATACAGATATAAGGAAAAGGCAACATCTAATTCATTTTATGACTACAAAATGAACAAAGCTGGAAGATCAGGCCTAAAGTGATTCCAGAGAGGATGGTAGAATAGAATCACTGTCAGACAAAAACAAAGGAAGGAGGGAGTTTTGGATTTTGCATAAATATGTAAATCCAAGCCTGTGTCACAGGGATGCTGTGTCCCTCTTGCTTCACATATTGACGCTGATAAGGGCATTGTAATAAATTTTATAGCTATTATGTCCATATTAATTTCTCTATTCTAACTATTCCCATCCATGGAAGAATCATGGATTAGAGAAAGGCAAATGGTCACTCTCTGCCCTGAGTAAGAGCTGACCACGGTAAATTAGGCAGTCTATTGCTTAGATCGGTCTACCTACCCTTATCATTGCCCAGGATAGTTGGGTTTGTCCAGACAAGGACAGCAGGAACAACAGTCAATACCACAGACATCTCAATTGGTTCAGCTTACATAATTCTAATTGAAAAGTTAAAGTTCAGCAAACTTTCCACCGGACATGTGCCAGAACTGTTGTGCCCAGATTAGCTGCAAATGAGAACGGAGATTTCAACGGAAATTTTAAGCAAGTGGAATCAAAATCCAGAAGCACTTCTTTGAAGAATTGTAACAGGAAATGAAACATGGCTTTACCAGTAGGGTCCTGAAGACAAAGCACAATCAAAGACATGGCTACCAAGAGATGGAAGTGGTCAGGCAAGGCAAAAGTAGACGAGTCAAGAGCAAAAGTCTTGTGGCAACAGTTTTTTAGGATGCTCAGGGATTTTGCTTGTTGACTTTCTGGAGGGCCAAAGAAAGATAACATCTGATTATTATGAAAGTATTTTGAGAAAGTCAGCCAAAGCTTTATCAGAAAAACATCCAGGAAAGCTTCACCTGAGAGTCCTTCCCCACCATGACAATGCTTCTGCTCATTCCTCTCATCAGACAAGGTCAATTTTACAAGAGTTTCGACAGGAAATCATTAGGCATCCACCTTACAGTCCTGCTTGGACTCCTTCTGGCTTTTTTTTGTTTGTTTCCAAATCTTAAAAAATCTTCAAAGGGCACCCATTTTTCTTCCGTTAATAATGTAAAAAAAGACCACATTGACATGGTTAAATTCCCAGGACATTCAGTTCTTTAGGGATGGACTAAATGGCTGGTTTCATCACTTACAAAAGTGTCTTGAACTTAATGCAGGTTATGTTGAGAAATAAAGTTTACATTTTAAATGTTTAGCTTTTAATTCCATTTTTCCACAAACTGTTTGAAGTCCACTCATATTTTTATTCTTCTTATAATTACCCTTAAATTTTGAAGGAATACACTTTCATTAAACATTGCTACCTTGAGGGCTGGCCTGTGGCTCACTTGGGAGAGTGTGGTGCTGATAACACCAAGTCAAGTGTTAAGATCCCCGTACCAGTCATCTTTTAAAATAAAAACAAATAAACATTACTACCTTGGCCAAGAGTATCTCCATCAGTATCAGTATCTATATAGACTTCCCTGCTGGCTACCAGCCCCCTTAGCCCAGCACATGTCCTACCATCTGGGAGGACCATCTGAGAGTCCAATTCCAGACTGCTAAGTTGTTTGACTTAATGAATTAGCAATTACTTAGACTTCACTGTTTTGTTTGGCTGGTGTCCTTCACCACTATTTCCTCTGCTCATCTCTTCCTCTTCCATGGTTTTGTTTTGCAGGAACAAAGCCTCTAATGATTATTTAATACGAGAAAAGGATTTGTGATAGTCTTCAAATCAAAGCCAGCTGCCAAAAAAATTTTTTTTAATTAGATAACCTTTATTTTGACCTCCCACCTAAATGTTTCTTTGGCTACGTATAGTATTCTAATAATTTTCCCTGCTATCTTTAAAAGTGATGTTTCATTGCCTTCGAAGAATGTGTTACACTAAGAGATCTGATTATTTCTTCATAATCAACCTCTTTTTTTCTAACTGAAAGCTTTTTAAAGTTGTCTCTTTATCCTTTTCTTCTCAGATTTCAACATAATGTATTTAGGTGTAGGTTTTTATAATTTATTCTACTTGCATTTAATGGACTGTTTCAATCTGAAGCCTTTTTGTCTTTTCTAGTTCTGAGAAAATTTTCTTCTTTGATTCCTTTATTATCTCCCTTCCATTTTCTCTCTTCTACATGGAATACTATTAGACAGATACTAAATTCCTGAATCAATATTCCATGTGCCCTTTTTCTAACCATTTCTAATTCCTTGATCTTTCCTCTATGTTCTTGAAGAATTTCACAACTCACTCTTGCAGCTAATTTGCTCTTTGGCTATATCATTTTGTTATTTAGCTCAGATATTGAGTTCTTCATCTTAACAATCATATTTTTAACTTCCAAGATGTGTTTCATAGCCAAGGATGAAACATTGTCAGATCTATGAGATATATTTTCTTTAAAATATTTCTCTACTTGCTATATAGTTAATAACTGTGATTTCTCAGTATTAGTTCTTCATTTTTGAATTTGGTACTACTTTTTTTATGGTATTGATTTTCCTTAACTATTTGGTAAAGCTTGGTAGTCTGATCACTTTTGTACTTGAGAATTTCTATGCTTCTGTTTATTTTTATTATGACAAGACTCTAGTAAATGCAGGGGAAGGGCAGTATATGTAGCACCTAATAGTGGCTGTAAAAGCTCTTCATTACTTCTAGAAGCCAGTAGCAGCTACCTGGAAAAAAATCTCAGCCTCATTAGCCCCAGTGCCCACATTTACAACTTTAGTCAAGTAGCCAGTGCCAGTGAATTGTACGATATGTGAATTGTATCTCAATGAAGCTATTTTAAAAAAAAGTCAATGCCACTAATTGATAGGATAAGGGGTTGACATGCTAAACAGCTAAGAATAGTTCCCTAATGAAATCCCCCTAAATATTAATCCAGATCCATTTCCCATTCCTTGTATATGCTGAAGCTGAGCCTGGAATTCCCCATATCAAAAACACTCACTATTGTGATTAACAAGGAAGGTTTTCCCCAGATTTGTTTAGAGGTGGAACATATGTGCCCAGTCCACCTGCTTGATCAAATTTCCCCACCTACAATAAATGTATTAGAATAAAACCTAAACTACAATATGAATAAATCTCAAATATACAACATTGAGCTAAAGAAGTCAGAGTTAATAGTACATTCTGCATTATTCCATTTCTATTAAAGCTCATCTTAGCCTTTTTTTTTGGCAGCTGGCCAGTATGGGGATCCAAACCCCTGACATTGGTGTTACACCATGCTCTAACCAACCGAACTAACTGGTCAGCCCATTTATATTAAAATTCAAACAGGCAAAAATAATCTATGCTGTTAGAGAAGTCTGGATAGGGCTTATCTTTAGGGGACTAATGACTGAAAGGGGCACAATGGGGTCTTCTTGGATCTTGGTAATGTTCTATTTCTTGCTCTCTGAGCTGGTTACATGGTTAACAAAGCTGGTTAACTTTGTGAAATTCACTGAACCATACACTTACAACTTGTGCACTTCTATGTATGTTATACTTCAATTAAAAGATTTTTTAAGCCTTGATTTAGGTTATTTTCTGTTTATTTTATATAGAGAGAGCCATTCATTCATTTACTTTTACCATAATTATAAAAACAGATTAAATACATCAAAATCTGGAAAATCAGGTCATGTAGAGTGCTCCCACTGCTGATAGTGGCAGAAGAGGTCGGTAAGACCATTATAAGAGTACTTCAAACATTTCATGAAAAATAGAATTAAAAGATAAAACAAATATTTCCACGAACTGTTTGAATTACCTTAGTATTTCTGCTGAGCAACTAGACAAGTAAAACAAAATATGCAAACATCTCCCTGAAGGTAAGAAAGAACTACAAGATATTGAATACTTACCAGGCCCGAAGCTGGTGAAATACAAGAGATCAGAGAGGTAAGGTGGCGCTAGTCAAAACTGCAGTTGCTTCCACATAGCAGCTGTGGTCGAAAAGGAGCCCAGAGTGACAGTTTTCCTTGATGGATGCCGTTCTGTTTACTGTAACTAGTTTGCAACATTTTGAGAAAATATAGTTCCAGTGAAAAAACAAAAGGGGGGCCAGCCCCATGGCTCACTCGGGAGAGTGCAGCGCTGGTGTCGCGATCCCCTTACTGGTCAAAAAAAAAAAAAAAAAAAAAGGAACAAAAAAAGAGACGTAAGTCCTGTTTTTGTCAATTCTGGAAGAAATGGCTGAGAAGTGCTTTTGACAGTCTCTCAGGGCTAGGGGGATAGAGATTGGAGTCCAGAGTCAACTGGGGAAGGATAGGGAGGGAAGAAATCAGGCAAATGGGTGAACCTCCTTTGATTTAAGTTGGGACCTCACAGGGTGCAACCTAGAAGAGCGAACCAGAAGTAGGCAGTATATTGAAGAGATTACATCCATTTTAAGAATAAGCTGGGATGTCATGGGAACATGGGGGCTGGACGAGTACCCCAAAGGACACATTTAATCTGAGACTGGGGAGAGGAATAGGAGTGAGTAAAAATTACCCAAACCAAAATGGAAATTGGAGAGGTAAAGGGAAGAAGAAGGGTAAAAGCATGCTACAGATAGTAGCTCTCTATGTAAAGGCTGGAGGCAATCTGAAAAGTTCATGTATTGGTAGGATAGGGGCATGAAAATATGAGTACTGTAGTTAAATATAACTGCAGCATCGTGAAGAGGACAGTTAGGAGTTGTTAAGAGGTGAAGCTGAAGCTGGATGGAAAGTGATAGTCAATGTAAGAGAAGTTAAAAATGTGAAATCAGTTAGACTATAAAGATTAAAGCTACAATAAGGAAAAGGACAGTCAAGGCTGACTCCCAGCTTATTCTTAAAATGGATATAATCTCATCAACATATGGATATATCTCTTCATGTGAATGGATATTATCTCTTCATGTTAATTTCTGGCACAGGCAGCTGAAATAGGGACCATGCTATCTTACTTTTGTGCCTCAAGGTAAACATGATTCACTTATCACATTTATTTTCATAAGCTTACATTAACTTGGGTTGTCTTCCAAAATCAGGTCCTGATTGTACTTACAATAAAATTTCAAACATCCATTACATGGTCTGTAAGTCCACCTATGATGTGGTTCCCACCTACTCCATCAAAATATTCTCACACCACTTTCCCTCTTACCCCAAATCCTTAAGGTTACATAGCTTTAATTCTATAAAATGTCAAGATATTGGCTCCCATGGGGTCTTATGGTTTATGTTCCTTCTGTCTGAAGTTTTAGTTTCTTTCTCCCTTCTGTCTGAAGTTTTAGTTTCTTTCTCCCACTCTTCATCTATTTGTCTTTCAGATCTCAACTTAAACATCATGTTAGCAAACAAATCTTCAATGACTCTCCCCTCCCCCAATTTACATTAGGTACCCTGGTTATTCATCATACTCTGTTTATGATCATGTATTTAAGGTTCCATGTTTGTCCATCTCCCCCTCTAGATTAAGTTAGGGCAGAGACTTTATCTATTTGGTTCCTTAGTATATACCTAGTACCTAGCACAGTGTAGAGTGCACAGGAGATGCTCAAATATTGAATGAATGAGTAAATGAATGTGCACAGGAAGAGCAGGTTTGAGGCCAGAGTCCATTTAAAGGGCCTAAGAGCAGGTCTGCCACCAGTGAACAGGGAAAGTAGATCTTAACAAATCGGTATAATTGTTGGGATCCAAGAGCCAGCCAAAAAAAACCAAAAAATTGGTAAAATTTTGATTAGCCACTGTACTCATACTTTACATTTTAGGAGTATCACTAAACTTTCCACAATCTCTCTCTCTCTCTGAAAAATTATTTTACCCAATTGTGGTTAATTTTATGCGTCAACTTGGCTGGGCCAAGTTGGTCAAATGCTTTTCTAGATGCTTCTGTGAAGGCTGAAAGAGATAACATTTACATCGGTAGACTCTAGAAAAGCAGGTTGCCCTCCATAATGTGGGTAGGCCTCACTTAACCACTTGAAGGCCTTAAGAAAAAGACTGACCTCCTCCAAGAGAGAATTCTGCCAACAGACTGCCTTTAGACTTTAACTCCAACTCTCTACTGTGTCTTCAGTCTGCTGGCCTACCCTGCAGATTTTGGACTTGACAGCTTCCACACCACATGAGCCAACTCCTTAAAATAAACCAAACTCTCTCTCACACACACACACACACTCCCACCCACATACCCTACTGGTTCTGTTTCTCTGGAGAACCTTGAGTAATACACCAATCCAAATTTTGAGATAGAATAATAATATTAAAGTACAAAATATAAGTCCTCTAAAATCTGCAAGCCCAACAAGGGCAGAGGTCTATTTTTGGTTTATTGACCTCAGATAATACCCAGCACATCATAGGAATGCAGTGAATATTTGCTGAATGAATGAATACTAGCAAACTTGTATATCCTCTTAATAATAACATATTTATTGACTACTGTTTCAGGCACTATGCCAGGAGATATTATATCTTTGTTCAATGTTTTATTCCCACAACATCCCTTCAAGACAGCAATTTTAAATCCCTACTACGGAGAAAAGGTAACTGAGCTCAGAGTTGAACTACACTGTCTGCGATCACAGCATAATTGTAAGAATGAGCTAAAATTCAAAGGTATATATGATTCTTCAAATCTGAAAGATGACTAAGAGAGAATAACAAAACCATTAAACTAGGAGCAGTACAAATAAAGTACGCATGTACTTACTCACCAAATTGTGAAATGTAGGAATTTAAAGAGGCAAAGATAAATTTTTGAAAAGTTGTATTTCTCACAGCAAATAGTAAAGCATGGTGTGGCAATACTAATAGAACATAAAAACCATTTAGCTAAACTTATTAGCTCACAGCTACACATCTAATCTTTTAAGGTTAATGTCACTAGATACAAGCATTCACTCCCATAAAATAACACTGGATGTCATTCCCTGAGTCACTCAGTGTGACCGCATAGCAATTCTTATTGTATTTTTCATCAGTAAATTTTCATCAGCTTTCGGGAAGTTTAAAAAATAATCTCTGATCACACATAACACCAAGCATCAGTAAGTGTTTCGATTTTATTTAACAGGCAAGCAGAACATTTTTTGACTATACATCTATATAATGCATAGTACTGGAAAAGTACGAAAATTTACCATAAACATATGGTTATGAAGCTGAATACCCACAGTGGTTGCCTCATTAACCCAACTAAGCACTTTTGCTCATTGAAAGAAGCCACAGGTTTGTCTGGAAGCCTTCTGGACATTAATAGCTGCTCAGCATCTTCCGTCTACTCTCTTCTGAACTGGCTCAGGTTGCTCAGCACATAAGCAGCCGGTGTTAAGAAGGTCGTAAAAATCACCACAATTCCAACAGTGATTTCCTGGAACAGAAGATGGAAAGCGCTGGTAACGAAGATGGCTTCCCGAACCACCGACTCACTGCCTAGCATTGCCTAAAACGGTCTGAGGAATTCGGCAGTCGCCCTAGAAACGGGGGCCTGGTGAAACCTAAAATGAAGGAATTCAGTTCATGGATGATCTAACTTTATTTCTATATTTGTTTGTGTTTGTTTATTTTTTAAGTACATTAGAAAATTATATTGGAAATCTCTTGAACACCTAACTGAAGTTTGAATGAGGGGCTGGCCGGTAAGCTCAGCTGCCTAGAGTGCAGCCTTATAACATCAAGGTCACGAGTTCGGACCCCGTACCGGTCAGGCGCCAAAAAAAAAAAAAAAAGAATTAAAATTCTCCTCACGGATTTCCACCGTTTCGGGGACAATGCGAGATCTTCACAATGAAGTGTGCATTCGAACGTGGTAAACTAACCTTCGGTGCAACAATGGCTCTACCCCTCGGTCTTCGTGCTCACGCGCTCCTCAGGGTCCCCGGCTTCCTTTCCCCTGGGCTCCCTCCAAAGGCGGCCCAGCCAAGAAGCCCCTCCACGCGCGCCCTGCGCCCTCCGCTCCCTATTCCCCGCCCGTCAGGGCGCCCCCGGCCTAGGCCAGCGCTTCCCGCCCGCCCCGTCCGCGCCTCTCTGGTGAGTGGGCCCCAACTCACCGCGGGCAACGCGGGACGCGGGCGCCAGGGCTCCGAGTGGGTGAGGCGGCGGCCGCGCTGCAGGCGGAGCAGGGTCACGCGGCGGCGGTGGCGGCGCGGGCAGACCACGAACAGGCGAGGCATGGCGCGTCAAGTGAGACAAAGCGTAGTGTGGGCTGAATGGACAGCACCGGCGAGGCGAGGCGAACCCAGGCGAGGCGGGCGACACCAAGGCGGATGGTTTGCGCAGGCGCCCCGGCCACGAGAGGGCACCCTTCTCTCCACCCCCCGCTAAGCCCCGCCCTCGCCCCGCCCCTTCCGCTCAGCAACCACTGCTCTGCCCCGCCCTTCCGCTCAGCCCCCTATACTCCCTCCCAGCCTGGACCCGCCCCCTTCTCTCCCACATCCAACTAGGCCCAGCTTCCTACCCCTTCCCAAACTCCCTTCCCACCCACTCTCAGTAGCTCTTGATTTTCTGCTGGGTAAGATGAGGGATTCAGCACCCCTGCACTTACTTCCCTTTGTCTTCTTCCCCACCTATATATACCTCTCAGCTTACTGTTGCTTGTCATTGGGGAGTTTATAGCACTTATACTTTGTTCTCTTATGTTAATTAAATCTTCTATAAATTGTGTCTCGGTTAGTTCTTAACATAGAAAACCAAGGACGAGTATTTGTAGTGTGCTGATGATGTAAAAATTATTCATGGCAGGATCAAATAGACTGTGTAGACCCAGTAGAGAAGTTGATATAAACATGTCATTAAACTTGTATCTCTTAAAGGAAAAATCAAATATATTGTGATTTTAAATTTTAATACTATAATAAACTTTTATCTACTCACTAAGATGATCCCGTTTCTTCATACTGTTTCTTTTTGGGGCTTGTTGCACAAGTAGCATTCTAAGACTTCTTTTGATTGTGCTGTTTCTGCATCTGTTACTCCTATTTCATTTTGTTGTAGTACACCCTTCAGCAGTTCTTTCAGGAAGTGTCTGTGAGTTATAAATTTCCTCAGTCCTTGAAAACTTAGGGGGAAAAGAAGATATTTTGCTCTGTACATAAACACTAATTTGGCTGACTATAGAATATTAGGCTCAAAATCACTGTCCCTTGGGAATTAAAAAAAAAGGCATTGTTCCCTTGTTTTCTAGCATCTAGTGAACTAATAAGTGTAATGCTAATATAGTTGTGATTCCTTCACCGTATCCTCTAGGAGATCTACTTCTATTATTTATTTCCTTCTCTCTATTTTCGCTCTTCTCAATCTGAAACTCCTATTAGATGGATGTTGGCCCTTCTTAGTAAGTCATCTATGTCTTTCAACTTTTCTCTCACTTTTCATCTTTTTGTCCCTTGTTTTACATTCTAGGAAGTTTCCTTGGCTTTTTCTTCTAGCCTTTATCTTGATTTTCTCACTTTAGAATTATATTTTTAAAACTTACCATTTTTTTGCTTTCAGAAGAGTCACCTGTTAGTATTTTATAGATGCACTATCACCTCAAATTTCTCTCAGAATATTAATTTGAACTTTTTAAAGTTCTCCTCTCTTCTATGAACTACCTGTGAAAGTTGTCAGAAACAAAATGGAATCACTTGTGTCAAACCCTGACAAAATGGAGCCAAGGAAGGTCATGAAGGGAGTGTGATTGCCTGATAACAAGAACTATCACAAAAGACTCTGCCAAAACCACAATCTTGCACAAAGGCCACTGCAGTCTTATGCAAAAAATACTTCTGCAAGGATGTCTGCCTAGCAACTCCCCATCCAAACTTGGATTGACACTATGCTTCCTATTGATCCTTGTAGCCAAGGATAATTGTTTAAAATTACTTGTGTGACCCCCCTCATTTTACCTTTAAAACCCCTGTCTTCCTTTGCCTCCCTGAATGTGCCCATGCATATTTCCATTGCAATGCTCATTCCAGAATAAACTTATTATGTTTGGAGAATCTCTCTCTGTTATTTAGGTTGAAAAGAGCAAATTCTATTTATTCATTTTGGCCTTATGATTTTTGCTCAGCTGTCTTATGACCTTTGGTTGTCCTTTCACATTTATGAATATGAGGAATCAGGTGAATTACTTGGGTTCTTTTTGATTACTATCTTACTCCATTCAAGCTGTTAGAATACCATAGACTGAGTGGCTTATTAACAACAGAAATTTATTTTTAACAGTTCTGGAAGCTGGGAAGTCCAAGATCAAGATGCCAGCAGATTTGGTGTCTGGTGAGGGCCTGCTTCTTCACTCATAAACAGCTGCCTTCTCGCCGTGCCCTCACATGGTGGAAGGGACAAGGCAGCTCTCTGGGGCCTCTTTTATCAATCTCATTCATGAGGGCTCTGCCCTTGTGATCTCATCACCTCCCAAAGGTTCCACCTCCAAATACCATCACACTAAGGGTTAAGATTTCAACATATGAATTTGAGGGGTTGGGAGACACAAACATTCAGTCTATAGCAATTACCAGTCTTTCCCCACAATGAAAATACTGATTACATGTTCTATGTCTGTGGGCTGAGTATGTCAACTGGCAGGCAGGAAGGCATCCTCCTTCACCCCCTATGCCAAAGTGACTGTGGTTCTACTCAAGGCTTCCCAACTGCTTTTCTGCCATCCCAGGAAATAACTCAGTTTCATTAGAAGAATTTAGCTTCAGCTTAGGACAAACACTGCAAAATATGCACAAGGTTTGGGGAGGAAAGGAAGAACAGCTGACCCATACAGTCTTTCCATTGACTGCTCTTCCATCAGTTACCTTGAACTTGTGCTTTCCTCCCATTCCAGGTCTTTGTAGGTATCAATTTACAAGAAGGAGAGGCTCTGCTGTGGAAAGTATCTTGTGCCCTTCAGCCTCTGTGTGCTCAGAGCTGTGGCTCCTTGTTCTCTGCTTTACCCACCAATATGAACTCTCTACCTTCAGTCTTAGAGAAGTTCACCAAAACCTTTGATCTGCTGATGTAGCCACACTGCTTCGTTTCTCATTTCACTCGTGGATTCATTTCCTCTTGTACTTCTTTACTGAGAATATAATGGATGTTCACAAAGAAGTATTGATAAACACTTGAGCTCCTTTTTCTATCTTAAAGCGGATGCCCCACTTGAATCATTGGAGTTTACTAAATATCGTGGAAAGGCACTACAGGCTCTAGCCTTATAAAGCAGGGACAATGTGACTGATTTCCATTTTCCAATGATCACCCTGCTCTGTAGAGAACAAAAATATGGGTGAGAGGTTGTATTAGTCAGGGTTCTCCAGAGAAAGAGAATAAATAGGATGTATTTATATATGTATATAAAAGGAGATTACTATGAGAAATTGACTCACATGATGATGGACATTTAGAAGTCCCACAATCTGCCATCTGCAAGCTAGAGACCAAGGAGAGCTGGTAGTGTAGTTCAATCCAAGTCTAAAGGCCTGAGAATCAGGGAACTAATGATGTAAATCCCAGCCTGAGGGCCAGAGAAGATGACATATGTTCCAGTTCAAGCAGTAAGGCAGGAAAAAAAGGCTAAATTCCTCCTTCCTCCACCTTTTGCTCTATTCATGCCTTCAGTGGATTGAAATGATATAAATTTGTATATATCTGGCTAAAAATAATACACTATAAAAATTAATTGCAATCAGTTTTTTAAAATTCTTACCCTAACCGACCAAGGTCCTGCATGAACTGTGGCCACCTCCCTATCCTCACCTCCTTGTTTTCACTCTCCCTTTTGCTCATCCTGCCCCAGTCAAACCTGCTAAACTCTAATTTTGCCTAGGAATCTCCAGATAATAATTTGAGCACCTCTGAGTTACACTAGTTCTGTAAGCACTGGTTTAGTGCAGCATCGCCCCATTTCCTGGCCACAGTTGATTGGTCTAAGGTTGAGCTTTTGACTCAAATATTGAGCCAAAGACCTTTCTCAAGGGATGTTATGCCAGGAACCAGAGGCACCAGAACCCAGTCTATTTGTTGGGATGGATGGTATGACTTGGTAGCCATGTTTTTTTTCTACATATGGAGAAAGCCCCTCCACGGTGAGTTAATAATGAAGCCAAGGGCTGGCCAGTTAGCTCAGCTGGTTACAGTGTGGTGATGATAACACCAAGGTCCAGGGTTTAATCCCTGTACCAGCCAACCGCAAAAAAAATTAATAAATAAATAAAGCCAAGGTGTTGGAAGAATCAGAGATAAGAGCCAGAGGGAACACCCTGATCACTTTCAAATCCATGGTTCTCACTGTTTAGAAGTTAGGATGCTTTACTGTCCTTGAGTTCCAGGTCATTCTTTATGATAAACCCTGCTTTTGGTATAAAGTAGTTGGAGGTAGATTTCTATCATGTACAACAAGAAAGTCTTAATGAAGACTATATTAATCTTTTTTCTTCATGGTATTACCCCATATTTAATTTTTTAAAAGTAACAAAAATACTGGGCCAACCCCCTGGCGCACTCGGGAGAGTGCGGCGCTGGGAGCACAGCAGTGCTCCCACCGCGGGTTCGGATCCCATATAAGGTCGGCCGGTGCGCTCACTGGCTGAGAGCGGTACGGCCGGTCACAAAAAGACAAAAAAAAGTAACAAAAATACTGATGTAAACTAAGAAAGAGCTCCTTAACAGAAGAGCCTGGCTAAATTAATCCTAATCTTGAGAAGTTTAGAACACAGTGCAGCTGATGTGAGAATCAAGCATTTTAGGTCTTTCTCTGTGACAAAAACATTAAATTACTTTTGACAGTGTCAGTAAATCTGACTCCAACTTCAGCCACAATACAGTTAAGTTTCCTGCTGCCCACCCCCACCCCAGGAGACAGCTTTTAGCTGCTCAAATTACCAGTACAAACAAACTTCCTCAGTTTAATTTCTCCAAGTCACAATACACTAGCATTGTTAACTCAAACCTCTACAATTTTCAATAAAGGGTTTAGTGGGCCCAGATTCAATGTATTCTCAGTGACCCACAATGCAAGACCTTCCTTCTACAGTTATATAAAAGGGCATAATTACAGCTATAGCCTAGAGATCAGGCTTTTTGAGTTGTATGTATACAATGAATAAGAGACACTCTCACCCACTTCCTTCTTTTTAATGTGATTTTTATAAAAGTTCAATGTTCTAAATAAACTGGTGTTAGAGTTCTAGAAAATTATATAATGGATTACAACTGCATTACCTCAGGCCCAAATATCTTGTATTCTCTCTCTAGAAAAACACATTTAATTGCTGTTCAAGGACCAAAGGTCTTTGAGGAATGAAGTGACTCTCTATTTGTGTCTATCTTTACAACTGCATGACCTCAATGACAGAGGAACTTAGACTAAGCAAGTGAGAAGAGGAGAAGAGCAGCAAAGGTGGAAAAACATTCAAGTTATGCAACTGGAAACAACAGTAATTTGCTTGAATTACAAGTACAATAGCAATATAAGAAGATCCAACAAAAACTGTGGTCCATCATTACAAAGAATTTTGAGGAGGAAGTGACCTTAGGCAGCTCAAAAGACAATCTTGGTGTTCCAAGTTCACTCATTTTTAGATGTGCAGTATTATTTTTTTCAATCAGTTCTTTCTTTAAAAAATTACATATGATGAAAACAATTTTCATTTTTCTGACATCACCTTTTTGTTTTTAAATTTGACACTCCTCTTCCTTTCCTGAACTACATCCATAAATTCTTCAATGGGTTTCTACTATGCTGAAGTGAAAAGAGGTTGGCAGTCTGAGCTAAAGGTCAAAGATCAGATTCCAGCACTATTATTTACTGGCCCCCTAGCCTCAGGAAAACAAAATAAGTACAGTATAATAATATTTCTTGTAGGGCCGGCCCGTGGCTCACTCGGGAGAGTGTGGTGCTGATAATATTTCTTGTAGAATGTAGATATGGAAATTAAATGAGATAGTGTATTAGTTAAAATTACTTTGATAAATGTTACAGAAAATCTAATTAACAAAACTGAAAAGGCCATAATTGAGAAGTCCAGAGGTAGGACTGATTTCAGACTCAGCTTGATTAAGTATCTCTGGTGATCTATCACCAGGGACTCCTTTTCTTTTGGTTCCCTTGCTCTGACTTTTGCCAAATCAGCTTTACCTTAAGGCAGGCTCCCCTCGGGTAGCAAGATGAGAGCCTATGGCTACGTAATTTTTGGTTATATTCTGTGGAAAAGAGTCTCTTCCATCATGTTCTTTGGAAGAAAAATTTTCTTTTGCAGAAGTCCTAACAAACATTTCACCACATCCTGGCTCTTGACCACAATAAGCAGATGTTATCATTCTTTGACCCTCCAGAAAGTCAAAAAGCAAAATGCCTTGAGCATCCCAAAAAACTGTTGCCATGACCTTTGCTTTTGAAGAGTCCATTTTTGCCTTGACTGGACCACTTCTACCTCTTGATAGCCATGGCTTTGATTGTGCTTTGTCTTCAAGACCCTACTGGTAAAGCCATGTTTCATCTCCTGTTATAATTCTTCAAAGAAATGCTTCAGTATTTTGATTCCACTTGTTTAATATTTCCATTGAAAGCTCTGTTCCTGTCTGCAGCTAATATGGGCACAACAGTTTTGGCATCCAGGAAACAGAAAGTTTGCTCAGCTGTAATTTTTCAGTCAGAATTGTATAAGCTGAACCCATTGAAATGTCCATGGTATTGATGTTGTTTCTGCTGTTAATTTTCTGTCCTCTTCAATTAGGGCATAAAAAAGGTTAATTTTTTCAATGCAAATTGATGTGGATAGCCTGCCACTGTGGGCTTCATCTTCAAAAATGTCTCATCCCTTCTTAAAACAAGTTATCCATTTGTAAACTTCTGATTTGGAAGGGCATTACCCCCATAAACTTTTCTTAAAGCATCAATTATTTCACCATTCTCCCACCCACACTTCACCATAAATTTGATGTTTGTTCTTGCTTCAATTTTAGCAGAATTCACGTTGCTCTTATAGAGGCTCTTGTCAAACCAATGGTATCCTTAGTGCCTCAAACTAGGTCCTGTTCAGACATATTCTAACAAGTTAGTAGGAGCTTATTTTGGTGCACAAAAGTTGAAATCTATGCATAGTTTTCTTTTATAATATGTATTTTCCATAAGCCTTTTGAAGACCCCTCATATTAATCCATGACCTTATCAACACACTTGGAATCGCCTTTTTTTTTTTTAACCAATCTGATATATCAATAATAGTGTTATCTTACTGTGGCGCTAATGTGTAATTCCCTTATACTAACATGGTTGAGCACCTTTTCATATGCTTCATTTGGATTTCCTAATTTTTCAAATTTTTTGCCACTTTCTACTGGGTTGTCTTTTTCTTACTGAATTGTAGGAATTCTTGAAATGCTAGATATCAGCTCTTTTTTGGCTTTATGTATTGCAATATCTTTTTCTACTGTGTGGCTTATCTTTTTACTTTCTTTATTGCATAATTTGATGAACTGAAGTTCGTATTTTAAATGTGGTTGAATCCATGAATCTTGTCTATACAGTTAATGTTTTTTGTGCCTTGCTTACAAAGTCTCTTTTCTCCAATGAAAATATTCCCCAAAAGTATTTTTTAAAAGCTTTATTTTTTAGTTATTAATTCAATAATTAATAAACACTCATTAATTATTTAATTTATTAAGCATCTACAAGGTACTATCATGTCCTGGGCACATGTATTTTCAGTCCTCTTCACCTTTTATGCTCCAGGAAGTTTTTAAAAATGCATGGAAATAGTATCACTATATGCAAAGCAATAGGAGGAAATAAAATTTGTCTTTTCTTCATGATTTCAAAAATCCAGCTTCCATACTGTATTCCCAGGAAAATGAGCCTGGGAAGGGGCTTCAGTGGATGGTTACGTATAGTAGAAAAGGGGGTACAAAAGAAGGAAAAGACTGGAGAGACAGAAAGTGGAATACACAGTTAGATGTAGAAGACTCAGGTTTTCTGCTTAGATGAGCAGGCGGATGGTGCTGATGGAGTGAGCAAAGACAGGAACAGAACATGAATCAGGATTCTTGACTGCAAGCAACAGAAATCCACTGTTTTTACCCACTTCCAACTAGCTTAAAATAAAAAGAGGAGTTAGGGCAACTTAATGGCTCCTAAAAATGAAAAGACCAGGGATGCATTGGTTTCAGGCACAGCGAGGCCCAGGTGTTCAAATGATGTCATGGCTTCCCTTTTTCTCAGTTTCTCTGTTTCCTTCTGTTTACGGTCTTCCTTCTTTCTTACTGCACATGCCTTTCTCCTCTTAGCTGAGGAAGATGATTTACACTGTCCTTTAAGGTCATAATTCCAGAGAAATAGAATGAGAGAGAACATCTCCTCTGACAACCTGGCAGAAATTTCCAGAAAGGTTCTGATTGGCCTGCTTGTGTCACATGCCCACTCAGACTCTAGAACCACTGCTCTTCGCCACTACTGAATACCATCTCAGCACTAGCCTTTTTAAAAAAAATTTTTTTTACTCCATCTTCCTATTTAGATTCAAAGCTCCTCAAGGGCAAAGATCCATCTATTTTTTACCCCTAGCATCTAGCACTGTGCTTGGCACTTGGTATTAGATGCTTTAAAAAATGTGTTGGACTGAACTGAAATAGATTAACCTAAATTCTGATAAACTTGTAAACTGAGTTAATTCAGTATCTCAAAAGTGCAAAGTGGGGCTGGCCCCATGGCTCACTTGGGAGAGTGTGGCGCTGGTAGCGCCGAGGCCGCGGGTTCAGATCCTGTATAGGGATGGCCAGTGCACTCACTGGCTGAGCGTGGTGCAGACTACACTGTGCCAAGGGTTGCAATCCCCTTACCAGTCAGAGAAAAAGAAAAAGTGCAAAGTGGGTGAATTAAAGGGTAGAAAGAATCATGGAACATGTATGCATGGTTTCTAGACCCAAATTGTCTAGTAGAGTTCTACAAATGTGCAGATAGACAAAAGGACAAAGTGGAACCGGCAGATCTTACTTGGCTTTTCAAAAAGACTTTGACAAATTTCCACATCAAAGCTTCTTAGAAAAATGGCGTTAAACTCAAATTGGAATGTATTGTTGTTGATACCATTTTACTTTTGTTTTTTAAATTGTAGCTAGGAAAGATAACCAAAGTCAAGTAATGAAGATTCAGAATCAATGAGAAAGTGTACACTGATCAGGGGGGATTGACATCACTTAACATTTTGATAAATTATCAAGAAGTGATGTAGACAATGGAATTTTTAGTTTGCATGTAATAGCTCTTTCAGTCAATGCAGCATTTAGCTGATGAAGACAAAGGTAAAATACTAATTAAAAATAATGGTAGGTGGCTTCAATGTAGATAAGGTTCAGTTATGCATTTAGGGGAAGTAGAACAATGCAGGAGAGTAGGAGGTGGGCCCTCAGAGCCAATTACTGGCTCCAACTGGATGGACCTATCTCTTTTGTATTTTCTCACTTTTCCAAGGGCTTCTTGACCATTGTCCACAGCTGTGTGCTCAGTTGAAGAGAACCTTACCGGCTAGAGGGGATTCTTTTTTAGGACTAGGGACTATTGCAATCTCGGCTACAATCTCCAAATCTTCAAGGATTGGGGTAGGGAAAACACATGCAGTGAAAGGGTAAAAAAATGAAGCAACATAAATTGGAAAAAAAATACCTTTTCAAGGAAGTAAGGAGGTGATGAACGAGTACAAGGAAATTATAACAAGTCTGAAGTAAGACCAGAGAAAAGCAAAGAGATAAAGTCCTTCCATGGAAGAATGCCTAAACAAATTTAAACCTTCCAACCGAATACAAAATGTATAAAACAATAAAGGATCAAGATGGTAAGATACATCACAAAATTTCAAATTGCTCTTATCCTTTGAAACTTAGAGGTGGTTTAAAAGCAACGACAAAAAAGAAGTTATGACAGAAAACTTGTTTCTCAGAGTGGGTAGAGACTGAAAATGCAAATGCTTTTAAGTAAATTTCCAGAAGACAAATACATCTTGTATTGCTAAGGCCTATCAGAAGACAATGAAGTGTAATGGTGCCTGGTGACCAGGGTCAGGATGCCTGGATTCTAGTCTGGGCTTGCCCACTTGTTAATGCTGCCTGAACAAACAACTTAGTTATTTCTGAGCCTGTTTCCCTAGCTGTAAATCGGCCGTAATAATAACTGTCCCGACTACCTCAAAGGGTGGTTTCGGCGTTCAAACGAAACCATGTATTTAACGGTGTTTTGAAACTATACGGTGCTCCACAAATAATATAAAGTGCTTTTGTCATCGCATCGCTGAAATTATTGCGAACTCCCAAACAAGGGGTATCTAGGGGAGAGCGACTTGGCTCTTTCACGTGGCGATTGTGCTTCCATCAGTCTTGTCCTTTGTTTATGGGGTTATCTTGTTGAGGGAAACTTAAGTGTCTCTAAGATTTTTTGCAAACCTACTATAAGACTAGGAAGGTAGTGGCTGTAAGAGCACCACGCAGACAAGTGCTTAAGACACACTGCCAAGGAGGCACCGAAAGGCCGGGACTGTCAGAAAAGACTTTCCCGCGGAAGCGCAGTTCTTACAGAGCGACGCCTGGTGTGCACTCAGTGGCGGGAGGCCGGCGCCGAGCGGAAACATGAACTGGAAGAACTAGTCGTCCCTTGGTGTAGTTATTACGGTTCCATTCTGATACGTTTAGTAATGTGTCACAATTCCCTGGAATAAGCAGGATGCTGCAACAAACTCTAAGCTCCGAGCAACCCGACGCACAGCTCTCAAGCGACTAGCAGGAAGACTGCGCGCGCACCCGGCTCCCGCAGCTCCCGTTTCCCGCGAACGCGCCTTCCCGGTCCGCCCCGACGCGCGCGCCGACGTCGGGCCACGTGACCCCAGGCGGGGCGACGGCGGGGGCGGGGCGGAGGTCCGGGCCAGCTCCGCAGCGCCGCGCAGGCGCCCCAGGGCCACGCCGAGTCGAGCCCCTCCTGCTCCCTCTAGGAGTCAAAATGGCGGCGAGGGGAACCTGGAGCAGTCCCGGAGCCTGAGCCGCTGACAGGAGAGGAGAGAGCAGCGGCGGCAGGAAGAGGATGGCCGGGGGTGCTGGCGCCGGTGCGGACGGCGGTGCTGGTGGTGGCGGCGGCGGGGGCGATGGCAGCAGTCCCAGTGGCGGCAGCAGCAGCAGCACTGGCGGGAGGAGCCTCCGGGGTGAGTGTCCCTCGGTGTCTCTGAGGCTGTGGAACCGAGGCTCTGCCCAGCGCGGCGCGGGGCGTCCCCGAGGGTAAGGGACAGTGCCTGCGCGTGGGGGCGCTGGGGCTGGGCCGCCGCGGGAGGCGCTGGGGCGCGGGGCGGGGAAGGCGGAGTCGTCCGTCTGGGACTGAGGCGCGGTGGCGCCCGACCGGCCGGTCCCTGTGAGCCCCTCGGGGCGGGCTGGGCAGCGCGCCGCTGTCCCGGGGGCAGAGGCGCGAGGTGTGGCACTCTGGGCGGGGAGAGCAGCCCGAGGTGGGCCTCGGCGACGGCGGCCCGGTCGGCTTTGGGATCCGGCTCCGGGCTCGGAGGGGCGGGACCCGCCGCTCCCAGGACGCGGGGAAACCGCTCCCAGACTCTGGCGCGTGTTTACCCGAGTGCGGGGCTGCAATCGCCCCGGGGTGGGCGTGGGAGCGGCTGGCCGGGAATTGCAGAGGGAGGAGGCCTGTGGACGGCTACTCCCAGGGTGAGAAGTTGGAGTGTCCGGGTGAGTTACTGGGACGGGATAAAAGTGGAGTTGAGCCCTGACAGGTTGGGAGACAATACTGAGTTTTATCAAGAGGAGGCTGTGCTCGTTAGAATGCTTGAATGACAAAAACCGTGCGGTTTTCAGTGCCTTATCATTTGCACGGTTGTTTACCTTACCCCCGAGAATGAGAACTTTCTCACGGTTTTTGGAGAGGAGTGTTGTTTCTGCTTTGAACTACAATAGCACCTCTTCAAGTACCAGCACAGATAAGAACTTGTGCTCTGGAGTAGGCCTAATTTACAGAAGCACTCTCGGTTATCTTTACCAGAGCACTGTTTCCTCCGCTAAAACATCTTATTGTAATGAGAAAATAGGCATTTTTACAGAATTTCTTAGCTTTTTCAACTAACAGAATCTTTTGTCTCTGAATAGCGTCCATTTCTTTTAGATTGCTGAAATAAATTGCTTTCTTCCTGAAATGTGGAAGAAAGATTTGAAATTGCTTTACAAGAATCATACATTGTTAACAGCAGCTGTGATTAGACTTGTCTTGGAATTTTGAAGTCAGAAAAGCCTTTAGACATCTGGTGTGACTATTGTTTTAGAGCCAGGAAACTAGGCCCAGAGAGGTGTGTGACTTGCCATGGGTCCTATAAGTGGTGAGGGATTAGATGAAAACTAGGACCTAGGCCTCCCTAAACTCCCATTTAGAAAGCGCTTTTCACTACACTCTTGAGCTTATTATTTTTCATTGATTGCATTCTTCAGTACCGCTATGCATCCCCATCCCTAGGTCTTTGTGCAATAAAGGTGAAAGCAGAAATGAGAGAGCCTCTCTGATTCTGACAGCTAACCTCAGATAACTAATGATTTTTTTTCTAAACTGCATTTGCTGAAAACTGAGTGACATTTCATTCAGAGTTTCCATAGGCCCATGACTACATTTTCACCCAATTATAGCATGGCTCATTCTTGTGTGAGTTTAGTAAAACCCATAGGTCAATATTCTGTCCCACAAAAGCTTACTACCCTACTGTTGTGAGACCCAACACCAGCATTAAAACAAGTTATTTGTATCAAACGCTCATTTTAGGATTAAAAACACCCGTGGTGTTTTTTAGGGGATACTGCCTAGTGTCCATGTATCTTCTTATTGAGTCACAACAATTTTATTTGTAGTGTGTCGCAGGTTAGCCTTCAGAAATAAAATAATGCCAGATGATTGTGATTTCATATTCTAGTCACTGAAAATCACACATCCAAAATTACACAGGTGATTATTGGAAATCTGCTTTGTGTTTTATATTATATTAGCTCTATGGGAGAAAGGAAAGAAGTGTATTACATAGACTTTGCCTTCAGGTTCTTATTGGAAAGATAAGATGTACCCACATGAACTAACCTACTGAATTCTACTAATACAAAGAATTCTGTAGGTATTCAGGGTAGAGAGTGACGAGTGAGGCAGTAGGAGTCTAAAGAACTTCCTGGAACACTTAGGACTTGAACTGGCCTCTGAGAGTTTAGACTTACAGAAAGGTTGGAACAGTTACTTTGTGAGGGAGAAGCAAGAGTATAAATTGAAGATTCGCTTTGGGGGGAGGGGAATAGAGGGAGTCTGGGATGAGCTGGCAACTGAATTTCCTTGGGAGAAAGTTTTCTTTAGGAAACATCAGACAGTTGGAAGGTTATCTGTCTGTAGAAGTGCTGAATTGAGTAGATTTCAGTTTTTACTTTCTTTTGCAAGGTATTTTCTTTGAAAGTTTGGAGGCCAGGAATCAAGTGATAAGCCAGCAAGGTGAACCTGTTAATGATCTACAGATTGAGTTAGAATAAAGAAAATGGAATGAACCAAGGAAGACAGTAGCTGTTGTAGTCACCAGTGTGAAGAGTTGAGATCCTAGACCAGGATAGAGTCAGTGAGAAGAATTGCATGATAGGTATATTTGTGTGTGTGTGTGTGTGTGTGTGTGTGTGTGTGTGTGTGTGTGTGTACTTATTGTGGTAAAATACACATAACAAAATTTACCATCTTAACCATCTTTAAGTGTTCAGTTCTGTAGCATTAAATACATTCACATTGTTGTGAATACAACCAGCACCACTGTCCATCTGCAGAATTCTTATTATCTTTCCAAACTGAAACTCTGTATCCATTAAACACTAACTCCCGTTTTCCCTTACTCCAGTCCCTGGCAACCACCATTCTTGTCTGTCTCTATGAATTTGACTACTCTGGGTACTGCAAGTAAGTGGAATCATACAGTATTTCTCCTTTTGTGAATGGCTTGTTTAACTTAGCATAATGTCTTCAAGGTCAATCCATGTTGTAGCATGTATCAGAATTTCCTTTCTTTTTAAGATTGAATACTGTTCCATTGTATGTATAGTGCGTACCACATTTTGTTTATCCATTCATCCATCCATGGACACTTAAGTTCCTTCCACCCCTTGACTATTGTGAATAATGCTGTGATGAACATGGGTGTAAAAATATCTGTTGGAGTCCTTGATTTTATTTTTTGGGGGTACATACCCAGAAAATTTTACATTCCCATCAGCAGTACACAAGGGTTCCATTTTCTCCACATCCTTACCAGAACTTATTTCCTGTTTTTTGATGATAGCCATCCTAATGAGTGTGAAGTAGGATCTCCTTGTGGTTTTGATTTGCATTTTCCTAGTGATTAGTGTTGTTGAACATCTTTTTATGTGCTTGTTGGCCTTTTATAGATCTTCTTTGGAGAAAAATCTATTCAGGTACTTTGCCCACTTTTTAATCAGGTTCTGTTTTTGTTGAGTTCTTTATATATTCTGAATATCCCTTATCAAACATATGATTTGCAGATTCTGTGGGTTATGTTTTCACTGTGTTGATAGTGTCCTTTCATGAACAAAAGTTTTTAATTTTGATTAAGTCCAACTTATCTAGCTTTTCTTTTGTTGCTCGTGCTTTTGGTGTCGTATCCAGGAAATTGCCAAATCCTGCATCATGAAGCTTTTCCCCTAAGTTTTCTTTCAAGAGTTTTATAGCTGCAGCTTTTATGTTTAGGTCTTTACATGTGGATATCCAGTTTTCTCACTAACATTTGTTGAAAAGACTTTTTCCCATTGAATATTCTTGGCACTCTTATTGAAAATCATTTGACAGTAAGTGTGATGGCTTATTTCTGGGCTCTCTAGTCTATTTTGTTGGTCTGTAAGTCTGTCATTATGCCAGTACTACAAGGTTTTAGTTACTGTAGCTTTATAGTAAATTCTGAATTCAACAAGTGGGAGGCCTCCACTTCCTTCTTCTTTTTCTAGACTGTTTAGGCTATTCAGGATCCCTGAGATGCCATGTGAATTTTAGGATGGATTTTTCTACTTCTGCAAAAAATGTTATTGGGATTTTGTTAGGGATTGTGTTGAATTTGTAGATTGCTTTGGGTAGTATTTACATCTTGACAATATTAAGTCAATTCATAAACACAGGATGTCTTTCCATTTATTTGTGTCATTAATTTCTTTCAACACTGTTTTTTACTTCTCAGCGTAAAAGTCTTTCGTCTACGTGGTTAGGTTTATTCTTAAGTATTTTCTTCTTTTTGATGCTATTGTAAATAGGATTGTTTGCTTAATTTCCCTTTTGGATTGTTCATTGTTAGTGTAGAAGAGCACCTTTCATTTTGTGTGTTGATTTTGTATCCTGCAACTTTGCTAAATTCATTTATTAGTTTTAAAAGTTTTTAAATGTAATCTTCAGGAGTTTTCTACATACAAGATCATGTCATCTGCAAACAGTTAATTTACTTCTTCGTTTCCAATTTGGGTGTCTTGCTTCTTTTTCTTGCCTAATTGCTCTTGTAAGACTTCCAGTATGACTATGTGGATTAGAGGTGGTGAAAGTGGGCATCCTTGGCTTCTTCTTGATCTTAGAGGAAAAGTTTTTAGTTGCACTATTGAGTATGATATTAGCATGGGTTTTTCGTATATGATCTTTATTATGTTGAGATAGTTTCCTATGTTCCTGGTTTGTTGAGTGTTTTAATACGTATGTTTTAAGAGAAAAATCATTTGTGGATGCTGAAAGAGAGAGTTTCTAAAGCCTGATAAGTGAGAAAATTCTGGTGTCATTGGCAGAATGATGTTGTCAAGTTGATGTTTTAGGCATCGTCTTTGTACATTTGCAGGCCTATTTTAACTGAAGAAAAATAGTACTACAGTTTCTCAGTGGAGAAGACTGACATTAATAAAATAATCATACAAGCATATATGCCTGGATAACTGTAGTACAGTTTTGCTTACAACTATATTCTCAGCATCTAGCAAGAGTGCCTGGCACATAGGTGCTCACTGAAGTTATTAATTGAATCAAGAAGCAGAAGACTAAGATTTAACCCAATAACGTAAAAAGCATATTGTTTATAATTTTTTAATAGAAAAGTTTTTATTTTATTTTAAACCATCTTCCCTGTTAACCCAGTCTTGGTACACTGGTAATAAAGTAAAATCAAATTTCTATACTGTAGAAGGAATTAGGCAAGTGACTTTTTCTAAAACAGGCATCTTTTTAAAAGTGAGGTTATATTTTCTTTTTAAGTTGATGCTAGTGGAAGTTAATTATCAGAATCCAGAATTTCAAAAGGAGGCATAATTTAGAAGAAACTTTTCATGGGTCTGCTGACTCCAGATTTATAAAGAAACGCAAACATTCAGTGCCTCATTTACTTACAAAACAAGTTCAAAATTTTTTTAGTGCGAGCTGTGGTGTGGTTCACTTTAATGCAATACACAGAACATCCTTTAAATCACATGATTCAAAACAGTTCCCTTTTTTGGGCATTGTTGGCATTTTCAGATATAGTTGCAATGTAATGGAACACTGGACTGGGAATCAAACCTCCATTCAAATTCTGACTGCTGTTTATAGTTTTATGATCTTAAGCAAGTCACTTAACCTGTCTGAAGCTTGATTTCCTTATCTGTTAAAAAAAAAAAAAAGTATAGAAATGTCTTACTTAACAGCTTTTCCACCTTGTATGTATATTTTTATTCCATCCTTTCCCTCTCTATTACCACTACCTTATGAGTCTGGATTGTTATTGAACAGCCTACCAGCTAAGTCTGTGCTTATTCTTCCACTCTCCCACTCTGGGTATTCTCTATATTACTACCAGAATTATGTTCCTAAAAAACCCAATTGGAGCATATTACTTCCCGACTTTAAAAAACCTGTGTTAAGGGCCGGCCCGTGGCTCACTCGGGAGTGTGTGGTGCTGATAACACCAAGGCCATGGGTTAAGATCCCTTTACCGGTCATCTTAAAAAAAACCAAAGAAACCTGTGTTAACTTCCCATTGTCTATAGGATAAAGTCCAAACTCACAAGAGTTTGTAGTTTGTGTCCAACCTTACATTTCCCATCACCAGCCATAGCAAGCTGTTTCTTTTCCCCTGTGTTTTTCATGTGTTTTTCCCAGTGCCTATAGTTCTCCCTCTTCTTTGTCATCAACTCTGTTAGCTGCCCATCTAGTATCTACTTTCCTGACAGAAACCTCCTTTTGTTCATGCATCCAGGAGACTCGGAAAAGGTGACTCATCATCACCTTCAGGTAGATTTTGGTTAGTACAGATCAGTCAGTTCATGGCATTTCCCTGTAAACTGTTACTTGTCCTTGTCAGATTGAGGGTAAAGAGACATTCCATTTCTGGGGAGAAGCCACTGTTGCTACCAGCAGCTATCTTGTGACCACAAAAGATGAAGCATTCCTTAAAGATGGCAGAGCAGAGGGGTAGAAGGGATCTGGGTCCTTGACAACATCATTTAGCCACATATTGTACTGCGTCTGTAGCCTTCCATACCACAGGACTTCTCATAACAGATATATTTCTTAATGTTTAAGACAATTCTTTGGAGTTATTTGCCATTAAAAATATCCTGATCGATACAGTCCTCTCTGTTCTTCAAGATCTAGTTATTTTACCCTTACCAATAGTCATACACTCCCTTGGTACTTTGGATCACTCTTCTAGCCCTTATTGCAATATATTATAATCACTTGCTTGTATGTCAGACTCCTCTACATGACTCTGTACGCTTTGTTTGAACCAAAGCAGACAGGATGTAGCACAGTGTCTGATGCATAATAGGTATTCAGTAAGTGAGTTGTTAGGATGAAATAATAACATGAAAGAGTGCTTCGTAAGCAATTTTTAAATAAACATGAGGTGTGTTATTACCTTTAAAGTGAAATGGAAAAATCATTTGACCGGACATTGTTTTTTGCATTCCCTTCACTATTTTCTAGAAATTTTGACTTAGGTAAAAAATATGACAGTCTCCTCTGGCCATGATCCCTTATAAAAGGAGCAATAATGAATTATGCTATTATTGTGCTATTTCCTTCCTTCCTTCCTTTTTTAGGGGAAGACTTAAGTGCCAGAACTAACTTCAAGTATAATGTCCCTTTTCCCTGTGTTTTGAAATTATACTTAGTTCTTTTTTTAATCTGGGATTCATTTGTGAATTATTCTTTAGAGAGAAATTGCATAATATGCTTCATAAGACCTAATTATTCTTATCTTCAGACTTTCCCAAAATATTTTTTGCTTGCTCGAGACTAGACATGAGAATTTTCTTGTAAGCAAAAAGCTTTGTGGCAGAACTAGATAAGTTTGTAGCAAATGTTAATAATAGCTTATAACAGATAAGTCTCATTACAGGCTTAATTACAGAGTCATAGTTCTGTCATATGCTTCAACAATAATGTCTGACAAGAAAGGGAGGATGGGGACAGAAGGAGAGTTAAAATTTACAACTCAGTATACTTCACCATTCAAATAAATTAAACTTTAACATAGCATTTTGTAGTTTTCAAATCAGTGAAAAGAGAAATAGAGTATGCATTTGGAGATTTGTAATATCATGTGTTGGATGATTATGAAAGGACGTATTTGTCATATTTTGCTATGAAGAAGAACTTTCTTGTTTTGGTGTCTCATTTTTTTAGCTTTCTACTTTACTAAGGCACAGTTAACCTCCCTGTGCCTTAGTTTCCACAGCTGTTAAATGAATAGTATCACCCTTTTCTAGGTTCTTGGTTGACTAATTAAGGAATCTATGTGAAACACATAATACGGTGTTTAGAGCATAGATGCCCAGACATTTCTCTTTTTTTCCATCAACTTTTCAAAAATAAGTGAATTCCTTTAATAAAGCTGTTTGGATTTCAACTTTTGGTTATTTAAGCCAAGATCTCTCTCCTGTATTTTGTATATATTTTTTATTTCTTGCTGGCTTATTAATTCTTGAATAAGAAAAAGTCTGCTACTTAATTCAAACAATAGTACATAATTTTAAAGAACAATAACAAACAACACCCTCTCTAAAGTCCAAACTCTTTGTCATGGATCATGTGGCTCTTATCTGACTGCTGCCACAAATCCTTCCCACGGTACTCTATATAAAATTACTTTTATTTCCTCAGTGAACCAGGTTTTGTTCTCTTCTTTGGCCTTTACATGGTTCCCTCTGCTGTTTGAAGCATTATTTTGGCATCCCTCCTCCCACCCCCTTCACTGTTATCAAGAAAAGGGAAAAGTTCACACTTTTTATTGTCAACCTTAGGTCTCACCTCAAATAATCACTCTCTCCACAAGCTGGTAAGGTAGACACTTTTATTATCATTAGACGCAGAGAAGATAAAAGGTTTACCCAAGCTCATACAGTTTGCAAATGGCAGTGCTATATCCAAATCCAGCTTGGCTCCAGAGTTCTTCATCTCCACTAATCTATGCTTCCTCTGTATTGTAATCGCCTATTTACTGGTTTGCCCCATTAGACTTTAAGCATCTTTACAGCAGAAATTATCCCTCGCGTGTTTGTCGTTATATCTCCATGTGCTTAGCACATAGTAGGTGCTCAGAAAAACAAATGAAAATTCTCTTGAGAGCAGAGAGCATGTTTTGATTAAATTTCTCAGTACCTTTAACATAGTACATGTGTTGGTAGTCTTTTCCTTCTTATGATACAAAGTAAAATTTTAATGGTCAAGTTAATTGTGGCTTAGGGCCGGCCCATGGCTCACTTCGGAGAGTGTGGTGCTGATAACACCAGGGCTGCAGGTTCGGATCCCTATATAGGGATGGCTGGTTAGCTCACTTGGCAGAGCGTGGTACTGACAACACCAAGTCAAGGGTTAAGGTCCCCCTTACTGGTTTTTTTTTTTTTTTTTTAAGTTAATTGTGGCTTTGAAATATAATGTACTACCCACCAAAGAGAGTTACAACCCCATTTTTTATAACTGCTGTTAACTCCTTTTTGCCCTATATAATATCACTTTGCAACATTAAAAACTGGTGCTTTGTAGGCCTCCTTTTCACCTTATCCCTCTGCAAAATGTTAAAATGCAGATTATTTGTAATTAGTTTCTAAAGGGTGTGTAGGAAATTTTATAAAATAAAATTACACTAGCAGATGGACTCTATATCAGTTAACCTTTTAATAGATGTAATTTCTTTTTTTTTTTTTTTTTCCCTGACCAGTAAGGGATCGCAACCCTCGGCACAGTGTTGTCTGCACCACGCTCAGCCAGTGAGCGCACCGGCCATCCCTATATAGGATCCGAACCCTCCGCCTCGGCGCTACCAGCGCCACACTCTCCCGAGTGAGCCACGGGGCCGGCCCAATAGATGGAATTTCTGTGCATATATTGAATTGTTTAAAAGTTTCCCATATTTTAAACCTTGACTGTATCACAAAAGATAAGTGCTTTATCTGTATCGATAGAGTGGATAATGATTTAAGGCCTGTACATTGTCTTCATGTGTTTATCAGAGAAGTCATTATACTTCAATAGACTTTTCAAATAAAGCCGTGGAGGTACTTCTAGCATTGTGCTGTAATTCTCATCAGATCTCTAGATAGAGAACCAGAACAATCTTTTTCTTCCATGAATGTTCTCATTTTGCCAAAGACATTGCTTCTTTGGTTAATCTTTCTCTGTTCTTCATCCTTCATATTCTACTACATGGTTTCTCAGCCTTGGCACTATTGACATTTTGGGCCAGATAATTCTTTGTTGTGGGGGACTGTCCTGTGCCTTGTACAATGTTTAGTGGCATCCTTGGCCTCTACCCATTAGATGCCACTGGTACCCTCTCTTTGCTCTTCCCCAGTTGTGGCAACCAAAAATGTCTCCAGACATTGTCCAGTGTCCCCTGGGGGGCGGGGCAAAGTCATTCCAGATGAAAACTACAGCTTTACTAAATCATTCCTATCCACTTACCCATTTGTTTTGCTATCTTCCTCTTTCTCTCACACACATCTTTTCACACTTCCACATTCCTCTTTACAACTGCCTCACTTCTCTATACCTTTTTACAGCCATATTTTAAAAAAAGAATTATAAAATATCTGCTCCCTCCAAGTTCTCACTTCCAGTTCATTTCATCTCTTGAATTCTATGAGACCACATTGTTTTCCTCTATCTCTTTGACTGCTGCATTTTGGTCTCCTTAATCAGCTCTTCCTAGCTGGACGATGGCATTATCTTTGCTTCTTTCTTATTCTGTCTTTTCTAATCAATGCTTAGGCCTTCTTTTCTTGCCTCATTTCCTAGCGCTTATATGTTGTCCATCATAAACCTATTAGTTCTTTGTTTGGGGGGGGGTTAAATTTTGTTTTATTGTGATGAGAACACATGAAATCTACCCTCTTAAAAAAATTTTTAGTGTACAGGACATTATTTTTGACTATAGGTCCAGTGTTGTATAGCAGATATCTAGAGCTTATTCATCATACTTAACTTTATGCCTATTGATTAATAACTCCCCATTTCCCCCCCTCCCTAGTCCCTGACAACCAGCACTCTACTTTTTGACTCTAAGAATTTGTCTATTTTGGATAGTCACTAATCAGTCTGGGTAGTGACCAGGCCTAGATAGGTACTTCATGTAAGTGAAATTATGCAGTCTGTATTTGTCATTCTGTGACTGGCTTGTTCCATTTACCGTAATATCTTCAAGGTTCATCCACGTTGTCACATATTTTCTTCTTCTTTAAGGCTGAATAGTGTTTCATTGTATGTATGTACCACATTTTCTTTATTTATTCATCTATCGATGAACATTTAGGTTGTTTCCACATCTTGGCCATTGTGACCTTTTAACTCTTAGGCTGTTCTCTCCTGAAATGCCCTTATCTACTTTTCTCCGTGTTTAAATTTTAACATCCTCCAGGGACCAGAGCAAATGTCGTATTTACAAGAAAGCCTAATTACCTTCCTCTAACTTCCATGCCATGTTTATATTTTTTCTCTCTGTACCCACTTGTATCCTGTGTGTTATTTTTGTGGATGAAATATGTCCTCCAGTAGACTGTACGTTCCTTTTTGTATCCCTAACAGTACCTGGCTAAGTGTCTTGCACATGGTTGGTTTTCAGGTAGTTGTCAAAGGAAAAATGAGGTGGTAGGGGTAAAGTGGAAAGGATTTAGTAAAAACAGTGATGATTTGAGAAGTTGCAAAAGATAGGAGAAAAAGAGAAAAAACAAGGAAAATTCAAAACTGAAAGTGGAACTTTTTAAATAGTCTCCTTTCTTGACATCTGTGATACGGATCTTTCCTGATTTCATTCTCCATTTCTAAGCATTTTATTAAGGATCCATTATGAGCCAGGTATTCTTCAAGGTCCTTGGAATACATACTTAACAAAATAAGACACAGTCCCAGTACTCTAGGAACTTAGTCTGTTTGAGGACATAGAAATCTTAAGTAATTGCCATTACAGAGTGATAAGTACTGAAATTAAAGTACATCCAAAATTTCCTGGTAGTACAGAGGAAAGAGATGATTTCTCAATTTGGAGTAAACCTCATTCAAATGCCACTTCTTACATGCAGCCTATCCTGGTCACTACCCAGCCTGATTAGTATTTTCCCACACATTCCTTTATTCAGTTCTCTTCCTTTTCCAGCCCCCAAATCATCAGCATTTCCTGTGGCTCATCATTCAGCTTTCCTTTCATTCTTCTGTATCCTTTTACTTAGAAAAAGATTTAGTTTTGAGACTTCACCTGTAACTTAAATTTGTTCTAGCTCCAACAAAACATTTTTTATTGTGAAATAATATACATACAAATAAGTATATTAAACACATTTAACTTTTCTTTTAACAAATTATTTTAAAACTGACACCACCCTGGCCGTGAAATACAACACAGTAAGCATTCCAAAAGTCCCCCTAGTGCCTCTTCCCAATCACAACCACTTTCTTCTTCCTCTTAAAGGTAACCACTATTCTGATTTTTATGGTAATTTCTTCACAGATTTTTAAAAATAGCTTTGTACCTGAATACCAATGAGATATTTATCCCAAAACAATATTGTTTCATTTTGAGAGGCTGAAGAAAAGTGGTAGAGGAAGACATTTCATGGTATTCCATTTTGTACCTGTGTTGGGATCCCCAAGACCACCCCCAGGTTTGGTGATTCACTAGGAGGACTGAAAGGATTCAACATGTAGTACGACTCATGGCTAAGAGTTATTACAGCAAAAGGATACAAAGCAAAATTACAGAGGGAAAAGACTCATGGGTTAAAGTTCAAAGGAAACCAAGCACATACTTTCAAGAGTCTTCTCCCAGTGGAATCGCACCAGATGCAGTTAATTCCTCCAGCATCCACTTGTGACAGTAAGAAGTGTTGTCTACCAGGAAAGCGCATTAGAGATTCAGTGCCCTGGGTTCTTATTGGGGTCTGGTCACATAGGCACCGCCTACCTAGATTGTCCAAAAATTCCAGACTCACTGAAGGAAAGCAGGTATTCATCATAAACCATATTGTTTGCACAGTTTACACACAGTAAATCACCCTTATCAGGTAGTTAGGGAATGGAGGGAACACTTCCAAAATTCAGGCTCCCAGAGACCTTGTAGGGCCAACCTTGCAGGCAGCCTTTCTAAGGACAGCAGTCTCAGGCCTGCCATGTTAACTCTTTTCTGCACGGTATCTTTTGATTTTTTTTAAATTCATAATTTAAATTTAAAAAATCAATTTTTATATTGTTATTTTCTTTCAAAATGTGTCAACATTAGCCCAGTGTAAACCTGCCTCACTTCATACCTTGACTACTATAATATGATTGAAAGTAGGAACACTGTACATGGCTTATTATTGATTTTTCTTAGAACAGTTTCCGTGATAATTGGGAAAGGCTGAGTTAAGCACAGTTAAACAGATTTCTTAGCTGCAGGACTCTGAACCTTTTGCAGGGATGTGCTGCTGCTTATTTTTCCTGCCTCATCTCACATTATTCCTTCCTCCCACCCCGTTCGCTTACTTTGTATCAGCCACCTTGGCCTTCTTTCTGTTCCTAGAATTTACTAAACTATTTACTCTGCCTTAACTCCCCAGCATCACCACCACCTCTGTCAATAAATCAAGTCCATTCTTTTTTCAAAGTAGCCTGTGCTTCTCATGGCATTTATCCCAATGTATAACTTATGTGATTAGTTGTTTAAATGTCTATTTCTCTTACTTGACTGTAAGTAACATCAGAACCAAGACTGTTACTCGCATAGTGCTGGGTGTATAGTTGGTACTCAAATATTTGTTTAATGAATAATTCTGCAAAACTGGGCTGTAACAAGTGATGTTTCCCAATCTAGGATTTTTTCTCCCCAGGGCTCATTTCAGTATGTTTGTAGGACTGGTATTCTGTAGAATACACTTTGGGAAATAGTGTTATAATTTATTGTATAAAATACATGTAGAGTATGAACAGGAGGTAGGATTTGTAGCTAGGAGTTTATGCTAATTCTATATTCTTGGTTGAATCTCTGTTATTTTAGGAAAATTAATTTGCTGGTGTGCTAGATGAATTAGACTAGAAGCAGAGACCAAGTTTGACTCTTGTGACAATTCAAGAAAGAGATAATAAATAATTAAGTTGGTCTAAGTTGTTCACAGTGGGATTGGTGAACCAGTTTGATAGAAAGGAGAAATGCCTGCAGTTTTACCCTGGATGCCCAGCGTGTCTTCAATAAAAACAAGATATTTGCATAGAGAGGACTAATTGAGTTTCCTCCCCCATCTTTATCTTTCAAACATATTCATATTTATTGAACGCTTACTATGCATCAGGTACTTTACAAAAATTACCCTTTTAGGGTTTGGTATGTTGAGTTTGAGCTTCTGATGGGACATCAAAGGTAAATAATCTAGCTGGAAGTTCAAAATTTAAGATTGGAGCTTGAGAGAGAACATGAGACAGGAGTTCTTAATCATCAAGTAATTTATTCTTATAAAAATGGTATCAGTGATGTTGAGTCATAGGAGGGAATACAGAGAAAAGAATGAAGACCAAGAGCAGAGCCTTGGGGCAGCCCTTGTTTTAGTAGTAAAATAAGATGGACTCATAAATGGAAAAACTGACCATGTGGTATTCTGAGGGAAGAGAATGTTTCAAGAAAAGTAAAGGTTTCTAGATATCATGGAAATTTTCAAAGAAGGTAAATACTGAGGGGGGAAACATTCAACTTGTCAAGTTTCAATAGGGATAGGTTTGCAAATTCCTATCTCTAGCTTGATTTAAAAGGGATTAAGAGGTAGGATGTTGAGAAATGAAGACCAGAAGATAGATGATTTTTTAAAAATTGGGTGGTAAAAGAAAGGAGAGGACTGAGGTAGAATGAATACTTCTTTGGCTTCAGTCTTATCAGTGAAGTAGGAAACAAGGTTATCTGCTGAGGGAGGTGACTGTGGAAAAGATTTGGAACAGCTGTAGGAGGAACTCCAACAAGAATTAAATGAGATCGTGTTTGAGATGTAATGAAAATAGTGGCCATCTCTCTAATACTGAGGACTGAAGCTTAATTATGAGTTTAGTCAAATCTTAATTGTCTATATTATATAGGCATTTTCTCAGTTTGCCACAATAAAATTATGATCCCTTTACCATCTTGAATATGAACTATTTCTTCATCTCTGCTCAATTGGTATGTTAAGAGAAAGCAAACATTCTTAGTATTCCGTTCATGCATTCAGCAAAATTTATTGAGCACCTGCTGTATGCCAGACACAGTTTTAGGCACTGCAGATACAACCGTGAATAAAACAAAAACCCTGACCTCGTGTAGTTTACCTTATATTGGGGAAGGGAAAGAGGGAACAGAAAATAAATTAAAAATACATGTTAGTTTCACTCCTAGATATATACTCAAGAAACATGGAAACATATGTCTACACAGCTTGTACTTAAGTGTTCATAGCAGCATTATTCATAATAACCAAAAGTGGAAACAACCCAAACACCCATCAATGGATGAGTGAACTAATGAATAAAATAAAAAAACAAAATGTGGTACATCCATACGATGGAATATTATACAGCAAAGAAAGAGGAATGAAGAACTGATACATGCTACACTATGGATGAACATTGAAAACATTATGCTTAAGTAAGAGAAGCTAGTCATAAAAGACCGCATATTGTATGATTCCATTTATATAAAATGTTCAAAATAGGCCCATCTATGGAGATGGAAAATTAGATTAGTCATTGCCTAGGGTTGGGGAATTGAGGATAAATGGGGAGTGACTGCTAATGGGTATGGGGCTTCTTTCTGGGGTGATGGAAATGTGAAGCTCTGTGAACGTTAAAAACTGTTGAATTGTAAAAACAATTTTTTTTCTTTGATCTTGAAAAAACGAGGAAAGTTGATTGTATCTGAGGTCATGTCAGCTAGAAAAGAGAAAATTTAGTAGCAGCTCAATTGTCTTAATTTTTTAGAGGTTTGGTACAAATTGATTTCATTTTCTCTCCAGAAATTAAGAAAAACATGTATATAATAAGGACTGCTTGGGGAATTCTATTAACACTGACAGTCAAATTTTACATTAGCACAAGAGAATGCCATATGTTCCTTAGGAATCAACAAAGATGCCACTCCTCAGTGTTGAATTGTTTAGTGTATCAAATCAAACATGTAAGAAGGAATTGTGAAAGTTTAAATATATACATTTCTTAAAACAAGCATGTCAAATACTCCTAAGTGCTGTATATAAACCAGAGCAGTATAAAGAGCACAGAGTGCTGGAATAGGATTAGGGATTGCTGTTTTATATATGCCTGTCATGGAAGACCTCTGAAGGTGACAGGACATGAAGGAATGAGCTATTCAGATTTCTGTGTGAACAGTTTTCCAGGCAGAAAGGTAGCATTTACAAAAGCTTTGAGGTGAGAAAATGCTTGGCATGTTTTTAGAACAGCAAGGAGGGTAGTGTTTAAAGTAGAGCAAGCAAAGAGCAAAATGATAGGAGGTGAGTTTAGAAGAGATTACATAAGCATAACAGAATTTTGATAGTATAACTACTAGGGAAAAAAATCTAAATTGTAGATAACATATTTGCAGTTCTGGGAATTCGTCATATTGCTTGGTGCCTTTATCCCAGGAAAGCTCAGAGTTGGCTATGTTAAGAAAGGCATTTTTCAGGGGAAAATTTAATAGTACTTTAATTTTATTTTGAAATTGCTTAACTCTGTTAGAACCATTTATTTGTGTTTGCATTAAGAATGGAGCCAAATAAAACACTTTTGGCTAATATTTGAGTTAAAACTTGAAATGTGGCATAGATTTATAAAAATGTTAAGTATGAGGAAGCTATTGAAATTATTATAGTATACTTTTTTCTGTATTTGTCATTTGTATTTAATTTTTATCAGTATTTGATAACCTGCTTAGCATCTTAGTTTCTGTGTTATTAGCTAGCATTCATTTGCACTGTTATACTTTTTTAGGATTTGAGGCTTCAAAACCTTTAACAACCCTTACTTATCTGCTAAACTTCTGGCAACCTCAACTCAAATAATTACTTATAAAATAAACACTTGCAAAATTATGAGTAAGTAAAAAATCAAATTAAAATAAAAGTCTGAATCCCAGAAATATAGTTATGACAAAGCTTACATACTTTATTATTACTTGAGGATGGAGATTTCCTTACTTATCTTGACATGGTGTTTGGTCATCTGATCCTTGGCAGCCTTCATTTATTTTCTAGATTGCAGTCAGAGAACAGAAAGGCCATAATAGAAGCTTACAGAAAGCAATTTAGAGAGGGTTAATGTCATATTTTAGATGTCAGACCTGGCTGAAGAGAAGTATCTACAAATAATGGAGAAAAAACTGTCAATTAAGCATAGAGATCTCAGAAAATTCAGTAAAAAGACAAGCCTAACACTGTACAAGACAATGGCTGCTGAAAGTATCCTACAGTTATCTGGAAAATTTATCCATCTCATTTCCCAGCAATACCAGGTAACTGAGTTATATTTGTATTTAAAATTTAATAAAAATTGTAAAATTAGTGCACTGAATTAATAACTGTGCTATCTTTTATTTATTTATTTATTTTTTTGCAGCCAACCGGTACAAGGATCCAAACCCTTGACCTGGATTACAAGGCTGCACTCTGACCAACTGAGCCAACTGGCCCGCCCTAAACTCTTTATCTAAATGGTCACCCTTCTGCTCTGATTGAAGAAAGTTTACCCGCATAGTCTAATTTGGAGATTACATTACAAATTAAAAGAACTTTCTCAAATATTGTTCTAACTACTTACATATTTATGTATAAATTTGTTTTTTGATATAAGAATATTTACAAGAAGCATGAAACGCAGAAGTTACAAAGAAAAAGACTGACAGAATTGAGTATATAAAAAATTTAAACATTTGTGATAAAAGCCATCGTAGTTTTAAAAGGCTAATGTGAATATTCTCTGACATTTTTTTGTATATATATTTTAATATATTTTTTAAATTGAATCATAATTGATTATACATATTTTTGGGATTCAGTGTTGACATGTTGATCAAATCAATATTACTTGTATGTATATTATTACAAATTGTACTTATTCTTTATGCCCCTTGTCCAATCTCTCCCTATCCTATCCCTCCCCCCCCACCACTGATAACCCTAGATTTCTTCTCTCCCTCTGAAGGTAATGGTTACTTGGTTGATTTGTTGCCTAGATGATCTGTCCAATGCTGAGAGGTGTGTTCAGATCCCCCAATATTATCATAAAGCAGCTGCTGCTTCTGCCACACTGGAATGGGCTTTGTGGAGAGAGACATCCTTTTCTTTGGTCTCTGCTGGTGATTCCTTGATCAATGCACTCCAATGGCTGGTTAACCATCTGCATGGTGATTGTGATGGCTAGCCAGTTTCGCAGCAGCCATGGTTACTGTAGTGGCTATGGTGGGCCACCCACATGGAGGTGATGTTTTTGGCATGCTCCTTGGTGCTGGTGGTATGCCTGGTTGTCGGCAGGGGGTCTGGTCCTCGGATCTATGCCCCAGGCACCCCGGCAGGCCAAGGCGCTGGCAGTGTGCCTGGCCTGGAACTAATTTTTTGTCCTTTGCTTACTTCTAAAATGGGGGAACTTCCTGTGGGAACCAGTACTTGAGCTGTGTGGTTGAGCTAAATTGCTGCTTTACTGCTATTTCCCTAGGGAAGGCTTTTTGTGCAGCTCAGGGTTTAATGGTTGACCTTATAGGTACTTCTGGCTCTCCAGAGACCCAATGCACCTGGGTTGTACAGAAACTCTGATCAGGGCCTGAGTTTTTTCATCAAACTGCACCCCATGCAATTCTGCATTCCTGACCAGTCTCCTCTGAGTGGTCCTGCGGTGATTGGGGGATGGATCAGTTGTCCTTGCTGTGTCCCAGTGTTTTCCAGGGGCCCGTCTCCCCCACCACCCATGCTCCAAACACTTCCCATGGGATGGGCCCTGCACCAGTCCTTTGCAATGACTCACTGGCCTCTGAATGGCTCCCCTTTTTCAGCTGTTCTGGCACCTTGCTCCTGCATGGGTCCACGGGAACCCTATTAGCAGTCTCATTGTCCTGGGGGCCACCAAGGCCCTCTTCTCCCCTGCCGCCTCCAACTATCTCCATCTGAGGGACACGGCTGCAGCTTCTGCCTGCTCCTGGTCCATGTGCTCAGCAGCTCCGGCCTTAAAGCAGCCACAGCCCAAAATGCTTCAAGCATTTTTTCTTTTTCTCATCATGGTTTCTCCTGCCTTCATGAACTCCGTAGATCTCTCCTCTTCCCCTGAGCTCCAGAGGCCTTCGCCTTGCTGGTGTTACATTTTTATAGCTGTTAATTGGTTGATTTGTGGGAGAGAGTGACACTGGGAACCATCTATTCCGCCATCCTGACCCGAACTCCTCTCTGTTGACATTTTAACATTAATAATAGAGAGTGTCACAAATTAATATAAAAAGAACAGCCATATAGGAAAATTGCCAAAGAATATAAAAGCAGCATAGGTACTAATAAATATATTAAGAGATTCAGTTTCACTAATGACATTAAAATAACAATAGAATTCTTTTTCCTCCGTCAGATTGCAAATATTAGTAATACCCAGTGTTTCGGATATTTTCATACAAAGTTGATAAGAGTTTAAATTGCAACTTTTCTGATAATTACATGTATAAATTAGAAATAGATATACTCTTTAACCCAGTAATCTTACTTGAAATTTATTCCAATGACACAACTTAGAATGGGCAAAGATATATGTAAAAGAATTGCAAGCACTGTTTATAATGTTGAAAAATTGGATATGACCCTCAATGTGGAGTTGGTTAAGTAAAATATGGCATATCTACACATTTAAAGGGTGAAGTAAAATTTTGTATATGGGCATGTTTATGCAACCCTGACATACTAAGAAATGAAAACAGCTTTTTACAGAACTGTCTATAAAATATCCCATTTAAAACTGTTTAAAGTTAATTTATATCAAAACTCTAGAAAAGTAGAAATCAGATTGTTAGAAGTTATCTTTGTGGGGAGAGAGGCAGATTTTAGAAAATTGTCTTTCTCTGTACTCTCCTCTGTGTTAGAAAAAAATTAAATAACAAACGTGTATTACTCTCATAAATGAATAGAAAAAAATAAAGATTCTGGGGTGGGTGGAGAACACTTAGCAAGTATGCTGTTTGCCTGTTATAAGCTGTTCTATTACTTTAAAAATTCTTTCAAGACCCAACAGTGCAAATCTCAGCTTTTCAATGCTCAAGTAACAGAAGGCAAAAATATTTCTAAGGAAATGGAAGAGGAAGAAATAGACCATTAAGATACTAAAAATTACTTTTTTCAGGTTTTTAATAAAGAATATGAAATTACTTTTTTTTTTTTTTTTTTTTTTTGTCGTTTTTTCGTGACCAGCACTCAGCCAGTGAGTGCACCGGTCAGTCCTATATAGGATCCGAACCCGCGGCGGGAGCGTCGCCGCGCTGCCAGCGCAGCACTCTACCAAGTGCGCCACGGGCTCAGCCCTGAAATTACATTTTAATTTGTAAAATAGCAAAACTATTGGAGTGAGAGTGGGAAAGAAAAAGAAAGCACTTTAATAGTGGTACATGTGTACTGTCACCAAATAATACAGTTAGTTCTCTATTCAGATTAGGTACCCCCTCTGAACGTGTTCTTAAGAACAGAACGACTTTTTAGCACAAATGTAACAATTAAACATAAAAGTTGTGTGTTTAAATCCCTAAAGTTCAATGAAACCATGTTCTGTAGTCGTTTTTCTTTTTGGCAATTGACCGGTACAGGGATTGAACTCTCGACCTCGGTGTTATCAGCATGATGTTCTAACTAACTGACCTAACTGGCCAGTTCCTGTACTCTTTATTCAAAAGAAATACGTGGGTATGGAGAAGAAAATTATTTGATTAATAATTGGGAGCCCTGTAGCTAATCATCATATTTGGAAACAGCCCTTAAAATATTAAATTTAAATTTAAACTAATTCACATATCAATGTCTAGTAGTAAGACATTTGTGACATGGTTCACTTTCATTTTTTTTATTGACAGTTTACATTGAATATTTGCCATATCTGTTCTTGAATAACCTTATATATTAATATGTTAATTTTAAGTTTTAGTATACATCTGAATGCATAAGTTTTCACATTTAGGATTTAATATAAATTTAATTTTTATAAATGAGAAAACTACATTTAAAAATTATTTCTAATAATGAGTATTTCCTTTAATGGTTCTTTCACTGGTTTGGGTTTTCTTACCCTATTTAAAATGATCTTCAAGGCTTCCCTAATGACTTTTCCTAGGTTGTTCAACTCCTTTCAGATTATCTTTTTTAAATCATTTAAACAACTGAGACATAAGTTTCAGACCATGCTAAATGTGCATTGATAGCAGATGTTTTATTTAAGAAATATTTTATAACTAGAAACAGTAAGAGAACACTAAGAATATACAGTTTCATTTAGAAGTTAATCGAAAGTTCAGAAACCTCCCACTCCCAAAATCAAACTGTAAATCTCTTCACTAGAGCCCAAAATACTAAGAACCAGACTCACCTCCTCATTTTTTGCATTCTTTCCCTCATTTTCTAGCTTGAGAAATTCTTATGATTACACTTAAAAGAATATTGCACAGATTAGTGGAATATGATGTACTTTTATATTCTTTTAAAAATGCATTTTTAATAGCAGAAAAAAGTATCAGCAGGGGACTGACAGCTGTTTTGAATTATGAAAGATTATATTAGAAAAAGCCCACATGAGCTAATAAGATTCTCGGAAGAAAACTCTAACAAGTAATTTTCATTCGCAGTAATGCAATGGAATTATATAGAAAAATGCCAATTTAAAAGATATATTCATTTAATATTAATAAAAATGTTTTATGATGACCTTTTTTGGTGGGGGGTAAGGGAAAAGACTATTCTTATGAGTGATCTTGAGCTACTAATTACAGATACACACTCTCTTATTTATACTTTGAAATCCCATTTTTGGATGGAGGGGGTGAGACAAATTCATTTGATGCCAAACACTGACATGACCTGGATTCATTATGCAGCAAAACCTGTCCTAAACTAACATAGCTTAATCTAAATATTTAATATATTTTACTGCAAAATATTAATTTGTTGATTATGGGATGCTGTGCCAGATTTCACTGGGGATATTTATATAGTATACAGTAATGTTCCGTGTACCATATTACTTTCTTTCAAAAAAAATTAAAAAGGGAGAAAGGGAAAAAGTCTGAATCTTAGAACATATTTGTCTCCAAAGGTTTCTACTTTATTGGTAGAACTAAGATTGAAAGTGTAGTATGTGATCACTCTATAATTCAATTCTGTAGATAAAGTTTAATTATGAAAAATGTGGGACAAATATGTGAAAAGTAGAATAAGTTCACTGATTACCTGTATGTATTAACTGTAAATAAAATTTATGTTACCTAAAGTTAGATCCTGGGGGAGAGAGACAGGTGGAAGATGTTACTAGCTAATTTCAGTATTGCTCATAGTAGGGAACCAAAGGATAGTAGCCAGAAAAGAAGGAATTTGTATTATATACAAGTATAAGTAAAGTTACCTATGGGGCAGAGAGGAACTAAGATAGAGTAGACAGAAATAGCAGCTAAACTTTGGATATATTCTATTTTGTAGTTTCAACTTTAGACCTATTTGAATATTTTACATAATTATGTAACAAAGTTAAATTTAAAATGTAATAACTAAAAATCAAAAGTAAAATGAATCTTTATTTAAAGGAATTTTTTTAATCAAAACATTGGTTGTACATATTTATGGGGTACAGAGTTAAATTTCAGTACATGTATATAATATGTAATGATCAAAACAGGGTATTTAGCATATTCATCATCCCTAAAATTTATCATTTCTTTGTGATGAGAACATTTGATCTCCTCTCTTCTAGACATTTGAGAACATAGAATAAATTGTTAATAGTAGATACTTAGCACTACTGTACACCATTAGAACTTATTTTTCCTTTCTAGGTGTAATTTTGTGTCCATTAACCACCCTCTCCTTATCCTCCCACCCTCCTTGCCTTCCTATACTCTAGTAACCACAATTCTACTCTCTGTTTCTAAAAGTACAACTTACAAATCTTATAAAGTGTATTTCCAGTTGGTGATATAATCACACAGAATAAAATATTCCAAATGACTTACATACCACAGTAATTTGTAGGATATCCCAAACTGAGTAGATCCTATGGGTAAAAAGAATTGAAAAAAAAAAAAAAATGAAAGAAAAGATTTTTTTATTCATCATGTTGTTGATGGTAGTGTTGATATTTTTATTTTCAGGCTGTGTGTGTACATTGTAGGATAAAGTAATGAAAAATTATGTAGACAGCATTGGAATAGAGGGTTTTGGCATGTGAGAAAGGAGAAAGAGATATAAGATCAATGAGATTAAGCTGAAACCCTTTAAACCTGAATATGAATTGGAAGCATCAGTATAAACTGATGATATTTGTGTGTGTATCTGTGTACATGTATATACATATAGATATGTATGTACATAATTTCTTAGCTCTGTGTACTGAAAAGGCAGTGACCACCCTTAGCACCCAGATTGTAGTTTCTGAATACCATTACCCACTAAAAGGAATTAGGGCTCCTTTAAAGAAATGGCTGGTTCCAAGGCTAAATACAGGATATGCCTGGAGTAAGATATAACCCCAGAAAGTAACGAAGCTAGCAGAGCTGAATAGGGTTGTGCCATAAGGTCTCAGGAGCCAATCTGAGTAAGCTTCTACTGTCCAAAGGTGGGACAGTTTGAACCTCAATAAGGATAACTACAAAGGATTGAAACATATCAAGTAGATTTAAATCTATGAATTCATAAATTTTTTTTTAAAAAACTCACTGATTATCTTTAAAGAAAACTGGAAAACTAATTGTTACTAATTGTTTTGAAAGTTAGTAAATAAAGGTAATGAGTCATTCTTTTATTCTGCCCTTTCTGTGTAAACTGTGCATCAGGACAACTGAATAGTTGATAAGTTCTCTTACAGGACTATTCGAGCTAATAAATAAAGAAGGAATAATAGAATATCACCCTTTTGCAATCCATTATGAATTATTGACTCTAGTTAGTGATCATTGATGACTGTTAATATCACAGAAAGAGAATCTAGAAGACATTTGTACTTACTGTTGGAAGTACATACCACAGGCAGCCTTGGAAAAAAAATTTTTTTAATATGAAAATGAGCCTGAGCTTAAATAAGTCTCTAGATCTAACTATCCGTTTACAGCAAAAACAGGGGTCAGAGGAACATATTAAACTACATCGCAGTGATGCATTTGGCAAAATCTAACTATGGAAAACTACAAGAAAACCTGATTTCTTCAACAAAAAAAATTGCAAGGGTGAAAAAGATGGGGGGGGTAGAGGAACCTGTTAAATGAGAGCTAAGAGTCATAGACCTCTCTACCTTAACTTCGTCATTCAGAGACTAGAGAATGATGCCTGTCCTGTTGACATGGAAGATTTGGTGTGAGAATAAAATGACAATGCGTGAAGAAGCACTTAGTAAACTATATGTCCTTGCTCTAATGTAAGATAGTCCCACTACAGTCATTAAAAGGAACTTTACATCAGGGGGAATGTTTTAAAAAAGGATATCTCATTGTTTTAATTTTTTTTTTTTAATTGTGGTTGAAAATACATAATATTTACCATTTTAACCAGTTTTAAGTATATGGTTCTGAGATTTTTTAAGTACATTCATATTGTGTGCAACCATCACCATCATTCATCTCCAAAATTGTTTGATTTTCCCCAACTGAAACCGTGTACTCATTAAACACTAACTCCCCAGCCCCTGGCAGTCATCATTGTATTTTCTGTCTCTGTGAATTTGACTACTCTAGGTACTTCATGTAAGTGGAATCATACAATAGTTGTCCTTTTGTTGTTGGCTTATTTTATTTAACGTAATGTCCTCAAGATTCATCCATGTTTTAGCATGTGTCAGAATTTCTTTTCTTTTTAAAGCTTAATAATACTTCATTCTGTGTATGCATTACATTTTGTTTATCCATTCATTTGTCAATGGAAACGAATTGCTTCCACCTTTTGGCTATTGTTAATAATTTTGCTATGAACGTAGGTGTACAAATATCTATTTGAGTCCCTGTTTTCACTCTTTTGGGGTATATACCAACAAGTAGAATTGCTGGGTTATATGATAATGCTATGCTTAATTTTTGAGGAAGCAGCATGTTTTTTTATAATTACTTTATTGCTTATGTAATTTGAAACAGCTCAAGGGTCATATTTGAGGCTGTATGTACACTGTGATCCATGAGTCTTTTTCCTAGGAAATGTTTTTGTTTCTCCAAGTACTAGTGCAATTTTTAATTCACACTCTTCTAAGAGGCTTAGACTATAAACAAGGAATATGGATCCCAAGAAACAATTTTTGAACTGAAAAGCTTTAAGAATGATTACAAACAAGTCTTTCTTACTTTGTTTATTTAAAAAAAAAACAACTGATTTTATTCAGTTTTTAGCTTAACGCCTCCCTAAGTGCGAGGCACTGTTCTATGTGGTGAGAATTTAGTGTTGAATAAATGAAGTTCTGGCCCTCGTGGAGTTTACATTGTATTGTGTGAGACAATTAACTAGCAAACAAGTATATAATATAATTTCAAGTGGTGAGAAGTACTGTAAAGAAAAATAAACTGAAGAAAGAGGAGAGAGAATGATGGGATGGGATGTTGTTTTATGAGGGATAATTACGGAAGGCCTCTCTGAGGGAGTGGCATTTGAGCAGACTTGAATAAAGTGAGAGCATGAACCATGTGAAGACTTTGTGGAAAATTGTTCAGGCAAAGAGAATAGTCCTGATGTAGGAGCAGAAAATGCTTTTTAGGGAAACAGTTCAGGAATCAAATGGCGGCCTATCTTGACCAGTATGAAGAAATGAATTGGTTTGAGATAGCTTATTAGAAAGAAAAGTATGGGAGAACTAAAGAAAGAAAAATGTTAGGAGTAATTTATTTGTATATTCTGTTAATGATTCTAGAAAAATATATTCATTTGTGGGGTAGGAGATGCTGGCAAAACATTCCAGTAATGATTACCACATAGAAGACATATCCAAGAGGCTGGCTGGTTAGCTCAGTTGGTTAGAGCATAACCTTGTAACAACAGCATCAAGGGTTCAGTTCCCTGTATCGTCCATCTGCCAAAAAAATAATAGAATATATGTTCTCTTCCTCTGAGTATTATTTTCTTGGCAGATGGACATGTGCAGTGAACCCAAAGGGTATTTTATCTTCTCTTCAGAGAAGACAGAAATAAGACAACTGATAAAGGCAATCTTGGTTTCAAGAAGTTATCTAAAAATTTTAGTTAATAAAATACTTTACTAGCCAAGATATCTTACTGATATTATATATGACAATTATACAGATACTGTTGGGAGAACACATAGCCTCAGATCTCAAGCGAGCTTGGAGATTACTTCTGTTTCGCTGGGTGCTGTGCAGTAATGCAGAGTTATGCCAGAAATAGCTCTGAGCCACAAGAAGTGAGCACCATTACTTATATTTATCTTTTTGCAAACATTGGTAGGACATTTATAAATAATATCCTCAATCAGAAATAAATGAGTTGTCATCTTGAGAGATGGCAGTTATTATAAAACAAGGAATGTTACCTCTAAAAATGAAATAGTATTAGGAAGCTCTTGTTTTTACACTTCCTCCTTTATGTATGTTCTGTTTGCATTGTTTCTTCCTTGATGTGTCTTTCTGGGACCTCAAACTCATTACCTTTGTCACCTCAGGTCACCCTCAAATTGCTTCTCCTGTTTCTTCTTGTTTCACAACATTGCTAACCACCCAGTCATGCAAAGTGGAGACCTCAGTCATGTTTTCCTTCTTCCTCTCTGCTACTCCCCTCACCAATGCGGTGAGAGCATTCATGTGTGTCCTTAGACTTCATATGTGTTAACTTAAGTTTTTATTATACATGTCATAAGCAAATGCAAAATAGTGTTTTAAGATGCAAACTTACATTGCATAAACAGGGCCTGGAATATCTGTTCCAGTCTTATATATTTGGACTGTAATGATCCTCTCTCAGTGTTTCTGCTCTAAGTGGGTAGGACAGGATGAGCTATGGAGTTAAGGAAAACTTATCATAGATCCAAGAAAGGACTCTAATAATGGTTATGAGAGTAAGAATTTTGTCTGCTTTTCTACTTCTTGTTTTTTCTAAGAGGTCTTGTTGGTGTCTGTCTACAAGAGGGTTCTTAATAGCTAAAGTTTCTCAAAACTTACTTAATCATCAGACCCACCAGTACTTCTTTCACTAGGACCACTGGATGTAAGATTGTTTCTAACTATAGACTTCAGAAGAAATTTAGGAGGAACACATCCTCATTTGACATGCTAGCAAAAATTCTGTAAATAGTAGGTATTCTGATGGGTGGAAGCTCATCAGAATGGAATAAGTGGCGATTATATACGAGGGTACTTCATCAAATAGTTTGTAGAAAAATGGAATTGAAAGATAATGTGAATCTTTCCATGAATTTTTTGAAGACCCCTTTATATAGTTTGCAATTCCTTTTCACTGAAAATTTAATCTAATGGGTTTTTCCCCTATATTTATTTGGACTCTTAGTCTCTGTAACATGAGGAAAATAGAATTTTAGTACAAAATTATCTCCAGCTCCTAAACCATTATTATCTTCCCATTTATAAGAATTTGAATAATTCATAGGATTATTCACATGACTATTCCCTTGATGATCCAATAGTTTGGAATTTCAACTGTCCTAATGAAGACTGCTCTGGATGAGGGTACCTCTGAATGTCTATATTCGTGTTTCTGTTTTGTTCTTTTTTCTCTTCTTTATGTGTAGCCATAATCTTCAGTCTTACTATCAGGTTCACCCAGCATGTTTTCTTATCTTTCCTCTCCAGCTCTACCAATGGAACTCACAATAACTTATCAACAAGAAATATTACCCTTGTATTTTTAACATTTGCTAAGTTGGTGTCAGAAAATCTGAATGTTTGGCATTGAGTGCAGTTTATGATAAATTGTGTTTTTTTCTTTAAATTCAGTTGCTTTGAATGAATTTCCTGATGTCAGTTGTATTTCTCTCTGCCAGTCGTCTGGAAACTCAAATCTGGACTCATAGAGCCACCTTTCTGAACACCACTAAGGCAACAGAAAAAAACAGTTGTTCCTGATTAGAACAGTGATTTCATTTATTCCATTAAACAATAGGAAGACTAGCTTTGAGCTAGGTACATATCATAAACACAAAGGTTCCAAATGGCACCATTACCTTAAAGTCAGTTGATTGGGCAAGTTCTGCAATCTGTCTTGCAGGACATCATAATCATTTCCACCCTCTGCTTATGGGCTCTTTTAACTAGCTTTTGGGGAAAACTTTCCCTAATTCTTTTAGAGCTCCCTTTTGGGGGATATAGCTGCTAGGAGAAGGCAGCAAAGGCCTTGGTGTTGGAGATGACTGGGCCGAGGCAGCTCCTGCACTAGCTGCTGTAGGCGTCTATCCCAGACTGCCCCGTCAGGTTTGTTATCTCTGCCAAAGACTCAGATAAGGGAGATGAGCAAGGTCCACAGGCCAAGAGTCAGGCTTCCTTCTGGGTTCAGCCTTTTTAAACCTCTATTACCATTTTTCCACATGTTACTTCAGGAGGATCTTATTCTGAGGTTGTAAGTCAGGATGAAGCATTTTGAGTGTGAGCTCTGAGGTAAAGGTGGCAGAGTGTGAGATGTCCGTTCGTGTCTTCACAGTGCAGCCACATAGATCTTTTACTCACCCTTTCCAGGAATTGGTCCCAGCTTTAAATGTCTAGAAGCTGAATTTTTCAGAAATACTTCCATGTCTTTAAGATGTATTTCATCCAGGCCAGGTCAGACCTGGCACAAGCCTAGACCCATCAAAAGACAGCATTTCTCTTGTGATGAGTTACTGCTTCTGCTCCCCAGAAGCAGTCCATATTATCTTATTTAACTCTTAAAACAGCCTTGTAAAGTAGTTGGTATTATCCACTATTTTAGAGATAAGGAAAGCCAGGTCCTTACTAACACTTTCCTGGACTGTAGCAAGAATCCTGTAATAAGTATTCCTGTATGAGTGTCTTCTGTCTTCAAGCCATCAGTAGTCTTTCTAAAACACAAATATAATGGTGCTTCTCCCTACTATTCTATGCTTTCCTCCAGTAGTTCCCCTATTGTGTTTTGAATAAAGGCCCTACACCTTAGTATGGCATTGAGGCTTATTAATCTAACTCTTACCCGTACTCACTACATATGTACACCTTAAGCCTTAGACACATTATTTATTGACACTCATGTTAATAGCTAACACTAACTCAAATATTGTGTGCCTACTTTGTATTCTGTGGTAGATGGTAAGTATTCTAAGATGAATAAGCAGAGTACCTACCCTTGGGAAACTTACAGTTTGGTGAAAACATAAGTAATTATGCTACAATATTAGTAGATAATAGATGTATATTATAGGTTTATGAGAACTGGGAATGGGACACTGACTGGGACAGGAGTTATTCCTATTTATGTATCCTGTTTCTCCTACTTTGAATGACATTTTCTGTTTTACCTGATACACTGCTATTGATTCGTGAAGCCAGATGGTAGATGGGTGGGTGGATGGATGGATGGATGGTCAAACATAAAAAGGTGTCATCCTACCATCAAGGAACATTTAATCTACATGTAAATATTCAGAAAGACACTTTCCTTTTGCTTTGATTTTATAAGCTTTCCTCTCAGTTAAGTCATTTTTTGCTTTATGTGAGAGATCCTTTTAAGCACCAAAAGTAATACTGTCAGGTGCATAGTCACTTCCCATTTCTAGAATGGAACTATATTTGTCTGCTCTGAACATTTTTCCTTAAAACATTTAGGAGAAAAAAAAAAAGGCAAAGATAAGATTACTCGTAGATATAAGAATCTGAATGCCAAGCCTGCCTCCGCAATTTACCAGCTCTGAAACTTTGGGTAAGTACCCAAGCCTTCCATATCTCATTTTCCTAACCAGTCTCTCCTTGTGTAAAGTGGGGATAAGAGACCTACACCTCATGTTATTGAGAAAATTAAAAGCAATAATTCATGTAAATTGCTTAAGAATGGCTGACTCTTAGTACTCAGTAACCGATGGTATTATAATTATTCTTTTAATCCTAATATACATGTATCTCCTCAGTCTTTTATTTCTATAAGAAGCTGATGATAAACATTTACATTCTAGCTGTAGTCTTTATACATCACATTTAAGCATTTAAATGTAAGCCAGGACAATTTTGTTAATTCCTGAATCTGGATGATGAAGGCTTAGGACCTCAATTTGTATGTTTTTGAAATTTTTCATGTTACAATTTAAAATCAGAAATGTGTAAATATAAAAGACAGTACAAATATTGTTCTAAATATAGAAATTGGTTAAAGTATACTGCATCATTTCTATCAACTATTATAATTTAACAAAATACTGTTTGTTTCATTTGTTGAAATATTTGTATATATTTTATTAAAGATTGATACAATAAAACACTCCTATACTGGAAAGCTTTGCCTGTCTAAATTTTTTTCAAATGAGTTCCCTAATGCTTGAATATAAATAATAATTTATCTATTTTACTTTTTCTGGAAAATAGATTTCCTTAGATAAGTGATTGGTTCTTAGCCATAAAGCTTCAAAAATGTATGTTTTTTGATGACAGTGTTTATAATTTATTTTTAATTTTTTAATTGTGATAAAATACACATGACATAAAATTTACCATCTTAACCATTTTTAACACTACAGTTCAGTAGTGTTTTTATGTTGTGCAACCATCACCACCATTCATCTCCAGAGCCCTTTTTATTTTGTAAAACTGAAACTCTGTACCCATTAAACAATAACTCCCCCATTTTCTCTCCCCTCAACCCCTAGCAACCACCATTCTACTTTCTGTCTCTATGAACTTCACTACTCTAGGTACCTCATATAAGTGGAATCATACAATATTTATCTTTTTATGACTGCCTTATTTCACTTAGCATAATGCCTTCAAGCTTTGTCCAAGTTGTAGTATAGTCAGAATCTTCTTCCTTTTTAAGACTGAATAATATGCCGTTGTATGTATACACCACATTTTGTTTATCCATTCATCTGTTGCTGAATACTTGGGTTGCTTCTGTGTTTTAGCTACTGTGAATAATGCTGCTGTGAACATGGATGTATGAATATCTCTTAATACCTTGCTTTCAATTCTTTTGGGTATATACTCGGAAGTAGAATTGCTGGATCATATAGTAAATCTATTTTTAATTTTTAGGAGCTGCCATACTGTTTTCCACAGCACAATATCATTTTACATTCTAACCACTGTGTACAGTGGTTCCAATTTCTCCGATCCTCACCAATACCTACTTTCTGTTTTTTTGTTTTGATAGTAAGCCAACCTAATGGGTGTGAGATGATATCTCATTGTGGTTTTGATTTGCATTTCCTTAACAATTAGTGATGTTGAGCATCTTTTCGTGTATTTATTTGGCCATTTGTAGATCTTTGGAGAAATATCCATTCAATTCTTGCTCATTTTTTGAATCAAGTTATTTTTTTGTTGAGTTTTAGGAGTTGTTTATATATTCTGGATATTAATCCCTTATCAGATAGATGATTTGCAAATATTTTCTCCCGTTCCATGGGTTTATAATTCATTTTAAAAAACAAGGTTGACCAAAATAAACTTGAGGGCCTTTTCCAGCTCCATGATTCTGACTTTCCTGCCTTAATACATATGTTTAATGGAACATAATTTGGCCTTTCATTAATGAGTTACTGCTATCGTAGATAGATATTGTTGTTCTGTGATGTTGAAATTTTTAGGGTTTTTAATGCTGGGTGGAGGTTGTCTGCCTCTATATTAGATCGCTCCAGAGAGACATTAGCCTAGTTGCGGCTTTCTAAACTCCCCTTTTGTCATCTTTTTGAAGAGACCTTGAAGCAGCAAGGGTTTATTGTTGACTCAGCTTCTGTTTTCTGTTCACAGTCTCTTTTTGTCTTGTTGTTCTTGAAATGTATCCAAGGATAGAACTGAAGGTTTACAAAGAAACAGGGTGATTCTAGGCCTTTTGCTTAATATCTGTGTGACCTTGGGCAAGTTACTAACCTCTCAGTCTCATTAGTTAAAAAAGATATCAAGAGGATTAAATGAGTTAATACATGTGAAATCTGTAAGAACAGATTATGATATATAGTAAACCCTCAATAAGTGTTAGGTAACATGCTTGGGGTTTGAGAATGGTATAAGAAGTCATTTCATCTTAGGTTTTTGAGTTTTCTTTCTTTTAATTAAAACATTTTATTTCTGGCTGGTCTGGAAATGTAAGATTTGTCTAAAAACTTTGCCTGGTCAGACCTGGCCTACATGTGTTTTGGGGTCCCATCTGGTTTATACCCCTTTTCACTCTCAAACATCCTAGTTTAAATGACACGTTATATGGTCACCTTAGATTTGACAAGAGTGAAGTATAACTATAGTTTTGCATTTCTCTTTCATTATGAATTGTTTTTCATATTCACATTTCTCCCATATTCCTATCCTACTATCCCTATTAATCAGACTAAGGAGAAAACATATTTGAAATCCAAAGTCCAAGTGCCTTTTTTTCTCTGTAGACTAAATTCAGTGTGGAAATAAGTCCCTTCCCCATCCTCATTTCCTAAATCTGTAAGTCATACAGCTTCACCGAATTTTAGAAACTTGTTTCAGCTTCTTTATTTTACAAATGCGGAAACTGAGGCCTATAGAAGTTGAGTGTGACTTGTACCACAGTAAATTAGTGACAGAGAAAGAACTCAATCCCACATATCTTAACTCCCACTGTTCTCTCTACAGCATAAAGCAGTAAAAAGTGATTTTATGGCAAAGATCAGCATTTTGCAGAATGTGTTGTACAAGTTCACTCCTTTAATGCTCTGTGGGACAACAGGGCTCCTTTCGATTATGCTTAATACTTTCTCTTCACGATGCACCTTAGCACTTCAAAGGTGCTAAAAGAATCCTAAAGTAAAGAAATCTATGTGGCTTTGTTTAATCCTGCATTTGCCAAACTGGGAAAACACTTTTGAAAACGCTGGCCTAGGGTTTTTTGTTTTGGTTGGGGGTGGGTGGTGGAGAGTAGAAGTTGACTTTTGCTTTTTAAAAATTTTTTTGTAGATTTGATTATTTTCTATTGCAGTCAACACGATTTTTCCCTTCATTTGGGTCTACTGCCATCACAGAAGCTTATTTTAAGACAATCATATCATCTGATTAGGATTGGTCATGTTGACTATTAACAGAGGGAGCTCCCCAGAATGGTGATTCTAGGAAAAGGATTCATCCCTTTAGGGCCATTTGCAGCCTCTGGGCCTCTCCCAGTCTTATAGGCCCTCTCTTTCCTTTCCTGTCACATTATCCAAAGATTGGATTTCATCCTGTTGTCTGTAGGAGACAGACCAGGCTTCCCTGGAAAGAAAACATCCCTGGAGAGATTAGACTATGACTAATTCTCATTTCCAGCATCCAAAAGCAGTGAATTAGATTAAGAAATAAATGACATAATACTGTGCTCCATTTGGCACAGGGTTTTGGTTACCTGAGAAGCAATTTCCTGAGAATTTTGAGAAGAAAAATGGCTTTAGTACTGGAACTGTACAATCAGGGTTACCTCAAGGATTTGGAACTGTTGGACACAGGGTGGACTAAAAGGTTATATCTGATCCAGGAAATCACCCCTCCCCATTTCTTTCCAAGACTTGTTTATTTTAGTATTAAGGCTCCAGTTGGAGATATGAATGTCAACCAAATCAGTTCATCCTGAAAGAGGTTCCTATTGACTAGGAGCTACCGGGAAGAGATTGTGTCCCTAAATCCCAAAGACACTTTATTTCAAGCCACCTCTCCAGAGTGAAACCCCAGCTGTCCCTGTACTGCTCATTATAGTGGTAAATGGCCAAACATCCTTAGCTCAACCCGCGACTTACCTAGTGCTTGCCATGTGTTCTTGATTCTCCAGCAGGGCTGTTGATGTTTTATAATCTTGTGTGGTTGTTCTAGAATGTCTAATTGTGCTTATCATAAAATTGAGCTTTTTTAAAAAATGCGTTTTTGATATGTTTAAATCTCAAGCAGACAAATGTAACAGTGTCTTGAGTTAAAGCTTATCTTTTTAAGTTGTTTTTCCTTCTCATTGTGGTGGAGAGTATAATGTTTTTATTCTGGATTTTTTATCATTCAGACTTTTTTGAGAAAGGATTGTCTGTGCTGTTTTTTGTTTTAAATGTGAATCTTTAGTGAGTGAGATTAGGATTTCACCTGTAAATGAGGCCACAAATTTGGCTTCCAGGACTCTGTTTCTTTGAAAGAACTACTAAAAATGTCTGATAGAATCTTGAAGCTTCTGTGGAACTTAGCTTGAAAACCAAGATTTGTTAGACTTATTAAGTTTGAACTAAAAATAATTCAGGCACTTAGTTCCTGTTTTACAAAAATTGACAAAATTCCAAATGAATTACCAAAAAAAAGCAGCTTTTTCTACATTTTTAGTATTCAGGAATCGAACTGTGAATGGCTGTAAGCATCAAACTTTTATAAAGGTTTGATTGCTTACTCATCTATTCTAAAATGGACTTTGCTAGACAAATTAATTTTTTGACCATTTTATGTTTACAAAATAGTAAACCTTTAGATTCCTTGTTGTGTAATTGTGTAATTCTTACGGAAGCACTGTCATGTCTCTGGCTTCCCAAAGCCCTTCACACTTTGAGTAGTATTCACTGGTGTGAACTCTGAATGGTAGGGAGGTTAAGTTTCATGTAGGAAATTTGCTTATGTAAGTATAAGTATATAGTAGTTACTGCTACTTTGCATAATATCTATATCTAGTTAGTGAAAAGTTGTCCCAGTTTTATCCTGAATGCTGTAAGTAGATAGTTACATGCTTAGATAAATAAATTTTCATACACACACACACACACACACACACAAAATTGGAAGAAACACAAAGGTTAACAGTGAATTTTCTTAAGCGTGAATTCCTAAGGTTATGCTGTATCAGTAACAGAAATGAAAATAAATTCCAGGAATCTTGACACAGTTCTGTTTTCCAGCAGGTTTTTTTTTTTTTAATAATTTGTGTGTATGTGTTTTTAACTCTATTTGTTAAAACACCTTATCCATCATTATGAGGCTAGATTAACTGCCTACTGATTGGTTTCCTAACAATTCCAGTAATAGATTTTAAATTGTGTCTTCTTAAACCCTTATCCCTTATCCCTTTTAGTTAGATAAATTTTATATATCCAGATGGTATAAAGATTTAAAAGTATTCCTATTAACTCTGTTCTCTCTTAGAGTTTCTTCTCTTTGTGCATATGTCACCTGCTGGCAGCTCTGAGAATTAAGGTTCAGTAGTTTGGAGTTCAGTCTATAATTGTTAAAATAATCTCTTATTGCTACTGCCCTGACCATGTTGAGTATATCAGGTAATAGAAAGCAGTATTTTTATTTTAGGGCTTTATGGGGAGGATAGATAAAAATGTCTGTTTCTCCTTGTGTCTTACAATATTTATAATAAATTCTCTCAAAATTACTATGGAACAGGTAGTCTAAAGATATTTAGTTTTAATTGTCCACCTTTAATTCCCACTGTTTCAGCAAAATGTCCAGTTACACAGATTAAAGATCAATTTAAGCAATTTTATCTTAAAGCAGAAAAACAACAAACCAGTCACTTATGTATCTGCTCTTTGTATGTGTAGTACTGGTACAACTTCTGAAGTGTTTATAATTTGCCTAGAATGTTACGTTATAATGATTGGTGATTGCCTGTAAGGATTTTAAAAAATTGAAACTTTCCTTTTTAGTCCAAATACTTTTCTCTGTGTTTTGAAATGTTCTTCCTGTAACTATATATTTTGTCTGATATGTTACTTTTTACTGTCTTAGAAGTACATAGTTGGTATATTTTGTGTATCAAAATTGCAGCTAACAGGTTCATAATTCAAGCTTTAAAGATTTGTTTACATTTTCTGAAAATTTTACATGTGAGTTTGACAGCATGTCATTTGCAAATGGAAGCACTTTTCAGTAGCTTGCTTTTTTTATGTGTGGTTTGAGATACATTTGAAAAAATGAATAAAATTATTTTTGTTTCATACCAAGAAATGGATGAAAAGAGGCTGCTGGATCCAGGGTTGAAGGTTCATAAAGGCCTCTGGGATGATTCTCTGAAGAACCAGCAGATGGAATGCCTGAGTGACTGAAGAAAATGGGTGCTAATGCATCTAACTATCCTCATTCATGTTCCCCAAGGGTAGGGGGGAATTCACAGGCCCAACAGACTTTCATAGGTAACTTTCAGTTTTTCTAACTTCATTTCTTTTGTGACTGTCAATAGAATTGTGTTTTTGGTGGTCTTTGTGGATGAAAAGAGAATTGATCTGTGGAACAGTTATTATAGATAATAATTCTGCAGTATCTAGATATTTTCCCTAACAAATATAAATCTGGCTTGTATGATTTTTATCCTAAACAAATTGATTATAAAAAGGTACTTCAAAAAGTTCATGTAAAAATGGAATTAAAAGATAATACAAATCTTTCCATGAACCTTTGAAGACCCCTCATAGCTCAATTGATCATTTCTTTGGTTGTCTTCACCATAATTGCCAGTTATCCTAGGTACACTAGGCAAACTAGCAATCTCCATTGATGTGAAAATAGGGAAATACATGTTTCTCATGTCCTGGTCTATTTATTTTGCCCATACAAATGCAGCCTTGGTAGAGTTAGGAAGAAAAAGAAACATTTCACAATTATGTATAAGTAATATTCTTAATTTACAAATCTGCCTACGTCTCATTTCCTACAATTTCATGATTAAGATCTATGATATCTGGTCCTTAACAGCCAGAGAAGCAAAGGCATCTTTTAAAATTTAAACTAATTTGCTCTGTTTCTATTTTTTATTTAATATAAAAATTAGTTATTTGACCTTTTCTTCTTCCTTTATGAAAACAGAAGTCAGTTTTGAGTGGTTCAGGAATGCCTATTTTTAAAATTTTTTAGCATGAAAAATGTTAATGTTGAAAATGAATGTTAAGGAAAAAGAAACAAATTTTCATATGTTTAATTTTCTCCTTAGGGACATCATCCTATTCTCAGCAAGGCTATGGTTGTGAATCAAAATTGTATAGCCTTGACCATGGCCATGAGAAACCACAAGACAAAAAAAAGAGAACTTCTGGCCTTGCCACCCTCAAAAAGAAGTTTATTAAGCGTCGAAAATCTCATAGGTCTGCCGATCACGCCAAGCAGATGCGAGAACTCCTATCTGGGTGGGATGTTAGAGATGTCAATGCATTAGTGGAGGAATATGAGGGAACTTCAGCCTTAAAGGAGCTTTCTCTACAAGCCAGTTTGGCTAGACCGGAAGCCCGGACATTGCAGAAAGATATGGCCGACCTTTATCAGTACAAGTATTGTACTGACGTAGACTTAATATTTCAAGAAACTTGTTTTCCTGTTCATCGTGCCATTTTGGCAGCAAGGTGTCCATTTTTTAAAACACTGCTTTCTTCCTCACCCGAATATGGGGCAGAGATAATAATGGACATCAATACAGCTGGTATTGATATGCCCATGTTTTCTGCTTTGTTACACTACCTTTATACAGGAGAGTTTGGAATGGAGGACTCAAGGTTTCAAAATGTTGATATCCTTGTTCAGCTTAGTGAAGAATTTGGAACACCAAATTCCCTTGATGTAGATATGCGTGGACTCTTTGATTACATGTGTTATTATGATGTCGTCCTTAGTTTTTCTTCAGACGCTGAACTAGTTGAAGCTTTTGGTGGAAATCAGAACTGTTTAGATGAAGAGCTCAAAGCCCACAAGGCTATTATTTCTGCACGGTCCCCATTTTTTCGAAATTTATTACAAAGGAGGATACGGACTGGTGAAGAAATCACGGACCGAACTTTGAGGACTCCCACAAGAATTATATTAGATGAGTCCATTATACCAAAAAAATATGCAAAAGTGATATTACACTGTATGTATACCGACATGGTGGACCTCTCCGTTTTGCACTGTAGCCCCTCTGTGGGGAGTCTCAGTGAAGTTCAGGCTCTCGTTGCAGGGAAGCCAAACATGACCAGGGCAGAAGAAGCCATGGAACTTTACCACATAGCACTATTCTTGGAATTTAACATGCTTGCACAAGGTATGAAATTCTGATTTTTAATTTTGATTTCTAGAATTATTGTATTTGTCTTCCAAATTGAGAACACAACCAGTGCCCTTAATGATTTCAGTGTTTGGGATGTGACAGGGTTGGTTTTTTTGAACCTACAATTATGACATCTGAGGTAGATTGAAGATCAGTATTAATGTGTTTGTTCATTTAATATTAAAATGAAGCATTCAATACTCGTGACTTAAGAGCATTAGATGAGACTTGAGGTTCTTTCTTCCCTAGTGTAAGATGATAGGTGTGGAAATATATAATTATCCACCTACACCCTGTCTCCACCTGAGCTTTGAACTAGCACAGTTTCCCATATTTCAAGGTTAGATTCTCATTTTTACATTCTGTGCCTTGGTGATGCTTAAATGTCTGGAATACAAATAAAAATTCTTTATAAAAATGAAGATAGTTGCATTTGGATACAAATTTATTTGAATCAGACAACTGGGTAGGGCTCTTTATTTAACTTTTAAAGTATTCTGTATTTTATTTTTAGGCTCAACTTGTACATCAAGCAACAGCCAATGGCATGTAAAGCACAGTTAGTGCTAGACTCACGTGCCTTCTTCATTTAATTTAAACTAAAATTTTAAAATTAGGACAGCATGTTTGTGTTTTAGGCAAATGAGTACATGAAAATTATATTAAAAGAAGTATGTATCTGTTGGTAAATGTTAGAATCTTAACATTTCAAAGCTGGAAAGAGACCTTCTGTGAGAGAGTAAAGGGAGTGTGCTGTGTTGACAGAATGTGTATACTTGGCCTTCTGTGGCCATATATTAAAAGAAAACAAGCTGTATAACATGAGCTTACTTGAGAAATTTAATTTAGCTAATGCGTATTAGCTAAAGGAGTATTAGAATTTGCCAATTAGAAGATATTGTTAATGGTTTGGATAAAATAAATGAATTTAAATAAGGAAAGCTAAGCACATTTTTTGAAAATAATAATTGAAAGTAATAATGTATTGTATGGCTAAATGAACCAATTAATAGGGGTTTGGGAAATTAAAAAAATAAAAGCCCCAGCTAAAAAAACAGTGTCAGAAATATAATGGAAAGAGTTACACAGAAGAAGGCATTGATAAACACTAGCGAAAAATGTTGAGATTTCTTTTATGTAGTCTTTTAAAATCTTATTTTACCATTATCTTTTTAGTAATAGACTAGTTTTATTACCACAATCAAAATGTCATTAAAATATTTTCTTTTTGTTTAAAATAAGAACCATTATATTAATAACAGTAGACTATTTAGATGTCAGATTATATGAAAAATGTTATCACAAATAACCAGGCAGCTTGACCTACCATTCATTTATTCTGTAAAACGAAATTTGTCAGAAAATGCTTCTACAGAAAAATTTGAAGCTTACAGCATCACCAAAAAGGTATAATACTCTCTATTTTCTCAAATTGTTTTATAATTTTTGATGTATTTGAATAATTAGAAACCAAAGTGTATTGTGTATACTTTCCTGTTTTAAAAAATGAGAAAGCATTCCTTAATTTAGTTTTTTTTTTTTTTTAAGTTTTGAATGAAAAGTAAAATTGTGAGCCAGCTCTTGGATCTTTGGTGATACTTGATTACTTATCTAGAGTTCTTTCATGTTAATTGAGTTAAATTCTTTTGTCATTTAGCTAGAAATTGTATTTTATTCTGTACCTTTAAAAATATAAAACAGCACTCCTTGCATTACCCTTATCTGGTTACTTAAAACACAGCAACAATATTCCCTTAAATTTGGGTGTACATGCTCTTCTGTTTCCTTTCGTTATTCAACATATAGTTTGGGTTATTTGTGTTTTTTGCGTGTGTGTGCTCCATGTGGGGCATATCTTTCCCTTATACCCATAATGATATTCATAATAGTGTTTATAACATACCATAACTTTAACATAATTCTTACCTCATTTCAATGGGAGGGAGAATATTTGATCATTTGGGGGGGGGGGGATTTTATACTATAAAGCTTAAGAGCCCAGTTTCTGGAACCAGACAGACTGGGTTTGAATCCATCTCTACCATGTCTTAACTTGTTTGACTTTAAACAAGTCACATAACCTCTCTAAGCCCCTGTTTTCTCACTTGTAAAATAAGAATAGTAATCCTATAAGGTAGGATAATGAGGATTAAAGAAAATAATAAGTTAAATGATCTGAGTAGCACCTGGTACACAGTAAGCATTCAGTAAATGTTAGCTGCTAAATGATATCACCACAACATAAATCTTTCTCTACTACATAGTCCTTTCTAAAAATAACCTTTTAAGTTTTAAAAATAATTTATCAATTAAACTTAATACTAAGCATATTTTATAGGTTTTTGCTAGCCAATTATTGATCTTAAGATTTTCTTGTAATTTTATCACTGTAGTGAATTTGTATATACCACTTATCAGACTATTGTTACGTATCTGGCTATTTCTCACTCTTCTATCAGATTTTCTCAGTAGGAATTCTATAAGCTTATTAAGCCTGTAATACACTGAGGCATCTATTGTGTGTAATGAATTAGCATCTCTTTCATGTATCCAGCATAATACTAGTTACATACCATTTTGGAGAGAATCAAGTAAATAGTCATTTTTTGTGTTCCATGATTCAAATAAGGACTCTCAGTTAAGAAATGCTGTGAGAGCAGACTGTTGGGCAACCATGAGGGTAAGACCATACTCATATTGTTCTCACCTGCGTCTTACTATGTCCTGGTGCCTGGGATTAAAGGAAACATAACATATGGTAAGCATACAGTAAATGTTTTGAATCAACGACTGTTAACAAATAGTAACCAAAAGAGAGCAGGGTTGGCTATATCAACATCAAATAAAATAGACTTTAAACCAAAAAAGGTTACAAGAGACAATAAAGTTATATTAATAAAAAGTTCAATACAGGAAGAAAATGTAGCAATTATAAACATTTACATGCCTGATGACAGACCATCAAATACATATGGAGCAAAACCTGACCGAATTGAAAGGTGAAATAGACAGTTCTACAATAATAGTTGGAGACTTCAGTACCCTCTCTCAATAATGACTGGAACAATCAGACAGAGGATAAGTAAAGAAATAGTAATAGGTATTGTTCCTTAATAGTATAAGTAGTAGTAAGCCAACTAGTAGATCTAACAGAGGTATGCAGTCACTTTATCAAACAACAACAGAATATACATTCTTTTCAAGTGCACATGGGACATTTCCCAGGATAGACTATCTGTTAGGCCACAGATTAAGTCTCAGTAGATTATTTAAAATAGGTATCATGCGAAATATCTTCTCCATCCACAACTGGATGAAGTTAGAAATCAATAACAGAGGTAAAACAGGGACATTCAAATTTTTGGAAATTAAACAACACACTGTTAAACAGCCAGTGGATCAAAAAAGACCTCGAAGACATTATGCTACGTGAAATGTCAGTCACAAAAAGACAAATGCTGTGTAATTCCACTTGTATGAAGTAGAGTAGTCAAAATCATAGGGACAGAAAGTAGAAGCTGGAGGCGGTGGGGAATTATTACCTAATGGATGTAGAGCTTCAGTTTGGCAAAATGAAAAAAGTTATAGAGATGGATAACAGTGTTGGTTGCACAACATCGTGAATGTATGAGGGTGTTTCCAAAAGCTCATGGAAAAAATAGAATTAAAAAGATAACACGAATCTTTCCATGAACTTTTTGAAGTACCCTCATATTTAATACCACTGAATTGTATACTTCAAATGATTAAGATGGTAAATTTTGTGTATATTTTACCACAGTTTTTAAAATTGAGGGAAAAAAGTTAAAGCCCGGTTGGAAAAGGAGACAAATTCTATCAGGGGAGGCTGAGACCTTGAGACCAGACACTCTTCAACGTAGAAAAGGTGACTTGATAGCATCAAGAGCATCATAAAAAGAGGCGTTATAGGCAGAGTTGTTTGGCAAGTGGGTAAAAGAGAGGGTTCTTGACCTATACAGAGAATGTATGTTATTTGATAGGCAAGGGCAGGCAGTAGGCAATAATGGGCACTACTTACAGACCTGACATTTTAGGACCAGATTTAACTTCACTTGATTTCCATTTAAACACAGCAGATTGAATATACATTTATTTTTGTTTCCTCCAAAGCTCTTATACTGTAGTAAAGGAATAAAATAAGTGTACATTCTCAAGAACAAAGATACCTTAGAAGAAAACAACAGTGGAAAAAAGGATATTGAAATTTTTGGAAGTTGGAAAGCAGAGAGAGAACTGGTTACTGGAAGAGAGGAGAGGCCTGTAACTCTAGAGGGGGCTATTGAGGATAAGGGAGGCAGTTCACCCCTCAGAACTTTGGGATGGCTGAGGCCAGGTGGTACTGAGGACTCTGGAGAGAAGGGATAAGCATGGTGTAGAACTAAAAAGAGAGATTTGATATTAAGTCTGAATTCTGAGTGATTAGACCCTTTCCCCCACTCTGGAATCCACCTTTGTACCGTATATGGTATTAGAAAGGGATGTGGTTTTGTTTTTCTATGTATAGTGAGCTGAGTATCCTCTATTAGTCTACCCCCCCCCCCATTTTTGGCACCCTTTATTTAAGTTCCCATGTATATACATGGAGTGTATACATGAGCCAGTATTCAGTCTCCTTGTTCCAATGGTCCATTTGTCTGTTCTTGCATTAATACCACTTGCACCCAGGTGGCATACCCTGTCCCACCCCCCTCAGTTCCCCTCTCCATTACCCCTCCCCCAACCAGACACAAGAAACCTGAGATTTTCTAACATTTTCTGAATTTTGCAAAGAGATTGAGCTAGAGATATTCCGGTCTGGAATTAGCTACAGAAGAGGGTGAAGGTAAAACACAAAGTTGAAATCTAGAATTTTGTGAAAACCTACAAACCAGGTGGTGAAAATACACATTCCCTTTACCCCTCTCTAGAACCAGCTAGGCAGATGCAAGACGATATTGGCACTTTGGAAGTATTCCAGAAGTATATATACCTATAGATAACTGATGTTTTGGGATTCCACAGTGAAATTATACTCATTAGTTATACAGTGAAAAAGCAAGCTTGCCTTGCAGTTCTCCAGAGAAGATTGCAGTCAGCAAGCCTGCTTGTGCAGCAGAGCTTTCAAATAGCTGTTTACTGCCTCACTCTTACATATGAAAATTCATCCAAGGATCACTGAACATTTGAGGAAAGCTTCCAAATTGAGACAGAGATCAGAACAAAAAGAGCAAAGTACTGGAAGAAACAGACAATGAAGGGAGTGGAAGAAAACTTCAATAGAATCAAAATGTCCTTGTATAGAAGAACATTTGATGGAATCAATGAGACAGACATAAGATGCTATAAAAGTAAAAACAGGAGCTCTTGGACATAAGGTAGCAGAAATGAAAAATGTAATAGAAGGATTAAAAGGTAAAGCTGAAGAAATCTAGGAAGTAAGCAAATACCAAAGAGATGGACAACAGTGTAGACAAATAAGAAAACGAGAGTATTTATCCAGAAGGTCTACCATCTTTACAAATAGTGGTTTTAGAAATATATACCAGAGAAAAGCTAATAGAAGACAGTATCTGAGGAGTAATATAAGAAATATTGCCAAAACTAAAGGAATTTTCATGTTAAAACCTTCCTTCCTTTTCAGAATGCTAGGGGAAAAGAGACGATTCTAAAATGTTGCAGAGAGGAAAAAATAGGCTCCATACAAAGAAATAGGAATCAGATGGTATTGAACATTTCAATAGCAACAACTGTATACTACAATACAGTGGTGTAGGGCCCTCAGAAAGCTGATGGAAAATTATTTTAAACACAAAATTCTATATTTAACCCACCTGTCAATCAAATGTAAGGCTAAATAGGCATTTTCTAGTCATGCCTCAAAAAACCTACCTCCCTTGCATTCCCATTCAGGAAGCTGCCAAATGATGAGGCAAACCAAGAACAAAGAAGAGTGGGATTCAGAAAATTGGGTCCAACACAGGAAAGAAGCAAAGGGAAATCCTATGTACTAGCTGTGCAGTAGGTCTTAGTGGGCATCCCAGTCTAGACTGGACCAGGAGGGTGAAAGGATCCAGGAAGGGAGTGTCTGGGAAGAAATCAGTGTCTTAAATGTTTGAACATTAAATAGCAAATGACTTTGAAAGGTTTTATGACTCTTTTGTTGCATTTATGAAGAATGAGCCATAGATTCATAAAAAAATGAAGCAAATGGGAAAAGAGGAAGTTATTATTGCCAAGAAAAATTTTAAATTATGTATGAAAGAAAATATAAACCTAGTACACACCTTGGCTCAGCCATAAGCAGTATTTAAATAGTCATCATAATATGAACACTGAGTATTTATGTAATAAAAATTGTAATATAGAGAGATAAATACCAGAAGAAAGAGCTAAAGAATTGAGAGTAGTTGCCTCTGGGAGCAGGACTGGGAGTGAAAGAGATATTGGGTAGAGGGTTTTGTTTTTAGTGTGTTTTGCTACTACTAAACTTTTAAAATTATGAGCATATACTATGGTTACAAAATTAATTTTTTAAATATAAAAAAAAATACAGTTTCAGTACCCAGAACCAGAGAGATCTAGAGATGGTCATAATTATAAAGAACTGGGGAATTTATCATATTTGTGATGACTGTTAACTAAGTTTACAAAGAGCTCTTACTTTTTTTCATTTGGTCATCCTGGCAACCTGAGTGTAGTGAGGCTCAGAGATATTAGTAACTAGCCTTTTCTCAGGCTTGTAAGTGATGAAGTTGTGACTCATGCCAGCTCTTCTGAATTTGGAATTTGGGCATGGAGGGAGAACAGAATAATATGAGAACCAGTTTCCACAGATGAGAGTGGGAGTCTGTGGTCCAGTCATAGGAACAAAATAGAAGACTAGTGATTGAAGCCTCAACTTGGAGACATCTCAGCACTGAGCCTGATTTGTGGCTGAACCACTTGGGGTGGGGGTAATGTGGGCCCAGCCAAAAGGTTGAAAAACTGGGGACAGGACCTGAGTAGGTCACCACTCAGACTTTGCTTCAATATACTTAGCCAGAAAACAGAGGTTATACTGTTTCAGCCATTCTTTCCTGAATAGACAGCATTCCTGTATCTGTTGTTTGACTTTTTTGGCTGCCCAGCATGAGGACCTTCTTCATAGTTTTGGGGAATTCCTTACTGTGTAGGTTTTTATAGAAGGCAGAGCTCACCTCCCAGCAGAAAAGCCTAAAAGGTCAGGTCCTTGCTTCTTCAGCCTTCATTGTGGTTAGGCCTTTATATCACGTGACCTAGGCTTTTTGAATTGCGAGTTAATGGCACAGAAAAGCAGGGACTATAGAGAATTCTTTCTTGAAGGAGGGTGGGGGCAGCAACATCTAGTGGAAATGGGAAGGCCACGGCAGTGGTACCAGTGATGACATTCACCTTTCTGGGACAGAGCAGAAGCTGTAGTGGCCAGGTCTTAGGGCAACTCAGGGTCCTCACTGGGCTTTCACGTGCTAGGGTCTTGACTGCAGCTTTCCTTTGTCCTTGTTTGTTTGCTGAGCCTGATCCCCAGCTTTCCCAGCAATGCTGTGGACTAACAATATCCTTTCAGATAAAATCCTTTTCTCCTTAAGGCAACTAGAGTTGTTTCCAGTATAAGAAGCCTGGCTGATAGCAGTACCTATATTTTAAAAGTCTATTGTATAAAATTCCAAAATAGGTGACTAGATTGAAAGACCCTGGAAAGAAGGACCAGGTGTTGGATCACTTTGACTTTTCACAATGACCTTAGTATACACTGGGTAAACAGCTCTGAAAATACAAGAACACCAGTGAGAATATATTATCAATTTATAATTTTTTGAAGAAAAATCTCTTTAGGAGAACTATAGGTTTTCTCATGAACTTTAACAACTCACGGGCCTACCATACTTGTCATAAATACTGTTGACTTCAGAACAAAATAGCCCAGAATTAATACCAACATCTACATGCAAATTCTAGTGCAGTACCTTTTACTGTAGACTTTAAACTGCAGATTTTATTTTTTCATCTTGATCAAAAATGCATTTTTCAATCTTTGGAATATGAAATTCATTTATAACTTTAGTTCCAAAATGGACTCTGAATGCATTTGCCCATATTTTTAGTCATAATGGATGCGATTATATTTTATTGAATTAAAAATCTAACAGAGAAGCAACTGAAAGCAATGACCTAATTTTTTCCTTTAGCAACTTGGTCAGGTTCCAAGAGTGTGTGGCTTGAAACAAATGCAAAATAGCAAAGACTCACTGTCCCCACTCACTCATCCATTTCTCCCTCTTCCCATCCTCTCCATTGTCCCTATGTTGACACTTCCTTCTGTTTCAGTTCAGTTGAGCTGGCAGTTCATTTTGCTTCTGTCTGTAATTGTTTCCTCTTCAGCAAATCAGTCTGAATGTACTTCCTAGAGAATAATGGAGATAAGCCAAAGACCATTATTAACAGATCAGTAGTAAATGCAGGTTTCAGTTAAATATACAACATAGACGAAGAATTAATCCCAGTTTCATGTGACTCTGAAGTCATATGTCTCTAATCATAATGAAATTTAGCATTTAAAAAATAATTTTTACTCAGAATTATGAGGAGAGTTCTAAAGTATAATATTTAATTGCGTGTTTTATTTTAAAACTTAAAACCGTCCTCATATAGACTAAGAACTCTCCACCTCTGATCCTCTGCTCTCACTTTTGTCTGGAGTATCTTTGCCTTTGATCGCTAAATGTCCAAATTCTACCCTTAACCTTTAAGACCAATCTCACATGGTACTTCCTTTGTTTTGTCTTAGCTATTCCAGCTTAAAAGTACTTTCTGGGTTGGGCGGTTAGCTCAGTTGGTTAGAGCACAATGTTATAGTGCTCGGGTCAAGGGTTCGGATCCCCATACCAGGCAAAACAAAAAAAAAGTATTTTCTATGTCCTGAAAACTTCTAAAACACATCTTTTATTTTTCTTAGATTTTTATGTTTTCTAGCTTATTCTGGAATTACCTATGTACCTGTCTCATTTTCTCTATCACTTAGTGTATTATATGCTCTCTAAAGACATTATTGAAATCTTGATCATCTTCCAATCACTCAAAGAATGTAGCACGGTGCTTTTCTCTTCTTAGACTCTCAGTTATATATTTTGAATTATTTTTAATACCTATGAAAACTGAATATCCTTTTCTTTAAAAAAAAGGGCGGGGTTGTAATAAATGTTTAACTCTAGAAGTTGCAAACAAATTGGAAACACTTAACCCCGATCTAGGAGATAAATATGAAGTATTATTTATAAAAGTTTAGATATGATCTAAATGGTGTATAATTCTCTACCATTTAACTCATGGTTTTCAGTCACATGTCAAATAAAATTGTCTCATCAACTGTTACTTGTTGGTCCATTGATAGGAAATAGAATATCAGTTGAATTTAACATATTCTTGAAAGCTAATCAAGGCTCTTCATGTTTTGAAGCCAAAAAGGTTTAATCCAAGGACAATCTTTCCTTTTATAATTCTTTGGTCTAATGTATAATTTAGATCAAAGAACTAATTATGTGTCAAATTTAATAATACAAGTTTATTTACAGTTATGAGAATTTCTAATTCATGATAAATTATATAATTCAGAATATTAAAGTAACTTGGAAATTCTTATTCTGAATTAAGAATCTTTTTACCACTTTCCTGTTTGATTTATTAAGGGAAAATAAAATTATAAGGATTTGTTTTTTGTCTATTGAAATTGGAATGTTTATTTACTTTTATTTGTATACTTAAAAGACAATGAATGTAAATGAATATTATGGCTTGTTATATGACTTTTTAAGTGTGAATCTTTATTAAGCACTTTGTAGCCATAGCAAGAAGTGTTATTTCTAAAATATATACAGTTCATTTGCAGTAGTCTTCTCAGTTGGAATGTTTTCTATTTCTTTTTATTTAAAATTATGCAGAGTTTAATTAGAAGCCTTCTTTCAACAATATGCAAAACCTTTTATCTGTGATAATGAAATTCCAAGAATGGGTGAAGGGAAAAGGTGTAATAGCAGAAGACTTGTAAACTTCTGGTATCACAGATTGTCTTGAATTGTTGAGATATCTGTTCTTCACTACACCTTGCATTTATCACCATATATATGACTTTCAAAGTAGGGTAGAATAGTTAATTAACATCAATTGGTCAGAAGTTTTGATGTTAGTAGGCCTAAAATAAGACACAGAGTCATTTTTTTAAATTTCAGGTTAGCATTCATTGAGCATCATTGTTATGCAAGATGCTATACCAAGGGAGAAGAGAATTAAAACAGTTTTTGAATGCCACTGTGTACCTAGTTTCATGACAGGCACTTCATATACGTTGTTTCATTTCATCCTCACAACCTTTGAAGCTTGAAGTTTCCCATTTGTGCAGAAAGGTTGAGAAAAATAACAGTGCTCCAATGGTATTTTGTAAATGTGAACTTTGAAGTTAGATCTGTGTTCCAGTCCTCGCTCTGCCACATACTAGCCATTTAAATTCTGTCTGGGTTCTTCAACTTGAGCTCATTTCCTCTCTTCATAGATGTGCAGGCACCAAGCACTTTACCTGGCTCACAGTTGGGAGGGCCCTAACATATGTTTTAAAAACCGAATTATGTTAGGTCTTCAGTAGAAATTTTCTAAGGGTAAGAATTAGTTTCCTTACACATCATTTGACAGCACAGTTCCAAGTTTCCAAAGTCTAAAAAAATTACCTGGCTCATTTTAAACAATAATGCATATATCACATTTAGCGTCAGCACTCATATGACTACAGTTGCAGGAGACATTCAACATTAGATGATAAAACAGCTCATAAAAAATGATCCATAGAGCTTTCTCATGGTGGTGGGCTGTTTGGTTTAAACTCCCATTCTACTATAGTTTGATTCAGTTATAGTCCCTTTTTCTCTTAGAAATACTAAGAAAAATGGCTGAATTGGCACCTTGTTCTAAAGCCCCGACTTATTTTTATTTTTCTGACTCTACCATAATCAAGTTTTAACTAATGTTCTTACGCCTTCCACTTCCAAGGAGTACAAAAACTAATGGAGTCCAAGATGTAGGTTACTAGTATAAGGAAAACAGGATTGAAGTTGGGCATTAGTGACTGGGGAGGGAAAATGACAGAAGGACCGAAGAACCTCTGCATTGTACAAATGTTCTGGCTTTTCAAACTCAGAATTGAGATGGAGAGTTGAAGTTACTGCCTTAAAACCAAGCATTGCTCTTTATCTCCTAAAAAAACATATCCAGAGGAGAAGAACTCTGAACAGGCACAAGCATTCTGTCTACTTCTGGTTTTGGAAATGGCTGGAAGAAATTTATTCCAAGAATTAAGATAGGTTAGTAGTATATTATTTGGCTGTTATTGTGTGAAGGACACTGTGCTAAGTTCTTTTCCTGGAATACTTCAGTTAATCTTTACAGCTGCTATCATTCTTCCCATTTTAGAGATGAGGAAACAAATGCTTAAATTGTTGCCTCCCCAAGGCTACTTCTGCAGATCAGAAGATGGACTTCAAAACAAGAATTTCCTGAGCACCTGCTCTACATTCAGTAGGCAAGCTTCTTATATACATACTTTGCACTTAGATAGTATGTTTGGTAACATTCATAAATAAACCATGCCCTGTAACAACTCTCTGCCAAAACTTTAAATTTGAATTAATTCATTTCAAAAGCAGTTCATGCTCATGTTGACAAAAGGGAATGGTATAGAAATACCCATAAAGTATATTTTCACCAACTACCACTCCTCTCCCAAATCCTTACCGGTGACATACTGTGAACAGTTTGATGTGTCTCCTTACAGATCTTTATATATGCATGAATATGTGTGTATGTTTATTTCATGTGCATATCTTGTTCTTTTGTAGTATAAATAGCATCACACTGTACATGTTACTCTTTGTCTTGCTTTTTTCATGCTTAAACTTTGGAAAAATTTTTATATCAGTACACATGGAGTTACTTTATTTTTAATAACTGCATGTTTTTTAAGTTACTTTCTAAAAATGCAAGTAATAGATGGTCTAATTGTCACATTTTCAGGTAATACAAATAATACAAAAGGTGTTTAAGAACACTTGCAGTCTCACTCCCCAGTGGTAACTACTGTTTTTAAAAAATGCCTTTTTATAAATATCTCTGAAGGATTGAATCTGTTTGGAGTATATTTATGGAACTACTAAAACATTCAGTGAATATAAACTGGCCAGAAATTGCTTGGCTTCAACCATTTTTTCATATATTTTGGTGGGGAAAAAAAAAGTCTCTTATAAATTAACATGGGCTAGCCTCACTATTAAATATGTCTCCATAAAGGGAATGTCTTTGATATATTAAAAGACTTTGAGCTCTGTTGTGGTTCTTTACAATAAAACATTTTTATACATAAATACATGCCATACTTAATATTGACATGTTTGTAAAACTTCTGATAAATGTTTTACATGTCATGGCATTTGAAGGTGAAATAGCCACACATCTAAAAGTAGTGCCAGAAAACTGAAAATATATTTGCCCACTTAAAAGTCTTTGTTTCTAACCATATTCTTGTTCAACCGTAATAGAGTTAGGCCTCCTCCAAAGTGGCTTGGTTTTAATATTAGGTATCCACTGTCAGTGTTCCTTCCTAATTGAAGTTTACATTAAAGAACGATGCTGAATTTTGAAACTGTGATTCACTGAAATAATTCTAGAAAATACATGGGCATCATATTGTTTTTCTAAATCTGTTAGCATCTAAGCATGTATCTAGTTATGAGAGGTTCAGAAATTTTTCTGAACTGTGTGATTAAATAGTTTGTTAATCTTTGTTTATTCCTCATCTTAAACTATAGTTAGATAGTTTTTTATTTATTGTAAACAATAAAAATATTAAGTATCTAAAGTCTTCAGTGGTGCGAACACCACTCCTCAACTACATTTTGATGTCAATTTTTTAGAAGTACTGGATTAAATAGAAGTAGATTGATACAGTGTTGTAAATCTGAACATTGTAATAGGTCTGCTGGCTGATTATTCAAGCAAATAAAAGAAAAAATAAGGCATTATTTGGGTGACAGAGATATATCCTGTCAATTCAAATAGGCCCCTTGGTATAGAATTAGCAGTTTGACTCCTACACTTTATTTTGCAAACACTTTTTGAGCTCTTACTATATGCCAGGCTCTGAAATTAAAGTAATGAATATGATAGTCCAGTGGTGAGCACCGATAGGCAGTTACAATGTAAGTGCCCTCATAGAGCAAAGCACTAGATGCTGGGGCTGGGAGCACACAAAGGAGAAAGAGGTGTGGGGAGTGGAGATGGGGAGACGTTATGAAGAACACCACAGAGAAGTGAGACCTGGAGAATGAAGGAGTTAAATAAAGATTGGAGGTAAAAGGAAATATATCAGGCAGAAGGAACTGCAGGAGTGAAAGCAACGCCCTTCTGGAGGAGGATGGGTTTGCAAAGATAAGAGAGGTATGGCAAGAAGTGAGGCTACAGAGGCAAGCAGGGCTGTGTAATAAAGAACTTGTGTACCACGCTGAGACAGTGGGCTCTACCCTGACTGTAGCAAGTCCTGCAGCCTGTTTACATCTGCATTTTCTGAAAGCTCTTTTTGTCTGCAGCATGCAGAGACCATAAGAAATGTTGTAGAAATAGTGGGGTTTTCTAACATACATTCTGTAAGCAGATAAAATCTATAAGTTATAGAACAAAATTACTTATTTTTAAAAAGTTTTGTACTGTATTCATTTTTCAGGAGAATTTATTGAGCACCTGTTCTTTGTCAGGCACTGTGCTAAGCATTTTACTCACATTATCCAGGTATTACCTCCATTTAAAGATAAACTGAAGCTTGAAAATATTGTAAACTTACCCAGGGTTACAGCTAGGAAGTGTTAAGGCCAAGATCTGAATCCTGGTCCTTCTGACTCCAGAGCTACTCTTTCCTATTTGGGAGAAGAGGGAATATGATCTCTGAGAAGAAATCATTTGTGAGGTGCGTTGTTTTAAAGGGAACATGTGATCATATGTAAAAGGTAAACCAACCAGTAGATATCAGAAAGTTTTCTGAAAAGCTTAATTACATGGCTCTACAGCAAAAGCTTTGGATTTTTTTCTTTTATTATTGTAATGGAATTGAGGATATCAATTTATGGTTTGTCACTAGTGGGATAATGGGTTAAGGATAGTAAACCAGTTATTGGTATAAATGGATATCTTTTGCTTTTAGATAAAAAGGTAAAAATTTCTGAAGTTTTCAAATACTGAGTACTAGGATTGTTTTTTAATATTTTAGCGCATTTGTAAGAGGGAAGTGCACTAATACATTTAGGTTGTCGCTGACTATTTCTGTTCCTTTTATAGATCTTTGAGTTGCTCTGCTCTCTTGTGACCACACTCCCTTCCTACCCTCTCGCAGATCCCACGCTTGCTTTTGAACTAGAATACACCAGTATAGTGGGTAACGTTACCAAGGAACATTGGTGATAGTAATAGCTGTCATTCATTTAGTGTTTAAGTTAAACAATGTACTGCGTGCTATATGTTTATTATCTTCTTCAATCTGCAAAATAGCCCCATGAAGTAGATGGTATTATTCACATTTTTTAAGTGAGGAAACAGGTAAAAAGTTCACACATCACACAGCTAAAGAGAATTGAAATTAGGTCTCTAGCCAATCCAACTCTAGAGGTATATCCTGCATTTCCCTTCCAGCAAGATGCCTGCACATAAGAACATGTTCAGTTTCAGGGAGTCCGGGCATCTGGTAATCCCAGAGTTAGGTCCCCCTGCGTTGTAGTATAGGAGAGGATTATGTGTGGTGTCTGTGTCCAGAGAACTGACATCCCCATGAATGCTTTTCCCTTTCCTTATGTTGTTCTCACTTACCCTCAAAACACTTGTGAACATTTAAAATGCCATAGTAGAGAACATTAATTTATAATGTTGGGCTGGCTGTTTAGGTCCGTTGGTTAGAACATGATGCTTGTAACACCAAGGTCCAGAGTTTGAACCTTGTAATGGCTAGCTGCCAAAAAAAGGAAAAAAAATTTATAAAGTAAACATAGAAGAAATATTGATCTATATTCAGTTAAGTATCTTAAATGTTCTTAAACTTAATCCTCTGAGTGTGTTTCATGTCTTAAAAAGAAATGTGAAATCTATTATCACTTGTCTGTGTGCTTTAACCTCCTCCTTTACTAAGTTACTAAAGTTATTTCCTAGAAGTTTTCAGCTTCTTTCCCATCTTTCTCTCTCTGCTTTTCCCTCTAACACAACTTGGCTAAAGCTGTTAGAATAAAGAATACAAGCACTCAGTGTCCATTTTCACACACAAGCGGCATAAATTTTAGTGATGGCCTCTTTCCCATCAGAAAGGAGTAATGTTCTCAGAGTAGAGAACCTTCTCATTTCCTTTCCAATATTCACTTGAGTTTTGTGTTCAGTGATTTTTTTTTCTTTCTTCTTCTTTTTTTTTTTTTTTTTTTTTTACTTAGCACTGAGGGAAGGAACTTCTGGCAGCTTCCATAGCCTGGTGGTGGTATTTAATTTTTTGAATAATTAATACATTCACATAGAACAAAATTCAGAAGATACAAAGGGATATTCAACAGAGTCTCTCCTGCCCTTCCAACTTTAACTCCCAGCCAGTCAGTTCCCCTCAACAGAAGCAACCAGTGTTACCAGTTTCATGTATGTCCTTCCAGATAGACAATTCAGAGGTTGTCTCAGAACATGACTTTTAAAATATATTGGAAGAGATTATAAAAAGATATTTAGATTAGATCTGTAATATTAGGAATGATTTCTGGCATTTAGCTATTGCAAGAAAATCTTGTAAGACTACTAAAAGGCACAGAAATTTGAAAGATATACTGCCATGTGGGTAAACATGTTACACTTTAAGACTATACCTCTATATTATGCCTCTCTATCGAAAAAGGACAACCAAGTTTCAAACATTAGCTGTAAGAGTATGAGAAATGAAACCCAGAAAAGCCCAGTGTACTTTTTAAACATTTTTTTGCCAAACTATGATGCATCTTTACCTAAAATGTTGATTGCATTCTTAATGCTCTTCATGGAAGTAAAGTTAGATGTGTTCTGAGAAAAGACAGCTGGAGCAGATCAAAGGCATGGGGCTACTAAGGACAGATTAAAGTGATTAGGATCGTCAGTCTGTCAGAAAGTGTATTGTTAAGGTGGTCATAAGCACTGTGACAAGAAGACCCTAAGGTGACCCTTAATGATCCCCATTTTCTGATATTTCCAAACTAATGTTATTCCCTCTCCTTAAGTGTGGGTATGGGGCTGGCCTGTGGCTCACTCGGGAGAGTGCGGTGCTGATAACACCAAGGCCCCGGGTTCGGATCCCATATATGGATGGTCGGTTCGCTCACTGGCTGAGTGTGGTGCTGACAACACCAAGTCAAGGGTTAAGATCCCCTTACCGGTCATCTTTTAAAAAAAAAAAAAAGTGTGGGTATGACCTATGACTTGTTTCTAAACCGTATGTCAAAGATGATGGGATGTCATTCCCATGATTATGTTGTCATACAGGACTCCAGCTTGGTAGCAGACTTGTACTGGAGACTTTTTTCCTTTGCAACTCTGAAGAAGTAAGCTGCTGTGTTGCGAAATGGCCTGGTGAGAGGACCACATAGCAAGAACTGGGTATGACACCCAGCCAACAGCCGTCAAGAAGCTGGGACCTTAGTCATACAGCCACAAAGAAGTGAATTCTGCCAGCAACCTGAATGAGCTTTGAGGCAAATTCTTTTCCATTTGAACCTTCAGATGAGAAGAAAAGCCCAGTTGCCACCTTAACTGCATGCTTATGAAACCCTGACTGAAGACCCAGCTTACACAGGCCCAGACTCCTGACTCACAGAAGATAGAAGACGATAAATGTTTGTTTTAACCCACTAAGTTTGTGATAATGTTACACAGCAATAGAAAACTAATACATTATTTAACCTTCTGATGTTATTTTCTTACGTCAGAACAGTTTAATTTCTAACAATTTCATCGGCTTTGACTTAATAATTAGGAGAAAACTGAAATTTGATGAAATATTTAAGACAAGTACTTTGTTTTGTAGAGCAAATTTGATGACCTCATTTCTATGAGAATAGGTTCAAACTATTTGAAACACTCTGAGTGACAAATCTATAATGTTGATGGGTTACAGGCAACTAGAATTTGTGAAGAAACCTAGATTGTATTCTTGAGTATTCTTTTTCTCCAACAAGCCATTTTTTTAAACTACATACTCTGTTTATGATTACTTTTACCCTCAACAATCACCACACACATTCCCTCTACATGGAATACTGATGTTGTGTTTTTTTCCATTCCCTTAAAGACATATTTTCGATGTCACCTCAACTAGAAAGCCATCACTTGCCATTTTTACCTCACCTGAGAATTCAGGTGGCCCCCCTACTGTGTACCATAGCCTTCTGTACACTCCTCAATAGAGTTGAGATCACCTACTTCATTTTCCACCTCTCCTAGTAGATGCTTGCTCCTTAAGATCAAGAGCTATATCACTATCCCCACCATCTAGTACAGAGACTGGCATACAACTCAATAAATACATTAAAAAATGAAAATCTAGAAAGGTAATTGGAATCCAGGGCTGGATGGCCCTTTGGTTTGACCAAAATCCAAGAGTGACAATTAAATATAACAATTATTTCCTGTAGGCCAATGTCAAGACTGGAGATTTTGTCTTTGCTCTGTCTTAGCCTGGGTTCCCTGAAGAAAATAAGGCTTAAGGATAAGGACTTGTGTGCAGATAATTTATTTTGGGAAGTACTTCCGCAGGATAGGAGTGGGAGACTGGGAAGAGTAAAGTGGAACAAGAGTGAGCCAATACAAGTATGTGTTCTGATGTGTTCTGAGCTGATCACTGCTATGGACACCTGGGCTTAATCCTGCTGGAACACTCTGACAAGCCACGTGAATACACTTCAGAATTGTTCACATGAGGGAAGAAAGGGGAGAACATTTATCCAGGAGCTTCCAATCCCCTCATTGTAAAAGTGTTTCCCATGGGGTGTTCACTCCCTTGCATCTCATGATTTGCAGATTCCCAGAGGTGCCTACTCCCAGGTGTCAGAATTTCCAAAGCAAAAAACAAGAGTTTCTGACTTTCAGAGAGTAATGGCTACTGCACCACCTTTGCCGTCCAAAACCAATGGTACGTACATCTGAGACGAGGTGCTGTCATGTTATGCCTTTGAAACTAGATTGCTACAGTGAAAGGCAGAGAGGATGTGAGGTGGGCACAAGAGTTGCTTAATTCAGTCTACTTCTTGCATCACTCAGGTCAGTTTGTATGCTCCATTAAATCTGATTCATCACAGAGTCTTCAAGGTGGTGGCCAGCCGCACATTGACAAAGACTTAATTCAGGCAAGATGGGGATAGCCATAGTCCAGCTGCTGCAGTGGGCTGGAAGCTCTAACTGATGTTCTCATCATAACTTTATCAGAGTTCAGTCAAGAAATCTGAGCAACTCTGACTTACATGTTAAGAGAATTATAGGAATTGGACCCTATACAATTGTGGGAGGAACTGGAAAAGTGAAGGTCTGAAAGAGAGAATAAAAGGATCCAGAGGAGTTATCAGCCAGTCAGCCTGAGAAACCAAGCACATCCATCCACCAGGTGGGACCACGCAGGGGGAGCTCATGGAGAATGAGTTTTGTGTCTGTGGATCTGCAGCCACGCGTCTGGTGGTAGGCATGGGGCCAGTGTTGTTCAGGGCTACCTTTAGGTGGAAGAGCTGGATACAAGCAGAGTGTAAGCAAGGGCAAGCTAGGACTCATTGGTACCTCTGCATCTACCTGTCCCCACATCTGGCTACAATGACTTTTAGAGAGTAATGGCTGCTTCCTCACTTCTGCCTTCCAAATCTCACATATTTCTCTTTTAGCCAACTCTAACTTGGAACCATAAAGGGGTGGAGATTTTGGAAAAGTTCTAGGTTAAGCAAGTTGAAACAGTACAAATCAGGACAATCTCCTTCTTCCCTCATCCAGCCTAGATTTTCATGACCCTTTGCCAATACTTAGCAGGTCTAGGCAGCCTTCTGGATGGGGTAGCCCAGACTTTCATTCCAGAGGTATCTGAGCTCTTAGTTTCTTTATCCATAGTTGCTACAATTGTCAGGTTTCTGTTATCACTGGGAGAAAAAGAAGCACCAGAAGATGACTCAGTGAATCCCTTAGGTTCTGAATGAACTCCTTCCTGTTCCTGTTGTATCACCACAAACCTAGCACCCTGGTCCAACATACTCAAGATCCACTCCCACAAGTGTACCTCCAGGACCTGCCAGTACGTATAACCAGGTCCTGCAATCCTTTGGGTGTGTACACTCTTTCCCCTCAGGATAGGGACTGTATTTTCTCGCCCAGACTGTGCTATAAACCTGATCCTGATTATTGGTTTGGAGGTGGTGAGAGGAGGCAGGGGCAGATCTTGAAGACAGGCATTATCTTTTCAGAAATCTTCAGGGTCTCCAGACAAGGCAAGGCTGCTGCTCTCTCTAGCAAGGGTTTGGGGAGCTGTTTCTCCCTGCCTAGAAAATTTAGGTGAATCTTAGGGTTTAACATTCTCAACTCATCTACCCACATATCCCCATTCCAGGTTTATGTGTCCAAGTGTTCCTGTCCAGACCCAGATTTTATCATAGGAGATCTGTTGAGGCTTTTATTCAAGTCTTCTTTGGAGCTCTGATATCCTTAAAATTAAATCTTGAACCTGAATTTTGGTAGTCTGCCCTGCAGCTACAGAGGAAATAGGGTCTCTTTAAACACTAATCTGGAAGTCTTCAGACATTGAAGAATGCCTAGATTTAAGAATTGGCTAACCTGAGCCTGTCATTTTCCTATTTCATGGTTTCTAAAACTGTTGACTGAAGCCAGCCAATATCAGGGCCTTATAGTTATTAGTGTTCCCATTTCATTCAAGTGCCACCACTACTGCCAAGCTAATACATCACCTGCCCTTTACACCTCATTTTAATCTGCTGCTGCATGCAAGTATTATCACAACCCCCACTTACCAGTAGGAATGGGGGAGGGGTATCCTCTTTATCCTCTGAGCAATGAATGATCTAGTTCTAGAATTTCATTTAAGAATCTTGTTTCCTAGAGCAATTTCTGTCACTAGCTATCTTTGTCTAGATGTCTCTTCCCATTCCCCACATCTCTGCTGAAAGCACAGCCCAAAATAAAGGCTTGTGTGTAGGTTTTTTATTTGGTAAGTAACCCCCTGAACAGGAGTGGGGAAAGGACTGGGAAGGAGGAAGAGCAGTACAGAAGTGGTAATTTAAAACACTGAGGTTCCAGATTGGAAAAGATGTAGTTAAACTGTGCCTCCTTGCAGATGATGTGATACTATATATAGAAAAACTTAAAGACTATCAAAAAACCCCTAGAGCTGGTTAATAATTTCAGTAACGTTGCAGGATACAAAATAAATGCCCCCAAATCAGTTGCATTTATATTCTCCAATAATGAACTAACAGAAAGAGAAATCAAGAAAGTAAGCCCGGGCCAAGCCAGTGGTGCACTTGGGAGAGTGCGGCGCTAGGAGCGTGGCAACGCTCCCGCCGCAGGTTCGGATCCTATATAGGAATGGCCGGTGCACTCACTGGCTGAGTGCCTGTCACGAAAAAGACAAAAAAAAAAAAAAAAAGAAAGTAAGCCCATTTACAACAATCACGAAAAAAATAAAATACCTAGGAATCAATTTAACCAAGGAGGTGAGGGCCAAGCCCGTGGCGCACTCGGGAGAGTGCTGCACTGGGAGCACGGCGCCGCTCCCGCCACGGGTTCGGATCCTATATAGGAATGGCCGGTGTACTCACTCGCTGAGTGCCGGTCACAAAAAAGACAAAAAATAAAAATAAAAATAATAATAAAAAAATAACCAAGGAGGTGAAAGATCTCTACAATGAGAACTAAAAACCACTGTTGAAAGAAATTAAAGAAGACACAAAAAGATGGAAAGACATACCATGCTCTTGGATTGGAATAATGAACATTGTCTATACTACCCAAAGGGATCTACAGATTCAATGCAATCCCCATCAAAATACCAATGACCTTCTTCACAGAAATGGAAAAAAACATCTTAACATTCATATGGAACAACAAAAGACCCCGAATAGCCAAAGTAATCCTGAGCAAAAAAAATAAAGCCAGAGGCATAACACTACCTGACTTCAAATTATACTGCAAAGCTATAGTAACCAAAAGGACATGGTACTGGCATGAAAATAGACACTCAGACCAGTGGAGCAGAATAGAGTCCAGAAACTACCCCTCAGGCTTACAGCCATCTGATATTTGACAAAGGCAACAAAAACCTACATTGGGGAAAAGACTGCATCTTCAAGAAGTGGTGCTGGGGAAATTGGATATCCATATGCAGAAGAATGAAACTAGAGATGCCTCTCTCACCGTATACTAAAATCGATTCAAAATGGATTAAAGACTTAAGACCTGAAACTAAAATTACTAAAGGAAAATATAGGTGAAACACTTCAGGAAGTAGTCTAGGCACAGACTTTATGAACATGAGCCCAAAAGCACAGGCAACAAAAGAAAAAAATAAACAAATGGGACTATATCAAACTAAAAAGCTTCTGCAGAGCAAAGGAAACAATCAACAGAGTGAACCAACAGCCTACAGAGTGGGAGGAAATTTTTGCTAACTATGCATCCGACAAGGGATTAATAACCTTAATATATAAGGAACTCAAGCAATTATACAGTAAAAAAAAACCAATTAAAAAATGGGCAAAGGAGCTGAATAGACATTTTTCAAAGGAAGGCATACAAATGGCCAACAGATACAGGAAAAAATGCTCAACATCACTAGTCATCAGGGAAATGAAAATTAAAACCATACTGAGACTGTCTATAATCATGCCTTTAGACTAGCTATAATCAAAAGGACAGAGAATAACAAATGCTGGCAAGGCTGTGGAGAGAAGGGAATGCTCCTACACTGTTGGTGGGACTGTAAATTAGTACAACCACTATGGAAAACAATACAGAGGTTTCTCAGACAACTACAGATCTTCCATACGATCCATCAATCCCACTTCTGGGTATATACCCAAAGGAATGAAAATCATCATGTCTAAGGGATACCTGCACTCCCATGTTCATCACAGCTCTATTTACAGTAGCCAAGAGATGGAACCAACCTAAATGTCCATCGATGGATGATTGGAAAAGGAAACTGGTATATATACACCATGGAATACTACTATGCCATAAAAAAGAATGAAATTCTCTTATTTGCAACAACATGGATGAGCTTGGAGAAACTTACGCTGAGTGAAACAAGCAAAGCACAGAGGGATAAATGCCACATGTACTCACTCATATGTGGGAGCTAAGAGAAAGAAGGAAGGAAAGAAAGACCACAGTAGTGTGTTGGACTTAAAAAGGGAGAGAGCACACCTAGGGATACAAAGTGGAGTGGGGGAAAGGGGGATGGGGAGAGAGGTCAGGGATAATTGGGTGGGGGACATGGGGTATAATCGCAATTTGTGGTAGTGGGCATGCTGCTAGTATGGATCTGGCCATCGCATCTTGGGCACAAGTGGTGACAATCAGCTTTGTATCTCATGAATATTCATAACCAATAAAAAGAAGTAAAGTAAAAATAAAACACTGAGGTACAGATTGACTTGTTTTCTAGCCCATATGTCTGACTCTCATTTTCTGCCTTGGATCTGTAGTTCTTGGTTGCCTTTTTAAAAGAGAGAGATCGGGCTGGCCAGTTAGTTCAGATGTTCGAATCTCCATACCGGTCAGCTGTCAAGAAAATAAAAATTAAAAATAAATAAAAGAGAGAGAGATGTAGGGATGATGTGTTTTAGAAAACTTAAACCTTTCAACAGTATACTCAGTGTGGATTGAAATACTGGAGGGAGGGAGACAGTAGGAAGCTTTTCAGTAATTGATACGTGAGGTGCTGAGGGTTTGAGCAAAGGTGGTGTCAGTGAGAATGGAAAATGAAGAGACTGACGAAGAGTATTTAACAAAGAGTCAGTAGTAGGACACATGAACTGCTTAGATATCGAGGTCAAAGGAGGACGTGTAGGCACGGTAGAAATTTAAGATTTCTAGCCTAGAAAAAGGGTAGTATATAGGCACATTGGCTCCCCAGTATTCAGCGTAATCCTCAGAATTCTGATGGATTATATCAGCCTACGTATGAGGTAATGAGACTCACTGAGGGTGTGTGTTAGTAAGTGAGAGAGTCAAAATTAGTGATGCAAGTACTGGAATTCAAAGCCCGTGCTCTTTCTACTACTTCCCAGCACCCTCACTCCCCTCTTGTTTCATAATTCCTATCCTCAGGATTCAGAATTAGTCATGTACAGGCTAGTAGGAAAGTACTGAAGCAACACTTCTCTTAAGCCATTTGCACTTTAAGTCTTATTTCTGACTGGTGCCACTGAAGATTTACCATGCCAAGTCTAAAGCCAGCCTTGCTCTAAACTTGTGGTACTGTTTTCTGTTGCATGGCAAGCTATAATCTCCCTCTACAGCGCCTTTCTTTCCTTCCCCTTGCCTGTTGCTTTTTCTTCTTTCCACCCCAATTCCAGTATGAAACTCTGAATCTGGAAGCTGCTTATACATTTCCCGATGGACATGAGCCAGTGAAAAGGTTTCCCAGTGGTACTGGTGAAACAAGTAGGAGGGCACACCTAGGAATTACGAAGAGTACAAGGGGAGGGATAAAGACAGATTCTGAAAGTGTATTCAGGAAAGCTGTAAATGTTGGGCTTATTTTAGTTAACAGAGGAATGAACATGAAGAGGAGAAAAACAAAAATTTTAATAATAGAAACAGAAAGTGATCTCGGTTTTTTTTTTTTTTTTTTTTTTTTTTTAAAGGTGACCGGTAAGGGGATCTTAACCCTTGACTTTGTATTGTCAGCACCACGCTCTCCAAGTGAGCTAACTGACCATCCCTATATAGGGATCCGAACCTGTGGCCTTGGTGTTAGCAGCACCACACTCTCCCAAGTGAGCCACGGACCGGCCCTAGAAAGTGATCTTATTTAACATGCAGCAGTAGCAGTCATTTGTATTACTAAATTTCAAAGTAGTTTGTTTCATTTCTTTGTATCTCAGCCTGATTATTCGTTCGTATTGGTTGTGTAGCTCAGATTTTTGAAAAGGCATTTTTACCTGCGTTAGGGATTAGAATGCAAATATTCTGGTGAAAGAATAGAAAAAAGGATTAAACAAGTAGGAGATGGATCTGTAAAGTGTGGCTACAACACAAGCGAAAGGAATTTTAAGAAGTTGATTTCATACCGTCTGCCATCCTCAACAGCATTGCTGAAAATCTTCTACCTGAGCAGAACGCACTGGTGCCTTTTATTCATTAAATGCCTTGTCTATAGGTAGTTTTTGTATTACAAGAAAATTAATAAAAACTTTTGAGTTCATCCAAAAAGTTATATGATTTATTAGCCAACAATTGCTGCATAACAAAACCTGAGAACCTTAGTGGCATATAACAAGGACTATTTATTTCTCACAAGTTTCCAGGTCAGCTGGGGCCGCTCTGGTTGCCATTGTAGGTCAGCAGCGTGGCTGTCTTCCCAGTGCTGCTCATTCTCCTCCTGGGACCAAGTTAGCCACAGTGTGTTCCTCACATGGCAGAAGGCAAGAGGGCAAGCCCGGTTCCCGAAAGAGGAAGGGACTCTGAACAGAGCAGTGCTATTCAAAGTGTGTCTACAGTGAGAGAAGTATGGAGATTGCTAGAAAAGTTTCTAAATGTTTCCTCTCAATTGCCACAGTATTCAAGCAGCATTTTTGCTGAATTTTACTGAAGTATTGGTCCATGACAGATTGGAAATTTAAAAAGAAAGAAACAAACAAAAAACTGTTCCTTGACCTAAGATAGTTTGAGAAGTGCTGAGAAAGAATATGACACTCTGCTCACTAGACCCAAACGCCTGTACTGCATGTAAAAGGACATTCTGATCTATGCATTGGTCTTGGGGTATTTGTGTTAGGATCACTTTGTCACCAAGAATCTGACCATATCTGAGTGTGCTTTTTGCACCTACAAGACTAGTCCAAGGTTTACCAAGGCTGTAGCACTGTATGAAGCCTCTTGACATCGTGCTTTCTGGCCTGTCCCTGCCAGCATCCCTTTGGCCTTGCTGCTCTAATTACATTTTCATTCCAATATTGATATCCTTGACACTGCGGAGGCGCGCCTGGGGTCCTCCCTCAGACCCAGAAGGAGAAGGAGCCGACAGGATTACCCCCAGTGTTGGGACTGAGGGATCTCAGGGAAAAGTGAGCCTGCTGCTCTCCAACCCAGGCCCGTGAAAGAGACACTCGGATGCGGCAGGGGTTCTGTCAGTGCAGTTCCACTTTATTGCCGTTACACTGCAATTTATATAAGCAAGCAAGTAGGGGCTTTCCATGAACTAACCAAAGGATCACGCGGGCATGCATTTTGTACTAACATGTTGAGCATAATGATCACACAGGGTTCACGAGTGCAGAAATACTGGAGGACCAATAAAAACCTTTTGGAGCTATCTTGGGTTACGCCTCCCCTACTTCCCGCAGGCGCCATCTTCATCCTCCACCCATAGGCACCATGTGGCTCACAGATAATGTTTGCTCCTAAAAATGGGCCCAACATGACACAAGGCATATTATCACTAATTGAAATCCTTTACCATAATGTGAAAATACTAATGACAATATAAGGTAAATCTCTTCAAAAATATACTTTCTATCATTGCAGTTTTTGCCTAATTGTCTTTTACATTTTTGATAATATCACCATGTTTGGTGTATTTATAAGGTGCTTTTCATGAGAGAAGAGTTTCTTTTTTTTTTTTCGTGACCTGCACTCAGCCAGTGAGTGCACCGGCCATTCCCATATAGGATCCGAACCCGCTGCGGGAGCATCGCCGCGCTCCCAGCGCTGCACTCTCCCGAGTGCGCCACAGGCTCGGCCCTCATGAGAGAAGAGTTTCTAAGTGAGTAAGTTCTAATGAGCATTGATTAGTAGAAGATCTAAGATTAGAAGCATAAAAAGGGGGCGAGGGGATTTTTAGGAGGGAAGGAAAGGATATGTTTAACTTGTCTCCTTCCTAGCTGTATGACCTTGGGCAAGCTACTTCATCTTTGTGAGTTTTAGTTTTCTCATCTGTAAAATGGAAATAATAATAATAATAATAATACCACCTTCCTAGAAGTGATAGAATTAAATATTCTAAGTAAGCTCATAGCACAGAGCTTGGTACATATACATAATAAGGTTTCAAACTGTTAACTATTATTACTGTTTTTAATTAGTTATCTACTGGGTGTCAGGCACTATAGAATCAGAGACAATGTAGGGCCTCTGCTCCAAGGAACTCTCAGTCTGGTGGAGGAGTCAGACAAATATATAAGAAAGATACTGTGTTATAAGAGTTTAGTACTGTTCTAGAGAGAAACACAGGGCATCAGAGAAACTTTAGGTAGAAGGAACACCTGACCTAGGCTTTGGGGAACGGGATCAAGGAAGGCTCTTTAAAGAGGCAGCATCTAAGCCTAGTCTTAAAGGGTATGGAGGAGTTAAGAAGGAGAGGTAGGAGCATTTCAAAAAATGGAACAACAAATGTAAAGGTCTGGAGGTGAGAGAGTTTGACGAAATTCTAGGAAATTGTTAAGTGATGCAGAATGACTTAGAGTGTAGGATATGAGCAGGGCTGGGGCTGGAGAATAGGCAGAGGCCAGATCATCAAGAGATGTAGTTTGGATTTTGTCTTGAAGTCACTTGCAAGCTATTGAATAATTTGTTACAGAGGCATATGTAATTTACATTTTAAAAGATTTAGAGTACAGATTAGAAGGGAATTTTTTTAGACTATTTCAATAATACAGGGAGAAAGTATCAAATTCTGAAGTGGAAATGGTAGAAATTCAGTGGAGAGTCTGTGGAAGGATGAGTTTAAAAGAAGAATCAAGATTTGGTGATAGAATACATACGGGTTTCAGGAAAAGGAATTAATAATAGTACTCAGATCTCTGGCTTTGGTGACAGGGTAGATGTGATTTTCTTCCCTAAGATTAAGATTAAAAAGAGGACTAGATTTCCCAGAGGAAACAAATTGACATTTGCATTTAAGTATCTGTGAAATATCCATGTGAAACTGGCCAGTGGAAGTGAGTGACTTTGGGAGTCGAGAGAGATCTGGGTTGGAGCTATAGACTGGAAAGTTGTTGGGATGCAATGGGAATGAAGGCCATGGGAGCAGATGACGTCACCAGGAAAGCAGGCAGTAATAAGAGCTGTGCATTCACAGTGCTGTGCACATAGGTACTCCAGATCTTTGTGCAGATGAAAAATGTCAAGTGTATGGTCTTATTTAAATCTCATAACAACCTTGTGGGTTAGAATACGTAGTCCCAATTTTACAGATGAGGGAATTTCAGGCTCAAAGAGTTAAGTCATTTGCCCAAGGTGACTTTTGCTACTGAGTGGCAGAGCTGGGATTTCAAGTCCAGTCTGTCTGATTACAAAGCTGATATCTTTTTTCTACCATATCTTGCTTCTTTGTAAACCTCAGAAGTTTAAATATATAATCAAGTTATCTTAATTATCTTTCTTCTGCCAATATCCTGGTTTAATAGGGATTGTGTGTGTCACACCTTTTTAAATAACCAACTTTTCTCTGATCTCCCCTGCCTCATTCCCAGATTTCCTCTGCTTCAATCCCAAACACATCTATGAGATTGCCTTTCCTATCAGATTAAGTCACCCTACTCAATCCTATTCCAGTGCCTACTTTAAAACAACAGAACAACAGAAGTCCTCCACTGGCTCCTGGATGAGGTCTGTCCTCCGCAGCTTGGCATTCAAGGCTAACCATAAAATCATGAAGACTGTTCAGAACTTTTACATCTTTTTCAATTCTCGGCAGCACATATTCGTGCCTTTGGGCATCACCTACACGTGGCTCTCACTGTGGTGGTCACAGTGTTCCTTATAAGGATGTGTCATTTTAATGTTTAGATTAAATTAGTCAAATTTAAATAATGTTTAGACTAAATAAATTAGTCAAATTTTGTTTAAATAAATGTTTGTTCATTACCATTTTTCTGAAAAGGATTATACTTTTGTGGTAGAAGCAGCTTTGATGTCTTCTGACGTTAGTTCTCTTTCCAGTGTAAGAGTTCATTTTACTCTATGCCTGATGCAATGAGCCAGCCTCTGCTCCTACACTTTTCTAAAGGGATCCTTTTTTTGAGGGGAGGAGAGGAGAGAAATTGTAATTGTTAGAAATTTCTTATTATTGAGCCAGAATCTCCCTTCTTTTAACATCCATTTGTTTCCTAGGACCTGCCCTTGAAACAACAGAAGTCAGTTATGCCTCCTCTGCCTCATGAAGGCCCATCAGACATTTAAAGACAGCACTTAATGTTTCTCCTCAGGCTTCTTACATAAGCCAAATGATATCATTTGCTCGGAGCTTTCTCCTGTAACTGGTTTCAGCCTCTGTATTCTCTTGCCCTCTTCTGAGAATCCTGCAGTTTGGTCAGTGCCCATCTAAAACACGGGGCCCAGAGCAGCACAGTGCCCCACAGGAGAGCAGTGCAGCATCCGTCCCTTGATTAGCACTTGATGCTGTACCTTCAAAGCCTGAGATTGCTTCACCTTTGTGACAATAGTGCCTCATTTAGTATTCATTCAGTTAAAATACCCTGGTGTTATTTTACATTGGTGGTAGTTAGCTCTGCCTTGTGTCTACTGTGCAGTTGATTTTCATTAATCTAAGTGTAGAACTTTCTAATTTTAGTTATATTTCAACTTCACTTTGACCAGTCTTTTTAGTCGATTACAATTCTACAATACAGTGTGTGAACTGTGGTTCCCAGTTTTAGGTCATCTTGGGATTTTGAAGCATACTTTCTACATCTTCATCCACATTCTTGATAAACATGGCAAGAACAGACTCCTCATTCCACCCACCCCACCCCCAAGTTAATGAGTGCTCCTTACAGACAGTTCTGTTAACTACATTCTGTCATCCATCTCCTATCTCTTCACCTTATCTGCAAAGATCTCATTTGTGCATTCAACACATTTTTATTCAGCACCTACCATGTGCTAGAAGGTGCTAGAGATACGCTGAAGACAGCAATCCCTGTCTTGAGGTGTTAACAATCTAGCAACATCATGAAATGTTTTGTTAAACGCTTTGTGGAAATCAAGTTACACAATTATCTATGATATTTCTCATCTGGTACCATATCAGAAAGGGGAATAATGAGCCATTACTTTTTGTAGACTCCATATTGGCTTCTAGAGATCTGTCACCTGAACATGGGATTCATACCCTTTCTCTTTCCACTTTTCATGGTTTCACAAATAACTTTGGACTTTGGAAGTCTCTGGAGTTCCTTGAAGCTTTTTCTTCTATATCTTTTAAAGCTCTGAATTCATTCGAGGGTGGTCTCTAGAGCCATATTTTTGTTGGTAGTGATAGTGGTGTTTAAATACCTCTTATTTTTTCACATTATCAGGATTTTTTTCTATTTTATAGTAAACTTAATGAAGAATTTCTCTCCAACATTACCCATTTCCCCTTCCACAATATTTGTCACTCAGATTTTACTTATATTTTATCTTTATATTTTGAAATGATCTTTCCTAAGGAGAATAGCTATCCTCATATTTTCTTCTTTTCTTCTTCGAGCTCTTAAAATGCTATAGTTGCTTTCTCCAGAATCCTGGTCCTTTCTACTTAAACCAGAATTTCCTTTTAAGTTGACCAGAATTAAGCCAGATGAGCATAAAACTTTTATATTTTGTCTGTTTTCTCAGGGATTAAACTATTGACAGTGCAGGGTGTTATGTTTTTATTGGGATGATACAAAGAACAGATGTCTTCATTGTCCTACCTATCATCTTCTCAGGTGTGGATTTTCTCGTCACTCAAGCATCATCCATGACCTTCCTCTCACCAATTTCCACAGTGCTATCATTTCTTTCTTTTCTTTTTTTTTAAGATGACCGGTAAGGGGATCTCAACCCTTAGCTTGGTGTTGTCAGCACCACACTCAGCCAGTGAGCCAACCGGCCCATCCCTATGTAGGATCCGAACCCATGGCCTTGGTGTTATCAGCACCACACTCTCCCAAGTGAGCCACAGGCCAGCCCCGACAACGCTATCATTTCTACCACTCTTCTTTCCCCTTTGATCCAGTGCTCTCCACTATACTGTCTTTTACACATAGATGTTTATTTCCTTGAACAATTGGGAAGATTCTCTGCCTTTTTCCATAGATCTTTCTCCAGAAGGCAGCAGATTTCCTATAAATGTCATAGTCTATTGTTATTCATCTCACCAAGTCTTGGTGATTTCCACGAGATTTTTGTTTATCTCCTTGAGTTCTTTTTTACTATTACTACTTTTAATTATAGTGCCTAGCACACTAGTGTTCAATAAGTAATATTTATGATTAATCTCAAGAAGTATTTGCCTTCTCTTTTAGGCTGTGAGGATATCATTGCTGAGAGCATCTCATTAGATACCTTAATTGCCATCCTCAAGTGGAGCTCTCATCCATATGGCTCTAAATGGGTGCACCGACAAGCTTTACATTTCCTCTGTGAGGAATTTTCCCAGGTCATGACTTCGGATGTTTTTTATGAACTCAGCAAAGACCATCTGCTTACTGCTATCCAGTCTGACTACCTACAGGTAATCATTTATACACCTCTCAAATTCACTGTCATTCATATGTGCACCAAGAAATTCATTTGTATTCTATTATTCGTCCATCTAAGGTACGGCAGGGGGAGAGAGACAGGCTATGATCAAACCACCAGGAATATCCTCTTCATATTTGTACAACTTCTGTCTCCCTGGCCCTTCACACACACTGCTACTGTGACCCATCATTGTGAACAAGCCCAGGTCCTAACCAATTATACCCAAAAGAGTTTGAGGCTGTAAGCAAGGTCAGAAGCACATCCCAACAGTGATTTTTCTTGGCTTCCTTTAAAGTAGATTTACTCTGACGGTTTCTTACTTTTAGTGAAGTTTCAGATACTTAGATTATAGAAAGTAGCTTAAGCAGCACAAAATAAGAATAATATTCAGTTTCTGATCACTCAAATGATTATAAAAACTCAGTGCAAGTGTTTTGCCAAAGTATAATGTTTTCAACTAATTTTTTTTATTGAAATATAATAGATTATACATATTTGTGGGTACAGAGTTGACTATCAGGACTTGTGTACAATATCTGATGATCAAATCAGGACAATTAGCATATTCATCTTTACAAAAAATAATCATTTTTTGTGCCCATTAACCAGTTTCTTGCTAACCCCCATCCCTTCCTGCTTTCCCACCTCTTCACCTACTTATTTTTAACCAGAAGTAGTTTTAGCAAATTCTTGTGTTCTTGACTTGCATGTCAATCTAATTTGGTAATTAAAAGTAATAATAGATTTTAAATATTGCAAAAAATACTTTCAGGTAAATTATGTTCAAGCTTAATTTTTTTTGCATTGGCTGTATGAATTTTATGCTAAAAAATGTGCAACAGTTTTAATGCTCTGAAGACACAAAGCCATTGAGACATTTCCTATTTCTTTGTATTTGTACTAGAAAAAAATGATAAAAGGTTACCATCTGGGTCAGAAATGTAGTGAAAAGTTAAATAATTCACTCGGCATATGTGCTTTTCCTTCGTACGTTGCTTTGATTGCAGGTAAAATATTGTCATACTTGGGCTTGATTTATGGAGGATCTTTGTTCATTAGCCTTGTTTTCACTGTCCTGGTCAATACTGGATGCTTTATGTTTATGGGACTTGGGATTTGTCGGTTCTCTCAGATTATTTTCAGGAGCTTCGCGTTTCTTCTTAGAAAGTAAAAAAGAAAAAGAAAGCTTGGAGAGCAGCCTAGATTGCTGTAAGATTTAAATAAAGTACAAAGAAATGAGGAGTACGTTGCCATTTCATAGATTGTGCTTCAAGGGTTCTTCACCAATAATTAAATCCCTTGTGGAGTTTCTTCTGCCAACACAAGTTTCCATGCTTGTTTTTCCTGTCTCAAAGGAGGTAGTAGTCACTCTGTATCCCTATATTATTACTTTTATTTATTCATCTCTGTCTTGTTCCTATAAATAATTTAAGACAGCTGTATAGAAGCCATATAGTAAGATAAAATAAACTTAAAATAGGAAGAGAACAGGATAAAGAAAAAAAGATGGAAATAAAAATAAAAAATTTAGTTGGAGCCAGAAGTGAGGTTACTGGATAAAATACAAGTAATGCGGTCTTGTATATTTGCTATTGATGGACCACAGGCTTAACTCTAAAATTTCAAACAGCCAATGTAAAGAGTGAAACATGGTAAGTTGTATGCTGTATTTACATTAGAACCTAGGAAAAGTCATTAATGAAATTGATCAGTTATTTAATTTCACTAAAGTGAGTAAAAACCATTTTTTATTATAGGCAAGTGAACAAGATATCCTTAAATATCTGATTAAATGGGGAGAGCATCAGTTGATGAAAAGAATAGCAGACAGAGGTAAGATCAGAAAATTACCTTGTGCTTGTGTAAGTTTTTGGTGGTTCTTTTATTCCCCAAAGTTTACGGAAGTGCATGCTGTACATCAGTCTTGAAAATAGACATTATTGCCTGTTTAAAATAGAAGATTTGTAATCAGTAAAATCCTTTGGTGGAGAGAGTATAGTTTGTTAAAATAAATGTGTCAGAAAATTTTATTTTACAACTTCAAAAAGATACTTTTTATTGTTAGGTTTCTATTTGCTTAATAATATATGTTGACTAATTCATAGAAGTATTAGAATGAAAAATGTTATATAACGATTCAGGTGTTTACAAAAGCATATTGTTGATGAAAATGTTCTGGAATGATACTGTTGATGATTGCACAACAGTGTGAATGTACTAAAAGCCACCGACTTGTATACTTTAAAATAGTTAAAGTGGTAAATTTTATGTTATGTAAATTTTAGCTCATTAAAAGAACATGAAAACAAAACAAAACAAAAAGCATATTTGTTGTTTATTTTAAATATTGTGAAAGGTAAAAGGGAAATAATACTTTCGAATGATCTCCAGCTGGGGTTGCTGCGGAAGAGAGGGAGGCGTCATATGTAGGAGCATGGGCTTTCAATTTGGGAAACTTATGATTCTGTAGTACTTGTTTGTTTGTGTCTACGGTTAGCCCATCTGGCTACCTCCTCCCCTCATACAATATTAAGTTCTTCTATATGTTGAATGCAAATTTAAGAATTTTAATTAGAAAAATTAAATACAGGTTTCCCTTTTCTGTCATTTTTCAGTAGCTTTATTTAAATATAATTTGCATAACATCACAGTTTAGTAAGAGGCTGTGGAACAAAAACTTATTTAACATAAAGTTCACCTATTTAAAGTATTCAAGTCAATGGTTTTAAGTACATTTACAGAGTTGTTCTGTCAGATTTTAAAATATATAAAAATTTTGTGCTAAGCCTGCCTTAGAACCTTCTTATAGTCCCTTTAATACACTTCTACCCAAGCACTAGGGAACAAAAGCAGTCCTCCTATTTTATTTCTCCTAATTTATTTTGCTGTGGCCTGCAACAGCCTCTAGCAAATCTAAGGTATGAAAATTTTTTTTAATATAAAAACCACTACAATTAATTTGCAAAGTTTTTAAAATGCCAATATACAATCTATCTTTATTTGCAGATTCTGTATTTGCAAATTTATTTACTCACTAAAATTTATTTGTAACCCCAAAATCAGTACTCATGGCACTTTCACAGTCATTCACAGACATGCACAGAGCAGCAGTTCGAGTCACCCAACGAGCACATTCCCAGGTGACGTTGAGCAAGGCAACGACACTTTGCCTTCTTGTTTCAGATCTCCTACTTTAAACACTTCTCAGTCTATTTAGTGCCACATTTTTCACATTTTATGTTTTTTTATTAGTGATCTCACTGTTTAAAATGGTCCCCAAGTGTAATGCTGAAGTGCCTTCTGCTGTTCCTAAGTGCAAGAAGGCTGTAATGTACCTTACAGAGAAAATACATGTGTTAGAGAAGGTTCTTTCAGCATGAGTTATAGTGCTGTTGGCCATGAGTTGAGTCAATGTTAATGAATCAGCAATATGTGTTAAAGTGTCTTTAAGCAGAAACACACATAAAACAAGGTTATATCTTGATGTGTGCCCAAGGGTTCATAAGAACCTAACCCTGTGTTTCTTCTAGGCGCAGTGGTTAAGTATTTGCTTATTCATTGTTTGTGTTGACTTTATAGAACATAACGAGAGCAAATAACAGGAATCGGTTGTATATAACTCTACATAATCATTATAGGCCATAGGCTTGTTCACTGATGTAGAGTTGGTAATGATGGAATGTCATATTTATTTTGGGCAGATAACAAGCATCCTTAAAGGGATAAAATTTCCCTTAAACAGTAGTTTTTAAACTGAGTTAGAATAAAAGGATCTCCTTCAGGGATTAGAAGGAAGCTAAACAAACCAGGCCACACCTTTATGTCAGTCACCTTTGCATAGAAGGATTCAGCCCTTACCTGTTACATATTAAGGGGTTTCATGGAAGATTTCTTGTGAACAACAATAATAATTCCTTGAACTTGTTAAGAGAACAGATGAGGTGTTGATGGGGGTGGGAAAGGGGGAAGGGAGGAATTGGTAAGGGCCACGAAAATCAACTACATTGTATAATGATAAATAAAAATAAGTTAATAAATAAATAAGAGATTCCATGTGAAAACAGGATGCCACAACTTTAAAAACAAAAATTTTTTTGAAAAGCAGTGCTTTATAAGTATGCCAAATCATAGCAAGGCAAGGAAAAAACTTTTTTCCGCACACTTGCAAAAGTTTATATTTTGAATGCCTCCAAAAGAAGCTTCTCAAAAAACAGTATCTCTATATATATAATATCACATGATTTATGGGAGATATCAGTTTGCCTATAGAATATTTGCAAAAATCCAGTATTTACATTCATGAATGATAAAGATCTTACTCAGTGTTATTTTTTTAGGCTCACATAGCAGACTGGATGATGTTCATATTTTTAAGAAAAAAATACAGCCCCTTTGATTAAAGACATGATTAAAGATTTCCAAAGTTATGTACTTTTTCTTCCCACCTCAATATTATAAGGATATATATATTTCTGATCTTCCCCTTTTCACTAATACCCAGTGAAGAAAACCATTATTCTCTGCTCTGTACAATGGACATATATTACATGTCAAAGATCAAAGGGTCCACTTTTATGTAGTAACAGTCTCATATTATGGAAATATAGGACATTTTTAGAAAAGTCTTAAAACTAGATAGAGTGCACGTTAGGTTTTGCTGTTTTGGACACCAATTAATTAATATGTTGTTAAATTGCTGTTAAACATTTATAGCATAATGAGCATAGTGATAACTTACACTGACCAGAAATAGCATATACCCTGCAATGTACATACTGTACTAAAAACAGGTCACAAATGTGAGAAAGCTTAAGAAAAAGCCCTTAATCAAACTAGATTGTGATTAGATTGTCATCTCTTCTCCTTTGAGTTAGTATACTGAAAAGAATCCTTTATTCTCAGCACCACACTCTCCCGAGTGAGCCACAGGCCGGCCCCTTTAGTGCAGAAAAATCATAAAAGAATGGTTTTGTACTGTTGACATCATGCTTTTTTTGGTCCAAGAACATCTCTGTTAAAGTTCTTCTGACAGAAAACTAATTGATTTGGTTGGGCGTGGTGGTGTGCCTCTGAAGTCCCAGCTGAGGCTGGATGATTGCTTGAGCCCAGGAGTTCTGGGCTGTAGTGCACTGTGCCAGTCGGGTGTTCACACTAAGTTTGGCATCAATATGATGACCTCCTGGGCGCAGGGGACCACCAGTTTGCTTAAAGATGGGTGAACCAGTGCAGCTTAGAAATGGAGCAGGTCAAACCTCCCATGCTGATCAGTAGTGGGATCGCACCTGTGCATAGCCACGGCACTCCAGCCTCGGTAACATAGCCAGATCCCGTCTCTTAAAAAGTGAAAAAAGGGGCCGGCCCCGTGGCGCGCTTGGGAGTGCAGTGGCGCTCGCGCCGCGGGTTCGGATCCTATATAGGGATGGCCGGTGCACTCACTGGCTGAGCGCGGTGCGGGCAACACCACGCCAAGGGTTGCAATTCCCTTACTGGTCACAAAAAAGACAAAAAAAAGAAAAGAAAAGAAAAGTAATTGATTTGTAACCCTTTTTAAAGCAGATGTACGTAAGTATGTAGGATGGTACTGAGGAGAGAAAAGAAAGCCTGTCTCTGAAAATGTGGGTTTGGTTGGAGACTTTGCATTTTCTTTCTTGTAGAGCCAAACTTACTTAGTGGCACTGCCCATAGTGTGAACAAAAGAGGTGTAAAAAGACGAGACCTGGACATTGAAGAGCTTAGAGAGATCCTTTCTTCTCTCTTACCTTTTGTGCGAATTGAACACATCTTACCTATAAACAGTGAAGTCTTAAGTGATGCAGTAAGTGTCTTTCTTTATCCCTCTTATAAAAAGTGCCAGGATTATCTTTATCATTGTAAATAATTTCTGTTATTAATAGAGTATTATGAAGCTTCATGGAAGAAGACAGAGACAGATGTCTGTTTTGTGCAACGTGTGTCCCCAGTGTTTGTCACATAGTACAAGTAAATGTTTGCTGGATAAGAGTTGAGTGGGTCTTACTTTTACAAGAGCATAGTTTTTGGGGAATTTAGGTCAGTCGTTTATCAGTGTAGATCAAGTAGATACTTATTCAAAAAGGGAAAGGTAGAAATTACCTTTGGAGACTCCTCATGAACAGCAATAAATAAAGAGAGCAGGAGAGGGATTGGTTCAGTATACTTGATCTTAGCTAAAAGGCTGAGTAGCGATAGATTGGTTCAATATAAAAAGAATGTATGGTCCTTCTTATTTTATTTCATACCCATTTAAAAATTAATGGAGCTAATTATGCTACTTTCAGAATTTTAAAGTGAAATTTTTTTAAACTAATAGAATTGCTTGAATTAATGGATGGGGAAAATAAATATTATAAATATTAGTTATTCATAAATTTGTTTATAAATTTAATGTAGTGCTTATAAACACCATAATAGTTTATTCAACTGCCCAGAAACACAAAGTTTATCTGGAAAAACAAAGAATTTGTAAAAAATTTCTCTAAAAAGGACACAATAAAGAAGGGATAACTCTTTGAGAATGTAAAACACATTTTAAAACACAAATATTTAATCTGTGAAGCTAGCATAACAGACAAAACAAAATAGCCCAGAAAAAAGTCCTAATTAATATAAGAATTAAACATAATAAATGAGCTATCACAAATCAGTGTAGTGCTAGGTTAACTAATTAGCAGAGAAGGAGGAAATTTGCTTGAAGTTAAACCCTCATTTCACTTGCACAGAAAATTAATCCCTGTTAGACTGAAGAATTAAATATTAAATTGAAACATGGAGAAACTAGAGGAAAACAATTAAATATTTATGGAGTCTCTGATTAGAAAAAATGTCCAATCTCACTAGTAATCACACACCCACCAAAGAAAGCAAAATAAAACAGTAAGTTATTTTACCTGGTAAGCCAGTAATCTTTGAAATAATATTATCCCATAGGGGAAGTACAGTGGTACATTAGAAGCATTGTTAATTGCAACAATCCAGATGAATAATAATTAGATAACATGTTATCAAGAGCCATCACAATGTTCATATTCTTCAGTAATTCTACTTTTGAATGTTGACCTTGAGAAATAATTCCTAGTATAGTATATATATACAGTGTTATTTAAATATTTGGAAATAAACTAAATTTCTAAAAACAAGGAAAATAAAAGTAAATTATAGTACAGCTACTCAACAAAATATTTTGCTGCCCTGAACAATGGCTATAAAGACTAATATACCATACCAGCCAGCCACCAAGAAAAAGGACTAATATAGCAACATGGAAAATGCTAATGATGGAATATAACTAAAAAAAACAAGGATACAAAACATGTATTTATGCATTCTGGAATTCAATTAGGTGAAAATACATTTGGAAAAGACTAGAAGGAAATATATCAACATTATTACAGTTGTGATAGACTATTGAGTTTTGGGGTTTTCTTGGACTATTTTCTAAATACTATATAATGCTATATTTTATTGGTTAAAAATAATTTTAATTAATGCAGCAATTAGATGTTTATTATATTTAACAAAAGTAATAGTGGAAAGACAATTTTGGGTTTTGTTTAAAACCTGAGACACAAACCAAATTGAACCCTGTATTTAGTTTAGAAAAATATTTCAGAACTTTAGTTAGAAAATATATATCTCTGCTCTTAATTCCATGCCCACAACATAGTAAATCCCCCAATAAAGATTGCTAACAATGGCCGTTAACTTTTGTGCTCTCATAGTATGTGCTAAATGCTTTTATCTTCATTGCCTTCATTTAGTCCTCACAACCACTTTAGGAGCTGTAGGTACTTACTTGATTTATATTCTCCTAGTATCAGTGACGAAACCACAGGGACACCACATTCAGTTAGTCATGTGGTGCCCCACCCCAGGGCCTTGCAAGAGCCCTTAAAGAGAGGCTCAGTTAAAACAAGATGTCCATGGTCACATGGCTGTTGAATGGGGAGTTGGACTTTGAACCAAATCTGCCTTCTTCTAGAGCCTGTGCTGCTGCATGGTGCTAGACTGCCTGTGTCCTTGTACTATAGACATATAAGCCCAAATCGATATTCTCATTTTATCTTGGCAGGAGTGGAGGTGTGGATGGAATTAGTTCCTAGGTGAATAAGGAAAAAAATAAAAATTGGTTTTATTTTTAAAAGAGTTCGGAAATTTAGTCCAACTTACTACATCTTAATGTCTCTTTGTTTTTAATGAGTTTTTAATGAGCTTAAAAACTCATTCCTTTATTTAGAGAAAAATGAGAAATTATAGTACCTTTTTATTGCTGACTCCTTTAAATATTAAACATTTGAGGTATTTCTAAATTTCCCATGTATTCCTAAATTTTTATTTAAATGGTAAAGTTTATACGTTTTGATCCATAGGTATAAATATTTTTATCTTAGTAGTATTATAGTGCTACACAGATCTCTAGTTTATCTAAAAAAAATTTTTTTTTTTAAGATGAAAAGAGGTTTGATTAGTACCCCTCCATCAGATATGCTTCCTACCACAGAAGGTGGAAAATCAAATGCCTGGTTGCGACAAAAAAATGCTGGCATCTATGTTCGTCCTCGACTATTCTCTCCCTATGTGGAAGAAGCAAAGGTAATGAAAACCATTTGAAACTATTAGACTCCTTTGTGTTACAAACCCTATGCACAAAGATGTTTATCATGGTATTATTTTAAAATTTGGAAATATCCTGAAAGTCCAATAATAGGGAAAATGAAAGTAAATTCTACTTTGACTATTCAACAGGATAGTTTTCTGAAATTTTAATTATCAAGCATGTGTTTTTAAAACTGAGGTCACATTAAAATTCATTTAAAATTTTTCTCATCTTAGTTGCCTCGCAAATTGTTCACTTAATTGCCTTGCAAATTATTGCCATTTTACTGAAATGGTTGTCAGTATTTTGTGATCTTGAGAATGAGGGAAATGTTCTGAAAGAAGATTGCACACATTTGGTCTTCCTTCGTAAACTAAAGAAATGCCATGGTCTCTTGTAACGTTTTTCTGTAATAGCTGACTGTTGGCAGTTGTGTTTAGTTTTAGAATAAGTGCACAAACTAAGGTAAAATTTCAGGCCTACTGAGTAAATATTTGGCATTATGTATACTATAACATAAAGAACTCTCCAAGAAAATATGATAATGTGAAAAATGAAACACTGTAATTTTTATTAGATATATTCAGCCATCAGGAACTTTGGGGTGGCCTTTTGAGGAACTGACAGTCTTTGAAAGTCAGAAATCACCATTAATTTAAAAAAAGGAAAAAAAATAAAACACCGTTAAGCTTTCTGAAATAAATTTAACAGGCCAAATAATGTGTTTGGGTATAGAATTAAATTGCTTTAAAATTTGTCTCATTTTTATTGTCAGAATTCTTAGCTTAAAGATACATGAAAGGATTTGCGAGAAGTCCCTTATTGACTGCATTGACAATGTACTTCTTATTGAGTAGTTGACATTATAAATAGTTCTAAAAAGGGGGAAAAAACCAGAATGGTTGGGTCTGGTCTTTCAGAAATAAGTGTAATGCTTAATGTTGCTCAAGCAGCTGAGACCTTCACAAAGGTCAAGTCTGGTGATAAACGGTCTGTGATAAACTAGACCTGCCCTCCATTTCTTCTGCCTCAAGACAAGGCAGCCAAAACCTAGTGAGACAGTCCTCCAGAACTTCCCCGTTCCTCAGGTGGCTGTGCCTAAGGAGAGAATCGCCCCCAGTAAGTGTGGAAAATGTTGATATGTTCTCTCATTTTGGTCATTCTGCAGTTTGGTGAAATAGATTCATCTGAAACTAATTTAACAAAATTGGGTTTATATATAAGTTTGTTAAATTTAATATCAATCTTTAATATTTTGCATATTGAACATTTTTTGTTGGATCTGATATTTAGCACAAGTATACATTGTTTTCTTTATAATAATTTTATGTATAATTTATTTCTGATTAATTGTATGTCCTTCCATCAAATTTCAATGACTTCTAATTAAAAGCAGACTTTTCAAGATGATTATATCTTTTCAAAGATAGCCAAAAAGAGTCTTTAATAATTAAAGAGGTGGGGGGTACTTTCTCCTTTCATCACTACTTTTAACCTTCATAAATTAGAAACAATAATTAATTCTCTTTTTACATTATGAAGGTAAAAATCTTCTTCCAAATGTGATTTAACACACATGAAGGCTGATTGATTGTTTCTACTGAATTATTATTTCAGTCAGTGCTAGATGAGATGATGGTGGAACAAACAGATCTTGTGCGTTTGCGAATGGTTAGAATGTCCAATGTGCCAGACACACTCTACATGGTCAGTAATGCCATGCCACAGTGTTGTCACATGATCAGCCACCAACAGATCAGCAGTAACCAGTCAAGCCCTCCTTCAGTTGTAGCCAATGAAATTCCAGGTAAGGCAGTAGCTTTTTGAATGAATAAACTTATGGGTTTTTTGTAATTGCTAATGTTTGAACCCCTTTGTATGTATACTAATTCTTTCCACATTTCAGTACCCTTTATGTACTGTTTGCCTTTTGTTTTGTTTTGTTTTCCTTAAAGAATAAATACTTATAAGTTAAGATTTTTGTTTTATATTTTCTTTTATATTAATAAGTGTATACAGTTTTTCAGTTTAGCCCAGGGTTTCTCAATCTTGGCTCTTTTGACATTTAGGGATGGATAATTGCTTGGAGTAGGGAGCTGTTCTGTGCATTGTAGAGTGTTCAGCAGCAGTCCCTCACCTGTACTCACTAGATGCGAGTAAACATGTGTGCATGTGCACACACACACACTTTTGAGACCACTTTTGGAAACTTTTTTTATGTTTCTAGACATTGTATGGGGCTAAATTGCCACTGCTGAGAACCACTGGTTTAGAGGAATTCAGATTTTGCATCCTAGGGTATTTCTCATGTTATAGGACCCTTTGGGAACATAATATGAACTTATACTTTTATTTTATTTTATTTTTTATTTTTATTTTAACTTCTCAATATACAGTGTAGTTGATTTTCATGACCCTTTACCAGTTCCTCTCCCCCCCCATCATGTCTATTCACTTGTCTTAACAATGAACTTATACTTTTGAGTCTACTTATGTCCCCCCAAAATATGATCACCATTGGTTTTCTGGAGATCCAGTTTCCCAAGATCTGCTTTGTGAAGTTTATGTAGTACGGGCTTATAATGTCTTACAACTTTGGGGGAATTGGCCATAGATAGGTATAACTGTCGTGTCCAAAAATGTCTCAGCCTCAGTTAATATTGACTTAATCAGAGGGCTCTAGTGTCAATTTCTAAGGTAAGAAAATCAACAGTGATCTGGTGGTCAGAAATTTATAGCTCTTGCCAGTTGTACTGCAGGATTAAAAATGAGTAAACTGTGGCAATGATTATAGGACCATTCACTTTGGCTTATAAATGTGTTTCAATTAAAGATAAATAAAAGACATAATGACAGAATTTTTAATTGAATGCATACATTTTATTCTGGGACTAATGTCTTTCATCAGTTGTTGCCTTACCAGATTTGGCCACTACCTGTTTACTTAAAGTAACATTGGAAAACAGCATGAAGACAACAATTTCTATAGCTGATTTGTGTGTATTTTGAAGCTTTGGTAATTAGCACTGTTTTTTAGCTTGAGTTAATGCAGCTGAATATCAACATAATTTAATTTTAGAACTCGGTCTCAAAAGCCCAAAGACCTTCACAAGTAAGTACACTCAGGAAAATAAGGCTTGTCTGTGTTGCTTAGCTAGTGAGCCATGGCCCTGTTCTGCTGTCACCCCAGGTACTTCTTGCTTCCTTGCCCACCTCACTCTAATGAAAGACTACAGAGCTCACCGGAGAAGACTCACAGGCTCATATCCTGGCTCTGCCATTTTATTTGTGAGACTTTGGATAAGCTGTTTTCTTCCCTGAACATTAATTTCCTCATCTGTGAAATGGGGATATCTCTTTTCTAGGTTCGTTGTGAAGATTTAATGAAGAAGCATCGTGAGTAATATGCTTAGGAGTTTGCTTGGAATAGAGCAAGCACTCAGTAAACACTGTTTCCTCTTTCCCCCCAAAAATAATAATCACCACTCTAGTTAGTTTATCTCATAAATATTTATGCCTTATTCTCTCTTCTCTAGCCCTGTGGTAACAGCCTTAGTTCAGGTTCCTAACCTGCCTCTTATCTCACTTTCATTCTGTCCTTTACACCAGGGCCCAACAAACTTTTTCTGATCAAATAATAAGTATTTTAGGCTTTCTGAGCTATACAGTCTCTACCGTAACTGCTCAACTCTGAAACAACAGCCATAGGCAATACCTAAACGAATGGGTATGGCTGTATTCCAATAAAACTTTATCTACAAAAGTAGTCAGTGGGTTTGATTTAGCCTACAGGCCAGTTTCCCTTCCCCTGCTTCACACTGGCGTCAGAGTGCACTCACATCACAGCTTTGATCCTGTCATCCCCCTGCACAAGTGACTACCTGCTGTACACAGGATACAATTTAAATTCCTTATCCATGGTCTGCCCCTACCCTCTTTCTAGCCTCTTCTCTTAATGCTCTTCTTGCTTATACCTTTGAACCCTAGGTTCTCATGGCCGTGCCAGCTACTTGTGCCATGCTGTCTCTCATGCATAAGTTTTACACATGCCCAGTCCTTCTGCTCCAAAAGCCTTCACCCTGCTTTCTTTGCCTGCTTGGTTTTCCCTCATTCTTCAAGACTCTGCTCAGGACTCACCTTTTCTAGGAAGCCTTTCCTGCCTGCCTCAAGTCTCGGCTGGGTGATCCTTGCTCCAGATCCTCAGTGTGTTTTGCATCTCTCTCTCCATGAGCATTTGTAACCCTGTACTGTACTTGTTTACTTCATGTCACTAAAGCCAGGGCTTTCTGAGGACAGGGATTGCATCTTTCATTTGGTACACCCTAATATCCGAGTCCAATCCTTGGTGCATGGTCAGGACTCAAAGAATTATTTGAGTGAAAGAATGAATATATCTAAAAGACATGAAATATCCTGAGATTCAGAAGAGAATACATGCAAGTAAAATTTTATTTGAGCTGTAAGCTAAAATAATACAATTCAGGAGCAATTTGGTATAATCAAGAGCCTTTTGGGCACAATGAAATTTTAAAACCTTGAGGGCCGGGCCTGTGGCGCACTTGGTAGGGTGCTGCGCTGGGAGCGCGGTGACGCTCCCGCCGTGGGTTCGGATCCTATATAGGACTGACCGGTGCACTCACTGGCTGAGTGCCGGTCACGAAAAGGACAAAAAAAAAAAAAAAAAAAAAAAAATTTTAAAACCTTGAAAAATAATTAGAGGTATATAAATTCATTTTGCAAGGAAATTAAAATTCTGTCTAAAAAATTTGTAAAAAGATTCTGATACAAAACACATGCTTTTTTCCTTGTGCTCACTGGGTGGTCTTTTGTGTGGCTGAGGAATTTTACCTACACACTGTTCTTCTTTCAGTTCCTCGTCTCCTCATTATGAAAGAAATGGTCAGACGACTGCAGGAACTACGACACACTGAGCAGGTGCAGAGAGCCTATGCACTCAACTGTGGGGAAGGCGCCACCGTCAGCTATGAGATTCAGATTCGAGTACTAAGAGAGTTTGGTCTTGCAGATGCTGCTGCAGAGCTCTTACAGGTAGGAAATGGCATTAGACTATTTGAAAAAGGGAGCCTTGATGACCGATCAGGCAGCATTTTAGACATCCTAAGGAGCCCTCAGCATGATTCTCTCCTTTTCGTATATGCTCTTTCATTGCCTCTGGTGCCATTGATAACCTGCAAGTCCTGCCTGGTGAGAGACAGTGTGGTGGAGTGGGCTGAGCACAGGTCTAGAGTGGAACTGGGATTATGTGTGGCTCTGCTGCTTGCTAATTAGTTAACTTGGAATCAGCTACTTAACCAGTCTGAGCATCAGTTTCCTTGCCTGTAAATTGATTGTTTTGAAGATACAAGGTGCTATATGTAAAGAAACTATGTGTCTGTACATAATAAGCGTACAAGTAGTGACTGCTAAAAGTTCTGCGTGTGTAACCCGACAGAGGTGGCAGAGGAAGCAGAAAATTCTGAACCTCCACTGCACCCTCTCCCTGGTTTTGTCACTAGACTTCAGATTTGGCGCTACTACCATACTTACAGATCTTCCAGATTCCCCTCCTTTTTCTTCTGTCCTCCCCTTTAAGAAATTTTTTGCATGAGGATGTAAACCCAAATTTGAGAATCAAGGAATAAGTTGTTGTTTTTTAACCTAACAGGAAAAAAAAAACCCTAATTTCTAGTAATTATTAGTTATAAAAGCAATAAATAGAATTGGTTTTGCAGTTAAGATAGAATTTGTAAAGTAGTCTGATCACAGCCACTAAATCAGAGCCTTAAATAAAATTTAATTTCATCTGGTCAAGTGATTCCAACATTTTCTTGCTACTGATTCCAAACTCCTTTAGCCTTTACCTTTTATTTTTTTTTGTCTTTCTCGTGACCGGCACTCAGCCAGCGAGTGCACCGGCCATTCCTATATAGGATCCGAACCCGCGGCGGGAGCGTCGCTGCACTCCCAGCGCTGCACTCTCCCGAGTGCGCCACGGGCTCGGCCCTAGCCTTTACCTTTTAGACAGGTAAACATGGAATGGTGCTCTCCGGCAAGGCAACATACCATTTTTAGGTTCTTGATTTTCAATTTTTGCTATGGTTCCCATCCCTAAAATACATAGTCTGGTTTCTACTCATTCCTATTCCCTTTGCCGTTCTAAATTGTGTCTTAATTTGTATCTTAAATTATATAAAAGTAAGTAGTCTTATATAATGTTTATCAGAATATTTATCAAACTTAGTCATGTATAAATGGATGAGAAATAGTTTTATTTCAGACAGAGCATGAACAGATGTTTTGTTAGAAAGTTTCTGAGAAGATACTCAGTTTATGCCTATTCTTCCTTTGGTGTTTCATGGTAATCTTATTTTCTAAGCAAAGACATATTCGAATTAGGTATTATTACCTGTTTTTGCATTATCATGTAATCTTGCAAGAGATGACTGAGCTGCTTGGGGAATATTTGATTGAGCATCTCTCCCCAATAGACGCGTCTTGGGCTACAGAGACTACACTCTGTCCCTTTGTACTATTATTAAGGTAATTTTTTCTTGGGCTTCCGGCCTAGAGAAATATATTGTGCCTTCTACTCTTGCTGAATGTGGCTTAGGTTATCTCACTTAACTCTCTGAGCCTGTAAATTTCCATATATAAAGTCTGCTAATAAATGTCCTGAACTTTTGTTTTTCCCCTATCTTTCTTAGAATCCTCATAAGTTCTTTCCCGATGAACGTTTTGGAGATGAAAGTCCACTCTTGACAACGAGACAGCCTGGGAGATGTCGTGTTAACAGTACCCCTACTGCAGAAACCATGTTTACAGACCTGGACTCTTTTGTGGCCTTCCATCCACCCTTGCCCCCTCCGCCGCCTCCGTACCACCCCCCAGCTACCCCAATCCATAACCAACTGAAAGGAGGCTGGAAACAAAGACCTCCCAGTCAGCATCCTTCACGTTCGTTTTCTTATCCCTGTAATCATTCGCTGTTTCACTCCAGGACAGCTCCTAAAGCTGGACCTCCCCCAGTCTATCTGTCAGGTGTGAAAGCAGCGCCACCTGATTGTACCAACACCACAGGCCTGGGGAGACAGACAGTAGCTGCCGCTGCCGCTGCCACAGCCTCGGCAGCAGTAGCATCTGAGAAACAAGTGGTAAGTCAGCACTTAAGTATATGGAATATTAGCAGCGATTCTCTTGGCCTCAAGAGCCCCAGTGTAACTCAGCAGTGCCCAGAAGTGTTACTGACAAGCTGAAAGCATAGACTTTAGGGGTATGGAATAGAGAGAAAAATAGCTAATATAGGCAAACAAGAAAGGACAGGAGGAGAGAAACCAGAGATGTATATGGTAGGAGTAGTAGAGTGTCTTCTTCATCTTTATGTTCATTGGCCAGTATTAGGGAGGAGTGGAGTTACTGAGCAGTGCAAACAGATATACCAGTTTCTTAATGTTCTGTTCAAGTACGTGTCTAGAATCTGTCCTTAATTTCTATTCTGCTGTTCTGTAGAATCTAGCATTCTACCAAATGCTTTGATTCGATGAGAAGGGGAAGTTACTTGTAGCTCAGTACACCATCAGGAACAATGTGGCAAAAGACTCCCTATCCGAAAATGAGTTCTCACGCATGTCTCTGCCTTTGCTTATCCACCAGAGTGCTCGTTTGACTTGGAATCACAGTAGTGAGGGACAGTAGGTAGGAAATTGACAGAGGATTTGGCTTAATTTTGCACTGCACTGGAGGTTGAACTTCTGTTTTGTATAATACATTTGGAAAAACAATAGTGATTTTTTTTTTTTAAGTCTTCCTACTCAGTCACATGCTATCAGTAACATTCAATAAAGAGAAAAACAAAAGATACATCTGTTAGTTCAGGGAATCTTTATTAAAATATGACATATTGGAAGCTATGGACTAGTATATACCTTGAGTCAAATTATGATCCTTCCTTACTTTATAACCCTCTACCAATTCTTCCTATTCACCCCCTCCAAAAAATAATAAAGGTTGGTAGTTTGATAAAAACCAAATTCCCATCCTGTTGGCCAGGCCCTGAGTTCTGCAACTTTATATTCTACATAAAACTCCCTTTAAAGGTAATTTATCTGTATGTTTATTGCAGTCTTGATTATAATAATAATAAATTGGGAACAACCTAAATGTTCAGTAGTAGGAGAATGGTTAAATAAGTCATAGTTCATCAATACAGTGGAATGTTACATAGTAATTTAAAGTGGTGATCTCAAAGAAAATTTAGGGCAGAATTACATATGCACTAAACTTTTTGAAAATTGATATTTGTGCCAAGAAAACTAGGTGAGAGAAATACTTCAAAATGGTAATAGTGGTAATCTCTGTAGGGAAGTCTAGGAGTGATTTTTTTTCTTGCCTTTATAGTTTTTTGTATTTTTATAATTCTTAAACATGCATTGCTTTTATAATCAGAAAACAAAATCAATGAACATCATTTTTATAAAGAGGAATTTGTGGGCCTTTTTTTTGTTGTTAACTCTCCTCCTCCCTTTTTGTTTCTGTCTACAGTGTACACAACCTGTGCTAAATGATCTGATGCCAGATATCGCCATGGGTGTATCCACGCTGTCACTCAAGGACAGGCGGCTTCCAGAACTTGCTGTAGACACAGAATTAAGCCACTCAGTTTCTGAAGCAGGACCAGGACCTCCCCAGCATCTGTCGTGTATTCCACAGAGGCATATGCACACTTCTAGAAAGAAACACACACTAGAGCAAAAAACAGATGCTAGAGAAAATCAGCAGGAATATCCGGATTTCTATGACTTCTCAAATGCCGCTTGCAGACCTTCTACTCCTGCTCCTAGCAGACGTACCCCTTCTCCTTCACAAGGTGGATATTTTGGTCCCGATTTGTATAGCCACAGTAAGGCATCACCAAGTGGCTTAAAGTCAGCCTATCCACCTAGCCAGATCTCTCCTAAAAAACAGGAAGAAGCTAGGAGAGAATATCCACTTTCCCCCGAAGGGCATCTCCACAGACAAAAGAATGAGCCAATACACCTGGATGTCATCGAGCAACCTCCCCAGCGGTCAGACTTTCCTTTGGCAGCCCCAGAAAATGCTGGTAATGGTCCAGCCCATGTCAGGGGACGAACCACAGTAGAAACTGACTTGACTTTTGGGCTGACTCCTAACAGACCTTCACATTCTGCATGTAGCTCTGAAGCTCCAGAAGAGAGATCCAGTAGAAGACTGGCAGACAGTGAGTCCCTGGGCCATGGAGCTCAGAGAAATACAGACTTGGAAAGAGAAGATTCAATAAGCAGAGGAAGGAGGTCACCAAGCAAGCCAGACTTCCTCTACAAAAAGTCTGCCCTCTGAGAGCAGCCGCCAAGTCGTCTGTGCCTGAGATGTGAAACATCCCATTTTATGATGTAACCCAACAACTTACAGACCAATTTATCAATGCCAGCTGATAACTCAGTTTCACATTATTTTATTCTAGTTTCTGTGTATATATGTTTAGTAGACATGGCATGCTAAGAGGGTTATTTTGAATGCTGCATCTGTCTATTTTGTTTGAACAATTGTGTGGGGAAGCATTTTTAAGAGCAAGCAAGCTGGCACTTTTTTTTCCTCTTTACAAATAATGAATTTTTTTGCACTTGTACATTTATTTTAGCTGTATTGATTTTATATTGGTATGTTAAACTTTATTGCCACATTTAAAGGACTGTATTTTCATACTTTTTTGCATTTTACCTTTCATCTACGATTTCCACGTGCATTGGATTGCACACTGAGATGTATTTTCTTATGAAATAATTCTGTGTTTATTTTTTAATTATAGAAATTCCAAAGAACAGCACATCAAAATGCTCCTCTCTTTTTAGTAATTATTTCAGTTTCGGAAATCTTCCTGCTCAGTCTCCATAAATCTAATACCTTTCTTTTTTTAATAAGTCTTGGGAGCTGGTCTTCGTCCATCCAGCAGGAGTCCAGTCAGGGTCCTCAGGTTTTCTGGTGCAGTAAAGAGCAGGAAGTAGAAAAGCCTTTTGTGCCCAGGCTAGAGCTGCTGCTTTATTCATTGTGGACGCTGTCAGAATCACTGCAAATTCTGGTAGCAGGGATAAGAATATCGCTAGATGAGGTTCTAAAGAGATCAGATTCCTTGGAATTATAAAGCAGTGGAAATAGTGAAGTAATTTAAAGGTCACGCTGATGGGATTTCTGGTTCTGAGCGGTGACTCTCCAGCTGAGATGGGTGAAATGACTACTTGCTGCCTTGAGTTGCTCTGTATGGAAAAACAAAAAAACAAAGGGCTTCAGTCTTATGGATGTTATTTGGTGTTTGTAAGCATACGTCTTGTTTTAAATGTTTTTCAAAGTTACGTCTGAATTTTGGTGTCCTATGAAAAGTAGTTGTATAATGCATAATGCTTTGTCACCAAAAACAAAACAAAAAATTTGTTTTGGTTAAACACTACACGTCCTACTTGAACTCCACTGGGGACGCTGGTTTGGCATTTCCTGAACCACTGAGCACATGGGATCTTTTAAGATCCTCTCCTTTGGAAGGGCAATGTGTGAGCTAAGGACTGTTTTTTTCTTACTCTCTGGTGTAAATATATTAGTATTTGAGTTTTTTAATCACTTCAACATTATTTGAGCATTCACTTTGTATTTTTACAAACACATATACACACAACCGTAGCACTTAGAAGAAAAGAGACTTTCTGGATATTCCCTCTTATGAAGGATATTTGGGAACCTCTTTTCTGTGTATGTATATATATATAAAACTATGAATCACTTACACTCACTCTAAAACTATGCAGGGCTAGGGAGCCTTTACAAGCTACCATATAAATGAATTACGTGCACTTTGAAGTAAATAGGTTTCTATTGGGTGTCAACAACTCTGATTTCGCCTGAAATTGTAGTTTCTCTTACAGTCTTTTCCTACTTTACCCTGTGGATATACACTCAGGAATAATCTAACATTTTAAGAAATCCTAACAGTAGATAGTCTCAAAGATGGGAAACATGTCAGTCTATCTGCTCACGGGCAGACTGCTGCCACCCCTGCTGCCTGACTAGTTAGCTGCTGCTAGCGCACTTGTCGATGCTGGCGGTGTTGTGTACTGAGCTCCGCTTTCCCAGAGTTAACACTAATCTGCTGTAAGATCAGCTACGCGTCACCTTCAAGGCTCCGTTTTTAAAGACAGAGAAACGTGGAACTCTATTCTCATTTTTAAGAGGTTTAACTCTCATAATAGATGATGGTGTCTGTTGAAGCCCAATCTCTGTCCTCAGAAACAAAAGTTGTTAATTCCATTATATTCCTTAATATGTGTTTATATAGATGTGTTGACATGAATTGTGGTATAGTTTTAAACTTCCGTTCTGAGTCAGACTGTACTGTTTTGGTACTGCAAATACGAATGAGTAGACCTAATTTGAGTGGGGAAAAAAATTTCTCATCTCTTACCTTTTTTTTTTTTTTTTTTTTTATAAATGTTAGACCAGGGCTGTCTGTTAATTCCACATATTCATTTTTCTGAAAATTCATTAAATATCCTTTTATATCCCCAGAATATAATTATAAAAAGTGGCCACTGTTAATAATAATATTTAATTTATAAAGTTTGCTTTTAATAATTTAGTTACTTACCTGGCTAAACTGTGTGTGTAGAGGGAAAACTTTCTTTAATCTGTGGGATTGTGAACTGATGTGACTTGCAGAAGGTAGACAGGTGTGGTTTTTGTGTGCATTAGGGAAAGAGTTAGTGGACTTTTAATTATCTTGTAATGTATGATTAATAGGGTAGGCTGAATAGCTATATGCCTTTGGCTTTTTGAACCCATCGATTAAATCTTTTTTAATGCTGTATTAAGATAAATGTGAAATCTGAGTAAGGTTGCTCTCAGAAAAAATACATGTGTAATATAAAATTTAAGCCACAGGAACTGGCATTTTACCTAGTATAGAAACTTAATGAGAACCAAATCACAAAAGTACCAGATCTCCTTTCCAGGCCATGGACAATCGGGCCATTTTGACAATCACCCACTTCCAGTGCCCACTGTGTGTTTAGGTTAGGGAATTACTGTGTAGGTGCTAGAGCGAAAAGAGAAGATTTAAGTCACTTAAAGATGCTGTTTGCCTTTTTCCTTTTTTTTTTTTTTTTTGCTGCAGGCTGGTACAGGGATCTGAACCCCCGACCCTAGGGTTATAACACCACACTCTAACCAACTGAGCTAACTGGCCAACCCTTTTTCTTATATTATTGTTTTAGTTCTGTGATTTTGGTGAATAATTTTAAGTTCAAAGTCACCTGTGGCTCCTAAGGAAAGGAATAGCAGTGTGAAAGGCAAAAATTATTCAAAACATAGTTGTTTAAATTTTCCATGTACCATGCCCATTCTCACATGCCCCTTTTAGCTTTTTTCTAGGCATGTGTCCCCAGACCTAAGCTAGCGTGACATCTCAGTAACCCACTAGGCTTTAAAGATTTTTAGTGAGTTCCTTGTATTTAAGTGTTTTTGTAGAACTCCCAGTGAAACTACCTAATTCTTGTTTTTGCTTCCTCAAAAACTTTTTTTTTACACTAGTCATCCTTTATTGGGCTTTCTTTTGATTTGTTACTCAAGGTCTAGCAGTGGGCACTATACTTCTACATTTGAGGTCAGATGATGTGGAACGCAAAGGAGAAGCAGTGATCGCAGTGGTGGCAGTGGTGGCGGTGGCGGTGGCAGCAGCGGGCTCAGCGCCAACCTCTAAGCATCTTCTGTAGCCTTGAAGGATTAACATTGCTCAGTAATTACCCAGCAAAATATATATTTTCATAGTGTCCAATTTGCCTTTTAGGGAAAATGTGTTTCATGAAACACTTGTAAGATACTCATTTTGCAATTCTAAAGCATTTATGTTTTTATCTTAGGACTGAATTCAAAGGGAAACGCTTCTTTGACTTTTTTTTTTTTAATTGTTCAGTTGACTTTCAGCTTTCTGTTGTACTATTAAAGCAGCAGTGATGGGTGCTATTCCCGGTTCTGCAATGGTTTACTTTGTCTACTAGGTGATTTACTTTCAAACCTCATTACAGATAATCTTGCTAAAAGGTATTTTACTGTTTTCCATTAACACTGTTGTATGAACAATGTTTTATGAAATGTCTTTTTGTCCTGTAGATTGCCACAGCTGTTAATGTAGTTATCATATTGGCAAGTTTTTTGATTTTTTTTCTCTAGAAAACCTTCAGACTGTCAATCTTCCATATTTGAATATTATAATACTGTGGCTGTTTCCATAGAAAGATTACTTGCAAGTGTGTGTCTTGAAAATAACCTCTTGTGTTTGTGTGTTTATGTGAGTTCTAAGAGATCAGATAAGCTCTGCAAGCTTCATGGTGTGTACCTGCACGTGACTGCGTTACATGGGCAGGTGGTACAGAATCCTGCTCTTAGATGGGGTGGCTGAAAGATAAAGGTTCCTGAACTCCACTTGCTATGTATGTACCACATTTGTACTTCAGAGAGAAGGAATCTTCTACAACACTGCATTTCTTGTGGTTGTGCTGTTACTGGTATAAAGTCAAGTGCCTTCAATGCTAAAGGCTCAGAAATTTTTCTTAAACTGATTTCATGTCCTATGCAAGTGTTTTCTACAACCTGCATAACCAGTACTTTGTAAAACTTGTTTACGCTTCAATTGTACATAGTGTTTTTTAAAGAAATATATAGTATTTTTATTTAGGTACCTCCAAACTTGAATTCGTCTGTGTGAAGCATTGTAAAACGATACATTTCTCTTTTGAGTACCATTTCAGTTGTACAGAGGTTTTCACTGGTTCTATTTTTCTACTGTTACTGATAAGCATGTAACACTGACTTTATCCTACCTATAGTTGGCATTTCAAATAAATGGCTTGTATAGAACCTGCTGAGTTGGATACAGTCTGTTTTAGCAGTCTTCAATTATAGAAGTGATTGTATCCCTTGAGGGTAGAACTAGGAGGTTTTCTAGATTTCTTCTATTTCTATTATTTCAGTTATTCAGAGGCATTTTATTATTACTATTGTTGTTATGGCTTTCTTGGAAAGCACATTTTATTCTGAATCAAGTTTATTATTTTCTATCATTCATTGGGACATTTCTGAGAGATTTCATTTCACAAATGTGAGTAAAAAGTAAGATGCACAGGGAGGTTCAGCATTCTGCCCAGGTGAACTAGGCACCTGGAATGTGCGAGGCGTGGTGGCCAGTCATGGAGAGACCCAGATGTCCCCGTTGTTCAGGGTCCTCCAAGTGTCAGAGACCTGGCTTAGATTCTGAGCTTTTTTCCTCTTTCAAACTCAGGCTCATTAATATTTTTCAATTTAAAAGGGAAATGAAATCATGATCTACAGTCTAGGGTTCTGAAAAAACATGCAAATGGAAAGTTTTATAATTTCCATTTTTATTTTTTATTCTTTTAAAAGATGACCAGTAAGGGGATCTTAACCCTTGACTTGGTACCAGTTATCAGCACCACACTCTCCCAAGTGAACTAACGGGCCATCCCTATATGGGATCCAAACCCGTGGCCTTGGTGTTATCAGCACCGCACTCTCCCAAGTGAGCCACGGGCTGGCCCTTAATTTCCATTTTTAAAATTTGCTATAAAATAGCTCTTATTTTAAATTTTTGTTTTAATCATTTCACTAAGTTCTGTCCTAGCATTTCACCCTTCATGCCTCTCTAGGCAATTCTCTCAATATTTTGTAACCATTTTAGGTTTAACTGTGGAGCATCAAGATAAAATAAAATCTTAAGGTTTTTGTGGGTGAGCTTTAAAAATCTAAAAAAGGAAAATTGAATAAATCAACTTTCATTTCTGTACTTGCAAATTAACCCTGGAAAAACTAATTCAGGCTGGCTTTTTCAGCCACTTTTAGGCTTTACCTCTCGTAAACACATTAGGAAATATTTCCTGAGTCCACTCTTCCCAGAATCTGGGAACATGAAGCAGCAGACAAAACAGATAGGATGCCTAGTCTCAGAAACTAAACTCTAGCTGGAAATGACTTTTGTCCTAAAAACAATCAAAACCATACAGGGCACTTACCGTGGCTGAGGGGAAGACTAGCTTGAAATGATCCAAGAATGCATGAATGGAAGGAAAATGCTGGATTCAGTGCTAAGCATTTCAGATATTTTCTCTTTAGCCCTTCAATTAATTATTCTTTTAATCCTCTGTGAATTAAGTACTATTATTTGTGCCATTCTGCAAAAGAGAAAGTCCGAAGCACAGGTATACTGACTACCTTGTCCAGGTCACACAGCTAGTTAGTTGGCAGAGCTTGGACTCAAACCCAAGCAACCTGGCTCCAGAACACAAGTTCTCAGCCACCGTGTCGTACCGCACACCAGTGAGAACAGCGGCTCAGGCAGGGGAACATAATGTGCAAGGCTGCAAGTAGGTAAGAGCATGGCATTCGTTTTTCAGCAAGCATTCGTCCACCCAGTCTGTTGTTAGGGACACCGCTAGATTCTGAGGCAGCAGTAATGAGCAGGACAGTCACAGTCCTGCCCTCAACATTTTACGGTTTCCAGAAAGAAAAGAATAATTACAGAGGTAAGGCTGGGGGTCTACTGGTCCCAGAGGGTGGGATGACTTCATGTAGGAGTGACCTTTAAGGCGCAAGTGAAAAGAGGCAGGACAACAGGACAAAGGGAGAGAAGGAGGTCTCCAGGGAGAAGCCAGGCCTGAGGCAGGAGAGGCTGAGTGTGGTTCAGTGGGTGACAGGAGCTTGGGGCTGAACTTGCCAACCCTTGTAGGATTTACTCAGGAGCTACTACACAGTCTTTAGCAGGGGTACAATCAGGTTTGCATGTTCCTAATCACTCTGGCCAACGTGGGAAGTGGATTGAAGAGAAGCAGGAGTGAGTCCTGAAACCAACCAGGAGGACGGCTGCAAGTAGGCAGCAAGGAGGACAGATTCAGGGTGCGATTCGGGTGTGCTCTCTACATGAAGAAAGGAGTCAGATCTAGGGGGAAGGTCAGGAGTTTAATGTAGGTCAGGTGAACCCGGAAATGATCGCTAGACAACTGTCAAATGACAATTCATCGTAAGCCAGGACCTCAGAGAAAGGGTCCAAGCTAGAGGGGCTGGGTGGAAGTTGTGCCCAGATGTGGGTGGCACTCAAAGACTTGGGAGTAGATGGAGTGAATAGGGGGAATGTTTAAAGGAAGATGATGAACTTGGAGGAACTCTAGCCTTTCCAGGTTAGCTAGAGAGAGTTGCTGGCCAAGGGCAGCTACCACGCAGAAAGAAAACCAGCCGAGTGCAGTACCCTGAAGGCCAGGCCGGGGCTGTTTTAAAAAGGAGGGGAGAATATGATCCTCAGAATAAAGTAAAAGAAGTAAAATACAAAACAGTGCATACAGAGGCTCCCATTTGTGAAGGAGACAAGAAAAAGGAGATATATAATAAATGTGTTCATATAAGGTGTCTACAGGACATCTGTAAGCAGATGGCTCTGGAGAGGAGCGTTGGCAATCTGCGGTGGGGGGAACTTTTAATTGTATTCTTTTGTACTGGTTGAATTTTTAAATGACATGCACATATTACTGTTTCAAGTTAATTAAAGGTAAGATGTTAAGGGTCAATTCTGCCCTTCCTCAAAAATTTACTCAGCGGTTGCTGCTCAGAGGTTTTGGAAGATCAGGCCCCTACATGCTTTGGGGTGAGCAGTTCTGGGGCGAGCTGGGGAGGGATCCCAGGTGGGGCTGGTGGGACTCTGGATGGGAGACGACGTGGGGACGACCTTCCCGAGTAGCTTAGTGGTGGAGAGGCTGGAAACCAGAGGAGGGGTGAGGTGCAAGGAGGCGACTGGCACAGTGACAGAAGCTGGCAGTGTCATCGTGACTGGCCAGCCCATGCTGTCATCTCACGGACCTCATGAGAGACTGTCACACACTTAGGCCTCTTCCGCTGGAAGATGGTTGGCCCTATCAGCGTGAGAAGATCAGCTCCACATCATTTGTTCTTAAGGACTCTCTTTGTCCTCACCCGCAGCTGCTTTCTCAGGTGTTTAGAAACCCTTCACAGTAACTGCTAGTTTGTTTTGTACCCTCTAGGGAACACCTGTCATGTCGCCAGTCCATAGTTTCCAGAATGTACCATCCCCCACCTAAAGGTACAAAAGCAAATGAATTGAGACACTTGGTCATTTCTGGTGTTGGGGCCTCTGTCCCTTTCTTGGTCAACTGTCCTTGCTTCAAATCTAGCTTTATACATGACAGTGATGATGTCCTTAGGATTTCCCATGGGCCTCACTTCAGCCTTGACTTTAGCTCCATGACTCACTTGACAGGTCCCTCCATCGACATACCTCTTGCCCACCAACCCCTTTTTATTCAATCTCCAAAAGCCAGAGCTTGCCAAGCTCTGTGCCACCACGTGTACTTCCTCACGTGCCAGCCCGTCTTTCCATCAGCATCAGGACCACCATATCTTCCTTTGACATCTCTCCAGTGATTTGAGTCTCAGCTTGCAGAGCCTCAGGTTGGGGCTGTCATGACTTGTCTCTAAACTTTGGAGAATCTATGTTCATAAAGTCTGGTGTCTCAGTGTGCTTGTGACGACTGCTGCGTTGTGACAGGGCTTCATAGGAAGCCGGAGGAGGAAGGGCCTGCCTAGCTGCAGACTGCTCTGCCCTCACCAGCAGTGGGACCTGGCCAAAGCACCAACCCTCAGTCTGCTCATCCTCAAAATGCAGGTAACATTAATTCACTTGCTGAGCTCTGATTACGGACTTTAGGGATGTGTCCCACAGTCCTCAAGTGACTTTGAGCAATAGGTCTTATTCCCATTCTCGGGTGAAGAAACTCCTCCTTGATACCTGCCCTGCAGAGCTGCCGTGAGGTTCTGTGGGCATCCGTTGACATGTGCACTCTCCTCCTGAAATCTCTCACCCTTAAACATATCTAGCTACATAGATGTCCTCCATTTCTGGAATCTTCCAATGGATGCACCATAAATGCCTCCCCAGCCCCTGAGACTGAACTAAGAGCAATTGTTCTCCCATTTCTCTGCGTTCTGGCAGATCCAGCTAAACCCCTGAGGGTTCCCTGGTTAGTCCAGGTGTAAGTGACCCTGAGAGACCTGAGGGCCCCCCCCCCGACTTCCACCATTCCCCTGCGGGCTGTGGGGGCTGTGCTTTTTGTTCATTTTTATTTTTTTCTTTTTCTTATTTTTTGGGGGGACTGTGCTTTCTGCAATTTTGCTGTCAACTGGCCCCCACGTCTGCATTCCTGCTCTCCTCTGGATTCCCACGGAAGTCCTTTGATCCCACCCACGGTTCCGCACCCTGCCTGAGGCGTCTGCCCTGCCCTAGCTGTGGCCCAGCTCTCCATGCCCCCTCCGCACTGTCCCAGGAAGTGTTTCCTTACACTTTCCTCTGGTTCAGGAATCTGCCTCCAGGACCTCTCCGGCTCCCCTCATCCGATGTCCCATTATTGCATTGGTGACTGTCAACTCAGTCACTCCTTTCGTATCCTAAAGGCCTTGGCTCCAGCCTCATTATTGTCCTCTCACCTGAGCCCTGCTGTGATCCTGGTAGGGGCCTGAGCCAACTCCAGCCACCTGCCCCATGACAAAGCCTCCCCTTGTCCGCAGAATGGCTCGACGATCTCCTCCTGTCCAGCGCACCTCCTCAGGTCCCCCAGACGCCTCTGCTTCACCTTCCTCTGGCACTCTGGCCTCTGACCTCCTTCCTCCCCCTGCAGGACAGCCACCCCGGCCTCCAGAAGTGTCAGCCACCTCATGTCGCTCACCTCTTGACTCATCCTCCTGGCCAAGCTCGACCTGTAAACAATGAACACATCTCCGCCTGCGCCTGGACCCAGCTCCGGGAGACTGAAGACAACCACAGCCTTCCCTGGCCTCAGTGTGCCCAGGCCTTCGGGGTCAGCTTTGACTCGTCCTCCTGGGGGCCACTTTCTGCCCTCCCCTCCTGTCACCTGTGCCACCCTCCAGCTCACTCCTCACTGTCCGGCCTCACGTGGGCAGGAGACACCTTCTGATGGGAACTGCCTCCACTTTTGGGCCTCAGACCAACACCCTTATCTGCAGTCCCTCCCCATCCTGTCTGGTGACCATAGAGGCAGGTTCCCCCTCCTCTGTCCCATCCCATCCCACCATCTAACAGTGATCCACTCTCAGCTACGGCTCCACCTGAAGAATCTGAGTTGGCCCGAATGTCTCTCTAACCCAACAACTCCCTGCACTCACTCCTCCTCCAGCTCCAGCCTCTCCTCATCGCCTCGCAAATCGCTTCCAACAGATGCCTGTCCTTGCAGCCCATACTCCTCACCTCCCGTAGCCCACCCTCTGCTATGGGGCCCCATCACCCACAGAAACTGCTCTTGCCAAGGTCACCCACCGACCTTCATATTGTTAGACTCAGTGGACACTGTCATGGGGCACCTGGGCCACCCTGTTTTCCTCCATCCAGGAGCACAACTGCCTCTCCACGCCTCGCTCCCCTCTGACTCGCAGCTTGGTGGGTTAAGGAACGGGGCATGCAAGGCTCTGCCCTACCTTTACCCCTCCTCTCCCTCTCTCCTTCCTCTTGGGAACCAGCTGCCCAAAGATGACATAAGCTCTTGAGTGTCCTCAGCCAACCAAGGATGCTTAACACCAGGGCGCCTGCCAGCGGGTAAGTCTGCTGAATCCTGGAGTTGAGTATCAGAAGCCCATGTAACCACAGAGGCCACATTATCCAATATCAGCTTTATCAGAAATGAAAGGGTGGTGGTAAGAGAATCCCTCTGTCTTACCTCTTTGTCTCATTTCTAATTTGGTTTAGGAGTTATCTAAATCTCAACTGACCCTTTCCTCTCACTTGACTTTGCAACTCTTGACACCATGACAGCTTCTGTACGCCAGGGCTCCTGGTTTCCTCCCATCTCTCTGGCTGCTCTTCTCAACCCACAGCTTGGCTTCCTTTCTTGCTCGTCCTTTCAATGTTGGTGTTCCCTGGCGTCTGTCCGAGGCCCTCTTTTCTCCTCACTTTTCACATACGTCCCTAGAGGAGAGGAACTCCTGTTTCCATGGCTTCAATTACCAAGGGTGCTGATAACTCCCAAATCCTTATCCCCAGCCTCGCCTCCTGGGCCAGACCCATTTACACCACACACCTCCTCTCAGATGCCCAGCAAGTACCTCCAACCAACTCAGCACCTCCTCTTTCCTCCTTCAACCCATCCTGTGCCATGACAAAACCTTTTGTCCCTCCCCAAGTTCTTTCCCATTCAAAAGCCTCAAGCCTGCAACTGGAAGGGTGGAAGTTCCAGTGCCCACAGTGTCTGACCAGGATTCTCAAGTCACCACCACACAGTGGGCTTCCATGATCACCATGGACTTTGACAGACTCTTTGTCCCCATTTCTCACACACCATGAGCTCCAGGAAGTCAGCAGCCCCCAGTTAGTCATGGGGGTCTCAGGCAGCAGTCCCCAGCCCCCCATAATCTTCCTTCTTGGGGAGGTTTTCCATCACATTGACAAGCACTTTCACCCCAATTCTTTCACTGATTCTGCATCCTCTACAAAAAAAAACTCACCACATGGATTATGTATCAGAGACCTGGGCTCTACCACTGTCTTGCGTAGCTTCCTTGGGCCAGTCTCTGCTCCTCTGGGTCTCAGTTTCCTCACCTGTCAAGTGGTAATATTGTGGGTAACACTTAGTGACCACTTACCCTTTGCCAAGAACCTAATCCTCACCACAATGCAGTAAGGGGCATAAATATTATTGTTTCTATTTGGCAGGTGAGGAAACTGAGGCACAGGGACTACCATAGCCAGTAAGATCTTAGATCAGGACTGTCCGGCCTCACAGGTGGAGTTCTCACTGCTGCACTGTGCTGCTGCCTTGCACAGTTATGGTGAGGGCCACCGAGCATCACAGGAAGCCTCGCCTTATTCGTTCCTTCCCTCAGTGTTGTCGGTGAGCAGCAGCCTCTTCCCTCTTCAGGCCTCTTCCCACCTCAGGGCTCAGCTGCCCGCCCCTCCCCGGGGGCCAGCGGGAGATGCCTGGGCTCTGCTGCCGCAGCAGTGCAAGTTCCCTAGGAGAGCAGGGCTGGAGGCTATGGGCTTCCGTTGGCCATCAGGCTGAGACACATGGGGCGGACGACACCTTCCCCTGGACTTCCTTTATCCGAGTCTACACAAGTCATCAGCCCCACCTCACCCTGCTTCCATCTGCCTTACTGCCACCAATTTCCCTTGTCCTCTGTTGTGTGTGATGCTCCTTGTGAAGCTAAGCTCATGTCAGAATCCTGCAGACGACTCCAATTGTAAAGCTACTCGACTTTGCCAGTTGTCGGGCTCTTTTACCTGCTAGTAATCCTGCCAACTGGGCCAACTGTCGAGCTAGGGCTGGGTCTGGAGCTCACAGACCCCTCAAGCCCGTTTACAGACTGGGTCATGAACCCTTCACACGCAGGATGGGTCCCCAGACCCCTTACACGCCAGGCTGGGTCCCCGGACCCCTTACACGCAGGTCTATGAGCTAGGTAACCAGCAAACAGGTCCTTGGAAGCTGTAGGTTGCAAAGCATGGCTGTGCAGAGTGGCGTCTGCCCAAGGCAGTGTCCAGCCAAGCGACAGCGCAGCGCATGCACACCAACTCCACCCACACACACACAATCTGTTTACTGAACCACCCCAACTGGCCCCAGGCAAGAGGGCCTGATTAAATTGTTTTATTTTCCCAGTGCTCCTGGTGGATGAAGGCAGGCACTGTGTTCTCCTTCTGGAGTCACCTGCCATTCCCAGCCTCTTGTTTGGGGAGGCTGAGCTGGAGTTATGTTTCTTGAACTGTTTAGAAAAACTTCCCCAGAGTTGTTTAGATGCTGGAAGAGAGTCCAATTCTGTCATATAAATCTAAGTTAGTTTACCAAAACAAAACTGAGAAATGAGTCAATGTCCCTCTTCTCCCAGGGCAACACATGGCATCCTGTGATTTAAGTCAAAGCTATGAGCATCCTCCTTTTCCCGCCCTGAGATTCTGAGCTGTTCCCTGGTGCCCACTTTGTGAGGCCAGGTGGGTAGAGTGACAGGGGCAGGGCCCAGGATCAGTGGTGTTCATCAGCTTCTGAGAGTCCCCCTGAACAGCCGTGGAGCCTCCGCCTCTGTGCCTTGGTTCCCACACCTGTAAAGTGGGGATGGACAACAATGTGCATGGGGTCATTGTGAGGCTAGGACAATATGATGGCCACAAGCGCTCCAGCTCACGGTGGTGCTGAGGATGCTGGGCGCGTGTGCAAGCACTGCCCTGCGTGTACGTGTGCAACAAACAGTGAAGTGCCTGGCAAGGCTGGTGCCGGGCCCGGGCCCAGTCCCAACACTATCGCAATGGGAGGAATTTATGGGTTGGGTTAGTGGGGAAGACTCAGATACTAAGCAAATAACCTCACAAATCCATCATCAGCAACTGGGCTAAGTGCTACTCCAGAGTGCAATAGCAATTAGAGGATCAGCCACATGACAATGTGTCAGGTCTCCATCCATAACTATGAGGCCGCTGAGCGGGAGGGACACTGGGCATGAAAGAGCAGGAGTGCCTCAGTCAGCAGCACTGGACCTGCAAATGGACAAACAAGGGACCCTGGGAAATGAAATCAATGACTTTTGGCTCCGCAGCCTTTGTGAATAAACTGCATAGGGGTGAATCTCTCCTAAAGCAGCTCTTTTTCCCTCAGTTGCTGCCCAGTTCCATTTATAGCTCCAGGCCTGCTAACTGGGGTGAGATTTCCTGAGGAGCTAAGTCCCTGCCCCCACACATGGGGTGCTGAGACCTTGAGATAGTCAGCCACTGTTGCGTGCCTCGGCTGGCCTCTTTCAATGGAAACCATCTGAGTTGCACCTGGGCCAAGAGTGGACTTATAAGAATATGCAGATGATAAGCCACTGTTCATCCCAGACTCTCAGGGTGCCCAGGAACCTCCCACCCAGGGGGCCTACCTTACTTCCTAAACAGCGTTTGGAGTGGAAAGAGACCAGAGAAATGGGTCAGCCGTAGACCTTCTCAATTTGGCTCTTGGAACCGCCAGTCAGCTGGGTCAAGCAGCCTCGAGGCCTAAAGCAGAGGCAAGAGAGGGACTGTAGGGCGCTGGCTCATGAGGGAGAACAGTAGTCAGAGCTCTGGGCCCCACGCAGGAGGAAAGATGGCTGAGGAGTCTCCAAGTGGGGGAGTCAGGTCTGAGCTGAGGGGGTGCTAGGGAGCACTGGGAACAGCCCCCACCTCCTGCCAAAGAAAGAACATTGGGAGACCAAAGCAAAGATCTGGATGGAAGGCCGATGGAGGTGCCCAGAAAAAGCTTCTAGCCTTTTGCACAGAAAAGGACATCAAGGACTGGGAGACGGGAGTGAGTGCTATGTGAGGTGGTGAGGACTCTAAAACCAAAAGAGTTCAAAAGCAGAAGTTAGGGAACTGCACAAGTATTCTCCGCTACGGAAACATCTACCAGTTGCACAAGCTTCAGACGAGGCTTGATCCAGTGGCTCAGTGCGCAAATCACCAAACCTGGTTTTTTTCTCTCCTCTTTGCCTTCCAGGATGTTGACTTCTTCCTGATGTTGGCTAGCTCCACTAGTGCTCACACGCTTTATGTCCACAGCTGGGAAAGGGGCATGGCCCATGTCCCTCAATCCCATGACAGGGAAGTAGAGGGGCAGAGCTAGCTGAAAATTGGGGCCATGCCAATGACAGCATGGAGGCATGGAAGCTGAGTAGCCAAGACAGTGCAGGTCCCCTGCAAGGATCATCTGCAGAGGGAGGGACTCCTGTCTGAAGAGGACGTAAGGCTGGGTGACTTCTCAGGTCTTTTCCAACCTAGGGATCCTGTGACTGGAAGTACAGAGCAAACACCTATCTGATGCCCTTTGACTCAGGGACAGAAGTGACGTGCCAGTGAAGGTTGGTGGTTGGTGCTGGATACCCCCTCAGACCAAGGCTTGCATCTGGCAACAGCTTCAGGTTGACCCGACTCGCAGGCAACCTCATTGGCTCCCGTGAGTTCTTCTAGGTTGGATTCCCACACTTCCCATGTTCCCCAGACAGCACTGATCTGTGATGGGGGGCTGGACTAGGCCAGTTGTGGTCCTATAATCACTTGGATTGCGCTTTCAATTCTCTTCTGCCCCACAAGGGTCCTTTAAGGGAGCTGGGAGAACTGCAGTTTTCCTGGCATTGATGATTATAGTCTTGAGTTTTTAGCTATATGAGCAGCTCCAGGACTGCAGTTTAACCCACCTTGGGTAATGACAAGTTTGAATAACCTCCAAAGTGCTCACTTCGGCAGCACATATACTAAAATTGAATAACCTCCAAAGAAGCAGGAGGTGGACGGAGGCCAAAGATGGGCCTCTACATTGGTTTATTGGTTTGTTTCTACGTTTACTTTTGAAATAATGGCTGCCATGTGGGTGATCCTCCTTCTTCCTCAGGCCATGGGCCCTAGCCCTCTCATTCTGTGTGCAACAGTGCCTTCACACATTGTGACCACTCATAATCCAGCCCACTGCTTTGCTCTGCTGTTCTAGACCTCAACTGGAATTATGGCACCTCCCTCCCAGAAGGTGTTGTGAAGCCAGGGGCATGAAGGAGCTCTGCTCAGGCGACCTTAGGTCAGCCCACATTTTATAGAACAGCAGGACAGTAGTGAACTATCTAACTAGTTCTTCTGCTTTGAGAGCAGGACCCCAGGACAGGAAAAGCTATGAGAATATACTCATATTATACTCATTTTCTTATAACCCGCAGAGGGAGGCTGTGTAGATTTAAATATGACTAAAAACAATCTGAAAAGCAACTATTTTGAATTGGTTTTATTTAAATTTTACAGAAACCTGATTGGAGTTAAGTATGTAATTATAAGTCCAGTAATAATTTCTACAAAAATGCACATACAATGCCAGAATTCCTTAAAAGCAACTAACATATTTTTGTTTTGCATAAAACATGCATTAATATCAATTGCCACATGTTGGCCAAAATCAGTCTCTACAAGAAGAGATGGTCCAGTACAATCAATAAGAAAACTAGCTGTGAACAACAGGTAAAAAAAGAGGTTTTCCGGTTAACGTAAAAGAAGGAACAGTACCTTTCATAAAACAAGCCCTTCAGCACTGGGTGACTTGTACTACTGTGCTGCTCAGTATCGCACTGCCTCCAAGACTTGGTCCTGACCTATCACAGGAAGTAAGGAACTTTCTGGTAGTTAAATCAGACATCTGAGAAGATATAAACTTTCAGGACACGATGGTACACTATGGTGCAAAGTTGCAGAAGGGGTTCAAAACATCCTCAGACTTAGAAGAGTTCCCAAGCTGCTGATTGCAAACAATCCTAAAGACACCCTGAGCTTTTTAACTGAGCCCTCTCCACAAGGCCAGCTCTGGGCACACAAGCATCTCCCGCAGCCATAAGACCTTCCAGCTGCACACATTACTCTTCATGAGCATGTGTAATTAGGAAACTGAATGTCTAAAAAAGTGAGTTGTACCACTTTTTTGAGGTCTTGACTTTTTGTAGACCTGGTTCATCTTGTCCAGATTGGTGGGCACTTGTATACATTAATTGCTGGACATAAAAGAAATATTAATATACATGGGAGGCCCCAAAGCCCAAAGCCTAAAATATTTTTAGTAACATACCTCAAAGTGTGTCATCTATTGTCAGGAAAGACATTGTTCCTCCAGAAGGAGATAGCAACTGAGGGCTGTATATTTATCAAACGGTGTTTTCCACATAGACTAAGCGGATTTAAAGAGATTAAAGAAAGGACTTCTCCTCATGAAACTCATGAAATGGGGTTTTATACATTTCATGAGGATCTTGAAAAGAAGATATCATAGTCATCAGGGAACCAGCTGTGAACTTTAACATTTATATACATAAAACTCATCACTCGTGCAGCCTAGCGCCTTGTTTGAAATCTCTTCCACAGTCTGTCTCTTCCAAAACAGGGCGGTCACTGCCCTGTGCTTACTACAAGTAAGTTAAGTCAGTATCTTTTTCCTTCAGCACAGATTCAAGGGGAAAAATAATAATTTATTGGGGTTCTAGTAACATTTTCATAACAGAATGATATCAAAATAGGTCCATTTTAAATATATGCTTATGAATATCCCTGATAATATAAAGAAATCCAGAGGACTCTGTAAACCACCAATATTTCACAGGGGTGACACCCGGTCTATTTTCTAGGCAGCAGAAAAGGGACTAGTATACTGACATATTTTCTTCAGGAAGCCCTGTGAGCGCTACAGTACTGAAATTCTAATATTCTAGTGCCAGTAGAACTGTGAATGAAAATTTCACTTTAAAATTCACAACAAAGGTTTGCTTCCTCAACCCCGTCATAAGTCAATCTCCCGGCTTGTGATAGACATCCAGGCTAGAAAACCATTAATCCTGGTTACTTTGGAGGTTGGGCCCAGAGGAAACAAGATTCAAGATTCCTTCTAAGCCATGACCAAACTTCAGAATGCAGGGATGTGGGAGAAGCAGACCAGGCTTGAGGAAACTTTGACCAAGGCACCATGATCATAGGGGTAAGGGGACACACAGAGGTTCTAGTTGACAGGAAGATAACCTTCTGCAATGCCTACAGAAGAGGTCCTAGAAGGCAACAGCTCTGTGACAAAGTACATATGTTCGGGAGTTAAAGAACAAATCATTAAAAAAGAAACCAGTTTGCTTTCTCAAACCCAAATCAAACTTCCTAAGATTTATAAACAAATAACCCTGGGTATATTGGGGTAGGGGGAGCTGAAGTCTGTGGAATGAGTTGCATTTAGCTGAGTCATAAAGAATGCTGGTTGTGAAATCAGCATAAATATTGTGGCTACTGTAGTTAAGGAGAACAAAGGGAGCTCAAGGCCAGAGGAGGAGGCCTCTCCAAAGACAGGAAGATGGAAAGGGGACCAAATGTGAATATGCCTCTTTTATTCCTAGAACAGGAAGCAGTATTTTCATTGGCCTGAATGAGACGGCTTCATACTCCACTCTAGCTGCAGTAATACTGCATCCCATCTACTCTTCTTCTCTTTTTAGACTGAAATTCTTCAAAGAACTGCTGAATGTCCTCTCTTTTAACAACCTGTTGATGAAAAGCAAAGATTAGGAAAGGAAACTACATTACCGAACAGCAATAAAAGGTTGTAACATTCACAAGAAGTCAAACAATACTGCTAAGATTTATTTTAATGTGTAATTAATTATACCATCTCCATTTTATAGAAGAGATCATCAAGGCTCACAGAGGCTGCCCTGTTGAGAGCCACACAGCTAGGCTGCCTAGCAGAATGGTCCAAAGCTTAGGTTCCACACCTACCTCAGTTTTCCTGTACAAAATGAGATCAAAGCAGCAGCTACCCAAAGGGTCACTGGAAGAGCAGATGAACTCTAATGCCTGTGAAGCTCTGCCTGGCATAGAGTAACTTCTCCATAAATACTAGCTGAATATTCCGAAGGTCTCCTAAGACCACTGCTCTCTCTCCCTCATTACCACAGCTGTCTTTTTGAAATGTCCTTCAGCTCTGCAAAAGCACTCACAGAAAACAGTTTTGCTTTGAGATTTGTGCTTTCTTCTTTACCAATAGCATAGAATGTTTAAAAAAAAGAGAGACCAAAAAAAAATGCCCTTATTTGAGAGTCCAAAATGAAAGATGTATACTACAGAAACAAAAATAATTGGGTAGGAAAAAAAACAAATTATAGAAGTACTACTTATAGTAAATCCATTTTATGCAATAAAAATAAAAATTTATCCTCTATTTTACTGGGAAAAGGATTTAGTACACCATATGAAGGTGTTTATGATATTAGCAAAAGAAAGTACTCAAAGTAAGAAAATAAGACAAAGGGAAAATATGGATAAAAATGTCATCTGGGACAACCCAGGACTCCCTGCTCACTCAAGAGTGAGTTGATGCCAGTTGATTCCATCGAAAGCTGTCTAACAGCCATCACAAGGGACAGGTTTGTTAATTTATTTTTTAATTACAAAGGTAGCATATGCTTTATTGTTAGGGAGGGAGGGAGGAAGGAAGGGAGGAAGAAAGGAAGGTAGGGTAGGGAGAGTGAAGGAAAGAGGCAGAGAAGAGAGCATGTGAATGCACATGAGCTAAAAGAGAAAGAGATAAAGAGAAAGCAAGAAAGAAGTCAAATGCTTGTGTATAAAGTGAAAACCTCCCTCTCTTGTTCCCCAGCCCTTAAGTGTTGCTAACATACTCACATGGCAACGCTAACTTGCAATTACTTTCTTGGGGTGAGATACTTCTTAATCCTCTAAATGAAAGAACTTAACATTCTGTCAGTAGTCTGTTACAGACCAGTAGCTGATATACCAGTTTCACAAACGCCAAGGTTAAAACTGCTGGTCAACCAGTGAAGAATTAGAACCCCTAGCAGATTCAGGACTAGATGGCTAACATATTCTGAAATAACTGCTGCTCAAAGTTCTAATGTATTTGGCTAAATGGCTTGGGAATTCCCACTTATACAATGCTAATAAATACAATCCTTGGGAGTTCCAAAATGAAGGCTCAGTCCCCACCTTGGATTACAAACATTAACACTGAAAGTCAATAAAAGGAAATAATATCTCTGGCAAGATATTGTGGGAAGAGACATAAAAGCACACAAATTAGAGTATGCAATTTTTGGTTTCTAGATGTCCTCAAATGGTCACAGCAAACATGCAGAGTAGAAATACTAATGAATAGGGCCTGGCTGGTTAGTTCAGTTGGTTAGAGCATGGGGGTGATATCACCAAGGTCCAGGGTTTGATCCCTCTACCTGCCAGCTGCCAAAATAAAATAAAATAAAATAAAAGAACTGCTAGTGAATAAATATTTGGGTTCAATAGTAAACTATTTCATGGGTTTGCTCAGAAAATTTGTAGTTTCTAAGTGTTATTATTTTTATAGTCAGATACAAACATTAAATAAAAGGCAGTCCATCATATGAGAACTTATTAACATTATCCCCTGTAGACAAACGCAACCAAAGCAGGTAAGTCTCATGGTAACTTGAGGTTTTTGGTTTTTTGTAAAGATGTAGTTAGTACTGTCGTGGAACAAGCAATAAAAAGCGCATTTTTCTGTCCTTTTAAATTATCACCCATGCCAGCCAGCCACCAAAAATAAATACATAAATAAATCATCACATCAGGCTAAAAAATTCTCTCTCTTGAAGACTCTCTTCAGAAAGAGTAGCTCTCGTACTAACAAAGACCCAGATATTGATGATACATGTGAAGACTTTTTATAAAATGGTTTCAAATGTGAATGGAAAAAGACAACATATCTCATTTTTTTCTTTTGTGGGATTTTAAGTTATATATGTGTGATGAAATTATTAAAGACCACTGTGGCCACAAACTGCACATGAGCGCGTGCTTGGATGTAATTTGAAACACCTCGAATGTCCATGAATAGTTTAGAGTCCCCTGCTAAAACAGCAGGGCAACATCCCCCATGACACCAATGAACATTCTTAGTTCTAACAAGAAAAGAAGCCTGAGTCTACATTAACTAGATGTTAACCTCTGCAATAGACAAGAATAACTGCAGTTTAAAAACTGTGGGGAAGTAGGAAGACTTCATAGTAATAGAAAACCATTTAGGAGAAGGCTCTTTTAACCTCTGACTTTACAACTCATTTTTCAGAAAGGCAGTATCATGACCCTGTCCAGAAATCCAGTGCTGAGTCAAATGTGTCCCCTAAAAGTTCATGTATTGGAAACTTGATCTCCATTGTAACAGTGTTAAGAGGGGGGGAAATCCAATTCTGGTATCTGAGAGGTGGGGCTTTTGAGAGGTGACTGGATGGTGACTGTGCCCTCGTGAATAGACTAATGCATTCATGAAGTAATGAGTTATCATGAGCGTGGTTCTCAGGGCTTTATAAGGAAAGCGACTGAGGAGGTTAGCTCTCTTGCTCAGCCCATTCTTGCCTGTGATATCCTACATAGCTACAGGACCCTGTAGAGAGCCCCACCCAGAAAAATGCCCTCGCCAGATGCATCCCCTGAACCATGGACTTCCTAGCTTCCAAAACTGAAAGAAATTTCATTTCCTTATAATCTACCTAGTTTCGGGTAGGACTTTATTAGTCCTACCCAAAATGGACTAATACATCCAGGCAGCTTCATGTTTGTCCCACGTTTATAAAAAATAAGAAAATGACCTAAAGTAAGCTGGCGGAGACTTCTTTCAAGAAAGCAAGTCTCAGGGCACTTCCTGGGTATCTGTCAGATCCATGTCTGACTCAATCCATATATCTTCTTATAGCAGGGCACAACACTGACTGTTTATAAGGACAACTTCAGGCCACAAAGAGAAAAGTTAAATTTTTTTTTTTTTTTTTTTAAAAAAAGATGACCGGTAAGGGGATCTTAACCCTTGACTTGGTGTTGTGAGCACCACGCTCAGCCAGTGAGCGAACCGGCCATCCGTATATGGGATCCGAACCCGGGGCCTTGGTGTTCTCAGCACCACACTCTCCCGAGTGAGCCACAGGCCGGCCCAAATTTTGTTTTTTATCTGCATTTGGAAATAGATATGTATTTTAGAAAAAAATTCTGTCACAAACATACATATGGTAAAGAACTAGGAAGTATTTATAAGTTCATCAGGAAGCCTATTTTAAAACAACACATATTTTAGAGTCAGCCTTAAAAGTAAAGACTCTTACTAGAAAGAAACATTGTTTAGCCCCCCAATGATAAAGTTCTACTATTCTAAACTATGAACTCAAAATAATCCCAGAAATGCATGTGGTTTTAATTTTTCCTGCCCAGTCATTTTTCCCTCCCCATCCCAAGAATCCTTGCTTCAAGGTCAGGATCAGCAGAATCAGTATTGCTGATTCTTTTTTTTTTTTTTTCCCCAATATTTAATAATATATTTTATTTAACCCCATATATATATAATTTTATCATCTCTACATAAAACGAGTATAAAAATTATTAGTGAAATATTTTACATTCTTCTTTTCATAGTAAGTCTTCAAATCTGAGCACAACTCAAATTGGGTGCTAGATTTTTATCAGATATACTTGATGTAAATTTCATAAAATTTATAGTTGGAAAGGCAGATTCACCTACACACACATCCCAACACACATCAAAGCTTTCCACACTCTGTCTACTCCTGTGGCTCTACAGTCCTGTCCCAACACGTGGCACAGTCTGTAAATTCCTTCAAATAGCCTTCTCCTAAGCTACAACTACTCTCTTCAGATCCTGTGGAACTGCTCCCATCCCTCATCCCTTCTGGCCTAGGAGGGTTGGGGTACGGACTCCCAATATGTCCGTTGGTGTTTTACCACCCCTTACTGATTGCTCTTAGCCTGCCAATTTCCCTATAGTCTCTGCATTAAACTCACAAGTATCCCATTTAAGTTGTACATTTTTTTATCATCAAAGGAAATAAACAGTTTATTTACAACTTACAGGGCTATGATTAAAATTCTTTAACTCAACATACCGTGCCTTCATCAGCAAATCTCTTCAGATAGTCTTTAAGTTCTGTCTTCAAGTCATTGTATTCTAAATCAAAACCACAAAAGTACTTAAAGTTTAGATAAGCCATTTGCTTTTTAAAACAAAAATTTTTTTGCCATTAACATTTTAGTATATTAATAGTTTAAACCAAATTTTTCTTAAGTGGAATTTGCATAGAAACTTGTTCCCAATTTCTCCCAAATTCTTTCTCCTTCCTTCCTTTTGATGTCTATGACTGTTTTTCTTTAAAAAATAAAACAAAAAAAAATCCACAAAAAAACCCCAGAGATATCCTTACTTCCATAAAAATTATCTAAGATTTTTTTAAAGGCTTTCCTTTTCTTTGGAAATTTAGTACTTGAAATAATGTTGGACTTGTCAAACATTAAGTTTTAAAACTTACTCAGTTTATATTATGGTTGAGGCACCTTAAGGACTACAAAAATCTTTTAGTGCAGCCTCCTTTCTCGAAAAGCTTTTAGTCTAATAAAGGCAAGAGGAAATTAATCAAAAAGCTTCAAATAAAAGACAGAAATGATCAATGCCATAAAAGGGACTCAAAGGTGGTGGAAACTGGATGGGATAGAAATAAATGAAATAAGCTGGGCATGCTGGGGGGAAAATGTACAAGCTTACAATTAAAAGTTTGGGGATATTTTCTTCTCTAGTGGTTTCCTGTTAACCACTGAAGCAACCTCAAGAACTGTCAAAAAGATGATATGTAATGCTCAATGAAAATTATTTCAATAAATGGAAAAATTTTCTATTATACTTTATTCATATATCAGCACTTAATCAAAACAGTGCATGTTGTGGTTTCTCAAGCATGTAATTATTCTAGCATATAACTCTGATTCAATAATAATAGCAGCTGAACATCCAGCAATATTTTTTGTTTTTTAATAAAGTTTTTAAATTAACACATAATAATTGTACATATTTATGAGGTACAGTATATTTTTATATGTGAATACAAAGCGTAATAATCAAATCAGGGTAATTAGCATATCTATTACCTCAAATCTTTATCATTTCTTTGTGTTGGTAACATTCAAAATCCTTTCTTCTAGCTATTTGAATAAATACAATGAATTACTGTTTACTATAGTTACCCTACAGTGCTAGGGAACACTAGAACATAGTCCTCCTATCTAGCCATAATTTTCTACCCCTTAATCAACCTCTCCCTACCACTCCCTCTCAGCTACCCTTTCCAGCCTCTAGTAACCTCTATTCTACTCTCGACCTCTATAAGATCAATTTTTTTAGCTTCCACATAAACGAGTGAGAATATGCAGTATTTATCTTTCTGTGCCTGACATATTTCACTTAACATAAGATACTCTAGACTCATCCATATTGCTGCAAATGACAGGATTTCACTCTTTTTTATGGTTGAATTGTATTCTATTGTGTACATACACCACATTTTCTTTATCCATTCATCTGTTGATGCACCTTGGGTTGATTCCACATCTTGACTATTGTGAATAGTGCTGCAGTAAACATGGGAGAGCAGATAATTCTGACATACTGATTTCCTTTCCTTTGAATATACCCAGTAGTGGGATTGCCCAACAATATTAAAATCAAGCAACTGTAGTTGAGGCCTACTATGTAATTCTAAATTTTAATTTTCTTTGTATTAAATTTAAAATATAGTTGTTTATTGTCCTCCTATACATATTTTTTTTTTTTCCATAGTGGAGGAAACTTCATGAACTTTATGAATTTTCACACACAAACAGTATTTACCACAAATAAGTTCCACTTGCTGGACTCTATTCATGCTGTTAAGGGTATCCATTAAAGGGTCTCTCCTATCAGTTGCCTGGTCAATCCTGCCTTTGTTTTCATAAGCCAGAGCTGTGTCATATTCATCCGTCAGGAACAGGACATCTAGATCTCCATACATTTTCTTTAAGAAATAAAATGAGTTTCCCCATTAGAACTGTATGTCCTTCTTAGAGAGTCAATTTCATGAGAATCATTAAAAATTCTTTTTTTTTTTTTTTTTTTGTCTTTTTCGTGACCGGCACTCAGCCAGTGAGCGCACCGGCCATTCCTATATAGGATCCGAACCCACGGCGGGAGCGATGCTGCACTCCCAGCACTGCACTCTCCCGAATGTGCCACGGGGTCGGCCCCAAATTCCATTTTTTTTATATTAACACCTAGAAAATCCTGAGCCTCTTAGCACAGAATTGCTTGCAAGATTTATTTTTTTTGCCCAAATCTCTTTCAGAAATCTCCCAGCTTCCTAGTTGATATTGTATGGTTTGTGAAATCTTTATTTAAAAACCATTGACTTACTGGAACTTTCAAGTAATTTATGTTTCCAAGCAACTCTATGATATAAAAATAAATAAAAATTGCTATTTTCCACTAAAACTAAGATTAATAAGTAAGTACTGTGTAATTCTTAATTTCTTCCACGAGCATTCAGACCCCAAAAATTTGCTTAATATAAACATTTTGAAAGTCCCCTACACTCCTACATCAATCCTATAAATATACTTTTCAGGTGTTCTTACTTTGGGCATGAGCACACAAAACAAATTAATATCAGACTTAATCAGATACTCACCATACAGTCTTGGCAGGTACACAACTTGCTACGCCAGTTCAGGGGCCAATACGTAGCAGTGTCTTTCTTTATAAACTGCTCAGCTTTAAGCTCTTGAAGTTTGCAGCCAGATTCTGTGTTGAGGCTTTGATTCTTAAACACTGTCTGCAATAAAATTAAGTTTTTAAGTGTGTTTTTAAAACTATCACAGTTTTCAGTTTAGATTATGCAAAGGGATTTGTTTGGCAAAGGATACAATTAAAATCCAAAGCTATAAAGCTTACAAAATTAATTTTGCTTAAATTTTATTTTTTTATGGCTTAAACTTCATACATTACCTGGAGATCAAATTCAGAACTAGAGCTGGTAGATGGTTCATTATTCTTCTCTGCTTTAACTTCCTTGATGGCATCCTTTCCATGTTCTGGAACGTCCTTTATGAGGATCCTATCTTGATGATCTCCATTTTCAGGTTTGATAACTTCCTGATCACTTCTCCCATCAACACTTAGCACCAATCCATCATCCTCAGCAGATATTTTGGTTACTATGGGTTCAATAAAAAAAACAAAACAAAACAAAAAACAAAAAACACAAACACATATCCACAGACCTATCAGAAAATAAAATCACTTGTTCTGGTTTAAAAATATTTCAGAATCCGGAAAAGGAGAAAAGTTAACCTTAATCTTTAGAATAATATGGAGAAAGGAAATATCAATACTTCTTAAGGTTATGTCTGCCTAATTCAAAGAATTTAAATAACTGAACATTCATTTAAAAATATCAATCACTACTTAAGCACTTCATATGTAAAGGAAGAAAGAATATACTGTAGATGTTAAAGAGATGGGATAACTCAAGAGGCAGTAGGAAGGGATTTAACTGCGAATACAGGTAGAAGGATAGTTTTAAAAAAAACAACTTTTCTTTTTCTTTTTTTTTTATTTGGTGGTTGAAAACTAGGTTTTCTTTATGGGAGGAGATCAAAAAGGATAGGTGTAGAGGCAGAAATACTGTGAAGGAGAGAAGAGCAATGGTAAGGAAGCTCATGTTGGATGATGGCATTTCAATTTAATAGCAGATGAAGCCATCTGCTGACAGGAAAGGAAACAAAGGGAGAGCGGAAAGATCAACTAAGAAAACTCAGTGAATGAGAAATACATGTAAGTCCAGTGTCTGTGGAAAGACAGAGATATAATCAGAAAGGATATGAAGAGAAAGAGGGAGCACCAAGTTTGAGAAATTTGAGGCAAACCAAAAGTGTGGAATGAGATCTGGGATGTGGCTATGTTTGCATGGTGAAGCAGTCCCTAAAGGTGAGAAAAGCAAAGAATTTATGAGTAACTGCCACCTTAAAAATAAATTAACACACATAGCATTACCAATAAGATATTTAATGCCTCAAGACTATTTATTGCTGATTAGTTGTTTTGACTCAATTTTTTAGTGAATATAAGCACTAGATAACAATCTGTATTACCACCTGCTATGGTCTGAATGTTTGTATCCTCCCAAACTTCATATGTTGAAACCTAAACTAAAATGCAATAGTATTAAGAGATGAGGACTTTGATCAGGTCATGAAGGCAGAGCCCTCATGAGTTGAATTAGTGCCCTTATAAAAGAGGTCTGAGGGAGAATGTTTGCCCCTGTTGGGAAAATAGAATCATTTAATCAGGCCCCCTCGCCTTAGGTCTGGTTGGGGGTGGTACGGCACATTCTTTGTAAATAAGTTGTGTATGGGTGGCGCTGCCACCTGGCTAGCATCTAGTGCCTCGGGTGTCTGCTGCGCATGGCCATGCTCTCGAACCCATGGCTCCAAGGACCTTTTGACCAGTTACCTAGCTCATAGACCTGCATGTGAGAGGTCTGGTGACCCAGCCTGGCGTGTGAGGGGTCTGGGGACCCAGCCTCGCATGTGAGGGGTTTGGGGACCCATCCTAGCATGTGAACGGTTTGTGACTCAGTCTGGACAACGGGCTTGAGTGGTCTGTGAGCACCAGACCCAGCCATAGCTCGACAATTGGCCCAGTCGGCAGGATTACAGGCAGGTAAAATAGCTTGACAACCCCTTCTGCCATGTGAGGACACACAGAAGGATCCATCTATGAAGAATGGCCTTCACCAAGACATTGAATCAGCTGCTGCCTTTATCTTGGACTTTACAGTCTCTAAATCTGTCAGCAATAAATTTCTATTGTTTGCTAATCACCCAGTCGAAGGTATATTGTCATAGCACCCCAAACGGACTAAGACACCACTCCCTCCCCAGCCAACAGTATGACTTAATTGAACAACAATTTTAGTTCTATTTATCTTTTAAAAACCCATTCAAAAACTGCCTCCTCCACTTTCTCTAATTCTGTCTCATCCATACTCTGCACCATGCAATTTAAATACAAATTTGTTTTTTTTTTTTTTTTTTTTTTTTAAAAGATGACCAGTAAGGGGATCTTAACCCTTGACTCAGTGTGGTCAGCACCACGCTCACCCAGTGAGCAAACCGGCCATCCGTATGTGGGATCCGAACCCGGGGCCTTGGTGTTATTAGCACCGCACTCTCCCGAGTGAGCCACGGGCCGGCCCCTAAATACAAATTTGTTCTTGGTAATCTTCCAACCAATCTATAAGCATCTTGTGGAGAAGAAACAAATCTTATCTTATAGAACACCTTATAAAAGTAACATATACTTCAGAGTCCAATTTAAAATAGTTGCTAAAAATTTTAGATGGAACACACAAATTTCATAAACACAAGTTTGTGGCATACCACCTTCACAAAGACACCCACCTGCCAATTGTGCAGCATAAGCCCACAAGAAAGAACAATGTTTCATACAAGCCTGGCATACCATCTCTTGGAAATCCCCACTTTCAGGGGGAATGGCACCAAGATGCTGTGAATACAGAAAACCAGATATTTTTATTATGATCCCCAAGTTGTGCAAAATGTCCATTATAAACAAATATTGCAATAGTACACTGATCATATTTTTACAGATTATTTTTAGAAGAGTAATTATAATGTAAATATAACAATTCAAAATAAAAAGATCCTTTATCTTTTTTGTGAGGACAATGGCTTTAAAAGGTAAAAGTTTTCCTTACCCTTCCATGGAACCAGTCTTCACAGACTACACACTGGATCATCACATCTGGAATCTAACACAGACAAGCAATTTGTTAATGATCACAACGCATTCTGGGACGTGAAGTAAATCTGGCACACAGTAGAATTAGCTATTACATAATTCTCTACCAATTCTGTGAGACCCCTATTCATGTAACAGCAGTCAAGGGGGCAAAGAAATTTGTTCAACGTGAACTGGTATAATTAAGGGTTACACTGAGATAAGTACTTTGTGAGCAATTATCAAAGCTCTTTCACATCAGTTACTTAACATCTGATTCTCACAAAACCTTATAGATAAGTAGGGCATTCCCATTTTATACACAAACCCAGGCCCAGGGAAGTGATGTGAATTGATCAATGTAGAATGCGACAACTGGGACCTTTCACCACACCATGCTGCCAAGTAAACTGAAAAGTAAATGTTATAAACAACCTCTTGATAATACTGACAACAACTTCTTTCATCTGAATAAATTAAATAATTAAATGCTGGCCCTAGAAAAGTTACACACTAAAGGATATAGACTATTTTGGAAATGATTTTCCTTTTATTCCTAGGCTTTCATATCTACTAATTAACATTTCAATGTTATTCTGTCATTTTCCTATTGTGGTTTCTTATAGGGGGAAAAATGCATATATACATATATAGCTGTTTTATTCTTTTTTCTGCCTTTATTGATTTACTTATCATCTTATTTTTTGCCTTTTCATTCAACAGTGTTATAAGTAACCCTTTCCCCTATACTTAAAATATCCAGTTTCAAGGTTTTATTTTTGTTAAAGATATCTGCAATTTGTTCCTCTATACAATTTGGTTCAATAATTATAGTTCCAAGACAATGAGAAAGCAAGGAAGAAGGAAGAAGGCTAATTTCTCTAAACATCAAAAGCACTCTTTCAAATTAGTAAACATACAGATGAAACCCAACCCAATCAAAACATGAGCTGAGGCTATTTACAATAGCTAGGCGATGGAACCAACCTAAATGTCCATCGATGGATGACTGGATAAGGAAATTGTAGCATATATACACAATGGGATACTACTCAGCCTTAAAAAGAAATGAAATTCTACCATTTGCAACAATATGGATGAGCCCGGAGAAAACTATCCTACGTGAAACAACCCAGGTACAGAAAGAGAAATATCGCATGTTCTCACTCATAACTGGGAGCTGAATCCACAGATAAACAAATGAACAATAAAGAGAGACAGAGAGAAAGAAAGAAAAAAACAACAATCAGTAATACGTTGAACTTTCAGAAAACTAGAGACAGGCTAATGAGGAATTGGTCAATGGACACAAAGAATGCATATTGTAATGATGAATAAGCTAACTATACTGATCTAATCACCACACATTCTACACAATTACTGAAAATCAACGTTGTACCCCACATGTATGTATAATAAAAATAATAATAAATAAATAAAAAGACACAATACCCACTTCAGGAATATTTCCAACACTTATAAATTTACAATCTATTTCTTTTAATTCTCCCAGATTGTTAATCAAATGGATAATTAGTTCATAAAATTGCTGAAACTAAATTATTAAAAGAATTCCCATCTGTATTCTTACTAATTTCATGGTTTTCAGTGTATAAAACTGACATTCTGATTATGCCAGGGCTCTACAAACTTAAGAGACATACTGAGATACTCTACAATACAGCTTCAAAAAAAAAAGTTCATGTTTTTAAGAGAACAGAACAGAACTGAGGTTGGTTGCTGGGAGTAAAAAAGGGGGAGAGGGCGGAATTAGTAAAGGGCCACAAAAATTGATTACATTATATAATGATAGATATACTAATTATCTTGATTTAAACATCAATAAGTAAATAAATAAAAAGGTTAAAAAAACAAAAAACAAAATGAAAAAACATGAGCTGAGGATATGAAAGGACAATTCAGAGAGAAGGTTATTATAAATACCTAATAAACTCATGAAAATATGCATAACCTCACTCATGATCAGGGAAAGGAAAAAATTTTAAAAGATGCTATTCTTCATTTATCAGAATGGCAAAATTTTAATGGACTGGTTACATGTAGGACTGACAAGAGTGTTGGGTGAAAAAACACTATTATACGCTATCGGTGGTTGAACCCTTTTGGCAGACATGATCACAATTTTAAATACAAATATCCTTCCACCCTTCAATTCTACCTCTATATATCCATTCTATATGAACACTTGCAGGAGTATACCCAGTTATATTACTGTATAAAGATGTTCACTGCTGCCTTCTTTATAATAGTGAAAAATTAGACAACACCATTCTGCTATTGAACAGTTAGGTTAACTAACATATAGCATGTCAAATTATGGGATACTCTGCAACAGTTAGAACAAGATAAATTTGTCTTGTTAACATGGAAGGATGTCTGTGATATACTGACAAGAAAAGCCAGGTGCAGAAGTGAATGTACAGAATTTTCATTTTTGTTAAAAGAAAGGAAACTACACATTGAATACACACTCACTCAAACTCTGTATGTGCACAGAAAAAGGCCTAAAACATATATACACCAAAAAATGTTAACAGCGATTATGCGTGAGAAGTAAAAAGTGCAGGAGGTGAGGAGAAACTTTAAAATTTTGCATATACTTCAAATTGAAATCTTTAAGAGGACCCAGTTTGTACACCCCACTTCTTTCCTTCCAGGAAGGCAAGAAGTTGAAGGTCATTTCTCAGAAAGTGTTTCAGGGGTGGAGCCGGCAGGCAGGAAAGAGGGAGAGGAAGGAAAGAAGTTCTGGCCTTCGAAAAGTCCTCTCCAGTACTTCATTCTTATGATGCAAGAATGAGAATAGTTGAAATATGTATCAGTTATAGATCCAACCTAGATTCATAAAAAAGTATCAACTAGAATCCTTTTGCAATACCCAAATCCCTCCTGAAGACGTATGGAGACCCGGGCTCCATACATCAAGAGGCTGAAGAGTCAAGGCTAGAGACAACATAGTCCCAGATTTTAACTTCCAATTCTCTTACCTCATCTTCGGGATCAGGATAAGGTCTCTTGCAAATGCAGTACAATCCAAAAAAGTTGTCATTGTACTTATTGCTGGAATTTAGCTTTGCTTTGTCCTGAAAGAACATTGATTTCAATATATAATATGGTCTAACATTAACTATAATTTCATGCATCATAAAATTTCTGCATTCAATAGATTTTTGCATTAAATATCTTCCCCACAGATATTCAACTCTGTACCCCACATATATGTATAATCAATATGTTTCAATAAAAATAAATAGTAAAAGTAAAAAATAAATATTCATTATCAACCTATGTGAACTGACATTGGCCTAGAATTTCAAAATAGTTGTTTATGCACTGCTGTGATAGCCAAGACCCCCGGGTATCTAGAAGGCAAAAAGAAGGCAAAGAAATTGTCCAGAACTAACCTTCAAAGGAAAATTATTAACAGTTTAGCAATTATGACTGAACAATGTAACATTCCTTACTTTCTCTTTCATTTCTATTATTTCAGTAGAAGTTATTAAATAAGCATAGCTTTTAATAACCAACAAGCAACGAAAAAGTCCTATGTGCAGCTAGCCCACATTCATTAATACCAAGTTTTATTTATTCTTTTCTTTTTCATTTTTTTTTCTTCTCAGATATTTCTTTCTAATAAATTGACTATTACATTTCCAAAGTTCTGAAATAGCCAACAGATGATAGAAAAACATTTTTTTAGGCTCCTGCTTGAAACCAACAGCTTCAGCAAATGGCTAGCCTTGATTCAGGGCCAATACTCAGTTTTAAAAATCATATGCTTTGCCTTAAAAGCCTCAGAGCACAACCAACACAATTCAACCTGAATGACTTCAAAGAATATTTTCCCCTAAAACCTTTCATATTAATTATAATCTATATTGTAGGCTCTGGACAGGTTATTTAGTTTTTCCAACAAATAAAAAATGGAATACCCATCTGCAAAGAAAGAGCATAAGAACTTCCTTTTTGGGAAATATTTGGGTTTTTATCCACTCTGTCAAATATCAAACTCAGCTCCTTTAAATACATTTATAGTTATAATGCTTACTCACAGGAAATAATTTGCATTCCAAATTTTTAAACTTGCTGTTTCCACAATCACAACGAAAATTTCTGAAAAAAGGAGAAAAGTCAACTTTATTTATCTTTTAAAAATTTAATAAAATACTCTTTAAACTCAGATCATAGCCTCTTCCCTTTCAGCTCATTTCTAGGATCTAGAAAGTGGCTTTGGTTGCTGTTCATGCACTCAATTCAGAATTTCTCCAAGCATCTAACAATAAAAAATTTTACAATTCTGGAAGTTAATATGCATAAAGATAAATATCTATATCACACACATGCATAGTGGCAGAGAAGGATGAATAGTTTGAGTTTGTACCATAATCATATTTTAAAGAGCCCTATGGAAAAGCTATTCTCTCCAATTATATAAATCAATTATATTAAATTTCACCAGTGCACAACTACTTTGAATTAAAAAACAAGATTCAGAAAAAAGCATAGTTGGGAAAGAATCTAAACATTTAGAAAGCATTCAGGAACAATTTCTGACTGTGTTTACCTTTTTGTGTACAGCTCGAATAGTTTATGACTTCCATGACATTCATAACTGCAAGCTAGACAAATTCCTGCTGGTTCTTCTCCCTCTGGAGTGCAGGTACTACAGGCATACAGTGCTTGTCTCTTTACCGAGCCCTAAAAGACAGCCCCCAAATAGAAAAGATTCAGAGAATAAATTAATGAAATAGCATAGTTACCTAATACACATAGTATGATCTGAGAAATAATTAAAATCAGATTATCTATGGTCAAGATTTTACTATAAAAGCCATTAAGACTATTAAAAAAGTTTAGGGCTGGCCCTTTAGCTCAGTTGGTTAGAGCTCAGTGTTGTAACACCAAGGTCAAGGGTTCAGATCCCCTATCCTACCAAAAACAAAAAAAAGATTATACAAAAGAGTACCAAAACACTGTTGCATGTTTCTCATACTGATACTAGTGCTTGTTTTCATACAATTTTTTCTTAAAGTGATAGACGTTTGTCAGTCAGTAAAATGATTGCTTAATCATTTTAACATATGAAAATGTAGGAGAATGTGTATAGGTTTATGTAACTAATACCACACTTTAATTTTGGAAAATGCTTGTTATTCCACCAAAGAGAAAATCAATGTATGAAAAGAATCCCTTCGATTTTTAGGAGATGCATGCTGAAACATTTAGAGGTGTAGCATCATGATGTCTGCAACTTATTTTCAAGTGTTTTTTTTTTTTAAAGTAGTATATTATAGAGATAAATGTGGCAAAATGTTAAGATATACAGGTACTTATAATACTATTCTTTCAACTTAGCTGTAGATTTACAGTGTTTCAAAATAAAAAGTTAAAGGAAAAACAAGCAAAACTTTTAGAAATCTTGGTAATGATTACCCTCCTCTGGGAAAGAAGGAAGTTTCCGGAATGCCGGTAATATTCTATTTCTTGATCTGAGTGGTGTGTACATGCATGTGTTCGCTTGTTTTTTCAAGCCATACACATTATTTGTGCAAATTTCCATATGTTTTACTACAATACAAAGAAAATTTTAAGGAAGTCCATTTTATAAAACTAACAACATTTCAAAAATAGCTTACATATAGACTTAGGGAAAAAGTTGTTTTAGTGGTGACCAGAGGTTTTAAAATACCAGCCAATATCTGGGACTATTTCTGGATACCAGTTTTATTCAACTTTGCAGTGTAAACTAAACTCGGTCAACAATGACAAGTGGTATTATGATCTCAGTCCATACCACATAATGACTGTAAGTCTCTCCCCTCATTCCCCACTGTTCCACTCCACTCCCCTGCCTAGGTAAGCTTCTTCCTCCTACCAATTCTCATCCCTTGTTAATTTTCTTCCTACCATCCTTCTCCATTTTTGTACCTAAAAATATAGAGTGAGTCACCAAACATTATGTCACACCCCCTCAAACCCTGTTCACAACGTCTTCCAAATGTCAAACAGATCCTTTTCTCCTCCCCTCTCTTCTCCCTTGCCAGGGCCACCTGCTGTTCTGGTTCCTGTCTGGGAGATGGGGGAGATGTGCAGATAGACACGGTACTTGCTTCATTTTGCCCCCCCCCCCCCAAAAAGTACTAGCTACCACTTGTCCAACTTAACAGCACAGGAACTAGCTGTCAAACGGTACACCCCACAAGGGGAGATTTTAAAATCCTTTAACTCTATATTCTATTCGATTCCTAATAAATAAATATTTCTAGGATGGGAAAATTGGGGACAAGGATGTCTGAATTGGAGAGGTCACGGGGATGGTTTCGTGAAAAGCAGCTGGGGCACCAAGAAGAGACTGGAGAGGAAGGACAGAGCAACTGCTCCAGGACCTACCTAAGTGGAGGGGCCAAACGGTGGAAGACTGAGGGAAGCGGGAGGCCCCTGGGGACACTGGCTGAGGAAGGGGGCCCAGAAGGCTGAGGGTGAAAGGGCAGCTGGGCCTGAGATGGGGAAGCCTAAGACGAAGTAGCCCGGACCGCCACCGGGGAGACGACCGTTACAGGCGAGGTTAGGGAAAGCCCGACCGGGAAACGGAGGTCCAGCGGGAGCCGGCGGAGGGACGGGGCCCGGCCGCGCGCCCACCTGCGAGTAGGAGCACTTCTCAGAGTCGCTACCGCCCAAGACGGCGCACGCCTCATTCTCCAGCTCCTCGTCCTCCTCAAGTACGTCGACCAAAGACACGACGGGCTCCAGCTCCGACTGCCTCCAGGAGGGCTCCTCAGCTCCGGCCATATTCAACTGTCACCCGGACCAGGGCTCAGTCCGGGCGGAGGCGGGAAAAGTGGTCCGGAGCTGCGTAGCCAGAGGAGGCGGGGCATTGGTGTCGATAACCAATCCCAAAGAAGAAAAGCGAAGAAGGGGGAGAAGCGACTTCCGACAAACGGTAGTAGTTTCTCCTCCTCCCGCGTGGGCCTGCTGTGGGCTAGTTTCCGCTTCCGGGTGGCGCTTCTCGGTGGCGCTTCCGCGTGGCGCGCTCTTGAAGCTAAGCGGTAGTCATGGAGCTGATAGGGGAGTACGTTGGGTGGGACGGGCAGCGGCAGCGGCTGCGGGTGTCCTGTGAGACTCCGCCCGAGGCCGACCGTTTCCAGGGACTGTTGTCGGGCGTGGCCCAGATGAGGGAGCTGGTGATCGAACTCTTCGATCCCCTGGTACAGCGGGAAGCGAAGGACCGGGTGACGCCGTTCCCAGACGCGGCCTTGGACGGTGAGCTCTGAGACTGTGCCGGAGTGACAGGAGGGCGGGGCGGGACCCCAGGGGAAATCTTTTTGGGGAACCCGTGTATTGTGGCCGACTTAGAAAAAGAAAGCCTGGGGGGAAGAGGAATGGCATCTAAAAATTGTTGGCACTCACCGCCATATTTATCGGGGCTGCTTCTACTCAGGCGTTATCACTTCTCATTTATATCACCAAAAAGCGTGCTGAACGCCTGCTGCTCTGAGCCAGGCACTGGGCTGAGCTCTGGAGAAAGAATGAGGTGAATGCGCTTGAGTTCCTTCCCTTGTGGAACACAAGGAGATTAGACAGGGAGGCGCTCTTCCTAAAATGTGACTATTGCAAACAGAGAACCCAGGAAGGCTTCAGAGAGGTCATGACTTTTGAGCTGGGTGTTGCAGGATGAAAAAGAGTTTTCCCAACTATGAAATTATTAACATGTTTGCAAGAGTCCAGTCTATCACTCAGTAGGAACAGGTTCCGAAGGTGGGACAGACTTAAGTTTAACGAGTCATAACTCCTAGAGACTCCTTTCCCATATCCAAGGTTTTTTTGTAGGTGCAGTTTGAAAGTGGAAACGTGAAGTTTAACTGCATTAATTTTTTTTTTTTTAAATCTTGTCTTGAGGGCCGGCCCGTGGCTCACTTGGGAGAGTGCGGTGCTGATAACACCAAGGCCCCGGGTTCGGATCCCATATAGGGATGGCCGGTTTGCTCACTGGCTGAGCGTGGTGCTGACAACACCAAGTCAAGGGTTAAGATCCCCTTACCGGTCATCTTTTTTTAAAAAAATAAATAAATAAAATAAAATAAAATAAAATAAAATCTTGTCTTGAATACAAAAATAGGTAAAAACATTTTGACTGTCCTAAACTGAAAAACCTAAGAACTAGATACTGGAATCATGACTTATAATCCTGCAGGGGAGCTTAAACTGTACTTTCTTTTCTTTTCCATCTTGTTTACCTATTGATAATGTGAATGTTGGCTGTAACCAAAAAGAACAATACAAGTGTTGGCTAGGATGTGAAGAAATTGGAGACCTTGTACATTGTGGGTGGAAATGTAAAATGGTATACCAACTTTGAGAAACAGTTTGGCAGTTCCTCAAAAAGTTAACGTAAAGTTACCATATGACCCAGCAGTTCCACTGCCAGTCCTCCCAAGAGAACTGGAAACATACGTTCACACAAAATCTTATGCATGATAGTTCATCGCAGCATTATTCATAGTAGCTTAAAAATGGAAACAACATAAATGTCCATCATCTGGTAAATGTATAAACAAAATTGGTATATCCATACAATGGAATATTACTTAGAAATAAAAAGGAATGAAGTATTGGCACATTCTACAACATGAACGAACCTTGAAAATACTATACCAAGTGAAAGAAGCCCGACACAAAAGCCCACATTTTGTATGATTCCATTTATAGGACATGTCCAGAATAAGCAAATCCATAGAGATAGAAAGTAGATAAGTGGTTGCCAAGGGCTGAGGGGAATGGAAAGTGACTGCTAATGGGTATGGGGTTTCTTTTTTGGGGTGTTGGTTGCACAAGTCAGTGAATATACTAAAACCCACTGAACTGTACACTTTTAAAAAGTTAATTTTGTGGTAAATGAATTAAATCTCCAAAAAAGAAAGTGATTTCAAAGAAAGGTTTCATGTCTACATCTCATTTGAAGACAAAAAAAGAGAAAGGTTTTAAACACTGAAATTCCCGGGGAAGAAGACACAACAATCACAACAATTCCTTGAACTTAAGACAAGTGAACAGATAGGATGTAGTGGGGAGGGGGAAGGGTAGGGAGGGAGCGGGGGGGGGGGGGGGGAACGGGTACAGGAACATGAAAATCAACTACATTGTATATTGAGAAGTTAAAATAAAAAAGTAAATTAAAAAACAAAACACGAATAAATGAAATTGCTTTTTAAAATAAAATAAAATAAAATAAACATTGAAATTTCCAAAATCTTTTAAATCTGAAATATGCATGGTTTTATTAATCCCTAAAGTGAGATGGTCTCATTATCAAATGTTTTCGCTGTTTACATTTCTTTCATCCACTGAACATATTATCATACAACAAATTTATTTTAAAAGGTGATGATGAAGATGATGCAGAAGATGAAAATAACATTGATAACAGAACTAATTCAGATGGACCATCTGCAAAACGGCCAAAACCACCATCTTAACAATAGCTTTTATGAAATTAAAAGACTGCTACTATATCCTAATTATCACACACTGACATTTGAGGAAGACTTGTACTCTAATTTGGAAAAATATTTATTTTATTCCCTTGGGACAATTTTGTCAGAGAGAAAACTGTTTCTTCTGTTTCTAGCAAAGAAAGATAACGTTTAAAAATAAAATCTGTTTTCTTTAGTAAGAAATAATTATCAGGCCATGGACATAAAATAGAACACTTCATAATGTATAAAACTCCTCTAAGTTGGCAACTGAATTTTTATTGTTTTCTATTTTTTAAATTAGCCATTGAATTAAATTATGTGATGTCTGTATCTTTTAGCTTCTGCTTCTGTTATAAAAAGTACATGTCATGGTTCATAGGCAATAACATTTCGAAGAACTGATGTGAGCAAGCAGTGAAGTTTGGGTATTAAATGTAAGAATGTCAGTTCTTTATAAGTAGAGGAAAATAAAGGAGTACAAGTACTGAAGAGAATCAAGGAGAATCCTTGAGAGAGACCCAAGGAAATCTTGAATTCACACCTGTACCCAATATACGGACATCCAGAGGTGATACCACTCAATGAATGTGCATTAATCTTCTGATATATGTTGTACCATAAGAAACAATATATGTTCACAGCTACATAGGAAAAATAAGTTCTAGTGGTCTACAGTAGTGCTAGTCATCTATAATTAATAATTTATTGTATATCGTCAGTTGGTTAGAAGAGAGGACCTCAAGTGTTCTCATCACAGAGAAAGTTAATTTTTGTGGTGACAAATTTGCTAATCACCCTGATTCGATCATCACACATTGTATGCAAGTATTGAAATATAACTCTGTACCCCATAAATATGTACAGTAAGTGCGTCAATTAAAAAATAAAATAAAAATTTTTAAAAGTTAAAAAAAAGAAACAATCTATGTTGACTATAACTTAAATATTTTTCCTCCTCCTGTACCTTTACTTTGTTGCTTAACAAAGGACTATTTAATCGTTTTAAAAATATATATTCCTATAATATATGTGTGTGTGTGTTCCTTTTCTACTTGTCAGTGGGACTAAGACATTTTTTTATTTACTGTGCATCTTTTCTGATTTAGATAGCTAAAATTCAGAGAAATCAAATAATACATATCTAATGAAATACAAATATTTACAGAATTTTGGAATTGGAAGTAACCTTACGAATTATATGATTTATTTCCAAGATAAATGGAATCTCAGAATGGGTGTTTACCCCAGGTTACAGAGCTCTCCATTGGCAGAGCTGGCTTATATACATAGACTTTAGATATTATTTTTTAAGCCGATAAAAGGTTAGATAAATCATTAATCAGCCATTGTGAATCAACTTTATTATGAAATGATTTATCAGCACCACACTCTCCCGAGTGAGCCACGGGCCGGCCCCTATTATGAAATGATTTAAATACTACTGTAGTACTTTCCCAGTTATACATTTTGAAATCTATAGCTTACAGAGTACAAGCTATTAAGGAAACTCTATACACCTTTTCATATCCTTAAAATACTGTTTTACTTGGAAATTCAGTCTTTTGCTAAGTACTCTTACATAATGGAAACAGTGCTAACTAGAAAAAGTTATAAATGATCAGAAATTATCTTGTTTAGTTTATGATAATGTTTCTAATATTTAACTCAGTTATTTATTATAATACTATTATCATTATACAATCCTTAAAGAAAAAAACCTGTACATGGTTAAAAATAGATCACATTGTTAAATTCATAGCTGACTTTTGCTCATCATTTTGTGTTTCCTTCTTTGTTTAGTAAGTGTGTCTTTAAAGATAATATTTGTGCTTTCAGTCCAATGTTTTGAGGTTCAGGGTTATAGGTGTAATTGATCTTTTACCTAATTTTAATACAGATTCTAATCCTAATACTGTCTTCTTTATAAGTGAGCCACATGACAAAAAAGATCAGTTTGAAGGACCAGTGTAGAAAAAATGACTTGCCTAGTTTTCTCATCTGCTGCCTTCTAATAGTACAGACATCAGCCACAGGCAAGTAGAACAGTTACTCTTCGAAGCAGCCCCAACTTTACTTTTGTGCAGGAAAGTCAACCCCACAATCCTACCTAAAAAATAAGCTTGACACTACACTTAGATAATACATTTTTAAATGCAAAACATGTAATTTATGCAAGGTAGATGTCTTTTCTAAAAGTTGGTGCTTTTATGTTACATTAAAAAATACTTTTTTTAATAATGGAATTCTGTGGCCAAGGACAAGAACTCTTACTCTTTTATAATAGGTTATTGTTGCCTAGTATTAGCCGGGACATTTAAACTTTTTAAAAAAAAATCATCTGGGAAGAAAAATCTGCTTTAGAAAAAAGATAGGAAAAAAAGTATGGAAGGAAATCAGCCCCTCCTCCCCCAGTTTGGAAATGGAGATTATGAGGGTACTTCAAAAAGTTCATGGAAAAATAGAAGATATGAATCTTTCCGTGTACTTTTTGAAGTACCCTCGTATAGGCTAGATGTGTATATAATATCTCTGAAAGGATAGTCCAACTGCCTCTAAGAAGAGGAGTGGGAGTTGTGAGGAGATTTTTCATTGTATACCATTTTGGGATTTTGTTTTATTTTGTTTTTTTTAAAAAGATGACCGGTAAGGGGATCTTAACCCTTGACTTGGTGTTGTCAGCACCACACTCTCCCGTGGCCTTGGTGTTATCAGCACCGCACTCTCCCAAGTGAGCCGCGGCCAGCCTTCGTTGTATACACTTTTGTTCTCTGCATTTTTAAAAAGTTGTATGTATGAGGGCCGGCCTGTGGCTCACTCGGGAGAGGGCAGTGCTGATAACACCAAGGCCACGGGTTCAGATCCTATTGGCCGGTTAGCTCACTGGCTGAGTGTGGTGCTGACAACACCAAGTCAAGGGTTAAGATCCCCTTACCGGTCATCTTTAAAAAAAAAAAAAAAGTTATATGTATGTATTTTTCTACACAAATATAGAAAAAGTTACTCAATTTTTAATTTTAAAAAGTCATGCCTTAAATTTAGTAAGGGCAGATCAAGCATATTAACAGTTTATTTATTTATTTTTTTAAAAAAAGATGACCGGTAAGGGGATCTCAACCCTTGGCTTGGTGTTGTCACCACCACGCTCAGCCAGTGAGCCAACCGGCCATCCCTATATAGGATCCGAACCCGCAGCCTTGGTGTTATCAGCACCACACTCTCCCGAGTGAGCCACGGGCCGGCCTGTGCATATTAACAGTTTAAAACACTGGCATGTAATACGTGGCTATAACCAATTCAGACTTAAGAAGCAAAACAAAAAATCCACATTTCCCATCTGACTACTTTTGTCAAAAGAGGGAGTAGAATTCAACTTCCAAAGGGATTAGGAGAGCTAGGCTAAAAACTAGGTTTAATACCTAATATTTAGGTACCATAGGTATAGTACCTAAAAAAAAAAGGGAGGGGTTGTTTCTAAAACCGATGAGCCAGCCTTAACCTTGAAAAATTTGCCCTATAGTGAGTGCATTGTTTTTCTTTTTTCTTTTTCAAGAGTGTATTATTTTCAAAGTATAAAATGAATTCTACAATGTTGCTGTAACTATTCCAGTTCTCAGGTGAACTTTGGGATCAGAATTGTTCTATTTAAAGACATGACCCAGGAAACTGAATTCTAGATAGTAAGCTTCTATTCAAGTAGCTCACATTGGGACAGCAACAGGCCATTGGGATACAGTTTTAAATAGAAATTTGCGATGATGCCAGAAATTCTGCTGGGAATAGAAGTAACTTCTACAAACAGTAGTTTAAATGAGTGCTTTATGGACCCAAGGTATTGCTTGAACTCCAGAGTACTGGAATTGTGTGCTGTAGCTCTTAGAGTCATGACACTTGGTGCATGTTAGGTGGTTTAGGAGACCAGAGAATTTCTCAAGGGCTCTAACTACCTCTTAAAACCTTGTTTGTGAATGTGTACTGTTTTCTCTGCATCAATAAGGAAAATTCCAAGACAACTAGTATCACAAGAACTGAGGTCAAGCGTTCAGATCCCCTAACCGGACAGCAGCCCAAACAAACAAGAACTGTTGGCAAAAATAGAGACTCATTTTAAATCTTGGCCTTGAAGAGAATATATCACTACATGCTGAAACCTAAAAGAGTTTAATAACTAACTAGGACATGTGACAGATTATGCTATGCACTTTTAATAAATGTTAACTTTTACCCTTTATTCTCTCTGGAGAATGAACTAGATTGTTTTACAGTCTAGGGAGAAAAGTGGCAGTAAGAATTATTCATTCAATAAGTAATACAGGGCCGGTTAGTTAGCTCAGTTGGTTGGAGCACAACCTTATAACACCAAGGTCAAGGGTTTGAATTCCCACACCGGCCATCCGCTTAAATAAATAATTACTGAGGACCCACTATGTGCCAGGTACTGTTGGAGGCATGGGGCCTATGGCAGTGAACAGACAAAATCCCTACCCTTATGGAATTTAGATTCTGACAGTCAAAATATATAACATGATGATAAGTGCTGTGGAGAAAAATTAAACAAGGAAGAAGAATGCTTAATTTTAAATAGGGTTGTCAGAGGCAGCCTCACTAAGGTGACATTTGAGCAAAGGGTTGAAGGTAATGGAGCAGGCCAGTGCTGAGCATCCAGGCAGAAGATACACTGAGTGCAGAGGCCCTGATCAGAGTTTTTTGGCATGTTCAAGAATCATCAAGAAGACCAGTGTGGCTGAAGTAGAGTCAGGGGTAGAGAGAGTAGTAGAAAATTAAGTAAAGGTAAAGGGCAAGGCAGGGCCACTTATTTAGGACTTTGTATGCTATGTTAAGGATTTTGGCTTTTATTCTGAGAAGGGAAGCTATAGGAGGATTTTTGAAAAGAATAATTTTTTTTTTTTTTTGACCAGTAAGGGGATCATAACCTCTGGCTCGGTGTTGTCTGCACCACGCTCAGCCAGTGAGTGCACCGGCCATCCCCATATGGGATCCGAACCCACGGCCTCGGTGCTATCAGCACCGCACTCTCCTGAGTGAGCCACGGGGCCGGCCCAGAATAACATTGTTAAAGGATGCCTCTGACCACTGGGTTAATATTAGACTTGTAGCGGGGGCTCAGGCAGATTTTGGTGGATGGAGAGAAGATTCACAGCTTCGTTTTGGAGAGATTCAATTTCAAGCTCCTGGTAAGACATCTTAGTAAACCTATTAAATAGGTAGTTGGATATTCAAGTCTGGAGCTCAAGAGAGAGATGTAAGGTAGTGATGTAAAAAGACAGTATCTAAATTGGGCAGTCTAATACATGGTAGCTACTTGCCACATGTGGCTATTTAAATTAATTAAAATTTAAAATTCAGTTCCTCAGTCACTTTTGCTGCATTTTTTTTTTTTTTTTTGTGTGTGACCGGTAAGGGGATCGCAACCCTTGGCTTGGTGTCGCTCGCACCGGGCTCAGTCAGTAAGCGCACCGGCCAGCCCTATATAGGATCCCAACCCGCGGCGGGAGCGCTGCTGTGCTCCCAGCGCTGCACTCTCCGGAGTGAGCCATGGGGTCAGCCCGTTGCATTTCAAGAATTCCTTTCATGTGGCTAGTGGCTACTGATTTGGACAGCACAGATATAGAACATTTCCATCATTGCTACAGTTCTGTTGGATATTACTGGTCCAGAAGCCAACTGAAGAAAGTATCTCAAGGACATGGAGTGTCAAAAACTGCTAAAAAGTGGGCCGGCCCGTGGCTCACTCGGGAGAGTGCGGTGCTGATAACACCAAGGCCCTGGGTTCGGATCCCATATACGGATGGCCAGTTTGCTCACTGGCTGAGCGTGGTGCTGACAACACCAAGTCAAGGGTTAAGATCCCCTTACCGGTCATCTTTAAAAAAAAACTGCTAAAAAGTAATTTAAGGACTGAGACTTGACCATTGGATTTGGTTACATGTAAGTGACTGGGGACCTCTTGACAGGAGAGCAGTTTTGGTAGAGTGGAAGGCAAAAGCCTGATAGTAGTATATTCAGGACAAACTGGAGGACTTAAAATCAGAAAATATAGACAACTCTAAAGATTTGCATTTAAAACAGCTGGGTGAACTTACTGCAAAATATTTGTTGAAGCTGTTCTAAAGAAAAACAACTCTCATGACTAACAGTTGAGTCTTTAGTAAATGGTTCATAAAAACCCCCATGGATCAGTGAGTGATTCTCCCATAACAGAATCATTTGAAGAGCTTTTAAAACACAATTACCTAGGGCCGAGCCCGAGCCCGTGGCGCACTCGGGAGAGTGCGGCGCTGGGAGCGCTGCGATGCTCCCGTCATGGGTTCGGATCCTATATAGGAATGGCAGGTGCACTCACTGGCTGAGTGCCGGTCACGAAAAAAACCAAAAAAAAAAAAAAAACAATTACCTAGGGCCGGCCCATGGCTCACTCGGGAGAGTGTGGTGCTGATAACACCAAGGCCCCGGGTTCGGGTCCCATATAGGGATGGCCGCTTAGCTCACTGGGTGAGCGTGGTGCTAACACCACCAAATCAAGGGTTAAGATCCCCTTACCGGTCATCTTTAAAAAAAAAAAACACAATTACCTAGGGTCCACCTCCAAAGATTGATATAATTAGTTGGGGAGGGACCCCAGCATTGTTTATACATGAGAAGTTTTGCTTTTTTTTTTTTTTTTATTTCCTTGAGTAGTTCTAATGTCCAGCCATAGGTCAAGACCCACTCACTGACTTAGACCAAAACATAAATACTAATGCATGACAAGTCCCAATCATGGTCCAAAATTATATGTAACTTGTTGGAGAATTTATAGTGATGGCACATATTTAATGTAAAATGACTCATGCAGTATTGTGGTAAGCTTTTCTGCCAGTGTTCTGGAGACTGAGAATGTTAAATTCATCAAGAAGGAAATTGACAGTAGATCTAAATAAAAAAGACTAACACTACCCATGATGAACAAACATACTGATTTGATTATTTTGTGGGTGCAGTTACTCTCATAAGAGCACTTTATCTGATGATTCCAGTTCCCCCAAAGAATAGTTTTTTGTTAATTGTAAAAGTTCTGCAACAGAATCATATTCTAAATTTTAGAGATTCACATTTTTTACTTTTAAAATTGGCAGCATCTTTTTTTTTTAAAATTTATTAATTTTGGGGTGGGCGGCAGCAGGCCAGTGTGGGGACCTAAACCCATGACCTTGGTAGTAGCATCTTTATTTTATTTTTTTTTAAAGATGACCAGTAAGGGGATCTTAACCCTTGACTTGGTGTTGTCAGCACCACACCCAACCAGTGAGCTAACCGGCCATCCCTATATAGGATCCAAACCCAGGGCCTTGCTGTTCTCAGCACCACACTCTCCTGAGTGAGCCATGGGCCGGCCCTTGTAGTAGCATCTTTAAAACCAGAAAATAAACGTGGTGACTAAAGCTCAAGTTAAATGTTTCTGCAATTCAGTTATCTATTCCCTATACTGGCACTTTTGAAAAAATAAAAATACCTGGCATGTTTCAGTGAAAGACACTCAACGGGATTACTTAATTTTAGGTGTAGTTGCAAATAAAATGACTTATTAAATCATTGTGGAAGGGGCTGGCCAGTTAGCTGAGTTGGTTAGAGCACAGCCTTATAACACCAAGATCACAGGTTCAGATTCCCATTTGGCCAGTCGCAAAAAAAAAAAAAAAATGTGGGAGATAGTTTCTTTTTTCTCATATCTGGAAGCAAATATTTACAAATTATGGCTCCTAGCATGCTTGTCCCTTCCCTAAAATCCCTCAAGAACTTACTATATTTTCCATTCATATCGCTATATAATCCCATATTCACTGCTTCTTGTGATGTGAATATGAAATAAATAATCTATTATGTATACAGGTCTCTGACCCATTAGTTTCCACCTCCTCCTCAATCTAAGAGACTAAAAAAATATATTTCACCTTTCCCTCTATCCTACCAAAAGAATGCTTTGAACTATTAAATAGCCACAGACAACCAGTAATAATCTACAACTTAGATAAATAATTCCTAAATAATCAAAAAGCAGATTAACCCTATAATCTGAAATTTAGTAATTAAATTTGGAAATACTATATTAATCCTACTCTGTATTTCTACTATCAAGGCAATATGATCTTGAAAGATAGAGGTGGACTGAACATTTACTTTCCACATCCCAAAATACTAGAATTTGAAGTATAAAAGACATAAAATCTACTTCAGTAAAAAGGACTTACTACTTCACAAGTGGCAAACTCAGAAACCTTGCATTACATTAAGAATTTATAAAACAAAAAGTAATTGAAATAATTTTCTTGACTTCCAAAATATCACTGCCTCAAGACTAGTAAAACAGGAAACTGCCTAATGGTTTTCCTCAAATTACCCTTTTTTTTTTTTTGAGTAGTATAGTGGAATGATAAAGAGCTGGAGAACTGAAGCCAGACATCCTAGGTTCAAATCCTGGCTCTTCCTACTTACTTGCTGCATGTCCATGGACAAGTTATTAATTTCTATGTGCTTCAGGTTTCCTCTTCTATAAAATAGCACTATCTCACAATACCTGTGTCATAGGACTATTGTGAAGAATGAATGTAAATCACTCAAAACCATGCCTGCTGCATGCACACTGAATACTCAAAACATGCAAGTGATTTGGTTATCTGACCCTCACAAAAACACAGGTATTTCAAATGGCTGCTCCTTTGAAGATTCAGTATATTGTATCAAAAGATATATCATTTATGTAACTAGACCTTTGGAGGTAGTAAAAAAGAGATAGATAAGACTAATTGGAGAAGGATTTGATCCTACTGCTTTTGAGTTACAAAGGTACCTGCTTTATACTTTAAGGAAAAGCTTGCTGTGGAATGCTCACTCTTTCTGGTCAAGGTAATGCTTCTAGGCAACTTTCAGATTTCAGTAGCTCACACAAACTGAGAAAGTCCTTACTCAATAACACTGCCATTTCCATTCTTTGGCATGACTGGGCAGATAGTAACCCAGTGCTAAAACATTTGTCATTTGTGAGAAGTACTATAGCGCAGTAGTTAGGAACAGAGGCATCAGAATGCCTGGTTATAACATCTGGTCTGCTACTTACTAGCTGTGTGACCTTTGGCAAGTTACTTAACATCTCTGCCTCAGTTTCCTTATTTGTAAAATCCAGATAATAATTGCCATCTCCTAGGGTTGTTGAAAGGATTACATGAGTTAATGAGTAAAGCTCTTAGAATAGGGCCCAACAAAATAAGCACCAAAAAATGTTACGATTATTATTAAAATAGTGTAAAATGTTTCCAGTATCAATGACATAACTGTATAAAAATATATGTTGATCTCATCGAGAAATGAAAAAAATCTAATGTTTCCATTTTTTAGTTATTTGTATTGGTAGCAGACACGAGGTAGTACAAATGCAGAGGAGGAGGCACAAAGATCACATCTTCATGCAATTAGCCTATTGCCTGAAGACCTGACCCGGAGCCAGAAAAGAAAATCAGAAGGATGATGTCTTGGTAGTATCTTTTAGAGGGGTATCATGCATCTGATACAGACTGTACTAAATTCACTGCAGTATTTTCATTGAATACCTTGTTTCCATCTTCTATGTGTTAGTTATTTCTAGACTTTCAAACATTTCCTCTCTTCCCAATTAGCTTTTTAAAACTGGTAGCATTAATGATTTAGCTAGACATTACCAACAGGAAGAACACATTCGGCTTATCAAGACAGCGATCACCTCAATAATTTTGTACCAATTCCTCATAAGCTGATAGCAAGTATAAACAGTTGGCTTAGCCAGAACATGAACTGGCATTTTAGTTTGAAGAATTCTGAAGCAAGCCAAGTAATTTTATAAAACTTAAATTTTATGACCATGTTTGGACCTTTTTACACAACACAATGGAAATGTTCATATTTTTTCCCCAGAGGAAAAATTTCTGAATCACCACTATGTTGCACAGTAAAATAGAAATATGAGTTCAGGTACTTATTCAAGTTTCTAAAGAATGCAAATAACAAGACACAATTTTACTCCCCAAATCTGGAGTCATCAACATGATTTTGTAGTACTGTATCTCAGGCTTTACCTAAAAAGTCATTATTATTCAGATAAAGATAGTCCCCAGTCACATTTTTTAAAAAAGCCTCTGCCCCACCACAACTTCCTGAGATCTGTGAAGAAACTGTAGTCTTGTGATCAGACTCCATATAGTACTGGCAGTTTTGTAATCTGGAAAAACCGGTGACTGATTTTACGTATCAATCAGTTGTAGTCTGCTGATCTGATTAGAAGCCTTGACAAATGCCTGGTGGCGATTGCAAATAATTGCCAAGCATATGGGGATGATACAGTAGCCCACCGTTTTGGGATCAGCTCTTGTACAAGAATAAAGGAACAAAAACATCTGTAAGTAAGGTATCAGAAAAATAATTGTCCACAACCAAAAAGGCAGGGAGAGTAACCGAGCTTTCAAGGAGTGTGTCCATGTGGTTCCTTCAAGGGGCTCCTCAGGATGCTGTTGAATGTGTTCCAAGGCCAGCCTGTTGTAAGTCTCGTTGATTTCAAAAACATAGTAAAATGCTGCTGCACTTGCTAACAGATACAATCCCACTCCAATCCATCCCATCCGCTGACGGAAGTTCATCATTCTCCATGCTCTGTGCCTTCAAAATTAAAAAAAAAATTTTTTTTTAAATGCAGTTAGAGTCTAGTAATGCCATGGCAACTATTCCAAATATACTTTTTATTTCCCACTAACACATTTATGATTTAAAGTAATTAAGTTACATTTATTAAGAAACGTAAACAACTTAACAGGTGGTTTTATGTAATAGTTATGAGCAAGTAAAAGAACACTGGTTTTAGTATATACTGAGCTATACTTGTTATGTGAATGAATCCCAAAGAATAAATAAAAAATACAACCTGCTTAAACAGGTCCAATACACCTTCCCTTGTGAAACTGGAATTAAACTAGTTTCCTATGGGCCACTTCACTTTCACAGTTGAAATACTCTCTGGCTAACAGTATTGCTTCAGACGTGAACACTACCTTCTGCAAGTCAAACCAACGTCGGAGCCCCCAAGTTAAGACAGTAACTCCTAAACACTTACAGTGGTCCTGAAAATCTTCCTGTTCCCACGGCAAGCGTTAAAGAGTCACTCAGTTCTGAATAATCGGGTGGTTTTGGCATTTCAGAGAGAGCCACCATAAAAGAAATCCCCTGGGTCACCCGGCTCGGAGAAAGGTGAGCGCTGCCAGCTTGGAGCAAACGCTAATTGTGATTAAGTACAGCGTGACTGCAGCCAGTCACGCGGCGGCCCGGCTCCTGTCGCCGCTGCCGGAGCCCCGTCTGAGTCACACGGCCCGGCCAGGAGGATCCCCAGCCACCGGGGCCTCCCTGGCAGCCGGCGCCGCCCCCTGCCTAGCTGCAGCGCTGGCCCACCGCGACCCGGGCTGCGCAGGCGGTGCCAGGACCGGACCTCGCCGCCCTGCAGCGCCCGGAGCCCAGCGCCCGGCAGTGGCCGCAGACTGAGCCTGCAAAGCTAAGCAGCTCCTGGGTCTCACCTTCCTGTCCCTGGTGGCCCGCCCGCCCGCCGTCCCGGATGCCGCCCCAGTCGGGGCTTCCGGCTCGAGCCGGAAGCAAGCCCGCCCCGCCCCCGAAGGGCCCACCCCTCGTGACTTCCTGGTGTCCCGCCCCCGCGCCGCCTCCCTGAGCGAGCTCCCTACAACTCCACATCAGACTCCAGCGTGGGCTGCGGCGGCGCGAGTGGGGCGCATCCGCTCCGGTGGGCTGCAGTCTGGGCCTAGAGACTGCAGCGCTCCGCGACCTTGACGTCTGGTGCCTCGCTCGCAACTCTGATCGCCCCATCACCCCACTCTGCGGAGGGCACCGCAGGGCCGGGGCGGTCTGGCATCGGTCGCCGTCGCTCCGCGCGCCGCCCGGGTGTCTGTCCGAGCCGAGGGAGCCCGTCCTCCCGCGCCTCATCGGCCGCCGGCTGACGGACGCAGGCAACGAACACTAGATAACGGTGAGGGGGAGCGGGCCCCGCGAGCGCTGGGGGAGGCCGAGGCCGGGGCGGGTAAGATCGCTGTTGGCCGCACAGCGCCGCAGTGTGGAGGCCGGAGAGCTGCCCCGGCCCGCTCCGGGTGCGCCCTGGACATCTAACTAACCTGACTGCTCTGTCCTCGCAGGCCGCTGGACCTCGGCGTGTTGACGAGACTTATCTGGGGTACTGCGGAGAATTACTGTGAATTGCGGAGGGTTTCTGTGCCCTGGATGAATTAGAACTGAAGTATGTTATTTATTGTTTATTATTATTGGGCACCATGACTCAGGCTTTTAGAAGACTGGTGTAAGGGATGGATATGAACCCTCGGAAAGCGCTGTTGATTGCCGGCATCTCCCTGACCTGCAGTGTGGCAGAAATCGAGGAGGCTCTGCAAGCTGCTTTAGCTCCCTTAGGGGGGTACAGACTGCTTGGGAGGATGTTCAGGAGGGACGAAAACAGGAATGTAGCCTTAATAGGGCTTACTGAGACTAGTCACTTTCTGTTCCCTAAGGAGATACCGGGGAAAGAGGGTGTCTGGAGAGTGATCTTTAAGCCCCCTGATCCAGATAATGAATTTTTTAAGCAGATTAAATGAGTTTTTAGAGGAAGAGGGCATGACAGTGGGTGAATTGACCAGAGCTCTTGGGTATGGAAGCGACCCTTTTGACCTAGACCAGGACATGATCCCAGAAATGCGGGCCCCTATGTTGTCACAGGTATTAGGTGAGGCTCTTCAGCCTGCTCTTCAATACCTGAAATATCAAAAGCTGAGAATATTCTCGGGCAGGGATCCTGCAGAACCAGAAGAAGAAGAATTTGGACCCTGGCTGTTTCATACTCCTCAAATGTTGACGACATGGCAGGTGTCAGATGCAGAGAAAGGAAGGAGATTGCTAGAGAGCTTTAGAGGCCCAGCAGTTGATGTTATTCGTGTCCTCAAGATAAACAATCCATTAATTACAGTCCTTGAATGCCTGCAGGCTCTTGAGCAGGTATTTGGGGTTATCAATAATCCTAGGGAGTTACAGGTCAAATACCTAAGCATTTACCAGAAGGATGAAGAAAAGTTGTCTGCTTATGTACTTAGACTGGAGCCTTTGTCACAGAAACTGGTACAGAGAGGAACAGTTGAGAGAGATGTTGTGAATCAGGCCTACCTAGACCAAATCATTGCTGGGGCAGTCCACAGACAACTTGATCTGCCAGAGGATGGCTCAGCCCTTGGTTTATTGCGGTTACTGGCACTGATAAAGGAGAAGGAGGCAGCTGAGGAGAAGACTCTTCTCCAGGCATGATTAGAAGGGCACTTCACTTGAATCTCAGGAAATTAAGAAGGAATATCTAGCAATGAGCAGAGCATGCTTATAGTCCAGCGATAGTAATCAGTCCCTACCTTGTGCTGCCAAGTAACTCATTTTTGTACAGTTCTCAATAGGAACACTTTATCATCTCTGTGACTATTTAATACCTCCTAAATGGGTCATTGAATAGGAAGGATGTAGTTCTGCACTGGTATTTATCTATTTAAATTCACCCCTGTAGGTTCGGATCCTATATAGGGATGGCTGGTTCGCTCACTGGCTGAGTGTGGTGCTAACAACACCAAGCCAAGGGTTAAGATCACCTTACCGGTCATCTTTAAAAAAAAAAAAAAATTCACCCCTGTAAATTTTTTATCATACAAAATTGTACAAAAGGTCTATCACTACATGTATGTACATCCAGTGCATATGCTGACCAGATCTCATTGAGATATCAGCTTGTTTGGTAACAAGTGCGCAAGTGTAGCATGTCACATATGACCATGTGTTATCATGGAGAGTTTTTAGGTGTGTATTGCCCAACTGTTACCGTGAAGATCATGAGTTAATATACTAAGTTACTTTCTGTGTAATCAAAAGACAGACTTGAATGCAGAGGTTAGTAAGTTTGCAACAGCCATATTTCTGATATATGTTATCAAAACATCTAGTTCTGAATACCATTTTCATGGTTGTTATAAAATTATAAGTGTGGATTTATAAAATAAAAGAATACTAATAAAATGACTTCTTTTATCTGTTTTGTTTATATCAGGGTTCCAAGAAATTTCATTTGAACAAAGAGTTCCTAAATCATGAATCTGAAAAACACTGAACTTACACAGACTGAGTTCCTTGGACTCTTTACTCTTGGTGCCCAGGGGGTGGGAAATTGTTTTCTAAATGAGATTGCTGGAGGAACCTTCTACTAAAGCAGTACAACAATAGAATGAAACAAGGCAGTATGCAGATTAACACAAAGAGTAGGTCCAGACATACCAGTTGTATTGAACTTGGAGGGAGAAAGAAAAGACGCGAACAGTGCGTGCCTGCCTCTGCATGACAGACTGAACTAAAAAGTTGTTCTGCCTACTTTCTAACTGAATCCTCTTAAAAATCCTGCAATATAGGAAAACTCAGTTTCACACTCATTGAACACCACTAGGTGGTGATAAGTATTCAGGGTAGGCCTCAAGGCCAATGAAGGAAAAAGGATTCTTATGTAAATGGTTCACACCTGCCACCCTCGAAGACTGGGGAATTTCTCGAGGGTTTTTGTGGAAGAATATTAAAGTATTCACTCAGTCTGGCGCAATGACTTCCTCTCTAGGTCCATGACACTTCTAGAGTCTTCTAAGTAGCTTGTCAGAGAGGCCTGGCCTTGGCAAATGCCCTGATCCCCGTCTCTACAAGTGAGAACACCCTTACTGATTCTACTTCACTCCCAGCCAGAGCTTCTCACAAAATTGAAAACCAGGTCAAGGTGTGAAAGTCTCTTAAAGAAAATGAAATTTAGGTTCAAAGTACTATTTAGCTTTAGGTTTTCCACATACTGTCCTGCCTCTGCTGCCAGCCAACCTAACACTGATTTTAGAGGTGTTAGTTTTCTTATGTGCATGAGGATTACCATATAAACTGGGTGAGTATATTAAATAAATTAATGTAATTTTTTACTACACTTTATTAATAATCATTTATTAATTTGGTGTAAAGTAGGCTTGTAAATCACCACCCTAAAAGGTGGACTGGGATTCAGAAGGCTGGGTTCTAAAATAATGGAATTTTGCAGATGAGGTAAGTGAGATTCAGAGAAGTTGGTAGTGTGGTTTAGGGACAAACAGTCTCACATGTATTTCCAAATATTATCAGTATATCTTCTGATGAGTGTGCTAATTCCCTAACTAGATTCTATGCTCCCCTTGATATCAAGGTGTCTTATATCCCCATATAAGCCCTCACTTGCAAGGTAATATTTCTTAACTACTTAGTAACACTAATGTACCGTATTATATATAATAATAATAACGATCATTTGTTAGGTCTTCCTGTGTGCCAGGCATGGTGCTAAGTGCTTTACATCTATTACCTTATTTAATTCTGATTAACACCCTTGTGGATATATATACCATACCTAATTTCAAATAAGGACACAGACATTTGAATAGGTGAAGTAGTTAGCCCAGGGTCATGCAGCTAGAAAGCTACCAAGATCTGTCTGGTTCCAGAGCCAAGACCTTAATCATTGTGCTAGATAACCTCTGAATTAGTCTGTTTTTGTTCCTTATAACAAAATACTTGAAACTGGGTGATTTTTAAAGAAAATGAAATTTATTGCTTACAGTTTCCGAGGCTGGGAAGTCCAAAGTCCATTTGGAGGTGGCAGCAGTGACCCAGGGGTCTCACATTTCAAGATGGTGGAAGCAGAGAGAGAGAGAGACTCTCCTCTCCTTTTAAAGCCCTCAGAACCACACCCCTGACCACCATTATTAGTCTATTCACTACGGCATGGTCCTACAATCTAATCACCTCTTCAAGACCCCACCTTTTAATTACCATAATAGGATTTTCCACCCTCAACAGTTGCAGTGAGGATTAAGCTTCTAATATATGAATCTTGGGAGACAAAATTCAAGTTTCAATGAGTTTTGGGGGCACATAATTCAATCACTACAACCTCCAAGATAGTTTGGCTCTGAACCAAACTAGCACCAGTTCAAGAGTAAGTATGAGTAAATGAATATAAGCATTGGTGAACCAACACCTATCCATCACTACTTCTGTCTCCCTTCAAAAAAAGTAAAAATAATAATACAACCCAGCTTATGCTGCAGAAGAGACAACACTGTTAGCAACCACCCAGCAACTATTAACCCTCTTTCTCCTTTGTAACTAAGATTTGTTCACCCACTTTACAGAACCGTGAGTTTCAGAGGAAGCTAGCCTGTATCCCTGGTAGGGGGAGAGGGTGGTAAACCTTGATCAGTTTAATCATGATTTGGTACCTATCGCCAAACTGCTTGTTTTAGGCATGGGCAAATAATGCAATTCTATGGAGTGAAATATGAGCAACTATTTTTAAATCTATCTTTATGTGAGTATGGGCTTTGGTGCCACACTGCCTCAGTTCAGATTCCAGCTTCACCATTTGCTGACTCTCTGACCTTCGGCAAGTTTATTAACCCTTCCTGGACCTCAGTTTCATCAACTGAAAATGGGATAATAATGGTGCTTACTCACAGGGTCATTGTGAGGACCAAATGAACTAATACATGTAAAGTGCTGTTACCTGCAACATAGTAAACACTCAATAAATAGCTATTGTCTTCGTTCACCTTTGCTGTGTAATAAATTAACCCAAAATGGAGTGGCTGAAAACATCAGCGGTTGAACAAATATTATCTCCTAGTTTCTGTGGATCAGGAACCTGGGAGCAACGTAGCTGGACAGTTCTGACTCTCTCACAGACTGCAATAGAGGTGTGGGCCAGGGCTTCCGAGCTCACCTACATGGGCCTCTCCACAGGGCTGCTTCAGGACATGGGGCTGATTTCCCCAGAAACAGGTGATCCAAGAGAGAGTGAGAGAGAATACCCAAAATGGAAGCCATGGTCTTTTCATAATCTTGTCTCAAAAGTGACATCCCATTACTGTGTCATATAGAAGCAGCTCAATAAACCCAGCGCATGCTCAAGGGGAGGAAACTACAGTGGGGTGTGAATTTCAGGAGTTGAGAATCCCTGAGGGGCTATCCTAGAGGCTTTTTGTGACAGCTGTTATTATCATGTTTACATGTGCAGAGAACAAAACTACACTTATGTTAATTTTACTTCATATTTTACCCCTAAATGACAAAACTCCTCTATTAGAACTGTTAAAATTTTTTTTAAATCCTTCATTACATTCTTTGTCATTAATTTAGTGCTTTCATGTATCAGAGTAATAAACACAGGATTGTTTTTTTGTCCATTCTAAAGGCTGCTACAGGCCCACTTACGTTTTACAACCAGCATATGTTCACCTTCTTAGAGAACAGGCATAATTACTTCCTAAATCTCTCTCTGCTCCCAGCAGTAAATGCCCAGCTGCTTCTCAGTGTCCCTGACTCCCTTCTGATCTGCCCCCTCTCTTCCTTCTGAGTGCCCTTTAAGGGGAAGCAATAACCTACATGGCCCCTGACACTTCATGCCCCCTGGGGAGTGGAGAGACTTACCTTGTACCAGCCAGCTTCTGGCTTCTAAGAAAACATACCCTCAATACACAACAAAAGCTTTTAAACGTGCATTCCTTTTATCTAATATATTCTGTATATAGAAATGTATCCCAAGAAACTAAATAAGGATGTCCACAGAGAATGGGCTAAAAGAGCTTTTCATTGCAATTTTTTTTATAATTGTGAAAAAATTGGAAACTATATAAATGCCCAATAATAAGCAATAGGCTGAGTAAATTCTAAAACATCCAAAGGGCTAATAAACTGCAACCATTTAAAAAAAATTGTATGGTTGAAGCATGTGAAGTTGCTGTTTTTGTAGGTCAAAACTAGTTGAACTTCAGTAATTTCATAAGGTTCAATTTAACAGAGGGATGTTTTTGGTATACAGATAAGTTTCTGACCTTTTATTGAGTGAAAAAAGCAAAGTGCAATGGCATTTGTGGAACAATCTTATTTTTGTACTGACAAATACATATAAATATACTTGCAAAGAAAAAAGTGTGGAACAACATACACCAAAATGTTAACAAGAGTTATCCCTGAGTGACAGAATTATGGGCAATTTATTCTTTTTTTTAAAAATGAACTATCTGCTTTTTTCCAATGAATACGTCCTATTTGTGTATTGTTTACAGATTCTTAAATATATAAAACAAAATAAACCATGAGAGAGAAATTACAAGAGATCAACCCTATGCTTTTATTTTTCATTAGTAATTAATAAGGCATTAAGCAAAGCAGGGCCTAGGCAGGTTCTCTGTAGGGGGTAAGTATGCTAGTCCTTAAGGCTAGAGGGGATTCATCCTAGACCAGGAGAATGGCGCACCTGGGGACACTCAAAAGACTGTGGCTTTTCCTCTAAGTAACTGACCCCCATTTAAGCTTAGCTGAGACCAGAGCAACTAAAGGAATATGCACATCTTCCAGGAGGCCTACTAGGCACCTGCTTGTCTGCCCAGCGCCTGTTCGCTCTTCTTCCAGCAACACTAGCAGTTTTTGTTTGAGGATTCTCTCCACAGTGACTTAGCCATAGTTCAGGGGTAGATAGATGACTCAGCCTAAACTAATCAGTGAGTCACATTCTTCCTGGTTGTAGCGATTGATGCAGGGGTGAGCATGTGATCCGGTCAATCTTTTTTTTTTAATTGTACATAGTTGTGTGGTACAGTGTGTGGTTGCAATATATGCGGATATTGTACAATAATTTGCTTAGGGTAGATAGCTTATCCATCACCTAAATATTTATCTTTTCTTTGTGGTGATTATGATCAAGATACTGTTTTCTAGATATTTAAAAATACACAGTACAATACAATATTATTAGCTTTAGTCACCCTAGAACACCAGAACTTCTTCCTATCTACCTGAAACTTCATGTCCGTCAATTGCCCCCTTCCCTCCCTGGCCTCTGGTAACCATTATTCTACGCTCTGCTTCTATGAGAACCTCTTTATTTATTTGTTTGCTTGTTTCACTCATTTCACATATGAGTGAGATCATGCGGTATTTGTCTTTCTGTGCCCGGCTTATTTCACTTAACATGATGGTTTCCAGTTCCATCCACGTTGCTGCAAATGACAGGATTTCTTTCTTTCTTTTTTTTTTTTTGTAGCTGAATAGTATTCTATTGTGTATATATACCACAGTTTTTAAATCCACTTATCCACTGATGGACATTTAGGTTGATTCCATCTCCTGGCCATTGTGAACACGGAAGTACAGGTATCTCTTCAATATATTGATTTCATTTCCTTTGGGTATATACCCAGTAGTGGGATTGCTGTGTCATACAATATATCTATTTTTAGTTTTTTTCAGGAAGCTCCATACTGTTTTCCATAATGGCTATACCATCCTGACTCAGGGATGCCAGACACAATGAGGGATGTGGGGCACTGTGTACATTCCCACCCACAATGTATGACAGTGCCCTTTTCTCAGCATTCTCCTCAGCATTTGTTATTTTCTGTCTTTTGATAAAAACCATTCTAACTGGAGTGAGATGTAGTTTTAATTCGCATTTCCCTGATTAGTGATGTTGAGCATTTTTTCATGTGTCTGTTGGCCATTTTATGTCGTCTTCTAAAAAATGTCTGTTCAGGTCCTTTGCCAATTTTTAAATTGGGTTATTTGGTTTTTTTGCTGTTGACCTGTTTGAGTTCCTTATATATTTTGGATATTAGCCCCTTGTCAAATGCATAGTTCACAAACACTTTCTCCCATACTGTAGGTTGTCTCTTCACTCTGTTGATTGTGTCCTTTGCTGTGCAGAAGCTCTTTAGTTTGATGTAGTCCCATTTGTCTATTTTTGCTTTTGTTGCCTGTACCTTTATAGTCTTGTTCAAAAAGCCACTGCCCAGTCCAATTTCATGTAGCATTTCCCTATGTTTTCTTCTAGGAGTTTCATAGTTTCATGACCCAGTCAATCTAGATCCATCTACTTTTCCTCAGCTGCCTCTTCCAGCCTTTCTACTGAATTTTAAACTTTTCAATTACAGCTTTACTTTCCTAGCACTCACTCATATTGTCTGATTATTCGTTTTATTACTTTTCTATTCTTATATCATGACTGTGTTATTTATTATTGCCTAGCTACCCCAAAATTTAGTGGCTTAAAACAACAATAATCATTTGTTATCAGCCATGGTTTCTTTGAGTCAGGAGTTCAGACAGGGATTAGGAGAGGTGGCTTGTCTCTGTTGCATGATGTCTGGTCCTCAGCTGGAAGACTCTAAGGGTGGGGGTGGGGATATAGAATCACGTGCAGGCTCGTCACTCACTTGTCTGGCCATTGATGCTGGGACAGCCCATGGTCTAGCTGGGGAGGCGCTGTCTCCCAGAACACAGGATTTTGTCTGCCAGGCCTTTCCATATGGCCTGGGCTTCCTCACAGCATAGTGATTATGTTCCAAGAGCTAGGCAAGAGCTGTAACCTTTTTATGATCTAGCTTCAGAAGTCATACAGCATCACTTCTGCCGTGCTCACTGGTCACTGGCTGTGCAGTCACAAGGCCCCTTCCCTACCCAAATTTAAGTAAAGAATCTAGATCTCACATGAGTCACATAGTGAGAAGATCATGTGTAATAGGATAAATATATAACTGGAAAATAAAATGTCTCAACCACTGACTATCCTTTGTTATTACTCTTAAGATATGTATTCCAGGTTTTTTTGTTTGTGTGACTTTCAGTTTGTTTATATTTTAATTTCCCTATGTTGTCATCGTTTCCTCCAGACAGATCCATTCCTTGGGTAAGACAACTGGAGCAGCTGTTTGGAGCCCCACATTCGAGCGGAAGCCATGGGGATGGATTTCACATTGTTTCCCATCTGTGGGTAGCCCTGCACCCAAGTGTCTTCTGTCTGTTTTGTTCTCTCTTTCGTGTTGGAAACTTTTCACAAATGAGACTGAGAAAATGTGTAGTTGACTCTCACATGTACGATGATCCTGAGCTGTCAATTCTCCTCTTAAAGTGGGGCACTAAATAGCTGATTGTAAGCACTGTTTTCGTGGATGGAGCTGGAGGCCTGGACAGAGCCTCACCACAGGATAGTAGGGCAGTTTTTTGGTTGGGGAATCTCAAAATATCAATAGCTGGTCTTTTCTCTTAAGCTGTTCAGGTTCTCCAGGGAATGATCCTTTAATCTCCTACCCAAAGGGTATGAGCCTCACTATTTACATTCCAGGAGCCAGATAGGAAATGGAGGCCATGGGTCTCCCTGTTTGGCCCTTGGTCAGGAGCCTCACTCATATCCTGCACTGTGTCTGGCAACTCTGACTCAGGAGCATCTCTGGTTCAAGTCCAATCCGGCCAGAGGGTGGGGTGGAGCTCTGGATGTCTTATTGCTACTTACATTTGACTTTCAGCCAAACTCTCCGTATTAGTTTCCTGTGGCTGCTATAACAAATTCTCACAAAGTCCATGGCTCAAAACAACAGAAACTTATTCTCTCATGGTTCTAGAGGCCAGAAGTCTACAATCAGTTTCATTGCTCCAAAATCAAAGTGACAGCAGGACTGCACGCCCTCCAGAGGCCTAGGGGAGAATCTGTTCCTTGCTTCTTTCTGCACTGGTGACTGCCAGCATTCCTTGGCTTGTGATTACATCACTCTATTGTTTAAAGCCACCATCTTCAAATCTCTCTCTACCCCATCTTCACCATGGCCTTCTCTTTTGTGTCTGTGTTAAATCTCCTCTTCTTCACTCTATGAGGACACTCATGATTACACTTGGGGCACATCTGGGTAATCCAGGGTCATCTCCTCACCTCAAGATCCTTGACTTAATCACATCTGCAAAGACTCTTTTTCCAAGTAAGGTAACATTCACGGGTTCCAGAGATTAGGACCTGATATCTTTGGGGGCCATTCCTCAACCTATTAACCCCTCTGTTTTCAGTCCTATCATGTGACCATGCTTGCTGCTGTCCCTAGTGTTTTAGAAGTTATGTGAGGGGAGATGCATTTTCAATTGGTAGCTCCTTCCATAGGGACTATTCCTTCAATAGCTGTCCATATTCCAAAAATGTGTTGACATCTCTCTTTGGCAGCTGATATGCTCCCTTCTCTTTGTTGTTGTAGGCGTATACTTGTTTTAATCCTTGACTGTCATTTGGATGAGTTTCAGGTGGAAAGAGATAAATATGTGTGTGCAATATACAGTGTTTAACCAAATACTTCTCCATAGTCTTTAAATATTTTTATGTATAGCTTTATTGCTTTTTCTATATGTTAAAATATTATACACTCATTTTAAAAATATTCTAACACTAAAGACAAGTAGGCCACTAGAAATCACACCTTTTATTCAAGAGCAATGGTTAAGATTTAGGTTTACCACTATATCCCAAACATTATGGCATTTTGCTCCAACCTGTTTGAGTATGTACCTCTTAAAAAATAGAACTTTTCTTATAATGCCAATATCACACCTGACAAAATTGTCAATAATGACTTGGTATCATCTGATACTCAGTTCATATTCAAATTCCCTGATTATCTAAGAAATATCTTCTAAGAATTGATTTATGGGAATCAGGATCCAAACAAGGGCCACACATGACACTTGGTTATTATGCCTCCAAAGTGTCTTAATTAAAGCAGTCCTCTCCCTTTTTTTCCATGCCATTGCCTTGGTGAATCTCCAATTTTAAAAAGACACATAAGAAACATATTTATACTCCCCACGTTGTTCCAAAATGGTTTTGAGACCGTCCAGTGGAGCGTGCTGTTCTTTTATGGAAAGACTTGTGGCTGTGACCTGGAGCTAATGGAATCAGCTTTTTATTTTATTTTATTTTATTTTTTAACTTTTATTTTGTCGATATACATTGTGGTTGATTATTGTTGCCCATCACCAAAACCTCCTTCCCTCCTCCCTCTCCTCCCTCCCCCCCAACAATGTCCTTTCTGTTTGCTTGTCGTATCAACTTCAAGTAATTGTGGTTGTTATATCTTCTTACCCCCGCCCCGGTTTTTGTTTTTTTTTTTTTTTTTGTGTGTGTGTGTGTGTGTGTGAATTTATTAATGGAATCCGCTTAAGTCTGACTCAGATATTAAACTCCAGGCCTAGTCACTGTTCTTTGAAATTCAGATTTTTCAAGAGGCACCTCTTTTTCACCCAAGGGTCTTGAGCAGCCCTATCCAGGCAAAGCTATCTTTGGATCAGATGGGATCTAGGAGAAGGCAGAAACCCCAAATGCCAAATTCCTTCTACAGAGGATATAGTGCCCAGGGGATGCCCTTGATACATTTCCTTAAGTTCATGTACATTGCTTTTAAAGGGAAACATTCAAGAATCCTTCCCTCAAATAATTGTTTCAGAATATTACTGAAATATGTATCAGAAAAGGACATTCATCTTTTTTACTGGGTTAAGGAGAAGACCCCTATTCCTCCTTCCTATGTTTGAGGATTTGCCCACTGTATTAGTTTCTTAGGGCTGCTGTGACAACATATCACAAACTGGGTGGCTTAAAATAACAGAAATTTATGATCTTACAGTCCTAGAGGCCAGGGGTCTGAAATCAAGATGTCAGCAGGTCATGCTCCCTCTGAAGGCTCTAGGAGAGGATCTGATCCATGTCTCTCTCCCAGCTTCTGGTAGTTGCCAGCAATCTTTGGTATTCCTTGGCTTACAGACATATCACCCCAATCTCTGCTTCGGTCTACACATGGCATTTTCCCTGTCTCTGTTTCTCTTCTTATAAGGACATCAGTCACTGAATTAGGGCACACCCTAATCCAGTATGACCTTATTTAAACTTAACTAATTATAGGGCCAGCCCATGGCTCACTTGGGAGAGTGTGGTGCTGATAACACCAAGGCCGCAGGTTCGGATCCCTATATAGGGATGGCTGGTTAGCTCACTTGGGAGAGCGTGGTGCTAACAACACCAAGTCAAGGGTTAAGCTCCCCTTACTGGTCATCTTTTAAAAAATAAAAAATTAAAAAAAAAAACAACTAATTACATTTGCAAAGGCAGACATAAGTGCATGTAGTTTTAGGTCTCAAAATAGCTTCAATCCTGCTCACTCCAACAATCTCCCCGCTGTCAGTAGTTCCTTCCATTTCTATGGAATGGGCAGACAACTCATCTTACTGCTTCTGAGTCAGGGTGAAGAACGGGTAAATTTTGAATGGAACTGTTTGACGTGATGGAGGACATAGCTTTTGGTATCTGGCTGAAACGGCAGAGGGACCAAAGGCATTTGTTTATCTATTATCTTAACAATTGATTGGCAACAGGCAGCTTACTCAGAGTTAGCAAGCTGTACATTAATTGGTACATCAACAATTGTTAAGACCTTACACGAATCCTTTGTTTAGGAACAGGATGTCTCATCCAAGTTATGAGCACCCACTTCAAGGCTGTGAGTACTTTTAGAAAACTGCTTGTGTAGCCACGACAACATTTCCCCCTTTTTGATCAAAAGGTTCATCATGAAAGCACTGATGATCAATTTTCTGATTGAAAAGGTCCCTCAGTGTTGGGAAGGCTCATTTCCTGGTAGACTGACCCCCAGAGCTGGGAAGGCTTATTCCCAGATACTCATGTCTCGTGTTGGGGGCAGGGGAAAATGAAACAGAAGTTAGGCCAAATTAGGGCAACACGAAGTGGGGTCAGGAAGATAGAAGAGACATGCTATTTTATAACCAGTGTTTCCAACTGTATCCTTTTATAAAGAGAGAGCAAATTCTTATCAAACTTACGCAAATAACCATATTGCCATAAAAATCATAATGATATTCACAAACAGTTTTCAAATTTTGGAGGAATCAAATAGGAGGAAAAAAAGCAAATGTTTCTATCTTTATTCATAAAAGTATATTTTACCAAATTGCTGTAGGTTATAGATAGCCAAAGAGAGGTTTCCTTAAATCTGGAAAAGAAAATATTTAAGTAAAGAACCAACAATGAAAGTTACAAAACATTATCTTTTCCAGCTCTTTAACTGTATAATTAATTCTGGCCTTGCTTGATCTTGACTAGCAGTTTTATAAACCCATTAGATTTCTTACTAGAGTTCTAAAAAGCTTTTATTTTATCCATTGATCTTAAAATCATTTGTAACCTTTGTTTAAGAGTACTTGTTACGGTCTTTGTGATGAATCTGATTGCAGATGCCTTTAGAGAAAAATCAAAACTTCTTGAAATTTTACTAAGAGCAGATAAATACTTCAAGCAAATCTTGTTCTAACGTTGGGGAGAAATTTTAGTTCTGTATCAGTGTCTTTTTAATATCAAAGTTAAAACTCTTAATAATCTTAATTTTTACTGAAAACCTAGGAAGAAAGCAATTCTGAACTGTCATATATCAGTATTTTATTTATAAATGTTTATCCCATTTCTAAAATTCGACATACAACTCAAACAACCACAAAAAACAAATAAAGCATTCCACAAAAGCCAAAACAAAAAACCTGGTAGCAAGTCCAATGACCGTGTCACTAGCCAGATTGTACCAACAAATGGCTAAAAGCCCAAATGGCGAAGAAAGGGAGTTTCTGGCCTGCCTACTAGAGTAGCTTGCCCGATGTCGGAGTCTGACTAACCTCAAATGCCAAGACACAACATACAACATAATACATGTGCATATGTGTAAACACACCTAAACACATATACACAATACAAAGAGCTTTTAGCTTTCATTTTAGTCATGAGATAGTAAAATAGACTCACCAGTTTATGACAGGCATTTGAATCCAAATTATACTTTAGATAAAATGGGACCTGTTCACATGGCTAAACTTTTATTTCCCCCAGTAGGTTACCCTATAAAGGCTGTGGACCAGAACGAAGGTAAAGCAATTTCATAGCAGTCTAATTTTCAAAGAAAAACCTTTTTACCCTCTTTTTCCCTTTTCAGTTTCAGTTTCAAATGAGTTTAGGGTTAAATTCTCAAATGTTTACACTTAGCTAGGACTGGCTGAATTGTGTAAGAAAAAGAAAATCTCCAAGTGGCCTTGAGTCTTCCTAACAAGCTTCTCTTTTTCCTTATCTTGGCTGGAATGCCATCAAAAGGAGTTTCTGTCTTAACACTTGCAGAACTGTGTGCACAGACAGACAGATTTCATCCAAAGACTTACCAATTATAACTTTCTGGATGATAGTTTGTGTTTCTCAAGCTTGCCAAGAGAAACTTAGACCAATTCTGTAGGATGCACCGTAAGGGGCATGGAACTCTCATTACCTCTTCTAATAGACACAAAACTTCAGAATCTAACACACACATTGGCCAGGCAGTATTGCAATAAAGCACCACTTTCTTTTTGGTCATTGGGCTTTAGCTAAATGCTGTCCAGAAGCAGAGCTTCCCATTTTTCCTGTAGTACCCAAACCCGAACAGAAGAAGCTCTTCCAAACAAACAAACTCCTATGAGGAAAAAGTCTGTTATTAGGTCTTGCGTCATTTCTCATGCCCAAAATGGTACCTTTAACAAACAACACTGCAGAAAGAGGACTCCTGATGGGACTTTCCACCTTGGAGCCTGTCAACCCCTTAGCAACACTGCCTTACTCCACCAACCAACAGGGGGAGAATCGGTGGTTAACACCACTGCTGGAAAATCAGGGAAAGTCTCCCAAATCCCAGCCACAGGGCTGGCCTACCACAGGCAGCTGGTATCCACAGGTGGACCCAGCCTTGCCGCCACAGTGTAAATGGGTTAGGGAAGTGGGGGGCTCGACCACGCAGTGCACTCAGCTCCTGGTTGAGGCTTGCCAAAATCTTGTTACCAAACCCAAGTCTGGCTGCCTGCCCCCAAACAGAAACAAACAACCCAAAAGTCAAATGTTGGTAAAACAGGAAGTTAGCTTTATTCAGAAATACTGGTGACCTGGGCCAGCCCATGGCTCACTTGGGAGAGCATGGTGCTGACAACACCAAGTCAAGGGTTAAGATCCCCTTACCAGTCATCTTTTTTTAAAAAAAGAAAGAAAGAAAGAAAGAAATACTGGTGACCTTAGGAGAGATGTTAGTCTAATCCATCTGTCAGGTAAACCTGAAGGAGAAAGGCCAGTCTAAAACCATCTCCAAGACTCAGATTTACTGAGGGATTTTCAAAGAGGAAGTTGGAGGAATGCAATGTGGGAAACAAAAAGCAGGAGGGAGGGGGACGTGTAAGGGGCCAGGTGCAAAATCTCACCAAGGCTCCCTCTTGCTTCTGTTTTTGCCCTTGATATTATTTTAGGGTCCTGCAGGATTTTGATTTGCTTCAGGGGGGAATCAGCATAGCTTTATTGATATCTTCCTTGGTTTCTCAGGGTCTGGATAGTACGTGTCTCGTGACGAATTTGCAGCTCCAGGCAGACTGGAAACAATCTACAGTCCTTATTCAGATTTTACCAGTTTTTTCATGCACTCATGTGTGTATATGTGTGTGTGTGATTACCAAAATTTTATTTTTAAAGGTAGAGAGTCATAAGGCTCAGATTGGTTTAGTATCTGCCCAGGCTACACAGCTGGTAACTATAGTGAGGCTGGCAAATAAAACTAAGCCAGTCTAATCCAAAGCTTGCACTGATTTGAAGCCTGAATATTTCTTATTCATCCTGAGTGGGGGAAGAAACAGGAGGAGACAAAAATTAAGAAATGACAATGGAACACTGTCTGAAGATTGGTTTTCAGTAACCAGGGGATCCAGGCTTGGTTTTGCCATGAACTATAAGATGTTGGGCCTGACGTTGATAACACCAAGGGCAAGGGTTCAGATCCCTTTACCAGATAGCTGCGAAACAAAACAACAACAACAAAAAAAAACCAAAACTGAAAAGAAGAAGATGATGATATTGGGCTGAGAGAAAGGAGTGAGAATTTATCCACTTCTCCCATCGGTCAAAGGTTTGCTTAATGGGGCATTCACTCCCTGCCCACCCACCCCTGTAGGTTGCAAGCTTATTCCTTTGCGGGGTCCACTTCTACCAGCTTCGGTGTCCCTGCCATAAAATGGGAGTGACTCGCACAGTGTCCTCTTCCTAGGGCTGTTGTAACATAGACACGATGCCCACAGAAGGCAAGTGCATTAGACACACACCGTTATTTTAATTGCCAAATTTAGCAGCCCTCCCCAAAATGTTCCGGATTGGAGAACTCCAATAGAAACTTCTGAATCTGGAGTTAAAAGATTTAAGTAAATGGGATATAGTGCAGTTACATTTTATGTGAATTTGAATTGTGGAAATCTGCAATGTAATATGAAAAGATGAATAAAGTCTCATATAATGCCCCCAAATCGAAACACAGAACCCCGCTCAGTTAAAAAAAAAAAAAAAAAAAAAAAAAAGAATAAAGAATCCCTTTATTTCAGAACCGGTGGACTCCAGATTGTACACGCTTCATGAAGTCGCCATAAGGTGGCGCCACTCTAGAGGTTAACCAGAAATGCTTATCCCGAATCAGCCGCGTGGGGACCACAGCGTCTTTGAGATGTGCCGGGATTTCCGCATTTCATCAGGGGGTCTAGGAAGTGCTCAGGCTGAAAACCAGATCAGCGCTGTAGTCACTTTTGCGGAAAGGTTAGCCGAGAGAGAGTGCCACGTTTGTTTGTTTTTTGGTGGTACGGGAATCCGAACACCTACCTTGAGGTTATGCCACCGCGCTCTAACCAACTGAGCTAACAGGCCAACCCCAAGGTAAAGTCCTGTGAGCAGGCCCAGTCACTGTGACAGCGCTTGCTATTAATCTATGTGAGCACTCGGCAAAGTACTAGAGGTGGTGCAGAGAGCAAAGGCTCACTGAAAGCACAGCAATACTACAGTGGTTGTAGAATTTGTGCTCTGAGGGTCACACCCCCAACTTTAGAGTTATTCTTATGGGAAAACTATTCTCGAGTTTCTGACTTTTTTTTTCTTTCTTTTTCGTGACCGGCACTCAGCCATTGAGTGCACCGGCCATTCCTATACAGGATCCGAACCCGCGGGCGGGAGCGTCGCCGCGCTCCTAGCGCCGCACTCTCGCGAGTGCGCCACGGGCTCGGCCCTCGAGTTTTTGACTTTTAAATGATGTGAGTCTCCAGAAAACCACCTTTCTCATTAAATGTGATTGACTTGGTCAGATTCTGATCCCAGAAGCAGACCACTTCAGCTGGAAAATAATTTGCTCAAGACCACCCAGCTGCCAATCCACAGAGCTGGGATTTGAACCTACTTCAGCTTGACCCGAAAGCCTACCTTGTTCCTGTACACCAGGTGCCGCTAAACTATGCTAGTGCTATCATCTCCACCATCAAAAACTCAGCAGGAATAAACAGGTATCTGTCTGAGATGAAGGCGGAGGGAAGGTATTTTTCAATAAGATATCATTACCCTTCCATAAATTATTTGAACATTGTGAAGCGTCCTTGGACAGGATGATTCTGAAGATAGGGTGGAAACAGTCCCGCCTTCTCTCCATACATAATGTCACCATCACGTGATATATCAATCAGCAAACTTATCAATCAGTGACTCACTTGCAAGATAGTGTTTTAGTGAGTCAGCAGCCTTTTCATTTCATGGAGTCAAGGAGAGGTTGATGCAGGCAGGGCAGAAACGGTAGAAAATTGCCAAAGGGCAGCAAGAGCACACTGTGAAATGCTTCCTAGTTCTTTGGGAAACTGGAAGGTTATTTATCTATCCACTCACCAAACACAAATGAGGAAATAAAAGCATGAAACCCTGGGTGACTGACTCATTGCCAGATAACAGGCCAGCACAGACATAAAACAGCATCATTCTGAAAGTAAGGTTCTTGATTAAACTTAAAGTAGAAATGCAATTGAATCTCATAAGTACAAGAAGAGGGGACTTACGTAACACGTTTTTCTTTTCAAAATCCTTTTATATCTGTTATCTCTGCACAACCTCCATGCTTTGAATAAACTTTTATTACCGCACTTACCCTGTAGTTAATGTTTAGTATAGACGTCTGTCTCTCCCGCTGGTTTATGACCTTCTTCAGGGCAGAGACCTTGTCGAATTTATGCATTTATAAAGCCCTAGCACTTGGCAAGGTATTAGTTAAGACTTGTTTCCTTGCAAAAGCTAGAAACCCACTTGGATGCAGTTTAGTCAAAAAGGGGGCTTTGTTTCAAGGAGCCCCAGGGCAGGGGCGCAGTCACGTCTTCAAGCACCAGGAACCAGGCTCTCTCGCAGCTCCTCCCCTCTTGAGTTCGCCTGGTTAACACCTGGCTGCTGGCATCTCCCGAGTCGACGTGCAACCTGTCCAGCCCTGCACCGAGAGCATCAATCACTCCTCGTCCCGACCTCCCCGGTCTCCGGGGTCCGAGACTCTGATTGGTCCACTTCGGTGAGGTGTTCACCTCTAGTCCAATGACCTGTGGCAAGAGGGGTGTGGCCCGATCGCAGGAACGAGGTTGTTCCTATGGCAACCGTGGGGAGAGGTGGGGGGAGGAAGGCGGAAGGCTCAGTTCCCAGGAAAAAAGGGAGAAGGGGCGGGACATCCCACACAATCGGGGGCCGCGTCCTGTATATACTTGGTGCTCTATATGTGCTCACTTATCTCCCTTGCTCTGAATGTTGCAGCGATGCTCGCCTTCTTTTAGTTCCCCAAACACACTGCGGCTTTCTGGCCCCAGGGCTTCCCACGTGCTGTTTTCTCTTCCCCCTGACTCTTCCCTGCCCGCATCCCCTCGACCTGGCCTGCTCCTGCTCTTCCTTTGGGTCTGCATTTGGATTCGCCACCGCTTTAGAAGGTCTCTCCTGACCCCCTGCCCAGTATACCCTGTGCTCTTTCTTCAAAACACTCACTGCCTTGCAGTGACTTAATTCCTGCCTTCCCCAAGAGACTGTAAGTTCCAGTGTGGCCCCTGACCCCGCAAAGGAATAAGCTTGCAACCTACAGGGGTGGGCGGGCGGGGAGGGAATGACCATTAAGCAAACCTTTGACCGATGGGAGAAGTGGATAAATTCTCACCCCTTTCTCCCTCAAGGGACTGTCCTGAGGCGAAAGGCATGCGGCTTCTGAGAAGACGGTCCTGCATGGGGACCGTCCCCACGTTGACTGTGGCTGCCTCTCGATCACCGCCGTCCTCTGGGATTGCACTCCCTTACACAGTAGCAAACAGGCCTTTACTGCAGGCTCTGCTTTCTGCGGAATCCAGGGCAGTGACCAGCTCTGGCGGGCATAAGTAAAAAATCAGATGTTGTAAGCATAGCGCTCAAAACAATGCATCCTACGGTCCTGCCTGTCCATCTCTGGGCTCTGCTTTCCTCCGCATTGATTTTATGCTTATTCAGCTTGTCCCTAAACGGAGGCAAGGGGGCCACCAGCAGCTGCAGCTTGTTCTTTTTTTTTTTTTTTTTTTAAAGATGACCGGTAAGGGGATCTTAACCCTTGACTTGGTGTTGTCAGCACCACGCTCACCCAATGAGCAACCGGCCATCCCTATGTGGGATCCGAACCCGTGGCCTTGGTGTTATCAGCACCACACTCTCCCGAGTGAGCCACAGGCCGGCCCTGCAGCTTGTTCTTAAGTGCAAAGAATGCGTCTGTCCCCAGGGTAACAGCCTAAGTCCTGGGGCTCTCCCTCATGGACTCTGATGGGCCCATAGAGGGTTGTGTGCTCACCATCCGACCCAGTCATGTGGGAGGTGGGGATCAAGCCTGGTCTCCAGGTATCCTCTCAAGTTTCAGGAGCAGCCACATCCTGAAAGAAGGGCAAGATGGGTGTGGTATGGGGGAGGGGAACCACAGAGATGCAGAGGGCAGGGAGTTTGTGATCCCTATTGTCCCTCACGCTGTCCCCCACACAGATCCGTGGAGCTGGGAGGAGACCGGCAGACCCGGCAGCAGCTCTCCAGGCAGTCGGGTGGGAGGCTGAAGCGGGGACAGTCCGGCCAAGGTCCTGGTGTCCAGCTGGGGCCAGCCCTCTCTGCTTGCAGCACCATCAGGGCCATCTGCCCAGAAGCTCTCAGACTCAGAGCCATCCCCTGGGGCCCAGAGATGCACCTCCATCACAAGGCCAAGTCCACCCAGCAGCCAGGGATCCCACAAAGAAGCAGCATCATTCAGCACATGCTCTCAGCCAGGCCCCACCTGTGGAACCATCTTCCAGGGGAAAGTGAGGACTTACCCAGAGGTCCTAAGCCAGCAGCTCCCCTGTGGGCCATCTGCCTGGTCATGGGGTCTCCACCCCTCACCACGCGGGCCTTCTGGGCCTCAGCCCTGCTTCTCGTGCCACCCTTACCGTTCTCACTGTTCTATGGTGTGTCTGCAGCTCCATGAGTCCTGGGCCCTGTGGAGTTAGCTCTCAGCTCCTAATGCCTAATGAGACAAGCGACGCTTACAGAACACTTCCTATACCAGAGAATTGTCTCAGCGCTTTATGATCATTGATTCATTTAATCCATACTGCAGAGACCCCCGAGAGTCACATAGTGACCTTAACTGGAAATCAATTTGATAAAAGTAATCAGTAAGAGACATTTTAGGAACTTTTAGGCAAATCTGAATGTGGACTGGGGATTAGATGGTAAAAGGAATTGTTCTTTTGTTAGGTATGGTGGTAATATTGTGGCTACTGTAGGAAAACACATCACTTTTTTGAATATACTGAATCAGTTAGTGAAATTTGATGGTCTATGCTTTATTGTAAAATACTTCAAATAACAATGACAACTTAATGAAGTAAATATGGTAAAATGTTAAAATTTGGTAAATCTATGTAGTGGTATATAGATATTCACTATACAGTTCTTGCTGCTTTTCTGTGTGAGGGCACTTCAAAAAGATGGTGAAAAAATGGAATTAAAAGATAATATGAATATTTCCATGAACTTTTTGAACATCCCTCGAATGTTTGGACATTTTATGAAAAAAGCAAAACGTGAAAATTAAAAATGGAGATAAGTAATATTAGCAATCCCATTTTACAGATGAGAAGACTGAGGCATTGAGAGGAAAGGTAGCTTCCCCAAGGTCACAGAGCTTGAGAATGGCAGAGCTGGGATTGAACCCTGCCAGCTGCCTCATGGGTGCACTTCTGCCTCCCTCTGTTCCTGGTACATGTTCATGCTTAATAACTACAGTATTTATTGAATGAACAACAATGACTTAAAGGGTCTTGAACATTCCACCTCAGATATTTCCCTGGAATGCATCCTATATTCTGGGCCCCAGTTCACATGCCCAGAATCTTCCAAGTGGCCTCTGGATTGGCCTCCTGCCCCACCTCTAGTCTCTTAACCATTCTCTGCTCGGCAGCCAGAGGGAACTTTCTGCAATGGGATGTGACCCTGGAACTATCCTGCTGAAAAAACCTTCCTGCGTTTTCCACCTAAGGGCTTTGGTTATTGCTGTTGTTGTTTTATCTTTTGTTTACTTCCCTTTTACTTCTCTGAATAAGTAATAATGCACATGATTTAAACCTCAAAAAATGCAAAAAAGAAATATAGTAAAAAGTGATTCTCCCTCCCATGCATTCAGCCACCAGCTCCCCTGCCTGGAAGCCACCACTCTCCACAGTGTCCTGTGTATCTTTCCAGAGGTGGTTCATGTGTATAAAAGTAAATAAGGAGGAAGGAGGAGCAAAACCCTGTTAGGCTCCAACCCCATCTCACCTAACTCTAATCAGAGGAGCCCCATTTGGCCTTTCGTGTAAGATTTTATTTGAAGAAGGGTATCCTAGTGCTAGGAAAGGTTTAAAGCCTCCACCTAAACTGCTAAAGGACCCATAGCCCTTCTCCTGGTCTGGCCCATCCTTACAGCCCTAGCTGCTATCTCCTCCCAGCCAGCTCAAGTGCTGGCCGCACTGAGCTACTCACCGGTCCCCATTTATGCCCCGCATTTTCTAGTCTTCAACTTTGCGTGTGGCATTGCTATAATGTCCTGATGTCTTTGTTTCTCCTTGGTGAGTTTATCTTTTATCTACCTTGAATATAGCCTCTTGTGTTAGTTATCTATTACTGTGTAACAAATTACCCCAAAACTTTGCAGCTTAAAACAACAAATATGTGGCTGGCCAGTTAGCTCAGTTGCTTAGAGCACAGCCTTAAAACACCAAGATCATGGGTTCGGATCCTCATGTGGGCCAGCTGCCAAAAATCAAACAACAAATATGTATGACCTGTCACCATTTGTGAAGGTCAGGAATCTGAGAATGGCTTGGCTGAGTGGTACTGGCTCAGGGTCTCTCACGAGGCTGCAGTCAAGCTGTTGCCAGGGCTGTCGTTTTATCTGAAGGCTTGACGAGGGCTGGATGAACTGCTTCTATGCTTACGCACATGGCTATTGGCAGGTTTCAGTTCCTCACCACGAAGGCCTTTTCTATTAAAGCTAATCATGGCATGGCAGCTGGCTTCCTCCAGTGTCAGTGATCCAAGAGAGTGAGAGAGAGCACACCCAAGAGAGAAGCCACAGTCTTTTATAACCTAAAGTCAGTAGTTTCATGTCATCACTTCTACCTTATTCTATTGGCCACACAAGCCAACACTGATACAATATGGGAGGGAACCTCGCAGGAGTGTGAATACCAGGAAGCAAGGATCACCGGGGCCACCTTGGAGGCTACGTATCACAGCTCCCTGTTATAGTCCTCTGGGGATCACCACTTTCTATATCTTTCCTGTGAATCTTTTCCACGTTGTTTTGTGGATGCTCTGCCTCATTTCCAGATTACAAACTCTTTGAGGGCAGTGACTAAATCTTATTCACCTTTCCCTTCATTTTTAGCCCCTCATTCTTTCTAATATAGAATATATATTTAATAAATATCAAATTAATGCTGAATGCATTATTGAATGAATAAATGAATGAATTAGTGACTACCTGGATGGATAATCCAAAAGACTAGAGGATTCGATTCCTGTACTGGCCAGCCAAAACAAAGCAAAACAAAACAAAATGACTAGAGGAGATAACATTAAATATTACATATGATTGATTTCCCCCATTTTCTGCTGGTCAAGATATGTAATGAGTTGGTTACTCAGATCTTGCTTCCTTTTTCTCCAGTTACTTCTCTTTCCCCTCCACCCTGTTGGTTACAGCATCAGAGGTCTTGGTCACCGTATCGGTGTAACAACATCCTACCCTCTAGTCACAGCTGTTGGGCACCTGACCCCAGCTGGGCCAATGAATTTCTTCTCCAGAGAATTTGAAATTGGGACTAAGAGAGGGCAGCCTTCAATCTGGCTTCTTTTTTTGTCAGGAGGGACATGAAACCCTGGAAACTGTTAGACTGAGGAGCAGGGAAAGCCAATCTGCCACCACAGGCAAAAGAATGAAAACAGAGGAATGTGAAAGAAGAGAGAGGAAGGATGACCCTGGGTTGCAAAAGCACCTAGTTCCTGCTTCCAGTCCAGTCCTGAGATCCAGATGCATTTCCAGTTGGGGTCCCCATGAGACACCCCTAAACTCTGATAATAAATGGGGTTTAAGCAGTGGTATGCTGGAGCTGGCTCACATGGGCTCATGAGACCCACTTGTGCATATTTCTTCAGTGACATCACATTGGTAGCTTGAAATCAGCAGTGGGGGCAGTATTTACACCCCAGAAATTGGCAAATGCTCCCAATCAGGTATCCCTCCCTAAGAGCTGGTAATTAAACATTTCCAAGCACACCACTGGGTTTAAGACAGTTCCCGGGAATTTCTGTAACTTACAGCCCAGAGAGACTTTCTGACAAAACCATCTGCTGGGCAAACTCTGACTCATTCTCTGAGACCCAGTAGACCTCCTGTGAGAAGCCTCTGCTGATGGATGTACGACACTAGTTCTCTGTGTAGTCACAGTGCCATGAGACAGTCCAGAACTCTGAAGGTTACGTGACAGAGGCCATGGGTAAGACAGAGACCCCACCCAGGCAATAACTGCCCACAGCCCTTGAGAGTGAAGTCCACGCTCCTCGGCACAGCAGGCCGGCCCCGAGCGCTGGCCCTTGCCCTCCTTGCATCTCCAGGCGCTTTCAGACTAGTTCTTCCCCTGCCCAACCCCCTCCCCACCCCCTGGCCTCCTCAGCCTTCTCACCTCCAGCCCAGACTCTCTACCCCACAAGCTGTCAATCATTTGGAGAACCCGATAACGATCACGGACTTTCTCCCTTTGGGAAACACACGGACATGCAAACATTTGCCTATAGTTTCAGAAGATTCATGGATCAAATATCTTCTTTTCTGTCACGCCCTTCCTGACTCCCACATCCTGTGTGTCCCCACTCTACCCCAAACATACTTCTATCTCAGGATATCAGTGCTTTTAAATTTACATTTATTTTCAAATCTATTACTACACTGGGAGCTTCTCAAGAAGCACCTATTATTGCTTTATTTCTGAGAACATGGATGACAGAGGGATGACGGAGGTGTGTCCCAACCCCCAAGTTCTAATCATGAGATCAGGGTGTAGCTACAGCCGCAGCCCAACTGTCTAAGCTCAAAGGTGTGGCGTTGAGGGTGGCATTCACACTGCTAAAGGCAGAAGATGCCAACCAAAGATAGGCCCGAAACATGCAGAAAATGGGGAGCAGGAATCACTATGGCCAGTATATGCCCAGCACCCATGGGATGGGACGAGGGGGGCTGGGGGAGAAGTGCCTCAGGCAGAGGGTGAGGAGCAGCTCAAGTGTAGTACCAGGGAAACCTCTGACTTTGGGGTCCCAGAGATCTAGGTTCCAATTCTAGCTCTGTCACTTCTGACTTGTGACTAAGCTAATCACTTTGTCTCTCTGAGCCTCAGTTTTCTCATCTGTCAAATACTGCTTTATTGAGTCACTGTTAAGATTAAAAGTGACATTTGTATAAAGTGCCCGGTATGCAGGAGATGGTCAATAAAAGTTAGTGTCTCCTTTTCCTGTATTTCTGTATTCTGTTGGTCATATGCAAAAGAGTCCAACTCTGCTTAAAGCAAAACAAGGTTTTTTTTTGGCAGCTGGCTGGTATGTGGATCCGAACCCATGACCTTGGGTAACAGGGGATTTATTACAAGAGTAGCAGAGATGGCTAATTCTCCCCCTAATTTCTATTATCCCTTTCTTACGTGGTAAAATAATTTTTAGTGAGGTACATAGTTGCTCAGCTAAATACTACATTCTTCCCCCAGCCTACCTTGTAGATTGGCTTGATCTGGTGACTAAGTTCCAGACAGTGGGATATGAACAAAAGTGATACGTATAGGACTGGCTGGTTAGTTCATTTGGTTAGAGCACGGTGTTATAACACCAAGGTCAAGGGTTTGGATCCCTTGTATCGGCCAGCTGTCCCAAAAAACCTAACCAACCAAACAACAAGAACAAAAAAGTGAGATGTATAACTTTTAGGTAATGTCCTTAAAGAGAAGGCACATGCTCACCTTTTCTCTCCTTTTTCCTGTCTTTCTAGCGAGAACAGGGATGTGCGGACAGGAGGTGGAGAAGCCATAGGGCCCATGAGGTAGAAGGTGAGTGTTGAGGATTCAGAGAAAGAGATAGAATGAGCCTAGGACCCTAATGACTTAGTAGAGCAGAGGCACCACGATAGCTTGGACTTTTAACTGCAAGAGAATTGTTTCTATTTGTTTAGCCATAGTCAATCTTTGGGTTTTGCTATAGCAGCCAAACCTATGCTCTAATACTCAGTAAACCATTAGGAGCTCATAGCATCCAAGGAAGAGCCAGATAATCAGACATCAGGAAAAGCAGGCATCAGGAAAGCTCTAGGAATCCAAGTCAGGAGCTCATAAGCAATGATCAAATTGACTATTGGGAGTCCATTCAGTTGGCTCCAGCATTGCTTTGACATGCACACATCATTTTGTTTTTTGAACTCTTCCTTACAATTGGCACAAGATGTCCTGGGTTCAACTTTTAATTTCTCTGCCCTACCCTTGGAGTCAGCCATTTCAGTAATGAATTTTAGTTCTGTTAGTGGAGAAGGGTAATTCGAAACCAAGATCTGGGCACTAGGCATGCTTATTGCTACTGGGCTGTCACTCCTTCCAGGCCTTTCAGCAGAAAGAGCTGGGAAGTGTGTGTGTGTGTGTGTGTGTGTGTGTGTGTGTGTGTGTGTGTGTGTGTGTAAATACGTAGGTGCATCTGTTTCAATTTCTATATCTATCTAGTTTAAAAACCACAAGTTTATACCAATATTTCCAATTCCTACTCAACACCACAGAATTTAGTCTTTCCTCTTTTTCCACAGGAAGTGTTATTCTCTTCTTTGAGAAACGGATCCCATTATCTTCAATGTATTTCCATGTTCGTTCAGTCCCCTGTATGAACCAATTCTTTGGCCACCCAGATCACCTCCTCTGGCCGGGCCCTGCTAAATACACCAGCCAAGTCCTCAGCCCTGACTGAGGGCAGTGGGAAGAGATGAGAGTCACATTTTAAAACAATATCAATCTGGGGCTGGCCTGTGGCTCACTCGGGAGAGTGCGGTGCTGATAATACCAAGGCCACCGGTTCGGATCCCATATAGGGATGGCCGGTTTGCTCACTGGGTGAGCGTGGTGCTGACAACCCCAAGTCAAGGGTTAAGATCCCCTTACCGGTCATCTTTTAAAAATAAATAAATAAATAAATAAATAAAATAAAACAATATCAATCCCTCTGCTTCCTCCCACTCACCAAAGACCCTCCTTGTTACAATTTGGCTTCCTGTTTGGCTTGCTTATAGGTACAGAATGAACTCACCTCCTGGAGAAAATATTTCTACTTCGTCCCTGGGCCTTGAGGAAGCTGCGATTGGATTTGTCTTTTTGCAGGAAGAAGGCTGAAGATACAAAACCTGAAAGCTTCTCCAGCACTAGGCCCAGGGTGGGGGTCCTACCCCTCCTAAGGTGCCGGATGCTAAGGTAGCTACTCCTGAAGAGCATCTGACTAACCCCTTTCTTTTGACCCCATCCTCAAGTACAACTGCAACAACAAAAGCAGCATCTACTACCATGTATCAGCATGACTTTATGTGCCAGGCATTGGGCTAGAGTCTTCGCATTATCTCTTTTCAGCATTCATGGCTATATTGGGAGGAGGGACTGTTATTGCCCCCATTTTACAGATGAGGGTACTGAGTCTAGAGAAGTGAAGGATCCTGCCCAAGGTCACATGACAAGCATCAAGGCTAGAACTTGGACCCTTGAAGTCCAGCTCCAATATCCTGCTCTGTGCCCTTGACCCCCCACTGTGGTGTTCTTTTTGACCTCCACCTGTTGGTCTGAGGCTACCCACACTCTGGCTAGTTCTGGCTTTGTCTGGGAAATAGAGTCCCAGGCTCATAAATGAAGTCAGTGCCAAGCTTTAAAAAAAATTATTATTATGTGATATTTAACACACACAAAAGAGAACATGTGACATATACAAGTATGTGTAAGTCACAAAGCGTAACAATAAAACAACCCCCCTGCACCTGAACCTACCTCCCAACTTAAAAATAACTAACCAGTTTTTTTTTTAATTAAATTTAATTTTTTTAAAAGATGACCGGTAAGGGGATCTTAACCCTTGACTTGGTGTTGTCAGCATCACACTCTTCCAAGTGAGCCACGGGCCGGCCACCACAAGTTTTTTTTAAAAATCAGCTTAATCTTTTGTATGTTTAGAGATCTCTTGCAAAACCTTTCTCATCTCAATCTTCTAGCTGGAAACCTGAATATCCCTGCGGGTTCGCCAGCTTCAAAGGGCGGGTCCCTGACTACTGCATTTTTTTTTTTTGTCTTTTTTGTGACTGGCCGCACTGCTCTCAGCCAGTGAGCGCACCGGCCATCCCTATAGAGGATCCGAACCTGCGGCGGGAGCGCAGCTGCGCTCCCAGCACCGCACTCGCCACGGGGTCAGCCCATGCATTTTGTTTTTTTCTTTTAAATCAAATTTCCATCAGCAAAGCCTGTGGGTTTGACCTTCCAAGTACATCACAAATCAAGACATCTCTTGCCTTCTTCCCTAATCCAAGCCACTGTGGTCAGACCACTGCAGTAGTCTCCCAGTTATTCTCTGTCAGAGAACCACAGTGAGCTTTAAAAAAAGGGAATCAGGGGCCGAGCCCAGTGGCGCACTAGGGAGAGTGCAGCGCTGGGAGCGCGGCGACGCGTTCGGATCCTATATAGGAATGGCCGGTGCACTCACTGGCTGAGTGACTGTCACGATAAAAAGACAAAAAAAAAAAAAAAAAAAAAAAAGGGAATCAGGTAATGTCTCTCCCTGCTTGGTCCTGGCCCCCAGGACATACCTATCCTGCCACCTCAATCCTGACTGAGGGGAAGGGGCCAGAGTCCGTGTCTTACTATAAGGCTTTCCGGGGTCTCTCTCTCTCCCTCCCCTTCGATGTCTTTATGCTCATTATTCCCTCCGTCTGGGAGGCTCTTCTGCAGACATGCTCATGGCGCCTCCCTTCCTCCAGGTGCCTCTGTCCGTTGGCACATCGGCCTTGACCTCTGACCTGCCCGTCCCCTTCCCTTTCCCCTGATTCTCAGCTGCGGCCACCAGTGAGATGAAATATTCCCTTTTTATAACATGCTGTAATGCCCCCCACCCCTTTGCAAGCATAAAATACATTCGCAGGTAATAAAACCTACCTAAGTATATACTTCAAAAAAATTGATAGGATGTACTATAATTTACGGGAGAAATAAATGGAAATTAACACTTAATAACTGAATGTATATTTCAACATATGGATGCTCTGGCGGCTGTCTGTGTCTATACCTAGAGTTATTGTAAATGTCACAATGACAAAGGCAAACTGATAGACATGTGATATGTTGATTTAAATCCACAGAGATGTGATTTCCTAAAACAGTGAACAACTCGGACCAGCCCCGTGCCTCACTCAGGAGAGTGCTGCGCTCGGAGCGCCGAGGCCGCAGGTTCGGATCCTGCATAGGGATGGCCGGTGCACTCACTGGCTGAGCGTGGTGTGGACAACACCCTCCCAAGGGTTGTGATCCCCTTACCGGTCAGGAAAACAAACAAACAAACAAAAAAGACAAAACAAAACAAAACAAAACAAAACCCAGTAAACCACTCTTGGTGGAGAAGCAAACAAAAGTATAATCTTTTCTCCGTGTACACCGTCCTTGAGTTCCTGAAAATTCAGTGAGTGATAAATCTGTGTACAAAATACTTTGTGCTTCGTCATAAAACCAAGTTAGGTTCTAGGCTCAAATAATTATAACGTTTTCACTTATGGATGTCTGCTAGGACATTCTAGAGTCACATGAAAGGGGTCAGCTTTCATTCTCTCCTCCCTGCAACTATCTTGTGCATCGTAGGATGTCTGGTGTCCCTGATGCCAGCCGACTGAATGCCTGGTGTGCCCCTTCATCAATGTGACAACTGGGGGGAAAAAAAAAAAAAACTATGGAACTTTCCAAAATGTCCACTAGGCGGCACTGCCGACCCGGGCAAGAACCACAGCCGGGCCCAGGTTTTATTTGGTTTCTCAGCACCAGCCCTCTCTACTAACACCACAGTCTACAGCTTTTGTTCTCGTATCGCCTGTTTCTGAGATGACAGTGTGAGCTGCAGAAGGGAGAGACCTTGTTTCTTTCGCTGATGCGCCACCAAGCCTAGAACAGCGCCTGGCACCTATGGGTGCTCAACGAGGAAGTGGGTGATTGAGCTGTGTCCAGGATTGCCCCAGTTCCAATCCCTAGAACTCTGTGTTGAAATGTGTCCAAAATCATCTCAAAGGCGATATGAGATTTGGTGGTCAAAGGGACCTACACTCAGTCCCTTTTTAAATCCAACTCCCAATTTTGTAGAACATTGAGATTTTGGAACAGGGTAACTGCCAGCATCCCCTTCTTTGATAACTTTGTGTTTAAGCAGATCTTACGGTAACAACTGTTATAGCAGCCAGGCACTGTGTGAATACTGCCTAAAAGTCCTCTCTTCTAATCTTGCAGGAACTCCCTTCAGTTGGGTTCTATAGTGATCCTCTCTTTACAAATGAGGAAACAGGCTCAGTAGGGAGGCTGGGCAACCTTCTCAATGTCACACACCCACCCAGCACGAGAGCTGGATTTTGAATACCAGGCTTTCGCCATCCACGTGCAAAGCCACCAGGCTATCCATCCCTCTTAATACACTTTGGACAGATCAGTGTATTATATAGTAGAAAGAAGTCTGGTTTTGGAGCCAGAAGACCAGGTGTTAGTTAACTCTGTCACTGAATTGCTGTGTGACTTTGGGCAGGCCACTTAGCCCTGGCCTCCCAATTGATGGAGTGAAGTGGTAGAACCAGTCAAAAAGTCTAATTTGACCCGAGGCCACATGTGTTGCTACTTATTTCAGTGGGAGAGAATACATCTCTGTCCTGAGCCAGCCAGGTGGCCCCAGGTGGGCCCCAGATGGCCAGGAGCGGGCTCAGGGGACAACATCCAGACAGGGAACAGGGCTGATCTCGCCTAGAGAAAGAAGACCAGTGAGTGGTAGGGGTGGGAAGGGACTTCAGAGGGCAGAAGAGTTTGCTGGTTTTCCACGTGTCCCAGCGTTGCCGGGCACTCCTGACCAATGGTCAAAGTCCAGGATGGAGGTCAGTGCTCACATGCCAGAGGTCACACTCCCCAGAGTGGCCTCAGTCTTAGGTTAGAAGATAAAAAATTCTGATTTCACCTCAAGGGAATCAGAGGTTAGGCACAAAGGAAGGAAGAACTTTCTGGAAGCCAGAGGTGTGGATGCAAAATGGGCTGCCCTGTTAGAGCGGAGAGCTCTAGGTGAGCAGAGGTCTATCAGGAAAGTTGTCCAGAAGCTTTAAGCAGGTCTTGAAAGTCCTTTCCAACACCAAGATTTTGGGTGGATGGTCCCCTGATGTCCCTTTCAGGGCCCAGCCTGACAGCTTCTAAGCTGTCTTTCCCTTCTGTTCCCATTGGGCCTTAAAAATCTTTGAGGGGCTTTCCTAGGAACAACATGGAAGAAGCAGCTGTGATCTATTCTACCAGCCCTGCCGGGACCAGGACTGCCTGGATATTTCTGGCTTTCCCAAAAGAAAACAAACCTTTACCCACTAATGCAAGCAAAATCTTTACCCAACAGAACAAACAAACCAGCTCCTCTAGGCCATGCCCAGCTTTCCTAATATAGCATCAAGGATTGTACCCTTGGCACCCAATCAACATGGATGGTCCCGCTCCCAGGAAAAGAGGAGACACTGACTCCAGTTGACAGATGAAGGTCACACTCACACTGAGGTGGCTTGAGAGGTTGGATGGGGCTCTTCAGGGGTAGGGTTGCCAGATAAAATACAGGATGCCCAGCTAAATTTGAATCTTCCATAGATAATAAATATATATATTTTTAGTGTAAGTATATCCCACAGCCCACTTGGGACATACCTATACTTAAAAATTATTTATTGTTTATGGGAGATTTAGATTTAACTGGGCCTTCTGTATTTTTATTTGCAGCCTTCCAAGCTGTGAGTAAATATGGTGAACAACCCAGGCTGATTGGTGTCTTTAATGAAAGTGAGTGTGTGTCAAAGGGGGACTTTGTGTTAGTAATTCATGTAAATTACATGGTGTATTTTACATTTGAAAACTCAGTCCCTTTTGCACTAAAAACAACTGAAACTGAAATGGCTGCTGCTGAGTAGGTATCACCATTTTAAAAGCTACACAGGAAGTTAAAGTCAGTTTCAGCCTTTGGAAAATACCTTCGACTTACTGTTCCTGAAGGTGTTTTGATCCATTATTTACCTATGAGGAGTCATCTCCAAGGACATATTCCTAAGTAAGCTTTAAGGATAAAGACATTTGCCCAGCACTGTCTGTAATAACCACCAACCCTTCCATGGCAGTGCTAAGCTTAAGTGAATTGTTAATCCTCACAATTCCAGCGCCTCAAAATAAGTTAACTCGGGTGCTCAGTATCAGGGGATTGGGGAAAGGAGTTGATGGCCTAATTAATCACTAGGCAGGATATTAGGCAGTCATTAAAACTAATGATTGTGACTTAAGGTATGATGAGAGGGGAAAAAACAGGATATCAAATTAAAAACATGTTACCTATTCATAGAAAAGACGCTGGAAGGAAAGAAATGTTCCTTGTGATTATGTTGGGTAATTTTTTCTTTCACGGTCTCTTTTTTCCAAAAATCCTTTAATGAGTATATATTAAGGTCATCATTAAAAAACAAACGAACAAAATCGAAAAGCCTTCCAGAATTTTTTTCTTCTTCCCAGGCAGCCAAAAGGAATCCAGAGTCTACCCAAGGCTGTCTTTAAGAGGCCTACGGTGCTATTCTCTCATTTTCCCTTCAGTGAATTAAAAATAATATTTAATAAAAGTCTCTTAGTTGCCAGGGCCTGCAACTGAGAGCAGTTGGGATATGAAGTTGAGAAACACATAAAAGCCTGCCACCATGATTTTACGTAGTACCTGCTAATGCTTGTTAGCTGTTCTAACCTTACCTCCCCCAGGGTGTCTTCCAGGATGTTCTCTCCTCATAGTCCCATATTGCTCTGTACATAATTACCTGATTTTCCTACTAGATCAGGAGCTTCTTGAGGCCAAAGACTGTGCCTCTTACCTCTGTGACTTTCCAGAGCATGTAATAGGTCTCAGCAGATGCTTGCTCAATAAATACTTTATCTATCCTCCAAACACATGAAAATAACTTGGGAGAGGAGGTACTTCACCCCCTTTAGTTTGTCATTTTGATTTTCTTAGTCAGCTGCTTGCCTTTTTCAGGCCTGGCCCAGACTTCAAGAGGCCTGGCAGTTGCTACATATATGAGAAAGGTGAGACTCTAAGGTCTCTTTCTGTTGTAAATGTTTTTATGGCCTCCCACGTCTCAATGCTCAATACGCTGGCATTCACGGATTTGAATGCATCCACCAGAAATCCTGGACAAGAAACCAACTGGTTTGTTGTTAAAGGACCCTGTTAAAGCAATTTTATGCATGTCCCAATTCAACAGAGTTTTACAGTAAGAACAGTGCTCATTTAAGTGCAAAAAAAGAAAAGTGGAAAATTTATAAACAGTGAAACCATTTAGAGCAGGGATCAGCAAACCTTTTCTGGCAAAGGCGAGATGTAAGTATCTCAGGCTCTGCAGGCCACATGGCCTCTGTCGCAACTCTTCAACTCTGCCCTTGTAGCAGGAAAGCCACCATAGACAGGACTGAAAGGAATGGGTGTGGCTGTGTTCCAACAAAACTTGATTCATAATGCCAAAACCTGGATTTTGTATCATTTTCACTTGTCACTGATTCTTCTTTTGATTTTTCCCCAACCATTTAAAAATACAAAAAAATTATTCTTAGCTTGAGGGCTGTATGAAAATGGGTGGTGGTTGGGGTTTGGTCTGGCTATAGTTTGCTGGTTCCTGGTTATATGGACTCTGGGGCCAGCCAGCACTGAGTCCAGCTCCAGCCTTGCTGTTCACTTACTGTTATCTTAGGGGAGTTCCTTAACCTCTCAGCCCCTCAGTTTCCTCAGCTATAAAGTGGGAGGAAATCATAGGCCCTCACCCCGGGTTGTCATGAGGACTGGATGCAATGCTGCCTACACAGCGTAGGAGCCTTTTAAATGCATGAATGGTAGCTATTATTTTTTGTAACTGTAAAGAATATTGAGTACCTGATTACAAATAATGATGGTGATAATTTCATGATTCATTTCCTCTCATAGATTGGTATAGTGTAACAGTTCTCAGGCTCCATGCGCACCCAGATACCTTGGGGAAAACTGTTTTTTTTCTTGCATTTCTTTCTTGAACATTTTTTTTTTTGGCTGTCCAGTACGGGGAGCCAGACCCTTAGACCTTGGTGTTACAAGGCTGTGCTCTAACCAATGAGATAACCGGCCAGGCTCTTTCTGGCATTTCTTCATGTTGATCTTAGATGCAGAGGGTTTTAAACTGTACTCTTCATTTCATTGCACATTATCATCCCTGGAACATGCGAGGTGCTGCTCTTACTTGTTTATTTGGGGGGTCCAACTCTCCCTCCAAGCCACTTGCCCCCTGAGAATTTTGATTCACTTGGTCCGGAGTGGGACCCAAACAGTTATTTGTTTTTTAAAACTCCTCAGTGATTCTCGTGTGCAGCCAGGGGACCACTGATTCAGTGTTTCCTTATAGTTTCTAGTATCTTGGTGCTCAGAGTGACCAGCAGACAAGCAGCATCAGCATCACCTGCTAGAAAGGCAGAGTCTCAGGCCCCGCTCCAGACCCACTGGGTCAGAACATGCACCTTAACAAGCTCCCCAGGGGATCCGAGCGCTCACTTGGCTTCTCAGTGGGGACGCTTCCTTTTCTGCAATCGGCGTATGTTTGAAAGTGGTGTTTGGGGCGCACCATTGTAGACAGAATCACGTTTTAGACCCAAGGTGGGGTTGCTGGTGAAGCATCCACCACTGAGGCACCTGTACTGTGAGCTTTTTCTTTTTCTTTTTTCCTTTTTCAACCTAGAGTTCTCGTAAAGTGAGGCCCCACTGCAGTTGTCTGCCTGGCAGAGCCCAGAGCGAGACTGTGCCAGGAAAAGCAATTGAGGACCCAAGAGGCCACCAGGGGCCTCTTTCCCCATGACCCCATAGGGTGGACGTCACTGGGGCTCATGGGGCTCCCCAGGGGTGGGCTGTGGATGGCATTTCTTAATATAGTTAGTCAATAGCTATGTTTTCTAAATTCCACAGAGGACTAAAGGAATGTTGCTAAATGTTTGGCATGGAGGGAACTGATGGCTTTGAGGGACATTTCCCAGGCCTTGGAAGGAGAACAGATATCACAGAAGGGGGTGTCATGGAGACAATTCCCCACTCTTGGGCCTAGTCACTGCTTTTCACCACTTTGGCTTTAGCCATGAGTATAATGGTGTGAGCAGAGAGCTAGCACTGCCCAGGAAGGCGCTGGCCTGTGGTCCTTGGGGCTGGGCCTTGCTCTGGCAGCAGTCAGGGCTGGCATGGCTGGCTCCCTCCCTCTGCCTCGGTTTATTGGCCTGTGCAAAGGGCATGTTGCTGCAACTAGCTGCATTTCGAAACTCTGTTGTACCGCCTGTTTCTCTGAGCATTTCCTTCCTTCTTTCCTCCGGAGGTCTGGAGAACAGGATTCTTGTCCTTCACCTCTCTTTGCCTCCCCCCACAGTAACAAGAATGGTGGGGAAAGCCCAGCACGAGGGGTCAGGCCCTGTTCTGCCATTGCTGTGTGACTTTCAGCTGGACACCTCACCCATCAGGGCCCTCATCCAGTCAAATGGGGAGAGCATGCCCTTCTTTGCAGGGTGGCTATAAAGGTCCATGAAGCCACGTATTTAAGAGTTCTTTGAAAACCACATTCATGGGGCCGGCCTGTGGTTCACTGGGGAGAGTGCGGTGCTGATAACACGAAGGCCACGGGTTCGGATCCCATATAGGGATGGCCGGTTTGCTCACTTGGGAGAGTGTGGTGCTCACAACACCAAGTCAAGGGTTAAGATCCCCTTACTGGTCATCTTTAAAAAAAAAAAAAAAAAAGGTAAACCACATTCAGAGGGCCAGCCAGTTAGCTCAGGTGGTTAGTGTGGTGCTGATAACACCAAGGTCCAGTGTTCGATCCCTGTACTGGCCAGCTTCCAAAAAAAAAAGATTCAGGGTGTCACTAGCTGTGTATACTCTAAATGGCTTGAATTCAGTTATCTTCCTCCTACCACACCCACAATGTCTGTTTAACTCTCTTCTATCCCACCTTTTCCAGGGGATGACAGCTGACTTTTGTGCCTGGGGGTTTCCCTTCCCGCACACAGCACTTTCAGCTGGAAATGGACATTTATTGGACTCATGCTGTGCACCAGCACTTCATATATTTTCTCATTTCATAATAGCCATGTTTTTTTTTTCCTTTTTATAGCTATTTTTAATTGAAAAAGTAATATATATTTGATGAAAAATATTTTAATAGTCCAAATATGCAATGAAAAAATGAGGGTCCTCTCACTCCAGGTAACTCCTTTCCCAGTTTCTCTCCCCTGAGGCAACCACTGTTATCGGTATCTTGTGCATCTCTCCAGAAATGAGACATTTTCTGTTTACACAAACATATCCGTATCTATGCGGTCCCTTACTTTGTACTCCGCGGCAGCCTACCATATGTCCTGTATTACACTTGGTTTTCTCGACCTAACATATCTGAAAGATGCTTCCATATCTGCGCTTACAAAGGCCACCAGAGACCTCCCTGTCGTCAGATCCAAGGCCACCCTGTAGCCCTGCCCTTTCTCCACCCAGCTAACTGCCCCTTCCTCCTGGGGCACTTCCCTCACCCGGACTATGTGCTCTCCGGGTTTTCCTTTCAATTCTTCATCTCTTTTGCTGGTTCCTCTGCTCCTCCCTGACCTCTGAACGTCGTCATGCTCTCGGCCCCGTCCTTGACTTTTCTCTGCCTACACTCACGCCCTAGGTGATCTCATCTGGTCTCGTGGCTTTAAGTAACATCTCTATACTGACAGCTCGGGATCCGATATCTCTGGCCTGAGTCACATCCCTGAACGCTGGTCTCTTTTATCAAATTGCCTCCTTAACATCTCCGTTCAGATACCTGGCAGATGTCTCAAACTTAGCCTGTCTAAGACAGAGCTCCTGACTTAAGCCCCCAAACCCGCACCTCCTTCTGTCTGCCCCATTTCAATTGTTGGCAACTCCATTTTGCAGTTGCTCAGGCATCTGTGCATCTCTCTTACTTATATTCCTGTGGGCCACCCACCCACAAATTCTACTCTTCCTTCAAGGTCAAGAATCTGACCACTTCTCCCCACCATCACTGCTGCCACCTGAGTCTGAGCCACCATCACTGCTTGCCTGGTGCTATGGTTTGAATGTTTGCCTTCTCCAAAGCTCATGTTGAAACTTAATTCCTATCGTAGCAGTGTTGAGAGGGGGAGAAACCCAACTACAGTATTTGAAAGGTAGGGCTTTTAAGAGGTGATTGGGTCAGGAGGGCAGAGCCGTCATGAGTGCATGAATTCATCCATGGATTCATGGGTTAATGGATTAGTGGGTTATCGTGGGAGTGGGATTGGTGGATTTACAAGAAGAGGAAGAGAGTCTTGAGCTAGCATAATGAACCCCCTTGCTGTGTGATGCATTGCGCCGCTTTGGGACTCTGCATAGAATCCCCACCAGCAAGAAGGCTCTCATCAGACGTGCCCCTTCTACCTGGGACTTCCCAGCCCAGAGCTGTTACAAATAAATTTCTTTATAAATTTCTGGTTTCAGATATTCGGTTATAAGCAACAGAAAGTGCACCAAGACACCTTATTATTCCAATAGCCTGACTGGTCTTTCTCCTTCCCCACCATCCCCCCCAGTCTCTCCTCGACAGTGATCCTGGTAGAACTAGATGAGGTCCTGTTCTCCTCCAAGGGCTTCCTGTATCATGCAAAGGCAACATCCTTACAGTGGCCCGTGAGCCCTCCGTGATCTTGCATTCTCTGTGGCCTCTCCTCCTCCTCCCTCCTTTGTTTATTCTGCTCCAGCCATTCTGGCCACCTTGCTGTCCCTTGTCAATAGCAGGCACGAGCCCACCTTAGGGTACTTGCTGTTCCTCTGCTGAGGCTCTTACCCCAAATATCAGCCTGACTTATTTGCTCACCTTTCTCACAGTTTTGCTCAAATGTCATCTTCCATGAAGTCTACCCTGACCACCTGATCAAGATTGAAACCCACCATTTCCTGTCTCCCCTAGTATGCTTAATTTTTTTTGTAGCACATGCTACTTACTAAAATTCTATAATTTATTTACTTATCTTGTATATTCTTTATCCTCCCCATGGGAATATATGCTCCATGAGGAAAGAAATTTTGTTTTCATTATTGCCGTATCCCTAATGCTAGAATAATGCCTGACACATAGTAGGTGCCTAATAGATATTTATTAAATTAATAAATGAATAGATTTTGTATTACTCTGTTTCTGTTGTTTATAACATAAATACCTGAAACTGAGTAATTTGTAAGGAAACGAAATTCATTGCTTACAGTTTTGGAGGCTGGGAAGTCCAAAGTCCAGGGAACACATCTCGTGAGGGTTTTCCTTGGCAATAACGTAGAGGTCTCACATGGCAGAATGACAGAGCAGAGAGGGAGAGAGAGAGACTCTCATGTGCTCTCCTTTTAAAACCCTCAGAACCATGCCCATGACCACTATTATTAATCCATTCATTAGGATGTGGTCCTTGGAATCTAATCACCTCTTCAAGGCCCTATCTTTCAATTACCATAATAAGATTTCCCACCTTCTTAGCAGTCACAGTGGGGGTCAAACTTCTAATACATAAAACTTGGGGGACACAATTCAATCCATATCAGATGTTATCCTGTTGGATTATCTTAATGGCTGCAGGGTTCCACTGTATGGATGATGTAATAATAATAACAGCAGCACAGTGGTGGCCAACACTCACAAGGCATGCCTGACACTGTCTTTTATAAATTTAGCTTCTTTATGAATTTACAGTCCTTTACAAACTTAGCTTTACAAATTGACTCATTTAAACTTCTCAACAACCCTTATGAACTAGGTTAATGATCATTGAAATAAAAAAATGAGGGTCCTGTCACTACAGATACCTCCTTTCCCAGTTTTTAATTAATAACCACTCATTTAATAGATGACAAAACTGAGGTTCAGACAGATTTATTAACTTGCCATAGTCACACAGATACACAGTCATGCCGGTCTGGCTGTGTCTTGCACTAGCACATTTAACTTCTGTACCAATCCTTGGTCCTCTCCTCTCAGAGAGGCCTGGGACTACCTGCATTGATTCCTTCAATGTTTACTGAGCAATTCTGCATGCGGAGAACTGTTAGAGCCAGCTTGGCTTCATTTAGAATCCAGATAGAACCCAGACTCTTAATCAGCATCATCTGCTAGTGTGTTATGGGATATTGGCGTGAGCAGAAAAAAACAGAGCCCCTGCCCTCAAGAGGCTTACAGTACAGTGGTGGAGATAAACATGAATCAAGTACTCAACCAGTGTAAAAAGCCAAGTGTAATGACCATCGTCTTTGGAGGTCCAGTGAGCTAGATGGCTAAAATGCCAGGGAAGGGACGCTTGAGCTGAGAACTGGTGGATGAGCTAATAAGCAAAGAGAGGCAAGAACAATCCAGAAAAAGGGACTGCATGTCTAAAGGCCCTAGAGAGGGCAGGGACTAAAAGAGGCCAGCATGACAGACAGAGAGTAAGAGGAACAACGTGGAAGAAGAAGGAGTTTTGGCTTTATCCCAAGTACAAGTACACTGGGAAGCCATTCAAGCTGGGAGGTGGTGTCGGGAGGGCAATGATGGCCTGATCAGATCTGATGCTTCTGGCTGAAGGGTGCAGAACAGACTAGTAGGGACTAGAGGGAATAGACAAGAGGGGAAGGGCTGAGGAGCTTTATGGCAATAAACCTGAGAAGGAGTAAATCTGGGAAATATTTGGCCCAAAGTCATGCCCCTCCCTGGGGTCAGCATATATCCAGACTGGTTGATTGGGCAGGGGTGGGGTAGGCAAAAAGGCCCACTCTCTTGGTCAAGGTGGGATGGCTCTGGAGGGTGGTCCTAGCCCTGGGCTCCCTATAGGAAGACCAAGACCTTAAAACTCAGCTGAAATGTAGAGTTTTCCGTTCTCCACGGGATCTGTCCGAGGTTTCAGAAAAGAGTGGGTGGGTCCCTTGGTCCCACCTGTGCAATGGGAGGATCCTGTTCCACCTCCAGCAGGCATCCCAGTCCTAGAACTCGCACCTCCCTTGTCACATTCTGATCTCCAGAGGGATGGTGAGCAGTGTGTGTGTGCGTGTGTGTGTGTGTGTGTGTGTGTGTGTGTGTGTGTGTGTGTCAGGAGATGAAGGGGGTCTCTTTGCCCTGGGATGTTGGTCCTAACTTTCCCACTTACTTGCTCTGTGATCTTGGGTAAGCCCCTTTCTCTCTCTGTGCCCCAGTTTCTTCATTGATAAGAGGAGTTGGAGTCATCAGTGACTCTGGAAATTTTGGGGCAGTTCACAGACACTTTGAGAGTTTGTTGAAGTCTATGACCATTATGTACATAATTTCTGGCAGCTGCAGGAGTTCTGAGGCCCTTGGGTAAGGCAGGGTGGGGAGCTTAACCTGGGCTTCAAGTTATGAATCCTTGGATGAGGGCTGGCTGGTTAGCTCACTTGGTTAGAGCGCAGTGTCGTAACACCACGGTCAAGGGTTTGGATTACTGTAAGGCCAGTGGCCAAAAACAAAGCAAAAAACCAAAACTAAACAAACAAAAGAATCTTGGATGAGACATTAATAAGCTGATGGTTTGCTGAGACCAGGTCCAATACACTGTTGTCATGCTCACCGCAATCCTTTAAGCATTAGTTTTCCCACTTGGAGCTCAGAAACAGCACTTAAGTGACTTGCCCAAGCTGAGATGAACTTTTTTTTTTTTTTTTTAAATATTTTTGTCGTTTTTTCGTGACCGGCACTCAGCCAGTGAGTGCACCGGTCAGTCCTATATAGGATCCGAACCCGCGGCGGGAGCGTCGCCGCGCTCCCAGCGCAGCACTCTACCAAGTGCGCCACGGGCTCGGCCCTGAGATGAACTTAATTAGGACCCCCAAGCCAGGTCTTTCTGCAACTAAAGACTATTTTTCCCGTTCTCGTGAGAGATATCACTACTCTTACCCTGTCCCCACCACACCCCCATAATAGGACATATTTCAGACCTCATAGCCACTGCTGTTTTGTATTTCGAAGTGCTTTCATGGAGCAGGGCTTACCTCCTGAGACAGGATGGAGGATCTGAGGACCCAGCAGGCTAAGTGGCCTGCAAAGTCACATAGCAAGTGAGTGGTCCAGCTGAGAGGTGGAAACAGTGGACATGTGTGATCACCTTAGAAGTCCCAGTGTGGAAAAGCCTCACCTAGTTACAACTTGGGAGACCAGAAAGAAGAACGGTTGGGGGACGTTGTAATCAGGGTAAGAAAGTAGCACCCTAGGGCTGGGCCTTAAAGAAGGGACTTTCTGTGAGCCTGAGCATTCCCCGAGCCTTCTACATACTTATATCTCAAGGCACCTTAAATTTCTGATGGCACCTTAAATCCCCTCAACAACTCTGGGTGGGGCATTTTATCCCCACTTTGCAGATGAGGATACTGCCTTGGGTTGAATGTACCCCCAAAACTTAATGCCTATTGTGACTGTTAAGAGGGTGGGAAATCCTATTCTGGTAATTGAAAGGTGGGGCCTTGAAGAGGTGATTGGATTGTAGGACCATGCAGTAGTGAATGGATTAATAATGGTGGTCAGGGGCGTGTTTCTGAGGTCTTTAAAAAGAAGAACATGAGAGGTTAGTGTCTCTCTGCTTCCACCGCCTTGCAATGTGAGACCTCTGGGTCACTGTTGCCACCACCATATGTGGTCCCTGGACTGTGGAATTCCCAGTCCAGTCTCTGAAATTGTAAGCAATAAATTTCATTTTCTTTATAAATTACCCAGTTCCAAGCATCTTGTTATAAGGAACAGAAACAGACAGATACAAATACCAAATGAAAGAACTTCATACAGCTCTCACAGTCTCTCTCTCTCTCTCTCTCTCTCTCTCTCTCTCACACACACACACACACACACACACACACACACACACACACACACACACACCCAACCCACATTGTCTCCAGGGTCCTTCCCACGGTCTATTGCTCAGGCCTCCTGCCCGCCCCCCTCTTATCACGCCCAACTACTTACGTGTTCTTGTCTTTTCAGCTCCGACCCTCTGCACCTGTTCTTCCCTTTGCCTGGAATGCCTCATCTCCTCCCCTACCCATTGAACTCCTACTCATCCTTCAAGATCCAATGCCACAGTCTCCCCAGTCATTCAACAGAAGAACAGATTGCCATCTCCCCTCCCATTTCTCTTACGGTTGTTTCTAAACAATGGCTTGTAGCCATTTTCCTGGGGCCTCAGCTGTGCTCATCTCTGTAATCCAATGCCCAGCAGTATCTCTGCCATACCCTGGGCTCCATGTGTTTGTCGTAGGAGTGAAGGAACTCCAGGAAGCCTGGTGATCACCCAGCCTCAACGGCTCTCTCTGCTCCCAAGAACACTTAGAGCCTGTGCCTGTGTAAGGGAAAGGGATTTTCTACTGTTGACTTCAATAGTAAAAAGTTTATTGTTGCCCTCCCTGCCCCCTTTTTTTTTACCCTCTTAGCCCCCTTCCTTTATCCTGCCTTGGCCTTGGGGGTGTCCTTGCCATGATCTTCCCCCAGGAGTCAGCCTTTCTAAGGCACAGAGCTGGCCCTTGACCCTGTCACCCCCTCCCTTCTGGGCTTCCAAGGCCTCAGAAACTCGGGTACCCATGAGTAAGGCATGCAAAGCCTTCCCTAGCTGGCTTCTTGTGGGAGTCTTGTCTCCCACCACAGTCTTTTCCATACTTTACCCATCCTTTTCTCTCCCCTGTTAAAGAGAAAATTAACCAGACACTTGTTAAAGATGGCACAGAAGACTTTATTCCAGAAGGGGACTACTGCAATGGGGGTTTTATAGTAGGAGAGACAGACTGAGCTCAACTCTGACCACAACAAGGAAAAGTGGGAATTTATAGCCAAGGAGCAGGGGCAGGGGGTGAGGGTGTCACTGGATGTAAAATTACTAAGTGGAAACATCAAGGCTTGGAGGAGTCTGGCTAAACTGACTTCTTACTGCAGCCAGGCCTAGGTGATCAGATACCAAGGGTGGGGGATTCTTATTAAAACTGAACTAAGCAGGCCAAGGTCAGAGCCCAAGGCCTAGTTAGAAGGAGGACTCAGAGGAGCCTGTCTCGAGTTTGGTCAAGGAGAGGGTCTGTCACCCCCAACAATATGGTCCTTTCATTTTGCCTTGCCTCAGTTCAAGCTCTTCCCCCTCCTCAGGACTGTCAAAATCTTCCTTATTTTTTGAGGCCGGCCTAGCTGTCTCCTCTGAAACTTTCTTGATCCAGTTTTCCTGCCTGGGCCTGGAGAGAGAGGTCCGTTTCTCCTCCCCATCTCTCTCTCTCCCCTGCTGCAAAACCCCCATTTGAGGGCAAGCGTGCTCCCTCACTCCCCTACGGGGCATGGGCGGCATGGCAGGGCAGGCAGGGCTAGTGAATCCAGGGTACTAGATTCACCCGGCAAAGGAAAGGGTCTCCGGGGGATGTTCCGCAGTTTCTAGTCCCCGCCCCTTCCCCTCCTCCGTGGTGTGAGTCAGTGGTCAACGTCCTAAGCCCAGGGGTTGTTCATGCCCCTCCCCGGGGTCCCCATCGTGGGCCGGGGGTCGGTTTCCTCGAGGGAAGAGAGGTGATCTCATTGAATGTCTCTCCCCGCGCTGCAGTTCCAATGAATCGCCTTGGGGGTGCTGAAGACTGTTGGGAGTACAGTGATGTTTCCAGGCAGGGAGACTCAGTGGCTCGGTCACCCCCCAGACAGGCAGCAAACGCCCACACCACGACCCCCTCCCCTCGCCCCTTTAGAAGGTCAAACCTCTCGGCGGGGGCCGCGCTCCACACAGCCCTGCACCCTTCGTCCTCGACACACACAAGCACCGAATAGCTCCCAGGGGCCGGCGCGGCGCCTTTAAGAGGCGGCGGGCGGTGCCGCCCCCTGGCGGCCGGGCCCCGCGCGCTTCCTCCGCCGCCCGGCGGGCTCCAGCGGGCTCCAGCGGGCTAGCCGGCTGGGTCAGCGCGGGGCGGCGGGGCCGGACCGGGCTCGGCGGGCTGCGCGCGAGGGCCGGGTCGAGGAGGAAGTGGCGGCGGCAGAGGCGGGTGAGGACCGCGGGAGGCCAGGCGGGCCGGGGCGGGGATCGGAGCGCGCCCGGAAGGGCCCGCGCCCGGCTCGGGGCTGCCGAACGCGGCGCGCGGGGCTCGGAGGGTGGGGACCCGGGCGAGGGAGGGACGAGGGGTGGGGACCGCGCCGCCGCCGCCGCCGCCGCCGCCGCCGGAGGGCGTGCTGCTCGGGCCCGCGCGGCGACGGGGAGGCGGGCTGGGCGGGGGCGGTGTCTGCGGAGGCCCGGCCTCCCCTCCCGCGGGCGGGCGGGCGGGCGAGCCCCGCGGGCGGCGGGGCCGTGGGCGGCGGCGGGCGGCCCCGCGCGGCCCGGCCAGTGGCGCTCCGCGCTGAGGCCGCTCCCTCCTCTCGGGCCGCCCGCCGCGCCCTGCCCCGCCCCCGGCCGCCCCTCCCAGCAGGACTGCGCGCCCGGAGCCCCGATCCGCGTCCCCGCCGCCGGGAGGAGGTGCCCGCACGCTCGCGGCGCGCGCCGGGCCGCCAGACTCGGCCTGCGGGCGATTTCCTCCGGACCCAGGCTCCCCGCTCGAGGAGGAAGATGCAGACCTTTCTGAAAGGGAAGAGGGTTGGCTACTGGCTGAGCGAGAAGAAAATCAAGAAGCTCAATTTCCAGGCCTTCGCCGAGCTGTGCAGGTAAGGAGCGACGCGGCTCCGGCGCCCGGGGACCCCCGGCCTGAGCCCGGGGCAGCCTCAGCGGTTGCTTTGGGAGCTTAGAGCAAAACGGGAAGAAGCGGTGCGCGGGGAGACTGAGTCCAGGTGGCCGTGAGGGCCGCCGGCGGTGTTCGAGGGCAGCGGTGCCCGGCATGGGCGATGTGGCACGGACCGGGGCTCTCAGGTGCGCTGTGACACGGCAGGGGAGGCCCCCAGCTGCCCAGGGCGCGGTGGGAGCGCTGCCGAGGGTTGGCGAAGGGACCTGGGAGATCTGGGGATCCACGCTGCCTGCAGGGGGCTTGAGGGTACTTTCGGACCCGAGTGTTTTTCTCCCTTCCTCCCTTTCCCTTTAGTGGAGAGGGGCACCGACGTTTGTGGACCACCTGCTCTGCCCCGCGTGAGCTCGGCTCTTGAAGCTGTCATTGCACATCACCGGGTTGAGCCCAACTGAAGCGAGTAGCAATACTTGGCATGTATGTGACGATTTGCTGTCTCATTAGAGCCTCGCAGCAGCCTTGCAAATTGGCCTGGGTGGTGATTTTGGGCCACGTGCCTGAGAAGGGGCACCCATCAGCAGGAGTGGGGTGCCTCCCCTGGGGTCCCACAGCTAGGGAGTGGCTGGTGTTTAGAAGGGGCTGATACTTAGAAAGGGTAAAAGCATGTGGTTGTAGGATGGCCTCCACCATCCGGGCTCTGCTCCCCCCTCCCACCATGCTGGTCCTCAGTGGTGGCGACTCAGGTGTTTAATAGATCACATTGTTAATAAATTACGGAAGTATCACGTTTTGGGTCAGGTATGCCTTTCCTTGCTCCACAGCTGCAGCTTTGCCTCAGAGAAGCTGTTAGTTAAATCTCATTCTCAGTGGAAGCCTATGAGAATCGGGCTCCGGAAGCATTTTGCAAACTCCAGGTGTAAAACCTTTTGTTATGCAGTGGGTCTACTTAGCAGATTTGATTTTTGAAAATGGCCCCACTTGCATTTTTGTCGCTGTGGCGCCCCAAACATCTTGGAGAATTGAGCAGTTGGGTTTCCTCATCCCTTGTTGTGTGCAGCGAGTGGCTGGTGTGAGCTGACCTGCGCAGGCAGGCCTGGCAGCACCTCTGTGCACCCATGCCTGTTCCAAGGGCCTGCTGCTGCTCCTTTGCTGGTACAAGCCCCGCCGGTGCTCTTCCTGCAGCCAGAGGGGCGTAACTTGTATAAAGCAGCCCAGGTTCTGCATCCCTTGGTCCTGGGATGGGGCTGGCTGCTTGCTTTCAGGCTGGTTTCCCTAGGAGAAAGCAAGCCTTTTCATGGTCAGTAGGGCGTGCAGAGCCACCCCAGGAATTCACAAGGAAATCAAGAGGAATTTGTGGCCTGGGCTTTGAAAGTGGGTCCTAGGGTTGTTGGAACACTTAAATGGACACGTGAACATTGCACTGCAGATACACTTGTGGAAAGACTTCCCTAGACACTGAGGAAAGTGGAAGAAGCCCCTTGGGTATGTTCTTGAAGTCCAGCTCTGATGTGAGGCCTGGGAGCTCCCCCCAGTCATATAAGCCTTGGGAAATCCCAGTTATATCCCAGTTAATACCTTAGACCCTTCTTACTGTCTGTATTTTTGTCATCCTGTGTCTGCAGCTAAAGCTTGAGGCTTGTCACTGGATTGGTGTGTTTTACTTGATAATTAGGAGTCTCTAGCAAAATAGTCCTAGCAGAGACTCATCAGCTGGCCCTTCTAGTGGTACCCCCCATCTTTAAGGAGGCAGGGGGTTCAGGGCAAGCTGCGGTGTTAAGTCTTTTGGGGGAGATCGGGAGGAGAGCATTAATCTCGCTGAAAGGGTTGTTGTGTTCAAAGTCTAGTTTCCTTCTTTTTGCCAACGTATTGGCTTCAAAGAGAAGGCAGAAGGCATCTGGGCCATTCTTGGACCCTAGGAAGTCCACTTTGTGTTTTCATTAGGGAAGCTTTGGATGTTTTGTCACTTAGGCTAAAGAAGGAAAAAGAAAACACCAAAAAGTTTTTCTGTTTCTTCTTTATTACTTTCTGGGCAGTGCCCCCTGGTGGCCTCGTTTCTATACTGGCTGCAAAATGCTCCAACTGTTGAGCTGGTGACCAGAGCCCTTTGCTATGCTTTGTTTGGTGTCAATGTTGGTGTGATTTTAGTGGCTTGAGAGACAATGTGGATAGACATTGTCATGTTCAAACATTCACAATCTGGGGGTGCAACGCTCCTGTATTGATGGATGATGAATTGTCTGTGAATTCCCTAATGAAAATGTCGAGATGTTTGAAAGTGACTTGGGGTACTGCCCCAAATGTTTGGGGCAGTGTCAGCGCCAGAGCATGACCTAAATGGACCAGAATGAGTTGTTTAGTTGAATGTCAGGCCCTGTAAAAACCTTATCTCAGAGCAGGAAGAAATGTTGATCATCTCATCTCTCCCTTTGTTTTACAGATGGGGAAACAGGCATGGGAGGGGGCAGGCTCCATACTTGTGCTCTTTGCCCTTAACTTCTGGAATGGATCCAACGTGGTGACCTCGAGACTCACTCGGAGGGCAAAGCCATTCTCCTCGGGCACCTCAGACAATAAGGCAGACCCCTTGTGATCTTCCCAGGGGTCGAGCTGCTGCTTTTTTGTCTCTGGAGACAATTTCCTTGCAAGGTGGAGTTGTGCCCTCAGCAAGTGTAATGCCTTGTTCTCCAAGGGGTCAGTTCGTGTTGATGGCATCAGTAGGTGGTTGGAGCCAAGTCCTGGGAAGTGCCCCACCTACCTTAGGTAGGCACAAGTGCCGTCCCTTTGGAACGTGCGCCCTGTTGGGATGGGGCCTCTGGCTAGCCAACAGATGAGCCTTGAATCAGCTTGTTTGTTAGTGCTACTGTTTGTTCCTGTGGCTCTCCTCGGTTTCTTCCTCTTCCTCTTCCACATGGGGACGTGTGTTCTCTCTTACCCTCCCACCTGCTTTCCCCTTCCCTCCTCTTTTCTGCGGCTGAACCTACCTTGCAAGAGGTAGTGAAAGGGGTACGTGACTCCATGAAGCCTTTTGGTATAAAACGTGGGTGAACCTCGTCTGTCTTTACAGTAATACCAGCTGATTGTTAACAAGGTGCTTCCAGGTGCCTCATTTAATCCTCCCAGCAGCCCAAGGATGGAGGGATGGGGAAACTGAGGCTCAGGGAGTATAAGGGACTTGCATAGCCAGTTACACGGCTTCCCTGAGCCCAGCCCCAAGGCCTGTCCACCTGAGAATGTTTATTAAGTGTCTATTCTCTGCCCAGGTTAGGCTGGGGCTTCCTGAAAGCTGCAAAAGCAGAAGAATGTCTGTGAGGCTGTCCTCCTTAAGACACTTGGAGGCCAGCTGGACCGACTCCGCTCTCAGGAAACGTGTTTATGGAGCAGTCTTAGACCATGTTATCGTTGCATCTTTCCCACCGGAGACCCGTTTGTTCAGTTCTTTCAGAAGGGACTGAGGAGTTCATTCATACTGACGTTCACTGAGCACCTTCTGGAGTCCGGGCCTGGTTTTAGGTGGTGGGCTGGGGTGCAGCCGGGTGGAGCCCCTCCCTTCAAGGGGCTGGGAATTTGCTCTCAACAGTAAACTGCCCTGAGAGGCATGACAGGAAGAATGTAGGGTGCCACTGGACCTGTCCCTTCCCCTTGGGCCATACATTTCTTTAAAATAGGACCATTTCGAAGGTCCCTTTCTGCTGGGATGGCTTAGCAATCTGGGCTGGAATTCTTTTGGGAGATTCTGTGGTGGGGAGGAAGGAGGATCTTTTCCAGGACTGAGTGATGCTAGTCTGTGGGTGGGTATTTTTTTTTTGTTTTTGTGTCTGGATTTGCCACCATTTCGGGGATGTGGAGGTGGGAGGCAGTACTGACCTAGGTCTCCTTTGCAGCGGTGCATGGGAAATATCCATAAGCCAGCCTGGCAAATAAACACTTCCTACCAGCCTCCTAGGGACTGGACTTAAAGTGGGAGGAAACATCCATCTGGACATGGGTTGTTTATTGGTGACACTGCCTGGGTTTCAGGCCAGATCCACAAGTACCCATGCGACCCTGGTCATGTTCCTTAACCCCCTGTGCCTCATTTGTAAAGTGAGGGTCATAACAGTACTTAGCTTAGGGTTGTTGTGAGCATTAAGTGAGTGGGTTTGCTGGACATATGAAATGCTTAGGACAGTGTCCAGAATCCTGTAAATGGTTACTGCTGTTCTTATCGTTACCATCTTTGGAGAGTGAGTGTGTGGATCTCTGACCATGGATGTCTCTCTGTTCAGGGACCTTTAGCATTTGTTGATTTAGTGTTCTTGGTTTCGGCAGTTTGCAAGTGACCTTGAAGTCCTTGATGGATGCTAATTGATCATCTTGCTGGGGTGTGGGGTTTGTGGATTTGAAACTAGGGTCAATGGGCGTGACTAAGTAGGGGCCCTACCCTGCACGGCAGCTTCCAGCTGTCACAGCGGGGCACTGTTCTCCTTTAACACATGGCTCGTCTGAGTCTTACAGCCCCCCGGGGGGCAAGGGTGCTGTCCTTACCTATTTTATGGGTGGGAAGCTGAGAAAATTATGTTAACGCAAGATGGTACTTTTATTTTTTAGGTTTGGAGATTGAGAAAAGTTTGTGCTGGGTTTCCTGAAAATGCTGAGAATCTCCGTTAGTAATCAGATTACTCTTATTAGCTAACATTTATTATTTTCTGGATCTTTTTGAATATTTAATACATGTATATGTTAGAGCAGTGCCTTGTAACACCAGGGTCAAGGGTTCAGATCCCCATACTCGCCAGCCACTTAAAAAAAAAAGTGTAGAGGACTCAAAGGACAAATGAAAAATTAGCCCATTTCCTTGTTCCTGAGTTCCAGTTACTCAGGGCAACTCCTGTTGGCAGTCTGTCTCATAGGTGTTTATGCAAACACGGTGCACCGTATGTGGGACTGTCCCTGTACAGACTGTTGTTTGTGCTCTTGCTTATTGCATGGAACCATGTGTCCTGGAGAAATTCTTGCTGCTTCATTTGGAGAATTTTGTATCGTTGCCTCATTTTTTAAAAAAATGGCTGCGTGGTCCAGCTCTCAGAAGGATGGACCATATTTCTTTCCCTGGGGTTGGCTTCTGCTGGTGTAGACAACATGGCAGTAAGGGCCCTGTCCCCTTGCCTGGGTGCACATTGATAGATAAGTCAGTGCTGGGTCGTAGGGCACGGGCCTTCTACTTTTTCATACAAGTACTGAAACTGCTCACAAGGAGATCATACCAGATCTCACTGTTTCAGTCCCAACAACAGCAAACAGAAGAGCTTATTACCCATGCACCCTCCTAAGCGCAGTGCATGGAAAAAATACATGGGTGGGAAATGGTATTTTGGATTTGCGTTTCTTCCGTGATAGTGAGACTGAGGAGCCCACGTTGCTGGGGCTGACTGTGAGTTAGGCAGGCGCTGGGCCGGGTGTGGCTCACCTGCATTCTGTTTCTAATCATTGGCCCGTCCTGTCTCCACTGGTTATTTCTCCACATGGTTTAACAGGTTTGGGCCATTCAGTAAATACTTAGTGAAGTGCCTTTTGAGTACAGTTCCTAAACAGTTGGGTGTAAATAGGGTTTCTGTTCCCATTCATATTTTGAATTCAGCCAGGAAGCTAGCTTTTGAGGGAATGCTATGGTACCTCCTTTTAAAACAATAATATTCATTTTAGAAAGCCAGTCATCATTCAGGAGCTGTGCACCTCCTTCCTTCTCTGGCAAAGCCACTGTCTTAAGCCCCTTCCCTCTTCCTGCATGAATTGGGCCCACCCTAGCCTCTCCCCCTCTGGTGGCCCTTGGAGAGCTGGCCTGAGTGTGTATAGCCTTGCTCTGGGGAGGGCGTTGGTGTCCTGAGAAAGAATCCCAGGCCCTTCAGGGTTGGGGGCTGCTCCAAGGTCACACAGTGGGGGTGTGCCAGGGGGACTTGCCCCCTGCAAGACCAATGCTCCACTCCCACCGCCAGCTGGAGCTTCCTTGCAGAGTGGGTGCCTGTAGGAGCAGAGCAGGCTGTCGCATTGGGCTGTTCGAATCTGTTTGGGCTTTGTCTGGCCTGTACTGAGCCTGCTCAGAAAGCAGCTGCTGTTTGTGGCCTTCGTCTCCCCAGGAGGGCCTCACGGGCTGGTGTCTGTCGGCCCGTATGGTGCCAGGCTGAGGATTGTGACAGCCCCTGGAGGGCTCCCCCAGCCCCATCTGCTTTTAGAGTTCAGTGGGGTGGGTCTGTCACTGGCTGTGAAGGTTTGAGAGCTGCCCCCATGAAGGAGTTCCAGACTCCTGTTTCTCTCCTTCCTTGTCCCCCCCCCCCCAGACCTGTGGGTGCTGGGTGCACCACCCTGTAACCGCTCATGCCGTTGGACAGAGCCTACCTAGTTGACTTTGCCAAGCTGCCAGCCGCCCCTGGAGGGCGAGTCAGGATGCTCGGTCAGGCTGAAGGCCCTCCCAGGGACAGCTTCTGGGAAATGTCTTTTTTTTTGTCTTTTACTCAGTCAGAATTCTCAGATGTGTTTAGTGACCTCCGGCTGCTGGGCTTGTTCTTTCTCTCCGACTTGCTCATAGTCTTGCTTTATTGTCTGTCTCTCCTTGAAAAAGTTGGTTGCATGAAGGTAGGGACTTTGACAGTCTGATTTACTGCTGAAACCCCAGTGCCTATAACAGTGCACATAGGAACTCAAAGAGTGTCTGTTAGTGGATCACTGACCTGCCTTCTGGTTTTTGGAAGCCTGTTCTGTGTCCTTGTGGCTCAGCCAAAGCCACTTGTGACTCTGGAGTGCTGTGGAAAGCCCACGGGGTGGGTCCCTCCCAGGTCAGGGAGGAGCTCGTTGGTTTCATTCCTTCATTCTTTTATTCGTTCAGCAAACCCCAAGCATCTGCTCCCGCTGGCCCTGTGCTGGGTGCTGGGCCTCGCACTCCCGCATCTAGGGGAGGTGAAGGTAAACCATTACTCAGACATGTTTAAAACGCTGCAAGGTGTAATTAGAACCAGGAAGCCTGCAAACGGGAGAGAACTGAGGCAGGGGTGGTTGTGGTCACTTTAGCACTCTATGTCAGAACAGGCCTCTGTGAGGAGGTGACATTGAATGAGAGAGGCTGAGAACGCCCTTCAGGAGCTAAAAGACCCACAGGGTGGGCAGTATCCACTGCTTGGAGACCACACAACCTGGACTGTCTCTGTCTTAAGCCCTTGGTTCCATGTGGACCCAGGGGAGTCATCTAGGGAAAGGCAGACAGCTCTGGGCATAACTGCAGGCCGGTTTCCACTTTAGACAGGGTGTCCTTCCAGAGCCTTGTTCCCTGACAGTGTGATGGAGGGCCACGACCTTTCTCCCACCCAAGGGAGGCTGCAGCTGTGCTCTGGGGGCTGGGGGCGGAAGGACATATGCTTCCCTCTGGTCTGGCTCAGTCCAGCCTTTGTATTCAGGAAATTAGTAGCTCTGGGCCGTGGGGTGGTGGTGGGTGAGTGGGGTGGATGGGCCTTAGATCAGGAGACTTTTCCCAAAGCCCAGGTTAGGCCTCAGGTGCCCAAGGGGGCAGATGGAAGCCACACCTGATGCTTGCACTCTTCGGTGGTCATTTATCTTCCTCCAGGACAGTGTTGCACCTGGGGCACTAGTGAGAACTACACATCCTTAAGTCCACCTCCTAACCTCCCAAAATAAACATTCTCCAGGGAGGGGGCTGGGGATCTCCTTGGGAATTGTCCTGATGATTCTTCTGGGAAGCTCAAACTGTCATTTCCTAAAGTGTATCACTGGCCTCATCCCCAGACTGTCGGCGGGGGAAGCACTGAGTTGAATAAGGCTGAATGGGTCTCTTTGCTGCAGGCTTTTCAGGGGCATGTTAGAGGCAAAGGTTCTCAGGGTGGTTTGTCCCGAGAACCCTTGGAATATTGGCCCTGGGTCTGTGTCTCCAGAGCTCATGCTGGGAAACCCTGGCCTAGCACCAGCTATCAGATGCCTTGTTTGAGTCCTGTCACGCGGGAAGGCAGCAAGGCTGCTCGCCCAGCTCTGCCTGTGGCTGCTACCTTTTGAGAAATCCCTTTTCCTGCCTTTTAAGATTTCTTGCCTCTGGCCACTGGTTTGCCCAGGAGTGTACTGAAAGGTGGATCCCGAGGCCTGATAGGAGCTAGTTGTGCACAGGAGACATTCCTGGGGACCAGCCTGGCCAGATGTCACACTGGTTATCACGCCCGGGCTGGGAGAGGCAGTAACATAGCCCGAGGTGTTTTCCTCTGCAGTTTACGCTGTAATCCCATAGACTCCTCAGTACTGTCTGTGTGTGGCCCTGAGTCACTCAGGGTGCTCTTGGGGAGTTTGTTCAGGTGGGCTGCTGTGCCTTCAAAAAGGGCTGTGTTGAACTTTGCCTCTGCTCCCTTGTACATAAGTGGCTCACACTAGATCGCAGAGGACACTGGGAACCTACCTTGGGCCAGGCACTATTGCAGATCAAGAATCTGCCCTCCAAGATGGGTGGTGTGTCTCCATATGGCTTGGGGAGAGGTGAGGTGACTCGCCTGGCCACTCAGCTGTGAGCAGCAGAGATGAGATTCACCTCAGGGCTGACTGGCTCCTGAAACCACACTGTCTGTGCCCTGCCAGGTCACCTTCATCTTGAATGTAACATTCAGCCACCATTGGCTTTGTACCCAGTTTCAGAAGGAAATCAAGGGATTCATTTCTGAGCATCCTCTGCCTGCATTTTTAGGGCCCAGAGGGGTGGTGGGTGGTGGAGTTGACAGTGAACTCATAGCATAAGGCTGCGGATGAGTGGGCACGTCATTCACCTCCAGGAACCTCTGCCCCTCCATCTGTAAAGTGGGTGTAGTACACTCACTGGAGGGCTGGGAGCATGGCAGGTGCATAGTAAGTGATGGGATTCCCCCTCCATTCAGGGGGCCACCTTGCCTGCCCTCCTGCCTTCCCAAGGCTGGGCCCGGGGCTTTTGACTTATCTCTGGTGGGAGCCCCAGCCAAGGGCTGATAGGTAGTCCCCCCGATCTTTTTCTGGAGGAGGGTTCTCCAGTGCCAGTGACCTCTCACTGTTTCCTGGGAGGGTCAGGGGTGGTGGGTGGGTGCAGGGGTGCAGAGAGGACGTTTCTGTGGCAGTTTCACTTTCATTTCTGCCTCTCACCCTGTTTCCATTCAGCAGTCGAGGACTGGGCTGCGGAGGTGAGGAAATATCCGGTCCCACCCGGGGACACTTGTTCTAGTGCAGGTTCCTGACTCGCCCCACCCCCTATGAATCTGGGTGGGCCCTGGCATCTTTTTAAAAAGCACCCCACTCATTCCTTCATGCACTCACATAACACTTACTGAGTGCCTACTGCTTGCTGGGCATTCTTGGGTTCTGGGGACCGATACAGCAGTGAGCACTGTGGAGTCCCCTCTAGCCCTGGGGATAGCCGAGTGAGTCCTTGTAGGGCAGTCGTTCAACCACCGAGTGGCTCTACCCTGCAGTGTGTCATGCTGGGCACCTTGCAGGATCCTGATCTCATGGGTTTCTTTATGAGGAATGCAGTGATAAGGGACTGTTGCTTTTCTCTGGGTGAAATTCTCTCTTCACCCTGCAGCCTCCACCCACCTTACAGATCTGGAAATGAAGGCTCAGAAGGAAGATGCAGTTAGCCCCAAGTTGTAGAGCAAGGCAGGTGGGGCAGCTTGGATTTGAACCTGACCTTGCTAATACTAAAGCTTATTTTCCTTAAGATTTTATGCCTTTTTTTTTTTTTTTTTTTAATTGGGTTTTGGGAGGGAGACTACAGAGGTGAAGTGCCAAGATTTTATTCTTAAAATCCTAGCAGTCATTACGGGATCCTTGAAAAGGAAAGAAATTCTGGCCAGTAGCCACCTCCCTGATGGCAGGTCTGGGCAGTGGCATTGGGATCCTTTTGGAAAGAAGTTCTGCTTCCTGCAGAATCAGCTCTCAAGCACCGTTTTCCTCACCTTGACTTGGGTGCAGACAAGCTGTGGCCTGTGCTCAAGGAGATTTGGGTGCCCAGTTCCTTCGTTGCTCTGGGGAGGACCAAAGCCTTGGGGGAGGGAGGTCTAGGCCTGAGCTTCTGACCTTAGTCTATAAATGGGGAGATGCCCTTCTGATGAGGAATGTGCTCCGTTCTCTTGTGGGAGCTAATGGGGCTGCCTGTAGCATGCAGTGGGCAGGCGATCTTTCTCCAGAAATGCGTGTAAGCCTTTGCTTGAGGCTGCAGAGTCGTTATTCCAATGGTACAAGAACAGTGTAGCCCTGGAAATAGCAGCAGCTCCTGTTTATGGAGCATCAGCTTTGTGCTTGACGCTGTGCTGAGCACTCACACATAGCTTGTCAAAGTTCTTGGGCCATATGTGGAAACTGAGGCCCAGAGAGGGTTGGTGATCTTCCCAGGGTTTCATAGCTGTGGTCACTCCTAAGGGCAGGATTTGAACCTCAGTCTGTGTGGCTCCAAAGCCCATACTCTCGACTGTTACCGAGGTGGTTGTGTTTTTTTATTTTTAAATGAAGGCAGAAGCTCTTCTCCAGCTCCTCACCCTCGGTGCCCCTTAATTATTCCCTTTATTCTTTTTCCTTTTCAGTTTCAGCTCGGCCCATCACTCTCCCAGAGAGTGTCAGGAAATTCAGGTGCTAACTCAGTGGACACCCACACAGGCTTGGCCGCTTGCCCGCAGCGTTGCTGTCCGTCCTGTGGAGGCCCAGTTAGTGAAGTGTTCGGTCTAGCCTTAGCCAGATTCCCAAGCTCTGGGTGGATCCTGCCATCCTTGCCCACCATGCTCCTTCCTTGAAATTCTCTGATCCTGTATGGACACTGCCACACAGCCCACTTCTTTGTTTAAAATGCCACCCGTGGGTGTCACCTCGGGGACCTTGGAAATTTACTGAAGCTAGAGGCCCAGAGGGTTTTGGAAGCTCCTTAGAAAGACCTCCAAAGCCTGGGAGGTTCTTAGGAATATTCTCATTGGAGCAGACCCTTGGCCTCAGAAGGGGAGATGCTTGTGAAAAAGCTCTGAGGTCAGGAGCAGGTAGTTGGAGGCTGTGGTGCTGTGTTGTGGCTGTGTGACATTGGGCCAAGTGACTTAACCTCTCTGAGCCTTTAGTTTCTGTACTAAAAATGGGAATTGTAATACCAGCCTGTAGCAGGATAGTTCTGCAGATCGGATGAGCTAAGGCACCTCATGTTCTTAGCTCAGGACCTTACCCTTGATAAGAGGCTCAGTAAATGGGAACTATGTTATTCATGTTTAGAATTGGCTAATAAATGTTGATGGAGCTGTTTACCTTGAGTTTATCTTTGCACACCCTTATATCTTGGGAAAGAAGATGGGGCAAGAAAGGAATGTAGTCTCAGAAGCTACTTGGCAGGGCTGTGTTGGTTTCCATGTGATATCATGGAGACAGCATATGTCTTGCTCAGCAGTGGGACTGGTACCCTGACTCAGCTTCTTACTAGATGGGTGATCCTGGGAACATTTCAGCCCCTCTCTGAGCCTTAATTTCTTTTGCAGTAAGAGTTGGTCTTGTGCCTGTGCATAGGAGGGACTCAGCACACACAGACTTCCCTCCTTTCTTGTGCAGGCCAGAGACTGTCTCTGGAAGGAAGGGGAAGGCTGCCCCTCACTCATCTGTACCAGACAGGTCATGTCAGAGTAAACCTCCTCTACAGGGTGAGGTACAGAGATTCACAGCGTTAGAGGAGTAATTTTCTAAAACCTTTGAGCCAGGAGTCTTTGCAGATGAGGATTTGCAGCTCAAAGTGGCTGGACTTGCAGGCTCATGCACACAGCGATTCCGCCTGATGGCTCTGGAGCCCCAGCAAGTGTGCCTACTTTGGCCTCTAGGGAACCTTGAGGAAAGCGAGGCCAGGGTCTGTTCTGTTCTGGGCCATTGCTGATGAACCCCAACCCTGGTCAGGTTGAGTTATTGTTGTCAGTGGGCCCAGGTAGTCGGTAGCACCTCCCTCCCTCTGCCCCATCCCAGTGGTCTTTCCTTTCGCCTCTCTGGGAATGCCGAAGGGGCCAATTCTTTGGATTTGCAATGTTCTCCTGAGAACTGTGGGGGAGTAGGTGGGTGCCCCTTCCCCAAGGCAGCCATGTGGGATGTGAGCAGTACTGTGGGTGCCTTGTAGCAGCAATGGGCTGGGACTCCCTGGAGAATGAGACCTTGTGAACTGGGCCACGTGCCTGCAAATCTGTTTCCATTGCTGTGCCCTCCTGTCCTCTCTCTCTCTCAGTTAACCAGCAGATGTGATGAGTTGTTGGGATGAAGGTAATGATCTGAGCAGAAAATCGGTTGTATGGCAATTGCTACAAGTCGCGGGGATGTATAGGTTCTGACAGAAAGCTCAGTACCAACTGGGTTCAGTAATAAAGGGATGTGTTGGCTCCCGTGAGGGTAAATCCATGGAGAGTTCTGGCCTCAGTTTTAGGTGGATTCAAGGGCTTAAGCGATGATCTTTAGAACCTGGTGTCTCTGCTTTCCTGGACTCTTCTTCCACGTTGGCTCCATTCTCAGGCGCACATGGTGCGAGGTAAGTCCTCATAATGACCTTTATTCTGAGCCAGATGCAGGGCTGAGCTCCTTACATAGATTATCTCATTTGATCTGCACTGCACCCTGAGAGGGTGGATGTCTTAGTGCCCCATTCCCTGACAGAGCAGTTCAGTAACTTGCCTTGGCCTCACGCAGCTAGTGGTGGCAGAGCTGGGATTCAGACCTGGTCCACAGGGACCAATTCTCTTGCCTCTGGTTTGTCTGCCTCACGCCCGTCTCTGAACTCACTGCTGGGGCTGGTGTGTGCAGTATGCTGGGGTGGGAATTGGTAGGCCACATTCCTGGGCAGGGTGGATCCCCAAAAGGAAGCTGGGGTACTGCTCCCTTGTGGCAGTGGGGAGAGATGGAGGGGCTCCTGGGTTCTGGTCTCCAGTGGCTGGCTGCAGTGGGGGTTGGGGTGGGCGGGCTGCTTTCCACCAGCTTCCAGCTCTGGACGGGATGGCAAAAACACAGGACAGGGCCTGAGGGTTCACACACATTCTCCAGGACAGGACGCTGTTCCCCAGAGGGGAGTGATGAGTACCCACACATGTCAGGACCAAAGACGGGGCTCCTGGCTTTACCTTTTTCCTCAAATAAACCCGAGTCCGGTTTATTCCCATGGCCAGTCCGACACAGGCAGATTCTGAGGGTCCTGGGCCCAGTGGCTGGGCAAGTGGGCATCTTGGAGAAAGGGCTGATGCCCTCCTGTCTGTGGGGTGGGGTTTTACGGGCCTTGGGAAAGATTGCCCCAAGTTCAGGGTGAAGGATGTCTGCGCTGCCCCTCTGTGTGGAACCCTGGTGTTTCGACTCTGACGTGTTTTGGAGTGAAACAGTCTTGCGTTATATAAACACAGTCAGCCTGAGCCTGTTGCTGTTTGGCCCCATCCTGCTCGGGGAGAGTTGAAAGGGTATCTTTCTGCCAGGATCCTAGAGAATTCTGTGAGCCAGGAACAGCTGTGAACTGTTGATTGGGGTTGACAGAGCTGGCGGGGAGCCTTGGTCCAGGTTGGGGCATGGACCTGTCCCAGACGCTCAGATCTGATGTGCAGAGCCAGATCCCAGCCCCTCCTGTGGACAGACAGGCCCTGTGGAAACAGTGGCAAGGACACGCTGGGAGTATTTTCACCTGGAAATTGTGGCAGTAGCTGGTGAGTGGCTGGTGGTCACACCCAGCTGCTCCATACCTCAGAGCCCCAGTCTCAAGGATCCTGGCAAAGGGGGCAGACCAGAGGCTGGGGGAAGGCTCAGGGAAGTGAGGTCTAGTTAGGGGTTTGGGTCCCTACTGGTTTCTTTTTGGAACCAGTGGGGAAAGTGAGGAAAAGACCTGCTCAGAGCCCCTTGCCCTAGGCTTGCTTAACCCCCTGCTGTGTGCCTCTACTTGGTGTTCCAGAATTTCCAGCGGCGATGTATCTCTTTAGTGGTGTGGCCCTCAGGGGCATCTAGATAGAGGTAGTGCTGGTGGGAAGTCTCTGGAAGGGAAGGTTACTTCTGCTGTCTCCTTTGCTGTGGCCACCATGTGTAGCAGGGCTGGCCTGACCTTTGTGGCCCTGTGTCACAGCTCAGAGGTCCCGGGAACTGAATCTGTGACTCTTTGCTTCCGGTTTAGCTAGTGGGACTGCAGATTGGACCTGAGCTGTTGGGTTGGACAACGAACAACTGCCGGGAATCCTCAGGTCTGTCATGTGAGGTTGCCAGGAGGGGTGGCTTCAGTGTATCAGCTGATGAAGACAGAAACCAAGCTCAAGGGGTTAGGTGGCTTGATCCATGAGATTCCACGAAGTATCTCTCAGGCAGGTTCATGACTGACTTGTGAATAACACTAAGAAAATTTTTGTATTTAAATGTAATACTTTTTGTTTCGTTTTTTGTTTTGTTTTGGCAGCTAGCCAGTGTGGGGATACTAAACCCTTGACCTTGGTGTTATCAGCACCATGCTCTAACCAAGTGAGCTAACTGGCCAAGCTTATAAAACCTTTTGTTAAAAAGTGATACTGTGTGTGATCACAAATCAAATCACACCAAGGTCATACAATGAAAGTGAGTCTCCCTCGCACTCAGCCTCAGCTCCTGGAGGCAGCAAGGTTATACCTTCTTGTGTGTTTTCTCAGACATGTGATGTGTTTGTACAGGCAGATGAGTATAGGAGCACATACGTACACACATGCACTCACACACGATGACTTTCCTGCACTTGATTTTCATGGAATAAAGCTTCTAGATGATTCTGTACCTACCCTGACTTTGAATCATCAATGTCCAGGAAATAAGTTGTGAATACAGCTTTACTTTTCTGTTCTAGTACAACCACAGGCTTGAAGAAAACCCCTTCTCAGCCTCAGCCTCTTCTAAGAGTTCTGCTCCATAGAGCTCCTTCATGATTTCCATTCTCTCTCATCTTAGTTTGCTTGGGCTGCTATTAAAAGAGAAAAAAAAAATATCACACACTGGGTGGCTTAAACAACAGAAATTTATTTTTTCACATTTCCTGAGGCTGGAAATCTAAGGTCAAGGTGCTGACAGATTTGACTCCTGGTGAGGGCTCACTTATTGGCTTACAAACAGCTACCTTCTCAGTGTCTTCACATGGCAGAGAGTGAGCTCTGGTCTCTTTTCTTATGAGGACACTAATCCCATCATGGGGGCCACACCCTCATGACCTCATCTAACCTGAATTACCTCTCAAAGGCTCCACCTCCAAATACCATCACATTAGAGATTAGAGCTTCAATATCTGAATTTGGGGGCACACAAACATTTGGTCCATAGCATCCCTCCTGGAAGTTGGGGGGGGGGTGTACTGCATGAGCTACCATTCCCCTAAGGCCAGGAGGGGCTTCAGCATGTGTGGATCCCTTTACCTCCTGCTGCTTGTGCATATGACCCCCAGTACAGGTGCTGCTCAGGAAGGAGGCCGTCAGGTGTGCTAGCCTGAGTCTACTCCCTGGCTTCTAAACCCAGCCCAGCACCCAGGGCATGACTGAACTCGGGCAGGCAGGGGGCTTCCCCTTCCTCATTTGCTAAATGAAGGTATCAGTTCTCAGTTGTGGAGTGGTTTGGGGGATCAGAGGAGATGAGGACCGACTTGGTCAAGGTGGTTTCTAGCACATAATGGATGGTCTGATTATAATTTACCCTCTTTTCAAAACATTACTTGTTCTGGCTCAAGATGCATTATAGAGCTGGCTGTCATCTCTGATCTCAAAATTGGTCAAAGGGAGTGGATGCTGATGTGGTCCCTTAAAATGCGAGGCACCGATCTTGGTTGATTTCCCCACACCCAGCACTCTTCCCTGCCTTCCAGCCAGCTGGGGTGGGGAGCTGGGGCCTCTGGAGGGCTGCTGAGGGTCCTCTGCACAGCCCAGCCACGTCTGGATTTCCTCAGCTGCCTCCTGTGGCTTCCAGCAAAGCCTTACCCCCACCCCGCCCCCATGCTTCTGGAAGGGGCCCGCCACCAGCCAGCCCCTCACCCACGCTGAGTCCCAGCTGAAGGAAATGAAAGGATGTCATCTTTTCCTTGAAATTTTTTGTCTTCTGTAAAGTCAATTCAACATTATAAAAGCAAAATTGGAAGAGACAAATCATCCCTGTCCCCTCCACCTGACCACATTTCTTTTTTGTATACTCTCTTCCCTTTTTGTATTTAACAGTCATAGAGCTGAAATCATTGCACATGTAGCCTTTCGATTTCTGTACATGTATTGTAGTATAAACAAATTCCATGTTTATACAATACAGTCTTTAGAATGTTCTCTTTTAAACTGAATTTTTATGAACTTTTTTATTATGAAAATTTCTAACATGTACAAAAGAAAGAATAATAAAATAAACATTCCATTTCCCCCCACCCTCCTTAATAGCAAGTATTAACCATTATTAACTCATGGCTGCTCTTGTTTTATTTATTTCTCCCATATTATTTTGAAGCAAATTGCAGACATATACATTTATATATAAATACTTTAGTGTAATCTTTAAAAGCTGAGGACTTTAAAAAATATCCTAAGGCCATTATCACACCTAAAAATAAAGTACCATAGACAGTGACCATTTTTAATTATTACAGAATCAATCTATTGAATGTTATGCTGTTAGTTATTGAGCTGCAGTCTTATTATTGAATATTTAGATTGTTTGCAGTTGCTGGTGTAGATAATGCTGCATTGGACATCTTTGTGAATATGTGTCTTCCTTCCCTTTTTGATTCCATTATGTGTAAATAAGAGTTTTTATCAGACGTGGTTGCATAACAAACCATACTAAAATTTAATGGCTTTAAGCAATAACATTTGTTCAGCTCACAGTTCTGCAAGGGCAGTTTAAGCTGGGCACAGCCATGTAGCTCTGGTCTTGGCTGGGCTCTCTCAGGTGTCTCTGGTTAGCTGCAGGTCAGGAAGGGGTCTCTGCTGCTGGGCCTTGGCCTTTGTTTAACTGGGGCGATGAGGATGACCCTGCCACTTGTCTTGGCTTCCAACAGGTCTCCCGGGCTTGTTCTTATCCAGGAGACAGGGGTCCAAGAGGCAGTGGACATTTTCAAGGCCTCTGGAGACCTGATCTTTCCTCCACATTCTGTTGGCCAAAACAAGACCCAAGGCGAGTTCAAATGCAAGTGGTGAGAGAGTAAACTTCACCTCTTAATGGGAATGTCAAAGTCACTGCAAAGGACGGGGAGGGGTCAAGTGTTGGGAACATTTCTGCACATGAGAGTGTGTGATCTAGCCCTGTGCATCAGCCAGGCAACCCATAGGCCCTTCTTTAGTTAGTACCTGGCAGGGGCCCCTCTGGAGCTGGGCATGGTGAGGGGTGGCAAAGTCAGGTCCTAGCTTTGGGGCACTCCGGGTGCTCATTCTTGAATGGACTGTACAAGGAATGCATGCCTGTCCATCATTCAGAAAGCTCTTCTGAATATCCACTGTGTGCTCAGCTGAAGCCAGGTCTTCCCAGTCCTGGTCCTCCAGGAACTTGGCCTCTGTGTGAGGAGAGGAGGCTCACGTGGGTGACTGAACGAGGGGTTGGTGGGTGCCATTTCTCTGTGTGGTGGTGGGGGGGTTTGTTCCCACTTTGGGGCCTGGCATTGCCTGTGTGACAACCCCCACGGTGAGCTTCATTTTCCTCAGCTGGAAGAGGAGGAGGTTAGACTATAGGAATCTCCAAATTCTAGAACATTCTGATTGGGAGAGCCCTTGGGGTTTTCAGTGGGGAAACTAGGGTGAGTCCCTGGCCAGAACTCACTCCTGCTTTCTCTTCTTCCTCCTTGTGCTACTGGGCGCCTATATCATTTCCAGATTGCTTCCAGACCCAGAATTTCCTGTTGTTGATCTGCCTGTGTGTTTCTTCACCAAAACGAGTCCTAGGAGAGTTGTTTGTTTACAGACATCGTTGGCATCCCTCCATGACAGGCCACATGGTGTGAGTGGCCAAGTAGTGCCATGGCCGTGATGGACAAAGCCCTGTCCTTTGGAGCTTTAGTCTGTGGGGATGGGGTGGGGAGGGGAACAAACATATCAGCTAGTCAGTTGGGTGCCGTGGTGTGCAGTTTGAGTTTTACTGCACATGATAGACGAGGGCAAAGGCTCCCATCAAATCACCCCCAAAATAGTTCATGAACATTGGGGACTCTTTTAAAAGCTTTGGGCTGTGCTGTAACCTGGCCTTGTCTGAGCATGTTATCTTCTGACAGTGTTAAATGTTAAATGAAAAGCTTTGCTTCCAGCATCCCTGGGGCTGTACTCAGCCCTCAAAGGGGTGAATGTGTCCTGGAGCGGGCAGTTCTCTAGGCTGGGGAACACACCTTCTGGGCACAGGGACGCCTCTGTACCCACAGGGCAGCCTGGGCTTGGGTGGGTTTCAGTTATTTCCCTTCCCTCCAGCGCCAGCCAGAGTGCCCAGAAGCTGGCTTTAGGAGAGGAGGGACCTAGGTTTAGACTTGCTTCTGCTACTGTCCAGCTTTGTGGTTTGGGGCAAGTTATTGAGCTTCTCTGAGCCTCAGCTTCTGCATCTTTAAGATAAACAAAGCGCTTCTTAACTTTTATGGTTGGTGTGTCAGTTGAAATAATGAGTATAAAACCCATAATTCACTGCCTGTCACATTTGTTTTATTGCAAATATCACAAATACCTATAGGTCCTTAGTCAGTGTGGATGGTGTTATCACTGTGGTGTTGCTGGTGTTTAGGTAGCGCTGTGGGTCTGGGTTGGACACTGTGCTGGGTGCTAGGAGCACAGAGCTGTTCTCACACCTTGGGAGCTCAGTTGGTCGTGGGGACAGACAGAAGCATTGAAGGGTTAGAGGAGTTATGTGCAAGGAATGGTGCAAGCTTCTCTGTCTGGGAAGGTTGAGGAGGCTTCCTGTAGGCCATAACCCTTGAGTGATGTCTTTGAGGGCAGAAGGGGTGCATTGGGCAGACAGGGGTGGATTTAGTAGTCTGGGTAGTGAGCATGTGAAGGTGTGAGGCTGTGAGGCCAGGGATCCTCCAAGCAGGGAGTCCAAGAAGTCTGGGCTAGGAGCATCTAGAAAGCAGAGCAGTGGGGCCAGGGGAAGGAGAGCCCCCTGATTCTCCTGTGACTGCAGCAGGTCTTGTCCCCACAGTGAATGGCAAGTGGGGACTACACACATACCAAGTGATTAAGAGCATAGTGCCTGGAGGGAACTCCTGGGCTTAGATTCTGGCTGCCCCACTGGGAAGCTTGGTGACCTTAGGAGGTCATTGCGTGTCCCTAAGCTTCAGTTGGGGATAACACGGTCCCTGTCTCACAGGGCTAGTGTGAGGGGAGATGAGATGTCTACATGTAGTGCTTAGCACAGGGCAAGCACAAGATGACAGGCTTTTAACCTGGCTCCTGGGGGCCGCGTCCTGCTGACAGCCTCTCATTGATGTAGCTGTCAGGGTGGTGTGTGGCCTGGTGCTGCCCATTTGTCTGTGTGAGGCCTCGTAGGCTGGCCCAGGGGATGTCCCCTCTTAGCCTCCTCTGAGCCATGGGCACAAGTGAGTTTCCAGAGCAGGTTGACAGTGCCACAGCTCTGCATCTTGTCCCCTTCTGCATTCTACAGTCACCCACAGAGCAGCCACCTGCGATGTCTGTCCTCTGACCAACTGCCCTGGCAGAGACTCCTCCCCCAAGGCACCGTTCCAGGCTGGGAGGAGAGAGGGAGACCCCTCATGTCCTCAGGTGGAGCCATTCCTCAGCGCCTCACAGAAGTTAAGTAACTGCTGCTGGACGGCACAGGTGTAAGTTGGGGTGACCCCCCCAGACCCTCCCATCTCCTGGGAGGGGTGGAGCTGAGGCAGTGGTGGGTGGTGGGCTGGCCAGAACATTCTAGGAGCTGAGAGAAGTTCAGTGTGTCTGGAATTTGGCATTCGAGGCGAGGCCAGCTTGCACAGGATCCTGTAAACAATCGTTGCGGGAGTTTGGGCTTTGCGCCGAAGGCCACAGGAGTCATAGCAGGCCTGTAAGCTTGGCTGCTGGGTGGAGGATGGATCAGAGGCAGCAAGGCTGGGGTTGGGGGCTTTGGGGTCGGGGCAGGCTGCTGTGATTGTCCAGGCAATGATGGTCTAGATGGTGTGGTGGCAGCAGAGATATGACTGATGGTCAGATCTGAGGACTCATCAGAACCTCGGTATTCAGGGTGTGGTTCTGGGCAGGTGGCCAGCACTCCTGGGAGCTCATGAGAACTGCAGCATCTCCACGGACCCCAGATCCATGGACCCAGGATCTGAGTTTCAACAACATCCCAAGGAGGCGCAGTGCACACTGCGCATTAGCTTTTGGGGATCGCTGGTGTAGAAAACCTGCCACCCCTGAGGGTCCGGCTGAGGGAGGGAAAGAGATTATATATGGGCAAGTGCAGACCAGGGGTGGGGCAGGGCTGCGGAGATGGCCTTGGAGAGCCCAGATTCCTCCCTGGGAGAAGGGTATGATCACATCTCCCCAGGGTAGCTTGAGGACTGGAGCAGTTAATGCTACAGGCTGAGAGTGCTCTGCTCTAGAGCAGGGGCCCATCCTTTGGGAGGTTTCTCTGTGAGTGTGGGCTGCATCCATGCCATGGAGCTGGGTGTTGTTGTTCTGGTTCGGTCAGTGAGTGGGTATTAAACCCACACATGCCTGGCTGTGGGTAACAGACAGGACCCTCCTGCTTTGACAATCTGCCGTTCTGGTGGGGACAGAGGGTGAAGAGTGTGTGGAGGGTGGGAGCTGGGGGGAGGTCATTGTGAGGACCAAGTGAAGCAGCAGCCAGAAAGGCTGCTGGGTGACAGCAGGGCTAGGTGTCACCAGATCAGATGACACGTTCCTTTGGGGGAAGATAGTGATCGTGATCTGGGGGACCTTGGGGAGCAAGTGCCCTGGTGTGAGGGGTGTTGACTTAGTGGCTGGTGGGCAGCCCTGTTCTTCCTGGCACTTAGAGGCTGGGCGTGGCCCAGTGTGGTGAGGCTGGGGAGCCAAGGAGCCCTGGTTGTCATGGGATGGAAGTTTGGCTGGCCCAGTTGGCATCAGCCAGGACCACATCACACCCGGCCTTGGCTGGGTTCAGCACAGGCTCTGCCCATCAGCCGTGCCTAGCGGCATCCCTGGTCTCTACCCACTGGGTGCCAGTACCACCCTCCTCCCTGAGTTGTTACCACCAAAGATGTCTCTAAGCATCACAAGATGTCCTCTGGGGACCAAAATCGCTCAGTGGAGAGCCAGAGCTGGTTGAAGGTCCTTGGCAGTTTCTTTCTGGTTCACAGCCCAGCTCTGTTGCCACCCAGCCAGATGTGTCTCCAGGCAGCTGGTCAGGCCTGCTTTGGTGGCTGGCTTGCTGTCCTCCCTCACGTCACCCCCTGCGTGGCAGCATGCTCATGGGTGCTCGATGTGGCCTGGGAGTCAGAGCACCTGGGTTCTTGCTCCAGGCCTCCATGGTACCAAGTAAGGACCTCAGGTCTGGAGGTTAGGAGTCCTGGATGACAAAGGCTCTCCTGGCCCCTTGTTGGAGACCCTGACCCTGTCCCTTTACCTCTCTGAACCTTAGTTTTCTCATCTTTGAAGTAGGGCTATGACAGTGCTTCCATGGATGCTAGTGAGGATGGGCGATACTAGTGTGTGACCCCTGCACCCCCAGGCTGGCTCATCGTGGGTGCCTGATGACAGTGTGTTAATATCCCCCTGACTTCCCTGTAACTGCAAACAAGTCTCTCTCAGTTCTGGGCCTTGGTTCTATTGTACATAAAATAGGGGTGGGGAATGGGCGGGCACTGTGAAGTGGAGGGCCCACAGCTAGAAGACACCGCCTGTGGGAGAAGGGAGTAATGAAGGCCCGCCACCGAGCCAGAGCCTGTGATGTTTTAAAATCTTCAGGACCCCAAACCCAGGGTCCTGAAGAGAGCTGTGTGCCAAGGCCGGGAGGGCTGAGCTGCCAGGTCTGTGTGCTCTGCTCAGGAGTGGCATAGTAGGAAGCCCAGGACAGCACCTTTTCCGTTATCCCCTGAGGCGGTGAGGACCCAGTGTGACAGGAGCGTGGACTATGCACTCAGGCATAGCTAGGTCAGCATCTCTGCTTTTCCTCGACTGGATGAGTGGTTCATGTAGCCTTTCTGAGCTTCAGGTCCCACATCTGAAGAATGGGGGGGTGGAGGAAGAGGCTTCATGGCTGTGGCGACATGGGCTGGATGTTCACTGTGTCCTCCAGCAGTATCATGAGCTACACACCATTGTCATGCCCATTTTACAGGTGGGGAAGCTGAGGCACAGAGTACAGCATGGGGCCCATAGGAGGGGAACAGTAGGCTAAGCTGCCCTTGTTATTCTTAACTGGTTGCCTTTGGCGTTTGAGTCTGAAAATCAAAGACCCTGATGATTAAAAAAGGAGAAAAGAGAAAGATGTGCCTGGTGGCTTCTTGGGAAGGGCCCTGAGCCAGATGTGGAGGGGGCAAGGCTGGTCCTGGGCCAGCTTTCCTGGGCTGGTGCTGTCCCTGGGCAGCTGGAAGTGCTTCTCTGGGAGCCGTCTGGCCCTGGTGCCTTTGTTGGCTTCAGTATTTTTTGCCAGCAGGGGCCTGAGTGATCTTGCTGACGGTAAAACATTCATTGGGATGACGCTGTAATCACCCTGCAAGAGACACTTGAAATTATCTGCATTTGGGAAGCTCATTTTAAAGAACATTTTTTCTTCTTAATTATATGCAGTCAGCCAGCCAGTGTTATTGGGGATTCTCTTCTTCCCTCCTCAGCTGAGAGACCATCTGCTTTTCTCTCCCAGCCTTTCCTTCCAGCACACAGCAAGCCACCTCCCTGGGAGAAGGGCTGCCAGCCCTTGGCTGCCTAGAGGCCCCAGTGAAAACTTTGCGTGTGATTGTTGGGACAGGGGTTGAGAGGGAGGGGAAGTGGAGGGTGATGCTGGACTCTGGTGTGGGCTCCAGGATGGGTGGTGGTGTTTGGGGTGGGAGGCACGGGCTGGTGGAGAAGGTGATGAATGTGACCTTTCAGTTTGGACATTGGAGTAGCCAGGACTCTTGGGGATGTAAATGACAGAAAAGCCAGTTTAGATGAGCTTAAGCAAACAGAGAATTTCTTGACCCAGGTAATCAAACTGGCACAAGAACAGTCCCAGTCCCTTAGGGCCCTGAGACTTGCCTCCTGGCCCTGTCCCCCTCACCATGGCCCAGCCACCATGATCTTTTCTCACTTCTAAACTCTTTTCTACCTCAGGACCTTTGCATATGCTGTTTCCACTGCCTGGCAGGCTTTTCCCCTCCTCACACCACTGGCTCCTTGTCAACCTTTAGATTTCAGTGCAGCCCCTGACTTTCTGCCTCAGCCTCTCGGGTGTTCCTTTCAGAATGTGTCCTTATGTCATTGTCCTTATTGCAGTTGTCCTTGTTCACCATCCCCTCTACACCATAAGCTCGAGGACAGGAACGCTTTTTGTTTTCTTCACTGTTGTGTCCTCAGCAGTGACACTGTTAACTCATAGTAGCTGCTCAAGAAGTATGCAGAAGTGGATGAATAAAAGAATGCCTTGGGCCGAAAGGTGGCTCATGAGAAAGCCAGTCATCAGGAGGAATTTAGTGTAGGAAAACCCTGGCAAAATAAAAGAAAGCCCCCATTTTCCACCCCCTGCAAACTGGGCTTATTCCTGTCCATTCTGAGTTTTTACCATGACAATTGGGGTTGTTTGTGGATAGTAACTAGCATACTAAGTCAGGGAAGTGGGTGAGGAGATTAGGGTTGGAGCAGAATGGGCTCTGTGCATTGTTGGTTTGGGAGGATGCACCGTCTGCTGGGCGCTCCAGGTCTTGTCATGGACTGCTCTGCAAGAGGGCCACTTGAGGAAGAGGCTTACAGAGTTGTAGATGGTGGGCAAGGGGTGGGGGCGGATAGCATGGGCAGGTGGCCGGAAATGTAGAAGAACCAGCCTGTGGGGCAGGGCACAGGGGCAGGGGTGCTAGGAACAGGCAGGGTGAGGATTGGGCACCTGTTGCAGAGGCCCAGATGTCGGGGGGGGGGGCAAGGAGAGCCCAGGAGGGCATGACTGGGCAGTGGCAGGAGTCACTGGCTGGAGGACGGGTGTGCAGGGAGAGTGGGGAGACCTACCTTGAGGACAGAAGCCTGTGTCTCCCAGGGAGTGGAGGCTGCCCTTTGCTGGAACTCAAGTGTCTCCCCTTGTGGTTTGAATTAGATATTCCTCTTTTTGGCATTTCTCACTTTTGCCCAGGGTGCTGGCTCTTGGCTTTGGTTTGGCAGCTGCTGTGACCCACTGTGTGGGACTCTGAGGGATTTATTCCAGCTGTTTGGGGCATATTGCCATGGCTCCTAGCTGTAGAGCCTGGCAGGGCCAGGAGACCGAGCAGGAAGGAGGTGGGGGCATGTGCCCACCTGCCCGGAGCTGGCCCTGGTGCTCCTGCTCTGGGCAGTGGGCCCTCTGAGGCCTCAGGCTCATTCTCATCTCCTCCAGAGGCCTAGCTGGGCTACGCTTTCTCATGAGCTGCAGTCCTGTGACCCCCTGATTTCTCTCTCTCCTTGGTAATTTCAGAAACCTTAGAGGTCGGGGGGCTCCTAAGACATTAGCCCTGCCCCCTTCCTCATGGATCAGCCTCCTCTCCCTCACTGTGGGCATTTGGCATCTGCTTGAATCTCTCCCAGCACGGCGTGCTCACTACCTGCCTTGACAGCCTTCCTTTGGGAGCTGGCACCCTCTTTCCACGGTTGAGCTGAATTCGGTTTCCTCATCCCTCCTGCTTGGAAGAAAGGGCTCCTTCTGCTTGGAAAATTTGACATTGTGGTCAGAAGGAGCTGTCAACTCTGAACAGGGGAGGAATAGGGATGCCATCTGCTCCGCTTCTGGGCCTGGAGTGACCCAGGGCGTGTCCAGCCCACAGTTGTCCTGGGATGCCCGAGGCCAGTCATGGCCCCTTTGGAAGTGCCTCTGGGCCCTCTCAGGGGCTGTTCCTCAGGACTTGGGGCCCCTGGGGTAATGGTACCCATGCCCCCAGCCTCTTCAGGAAGGATTTCAACCCCCAATTGGGGCAGTGGTGAGTGGGGGAGGAGAGGCAGCCCTGTCCAGAATGATTTCTCTTCCAGAAATTCCAGAAGCCCCCTAGGGTGACAATAGCTAATAATACTGTATTGTTTATTTCAAGATAGCCAGAAAAGAAAATCTTGAATGTTATAACACAAAGAAATGATAAATGTTTAGATGATAGATATGCTAACTAGTCTGATTAGATCATTATACAATACATGCATGTATTGAAACAACAAACTGTACCCCATAAACATGTACAATGGAAAAAAAAAATCCCACCCCAACAGAGAAAAAAAAAAAAAAAAAAACCTCATGCCCACAGACGTGGCAGGACCCCCACTGTCACAGGGGTATCCCTTCTCCCAGGGAAGTCACACAGTGCTGTGGCAGGAGGAGACTTCTGTTGACAGACAGACCTGAGTTTAGATTGTGGTTCTGCTTATTACCTGCTGTGAGTCTTCTGGCAAGATGCTTAACCACCCTGACTTTCCCCACTTGGAAAAATACAGCAGTCAAGTCCCCTCGTGCAGCAGCTGAGAGCAAACGTGAGCAGCAGCTCAGCGGCTGTGCAGGGCCTGGCACTCACAGCCCCTCCTGGCCCCTCCTCCTCCCCTGTCCCTTCTCTTGCCTGGCATGGGGAGAACAGGCCTGGGTGGGGAATGAGGGAGCCCAGGAATTACTGGTGTTGGCCTGTTGTTTGCTTGGGTTGTGTCCAGGCCTTCGGAATCCTCCTTGAAATTTGAGGGTCTCAGAGCTTCAGATGAAGTGCTGCCTGTGTCTAGAGTTGGGGTGTTCATTGCATCTGGGAGCGGTTGGGCCCAGCACCCCCATACCTATAAATGGGGAGCTTGACAGGGCCCCGTTGGGCCTTGATGTGCCCGGGTGCTGGGCCTGGTGCCCCATCTGGATTCCGACTCCATTTGCCTGTGTGTTTGGAGAGTGTCTGTGAGTGCTCAGAGCCACTTGGCAGGGCTAAGGGATGTGACCTTCAGTGGAGCCAGATGGCCTTGGGGTTGGGGGGTGGCTGGCCTGGGCATCTCTCACGAACCTCACGATGAACCTAAGGGTCAGGAACTATCACTCCTCTCCCCAACTTAACAGCCAAGACTTCTAGGTCTGGGACCATAGGCCTCTATCACTCATTCCTCCCGCTTCCCTTCCCTGACCCTTGGCCCTCTTCCCTGTTGTTCTCATCAGGGACCTCTGTGACAGTGTTTGTGTGCCCAGTGCCCTTAGGCATTCTGCAGGCTCCATGTGAGGCTGAGCTACAGCCTCCTCCTTGTTGACTGTCAAGGCCCCCAACACACTCCTGGACGAATCCTCATCTGTCCTCACCCACCCAGGAACTCTTTGAGGAAGCATCCAAGACCCGTGGGATGGCAGAGCTGCAGGGCCTTAGTGTTGCGGTGGACAGAATAAGGCCCCTGCTGATCCCCACCAAAGATGGCCAGCCCCCAGTCCTCAGGAGCTAAGACTGCTCCCTCCCTTGGTCAGAGGGTGTGATGCAATTACAGATGCGATTGAGTTCAGGACCTTGTCATGGGAGATGATCCTGGATTACCTGGTGGGCCCAGTGTAACCACGAGGATCCTGGTGGGAGTGGGGGCAGGAGGGTCAGAGAGAGAAGGAGATGTGATATTAGAAACAGATGTCAGAGTGATGTGCCCATAAGCCAAGGAATGGGGACAGCCCCTAGAATAGGAAAAGGCAAAGGATTGATCCCTCCCTGAGCCTCCAGAAGGAAGGTGGCCCCACTGACCCACTTTAGACTTCTGACCTCAGAACTGTAGGAGAATACATTTGTGCTGTTTTTAGCCACCACACGTGTGGTGATTTGTTCCAGCAGCAATGGGAAATGACTACAGAGTTCATACACGCTGCCCTTCTCAGGGCCCAGAGGGTGAAACTGTGCAGAGAGGGGAGGGCTGGGTCAAGGACAGAGTTGGAGTGTGGCCAGGCGGGTGGCAGACCTGGGCTTCTCAACTCCCCACCCTTAATCACAGACCAGCGGACAAAGGCTGTTGCCTGACTCCTTGGGAGTTTCTTCTGACCTTCCATCCTGTAAATATTTGAGGGGTTGGGGAAATGTTTGAGTGAGGTGCTTTGTGGTTTAAAGTTTCTGATGTGGGGGGTGGGGTGACTCCCACCTTTGCTTTGATGTGACTGCAGTTCTGGTGCTTGTGGCCAGAGGGGCCCTGAAAATCCCAGTGCTCAGAGACCTGCCCTTTGCCCCTGCTGCTCCTGATGCCTGGCAGGCCTCCTCCGGGCACGCCCTGACAACCTCCTTCCTGCTCCCCTCCAGGGCTCAGCTCAAACAGCAGCTCTTCCGAAACCTTCCGGGCCTCCTCCTCCATCCCCCAGGTGTGTGATCTAGGTGGGGACCCCATGCACACACGCCAGAACATGCAGCATGTACTTCTCTGACCTTCCCTGCGGCTGCCAGCATCTCTAGGCAGGGCTGGTGGCTTGGGGGCCCTCTGTTCCCAGCCAGCCCAGCAAATGTTTGACAGAAATGAGACGGGGCAGTCTCTGTGCCTGTAGGGGAAGGCACAGCAGCAGGGCAGAGACCCCTAAACCCCAGGGACTGGAATAATCCTTCTCATGGTCTTGGAATCCAGGGGCCAGGAGGGCACTTTCACTGGTAGGGAGTGTTAGCAGAATCCGGGTGGATCGGGGAGATGCCCCGTCTCCTCCAGAACACAGCCTCTCAAAGAGTGTCAGCCTCCCAGAACGCAGGCCGGGACACTTGTGCTGCTATTTTAAGAGAGTGTGGTACCTTGAGGATGAGTGCTAGAAAACTCAGACCTTCCTGGGCAGGCTTCTCCCTCCCCCAGTGAGTTGAGAGAGGGAAATGTCAGCTCAGGAATTTCTGTCTCCCTTCCCGCAGGAGCTTACCTTGCTCATTAGGCCAATATTAAAATGACTTCGCATTCTTGGGATTAAGAAACTGCAGTGAAGAGAGCAGACTGGATCATTAGTGAGGCAGGCTGACTGACAGCTGGGAGTGGGGAGGAGGCTCTGGGGCAACCCAACCCTTCCAGCAGCCTCATCCTTCCACCAGCCCCCGTGGGCCCCCTTTCCCTGTAGCACCCCCAATCTCCCTGCAGTTGAGGGCTCATCCCTAATAAGGGGAAAGAAAAATTACAGCTCCTACAAGGGAGTAGTAAAAGACTCAAAAACAATTTCAAGCAGAGAATTTTTATTTTAAAAAGTAGAGGTGTGTCAAGCACTGTTAAGGGAATAGACTTAACATTTGTTTTTAGCTGAGAGTCAGGATGGTTTCTGATCTGAAATGTGTATACTTTGTATGCAGCAGAACACATCCTCGGGTGCTTTCCAGATCCCCCTGCCTCGTTTTCTCCTTTCTGAAAATTGAGGGGTGGGGTTTCAAAGGCTCCCCAGCCCCTGTGCTGCTTTCAGCCCCTGTAGCCTTGTGAACCTCTCCAGGAGGTGCTGGGAAGGTGAGTCACTCACTCTGCCTCTCCCCCAAGGCCCGGGTTCACGAGGAAACGCTGCGTGCAGGGACCAGGGGACTTGTTCTAGGTCTGATGGAACACGCTGACTCAGGCTGCTGCGTCTGCACCCAGGCTCTGTCACCTGCCTTTCTCTCCCGTGGGGTGCCCATCGTGGGGGACAGTCTTCAGTTAAGGTGGCTGGTGACTGTCCAGTCAAGGGAAGAACCCCCCACCCTCCCAATAAAAAAGACATATGGCAGCTTCCAGTTTATCTGGTTCTCCTCGGGAGCTGTCCAAACAATTCAAATGTTTGTACTGGCTTTAAACTTCTGTTCATATGTTGTCTTTATATTGGGCCATTTCGGTTTCTGGAACTGTTAATAGGAGGAAAATCCAAATTACAGAACAATCAGCAAGTGAACCAGGATGCTGTGGAGTAGGCAGGTGGGCAGGGGCGGCTCAGGGCTGGAGCTGTCATGCAGCAAGTGTCTGCAGGGCACCTTCCACGATCAGGTCTGTGGGGGCCAGGAATGCCGAAATAGAGCACACAACCTCTCACCTCAAGGGGCTCATGGTTGGATGGGATGGGGGGTTGGGTGGTGGTGCAGGGGTGGCGTTTGAGGCAGTGAGAACAGCATGGCCCTCTGTACCCATGCTGAGAGAGAGGCCCAGTCACCTACCTATTCAGGAATCCTGAGTCCTTGGGAGACATCTGGGGGCCGCTGGGTGGTACCTGCGGGCCCTGCCCTCTGCGGCAGGGAGAGGTTAGGAAGGTAACTCAGGTTGTTGCTGCGCATGCCTGGGACTTTGAGGTGTTAAAGGGCCTTGCTGTTGGGTGCCCAAAATCGGGCACGTAACAAACCGTGGTTTGAATTGCTTGACTGAGGATGTGCTGGCTTCCTGCTAGCATCATTACACCCTTCCCTCCCCCAAGTGATTTTCAGCTCTGGGTGCAGGTGCAGCTTCTTGCTCCTTGCCCATGGATGGGAGGAAGGCTACATTTCCAGGTCAATCCCCTCTACTGTGAAATTGTCCCTTGGAGGCCAGGCCCAGCCTGCCCCCGTGGCTGGGCTATTGTGCAGTGGCTCGGCTCCTCTGTGGCCAGCCCTCAGCTGTGCCTGGGTGGGAGGCGGTGGCTGTGACCTTGCATATTGTGAGAAAGCAATTCTTGATGAACCCAAGGGCCCCTTTTTGACAAACTTCACTGTTCTTTTGCCGCTGCTCTGCTGTCTCTGAGTGCCTGGCATTCTCCCATCTGTCACTGGCCTTCCCTGTCTTTGTTGGTCAGAGGGCACATCCTCTGTGTCTCGGCAGGGCCCTTGCTCCCCTGCTTATTCACCATTTCATGTGCTTCACTTGCCACAGCCCTCAGGTCCTCACGCCTGCCCTGGAAGGTCCTCTTGGGCTAGAAAGGCAATACCCATTTCACAGATGTGAAAGATGAGACCCAGGGCAACTCAGCAACACATCCCGTGCCAGCCACTGGTTTTCACGGGAGCCTCCGCCTTTTGTGTCCTGCTCTGCTGTGAGGCAGGCCTGCTGCTGGGTGGAATCCATCATCCCAAAGTGTCTTGTGTTAACCTTCCTCACACTAGATCCGGTGGCTATGCTCCAGGCCTTACGTGGCCTTGTTGTGGCGTGGGCACCATGGACGCTCTTGAACTCTACATTGCTGGTTCCTACTTCTGCTTTTGATCCTCTTTATTGGACTCCTTTATCATCCCCTCTCCTACAGCGCTGGATCACCCAGGGTAATTTCTGCCATCTTCAGGAAGTAGTAGCTGCTGTCACTTACAGAGCTCCTACTGTTCAGTGGCCAGTAACAGAAACTCAGTTTAAACTGGTTTAAGCAAAAATCTGCAACTGCAGATCCGGAGAGGACAGCCTCTAGGGAGGCTGGGTTGGGGTGGATCGGGGCCTGGACCTGTGGTGAGAGAACTGCCTTCTTGAGCCTCCGCCTGGCCTATTCTCCCGGTTTGGCCTGCAACTTGTGGTCCGTTGGGCCTACTGACAGCTCCCAGGACCTGTTCTGAAAAGGAGCAGGACTGGCCTGGCTGGAGTCCCTTGCCCATCCTGCAGCTAAGTGAGGTGGCAGGTCGTGTGCATCTGGAATGTGCGTGCAGCCCCTCAGAATCATGTGGAATGGGGGGGCAAGTCTTGAAAGGCAAGAAGGCAGGTGACAGAACAGTGAAAGTAACGAAGTCCCACCCCACTAGCAGCTAGGCACCCAGACACACTCCTTCCCCTGGGGCCCTGTGGGGTGGGTTCTAGGATTCTACCTGCTTGACAGATGAGAAAACTGAGGTAGAAGATGCAGGTGTGTCTGGTTCCATGTTCTCTTCTTGGGGACACACCCTACCTCTTCTGCTTCCACCTGCCTCCCAGACTGTGTTCTTTGAGCCTAAGCTCAGTCCTGGGCTTCTAACCACTTCCATCACTCCTGTGGTTGAAGAGTGGACTGTTCCTGTCTTCCTGCAGTGTCCTGTTCTTTCCTGCACCTGGTGTGGTGCAGACCCAAGGGGCTGCCCCTAAGCTGCCCTTCCCCATGTCCTCCCCCAGCAAATCGGATCCCGCTTCTGGTCATCAAGGTCAAGCATGAGGAGCTGCTTCTTGTGAATGAGAATCTGCTCCCATGACTGGCCGCTCTCGAGCAGCACCTGGGAGCTTGACAAACCCTGAGTCCCTCCCAGGCCTGCCCCCAGACCTCCTGAACCAGTCTTCGGGAGTGGACTTCAAATGAGTATGTTTGACTAGCTCCATAGGTGATTCTTACATCACCTGCCCTGACATATGGGACCCATTGGCTCAAGGGTAGAAGCCGGGCTGTGCGGTGACATTCTGGGCCCCTGTGTCCCCGCCTACATCTTCTGTCCTGTTTCTCATCCGCCACCTATCCCCTCGGCGGGTCTTATGTGCCCACACCCCCAGACACCCTTTGGGGAGGGGGCACTGCTCACGTTATTCCTCTTTAAAGACACCTCCCCAGTGTCTGTCTGTAGTGACCTTTGCTTGCTCTCTCAGATGGCAAATGCTGCCTCCTCCCTGAAGCCCTCTGATTGCTATTCCTCCTCCCCAGAAAGGACTGATCATGTTGTGAGTATTTTAAATTCCCAAAGGGTGTACTCTCCTTGGACTTATGAGGAGAGGGTTCCTTTTGCAAAGTGGGTTTTTGCTTCATCGGTAATCTAGCTTTTGGAAAAACATGTTTATATTTATGAATTGTGGAGCAGAACTCTGCCCAAAACATATTAATGTGGTATTTATCAAGAAAATGAGTTTTAGAGCCTATGAAAATTGTCTCCACGTGCAGGTTTTTAATTAAATCCTTTAATTATTAAGCTTTAACTTTTATTGTTAATTTTTTCCTATAGTTTTAGAAGTAACATATATGAGTATGTTCATTGTAGAAAACAGAACATACAGGAAAGTACAGAGGAGAAAACACACACAGCACTGTGCTGTCGTCACCCAGCCCCGCATCACAGTTGACACTGCAGTGGGTGCTATCCCATTTCTTTTCCAGGTTCATGAATGTTTCAGTGGGCTTGGGTTCTGTGCTCAGTGCTCCAACACGACAGTCTGGTGGCCCCACAATGGGCGTTATTTCAGCTCCTCTGTGAGCAGAACTTGGAAGCTTTTGGTGGTAAATCCTGAGCTCCCCTCTGCCTTGTTTCATCCATCAGTTGATTGATTCATGCTTTTATCAGGCAGCTATTTAAAAAATAATTTAAAAAATATTTTTCTAGTTTTTGGGAATATGTTATAGGCACATGGCACAAAATCCAAGAGATGCATGAGGGACAACACAGTGAAAAGGAAGTCCATTCCCCCCTTGCCCTTGGGCCACACTAAGATCATTTTCTTGTAGCACTTTCAGACTTGTTCTGTATACACATAAGCACACATCCTGCCCTGGGTGTTGTCCTTCAAAACAGTGATTGTCTACAGCACACAGGGTGTTGCACCTTGCCGTTTTCACATGGGCGCATGGAGAACTTCCTTCTTTTTTACTGCTGTGTTGTATTCCTTTGACTGTGTGGGGGGTGTTAGTGACCACTCTTGGGGGTGGGGGTCTTTTGCTATCACAGACAGTTTGGCAATTAACATCCCAGAGCCTGAATCATTTTGCCATTTGAGTATTCCTATGGGGTGATGAGGTGAGATTATGGAGTTGGGATTTTTAGGAGGAACAGTTAATCACTTGGCTACTAGTTCTCTGGTTTCTCTTCCCTCTCTCATCCCCATGTTCCTCTCTCTTGCCCTTTGGTTTCATGATTCAGTTCCGTTTTTTGAGAGGGGTCATTGGCAGGTATAGGAGTCAAACCCTCGGCGTTGATGTTGTCAGCAACACGCTCTAACCAACTGAGCTGACCGGCCAGTCCTCATGTTTCAATTTCTGAACTTTCTGGTTATGGCAGGATTTCAGGAGCTTCCTACTAGGGACATCAAGGTTGTCGGTGCCTTTGTTCTGCAGAAGTTCCTGATGAAGAAACGAGCCACGACAGGTTATTTTATTTTCCCTGGAGGTCGTAGTGGTGTGTATGGGATTCCACCACTGGGGGGAGTGTGAATTTCCACCTGCTCCCTCCATTACACTGAGGTCTTAGAGATTGGAGACCACGCCTGCCTTTCCTGGTGCCTCCAGAGCCAGATGTAGCACACCTGGTGGTTACCAAGTACCTGTGGGTGGGGAGAGCGACTCTGAGGCCAGCTCCTGCACTTCCTGAGTCTCCCCAGCCTCAACATCCCCATGTGAGTAATGGGGCAATCACCGCCCCTCCCTCTCAGGGCAGCTGAAGGCATTGGTGAGCAGCGAGGGGTGTCTAGTTTGCATGTGTGGCCTGATGAAAGGGGAGCCGAGCCCCCATTTTCTGCAGTTTATCTGGTTCTTGGGTCTCTGAGCAACAAAGAACTGTGGTGGCTCCTGGGAGCTCAACCCCACTTAAAATTTCAGCCGATCTTTTCTAGATTACTTTTTTTGTTGCTTTCTTATTTTATGTGTGCCATCTGTTTTCACAGTTAGAGATCTGTTTTTTTTTTAAGGAATGGGGGAGGGAGAGCTGTCTGGGATGCTGTGAAATGTGGACTGATTGGAAGTGACTGCAGTTGGCCTCATAAAGAGATGAGAGACACACACTGGGGGATAATCTCGATGCCAGCAGGATTCACTCAGAGGGAAACCGAGGCCTCAGCCCAGAGCCCAGCAGAAGCCCGCTCCACCTGGTGTGGGTCACTCATGCACCTCTCTTTCCCACTGTGGAGATGCCTCTCCCAGTGTGTGGTCCACATTCTTGGTCATTTGGGTTTTAAGATTTCCGTCCAGGGCTTACTGGTTAGCTCAGTTGGTTAGGGGATGGCCTTGTAACACCAAGATCAAAGGTTCAGTTCCCTGTACCGGCCAGGCCCCCCCCCCCCCCCCCCCCCCCGCCAAAAAAAAGCAAAAAAGATTTCTACCTTGGAGCAGAGGCAGGGGAAGGAGAACACTGAAGCGAGGCTGGCGAGTCCCAGCAGCTGTGTGGCCTGGGGCAGGTTCCTGCCACTGATGCTCCCTTTAGTTTTGTCACCTCTCAAATGGGCCAGGACAATCCAGGCTCTGCGGTATCCACAGGTGCTCAGAAAGGGGGCGGGTTGTGAGCTGACAGTGGGTTGTAGCACAGGTTCCTCGTGACACTGTGGGTTCTGGTGCCCTGGGGCTATGCTGTTGTGTGTCTAGCCTGTCCCTCATGAGATCATGCAAGCAGGTGGATATTGTTGCCATTCCTTTTGGAACTGCAGAGAAGCTGAGTGACAGCGAGAGACCCTGGAAGCATCAGTCATAGTGGTTCTCAAGCTGGGTTCCGTGAGGCCCCGGTTTCTGTGGTGTCTGGGTTGGAGGGAAGGTCGCTGAGCACTTCTCACAGTGGGACCTGGTCAGCTCTCATTTGCTTCTGTCTTGCTGTCTCATGTAGTGGCTCCTTTGCGTGGTGGCTCTCAGTTCCGGCTCTTAGAATGTACGCAGGAAACATTTGTTGGATGAGCCTGCAACAGGTGTAAGAATGGGTAGGTGTCATCTCCCTCAATGGTGCTGTGTGATGTGAGATGGCTGCTCACGGTGGCCCAGAGGTTTCCTGTGGGCCTCGTGCTCTAATCCTCCCTTAGTCCTTGAGCCACACAAGGGCCACACTGTGGCTGTTGGATCTGTGGGGCCCTCTGAGTGCCAAGACAGGACAGAGCATGGGTAGCAAGCTTAGTTTCTGCTTGTGAGTGTCTGTGTGCCAGGTGGGCACCATGGCCGGGCACGGGGCACATATAGTTCTAATTTGGCACAGCCCTACTCTAAGCTCAGGTGAGTAAACCACAGACCCCTGGCCTTGCTGGTCACAGCCTTCTCTGTATAGCTACAGGCCCCGCCTTTCTTCCCAGCAGAATGTGTGCAGGAACGACAGGCAGCTTGCTGCCTTGGTTCCTACAGATCCTGGTGGCCCCACACCAGCACTCCTCCCTGGGTGATGGAGATGGGTGTTCTGGAACAAATGGAGGGAGAGAGATAGCCCCCAGTTCTTTGGGAGTGTTATGTGCATGGGTGGGGAAGGGTGCTGTGGGTCATGGGCGGGTGGGGTGAGTCAGGGCACGTGTGTGGAGGAATGGAGGCTGTGGGATTGTGAGAGAGAGGGGGCAGGTGGAGCATGCCGGGTCCAGATTGCAGGTATGGTGTGGCAAGGGCCGTGTTGGTTGGACCAGGAACCAAAGGATGGGCAGGGCGTTGGTGGGGTCAGAGGTGGCCAGGGCCAGAAAAGCAGCTGCAGCAGGACTCTGAAGGGGTCCAGGGAAGACCATGGCTTCCCTGCGCATGAGAGTGGCAGGCTATGGCAGACCTGGGAGTTAGAACTGATCGCAGCACACGGGAGCCATGGGAGGTGGTCGAGTTAACAGGGGTGGCCGTCAGCGGTGAATTATTGCGTGGGGAGGGTCTTGGAGCAATCCACACTGGAGCTCCTCCAGCACAGGCCTGGCCCCAGGGTTGGAGAGAGACTCTGGCTGTAGGGCTCCCCAGGACTCCAATCAAGGCCCCTGGGGAACCAACCCTTTCTTTCAGCTGCAGATGGCCTTGAGGGGTGACTAGGAGCTCACAAACCTTCCCCTTGAAAACAAGGCTGTTCTGGGGATGGTGGCGTGAGAGGTGTAGCTGCTGGCTCTCCTCTCAGTTCTGCCTTCAGCTGGATGTAGTGAACGTTCTGGAAAGAACACCTCCTGCCTGCCGGAGTAACCTTTGTTTTCTTTGTTTTCTCCACAGGAAGCGAGGGATAGAAGTCGTACAGGTGAGTACAGACCGCGTCCTCGCCATTTTTCAGGTAGGGCCTTTTAGTGCTGGCCTTCCCCTCCTCAGGCATCTGGGCTCGTGGACCTCTCTTCACGTGCGCCTTGCTGTTCACTTTCCCCTGTGGATCTGATACGATTTCCGCCTTGGGTGCAGACTCCGGTTGGTGGATGCTTGGGTGTGGAGAGGTGCTGTGGCTTTGTTGGTGGATGGGGCTGGCTGGGGGGAAACAGAGTCAGCTCGGGAGTTGGAGGGGGCACAGCAGTGCTTGGGTTGTTGGGGGAAGGGTGATGGGCAGTAGTCACCCAGCTGGGCGTTCAGTTCCTCTGTCCCCTGTGTTTCTTCACCCCCTGGGTAGACTTGGATCACATACTTAGTGGCTGGAAAAGGAAGGAGGATGGATAGAGTGGGAAGGGAGAGAGAGGGATGGGTAGAGAGAGAGGGATGGGTAGAGGGGGAAGATGGAAGGAAGGATGGAGTGAGGGGGAAGCCTCGCCAGGGCACAGGGACGGCCGCTGGCCCTGAAATAGATGTACATGCTCTGACCACAGCCGTTTGAGGAAAGCCGGGAAGTTTGATGTGTTCTGGAGGAGGCTGGTGGGGTGGGAGGGGCGTGCCAGGGGAACCCTCTTGCCATCAGCATTTATCCCTATGGTTGTGACTCATGAGGGATGGGAAGAGAGGGGCGTTTCTCTCCATGTGAACATGAAATACACTCAGACTCTTTGTGAGGGGCTGTGACATTTGCACTAAAGGCTGTGCCCGGCACCTAATGGTACTTAGTAAGACCTGAGGGTGGCCTGGTTTTATCCTCTGTCACCCTCGCTATCCCTGTCCAGGGTGAATCTTCTTGTCCATGCAGCTGTGCTGGCATCCCTTCTCCTCGCCTTACAGGACTCTTCTGCTTGCAGCTTCAGAAAGGTAACCCAGGCTGGGGACCAGGTCATGGTAGATGAGGAGCTGGCCCTTGCAAGAATGTCTGTGGTAGGTTTCTAGAATGCCTGCTGGGAGGAGCCTCTCAGATCCCACCTTTGCTAACGTCAGCTCCAGTCCTCTCAGCAGCCACAGCGAGTGGCTTCTCCATTCCTGACAGGGTCAGCATCTCAGGCCCACAGGGGTCGGCCCTCTGCCTCTGGGACCAGTGTGACGTGGTTTGGTGAGGAGAGGATGGCGCCTGTCTGGCAGCTCTGGTGGAGGGTTGCTGAATTCTCCCTTCTGACCTCCCACCTGGCAGGTTTGGGCTGAACTTGTCACCAGGAAGCTGAGATTTGTTTTGGGGTGCGGAGGTAGTTTCTGGAAGCTTCTCATCACTTTAGATTTTACATCTAGCTTCATCTTGGCTCTGCAGAGTTGCATGATCTGTGCCGAACTTTTCTGTGGACCTCAGTTTCTCCACCTGTCGAATGGGGGAAGTTGGAGTTCAGGAATGGCTGAGGAATGTGCTTTCAGGAGCTGATTTGTATGGACTGGTTGTGGCGGCCTGGAGGATTCTGAATCTGAATGGGTGAGGTTGATTGGTAATGCGTGCCAAGGGTCCAGGAGTGGGAAGGTGGCCCAGTGTACCTTTCACTACTGGGTTAGATGATCTGTCAGACCATTCCTGCTCCAGGATGCTGTGGCTTATATTTGTCTTTTAGCCCTTTCTGATGGTTAGCTTGGAAGTCCCTGGGCCCTTTGCAGATGCTGCTTTACACACCAGCAAGCCCTCGACTGATATTGTGGCTGAAGTTGGAGCTCGCTGTACGAAGGAAGGTTCTGCGGCTTCCCTGTGGTTCAACACAGCCACTTATGAGGGTCCGTGAGGGAACTGCTGTTGGGAGCCACGTTTGGAGGCTCGTTTTTAGAGTTCATGTACTCACCAGCAAACACACAGCTGGAAAGGGGAGGAAAAGTACCCTTTCCATACCTGCTTCCTGTTCACACATGGTCCCCCCCAGCCACATAAGCAGGCGTTGGTGGCTTCGGTTTACATGGCTTCCAGGGAAGATTTAGAATAAAACCTTTAATCCACTTAGTCTGTGGGTGGAGCAGGAGACTGGAGCCATTGTTTCAGAATGTCCCAGGCAGAAGAGGAGTTATGAAATCCTTCTAGACGTGCCTGCTGTTCATTTTGAGCAAGACTTGGGGGAGGAAGTGGTGGCTGGGGACCAGAGTGGAGCCCAACTGGACGCTTTCCACTTCGGCATCTAAAAATAAAACCACCATGATGCCTCTCCGTTCACCTCCTCCTGGCATCCCTCGGTGTTTGGAGAACTACATTTTAAGATGCTGAGAAAGGCTCTTTGCAAAGAAATTGGAAGCCAAGCCACTTAGTTGGTTTTTCAGAATCAGCTGGGCTTCTGTGAGCCAGATTCCCCGGCTGCTGGGCCCTGGAGCTGGAGGTGGTTGGCTTGATAGCAACTGGGTTCAGGTGTTAGTGACTCAGGAAGGTGTGAATAACCTCACCACCGGTAGCACCCAGTACTCCTGGGTCAGGTCCTCTGATAGGCATTGTCCCATTCTGTACAGCCACCTAGTGATGTTCCTTTTAGAGATGAGGAACCTGGGGCCCAGGATGATGTGACTTCTCTGGGGGAAGTCAGCGGGTAAGTGGTAGAGTTGGGATTTGAGTGCAGGTCTGTTTGTCTCAAAAGCCCATGGCTTTTCTGCTAATGGGTCTCCTCTGCATGTTAGTAGCATGCTCCATTTACTAAATGCTTTTTTACTAAATGCTATCATTACCTGGACTTTGGCACTATCCAAAGAAAGGATGCGGGGCCTGTGTTCAGGACCCAAGACTGTCATACGCTGGTAGGATCCTGTGGTGTTTGGGTCATGGAGGTTCTTTCTTTTCCTGCTATTTAATGGCAACAGTAACAACATGAATTTTTAATACAGGGGACTTGGGTGTGCCAGGCGTTGATGCCTTTTATTTTAAAGAAGCATTTGTATGTAAACTTCCTGAGGCAGGGAGGGAATAAATTGTGCAGATCTTCAGCTTGCTCCTGTGCTGCCCAAAGCTGATGTGCTTGGAAGGAGCTTGCCAACTCTCCTTCCCTGTAGCCCCAGCCTCCCCTTTCACAAGTCCCTCCGCCCATTTCTACAGAGGCAGCATATGTAGTGGTAAGGAGCAGGACTGCCTGCGTTCAAGTTCCTGGCTGTGTGACCTTGGGCCAGTTGCCTGACCACTCTGTGTCAATCTGCCCATCTGTAAAATGGGGATAATTGTGGTATCTTTCCTCTGGGATCATTGAGTTAATGCTAGTAAAGCAGTTGGCACCGGGCCAGGCCCATGGGAAGTCGGCTGTCTGCAGAATTGCACCCTCTCCCTGTCCACAGGCAGACCCGGACCCTGGTGTGGACCTCGGGGCATCCCCTCTCCCAGTCTGCAGGTTGAGTGGCCAGTCATTGTCCTCCTGGGGCCAGGGAGATATTTCCAGTTCCTTGCTTACAACAAAATTGAAAGAGGACCTGATGGAGTTGTCAGCTGATAGCACATTAAAAATTATTTTTGATCAAAGATTACTGTAATTCTTGGCCTATAATTCTTAAGGAATATAAAGAATTTGCTATGGTTAATCTCTTTCCATTCCATCTTTTTATTTGAATAAGTGATTTCAGCACTTGTATCTATAAAAATTGAAAAATGGAGATAGAATTGGTAAACCCTGTCTTATTCTAGCAATAGGTAATATTCATTTGTGGATACATGAAATAATTTTTTAAAAAATTCCCATTCATCTCTTCATAGATGTTTTCCTAATAAGGTTTTATTTTTTATGCTTATTATTCATACAGCTTTGTAATGTATTTTTTGTTGTGTTGGTCAATTGTGTACTTATAGTAATTGTAATAATAATTCAGTCCAAAAAAAAGGACATTTATATTCCTTTTTTTTTTGGCCCAGTAGTATAATAGAATAGTCAATAAAAACCTTTCAAACGTAAAATAAACTGTGATAATATAAATATCTCTGAGGGAAGTGGATTGGAAATTGGAGTTTGAGGAGGAAAAAGGAACATTGTTGAATTTCCAACTGTTAAAAAAGAGCTTGATTATGTAATTTAAAAATGGATAAGGGTAAATCTCAAATCACTATGATATTTAGATTCTGTTGGATCCATTTAAAAGAGAAACAGTAACAGTTTTATTTTAAAATGTTAATATTTACAGTATGTTGGAAATTACATCCTCTACAAGTATTTAAACTTATGATGAGAAATTTTAGATGTCAGCTTAAAAATGTGCAAATAGATACATAGTTTTAAACATTTTATTTCAAGGGGTTTGGTTCGAAGGCCACTGCTTTAGAACATTACCCGTTTACTTCTCAGAACCAGGCTGAGGCTGGTGCGACCTCTGGGAGGAACAGCAGTGGGCCTGGCGCTAAGGCTGTCAGCAGGACCCACCGGGGCTGGGCCAGGCAGGCTCTGGGGCCTATGCCCCAGACAGTCTCCCCTGAGACCCAGAACCCAAGGCCGAGGGTTCCTTGGCAGTGGACTTGTCTGTGGAGTGACTGGCTTCCCTTAACCCGGTCTGTTAGGCCAAGTGTTGATGGTAATGCTCAGGGCTGCTCATGTAGGGTAAGAAGTCACAGGTGAGCCAGGGTCCAGGAAGTTTCGGAGGAGTGGGGGTCTGTGCATAGTGGTGGGGTCTGGACTAGAGGACAAGGGGAAGGTGTAACAAGGGCTGTGGGTCGAGATGTCCCCCACCCCATGTCCTGAGGCTGCCTTTCATGATGGTGATGGTCACGGGTACCCATTTGCCCCAGTTTCAGTTATATCCAGAGGCCCCCCTGCCTCCACTGCTGTTGAGGTGAGGGTCCCTCATGGGCAGGGGGTGTTGACTGGGCAGACCAGGCTCTCCTTGTAGCTGTGTGCAGCCAACTTCTCCTGGGCACCTGCTGTGGACTAGGCTGCAGGAACTGGGGACTCACGTGGGTCCTTTTAGCCAGGTCCCTTTAGCTGTCAGTGAAGTCTGCAGTTGGCAGCCAGTGGCCAAGAGGGGTGGGGACACCAGGACAGGCGCAAACAAAGGCCCTTACCCAGACTAAGTCAGGAAGCCTCCCTGGAGCAGGAGCCTGGCTAGTGCTGATGAGCCTCGTCCACCTGGCAGAACCTTTCTGAGAGGCAGATTCCAAGCCCGCAGCCCCAGCCAGCCTACCCGCTCCCTTCTGCTCTCAGCCCCTTCTGCTTCTAAAACAACTGATGCTGAAATGACCCAGTGCTGAGCCCAGCACGGTGATCACTGCTTCTTTACCTAGGGAGCCCTTGTTGGAGAAAACATCCTTTGGCCGGTAAGGTCTCCTGTGGTCTGGGGGGTGGGCCTAGGGCTCCCCCAAGGGCCAGGCAGAAGAAGTCTGCATCATCCTTGCTGGACGCCATCGCCTGGGGGCATTTTCCACTCTGATCTGCTCTGTGGAGAAACCTCAGGAGGAAAGGTTTCCCGCCCATGGAATCCACCACCCCTTTCTAGAGCAGCCCCGAATTTGGTGGAGGAAGACCCTGAAAGGACATGTCCTTTGTCTTTTCGTTGTCCTGCCCACCTCCAGTCCAGCATCCATAGGAAAATATGCTCGGCGTCCTGTCCCCACCCTGGCATGCTCTTTGGGCTGCCTTTCCCCACTTATTTTAAAAGAAAGGGGAGAAAGAGATGACTGTTAACATGAGAGGGCTTGGGGTTTTATTTTAAAACGCAAATGAGTGAGCCGTGAGTGTGAGAAGTACAGTAGCTGATTATAGATTCATTGTCCTCCTTGCAAATTCCTTGAGAATTCGTACATTACGAAACCCAACCCTGGAGCCACTGTTTCTCAAGCAGGCACGGCAGTGAATGTTTCCTCAGCTTGTGAAAGGGTGAGGGGTAGGCAGCAGGCCTTGCCGACGGTGGTCTCTCCAGAGTGGTCACTTGCTTGAGATGCTGGTGTCCATCCCCCCTTTCTGCACCAACCTATCAGGGAAGGAGATTAGGTGGCAGATGATCAAGCCACCAAGAAAAGGCAGGACTGAGAAAGAGACACTAAGACCCCGAGAGAAGGTCATATGCCCCGGGCTGAGGTAGAACTGGGTGCTGGGCCTCTGGAGGTGATGACCGCCTGGAGCTCCTGGGCAAGCCCAGTGGGCAGGGCAGGCTTGTCTGTGCTGTGCTAGGGCCTGCGAGGACTTGGGGATGGGCATGTAAAGGGGCATGGGCCGGTGATGGGAAGGCCTTGTAGGGATGGGTGTACCTCTTGACATAGAATGAACTGGGCATTGGCGCTGGTGCGGAGGCGAGGAGGAGCACAGCCTGTACACAGACACAGAGGCTGGGGAGGGGGTCTGGTGACTGCCAGTGGTTTGGAAGGGCTTGGGCCTTAGGCATGCTGGGGTTGGCAGGAGACCAGGCTGGAGAGGGCCAGACCCCTGGAAGGCTGGGCAAGCTGTTGGTGCGGTGCTGGGTCAGGGGGCATTGAAGGGCTTCTGCACGGGGAGGCGCTGCTCCAACTGGAGGTGATGTGGGGTGATCCCACTGGGAGGGCACGTAGAGGGTGAGCAGACAAAGCTGAGAGCTGGTCTTCTGGTAGGAGGCTGGGCCGTGGCCTGGCTAGGGGGGGTTGCCATCTGGCTGGAATGACCGCAGTAAAGGAGGGCAGTGAAACACAGATGGCAGGGCATGGTACCTAGGTGGGGGTGGGGGGGTAGTCACTCCCTAGACTTCTCCCTTGCTTCTGGCCGGTACACTCAGATGCAGGGGTGCAGAAGGAGGAGCAGGGGAGGGAGGGAGGGCAAGAGCAGGAGCTTGTTCAGACAGGTGTGCTGAATGCAATCAGCAGAGACGTGTTCAATAGCTGGCTTCCTAATTTATTTTTATTTTTAAATTTATTTTTATTTTTATTTTTTGGTGGCTGTTTGTGGCAGCTGGCTGGCATGGGATCCAAATCCTTGACCTTGGTGTTATTAGCGCCGTGCTCTAACTGACTGAGCTAACTGGCCAGCCCCTGCTTTTCTAATTTGGAGCCAGAGGGAGGGTCACGCAGTTGCATAGTACACGTCTCTCTGAGGGCTATAGATGCTGAATTCTCCATGTCGGCATTAAAAAATGTATTTGTTATTTAGGTGCTATTTTCACATGGTTCCAAAGTTGTTTTATAAGGCATGCAGATAAAGGTATCAAATGATCAATCCCCAGCAGGGTCCCCTCTTCCACCCACTCTCTTAGAGTGCCCCAGCTGGGTGGCCTTAGTGCCCTTCATGGGTTTTTTCCCAGGTAATGGGGGCACAGGTAGGGCTGGACACCTGTGAACATCCTTCCTTCCATCTGTTTCCTCTGGCGGGTGTTCTGGAGCAAGGTGAAAGGGGCTTTGGAAATGTTGATTATCTTGGCCTTCCTGGGGGGCCTGACATCCTTGGTGCTGGGAGAGGCCCTGGCAAACATCCCAGTCACCCCCATCACGGGCAATGGCTTTCTGAAGACCACCCGAGCCTGACTCTGACCCCTGGGCAGACCCCAGCGCCTCCAGGGGGGCCTGCCATGGGGTTGGGAAGTTGGCTCTGCACAGAATGTTTACACGTGGCCGCGTGAGGCCAGTAACAGACAGATTGTTCTTGGCTGTGCCTGGCCTCCCTGTGGAGCCGAGACCTGGGTTTGAGTTTGTTAGGCTGTTTTCTAGCTGTGTGACCTCATTTTCCTCATTCCTAAAGTGGGGATGACACTTTGTGCACAGGACTGAAGACACGTATTAGGTGCCAAAGGAGTATTAGTTTAGTTTCCTCATCCTTTGTTGTGAGCAGTGGTGGCCCGTGATGGGGATACAGCTTCAGATGAAACTGTGCTGCTTGGAAAAACACACTGCCCCGGTGTAAAGCATGTGGTCTTTTTTTGCCCCCACCCTCTAATACCACTTTTGAGTTTCTACCTGTTGTGGATTTTAGCTTACTAATTCCTTTCTTTAAAGTTAGATTTTATGTTTTTCTAAAATTTGAAATGCAGATAATTTTCTTTTTCCTAAACGTTGAAAATTAGTTTCATTCTCAGTCACTTATTTAGGATATATAGTTAACAAATAAACCACTTTATGTGTAAGCGTGATAACCACAGTGTTTCCTTTTCTTTCTTTCTTTTTGTTTTATAATAATGACACATGGGGTGGAGGGAAGCATTATATAAATCAGGGTCTGCTCATATCCATTTTTTTCTGTAGCCATTAAAAAAAGATCACATTTTGGAAGACAATGTGGGAAAATGCTTGCGATGTGCCGTTGAGTGCTGTCGACGTACACTGAGTGGTTTCGGTTTCATTGGTTTTATTTTTACTCTCAAGCTTTTTAGGCTTGCTGTTAGAAATAGAAACTGTCTCCATGTTGCAGTCTTGTGTGGCTTCAGAGGGCTGCGGTTCTCAGTTCTGGGGTGGTTCCTTCCCTGGCCTTTGACTCTCTGGGTCAATGTGAGCAAATCCTTTAAAAAAAAAAAAAAGTTCCCACTTCCTGTGCCAGGACAGCAGGACTGTGCTAGTGAGGCTGGGGCTCCCTATGCTCTGGGGTGCCTGGCCCCAATCTTGTAGGCAGGCAAGCTGCCAGAACCCTGGGCCTCTCCATGCACACCAGGCTGAGTTGGGACTGGATTTCCCTGGTACCTTCCGCCCTTGGTTCACTGTCCTTGGAGTGTGCCAAGCAAAAGAGAAAAAACAAAGAGAGTAGATGGAAGGAGGAACATGGGGAAGTAGGAGGGGGTGAAAAGGCAATTGAAAGATGCAGAAGTACGATTCTGCTGTGAAAGTGGTGCCTTGTCCTGGAGTTGCTGGGGTGAAGTTGTCCAGAACGTTGCTACTCCAAGTGTGGTCCCCAGGCAATCTTGGCACATGTTAACAATCAGAGAAGCTCCAGTGCAAACGGTGGACTCCTCAGTAGTTGGTGCCTGTCTGGGCTGGGGGCTCTGCCTAGGGGCAGTGCAGATGCAGGGGCTGAGACTGAGGAGACACCAGCTCCCTGGACCACGCTCCATGCCCAGGTGGGCACACTGCCATCACATTCGGAAGCAGGAGTGGACACATGCGTTGCTCAGTTGCAAGACTGTGTCACATCCTGAGTCTCTCAGTTGGATAAGGAACTGGCATCTCCCTCTTCAGCCCCTCCCCGCTCTCATATTTCTATTTGTGCTTTTAGATCTGCTCACATGTCACCTTGCCTGTGACACCTCCCCTGCTCCCCCAGCAGACCCCTTCCTCTCCCCCAAGCGGAAACTGCCCTTTGATGTGTCCTCCTGAGGCCAGAACTTTCCAGGCTCCGAGGAGTGTGAGTCCTGGCCCTGATGTGTGCTTTGTGTTGCTTTGGGATTCAGGACTGAGCTGTTCCACGCAGGATATGGCAGGCCCTGAGGGTCTGTGTTTGCTAAAAATAATGCTAGATATTCTTTTGGCCATTAAGTAATATGAGCTCATTTTTGAAATTTTGGAGCATAAAGACAGACCTGAAAATGAAAACCTGGAGATAATCCTGAAAGCAATTTTTTAGCATGTTTTCTCTAGTCTTTTCTCATGTCTTTACATAAAATATGCTTTGTTACTTATTGTGAGCATCCAAGGTGGCTTTTCTGTGTCCATAGTTTTGCAACCTGCATTTGGGGGATGGATGAGCATTTGCTTCCGTCATTTAAACATCTTGTAACTCACTGTTACACAGGCTGTGTTAATTTCCCATCATCCACAGGTCCCAGAATTTGCTGTTACTAACAGTGCTGCCATGGGTGTCTTTGGACTTAAATCACATCTCAGGTTTTCTCTTTGGATTGATCTCTGGTGGTGACTTTACTGAGTGTAAGGTGTTGAAATCTTATAGTGTGCCAAACAATGGCTTGTAAACCGAGTGCATCTCTTTTCAGTTGCTGTGCACACAAGGGTACATCTCAGGCTAGTGATTCAGTTGTTTATTGCAGTATCCTTCATGCCTGGCTTTGTGCTTGAAGCCGGACATTGGGGGACCCAGGGAAGTACAATACTTCTATGAGATGTCAGTGCAGCCACCACTCTACCACACTGCCTCATGATTAATAATGGCCAACCTTGACTAAGCACACGCTTGTGCCAGCCTTGATCATAGTATTTACATATATTAGTTTATGTATTGCTTATAATAAATTGTCTTGCTAAGTATATACTATTGTCATCCTGTATTAGAAGCAAGGACACTGAAACAAGGAAAGGTTAAGTAGCCTGCCCAAAGTTGGGATTAGAATGCAGACAGCTGGGTTCTAGAGGGATTATTTATTATTATTTTTAAACTTTCTGTTATGGAAATACCATACAACATACCAAAGTAGAGAGAGCATCCTCTAATGAGTCTCTGTGTGCACTTCCTGCAGGTTGATGTGTATCAGCCACGGCCACAGTCACTTCAAGGAGACCCTTGCTCCCCTCCAGAGTCCTCTGAGGCCATTCTCACCACTCATTCAATTCACCCATAAATGTTTCTGTATGTGTCTCTGAAAGAGAAGGACCAACCTTTGTTCTTACATCCTGGGTGGGCCACTCAGGGTGGGTTGGGGGTGCTGCCAGGTGATGGGGCCGCGCCTCCTGAGTCTGTCCCCAGTTGTCCTCGAGGCCTGGCTGGCTCCCTGCTGGGCTCTAGGCCTCTGGGGTGGTTGTTGGAAACCCAGGACACCGGTGAACAGATTGGGTCTGAGGAATTGTTTATAGTGCTACCTCCTTAGGAGTGGTCGTTATAACGGGGGAGTGATACAAGCAAATGTGAGTACAGCTGTACTGCATTTTGAGACCTTTTCTAAGCACTTACATGCTGACTAATTTAATCCTTACAGCAATCCAGAGGGTACTATGGTTAGGTCTATTTAATAGTAATACTTCTATTACCACCCCCACTTTACAGATGAGGAAACTGAGTCAGAGAACCTGCCCCAGTCACCCAGCAAGTAGGGTGTGGAGCTGGCATTGGAACCCAGCACACTGGCTTCGGGGTCATTCTTAACCTCCACACTCCACTCTCGGCTTTTTGTGACATCTGAAATCAGAGCTTTCTTATAGTTCCTCTGTCCTGGGCATCTTGATCTCCCTCCTCCACCAGGCCCGCGTGCTGTCTAGCTGCCAACATGCACGTTCTCAGACAAGCCCCATCTTGTCACTGCTTGGACACAGCAACCAGAGTGCAGGGTGGAGGCCCATTTCTTGGAGGGGTCCACGAAGCCTTTAGCGGTTGGTTCCCACTCTGGGGAACCCAGCCCAGGCCCTGCCCGCACAGGCACCTCAAAAAGCAAGAGTGTCCATACAGCTCGGACTGTTCCTCCCACACCTTATTCCTGTAGCCCACCATGTCCCTCCCCTGTTTCATCTGGTGGACAGTCATTAATCTCTCAAGACTAGGCTCATGGTCACCAGCTCTTCAAAGCCTTCCTGGATGCCCCACCCCTCCCAGCCCAGTTAGTCTCTCTGTTTTCTGGGCCCCCAGCATGCCCTCTGCACCAACCTCATAGGCACAGGTCACATTTCCTGGTGTATTTCATGGTGTCCTTCTGGTGGCTGTGGCAGCCTGCAGCATTCTGGCATGCAGATGCATCTTACCAAGAAATCTTTGGAAATCAGTGGAAAAATAAATATTACAGAAATATATGAATTGATAAAGTTTCTGATCATCTCATTCCCCAGAAGTAACCACTGTTAACTTCCCTGTTTTTTGGTTTTTTTTTTCCTATGCAATACTATTTTAGTATATGTGCTGCCGAAGCGAGCACTTCCTATGCAATACTAACATATCATTTTTTCCCCTCTCCCTCTTTTGGTTCTGTAACACCTATTTAAAAACCTTTCAGTACTTTTGAAATTGGGATGTGAACATTTAACTTGATGGTTTGATGGTGCTTTTGAATGGAGGAAATAGAGAGGTTACATATTTGTGTATCACAGAAGGTTCTTCATCTGCACTTAATAGGGAGTGTGTAAAGGCTGGGGTGGGGGAGAGACCTTGGCATTTCTTTCTTAGCAATAGGTCAGTATATCATGCAGCACAGATTTTTATAGGTCAGAAAGTATTCGTGAACTGGAGATCATTTTCCTTGTTCTTATGAAGTGCTAACTTGTTAGGTAATTTCCATCTAACTGTTCTCAGAAAGGGAAAAATGAGTTGCTTCCATTAATTTTATAGTCTAGGGATATTCCTAGCTTTCTGGTTTTCTGTATGCTTTACTTGCTACCTCTTTCACTGAAGGAAAGGCTAGTAAAACAGAAGTAAATCAATTCTGAGGAACAGAGGAGGTTGTAATATTAACTGTCAGCCCTGCTGTTGTGGGAGCACCTCAGCGTAGTTCTGAGCTTCCTGGCAGCCAGTGGATGTAAGGAAATGAGACTAGTCACCATGGGGAAGAAACACTCTTAAGTCCTCAGGAGGGAAAATAAAAACCATGGAGAGGATTAAACTTTTCTTCCTGAAATGTTGAAGAACTTTGTCAATGTCACAAATAGGAAATCTTTGTCTTGACCTGGATGGAAAGGGAGGATTATAATAGGAGCAGAAATACAGCTGCCTGAGCACGTCTTCCATGAGTCTCTCATGCAGGGGTATTTGTACTTTGGGGGTGGGGAGGCCCTCCTGGGCCCCAGCTCCTTCCCTCCTCCCCTGCCTGGCCAGTTCCTGTTCTCTAATACCCTGCCCACTGCAGTTTCACTGTGGCGCCATGCCTCACTTCGCTGGGAGCATTGGCTAGGATTTGTATTCAGCTGCCAGTGGCAAACTGGAAATAACAGTGGCCTAAATAAAATGTTACATTTATTTCTCTCGTGTCACAGAAGCTGGATGCAAGCAAGCCAGAGCTAGTGTGGGGGCTCCAAAAGGTTGTGTGGACCCCTTTCTCTGTACCGTGCCACCACCCACACTGGCCTCTAGACTTGAGATCACCCCTTGCAGATGCTGGGGCTTCAGCCATCGTGTTTGCTTACATTCCAGGAAGTAGGAAGGCGGTAAGGGAGCAGGGCACCCCCCCACCTTGCATCTGAGGCTGTTCTCATCAGGTGGCCTCCCTGGAAGTCCCATGTTACACTGGTGCGCACATTGCCGTGGTCAGAATTGAGCCATACCTCACAGCCAGCAGGCTGGGAAGTGTGGTCTTTTCGTTGGGCATATTGTCACCTTGAATGATCCTGGGATTCTGTTACTAAAGAAGAGATTGGGGAAGAGGTATTGGGCTGCAGCCAGCTAGCCATGTCCAGTGCACTTGGCTCTGGACTTAGAACTGGACAAGTTACTTGCCTCTTCTGAGCCTCGGTCTCATCTGTAAAATGGAAATAATAGTGGAACCAATCTCATGGAGTTTCAAGGGTTGAGATAGTGCAAATAACAAACAGCACAGAGCCTGGTAAGTAGTTTGTTCAAAGAAGCAGCTGTTCATTACTATTTACTGGTGCCACCATCATCGTTGTTGTCATCCTTATCAGTGGCCTGTGGAAAATATGAGTCAAATGATTGGGTAGGCAGATGAGCAAGACAGAAGGATCTCTTGTTTGATTCATTATCATAGGTCAAGAACAGACGTGTCTATAACATAAGTTTAATCTGTTTGGTGTGGCTAAAGCAGAGCTGACCAGGGATGATTCTCCTGCTATGGTCAAGTGAAGTCTCAGCTCATGGTCTCCCCTCTTAGACTTGGCAGCCCAAGGCCCTCTCCTGTACCCAGGAATGGACTCTGCCTGGTCTGCAGCAGCCCCTGGATTTAGAGGAGATTTTGCCCTGGAGTGCATTTGGGAACATGTGCTGATTTACTTTTTTACCTCTTTCTGCATCTCCTTGGGTTCAGCCGTGATGGGGTAAAGGTATCACCTAGGAGGGGTGCTGATCTCCGACCCTAGCCACGTAAGCCCCCCCCCCACCACCACCACTAGCTCATCATTGGCTGGAGAGGTCCGAGGGAGTACTGTACATAGCAATTTCATGGCTTTTCCAAAAGTTTTGTGAACCCAAAGCTGTAACTTGGCTCTGTCTTTCTTTCTTGCCTTCATCCATCCCCTGGTTCAAGAACTCTCCTGGGAAACACATTGGCCCCCATCTTCCAAGTTCTCTGATGTTCTTGTACAAGTGGCAGGCAAAGACAGCCCTTCCAGGGACCCAGTTGTTTTGGGTGCCTTGTTCTCCTTCCACAGGCTTTTTTTCCAACGTGGCTGTCAATCTGAGTCTTTCTTTTTCTGAACTTTATAGAATGGCCTTCGAACATACCCTATAAGGAGATCCCGGCCTGCTGGTGCCCAGCCCTGCAGCAGTGTCCCAGGAACTCAGCAGTGGTGTGGGGCTCGGTCAGCACTCCCACAGGAGCACTTGGGGAAGCTCTCAGCATTCTGATGGGAGTGGGCGCAAGGTGCTTGGGAGAGGGCTTTGAACAGGTGTCCTGAGAGCATGTAGATCTCCTGGATTCTCTGCAAGAAGGTGGCCAGCTGTGTCCTCTGGGCAGTAGGTAGGATTGCCTCAGGGCTCTGCAGTGCCCACGTAAGATTCCAAAATCTGTTTGATGTCTCTGGGCTGGGCTTCCATGAACCAGCTCAAATAGCAACAGTGGTACCTCCTGTTTGTGCCTTGCCTATGAGGTGCCAGGGGCAGCTTGCCAGGTGAGAGGACCGAGGCTCACACAGGTGAGTTGTCTGCCCTGTGCTGCCCGATGAGTGGACAGCAGAGCTGGGTTTAGATTCCAGCGTGTGTGATGGCATTGCCAGGGCCTTTTGTGCTTGAAGGCTGCCTGCTTGGAGGAGGAGTCCAGGGACCCGGCCCCAGTTCCAGCTCTGCCTCTTTCTAGCTGTGCAACCCCAGGCAAGTGGCACAACTTCTCTGAGGCCCATCCACCAGATGGTGACAAAACCGATGAATGAGTCAAGGCGAGGGCAGGTGAAACTGTCAGGCCCTCCTTGCCAGAAGACAGGGCTTAGGTGGTGTGTGGGGCTATAGGGTGGTAAGGGCCTTACAGCAGCTCACTGGTTTTCTTGCTCCTGAGATGGCTTGAGGGGCCTTGTGAAGCTCACCCTCCCATCTAATTGGGCAGGAATTTGGCTTTGACTCTGTGTGTCTCCCATTTCAGGTGGGGGGGTGGTGTCCAGGCAGGGGACTCTGGGCAGGAGGATGTAGGTTTCCTGGAATGAATTCAGTCCTTGGCTCACTCCCTTCTCCCGCCTGGGCAATATTTTTGCCACAGGCCCTGCCAAGTGGAAATAAGTTATTTACAGTGTTTTGACAGGATCGCCAGAAGCCTGGATGGGCAAGGATGCCTTTGGGACTGAGCTAATGGCTCAGGAGTGTGGGCTGGGGGACAGAGGAGAGGGCAATGGCGGGGCACACATTGTTGAACTTGACAAATGTGAGGCCCCACCCTCCCCTAAGCTCAGGGCCGCAGGGCCTAGCAAGAGCAGGACTTGATAAGATTGTCTGCTGACTGGATATTCCGGGCGGATCACTCAGGACCCTCAGTTATTTTGCTGTCTGAGGCCTTAGTGCCTTTCTTTGTTCAATGGGGGCAAGAACCCTTGCCTGTCCAGCTTGTCCTGGGGAGTAGACGAAACACCTTGGTGTGTGATAGGCCAGGCCCCGGCCTTGACTGGAAGCCAGCGAGACCCTCCAGCTGGGCTGTTACTGACCACCAGCTGCCTGTGAGAGCCCTGTTTCTGTCCACATGATTTTCTGACTCTCCAGGAGGGGATTTGGAAACGTCTTTCAGGAGGTTCCAGAGAGTGTCCTGTGTAGCTTTGGGAGCTGTGTTTAACCCACAGCCCAAGGATAACCAGCAGTCACACTTCACGCACGTCCTTGGAGCATAGAAATGAGATGTGCATCGATGTACTTTAAACACAACTGTGGTTCTGTTGTGATATGTCTCCCACAAACGCACTTAGCATACTGTGAGTGTCCTCGCCTCCCTTTTTTTTTTAAAAGCCCACAGCACCCCATATTTCCAGGCGGTCTCCCCTCCAAGTACTAACCAGGCCTGACTCTGCTTAGCTTCCGAGATGAGACGCCATGGGTCACATTTAGGGTAGCGTGGCCGTAGATCCCCTTTGTTAAATGTTTTACCTGGGCTTGTTTTCTTAATGGCTGCATCATATTCTCTGGTCTTAATAGAAGTTACTTGATTCTCTTGCTGGCCGTGACTCTGGTTTGTCACCATTATAAGTAGTATTGTGATGAACATCCAATTCTGATGTCGTTGGGGCAAGTCTGTGATTACTTCTTTGGGCTACATAAATAATAAGTCATATTTATTGTTTTCCCAGTTTGTAAAAGTAATGTATACTACTTGAGGAAAAGAACCCAAATGTTATAGAGAATTGTAGAAAGGGAACATCGTGTCGGAGTTTGTCCCTCCAGATTTTGCATGCCCTGTTATCTGTCACACGTGCACCGGGTAATTAGGCAGCACACTGTTTGTCTCTCACATGCCCTCCATCCCCTCTCTGCCCACTGGGGCTGAGGGCTGTGGCCCGGCCGCAGCTCTGCCCACGGGCATTTTGCCCTGTGATTTTTCCTGACCCAGGGAAAGGGGCAGGGAGTCTGGACTGGTGAGGGGGTGCTTGGCCTGGGTGTCTTCTCATCCTGCTTCCTCCTAGCACTGCTTTCTTGGGTATCAGCCTCCTCCCCTGGAAAAGGGGGTTGTCATGGCACCTGCATCTCAGGTTGAGAAGACTCACTGAGACAGAATGTTGAAGCACTGCTGCACAGCAGCACAGATCCGTGTTCAGTGATCTATAGTTGGTGGTGGTGAGTTAGGATTCATCTCTGTCCTTCAGCTGCCAGTTTGTATTCAGGCAACCGCAGTCTGGAAAGTTAATTTTCGAAAAAAGTACCAAACACCAGTTTGCATGTTAGGTTTCCTTTTGGGGTGGGGCAGGTGGGTCAGTTCCTACAGCAGTTCCCTTGTGGAATGTGGCCATCCCAGACTTCAGAGCAGAATTTCCAGTGTGAATATGGGTCATTGTCTTGGTGAATCCTGGCCATGTGACTTTGAACTAATTCCTTGTCATTGTGGAGCCTATGTCCCCCATTCTGTCTTGGACATTTTACTTTTATCCTACTAGTTCTCAGAATAGCTCTGTGAGATGGGATTTATTTATTATCCTCCCCATTTTGCAGATGAGGATACTGAGGCTCAGATATGTTACTTGCTTAAGTGACATGTCTGACTGAAGTCACAGAGCTAGCAAAGACCGTGTCCTTGAACTCATCTGCTTGTTACCCATAGCCTGGGCTCTTACTGCCATAATCTCTCTACCCTCCTACCCTTTGCCCCGGTGCTAACCAGACCTCTCTGGTTCTCCTTTCCTGTATGTCCTAAGTCTGCCATGAACCCATCCCCCCTTGCATAGGCCTTTTCAGCAGAGCAGGGTCACCTCTCTTCCTGAGCTCGGTCCACTGTCCCCTTGCCAATGCTCCCCTGTTCCAGGCTGTCCCCTTCAGCCTGCCCACCATCCTGTTGACAGGGTCCTCGCCTTGCCTGCTCTGCATGGTGGTTCTGCATTTCTCTGGCTTGCTTTTGATCCCATGTTTGGTGACCCAGACCCTGTCCCTCTTCATATCAGCCCAGGAACTGGTGGGAAGAAGAGCTCACCCTAGGTGGTTCCAATGAAGAGACTTTAATGCGGGGACTGTTTGTGGAGGTGTGTGCAGAGGGGGATGGTGAGGCACCTGGGATCCAGCAGCAGTGGGGAGCTGTTACTGCTCCTTGGGCTGCTGGGCAAGGGGCTGCCACAGCAAGCTGCAGCCACTGTCCAAGACATGTCACTGAAGCAGGGAGGATCCCACCCTTTGTTCTTCTGCCAGTGCCTTGCACTGGCCAAATGCAGCTGGAAGCCCTGGATCTTGAGCAGTTAATTCCATAGAGGTCAGTCTCCTGGGCCCACAGCAGGACAGAGTGCATGAGGGGTCAGCAGGGTGTGACCAGCACCCCCACCACCCCTGCCTTGTGACCTTGTGGGCCTCAGGGCAGAGTAGCAGTGCCTCCTATGGCCTGCCTCCCTACCCAAACTCAAGTGTGACCACTCCAGCTCTGACCTTCCTGTCTGGCCCTCCCAGGTGCCTCTGTGGCTGTCATCCCATGGACCCATTTTCCATCTGGTTGTTTGTGATTGATCCTTTGAGGGAGCTAGCGGGCTTACAGACTGGGGCCCTACTGGGGCTGATCCCTTCATTCCTTCTTTCCCGAACGTTCACCCAGGGCCCAGCGTCAGGCCCTCTGCTGTCCTCTGGGGACACTGAGATGACCAAATCTCCAACCTCCTCCTTGCTCGTAGCTCAAGGAGATACAGCCATAATGCCACATCAGAAGATCTGGGAGAAGGGTGAGCCCTGCCCCCCAGGAGCTGGGGAGGGCTCCTGCCAGCTCGACATGGCCCCAGCTGGTGAGTCTCTCCCACCTGTCACTTGGTGGCCCCTTAAGAGATAATTAGCATATTGCTCCACTAGAGTCTCAGGTCATGATCCTCTCTCTCCATCAAGGTACCTGGTGAGAATGGCCAGGAGGGCCCCTCCTGGGCATGTCCTGAGTTGTGTGGCTCCCATGGGTGGGCATTAAGCTAAGGCTGCTGGCACTGAGGGCCTGGGCCTCCCTGCTGGCCCTGCTGCCCACCCCTGCTGCCTTGTGCAGCTTTGGCAGGGCTTTGCTTTCTTCTCTGTAAAGTGGCTGATAGAATCTCTTGGGTCTCGTTTCTGTCTTGCTTTCCGTGAATCTCTGACTCTTCAGAGAGTAGAGCAGAAAATCCCCTGTTGTTCCTTCTATGTCTGACTCCTTCTTAGTCTTTCATCTTGACGATAGCTTGGTGAAGCTGCTGTATTCATACTTCAGAATCGGAGATCTGCGCCCTCCTGCCCCCTTGGGTGGTGACCAAGTGAGTGTGTGCATGTAGGACTTTGTTGATCTGTTTGAAGAAGCCCTTTTTTTTTTTTTTTTTTTTGTCGTTTTTCTTTTTCGTGACCAGCACTCAGCCAGTGAGTGCACCGGTCAGTCCTATATATAGGATCCGAACCCACGGCGGGAGCGTCGCCGTGCTGCCAGCGCAGCACTCTACCAAGTGCGCCACGGGCTTGGCCCTGAAGAAGCCCTTTTGATGCTCTTTCAGTAGGACAGATTTCCAGAGAATTCAGCCAGCTCCCTACATCAGACCTACTTGGGTACAGTATTTTCGTGTATAAAATGCACACATGGCTGCCTGTGCGTGCGGGTGGATTTGGAGCCAGGCTGACCTTGACCAGCTTTGTGACCTTGGGCGAGTCACTACGCTTCAGGCAAGTTGACTGCCAGGCTTGTCATCATAACAGTTCCTTATACCGGTCTTCCCATCTCCCAGAGTGGCGCTCGGGAGGACCAGGTGTGTGAGAGCAGGTGCAGGTGCCTTATAGACTATAAGTGCTCTGTGATGTGAGCAGATATGCAGTGTGCTCTCCTCAGCAGCACCCAGTTTTGGAGGTCAGGAAGCATTCCTGGCAAGGCTTGTTTTTAGCCTCGCAACATCATGCACAAAAAATGCTCGCATGCGGTTTATTTAACTTTAAGTGGGGCAAATTCTGAAATGGGTTGTTTATTGTCCAAGTTGAATTTTTAATTTCTCATAAATTCTCCACAAATTGCTGTAGTACATCTATATTTATTGAATCTGTCAGGATTGTTTATGGCACTGAAGCCTGGGCTCCCCATGTTTGTGGGCTGTTGCCATGGCAATGCTGGGGTCGTCAGGCTCTGGAGGAGAGGCCCTGCTCTGAGGTGGTGTGGAAGGTTCTGGAGTGGGCTGGTGGTGTGAAGTAGAGCTGTGGCTGCTGCACCGAGAGCCAGCCTTGGGTGGGCTGAGCTGTATAAGACTCCGGGATCCATTTCAACATTACTCACTCTTCATCACTCTTCCCTCGGGGGTGCACTGGTTCTGCTCCCCCAGACCTGCTGAGTCTGTCTGTAGTTCAGCAAGATCGCAGGTGCCTTCTTGGCAGGGGAAGCTGGAGAAGCCTGCCCCCCCCCGCCACACTGCCATTGCCTGTCAGTTCTGTGTCCCCACCACCATCCTATCCTGTGGGCTTTCTAACTTCTCCCTGTTCCCCAGTGCTCTGCTTTGCCCCTCCACCCTGACTCACCTGGTCCACCCCCAGCTTTGCACACGCCAGTCTCCACATGTACCACCCACCCCAGCCTTCTGTATCTGGGGAATTCTTGGCGTCTTGGAAGAGGCAACTCCTGAGACACCTCCTCTGTGAAGCCCTCCCACCTTTCCCCGGACCCGGTCAGGATCAGCTTTGCTGGACCTCCCCTGTGACCTAAATGCCTCCCCTGCCTTGTCGGCCTGCCTGGCTCACCTCCCCGGCTGTCTCTCCTGACTGTGAGTGCAGTGGCTGCTCTGCCTGTCTTCTGGGTGTGCTATCTTCAGCCAGCACTCAGGAATGTCTCTGAAGTCATTGTCACTCCATACTTGAGTCTGGATGTTTCCCAAGACCATATACACTCTGTCCTGGGTAATGGCAGGAACTGCCAGGAGATTCTCAGTCTCTGTCCGAGGACTGATTGGCGGCTGGCGCTAGGGACCAGATGAGGATGGGGCTTGGGCTTTGGGAAGGCACTCCTGGGAGGAAGGGACAGCTGAGAGGAGTCCCTGGTTTGTGTGCACACGTGAGAGTGCAGAAGTTCACCTGTCATGCAGGTATTCGTTGAGTATCTGCTCTGGGCCAGGCAGTGTAGGGAGAGAAACTAAAAACAGATAAATGTATGTAATGAGTGAGGTGGTGGAGAGGAATAGGGAGAAAAATACAGCAGGGTGAGGGGCTGAGGATTAATAGGGGATGTTGGAACATGGCTTGGTTAAAGCTGGGCTTGTGCACCTTCCCTTTGATCCACAGTTTCATCCTGTCATACACCCAAGAGAAAGCAGTGCATATGTCCACCAAAACACGCATGCAATGTTCACAGCAGCAGCATTTGTCATAGGCTCAAAGTGGGAACAGCCAAATGCCAATCAGCTGTAGAGTGCACATATAAATTGTGTTCTGTTCTCTTCATGGAATCGTATACAGCAGTAAGAACGAACTAACAGTCGTCACATGCAAACCATGGATGAGTTCCATAGACGTAATCTTCAGCCAAAGCAGCCAGACACAGATGCGTACTTAGTGTGTGGTTCCATTTACGTGAAGTTCTTGAACAGGCACAGTTATGCCATGGGGGTAGAAGGCAGGCTCAGGTCACCTTTGGGGATGGGGTACAGGATGGGACAGGAGGGAGCCAGCTGGGGTCCTGCGAATGTTCTCTTCTCAGTCTTCATCTTGAGTGTCAGTTTGTGAATATTCATCAAGCCTTTCAGTTATGGTATGTGCTTGCTTTCTTACCGTATTTTATACTCTAATAAAAGGCTTATAAAAATAATAAAAGGAAAAAAAGCCACAGGAGGCAGAGAGTGTGCTATTTTCTGTAAGATACACCCTTGGGTTTTCTCTTAAACATTGATTCTCAAGCCACTCTGCCTGGCAGGACATGGGTGTCCTTCTCCTGTGGCTCCCCCTGGGAAGATGCTCCCCTGGTCAGCAGTGGGACAGGCTCCAAGAAAGGGCTGCCTGGAGAGAAGCCGGCAGCCATGGGGTGTCGTTCTTGCTGTTCACTAGATTGGAGCCTTTCTGTAATTAAGGGGATACAAGTTCTGCACCTCAGCCCCTGGTCCATTGTCTGGCTTGGATTAGGCACTTAGTGAGCATTTACGGAATGAAGGTTTTTTTTGTTTTTGTCCCAGTGGGTCCAGCTCGTCTTTGGGAACATAGGGTCTGTTTCTGGGTGTGGAGTTACAGGATTTCCTCTTGTGCTTTAAGTCTGCCTCTGAGCCAGAGAGGTGGTGCAAGCAGCAGACGAGACCATCTGCTGTCTGGATGACGTTTCCCACGTAGCAAATGTGGGCTCCCGTCTCTATTAGCCAATGTATAATCACCTGTGTGCCGTGGATTGAATGTCTCCCCAAACTCATTGAAACTCATCGCCACTGTGACAGTGTTAAGAGGGTGATAAGTACTATTATGGTAATTGAAAGGTGGCCCCGAAGAGGTGATTAGATCGAGGACCATGCCCTAGTGAATGGAATAATCCATTGATGGTTTAATGGTGGTCATGAGTGTGGTTCTGATGGCCTTAAAAGCAGAGCGAATGAGGAGTTAGCTCTCTCTCTAGCTCAGCCATTTCAGCATGTGACGGCCTGAGTTGTGGAGAGTCACCACCCATCAACAAGGCCCTCACCAGATGTACCCCCGGACTGTGGACTTCCCAGCTTCTGCAACTGTAAGCAATAAATATTATTTCTTTATAAATTACCCAGTTTCGGGTATTTCTGTTATATGCAACAGAGATGGACTAATCCACTATGTTTATTGCCTGTTTACCCTGTACCAGGCACTGTATCTCACTCAAGCTCCATAGTACCCTCTATTTGCACTCAAGGAAACCGAGGTCAAAGCAGGTACACACTAGGAAGTGGGGACTCTGACTGACACCCAGTGGGGTGAGTCCCAAGCAGCACTCGAGGCACTGACCATGCCAAAGGGAGTGGCTAACGGTGATGTAGGGAAGGAAAATGTTAACAGCAAGGCTGGATGAATGAGTTGTTGGGTGGGCTACAAGAAAGCACTTTCTAGCCCTTTTCACTTCCTTCCCGGCTTATGTTTCCCTTTGTCAGTCATCAGGGTGACTTCCCTCCTTCTACCTCCTGACAGCAGCCCAGGCTCCGCAGACCAGCTGAATCACAATTACCTGGGAGATTTTTTTTTAAATAGACTTTATTTTTTAGTGCAACAAAACTGAGCAGAAGATACAGACTGTTCCCATTTATCCCCTTCCCCCTCACAAGCACAGCCTCCCCATTGTCAACATCCCCCACCTGAGCGATGTGACACATCATTATCACCTGAAGACCATTGTTTGCATTGATGTTCTATGGGTTTTGACAAATGTGTAATGATGTATATCCACCACTATAGTATCATGCACAGTAGTTTTACTGTCTTTAAAATTTTCTGTGCTCTGCTATTCTAAGTGTTTTTAAAGAGAAATGCTGATGGGACAGCATCAACTAAATCCAGGTCTCTGGGGTGGCTCCTGAGCACAGGTGCACCCTGCGTCTCCTGAGTGATCTGACTGCTGTGCATCCAGGCTGAGATTGTTGGACTGATCCCATACTTCTCTAACTCGAATCCCCGGGAGTGCGTCTTCATGCAGGTGGCCAGCCCCACTCCCAGAGCCTCTGAACCAGGAGGTCTGAGGAGACTGAGAATTTGCGTCTCTGACAAGTTTCCAGGCGACGTATATGCTGCTGGTCTGAGCACCTCTGTCTGAGAACCACTGGTTTTAAACAATGTTGGTGAAAGACAAGGTGGGGCCAGATGTGCCTCCCCAGGAAAGCCACCAAAATGCTTTACTTTGGTGTGTCTGGGATTGTGCCCGATCTCTTTTCCCAGCTGCATTGCCTGCTCTTAGAGTTGGGGACTGACCCTGGGTATGGGAGATGTATGGCCACTCCCTGTATCACTAGCCCTTGGGGACCTGGCTATGGGAGGAGGGTGGTGGTACAGGCAGGTATGATATTGAAAGTAGGGGGAGCCAGTAGGCCAGGTGAGGCTTGGGGGTGAACTTTCAGCCTACTGGGTCACTCTCAGGGTGACTCTGGCCCCCCTAGGGGTTCCTTTGGCCCTCCCACCAGGACAAACAGGACCCCCAGGGTATGGACAACCCAGACCAGGTCTCTCTGGGTGGGGGTGTCAGCCGGGGCCTGACATTGAGACTCGGACATTGTACAGAGCCCAGGATAGTGGGATCCATGTGGGAGAAGCAGCCTGTTCTTCAGATGCCTGGCAGCTGTAGTAAATGACCTTCAGTGGAAACTAAGTCTGCTGTGCTTGGCCTCCCAGGAGTCCAGCAATAAAATCAATGTAAATACAGCTAACATTTGGGAGTGGTTTATAAAGCACTTGAAAAAATCCCTCGTATAAACCCAAAGACAGTCCTACAAGCTGTGACAATTAATTATCCTACCTTTTGGATGTGGAAACTGACATTCAGAAAGGTTAAATAACTTGCCCAGAGTCACAAAGATGTTCAACGACAGAGCTGAGATTTGAACCTAGGGGGCTCTGCCACCCAAATTCCTGTGCTTTCTGCTCTTTCAATCCCCACTCTACCCCCCACACCTGGTAGAGATGAGGGCTTCCTCCCAAGCAAGTTCTGGATAAAAAGGGTGAAGATGCTGGTGCTCTCAGGAGTAGAATGTACTAGAATTTCTCATAACTGAGTTTTTCTTGAAATAGGTGGTGATTCTTGACATTTCTTGTCCAAAAGGTGTAGAAATGAGCACCCCATAGCTGTAACAATGGCAGGGATTGGCAAATTATTCAGCTTTCCAGTGGAAAGATTTCTGCTGTGTCTGCTGTTTTCCATTTCTCATGCTGAGGAATTAGGAGGCACAAGCTCATTGGATTAGGGTTGGCAGGGAAGGATAGCACAGCATTTTCAAGCTTAGCTCTCTGGGGCACCCTCGGGGTTTCTTGAGGGGGTGCCTATTTTTCAAAAGCAGGTTGCTGAGCTATCCTCCGCCTCCCCCTGCCAATTGCCTCCCTTCAACCTGAGCAGCTCTTTTTTGATCTGTGTTTGATCTTGGGTCTCCATGTTAGATTTCATTTCAAGAAAGACATCTGAGGGCAGAGAGCGTTTGAAGACCACTGGTGTGTGGGGCGGACTTGGGTCCAACAGAGCTCATCCTGGGGAAACAGAGGTTCTGTGCATGCAGAGTGCTGCTGACCTGCTGTGTGGACGGCAATTGTTGGCTGTCAGGCATCATTGGTTGATTGGTTCATTTTTCATCAGGCGTCCATCTGAGTGCCCAGGCAAGCCAGGTCCTTGTGCAGAGCACTGGGCATACGGTTGAGAGCAAAACTGCCTTGTCCCAGTCCTTAAGGAGCTTCCAGTCTAGCAAGAAGACAGAATCTGCCTGGGGTAGATTATGAGTTTCTTTCAGCACCTTCTGGGCACTTCTATCAGAGAGCTTAGCACTTTGGTCTCCTGTGCAGGTACTTCTGCCATTTCTCTGCTCTGTTGACGGTCAGCATTACTCACTTCCTCCCAGGAACGCATGGGCGTGCTCCCTGCTGGTGACCGCAGGTTGTGGCAGGCCTGCAGTGGGGGCCGCTGAGGTCTGGTGACACCGGCTCACTGGGTCTGCCATTCCCCACTTGACCCCATCTTTCAAGAATTACTCTTGCCAAACTTCTCAACTTCCAGTACTGTGATTTGCCACTTTTCTGGGCAGGCGAAGGGAATGAAAGAGAGAAGGAAATGTTACATGAGGTGGGCTGCGGGAGCCAAGGTGGGCCCTCACAGCATGGATGGGATACCTTTAAAGGCCAGCTGTAGGATTTGCCCACTTGTGACCTCTGAGCTCCTGGCATCAGCCTTTGTTCCTCTCTCTTGCCTTGGACAGGACAGAAGTTGCTACTTAGGGCTCTTGGACAGCCATCTGGAGTGCACAGTGCTCAAAGTGAATTGCTTATTCTTTGCTGAGTGGCCACAGGGCCTCCATGGACAGGACAGTAACTGGTGGTTCACAGAGGAAGTGGGAGTGGCAGTGTCTGCCTCCTGCCCCCCACTGCACGGATGTGGCAGAGATAGGAGGTGGCCATATCCTGCCTGTGAAGCTCTTGGAAGATGTTTGCAAATACAAGCTCAGTTGTTATTTTACAGGCTGGCAGCAGACAGGAGAACCGGCGTAACCACTGGACTTTCCTTAAAATGCACCTCCTGTGGGCCCCTAGTGCAACCCAGTCCTCACTTTCCCTGAGAGCAGTTTGCTTCTGTTTAAGGCAGTGAGGGCGCTTCCCCCAGTCTGCTGTTCCTGGCCTTTTTTTGGTCCCAGGGAGGCTGTTCTTCACTCAGTCTTTTGGGCCGGCAAAGCTGGGCAGGGGCTGCACCTCCCAGCAAGAGGGTTTGCACGCCCCCACCCCACCCCCAGCAGGCCTAGAATGCTTCGAAGCACCTCTGCCTGGAGGGACCATGTTCTGTCACTGGACTCCCACCTTCCCCTCCAAACCTGCTTCTCTTCATCATGAAGGTTCCTGCTCGCCCTGTCCTTCTCCCCTCCATCTCCCACCTAAGCAGTCAGCCCTGGTGCCTCTGTCCCTCCACATCCACAGTTCATCAGTGTCTAGAACTTGTTGATTCTCCCTTCAGATGTCTCCTCACCCATTCCCACCTCTGTCCTTCTGTCCTGTGATCCCAGTCCCTGTGTCCCCCTGTTCCCCCTTACCTATTATTTCTAAGCCTCTGGCTGGCGTCCCTGCTTTGTGGCTGCGCCTCCTTGAACCCACCCCCCACCTAGTGGAGTAATCTTTCATCGAGAACATCTGAGTCATTCCCTGCTCTAACCTTGCTTGGCTTTCCATTGTATTTAGGTTAAAGTCTAAACCCTGGAGAGTGGTTTATAAGGCCCTTCCCAGTTGGCCCTGCCAACCGGCAACCTCATCTCCTATCACTCCCAATTCAAACTCCTGCAAGCCCTTTACTGCTTGTCTTCATGCCTCTGTACGTGCTGTTCCCAGTCACTTTGGCAAAACTACTTTGATCCCTCAGAACCCTTCCGTTATCACTTCCAAGCAGAAGCATCTCCTGACTCCCTCTTTATCTCTTTACCTACCCCCCCACAAAACCCCTCCGTCCTCTAGGCTGCCTCAGGCCTGTGCACAGGGTTCTGTTCTCTGTCTGCATACCCAGTTGCCTGAGGTTGACATTCTCCCTCCCCTTACCTGCAGGCCCCTTGAAGGCTATCGTTTAGTACCTAGCAAAGAACCTGGCACATAGGAGGCCCTTGATAAGTGATCTTGTGTATCTGTCGACTTTACCCCAGATTCAACCTAGAAGCCACAGAAGTGGGTTTTTAGGGCTTTTAAGTGGCTAACGGTCTCTGTTACTCTTTAATATCTTTAATATCTGCAAAGTTACCTTCCCAGCATATCTTCACTGTCCATCTTCCACACAGTCCCTTTTGCCTTGGACTGCATTGGTGATGACCTAGGCCTGTCATGAAAACACAGTTCCCTTTGCCAGATGTTTGCATTCCCAGCTTTCTTGCAGCTAGGGGTACCCTTAGCAGTTCTGACCAGTGAAATGTGAGGGGGAAAAGTGTTTCCTCCCTTACAAAAGGACAGCGGTTTAGCCCTGTCCCCTTCTTACTGCTTTCCATGCCCTGTGGAGCATCTGCATGCCCTGTGGGGGTATCTGGTGCTGTAGCAGCCATCTTGTGACCATGAGGTGACAGGCATGAAGACAAAAGTCTACCATGGTAAGAAGAGCAGAATAGAAACTTGAAAAGAGCCTGGGTTCTTGCTGACATCAAGCTGTTGTAACACCCTGGAGACCCACCCACCTCCCTCCAAACTTTCTGTTCTTAGGATTGAAGCTATTTTTAGTCAAACACATCTTCACTGATGATTGAGCTTGGTAGAATTATGTTTTGTCATCAAAAAATCAAATGTACCTTTGGGATAAGGACTGGCCTTCATTGAAACAAAAGTTGGCTGAAGGCACTTGCCAAAGAGAAAGACACCAGCGCTCTGAGTGTTATTACCGTTAATATAAAAAGCTTAGGTGCCCAGGGGGGTGTCTGTTGGGCATCATGTTCATTTGGACATAGTTAAAAAACAAATTTTACCCTGTATATGAGATAAGTTAAAGGCTCTTTAGGTTATAAGTAACAGATTTTCAATGTGAATTAAAAAACTTAAGGAAATGTCAGTAAGTGGAATTTATTAGCACATGTATCTCAGAAGATCCCAAGGTAGGTCTGACAGGTTTCAGGCCATTAAGGACTCAAATTTATGTCATCAGAAATATTTCTCCATTCTTCAGGCTCCTTGTGAAAGTTATTTTGAGTAGGCTTTTGCCAAGTTATGTGAAAATGGTTGCCAGCAGCTCCATCCCACCAGCTTAACAAAACCCCACCGGAAGCCAGTGCCTCTGAGCCCAGAAACCCAGCTCAAGTCCCAGGGCTGGCTGGTGCTGGTTGGTTCTGATTGGTCTTGGGTTACATATCTGCTGTATTTGTTTCCTAGGCCTGCTGTAACAAGTTACCACAATCTGGGTAGCTTAAAAGAACAGAAATATATTCTCAGATCTGGAGGCTACAAGTTTGAAGTCAGGCTGTTGGCAGGGCTGTGCTCCCTCTGAAGCCTCTAGGGGAGGATCCTTTCTTGCCTCTTCCAGCTTCTGATCATCCCAAACGTTCCTTTGGCTTGTGGCAGTCCATCTCAGCCTCCATCTTCACATGGCCGTCTTCTGCCCGGGCGTCTGTGTTTTCACGTGGCTTCTTCCTCTTCTTATGAGGATGTATTGGATTAGGGCCCACCCTAATGATCTCACTTAACTTAATTATATCTGCGAAGACCTTGTTTCCAAATAAGGTCATGTTCAAGGTACCAGGGATTAGGACTTCAACCTATATTGTTGGGGGACACAGTTCAACCCATAACAACTGTATTAGTCTGTTTCTGTTGCTTATAACAAAATACTTGGAACTGGGTGATTTGAAAGAAAATGAAATTTATTGCTTACAGTTTCAGAGGCTGGGAAGTCCAAAGTCCAGGAAACACTTATGGTGAGGGCCTTGGTGGTGGCGACAGTGATGCAGGGTCTCACATGCCGAAAATGGCAGAGCAGAGAGATGCTATCCTCTCATGTGCTCTTCTTTTGAAGCCCTCAGAACCACGCCCCTGACCACCATTATCAATCCATTCACTATGTCATGGTCCTACAATCTAATCATTTCTTCAAGGCCCCACCTTTCAATTACCATCATAGGATTTCCCACCATCTTAACACTTTCACAGTCGGGACAAAGCGTACAACACATTAAACTTTGGGGGGAGTCAATCCAGTCCATAAGAACACCCATCCTTCAACTGGTCACTGTGGTCTGGATGACGTGGTGTTCGGATTGGTGGGGCCTGAGTCACATTCCCACCCTCAAGTGAGTATGGGTCAAGCTCCTGGAATTATGTGGCTTGAAGGTGGGGGGAGCAAGGTCTCCAAGGGAACTAGATTGAGGGCAGGCTTCAGGTGCAAGGCTGGCAGAAGCAGCGGTGGTACCCTGGCTACCTGATTTGTCACGAGGGCCCCGGCATGTCAGTTTGAGTGTCCATAGGCCCCTCTCCCAGTTCAGACGCCTCTTGCCCAACTTCTGTTCTGTGACTTTGGGGAAGGAGGGCAGTTAGTTCACCAGGAGGTAGATGGAGAGGGAAGGTGGAGCAGAGCAAAGAGGCCATTGGGATTTACCTACTTGCCGCTGGGCCTGGGCTGAGGTGTGGCCTTCTGATGGCCTTGACCCTGGGGTGCCCATGTGGCCTTTGCTCCCCCATCCTTTGCGTGGTTCGTTGAGCACAGGTACCAATGTGGGGCCACAGCCTGGTGGGTTACTTAGTAATGGAGCTTTGATGATAATGAACCATCCGTTCACTGCCTTTATTTACTGACGAGTTTTTCAGCTGCCGTGGGAGGTCATCATAATGTTAAAAAGCAGAGAAGGCTGTTGGAGTGCTCAGTCCATGGAGAAATGGAAAAATACCGATTCCCTGATTTGCTCCTGGCTTTCCAGTGGAGCACTTATTTGGAGATGTTTTTGTTTGCTTGTTTTTTTCCTCTGGGCTGTTGTACCTACCTATCTGGCTCTTCCCTGAAGGTCCTGATGCCCCAGAGCACTTAGGGAAGTCCAAGCACTAAATTGTGTCTGCTGTTCCCCATTTCCAGTACACCGGTCTTATCTCCTTGATGACAGGCACATGACTCATCTTTCTGTCTAGATCACATGGAGGACATGTGGGAAAGGAAACTAGAGCCAGGTGACCCAGTGCAGATCTGTGGGGCCTTGAGTTAGCACTATTTCTCTGAGCCTCAGTTTCCTCCTGTACAAAACAGAAAACGGGAGTAGCCCACAGCCTGTTCAGTGCTTGAGTTTTCCCTCAGCTGATTTCCTGTAAGCAGGTTTGTGCGTGTCTGAGACTGAGCACAGGCCACAGGAAAGTCTCAAACTGAGTTTATGGCTGGCTTGGGAGATGAGGTCAAGATGCCCTGAGAGTTAAGGTCGAGGAGTGTGGCTTGATTGCTTCAGAACACACAAGGACGTCTGCAGAAGAAAAGAGCACAGTGGGTGGCGTGGGGATCGAGAGCGCTCTGTGTGGGCAACAGCTTGGGTGCTCGTTTATGGGAAGTGGGGAGCCATTGAAGATCTTTGAGTGGGTGAGGAGAGTAGTTTCAGGAAAGGTATTCTGGCAGTTCTGGTTCAGGGTGGACTGGGTTTTGCTCAGGCTAGAGCCTAGATTCTGAAATTAGTTCTGAAACAGTAAGAAAGGTCTGAGTGGGAGAGTATAGCTTAATTTTAATTACTGTTCCTTGTTAATCAGTTCTCTGATTGCATGCAAACCAGAGTCTGCAATTGGTTTTTAAGTGGTGTAATGTGTTTTAGGGAGGACCACCATCCCCTTACCATTTACCTTCCTCCCAACCTATCCCTCTTCTGGTGGTCTGTTGCAGAGCCTTTGTCATAGAGGAGGCAGAGCAGCATCAGGCCTTCTTGTCTACAGCAGCAGTCTTTGGGGTCATTAGGGGCATTGAATTAAAAGGCTATGCTGACCTAGTACCCATGGTTTCTCTGCAGAGTTGCAGGAGGCAGAACGCTGCTGACTGGCAAGGACAGAGGGGCCTGAGGGTTTGCCCAGAGGTATCACTGGCCTCTTTGCCTGTTTCTGCAAGGTGATGCTTGCAGGCTTGGTTTGATCTTGATGCTCAGTGTGTGCAGAGCGAGGACCCTGGAGCCTGGTGAGTCACCATCAGACTTGGAACTAAAGACTCCGTCTGGGCTGGAAGTGAGGTGTCGTGGGCTGCGAGGTCAGGCTTCTTGTTCTTTAGGGTAGATCTTCCCAGGTCAGGAGACCTTTAATACTCCTTACCCCCGACCCAGCAGGTTCTGGAGCCTGCCCCGGCCTGGGTCCGTGGCGCTGGCCCCAGTTGGTCAGTATCAGTGGATTTTCTTGCTTCTTCCTTGGCTGGGCCTGCAGACAGAGACCACACCCCTGTACCTGTCCGATAGTCCTGTGTTCCTGGACCACCATCCTCCTCCTCTGAGATCTGTGGTCCACACATGGTTGGATGGTGGTCAGCCACTGCTTTGGTCAGTTATCGCATGTGGATCAATCCCTGGCCCGTGTGCGGTCAACTCTCAGTCCCTGGAGGACCCTGTGGCTGATCTATGGTCCCTGATCATCCAGTCGCCAAGTGTCTATCTGCTGCCAGGCTTTATGCAGGAACACTTAGCAGTGACACAGCTAAGCAGGTAGGCGACAGTGTTTAATTGCACTGGCCTAGGCTTTGGGTTCATTTTTGTGCTGGACTTTCTTAGTAATTACCAGTGTGGCTTTAGTCTTTGTCCCCTTCTTTGTAGCTGGGCCTTAGCTTTCCCATCTGTGTGGAGGAGGTTGGACCAGGTCACGTACTGGTGACTCAGATATGTCTGGGCCCATATGCAACTTGTTTGGCCCACATAGGATTTTTATGTTCTTTTTTCTGAATTAGTTGGCATTATTTAAATCAGCTGCCCACAGTCCCTACCCTTCCCTGCTGTCTCACACCAGCCAGCCTGCTGATTTACATGTCCACTGTGGGCATTTTGATACGCAGTCCTCCGTTTGCTCCTAGGCTCCTTCCCCCACCGGAATTCCCCTGCAGCCTCTGGCCTGATTCAGTAGAGGAGACGGGTGAGAGGCTGGTCATTCACAAGCCAATTCCAGAAGGGTTGGAATTGAGGATTCTTGGGAAGGGGAGAAGTTTCTCCATTTGGTCAGAGCTCAGGGTGGGGATGGCTCATGGATAGTTGGACTTTGAGGCATTGAGTGTCTCAGGAACGAAGGTGAAATCAGAGCTGTGGGAAGGTGTGCGCTGGGGCCATCAGGCGGGGAGCAGAAGAGAAGAGTGGGGTGTGGTGTGTGAAGGACCCATAGTGCCCCCAGTAGGTCCCAGCCCTGCTGCTGACGAGGTCAAGGAACAATTGTGGCTTGGGCATGACCCCTGGAACCTTGATATTTTCTTGTAACAGGAACCTGATTATAGCACCCCAGTCCTGGGGCTTAAATATCATGGTAATCCAGTCTTGTTTTAATCAAGCCACAGATAAGAATTAGCCTCCTCCCAGCCAGGCTGAGTCGGGCAAGCCTGGGTGCATATTCTTTCCTGGTGCACTTTGTTCTGGGGCGGGTGGGGCCGGGCAGGGCTGGGCAGGGTGGGACTGCCCTGCTGCTTTGGACCCAGGACAGCATTCCCCATGCTTGACATTCCCCATGCTCGACAGGGGCGCATGGAATTTCCTATTGGAAAGAGTGGTCAGTGGGTTGACCCATGCATGCGTGAAATGTTTTCTATGGTGACCCCAGAAGGCACGTGGGCTCTGGCAGTGTCCACCCCTGTTTGTCTGCTGCTTCCCCACTGGTATTTCCTGCCTTCAGAGATCACCTGCTCTGCCCTTTCACCTGTCTCCCCTAGGGAATGCTTGCTCTCCTTTCTCCTCTCCCCTTGCTGTACACATTGGCCTGGATTTGATTCCTGGCTTCCCCAACTGTGTGATCTTGAGCAAGCCATTTTACCCCTCTGAGCCCCAGCTTTACACCTGTGTGTGCTGTGAACCCGCTGTAGGCCAGGTGGCCCATTCTAGGTCAGTGTTGTGTGCCAATGCCAAAAGGTTTCTAAGGCTTTGCTCAAAGTGTGGTCCTCAGTGGTGAACTAGCAGTAGCTGGATGAGAAAGAGTTTGGACTTCAAGTCAGTTTGTAGGGACAGGATTGAAACTTTAACTTCCTTATCTTGTCTGAGGCCCCTCTCCCTTTCTTTGCCCACTGGCTCCTCCCTCTGTTCCTGAGTTCCCCAGCCAACCCGAAGCCTGTACCTGGGTCACCCCCACACGTCCCAGTGCCTGGGCAGGGCCAGCTGGAAATGCAGAATGGAGCACAGGCTTGAGTTTTGATATCTTTCAGAGCCCTGTTAGGCCCAGCTCGACCTTGTCCCAATCCCCAGCCCTGTCCCTTGTAAGAGTGTCTGATGAAACCCTCAAAATGCATGAGATTGCAGCCTCAAACAAATCCTTTTGGCAATGGCTGCATGTCAGGAGGGTTTCGTTGACCTGAAGACGTGTCATGCATTTTCCAAAACCTCCAGCATCAAGGCCTAGTGAGGGATTGGGATCAAATCTGCTGTAGAAGATGTACTGTAGAAGGTTAATTTCCAAATGTACTGTAGAAGGTTAATTTCCTTAACTTAAAAAAATGACTTTAATTGCACCTGCTGCAGTGGGCATAATGAGGATTACATGAGATACGAAGTCTGCAAAGGCCCAGAGTGTGCCTGCACTTGGCAGGTGTGCAGTAGGCAGTCGCTCCCATTGTCATTTCTTAGGTGGCCTGTGGTATTAGACACCATGGGGGACACAGGCTGGCTGAGGTGGGGTCCTTGCTACCAGGAGCTTACAGTTAGAGAGGGTCAGCAGGGGGCTACAGTAGGGGTTTGCCATGTTTGGGGATTCCCAGCATCTGAACCCCTTTCCAGTTCATATCCGAGGATCCTCTTCCATGTGGGTCTTAGGGACCAGACAGGAAGGGGCTTGCTCTCTCCTCACCCTGCAGAGTTTGGGGTGGCCACAGGCCTGGGGACCCACCAGCCAGACCTACTGCCAGGTGCCAGGATTTGGGAAGTGGGTCAGGGAGCATTCCATATGGTGGCTCGCTGGCCAAAGCAGGTGCTGGATGGGATGTTTAGTGTTGTATGCCCAGGTTTGGGCTGGGCGGTCTTTGTGTGACTGCTGCGGGGCTCACTTTCATTGTTCTTCTGGGGGACCAGCCTCCCTTGCAGGGGCCCAGTTTCTGAGTGTGGCTCTCCCAGCTTACTGCATTTTCTGAGCTGCACAGTGGCCTTTTAGTGACATCCTTTTCTGCTCAGGTCAGCCTCGGGTCACTTCTGGTGCTGACACCCCAGAACCCACTAGTCTCAGACTCAGAGTGACACATGCTGAGAGCCAGGAAGGACGCATAGGCAGCACCATGGAGGGAGAAAAGGGTTGCTACTTCTGCCTGCAGGGAGGGGTCAAGGAAGACTTCTTAGAGGAGGGGACATCTGAAGGGAACTTTGTAGAACAGAAGGCCTGGAGGGAGGAGATTTGACAAAGCTTGACTGTGTGATGAGAAAACATGGACTCCAGCTATGCAGGGATTGCTCCATCCATTTGTCCAACCATCTGTCTGTCTGTCCATCCATCCATCCACAGAGTTATCAAGCAGGGTTGGCCTGCCTCATTCAAATCCTGGCTTGCCATTGGCAGCTGGCCCTGGCCTCATAGCCTCTTTGAATCTCATCCCCCATCAGTATATACATGATGCTAGTGCCTCTCATAGGGCCTCCGTGAAGAGCAAACACTTTAGGACAGTGCCTGGCCCACAGTAAAGGTGAGTGAATTTTGCTCACCAAGCGCTGCGTGCTGAGGACTGTTGAGGAACGAGATGGCCCCTCCTGCCAGAGGATTAGGTTCGTGGCAATTGTGCAAGATCTCCCAACCTCCTCCCCCAAGCTCTGTATTGACTGGGGGCGGGAGAGTTAGATTATGGAGATTCTGCTCTGAGCTTGACTTTCCATCTCATTTAATCCACATGATACCTTGTGAAGTAGGATTAGATGTCCTATCTCATCTAATCCACATGACACCTTGTGAAGTAGGCATAATCCTTCCTTTTTACAGGTGAGGAGACAAGGCCTCAATGAGGTTAAATGTCCAGCCAGTGGGGCCAGGACTTTGCATCTGGTTCTCCTGACTCCCAAGCTTGGCTGTTTCCCTGCAGCAATCCAGGGTGGGCACTGGATTGCTTCCTGCTCAGGTGCCATGGGGTAGCTTCTCTGAGGACAAAGCATTTGAACAGCCTCATCAGGGAAGGCTGGGAGCTCACCAGGTAGATAAGGAAGAGGAGGATAGCATTGGGAAGTGCCCGAGGCATGAGCCAGCCAGCGTTAGCATTTGGCGGAACTCCAAGTAGTTGGTGCGCGCAGTGTCTGTGGGGGTACCTGGGCGGAAGTTGTGGGCGGAGCCAGGTGGTAGAGGATCCAGTGTGCTCTGGTCAGAGACCTTGACCTCATTCTGTTGGTGATGGGAGCTGGTGCAGGTGGGGAGTGGCGTGGTGAGCAAAGACTTGCCCTCTCCTGCCCTGCCCTGTCCTTGTACCTCAGGGCCACTGTGAAGGACCCTGAGCCCAGGCCTCGTTGTCATGGAGGAAGCAAACTGTGCTTCATGAAGCTGGAGTCTGGGCCCTGGACTCTCACCTGTCAACACTCATATAGACCTCCTAAGTCCTCAGTTCTCTGGTCTGTAAAGTGGGTGTGAAGTCCCCTGTCTTACCTCTTCTCCCAGGGAAATGATACGCATAGAGAGCCTGCCAGATGTGTGAGTATGCAGTTTTTAAAGTTAAGGCAGTTGAACCGAAAGGGAACAAATGTTGACTGAATTAATATCAGGTGCACTGAACATTCTTTCCTGTAGGCCAAGTTGGAGGCTGAGTTGGAGGCTGAGTTGGAGGCCGAGGTGGGGCACCTCCCAGCATGGGTTCGGGTGGGGCACCAGCGTGTGCTCTGATCACACCCAGTGCTTCCCAGCGGCTCTGCACAGCAGGACAATCGCTGGAGGAGGCTCTGTATGGATGGCTGAGGACAGCGAGAACACTTGGTAGTGCGGGAGGAACAGTGAAAGTCGCCCTTTGTTCCTTCCGACCCAACCTGTACTCTGTGTACTAAAACTGCACACGGGAGGTTTGGCTCATCGAGTGTTGTTGAGGCTAAATGTAAGCCCCATATACTGCCGGCCTGCTGGGGGAATGGGACTGAGGGCAACCCTGTGAGGTGTAGGTGCCTCCTTGCTCCCCATTTGTTGTGACAGAAGCACAGTGGGGTGAAGCGGCCAGGCCTGCAAGCAGCAGAGCCAAGATTCCAGTCTGTGGGTCTGACACCAAGTGCCTTAGGTTTAGGAAGATGCGAGGGCTCCAGCAGCCACAGAGTGGAGGCAGAGGCTTCTTGTTGACGTGGACTGGGGAAAATATTCTGGGTCGAGTAGCTGGGAAGACAGAGAGAATGGCCTCTGCAAAACAAGGAGGGGGGCGGTGTGGACATCTCTGGGGATCAGGAGTGGCGGGGAGGGTCTTGGTTGGCTGGTTTGTGGCACAGTATTGAAGGGGTGAGGGAGCCGACAGCAGGCTGGGGCTGGATCCTGGCTGAGAGGCTGGCTCCCAGAACCCTTGGCTTCATTTGACAGGAAAAGGGGAGTTAGTGGTGGGCTTTTGGGTATGGCAGTGCTTCCAGGAGAGCCAGACTTAGGAAGATGCCATAGCCATGGGAGCAGTCCGTGGGTTGACGGTGTTGGTGCAGGGGACTTACTGCAAAACCAGGGGGACGTCTTCTGGGGCTAAGTTCAGAAAAAAATGGAGCAAGAAATAGATCACAGGTTTTAGTAATAGTTATCAGAATATCTTATCAATAGTTATCAGAATATCTTATTTTTCGGCATGCCCAGGAAATGCTGTTTTCCACTGAATACATTTTTTAGGTAGTTGCTTGGAGCTTACCTATTTGTTTTCAGGAGATTTTCCAATTTTAAACACATATCCCAACTCTTCTTTCACTTCTGAAAAAAAAAAAAGAGTATATGAATGTAATTAAATCCTTTTTCCTGTGTTACTTACAATCGTGTGTCTTAGTCTGTTTTCTGCTGCTATAGAAGAATTACAGACTGGGTAATATATAAAGAATAGAAGTTTATGTGACTTATGCTTCTAGAGGCCAGGAAGTCTGAGATCAAGGAGCCACACTGGTGAGGACCTTCTTGCTGCATCATAGCCTGGTAGAAGGTGTCACATGACAAGAGAACACACTCTAGAGAGAGGAAATCCGGCAAACTCTCTTTTTTTAAATCTACTCCTGTGATAATGGCATTAATTCATTCATGAAGGTATACCCCTCATGGCCTAATCACCTCTTAAAGGCCTCACCTCTTAATACTGTAACAATGGCAACTAAGTTTCCACAAGAGTTTTGGAGTGGTCATTTGTTTTAGTCCATTTCTGTTGCTATAACAGAAATAACTGAGACTGGGTAATTTATAAGGAAAAGAGGTTTATTCGGCTTATGATTCTGGGACAGCTGCATCTGGCATGGGACTCAGGCTGCTTCTACTCATGGTGGAAAGTGGCAGGCAGCTGATGGGTACAAGCAGGTCATATGGTGAGAGGAAGCAAGAGAGCGAGAGAGAGAAAGAGAGAAAGAAGAGGTGCCAGGGTCCTTTAAACAATCAGCTCTCACCGGAACTAATAGAGGGAGAACTCACTCACTATCCCTCCTCCCCCTCCTTCCCCAGGGAGAGCATTAATCCATTCATGAGGGATCCGCCCCCATGACTCAATCAGTTTCCAACACTGCCACATTGGAGATCAAATTTACACATGAGTTTTGGAGGGAACAACACATCCAAACTCCATCACTCCGCCCCTGGCCCCCCAAAACTCATGTCCCTCTCACATACAAAATACAATCATTCTATCCCAACAGTCCCAAAAGTCTTAGCTTACTCCAGCACCAACTTAAAAGTCCAAAGTCTCATCTGAGACCAAAAGCAAAAGTCCTTCCAGCTGTGAACCTGTAAAAGTCAAAACCAAATTTATCTACTGCCAAGATACAATGGTGGAACAGGCATTGGGTATACATTCCCATTCCAAAAGGGAAGAATAGGCCAGAAGAAAGGAAAAACAGTCCCCAAACAAGTATGGAACCCAGCAGGGTAGACATTATGTCTTAAAGCTCCAAAATAATCTTCTTTAACTCTAAGTCCTGCATCCTGGGCACAATGGGGTATCCGGGCCCCCAAAGCCTCGGGCACCCTTGCTCCCACAGCTCTGCCGGGTGCAGCCCAGTGGGCAGCACTGGTGCCTACAGCTTTTCCAGGCCTGTGTTGCATGTTACCAGTGGCACCGAAGTTCTGGGGTCCTGGCGGCAGCCCTGCTACATTGGCTGTACTAGGCATTTCCCTGGTTGGGGATCTCTGTGGGGTCTCTGACCCCACTTTCCTGCTTGGCATTGCTCTAGTAGATGGTCTCTGCGATGGTTCCGCCCCTGCAGCAGGTCTCTGCCTGGGCCTCCAGGCTTTTCCATACATCCTCTGGAATCTGGGTGGAGGCTGCCACACCTCCACTGCTCTCGCCTCCTGCCAGCCTGCAGACCTAACACAACGTGGATGCCACCGAGGTTTCGGGCCTCTACTCTCCAGGGCTGCTGTATGAACCACACTTGGGGCCGCTCCAGCTGGAGGAGCTGGGATGCAGGGAGCATGAGCCCAAGGGCAGCTGTGCCCCAGGTCTGTCTTTCGGGACAACTGAGTCCTTCTAGGCCTCAGGGCCTGTGATGGGTGGGGCACCTTTCCAGACTTCTCAAATGCCAGCAGGGCTTTCCTCTCTTGTCTCCACTATTAGCATCTGGCCACCTCACCGCCAAGATAATGTCTTTAGCAACCAGTTTATCTGCTTCACCCTTGCATTGTTCTCCAGCTCTCCGCTTCTTTACTGCATGGCCAGGCTGCAAATTTTCTAAATCTTTACTCTCTGCTAAGCTCTGCTTCCCTTTTAAATTCTGGCTTTGTGTCATGCCTTTGCTGCCATAACTCAGAGTAGGCTGTTAGGAGTAGCCATGCAGCGTCCTTAATGCTTTGCTGCTTAGAAATTTCTTTTGCCAAATGCTCTGATTCACAACTCTTAAGTCCTACCTTCCACAAAGTCCAAGGGCATGGACACAATGCAGCCAAATTCCTTGCTATGGTGTAGCAAGGGTGATCTTTTGTCCAATTCCCAATAAGTTCCTCATTCCTATCTGAGACCTCATCATCCACATGGCCTTTACTGTCCACAATTCTATCAGCATTCTGGTCACAGCCATTTAACCAATCTCTAAAATCTTCCAAACTTTCCCTCATCTTTTTCTCTTCTAAGTACTCCAAACTCCTCCAACCTTTGCCCATTACCCGGTTCCAAAGCTGCATCCACATTTTCAGGTATCTGTATAGCAACACCCCACTGCTCAGTACTAATTTTCTGTTTTAGTCCATTTCTGTTGCTATAACAGAAATACCAGAGACTGGGTAATTTATAAGGAAAAGAAGTTTATTTGGCTTATGATCCTGGAACAGTTGCATCGGGCACAGGCCTCAGGCTGCTTCTACTCATGGCGGAAAGTGGCAGGCAGCTGGTGGGTACAAGCAGATCACATGGTGAGAGGAAGCAAGAGAGCGAGAGAGCGATCGAGAGAGAGAGAGAGAGAGAGAGAGAGAAAGAGAGAGAGAGAGGGAGAGAGAGGGAGAGAGAATGAGAGAGAGAAAGAAGGGAGGTGCCAGGGTCCTTTAAACAATCAGCTCTCACCGGAACTAATAGAGGGAGAACTCACTCACTATCCCTTCTCCCCCTCCTCCCCCAGGGAGAGCATTAATCCATTCATGAGGGATCCGCCCCCATGACTCAATCAGTTTCCAACACTGCCACATTGGAGATCAAATTTCCACATGAGTTTTGGAGGGGACAACACATCCAGACTCCATCAACATTCAAACCATAGCATTGTACAATTAGAAACAATTTAATGTTAAATGGTGGAGAATTGGTTAAATTATTCTTTATTGACCTTTGAAAGACAGTGCTTTATAAGAATATGTAATGTCATAGGACATACAATGTTCATTATAGCATATTAATTAAAAAGTAGGATCCAAGTCTGTTTATGTAGCATAATTCCATTTTGGAAAAATATATATTTAAAAACTAGAGGGGTGTGTAACACAATGATTATCTCTGAGATCAAGTTAAAATAATGTGGTATGAATAAGTAACTAGGAATTTAATAAACATCTCTTACCATGAGCATATATTAATTTGATCAGGAAAAAAAAAAAGACAATTTTTTAAAAAATTGGCATTACTCTTGTCTGAAGCTTTCAGACCACACCGTTGCTTGGAAGCTGGGTGTGAAACTCAGCCCTGGGCCCTCTGTCTGGGCGTTCTTGAGTGCTGGGCCTGGTCTTGCGCTCCCCTTTGTGAAGTGGGACCGAACTCGCACACATCTTACATTCTAAGGTAAGCACATGAGGTGCTATAGTTCAGGCTGCTTGTGCTGGGGCTGGATCCTGAAGCATAGCTGGGCCTCAGCCAGTGGGTGCCGTTTCATTCTGACAGTGAGACCCAACCTTCATATTTCTTGAAATGCCTTTAATAATTTTTACCAAATTTTGAATTTTCATTAGAAGTCGGTGTGAGTTTGGCCTTTGGCCATCTGTTTGAAGGAAAAGCAGGCACACGCCCATGTACGTGTGCACGCACACACATCCCCACACATGCGCGCACACACCGCCCGCCTCGGTAAAGTGTGCACGTGGGATCTGACGTCCTGGGTTGGGAGGTGCAGGTCTTCTCTCTTGCCATCGACACTGCCTAGCATGCAAGGGCTGTGGAGGTGGCTAGGTCCTGGGGTCAAGAGGCTGGCAGGGAGGTTTGCTCTGACTTAGGGGTTTTTCTGTGCCGCCTCCCAGAGATTGGGATTGGCCCAGCCCAGAGCTAGAGCCAGCCAGGGAGCAGAGGAACAGTCCCTCAAGGGCTGCCTGTGTTCAGCACCTGGTCCTGCAGCCTCCTTCAAGAACAGAGCCTTGACAAGTGGAGGTCCTTGTTCAAGAGAAAAGGAGCATTGTTGAGGGGTGGAAGTAGGGGGAACAACAGGTATTGCCAACTGTCTGGGAGGCTCTGTGTATTCTATGGCTTTCCCAGCTCCCCGACAGTCTCAGGGCACTGTAATCTGGGGCTTCCACCCCCTGGCAGCAGATGGGTCCCTTTTTGGTAGCTACCGGTGTCTCTTGGCCCCTCCCACTCTGCTTTGGGAGATTTTTCTTAGCATTTCCTAGTTCTTGGGTCAAGTCCTCCTATGCTCTTCCCCCTGTGGTATTGATAAAAGGCATTGTGGGCTGTTGGTAATGATCCCAGAGCTGAGAGAGTAGGAGCAGTGTTCCTGGGGGAGGACCCTCTGCTCAGCCCCCTGGGGTGCTGAGCCTGATGAGTTATGAGGGGCATGGGGATGCAGAAAGCTGGTGAGCCTTGGCTGGGGCCATAGGCAGGGTGCTACCAGCAGCCAGAGCAAGAGTCTAAGGGTCAGATGGGGTGTGTGCCCCTGCCAAGGTCTCAGAGGAAGTCATGTTTTATTAGTTGTTGGGTATGTTGGAAGTACAGAAAAGCCTGGGTCACGTTCCCACTTGTTCTCAGTGTCTTTGGGTTTATCTAAAGCCCCGGTGAAGCATTTGTCATTCTTCTGCTGGCTTAGAGAGGCTGACCATTGTGGCCTTCACCATGAGCCCTTTGGACCTTTCAGTCTGCTGCACCTTTGTGGGCCTCCTGGGTCAGGGCTTGTTGCTACAGGAGTGGCCCTCCCAGCAGGAAGGGGACAGCAGTTGTGTCATCCACTCCCCCCTGCTCCCGTGGTTGCTGATTACGGGCTCCCCCAGGAGGGGTTAGATTTCACTGACTCCACATTTGTCACTTGTGGCTTTTTCTTGGGAAGGGTTGGCCTTAAACTTGGTGAACACCCCCTCCTACCTGTTTACATCCTGAGGATACTCCTGCAGAATGAGAAATATTTGAATTAGTCATTCGAATGCTCGAGTCAAGCTGGGAAGAGACGGCCACTTGGCACCACTAGTCTTGTCTGGAACATCCAGGTCCCTACCCCCAGGCCTCAGACCTTTATGGACTTCTGGCTGGGCCACATGCAGGGTCCTCACCTTCAGGGACCCACGTCTCCTGATTTCTGGTGGGCAGTGACAGGGCCAGTAACTGAAGGGGGAGGCTCTGTCCCCAGTCCTGCCTGTCTGTCTCCTGGTACCAGGAGGGTTAGGTGGATGCACGCTGTGCTGCCGGCACTAGTCACTGGTGAGTGTGTGGTTGTTGCCGTCCTGTACTGCCTTCAGCAGTGCCTGTTAGACCGCTGCTTTCCATCCACCAGTGTCGGGAGCAACTGTGTGGGTTTCTGCCACCCCAGTCTCCTCTCTCCCAACAGTCCTGTTTCCTGGGCAACGCAGCCTTTTTGGCCATCTGTTGACCTGCCATTCCCCCTGGTTTCTCAGTACAGAATTTCCATGGCGCATTGCTCTGCACAGTTGATTTGGGGCTCCCTGGTTTATGCGTGAAGATATACAGACCCATGGTAGAAGAAGAAGGTGGCCCACTGTCCTTCAGGGCTCAGTTCACCTGCCACCTCCTCTGAGTCGACTTCTGACCCCCCAGCTCGAATAACTGGATGCCTTTGTGTCCCCACCGCACTCTTTTGGGTCTTTCTGGAAGAGCCCCTATTTTATTTTGTCCCACTGCCCTGATGGCCCTGGAGAGCCCTCCCCATTGCCCTCATGCAGTGTTAGGAACACAATGAGTGCTTGGTTTCTATGTGTTGATTAAGTATCTGCAATGTGATATGACCAGGGTCTCAGAGATCAGCAGCCTAGTGAGGGGGAAACACAGGTGAGTTCATCTGTGTGTTTCAAAGGGGATGGTGGGCAGAGGAGAGCAGACTGCAGTCCTGGAGTCTCCAGAGCCCAGTGGAGGACAGGGAGGACCTAAAGAAAGAGGTGCACACCCACCATAGGACTAGCCTGCTGACTGCCCAGAGGCCAGCCCGTCAGTGCCACCTGGGGCATGGGGCTGCCAGGCCCGACAGGTGAGGGGGCTAGTAGGGCCAGGACATTGGGGTCGAGAGAACCACGGAAGCCCAGGCACACCTTCCCACTGTGCTGGGGCCATGCTGGCCTGCTCTGCTGCCAGGTGACCCATCCGCCCACTCTCAGCAGGCTCATTGCTGCAGTTCCCACCTCAGTCTCTCACCTGGCTCTTGCTTGGTGGGTCATCATGTGTCCACTAAGCCAGCCACATTCACTGACTCCCCACTTCATGCAGGACATGTGAGGTTCGGGGCATCCAGGTGACTTAGATGGGCCCTGCCCTCTAGCGGGGGACACAGGTCATCCCACCCAGGACAGTCAGCTGATACTGGGCATGCCTCCCATTTTCATTCTTGGAAGGCTCTGGAAAAGCACACAGTTGAATGAGCAGCTGTGTGGACTGGGCAGAGGGACTGGAGTGTCCCTCTGAGGAGGTCTGTAGGATCCCCAGAGAGAAGGGGAGTTTCTTGGGACAGAATCAAGAAACTCAGGAATCTCTTTGCACCTCAGTAAACCCAATGGCTCTGCCTTTGGTTATGGGTTTTCTGGGTAGTCCCCCACCGCTGCAGAGAGAGGGACGTGCTTGTCATAGGAACCCTTGGTTGTGGTGGGTGCTGTGTGGCTTAAGCCACCTCCCAATCAGGATGCAGAGAGAGACCCCCTGGGAGGAAGGTGTCAGGCCAGGAGCTAGGAGGGACCCACTGGTAAAGCATTAGATTGCTTTTGGGGTCACACTTTGCTATTAGACTGGGACCCTGACGTCAGAGCCACTCTTTCTCCCCCATTCCCAATTTTGGAGAAAGGCTGCCAGCCAGCTCCCCACCCCCAGCCCCTTGACCAGAATAAGTCCTGTATGTGCCCCCACCCCATCCTCAGTCCCCAGCAGTTGCTGTGTATTCCTGCCTCTGCCTCTTCCCCTTCCTCCATTACTGCCTTAGTTCTGGACTTCTCTACCCATCCACCCCTGTGCTGCCCGAGAGCCCTCCTGTGCCCTGGTCGTGCCCTGCTCCCCAGCACACACCCACCCCTCTTCCATTCCAAACCTCCCTGGCTCTCGAGGACTGGGAGGGCATGTGTGTCTCTCAGGCGTCTCTTCTTCCCCTGTCCTGGCAGGTCATTCCCTGGGGTTCCTCAGACACACACCTCTCACCTCTCTCTGACCTGGGCTTCTCCATGACGAGCAAAGAGAGCTGCATGCTCTCTTTGGGACCCTCACAGTGCAGTCACTGTGTACTGACTACTTGTCGGTTTTCTCTAGACTGGGCCCTGGTTCTAATGGCCAGGCCTAGGGGGCTGCTCGGGAACGTCTGAGGGCTCGGCCGCTGTGGGACTTGGGAAAGGTCCCATGCTGAGGAGGGGGAGCAGCTGTGTGCTGGGCAGGGCAGCCTCGCAAAGGGACGCAGCCCTTCTTCTCGTTTTCATAGTTGAGCAGGCCAGGTCCCAGGGGAAGTAGCTGTTCCTTCAGCGTCCCTCTGAGGCACAGCTGTGCTAAGTAAGGCACAAATAGTTCATCTTGACGTCAACCGCTCCAGGAAACCTTCCTTGCCCCATTCCCCTGCCCCCAGGCGTCGCTGGGATGACCTCGGGTCCTACTCCCACCTGTAGGATTGCAGTCATGACAAGCGGCACTTGGTCACAGGCCTCTGAGAGCAGAGCCTGGGCTCAACACATTTGAATGTGCTGATTTCATCTGTAGACCCTGGGAAAACCCCACGCCCCATCTTTCTTGCGATCATGCAGGGCGTGTGCTCATGTCTGCTTTCCTCTGAGTCTCTGGGTATCTCTGCATTGCAGCCTGATTCTCAGTGGCTCACAGCAGCTGCCCAGTGAGATGCAGCCCACCAGGCTCTTTGCCGAAGGCCCCAGGCCCACTGCCAGAGAGAAGGGCTGGCTTCGCAGAGTGCATTGCATCTGCAGAATATGATCGCCTCAGCATAAGTCTTAGCAATTTGCCAAGGTCACAGCTAAAGCTGGGTCCACACGCATCCTCAAAGACATGGCTAATTGCAAGATATTCAAAGGCATCAAGCTGCCCCTCCCAGCAATGGTGTGTGCAGGGTCCACAGGGAGGGACTTCCTTCCACCGAGGGGTGGGGGTGAGTCAGATGTAGTTTGGTCTGGTCTCTAGATTTCTGTGACCTGGTATTATTCTCTGGAATTTTCCCAAGTGAGGAGGGAAGGGTTTCAGTGCCAGCTTCCCCCTTTGCCCGTTTCTCCAGCACACACAAGCGTATCAAAATGCCTGAGCAGTCCTGCAGCAAAACTCCCATTTAACTTGATGCAACTCAGTGTCTTTGCAAACGGTTTTGAGTACTGGACTTCTCTTTTTTGTGGAATGTTAAAATGTTTTAAATACTCTTTCATTAATATTATATCAAATACCAGTTTGGAAACTTTCTCAAGGAATGCTCTCTTAGGGCTGGAAAGAAATGAGTACAGAAAGAGTACTGCTTCAGGGCTTAAAAAATAATCTATGTGGGCTTTGTAGAAGTCTGACTCAAAAGTTTTCCTTCCTTATTGTTAGAGAGAATGCACAGAGAGTATTTTTGGCTTGGAGAATTCTTAGCCACTGTGGCCGGGGCTGCCAGTTGCCATTGTGGGAGGAACACGGAGATAAAGGAAACATTGAGATTTGTTTTCTGTTGTCAGCAGCAAAAAACCTCCCAGGGTAGGAGCCAGGGTGGGGAAGAAGGAAGATGTTTTGAGATGTGAAGTGAGGATCCCAGTTGGGGGTGGGCAGCTGTTCCCATAGAGCCAGACCTGGAGGTCTCAGCGGGCCTGGAGCCCTCACTTAAAGCCCTGGAGCCCCGGCTGCAGTAGAGGATAGTGATGGCACAGGGTGCACCACAGGGTCCCACAGGACCTGACCTGTGGCCTACTGCTGTCCTCAAAGTGTCATGGTTTTTGAAGTTCTTGCTGTAAAAATGACAATTGCCACGTGTTAAGTGCTCACAACTTGCACTAGGCAAGGTGCTGACGCCTCACATGTGTTAACTTATTTAACTTCTGGGGGGTCTCTTCAGAGGGAACCGAGAGTATCTAATTCTGCAGGGAGCCCTCCAATGGCTTCCCACCACGTATGGAACCAGCCCTGGTCCTGCTTGTTGAGGCTCTGCATAACCTGCCCGCAGGCTGCCTTCCTCTGCTTGGGGCCTCTGGCTAACTTTCCCCTCTGCTCAGCCCACTCTTCCCCCAGGTCTCTCCTGGGTCCTTCTCCTCCAGGTCTCAGCTCAGATGCTGTGTCCTTAACGAAGCCCTTTGTTCGTTTCTTAGGGTCTCTGTAACAGAGTAGCACAAACTGGGTGGCTTAGACAGAAACTTATTGTCTCACAGTTCTGGAGGCCAGAAGTCCCAGATAAGGTGTTGGCAAGGTTGGTTCCTCCGAGGCTGTGAGGGAGGATCTGTTCCAGACCTCTCCCCTAGCTCCTGGGGGTTTGCTGGCAGTCTTTGGCATTCCTTGGAATACAGAAGCATCGCCCTGATCTCTGCTTTCATCTGCACATGGTGTTCTCTGTGTGTATATGTATGTGTCTGTTTGTCCAAATTTCCCCTTTTTATAAGGACACCAGTCATATTGGATTAATGACCCACCCTACTCCTGTATGACCTCATCTTAACTAATTACGTCTGCGAGGACCCTATTTCCAAATAAGGTTACAGTCTGAGGTACTGGGGGTTAGGACTTCAACACATCATTTTTGGGGACACAATTCAACCCGTAACAGGTCTTCTCTGACAAGCGCCCCCACCCTCCCATCGTGCACTGTACACTGACTTCATTGATGCTGTAGCCCAGGATGGCCATGCTAGAACATGAGATCCTGGGAAGAGGGACCCTGGAGGCCTTTTCTCTGTTTTGTCCTCAGTGCTCGAGCAATGCCAGGCATTAAGTTATTCATTTACATAATTGCTGAATGAACGGACGGACGGATGGATGAAAACACAGCCCTGTGAAGCAGGGACTGTTGGCATCCCCACTGATCACTCACACAAACTGAGGTTGCGAGAAAGCCAGAACAGACTAAAGCGCAATCTTGAGAGTGATTCACGACACAGTGGTGGTTTCTCTTTTATTTAAATCTTAGATAAAATGTAGAAGCCAGAAGAATTGCTATTATTGCATTCTGATGCTTTCAGAGTTTGTTGCTCAGGACACGTGCCCTCCTTTTCTTCTTACGTGTCCTGCAGCCAGTTCTGCCGATGTGGACACTTACCCTCAGTGCCCACGGGGTGCTGCCCTCTCACACGCCCAGCCACCTGACATGCTGAGCACGTGGTCTGTGTGAGGCTGCAGTGCACACACAGCTGGGGCGGGGGGGTCAGCATGCATTGGGCACCTACTTCAAGTTTACCATCTGGGAGGAAGTTGGGATCCAGGTCAGTGAGTCCTTGATCTGAAATCCTCAGTGGGAAGTGCTGGGAGGGAAGGCAGTGGAAGGGGGTCAGACGTGGTGAGCGGAAGCCGATCTGTCAGGGACTGTCAGTTGCCCCCTCTGTCGCCCTTTCCTCTTGGATCCAGTCTGGGTCACTGTCTGGTGACTGTTCCTTCCTCATTATGCTCAGCTCTAGATAGACAACCAACAGCAGGGGCCTTTGAGATCTTCATGTTCTGCTTGGGAGGACAAGAGTCAGGCCCAGGAAGATGTGCCAATGACCAGGGGGTGGTGGTTCCTTCCTCTGCCTCTTCTGTGCTTGCTTTGGAGCCATGGCATCTTTAGCTTCTGGGAATGTGTCTTGCTAGCTTGGCTGACAACATAGCTGCTGTAAAGCTCTGGGCCTGCTGTGCTCCCTGTGACCATGTCTCCTCTCTGCGAAGTGAATGTCCTAGGTCTGAGACTGGGGTAGCCTGAGTGTCCTTGCTTGTTCTCTGGCCCAGAGGCTCCTTGACTTTTCTTACCCTGCCAGGCCCAGAGCATCTCCTACTTATCCCTTAGGCCACCTGGGGCTTTGCAGAATTCTTCAGCTGGGAGCTGCTCCAGTGGGCCCTGTGGAGCACTCCCTCCCAAGCCCAACACAGGCATAATTCAGCTAGAGGGCTGCAGGGGTCCAGGCCCTGCATGGGGGCTGGAGGGCAGTGTGCTGAGAATGAGTGAGTTGGTTGCTGTAGGAAGGGAGTGGGTAAGAGTTTGTGGTCAGAAAACACTTGGGCCTGCCCCTTACCGGCAGTGACTTTTTGTGAGTTACCTAATCTCTCTGTCTTCATTTTCTCAATGCGAAATGGGAATCACATTTACTTGGAGGAGTGGTTGTGTAAATGCCCAATAAATATTGTGTGGGTGGGTAGATGGAATGAATCTCTCCAGCCTCAGGGAGTCAGTTCAGTGCATGTCTGCTGGGCATGGTGCCAGGTCACACAGGACCCACAGGGAGGAACAGGACACGGTTCCTGAACTTGGCAAGGGTGCATAGGCACAGGAGAACTCCTCAGTTCACCAGTGGTGTGAGCTTGGACAGGCTAGGCTGCTTGAGATGATATTCTCCCCTCTGAAGTAGCCGATGATCTGTTAGGAGCACATATGGTCCCCTAAGTGGGGGTGGCAGCCCCCGACACCATGCCTGGGACCCAGAGTGCTTAGAAAAGTGGAGACTGAACCTGAAAGGCACTGGAGGTAGAAGATCCAATAGAACTGTGGCTGGTGAGGTTCTGGAGGGATCGAGAATAGAGGAGCTCCAGGAAGGGAGAGCTGATGCCCTGCTGAGGGGGCTGGTGCTCTGGACCAGGCTTAGTGCTAGGGCTTTACCAACCCCATCTCATCGAATGCTGGAGGCAGGTGCCATTGGCTCCATTGTACAGATGAGGAAACAGAGGCTCAAAAGGGCTGAAGGTCACTGACGAAGTCCCAGGTTCTGCCCACAACAGCCTGCCCTCCTCCATTCAGTACTGGAGACCTGAACCCTAAGGCTGTCCCTGGCATAGGGCATAAGGTGAGAGACGCCTAGGGGAGAGATTTAACTGGCTTCGTGTGTTCGTTAGCAGAGGCTAAGCTAAGCTGTTATAACAAACATCTCCAATATTCCAGTGGCTTCACCAAGTGAAGGTTTTGTTTCTTGCTCATGGCACAGCCTAATGGAGACTGATAGTCTCTCCAAGCAGTGACTTGAGAGTCTGGGTTTCCTGCGTTGTGTTACTTTGTTGTCCCAGAGTCCTTTAGCCACATGGGTAAGGTCTGGGAAAGGCACACCGATCATCAGACACTTAAACTATCTTGGCCTGGAGGTAACCATCCTTCCACTCCCATTCCATTGGCCAGAACGCATCACATGGCTCCAGCATACGTGCAAGAGAGCTGGGGAACGTGGAGGGACATGTGGCTGTGGGTGAGCATGGTCTCTGGGCTTCTGGCTGGAGCAGAAGGTGCTTGGGCCCATGGCCCTGCAGTTTTCCACTGATGTCTTCATTGCAGAAAACCAGGGACAAGCTCCTTCTCTTCCCACTGCCGTCTAGGTGATTTGCAAAGCACTGAAACCTCTGGCCAGAGGATGAGGAGAAAAGAGCTGGGATTCCTTCCAGCTCTGACACCTGCACTGTGAACTGGGAGAATTTTTCAGCAAACCCCTTGCTGTTGTCTGCCAAAGCAAGCAGGGTAGGTGACCCCAGCTGAGAATAAGGGGAGAAGGGGGGACCAGTGGGACAGCGGTGGAAATCATTTGTTTTACATTGGCGATTCCCTTGCTTATTGAGTGGCTCGTGCACCTGCTCAGTGATCATGAGAGGCGTGTGCACGTGGTGGTCCTGTGCAGGCACGTTGTAGAGGTGGCCCTGTCTTGGGGCATTTGGAGCTTTTTTCTATGGAGTCTTGTTCTGCAGTTGTCTGGCCCAGAGTCTGCCTACCTGGCTCCATATCCCTGCCCCTCCCTTATTAGCTGTGTGAATGGGGGTGAGCTGCCTTGTTGTCCTCTTCTGTACAAACGGAATAATGTCTCTTTCCCACAGGGTTATTGTGAGAATTAGATGAGATAATTTGTGTGAAGTACTCAGAGCTGGACCTGGCATACAGTAGGTGTTCAATATATGTTAGATATTGGCTGGATTTGAACCCAGGTCTGTCTGACTCTACATGTGTGCTCTTCCTACATACTGCTCACTTGGTAAGTTAAAAACTTTAAATAAGGAGGACATTTCACTTGTTCAAAATTCTAAAGAGCACACAGTGAGAAGTCTCCCTCCCACCCCGGTTCTGCAAGCCCCGTTTCCTCTCCCCCATGGAGGCTGCCAGTCTGACCAGCTTCTTGTGAACATCGTAGGATACCGTGTTCATGAACAAGCAGGTGTTTATGTTAACCTTTTCACCTCCCCACATGCATCATTGCATGCTACACTCAACGATCTGTACCTTATTGGAGCTCTCTCCGTATTGGTACAGAAAGCACTTCCCATTCTATTCCACAGCCATGTGGTGTTCTGTTCTGCTAAACGGGTTTACCGTAGTGATTCAATCAGTCCCTTCTTTATTTATTAATTTTTGTTGATTACAAATAATACAGCAGTGCCTAACCTCATGCTTACCTGTGTGAGTTCACCTGTACGACCAATTCCTAGAGGTGGAACTCCTGGATGAGAAGGCGTATGTGTGCATTTGGAATCCTCGTGTATATCATCAACCTGCTTCCTGGTGAGGTGATTCAAATTTGTGCCCCCCCAGCCAAGTGTGGGAGAGCCTGTTCCTCCACACCGTGGCTGACACCGTGTGTCAATCTCTAGCCAATCTGGAATATGAAAAATGGTGTCTTAGTGTAGTTGTGATTTACATTTGTCTTATGAGTGAGGTTGAGCATTTTCTAATATGCTGGGAGCCATTTGTATCTACTTTCCTGTACTTATGTCTGAACGTATCTTTTGTTCAAGTTTTCTATTGTGTTAGATTGTCTTTTTTAAAAATCAGTTTGTAGGAGCTTATTATATACGAGAGAAGTTAGCCACTTGAGATATGAGTTACAAATATAGTATACCATGTTCTTGGTTAAGAAGATTCAACATCAAACCATGGGTTTTCCCAGAATTGATCTATTAATGTAATTCATTCTTAGTCCTACTCTAAAGGATATGTAGAAACAAATAAATGAGCATGATTGGTCAGGAAAATGATGACTAGATTTTAAACTATATCTTAAGGCCACTATTGTAATTAAAACAATGTGAAGTTAGAGCACAGTGTTGTAACACCAGGGTCAAGGATTCAGATCCCCATACTGACCAGCCACCAAAAAAACCCCAACAAAACAAAGTGGAAAAGAGAAAAACAAAACAAAACCAACGTGGTATTGATGCAAGACAAATTAAGGGAGAGTCCAAAAGAGGACAAATCAATATGGGAGTTATGGAAATAGAGGCATTTGAAAACAGTGGGTAAAAGATGGATAAATAAATGGTATTGAGACAATTAAGTGTTCATCTGGAAAACAATATACATAGATGCAAACCTCATAACTTCCAGCAAAATAAATTTCAGATGGATCAAATGTTTAATTATAATAATGGAAAATGTAAAAATACTTGGGAAAAAATGGGATAATTTAAAAAAATAACCCTGGGAATAAAGAATCAAAAAGCAAACGTATTGATACATTTGAGCTACAGAAGGGTAAAGACTTTCCGCATGGCAAAACCACCACAAGCAAAGTGAAAAGACATCCAGGTGGGAGATGTTAAACAGGCCCGTCACCTTGTGCTGGGGGTGCCCTGCCCCCACTTCCTCCAAGCTGTCACTCCTGCCTGTTTGCTGGGTGGTGGTGCCAGTGCCAGGCCCTGCAGCTGGCAGAGCTCCAGCTGAGGCGACAGTGGCATCCCCTGTCAGCAGTCGGCAGGATGGAAAGATCCGGAGACCAGGCCCTGGACATGCTTGGTGATGCTTCCTGATATAGGTGGCTTTTAAGAGATGGTGTTCTGTTGAAAGCTTCTGTTCTGCCAGCTGGGATTTCAGATTGTCCCCCCTCTCCTGGAGCCATGGGCAAGACTGGGTTGGGGACCCCGTGCCCAAGGTGACCCCAGGCAGACGCTCTCCTGCCTCTATCCTTGGTGGGCAGGGACCACTACCTCAGGCCATATCTCAGACCACTTCATGGCTGCCCTCAGCCCCACTCCCTGTCACCTCCGGGAAGGATGTCTGGCCAGCAGTGCTGTAGAGCCACTCCCCTTCCTAAGGAAAGCAGAGGGCTTAGGAACCTGTGTCTTAGAGTCACAGGGACCTGGGAGTGTGGGAGAATACAAGTGTAGTTCATTTGTTTTGCCTCTGGAAGCTTCCTTGTCTCATCTGTAAAATGGTAACAACCACCTCTGCCTCCTAAGGGCACAAAGATTCCTGTGTGGAATATTCACAAAGAAATAAGGTGTGGAATATGCTCAGTGCAGTGCCTGGTAAGGGCCCTGGAAGTTCTGGTGGAGGTGATTATTCAGATCATGCAGGCGGACAGCCAGACAAGGCAAGGAAGGCTGAAACTGAAGCTAGAGAAAATTCAGCCTCCCAGGAGGAAGCAAGTCCTGTTTGCTGACATCTGTGCAGTGTGGCTGAGCTCCTGTCCCCCACCGTCGTGCTCGTGATGACTGTAGGAAGGATGTTGCAGGTGAGGAAACAGGCAAGGCCAGGTGAGCGAGGTGCCTTACCCAGAGCTGCACAGCTGAAGACTAGCCACTGCCCCTGACACCTTGGCACCCTTCTGCCTGGGGAGGGATCATCTTTGTGCTTGGGGGGTTCAGGAAGAAGAGAGTTGGCCTGCCACAGAGAAACAGGTTGCTGAGGACTCTGCAAGTCTGCTCCTCCAGGCCTGGTGACAGGCGATTCATGAATGGGACCCTCCTGCCTCCCCCTAGCACACACTCATACACAGAGTGCAGCCAGGCTTAGTTATGTGGCCTTTGCCTCCCGTCCTTATGGGCTCAGATCTGCCAGCCCTTTTCTGTGCTGCTTTTCTTTCTTTCTTTGCCAGCTTGTGATCTGCGCTCTCCCCTCAGGACAGGACTAAACGGGTGCCTCGTGACAGAGAGAGGGTTTAGTTCCCATCGGCTCTGACTCTGGGTACTTGGGTGCCACCATGAACAATAACAAAGATGAAGCAGCCCACTTGGCCAAGGCGCACAGGATCAAGGGACTCATCTGAAAGATTTAGGGGGACTGTCAGGTGGCTTTTCTGGGATGCTGGAGAACAACTGCGTTTGGGGTATGGCCCTGTTGAAGGTTTCTGCCACTGATCCTAAGGGATCAGATGGGTAATTGTCACCTCATGGGATAAATCCCTGTTCCTCCATTTTATCTAAAGACTAAACCATAACTTTAAAAAAGTCTCAGCAAAACCCCAGTCTCAACCTCGCAGTTACCTGTTGAGGCCTATGTGATTTAGTTTACTTCTCTCCCCTTTCCTTCTACACTTCCTTTGTTTCAACAAATGAAAAACAGAAGAACGTGAGATGGAGGCCACCTGTTTCATCAGTGAGGATAGGCTAGGTTGTGCTGTGTTAACGAGCAATCCCAAAATCTTGGCTTAAGACCATCAATTGTTATTTCTCGCTCATGCCACACGTCCACAGGGTCAGCTGGCATCTGTGTTCACCATGACCACTCAGTGATGGTGCTGCACCAGGGGAAAGGGAGCTCCAAAGGCCCTCGCACCTGCAGTCAATGTGCTGCCCAGGAAGTGGCATGTCCATTTCTCTCACAGCCCGTTGGCCAGAAATGGTCACATGATCACACTGGTTATTGGGCAGCCAGGAAGTACAGTCCTACCACGTGCCCAGGAAAGGTGCTACTAGACCTACAGTGTCCCATTTTCATGTTGTGTGTTTCATTTCCAGCCTTTTCCACAGCAAATGCTGCTTTACTTGGTTGTAATACAAGCACGCACACTTGTCTCCACCAAGACCTCTTTTATTGTCATCTCACTGGCTCTTGAATTGTCCCCCATGGTGGGAGTGCCCATTGTGACTTAGCCAGCACCTTATTTTCACACATGTCCTCTGTGTCCTATCTCTTGTCAATATGGCTTCAGTGAATTTCCCTGGGCCAGAAGTGGCCTTTGCCTGTTTCTCGTTTCCTTAGGCCAGCATCCCAGGAGCAGGTTTACTGGGTCAAGGGCATGGATGTGTTTATCCTTTTAATCTACTCTTGAACCTGGCTCTCCAGTTCTGGGCGCAGGTGAGGGTTTCCTTAGCTTCTGAGAAATCGGGGTCAAACCTCTTCCTAAGGGGTTGTGCTTGCTGAGTGGGTATAACTTTTCTGGCTCTTTGAAGTGAAGTCAGCTCATAAATTGCCAGAAATTTGGAGCTACAAGGTAAAGTCATCATGAGGCCATGTCGTCGTCTTGGCCCCTCATTTTCTAGGGGTGAAAGGTCAATCGCTCTTTTGCATTACATAGATTGCTGTTTCTTCCCATTACCCTAGTGATTGGAAACCAGTTATTGAGAAATTGGGAAATTGGGTTGGGGAGCATTTGCAACAGCTTCCCTCTCCAGTCTGGGGCAGAGGCTGTGGGGGTGACTAGCACCATCCTTGGCCCAACCTGCTGGTCCTGGCGTCAGCCTCAACTGACCTGTCTGAGGGACACTTGGGTCCCTTGGGATTGTGAATTGCTCTTGCCAGGGAAAAGCCTCTGTTTCTCCTCCCTGTGTTTTCCTTTGGAATCAGATCCATTGAAAAATAGCACTGGCACAGAATCCTCTGAGGCCATGCTGCCTTTTGAAGCCTGCCCACGAGGTATCCAGACCTGATTTTCCTTTTGGAGAGACCTGCTTCTGCTTGGTGAGGCCTTTAAATTTTGGCGATGGCTGCTCTGTCCCAGATCCTCAGGTCCGTGGAGAGTGCAAAGTAATAAATCAAGCAGAAGTCCTCTCACCTTTCACCTGGGACGTTTTGTCTCACCTTTGGTTGAGACAAAAACGTTTGATCTAGTGACTTCCAGTTGAAGTAACAGCTGAAAACACACCACTCCACGGGGGTGAATCAAGGGAGAAGGGGATGGAAGGAAAGCGCCGCAGGCACTGGGATGCCTTTGGTGTTGGGGTTAATTGTTTGGCTTTCGCAGGAGAGAGACTGGATTTCCCTGCAGCTAGAACTCCATTACTTCGGGCCTGTTACTAAACCTCTTTGTGACTCAGTGTCCTCATCTGTACCCCATGTGGTCAATGCTTGTTAGTATGTGGTCCAAATTAAGAACTTTGTAAAGGTTAGTTGTCATCCTTAATGACAACAGTAAATTTTGATGTGGCACCAAACACTTTGAGGAGTCTAATCTGAGCCAGTACAAGTGACCTAGGCTTTGCAAAATTCAAATTCTGGCCTATACTTGAGCTCTCACTGACACAATGTCAGGGAAGTTTCCACTGGAGACATAATAGCTGGCATTTATTGAGGACAGTACATGGCTAGGAACGGCAAAGAGCAGGCATGAAGCTGAGAGATGTCAGCACATTATTTAACCACTCTGACCCTGTCTTGGGGTCCCCATCTCAGACTTTTGTGAGAAATGAGTGAGCCTGTGTGTATAAAGTGCTTAGGGCCCAGTGCCTGGGCCTCCATGATCGTGTAAGACGAGGCATTTGCAGCAGAGGGTGAGCAGCCCAAGAATGTGGGTGGGAGACAGTTTCCCTGAATGCCATGGAGGCAGGGGGCTAAGGAAAGGCTTTATAATTGGACATATGTTGCAATCTTGGAGGGATGTGCTCAGGGTTCTGGGGTATATAGGTGAGTCTAGGGAGCCATTGATTCTTTCTGTTTGGGGTGTGCTGTGTTGAGAAGTATGAAAAACGGTTAAACTTTTGCCCTGTGGCTCACAACAGCCCCATGAGATGCATCCTCATTTTATGGTTGGGGATACTGAGGTTCAGCACAGTTAAGTGACCTGCTCCTGCCCAGAAGCTGAGCTGGGATGGGTTTCTTGACCTGCCTGCCTTGCCCATCCCGCTCCCTGGTCCCTGGTCCCTGATCCCTGGTTTCTGGTTCCTTTTCCAGGCGCTAGGGGAGGTAGGGATGGTGTCAGGCCTAGCTCAGCTTGGTTACCCAGCTGGTCATGATTGGGTTAATCATTTTGGAAGTCAAAGGTGACTCTTGGGCCACTGGAGTTTGCAGGCCTTTGTCCCATCTTCTCCCACTCCTGCCCCCATCTTCAGTAAGCCTCGCTGCCTTAGTTGCCGAGGGGAACAGTGGCCCCTTGTTTTCTCTGAATTCTGAGCTCTGAGCGCCGCACAGAATGGTACCCAGCGCTGGCCTCACAGGGTGGCGTGACTTGGAAGCGGAGCCCACAGACCTCCTCTAGCCACAGCAGGCAGCCCTTTCATGGAGGCACCCTTGCTTCTTGCTGAGAGGGACAAATCAGACCCTTCCATGGGAGAGGACAGGAAGTCCCTGGGAATGTTTTCTTCTGGGGGCAGACTGTGGTGAGAAAAACAGAATGAAAGACTTGAAACGAGTTTGCTTAGGCCTGACCCCCCCCATCCCTACCCCATCTGGGAGACTATGCCTCTGTGGTGTCCCCTCCTTTAAGGGTCCTCTTCTGAGGCGTCCTCTCAGGTGTCTCCTCCTCTGAAGGTCCCCTCCTCTCAGGTGTCTTCTTCTCTGAGGGCCCTCTCCTCTGTGGTGTCCCTGGTCTCAGGAGCTGTCCCTCCTCCCATGCACCTGGAGCTCCTGTGGGGGTTGTGCCTGAGAGCCCATCTCCTAATAGGGAGAGACTAAAGCTCCCTTGAGGCTTTTTTAAGGGGATAGGCCCCCTAAAAGTGGTCTGTCCCCTACAGTAGTTGATCGTGGCATGCGTGACCACTTGAGGAAAAGAGCTGGGAGGGTCTTTAGAACCACCAGCAGCCCTACTAACGCCCCCAGAGATGCTGTGGGGAAAGGTGGCCGTGCGGGAGACCCGGCTAGGCCTGACGTCTGTCCCAAGCTGCTGTTCTCGTGAAAGGGTTTTACTGGCATAAAAATGCTTGGAAAATACACAAAGGGATGTGGCTGACTTCCAGAACTCAACTGTTTACCTTCAGCACAGCGGCTGGGAACGCGGAGAGCTTATTTTCCAAACAGCCCGTGGTTGTCAGGTCTACAGGCGCGAGGCCGGTGCCAGGCATGGACGCTGGGGCATCCCCTCTGCCCACCTCCTCCCCCAATCCTATGGGACCCTGCAGCTCTTCTCGGATTGACCTCTGTCCTGGGTGCCGCAGACCTGGAGGATTCTCTTTGGAGATGTGGCTGATGGTGGGTGTGGCGTTTCTGACAGGCCCCAAGTGCATGGCCTGGAGTGGCTCATGTGATCCTGTTCTCTCCGTTTATAGCTGTCTTGGTTTGTGGTGCTTGTCACAGCGGAGCCATGGTCACAGCAGAAATGGGCTGCTATGCACGGTACTGTTTGAGAGTCGACTGCTCTCTGCCTGTGTTATCACTGCCCACTGGCTTCTCTGCCTTCCTTCAAAGTCTGCTTTTTCTGGGAAGAGGGTTTAGGTGGAAATGTAACACAGAATGTGCGAGTAGAGCCAGAAAAGCCCTACGGTTCTCTCTTTTTATCACAGGGGGAACTGAGGCCCAGGGGGATGAGGAGCCCAGGTCAGCTGGCAGCTCAGCAGGGGACTGGCAGTGGGTGTTGCTGTGCGGCCCCCTTCTGGGCTCGCTGGGGCACTTCCCTCTATGTGGCCTGGTCATTTTTCCCTCCTGGGCTCTTGGTGTCCTGACATGTGATGGTGTGAGCGTCATCTGCAGCGCCTGGACTTTCTGGGAGGATGAACGGCATCTCCTGATCATCCAGCAGCCCCAGAAGAGACGGTCCACTTCTCCGCTGGTCTAGTTCTCGTTTTGTTTTGTTTTGTGCACAAGCTAGTCACCATGGGAAAGGAAGAGTATTCTTTAGAATTTTCTTATTGTGAGGTCTATGGGTTTTTTTTTTTTTTCCTCTCTAAATAGGAGAAATCTCTTAACATCTTTCCTGGCAGACAGTAAAAAAGAGGAGTTAAGGACATCAGCAGGAAGGAGCTGGCACATTCCAAAGGTTTAACCAAAAAGGAGTTTAAATAAAGGACTGTTACAGGGTGTGGGCAGGGTCTACAGAACCAACAAGAGACAAAGTACCCCACTACTCACGAGTGTGGTGAGCTGTCACCACTCTTAGGCCCTGGGAGGACAGGGAGACCAAAAATGTAACTGGTGTCATAGAGATTGGGTAGTCCTGAGAAAAGGGGCTGCCCTACTCAACAGGGGCTGTGACTGCTTCCAGAAAGATGGGTCAGGGGGGTGGGGACTGTGGGAATAAATACCTTGACTTCTCTCTTCTCTCCCATCTTCTGCTGGTTCCTCCACTTGGCTTGACTCGGCCAGAGGACAGGCAGCCAGGTGTCTGTGGCGCTAGAGGACAGCCTCCCAGGACCCAGGGTGGGTGCTGGGGCAGAGAGTGGATGGTGAGGTGGGGAGGGGGACTGAATGACAGGTGCAGCTTCGATCTGGATTGATTCCTAGCTCCACTTCTTTCCCGCTCTGAGGTCCGAGGCAGGTTTTAAGTCTTTGTCCTCCACCTTTCTTGTTTGTAAAATTGTTTCTCATAGTGGTTGGAAAATAAAATGAAGCAAAAGGATGTAAGCTTTGAGCACAGTCCCCACTTTGAGCGATTGTTTATAGCTGTCATTGTGATGTCTTTACTAAGGACTTAGCAACAGTCAGCCTTGAATCCTGGAGGGAGCCCATGTGGGGGAAGAGATGAGGGAATGGCGGGGCTCATTGCCTTCTCTGGCCTCTGCTGAGGCCATGTGGGGGGTCAGCCAGGTGCCGGGCTGGCGCCGCTGGCTCCATGGGACTGGCCCTGCAGGTGGTGGCGGCCGTGTGCCGGGCGGCAGGCAGCTGGTGGGTCAGGAAGTGTGGTGTCGGGCTGCCCTGGCTGTTGGCAGATGCTCCTGTCTCGGGGTCAGGTGACTTTGACTGTCTGTCAGCCAATGGCTCTGGCTCCCTTGGGGCTTGATCTTCCCAACCCTTTGCTTTTGAAAAAATAAACACATTCCCCATCGGAGAAGGATGAGCAGTGCTTGTCAGATTACAGGTAGCCGTGTACTCCTTCACTTTTTGTGACAAGCGTAGATTTCATGTGAAGTGCAAGTGGCTGGTCTCTCAAAGCAGATTTGCCAAGGCCACAGCTTTGCCAAGACTGTAGTTTAATAGAAAGTGTATCTGCTTAGATCTAAGTTATGATCTGGCTCTGTGACTTTAGTCATTTTACTTAACCCCTCTGAGGCCTAGTTTCCAGGTTGTTGGGCAGATGGAACGTGTTTAATAAATCCTTTCTCTATAAAGCCATTTCACAGCATCACCTGATTGACTTATAGGTGCTTTGTTGCCTTGAGTCTGTTTGTGTGTCTTCTGTGTCCTGGGTGGCCTGGGGCTTGGGAGAGAGAGGTACAAATGTGGGGCCTGCCCTGGAGGAGTTAGTAGGAGAGAAGAGTGGTCTTAGTGGGTTCATCCTGTTTGTCCTGTCTGTATTTCCCACACGTGTCAGCCCTCTCCTGTCCCGCCTCTGGAGTGCTGCAGGAGGCTTGAGGGTCCTCTGGCGATATGCCCAGGAGTAGGGACGGTGGACTCAGAGATAAACTGTTGCTTTTTTCTCTGTTCCCCTCCTCACAGCTGAACCTGAGCCGGCCGATTGAGGAGCAGGGCCCCCTGGATGTCATCATCCACAAGCTGACTGATGTCATCCTTGAAGCTGACCAGAACGACAGCCAGTCCCTGGAGCTGGTGCACAGGTTCCAGGTGAGTAAGGACAGGCACCCTCAGCTGTGGGACCTGCGGTAGGTGGAAGGAAGGCCTGGGAGTGGCTGTGTGCATTTTTAGAGCTATAGCAGCTGTCTTGACATGTGGCTCATAGAGGCAGCTCTGCCACTGGCAAGACATGGGCTCATGGGCGGTTTTCTTGGGTGTAACACCTTGGGAGGCTCAGAACATGTTTGGCACCTGCCCCCGACCCCTGCCTGGGTAGACATGGTTTATTGATTGGAGCACCATTGGGTCCAGACATGGCCTCCATATCCCCAGCACAGGTACACAGCCCTGACCACGGCTCTCAGTTGGCATGAGGGAGGGAACCCTCTTGGAGAGAGGACCTCTGAGGGCCTTTGAACTGAGTCCTGGCTTGGTAGAGAACCTCTCTCTGCTCATCACCCTGAAACCCATGTGCTCGTCTTGGAGCACAGCTCGAGATGTCATATTGAGTCCCCTGGGCTGTTCCCCTTTCCACCCCGTTCCCCCAGCAGCCTCCTGAGTCCTGACCCCATGGTGACCTGCCTGCTGCCTTCACTGCTACTGACTTACCCTGTGTTTCCTCTATTGTGGACAAGAACATGATTCTTTCCTCTGGAAAGCATCTCAAGGGTCTTGAAAAACAAAGTCACATTATCAGTCAGAATGCAGCCAAAATAATGGATGTCCTCAGGCCTCTGGGTGGGGTGGGGGATGCTTGAGCCAGCACTTTCCAGTGAGTGGTAGTTTAGCTGTGACGTCCTGTTTTCCTTTATCAGGACAAGGGGGCCCTGGTCCGCCTCCCTGTCACATAGTAGCCGTCTGCTGACAGCATTCTTCTTTCCCACGCATGTTCAGGGGTAGCCACAACAGCCTCCCTTGCTCTCCCCAGCCCTTTGGCCAACTCCTTGCTGCATATTCCACGTCCCATCTGGAAGTGGCCCTGAAGCAGTTGCAGCCCATTTCTAGTCTCCCCTGTCCTGGGCAGAGAGGTCCCCGTGTTGTGCCCTCCAGGGCCTGGAGTTCCTTCCACTTACTAGACAGTGCCTGCTTTTGTAGGGCTGGAGGCTGTGGGAAAGGCATGTTCAGGCTCCTTGTGACTGCATGGAGCCTCAGTTTTCTTATGTGTTAAATGGGTGCTAGCAATAGGAAAGCCTCACAGCATGCTCAGAGGAGAAGATGGCATGATGCGATATGTTTGTAGCGCTTCCACAGTGCTCAGCCCCCAGCCTGAGCTTGCTGAGTGGTCAACATCATCCCTCTCAGGTTCCTGCCAGGAGCTCTTCCAGGCACTGGAGTTTGAGCAGCAAACAAGAGAGAGGAAGCGTTCACCCTGTTGATTGGCTGCTTGCTGAGCCCTGCCTGTGCCAGGGCTGGGCTGAGAAGTCCTTAGTCCTATGCTGTATTTAATTCCTACGACCCTTTGGGGCAGGACTCACCGGCCTTGTTTTATAACTGGGAAACTGAGGCTGAGAAGCATGTGCAGCTCGTCCACAGGGACCTGGCAGAACCAGGGTTCAGTCCTGACTTTCCCAAGTGACCCCGGGCTCAGTCCCACGGGGGCTGGCTCTTCTGCCTCCTCTTTTGCTCCTGCCCATGCCACTGTCCTTGGGTGCAGCCCTAGCTGATCACAAGTGAAGCAGCGACCTTCCTCACTCCTGAGCCGTCTACTCCTACCACCCCTAATTCCTTGTCTCCTCTGGTAGGCACAGTTCATGTGCCCGCCATGCCTTCAGGTGACATTCTCTGGGGTAGCACAGCTAAGCATGGGACGATGCATCTTCTGCTGAATCCAGCCAAGGGATGGGTGGCTTTGGAGGGACTCTGTCAGACTCTGTTTGGGAAGGCTGGTTAATGTGTAATGATAGGAACAATTATTATTACAGCACAAAACACTGACCAGGCAGATACCATGTGCCAGACCCTGCTCTAACTCATTTGCTCCTATGAACAAATTAATCATTGCTGTTGTATAGATGAGGAGACAGGTGCGTAAAGGCTGGGGAGGCTTGCTTTGAGTCTCCACAGCCAGAAAGTGGTCGAGGAGGGATTTGAACCTTCATGGTCTTGCTCTCCCTGCCTGCTGTGCTGCCTCTCCAGAGGTGGATGAGACAGGAGACAAGAGTCAAACCATGTGGGAGGGGCATCCCAGCTCCAAAACGTACGAGCCAGGGGACTCCCCTCAGCCTCAGTGTCGTCTTCGTTAAAATGAGGGTGCTGGTAGGGTAGGCAGGTTGCTGTGAAACCAAAGTGCCTGTTGTTTGCTGAGCGCTGGCAGCTGCTCCTGCTGTGACTTCCATTACAGCCACACTGCTCCTTCCATTACTGCCATCTTCCTGGATGAAGGACCACAGCCCCCAGCTAGCCCCAGTGCCAAGAGTTATGGGACAACTGACAACTATCCCCAAGGGGAGTGACTCCCAGCCCCCCCCCATCTCAGATACACACAAAGCCCATAGCCCAGGGCAGGTGATGGCTGAACAGTGACTGAGGGCTGTGCCCTGTGTTCCTGCTCTGGGCAGAAAGGAGCGTTAGAGAGAATGAGAGAGAGAGTGAGCGTGTCAGGGGAACATGGGGACATGCAGCTTATAGCTGCCTGCCACCGGGTGCATTTCCCCGGGAGGGTCTTAGCTGGGTCCCTGAGTTAGTCCCATCCAGGACACATACCCAGCCGGCCCTCAGCCAGGGGCAGGCAGGGGGACGGCTGCGGCGACCTCACGGGAATATTCCAGCCTGGTATTTCTGAGATAACTTTTTATTGCTGTCTGTGCTTCAGCGAGAAGCCAGATATCTGATAAGGCCAGAAGGTTTCCTCCTTTGTGGAGAGAACAGTCCTTTGGGGAAAAGGGTGCCAGGCTGTGCTTTCCAGATGCCCCAGGAAGAGAGGAGACAGGCGGGCCTGCATGGAGGAGGACCCCGGGGTGAGGGCGGGGAAGCGGCTTCCTCCTGCCCCTGAGCACAGTGCGTTGGTCATTGACCTGGTCATCTCTCTCTGCCACGAGATTGGAGAGATGCGAGATCAGAGCCAGACACACAGGCTCAGCAGGGCTGGCACCCTTGATTGTGCTCTTTGTTTTCAGACTTGTTTAAATTTATATTCTCCAGACATGGTCAAGGAAGCATTGGTGTGATTTGGGGACTAGGAGGGACAGGGATGCTATGTCAGAGGCAGGCTGATTTCAGAGGCAGGGGGAGCAGAGCCCAGGGCTTGAGTTTGCAGAGGGGCCTTTCCTGCATTTCATTGTGAGCACCAGAAGAGTGGAGATGGTTTGCCCCATCAGCTTGAAGGGCCTGCTCTGAAGGCAGCATTCAGGTCTCTGGAGGAAGTGTGCTGGGGTTGTGTGGGCTGAGAAAGATGAGTTTCTGAGATGTTCCTTACAGCCCTACAGCTCTGGTCGTGGGATGCTTGTATTAAACCTCTGCTCCCCAGAGATAGAAGGGAATTCTCAGAGCTGAGAGGCTGTGCTTTTTTGCCCCATGGCCAGTTTGGGGGGTGTGGGCGTGGGGATTATTACAGACCATTAAAGCTGGTTGTCATAGAAACCTCCACAGCTACCCCCAAGCTTTTTTTTGGATTGATCTCAAAATGTCTTAGTTGGGAATCATTGGGATAATTCAGTTGTTTTTCTGCTTCAAGGTTCCTGTGGAGCCAACAGCCTGGTGGCACCGTGGCTCTGCTGGAGATTTGATTATCAGTGTACAGACCCGGGCAAAGGTCCCTTGAGGGCCCTGCCCATGTGGTGAGTGGGCTGGCACAGTGGGAGGGGCCCTGCCTCAGTGCTCAAGGACCCCACAGGCCTCCTGGCCTCTCGAGCAGCTCCCTCAGGGGAGCAGTGGGAGCCCTGTCCTCAGTGGCACCCAGAGTCACCTGTCAGGTGTGGCCGCTGGGGTGGGAGGAGCCAGCCCTCCTCTTCTGCTGCCTCTTCCAGCTCTAGAATGTTACAGTGATCGCGATCCTCATGGATCTTCCTGGGATTTTCCCTGAATGTGAGGGTAGAAGGAGGTCAGAGTCTGAACCGGTGCCTCTTCTCCATCTTGATTAGCTGCAAGGATGTTAATTGTTCCCCAGATGTTTCCTGGGCCCCCAGTCTGAACAAATTCTGCAGGACACCCTGCTGTGCAGTTAGCACTGTTTGCTAAGTGTCCGGCGGTGGGTGTGGGGGGTACATGGCTCTGGTGGGCAGTTGAGAGCAGGGAGAGAGGAGGCGGGGAGGGCAGGTGGTGCTCTCTGGTGGATGGTGAGTGACACTCTCCAAGGGGCAGCAAAGTGGGAGAGAGAAGGCAGCAGGCCAGAGCTCCAGCACTCCAGGGCTTTTTCATGCCCACTGTAGAGCTTGGACTTTATCCTGCAGGGAGGATGGGGGGGGAGGGGTGGACAGAACAGCGGTGATAAGATCAGATGCGATTGGAATGAGAGAGTCCCTGCTTAGGAGGGGGCAATTGCCAATGCAAGATGAACTCTGAGCAGGTGAGGTCACCATTTAGTCACTGGTGCCTGGGCATTTCCAAGATGAAGAGGTTGCTTCTGGCTTGGAGGCTCAGTGATAGTCCCAGTCCCAGGTGACCCCGTGGTCCTGAGCATCCCCTCCCTGAGCTGCTGTGACAGGCTGGCCTCTGAGCAGCTTGAGCCTTGCCCTGCCCACACAGGACAAGGCTCCACTCACTGCTTGGGTCCTTCTCGGTGTTTAATTGTATAAAATGAATCTGGGAAGGGAGGTCTTGACTTAACCTCAAGGATGCAGGAAGAGAACACACACTGGCCACACTGGCTCTTTACCAAAGTTTTACTGAAGGGAAACAGCGTTTGGTGGACTTTCAGTAACAACCCACGCCCCCCACCCCCGCCCATGCCCCGTAGGCAGGGAGGGTGTAGCCTCCCTCTCCAGTTCCCTGGGGAGGACAGTGGAGGGGTGCAGTTCAAGGCTGCTCTGCTAGTTTGTTGGGCTGGGCTAGGCTTTGCTGCAGTGACAAACAGCTCTGCCCCCTGGCACTGCCTTGTTTCTAGCTTGTGCTGCACGACCACAGAAGGTGGGCTGTAGCTGTGCTGTATGTCTGGGACCCAGGATGATGGAGCAGCCCCTGACTGCTGGCATCAGGGCAGAGGGACAAGAAGGTGGTGAGGCTCATGCTGGCTCTCAGGCTCTGCCCCATGGTGACATGGACTCTTACATTTCACTGACCACACTCATCTTCGAGGGCTGCAGGGTGGCGGGGAGGTAGTATCTCCCTGCAAGCAAGGGAACTGAATAACTGCTGAGTTCCCTTTTCTTCTTCTTCTTTTTTTCTTTAAATTAAAATAAAGGGTTGTGTGAACATGAAAAAAATGAATATTCACGATGCCCCTAGAACAGCTCCTGGCACGGGGAGAGTGCTGCTCTTACTGTTAGCACCTGGGTGTGATGACACGTGCAGGTCCCTCAGCACAGCCTTGGCACTTAGTGAACACCTGGTCACGTCAGCTTACATCAGCGTCATCAGCATTGTCATCACAGTGGCCGTAGTACCACTACTCCAACAGCTTATTTGTGGCCCCAGCCAACTTGAGAGTTCTTAGTTGGAATTGGAGTCAGTGAGGCAGCAATTATGAAAGTGTCCCCAAATGGGAGGTTTGTTCTGTCATAGGGCAGCAGAAGTGTGGACTGACTCTAGCCTAAGAGGCAGGGCCCAGTGGGGTCAGAGGGACTTGGGTACCGTCCCAGCTCCACCCCACACTAGCTGACCCACCTGGGCCTCGGTTGCCCTGCCGGCTGCACAGGAAACATGCCAGATGGCTCATAAGACCCTGGCATTGGGAGCGGCAGGCGGTCACCTCCAAGGCTACAGCTTGGCCCTGCCCCAGCCCCTAGGGCGCAGACGAGATTTCAAGGCTGCGTTGGATGTTTGATCAAGCCCTGTCAGCCTCAGACATTTACTGAGCAGCTGCTAGCACTGGGGTCTGTCCTGTGTGCTGTGGGGATGGAAGGGAAGTGGGAGGAACAAAGGTTTTCACTGTTCTAGGCCTTTGAATCCCATTAGGAAAAGAATATCTAAGCCCATCAGAAGTTAAATAACACTGGGAGATCTAGGGGGTTGCTGTCGGTTTTGCATGTGGGCCTTCTGGCTAGTGGGGTCAGAGTAAGAACCCAGAGTCTCAGAGAAGGGTTTGTGTTGTCACCATGGAGCCACGAGAAAAGGGCCCAAGGAAGTTAAGTCATTTGCCTGAGGTCAAGCAGGGCCAGGATTGTGCCCCCGAGGGGCCGGCAGCAGATAGACCCCTGGGTGGCATTAGGGTGGGTCATTCAGGGTCACTTGAGGAAGAGATCATCATCTGGGGTTGCCTGCCTGTGACACAGCTGGTGCCATGCCATGATGAAATGCTGGCCGGTAGACGCCAGGGGAAGTACAACCGGGTGCATTTGGTGACTCTGTCCCAGGGTGGCCATGAGGTCAGCTTCCCTGGGTCACGAGGCCACTTCTCCCACAGTGGAGACCGCTGCACAATTTGCCCATTGTGCGCTGAGGCCAGTCTCAGGCAGGCGGTGTCCGGGGATCGCTCTTTCCAACTTGGGGAGGGTGGTGCCATTTAGCACCATTAGCTGGCTGCAGATGTTTTCTTGTGTTGGAGGGAAGCCCAGCCTCCAGATGGACCTGCCACCTAGTGACTGCCCAGGAGCAGAGCTGGGCTTTGTGCAGCCCGGGTGATGTTGTGGGAAGAGAGGACACCCAAAACCCAAGCTCTGAGCCAGCACGCCGGCCGCGGCCCCTCCATTTATGTGTGGACAATCAGTGGTTCTGCAGCTCAGGGTTTGGTGTGCGATGTTGAGTTTTAGAAATACTAATGTGTATCAATAATACATTTTCCCAAAGTTTTAGAGAGAAAAAAATTTTTTTTAAAGGTGACCAGTAAGGGTATCTTAACCCTTGACTTGGCTTTGTCAGCACCACGCTCTCCCAAGTGCGCTTACCAGCCATCCCTATATAGGGATCCGAACCTGTTGCCTTGGTTGTTATCAGCACCACTCTCTCCCAAGTGAGTCATGAGCCAGCCCTTAGAGAGAAATTTTATTCACAGTATTTTGGGGGTTCTCAGCATTGGTACCATTGACATCTCGGGCTGGACAGTTCTATGTTGTTAAGGACCATCCTGTGTGATATAGGATGTCTAGCAGCCCCCCTGGCCTCTTCCCACTAGATGCCAGTAGCAGCCCCTCATTATTCCTGGTTGCGACGACCAAAAATGCTTCCAAATATTGCCAGATGTTCCCCAGGGGGCAAAGCCAGCCCTGGTTGAGCACCAGTGTGTTTCTTAAGAGGTTATTTCAGGAGCTCTAAAAGCTTAGGTGGGACAATAAAGCCATTTCTGTTTCACAAGTGTGTACACTGAGCATCTGGGCTTTAGTATCTGGGACCTCTGACCAAAAGACCTATAGTCTTGAGGCTTCTTTTTTTTTTTTTCCCCCGTGACCGGCGCTCAGCCAGGGAGTGCACCGGTCATGCTTATATAGGATCAGAACCCGCGGCGGCGGGAGCGTCGCTGCGCTGCTAGCGCAGCACGCTACCGAGTGCGCCACGGGCTCAGCCCGAGGCTTCTTTTCTTCAGTAGCACCTGCGGTGGAAAGGACATGCTGTTTTCTGCTCTCCTGGCTTGTGTCGGGGGCATGGCTTCCAGACTTGATTCTACACTGCCCACGTGGGCTGTGTGCACAGGATAAAGCCCAGTGTGGTTTCCTTTGGCTTCGTGTAATCAATCACATTGCCATCTCACCAGCTGGGAGTATAGCTGTCCAGGGAGACCATACACTGGGCCTCTGCTGAACTTGGTCCCCTGGGGACAGAACATGGAGGCATGAGGACATTGTCTGAGCCCCTCCCTGCATGTAGATGCAGGCAGGGGTCCATGTCCCCTGCTCAGGCTTCCTACTCATCCTGTCAGTCTCTCCAGGATCTGTCAGATCATTCATCCAATAGCTATTATGTTTGTTCAGTCATTCATTCAACAAGTCTTAATCGAGCACCTACCGTGTGCCGGGAATCATAGAAGACATTGCAAGTACAACAAAAATAAGGCAGATCTGGTAGATGCAGTCCCTGCCCTCATGGTGTTGGATTTGTGGGTGAGCATGTGAGTGTGTGTGCACGTGTTGGTGTGTGTATTGGGGAGCAGGGACAATGTAGCAAAACACAAATAAGTGGAGGAAAAGGTAATGCAGCCCCAATTATGAAAAGTACTAGGAAGAAACAAATCAAGGCCTGGATAATGGGCGGTGCTTGTTACTGAGCCTCTCTGAGGAGCTGACACTTGAGCTGAGGCCTAAAGGACAGGACAAAGCCCAACCTGGCAAGCGAGGGGAGATTGGGGAGCAGGTGGAGGGGGCGGTGTCTGCCCCGGGCCCTCTGCAGGACACACCTGGAATGACCTGGCACAGCCGGAGCACAGTGCCAGGAGAGTGTCCACAGTGGGCTGGAGGGTGGGCAGGAGCCAACCTGAGCCAGGGCAGCTGTTTGAGGACAGATAACATCGTGCAGGGGGCCTCACTCTGATGATGCCGAGTTGAACCACAGGCCAAGTGCCATTTTCTAGTTCCCAAGCTCTCTGAGGAAGAAGAGCTCCCACCTGGGGCTGGGATTGGTGGCAGGGACTGATGCTCACTTGGCAGCAGGACGACTCCCACCTCGGAGTGTGCTAGCTGCTGTTTAGGGAGTGCTGAAGGGTGCAGCCACAGGTCAGGGTAGCTGTCCCTGTGCTCGTGTAGCCAGAGCCTATGCTGGAAACCAGGAAGGCTGGGATGGCTGAATGCAGAGGGGTGGGGCCCAGGGTCCTCTGGCCTGAGCGACCCTGGCTGTCCCAGTGTCCAGCAGCACCACTGCAAACTCCAGATGACTCTTCTCTCCCTGCGGACACCAGTTTGTAAGCCCTGAGCTCTGGCTGTGAGTTACACCTGCAAATCCAGCAAAGCATCTGGTGAAGAAGGCAGGGGAGTCCTTGGGCCACCGGAGGTCTCGGCTTGTTCTGGGAACTGAAAGTCAGACTCAGGCTGGTGGGCTGTGGGTAAAGGTGGGACGGGGGCCAGCAGAGCGGGCCAGCCCTAGCAGACGTGTCACCTTTGGCCTTGATCCAGGGAAGCTGTGACCCCACAGGCACACGTGAGTAGGTGCATGGGAATGTGCAGAGGGGGTGAGACAGCTGTGTGAGAAGGAGGGGCTGCTGCTGAGGCTGGTGGAGCCAAGCTCAGTGTGGGCTTGGATCAGGCAGCTTTTTCCTGTCCTCACTTTGCTCACGTGCTGGCTGTGACGGTGAGCCAGGTGACTGCTGAGACCCTCTCCAGGCCCAACGGTCTATGATCTGTGAGTGGAAATCCCAGCCTGTCCCTTCGTCCTGCCAGGAGATGCCTTCGGGCCAGCACCCAGCCCTGCAGATCCCTTTTGGCTTCAGAGGCTGGGTGTGGTCTTGATCTCTCCCTGGTCACCTGGAGGATCTGGTTAGTGCTGTGGCGCTGTGACAGAGGACATGTGACATCTGTCAGGTGAACAGCCCTGGCCGGGCACCTTGCCTGCTTCTGCTGACAGAAGGTGGAGAAAACTTACAAGTTTGGAGCTGAAATCTGGGGACAGAAGGGATGGGTTGTTTCCAGTGGGGGGCCTGGCAATGTGGTGAGGGAGGGTCTGCTGTTACGGAATAATAACAGTGCACAGCTCCTTGCAGCCCTCTCCTCTGTAGCATTCAGGGTTATTTTTTGGCCTGAGTGACACTTTTCATGGGCTTTTCTGCTGACTCTTGAACACAGTCTTTCCCTCTTAGAGCTCCTGGTTTCTCTCAGTTGTGACTCTGTGCCACCTAGGAAGGCGACCTGGGTGGACATTCATGGATGGCATCTGCCTTCGGGATGTGTGTCTGTGCCCTGGAGGCCACAGGCAGACACACTGGGGTTTGTGTGCAGAGTCACATGTTTAAGAGACCCTGTTGTCTTTCTGGGTGCTTGGGCCTCAGCCCTGCCCCACATGGGCCCTCTTAGCACCTCCCCCCTCATCTGGAATGGGGCTTCTCTCTGCCCTGTTGGTGGGGTGGGTCACAGCAGTTCATTCTGGAGTCTAGGCCTGGGTCGTTTGACCTTTCCTTCTGCTTTCTGAACCCCTTACTCTGTGCCTGTCTGTTCACCACCAAGGAGGGGAGGTGGGTCGTTGCTGGTGTTCTACTCCAAGTAAGCTTCTTCTGCTCTCCCCGAATGTGCCAGTGTGGAGAACACCTCCTGCTCAGCCTGGGGCAGGGGTTTTACCAGCCAGCACGTGGACTGTGATTCTGATGGGTTCCATAGATGTGCCTTTCCCTGTGGCACCTCTGCTTGGCTCTCAGCAATCCTGTAATAGGTAGCACATGCATAGAGAACAAATTTATGAACAGAGTCTCCCTCCTGTCCCACTGACCAGCCAGCTGGCTCTCCTCTTGGGGGCAGCCATTGGTTCCAGTGGCCTTGAGCCTTTTTAGGGGGTTTGTGTAACTGGACACAGATGTATTCCTTTACCATGCAGACCCATTGTTGTATACTAGAATCTTGGAAGTGATTTCATATTAGTCCTCTCAGGCTGCCTCATCCTTTTTAATGGTCACATGTTAAATGGCCTTACTATCCTTTACTTAACCAGTTCTCTGCTCAGGTACATCTAGGACATTTCTGATCATGTTTTAGAAGCATGCTGCAGTAGATACCCTGGTACATGCATCTTTGTGCACATGTGCAGAATTCTGTAGGATAAATACCTAGGATTAGAAATGCCAACTTTGCGTGTTCCTAGTTTTGGCTGTTGCCAGGTTTCTCTCCATAGAAGCTGTACCAGTTACACCCCATCAACCCTGTGCTGGTCCGTTTTCTACCACTTGTGGAAGCATTTTGAATCAGTTTATTTTGGCACGGAGTCACAGAGTGCCTGAGGGTGTCAGGATCCCAGCAACTGTCTCTTGCCTGTTGGTTTTGCTCCAGACACTCAAGGCCCTGGGATGGGTGGTGTCTTCTGGCCTCACTCGTTTTGCTGGACCTTACCCCTGGGCCCCTTGCTCCTGTCTGGTGCTCACACTTTGCCTTTCTCTCCTGCACTCCCAGTGCTGAAAGGGTGTCAACACCCCAGCCTGAGCTCATGGGTTTCAGTAACGGATTTGAGCAGCCTGGGGCAGGTTGCATTGTAATTTTCTTTTCACCACCCTGCCAAGTCACAGGGACGGGATTGTGCAAAGGTCAAGGCAGCCCCTCAATCCTTCCTAAACAGTGAAGTCCAGTGCACATGCCTCTAAGGCCAGCACTGCGTCTGACACACTGCCAAGGCCTCATCCATTCCAAGCGCAATGCTGTGGCCTTGCAGACTGCTGGACTGGCCACTTCGTAACTCATAGCTGTCCCCGTTACTCCCTAGCTCCGGACCCTATTGCTTTAGGATCAAGTCCAAACTCCACAGCTGGTCTGTCGTCTCCAGCTGTCTCTCTTGCCCTCTGCCTTAACGGAACCTTCTCCTTTGAGAGCTACATCTACTCCAGCTACGCCAGGCTCCTGGTGGGTCCTGCAGTGTGCTGGGCGCCCTCCCTCAGCCCGTGCTTTGTCTGTGCTCTCTGCCTGTAGGCCTTTCTCCTCCTGGCCCATGCCTGTTACACTTTGTGGTTCAATGTCAGTGGCTTTGGGAATTTCCCCCTACCTGCAAGTGTCTGGATTAGTTCCCCCATGCCCAACTGGGCACCCCATATTTCAACACTCCCCTAAACTTTGTCACCCTCAATCACCCCTGGGCACCCCCCATATCAACACTCCCCTACTCTTGTCACCCTCAGTCACCCCCACTTCTCTTCCTTGTACCACATGTGCCATCTTAGAGCCCCCTGGGAGGGTGGATAGAACACAGCTGCTCTGCAGCTGTGGCAATGACCTCCCCACCAACATATACACACACATACACACACAAATGCACACACAACACACATGCATCCACACAACCAGCACACATACCCACACACACGCACACATACACGCACATGTAATACACATGTGCGCGCACACATGTACTCACACATGACACAACGCACACATATGCAGCACATACATACGCAACTAGCACACATGCACACTCATGAGCATGCACACACATGCATAAGACACAACGCACCAAAACATACACATGCAGTACATATACATGCACACACACATGCACTTCTTAGGTCTGCCGCTCTTCCTGGTCTCCTACTCCCTGGGAGGCCTCAGGCTGAGTGCTTGAACGCCAGTGATCTCTCTGGAATACAAATGAGGGTTGGTTAAAACAAACTAAAGTGTCTACTGCAGGGAAAGCTCACCTCTTCCAAGGAGCCATTTTAGAAGTTAGAAAAGTAGTAAGTGAAACCCCTCAGCACACCAAGACTGAGTCCAGAAGAAATCGAGACCACAGGGAATGACAGCCTCCAGGGCAGTCCTGCTACTGCCCATGGGCGGCTTGCCATCCCACTGGCCCTCCTCTCGCCTGCAGCAGGCATGGGCCTCTGGGCCTGCAGGTGATGGGGACTGCGTGGTCACTGTGCTGTGTGTACTCCAGGGCAGCAGCCTTGGCACTCCTGTGGGGTGCTCCAGGCCAGGGATAGCGTCTGGCTCTGTTCAGGGGCCTATGAGCTTTTTTTGGTTTGTTTATCACATCACAGAATCAGAGAATCTAGAATTTATGAGTTAGAAAAGATGCTGAAAGGGAATTATTCTGACCCTCTCGTTTTACAGATCGGAAAACAGATATGTATAACTCAAGTGACTTTCAGAAATACTCATGCAGTTAATGGCAGTTCTAGGACTTCAACTCAAGTTTCTTGACTCTGACTTTGTCTCTGCTTTTGAAACTCTGCTTCAGGGTCCTTCTGTTGGGGTCAGGTCAGGCCAGGTGAGCTGGGGTGAAAGAGATGGTCTGCCAGTGATTGGAAGGCAGAAACTGGCTGAGTGTCAGGGACTGTCACACAGGCTGCACACTGCACAGCTCAGTGGCAGACTCTGAATGGTACTCTGCATGGCCGAGCTTGGCAGTCCTGCCCCTGCTATGTGCTAGATGCTGCCATAACCTTCTTTTAGCTCTTGAGAGCCCATGTCCAAGGCTTGGCTGCATGAATCTCCAGCTCCAGTTCTACGCCAGACCTGGTTTCCTGGCATATTCTGTTGTCCCAGGGCACCCAAGTCTGGTGTGGCTTCCTCAGGACTTTCTGTGGTATGTGGTTTTCTATAAGCTGTAATGAACAGGCAGGTGTTCTCAGAGGTGCCGGGAAGGCTTCGCCTGGGGGAGACTTGGCCCTGGCCTTGGTGATGTCAAGTTCATTAACAGTGGTTGATTTCACGACTTCAGTGGTCTGCTGGGGAAGGCGGTGTCCATTAGTCGTCTTCCCCAGAAAGCATTGCTTGGTACAGCTCACCACCTCATCCTCACAGCCTGAGCTTGCAGGGGCAGGTATCACTTTCTGCAGATCTACACTGTGCCATTGAAGGTACAACTGCTCTTGACACTGTCGTAGGCCATGTGTCCTCCCTTTGCGGGGTCTGCTCCTGCATTCCATAGGCATCCACTGTGGCCCTGCTGTGTGTCTAGCACCGTGCCGGCCCCAGCACTGCAGAGAAGCCTGCACAGCTTGTCCTCTGTGCCATATGGGTCCTCCTCACAGAGGCCTCTGTGGACTGTGGCATCCAGTCCTGTTGTTATCTCTTTATCACCCCTCCCCCGCCAAAGAGGTGTCTGTCTTCCATTCGTGGGAGTTCATCTTGATCAGGGTTGGGAACAGATGCAGAGACTCTGGTATTGCTGTGGGAGGCCCTTTGGGGGCCTTTGGGAGCACAGTGAATGAGTGGGCCCTGGGGCGACAGGAAAGGCAGATGGAGCCGCACTCTCAGCTCTGCCACTTCACTGTGTGACTTTGACCTGGACACCACTTCCTTTCTCCTTCCTGAAAACATAGGGGCTGGACCGTGGGGCCCTCTGGTCTTTGCCAGTTCTGACCATCTGTGACTACCTCTGGGGAAGGAAATTGCAAACTGTATGCTGTTTTTCACTCATTTGGTATGGAAGGAGCTGGTTAAAAGGCCGGTCTTTGTGGCCATCAGCAGGAGGGCCTGGGCTCAGCCTTGCTCTCAGCAGGAGCCAGGAGCAAGGTTGTGCTGAGTAAGCCCAAGGTCACCTCCTTTCCCATTAAAGCCCCTGTGAGTAATTTTTAACCATAGCTAAGTTCAGATCTTTCATCGAGGGGACCTTCCCCAGCATTTGTTTGGCGGCTGAGTGTTAACTGAAACATACAAGCCCTGGCTGGTTGGCTCCTAGGAATCTGCCTGGAGAGTTTCTTCTGGGTGTGGCATGTAGGGTTTGTCCTAGGTGCCGATGTATACCCACTTCTAGAGCCAAGCAATGGTCAGGATCACAAAAGGTTGTGTCGTCCCCATGTGATGGGTGCCAGGGTGTGGGGGAGGCATGGCAGAATCATGCCCATTTACTGTCCTTTATCCTCATGGAAGGCTGAGTCCCCCAGACGTAAACTCAAGGCAGGCTACCCTGCAGAGCAGGGCCCACACCCCAGGGCCTTGCTCTTAGGGCCAGTGCTTTCTTTCTTTTTTTAATTGAGTGTAATATATACACGGAAAATTGTCCATATCCATAAGTGAGCAGTTTGATGAATTTTTCCAAACTGAATATGCCACATACCTAGCACCAGCTCAAGCAATAGAGCAGCATTTGTCCCCAGAGCCACTTGTGTGCTCCCTGTGATCTCCAGTGTTTCCTCTCTTCTCCCTCACCTCCCCCCCTCTTTGTTTTCCACGTCTGTCAAAACTGCTGCACCTCCTGCCTTCTGCACGTGGCACTTGCACAGAAAATGAAGTGAGGGTCTGTATTGGTTTCCTTTACTGTATAATAAATGACCACAAATGCAGCAGCTTAAAATGGCCCTTGTTTATTATTTCACAGTTTCTGTAGTCAGATGCCACATAAGCTAGTTGGGTCTCTCCATAAAGGTCACACCAGGCTGCAATCTAGGTGTTGGCCAGGGCTGTAGCCTCATGAGAGGCTCTGCTGGGGAAAGATCTGCTTCCCTCAGTCGCTGGCAGAATCCGTTTCCTTGCAGCTAAGGAATGGAGCATTTCGGTTTCTTGCTGGAGGCTGCCCTCAGTATCTAGGGGCCACCCGCAGTTCCTACCTCATGGGTACCTCCAGTATGGCCAATGACTTTATGGCAGCTGTCATCTTCAAAGCCAGCCACAGAGAGAGAAGAGGAGGGTGGGGTCTTATGTAATGTGATGTGATCACAGGGGTGACAGGTCCCACCCACACTGAGGGGAGGGGATTATGCAGGGATGTGAGCGCCAGGAGCCAGGGGATCCTGTGAGCGTCTTAAAGTCTTAAATGTAAGCAAGGATTCAGAAGTCACATCCCAGGGCCTGTGCATGCTAGCACCACATGCAGCAAGGGCGGGTCAGACAGACTGGCGGGAGGAGCCCTTCCCTCGGCCCTGGGCTACCAGCTCCCTCCCCACTCCCTGAGCAGAACTCCTGTCCTCCCACGTGACATCCTCTTCTCTGTGGTGGGGACAGGGGCACTGGCTTCTGGGTTGAAGGAAGGAGGCTGGTAACCAACCCAGGAGACAGGCTTTCTGCAACATGACTGACTGATGCTCTCAATTCCAAGCTCCATTAGTGGTCCCCCTTCACTGCTCCTGGCTGGCAGGATTTTTCTGAAACTCACCTGCAAAACTGTACTCTTCCTCAAATGCTTCTCTGGTCTCCGTCCGGCCTTAAGGTTGACATGCAGCATGCCTGGCAGAGGCCCCATGGTCTGGCACCAGCTCCCTCGGCCTGACATGGCTCCTTTCTTGTGTGACCCGAGGTACTCCCTGGCCTGCCCTGCCTTGAGAGTGAGGGCTCCCTGACAGCAGCGGGGGCAGCTCGTTCTCTGCGGGGCTTGTGGCAGAGTCACTCCTAAATGTCCGCTGAGTTATGACTTCCTAAGAAGCAGTCTTTGCACTTTGCCCGGAGACCTGTGCCTGGGGGAATTGTCTGCTGGTGCCGCGGGAGGCCCAGCAGCCCCCGTCCTCGTCCTTCTCCACTGCCACCACTGGCCCTGGGCTTCCATCCTCTGTCTGCCACTCCAGACCTGCCCAACCAAGCTGTGTACGAAGTTCTCCAGCATGTAGCTCCAAGTGGTCCTTAGCCTTTTGGGGGATTAAAAGCACTTCAGCCACGTAACCTGTATTTTGGTAAGTGACAAGGTGCACTGCAGAGGCCTGGGGCTTGACATGTAATGGCTGGTTTTGAATCCTGGCCAAGCCCCAGCTGGTTGTGTTTGACCTTGATCCAATCACTTTGCCTGTCATAGGCTTGGTTTCTTTGTCTCTATAAAATGGGAATAAGACTAGAGGTGTTCGCTCTGTAGGCTGCAGGCTTGCTTTGAGAGTCACATGCAATATTTTGTGTAACTGCCTTTGTTGAAAACCAGAAAAGTGCTATATGTGTATATTGTGATGGATTATTATAGTTATTATTTAAAACATCCATGCTTGAGGAGCTAAGTTTTGTGGTCTTTGTATTATCATTACTAGGTATATACCTAGGAGGAAAAAAAAACGTAAGTTCACACAAAAACTTGTATGTGCATGTTAATAGCGTTATTCATAGTAGCCAAAAAGTGGAAAAAAACAAGTGTCCACCAAGTGATGAATGGTTAAACAGGATGTGGTACGTCTGTACCATGAAATGTCATGTGGTCATAAAGAGGGATGAAGCCCTGATGCGTGTATAACGTGGGCGGATCTTGAAAACATTATGTAAGTTAAAGAAGCCAGTCACCAAAGGGCACATGTTATATGATTCCATTTATATGAAATGTCCAGAATAGGTAAATATATAGAGATAAAAAGTAGATTTGTGGTTTCCAGGGGCTGGGAGGAATGGGGGAGCTGGGGCTGATGTGCGGGTTTTGTTTTGAGGTGGTGAAGGTGTGAAGCTGTGCTGATGGTTGCACAGCTCTGGCAGTGTACAGAAAGCCCTTATGTGAACCCGAAGTGGGTAAATCGCATGGTATGTGAGTTATAGCTCGGTAAAGCTGCTTTTTAAAAAAAGTCCTATGAGGTAGGAACTATTACAATGTCCATTTTACAGAAGAGGACTGAGGCTCAGAACCACCAGCAAGGAAGGCGGGATTTTACCCGGATCTGGCGGCCCCCAGCTCCTACACGTGTCACCTTCCTGCACTGGCCTTCACTTTACAGAGAAGGAAGACAAGACGCAGGGAGCAGGGGGCTTCCGGCACTCCACGCAGGACACTTTCATCCCAGCTCCCCCACACACACACCCCACAGGGGAGATTTCCCAAGTAACCCATGAGCTGAACTTCCCAGTCCTGTGACGGAGGTGATGCCAGAGGTGACGCCGTGTCCATCTGGGCTCTCAGGCTCACCTGAGAAAAATGGGGAGAAATCCTGCCACCCTCCCAGTGCTGCTGGGGGACCCACAAGTGTGTGAAGGTTCTTCGAGACCAGCCAGAATTCTGTTTATGCACAGCAGCGCCTCCTGGCTTGAGGGGGTCAGTCAGTGCCCCAGGCACCTCTGCCAGGTGAAGCCCTGCGCAGGCCCCTGCTCCAGGGCACCAGGCCTAAGGCAGATGGTGTTCTTTGGCTTGCAGAGGTTTCTATTTTGATGAAGTCCACTTTATCTATTTTTTTTTTTTCCTTTCCTGGCTTGTACTTTTTTTTTTTTGTTTTCTTTTTTTGGCAGCTGGCCGGTACCAGGAACCAAACTCTTGATCGCTTGTGCTTTTGGTGTATCTAAGAAACCATTGTTTAGTTCAAGGTCTTGAAGATTTATGCCAATGTTTTCTTCTAAGAGTTTTATAGTTTTAGCTCTTACCTCATAGGATTTTTATCTTAAATGAAACGGTGCTTGAAAACCGTTTTATCCAGCAGTGTGCATATAGCAAGTCCTAGGAAAATGGCAGCTGCTTTTATTTTTAAATTGTTATCGATTTTTACTTATTATTATCATCTTTACTGTGATTAATCTCTCATTGTGTTTCCCACCTGGGTAGCTGCCTCTTGTTCCTTTTTGAAAGAGTGTTGGTGTTTGACTCCATTTCTGGCACAACTAAGGGTGTGGAAGACCTAGTTTACCCTCACTCTATTTTTTTCCCCCAAACTTTGTATTATGGAAAATGTAAAAACAGTTGAGAGAATTCTGTAGCGCATGCCCAGGGACCGCCACCCAGCCTCACGCCGGCGGTTGTGGCTACTCTCACTTCATCTGAACCTCACCTACTTCTCCCCACTCCTCCCTGCACCTGCTTATTTTGACGTAAATTCCAGGCATCACATTTAATCTGTAAGTAATTTAGTAATCATCTCTAAAAATGAATCACCACTTTCTAGAAAGGGACATGCTGTGTTTTGGGCCAATGCCACGGAGCCCCCTTTGCCTCCTGAGAACCCAGGGGCAAGCACTGCAGGTGAGTCTCCTGCGTCCTCATGTGGAGCAGGCCACCCGACCTCAGCTGGTGCAGTGGGCTCCTCTGGTAGGACCTGAGCTGTCCCTAGAGGACTGCTGCCTGGACCCTGGGCTACTGTGGGCCAGAGGATCATGTCATGCTCCAGGCATTGGAAGGAGGATTGGCACCAGCCAGTACAGCCCAGTTCCCCATCCCAAGAGCAGAGCTGGGCCCCTCAGTCTGCTAGACGGGGCAGGGTAGGGTGAGTCCAGAGCCTTGGGTCAGGTTTGGCCCTAAGAGTCCATGTGTGGCAGAATAATGAGAATCCTTTTTGGTTTTGTTTCTACAAACTCCTTTCACGTCCACGATCTCCTTGATGCCCACAGTGGCACCCTCTGATCAGCTTTGTACAAAATGCATGTTTTACACATGAGGAAGCTCAGAGAATTAACTCCAGCTTCTTGTTCCCAGAAACTACGTGGTAAAGGCAGGACTGGATCTCAGGGCCTCTGATGGCATTTCCTATTAGATGAGACCAAATCCCGTGTCTCCTTTCCTGCCCGTAAGGGCTGCCGAGGAACTAGCATCTTTGATATTCATCTTGTCCTCCGATTTGGCTTAGATTTTCAGTGTGGAAACCTTGGCTCCCCCTAGCCAGCAGAGGGCTGGGTGTCCTATTGGCATCGTCCTATTGGATTGGGGAATCTAGAAAAGCCTGGGGGGAGCTTGTGCTCTGGGTGGGCACCTGGCCGGTCCCTGCCCCCGTCCCCTCTAACAAACAGTGGGCGTTCTCCAAGCCCCTCCTAGCCCTCTTGGCCCTCCTGGCCGGAGCTGTATGTTTCTGTTTAAAGCAGGTTCCTCCTTGTTAACTTCCAGGATCTCTCTCTAGGTATTCCACAGCATGCAGGCACCCTCCAAGAGAATGTGTGTTTACCATTTTCCATGGAGACCGTCTGGGCCTTTGTTCCTCTGAGTGGTGATTAAATGGTACACAGCGCTCACCCTTACAGCAGTTTGTCAGTAATTCTAAGAGACTTGTGGAAAACACATGAGGTCTTTGATGCAATAGATAAGCTGGAAAGCTTGGAAGAAAATCCACTTGTGGGTAGCAGGACCATCGGAAAAACTCTTTGCACTCTCTGTTCCCATCCCAAAAGAGATTGTGTTGAGGAATAATTCTTCTCTGGTGCTTACATGCCAGGTCAGAAGCTCATTGGTGCCTGCTTGTCAGATATTTTTCCCTTTGGTTTCTTGTTGCTTCTTTCCCTCATGAGTTTGGCTTAAATTCATGTTTTAATGATTCTGTTCTCTTTTTTAAAGGTCACTGCCCTAAAGCACAAATGGGGGACCAGGATGAGCTTTGTGTTGTTGAGAGCACTGAGCTTTTTGGGGGACTGGGAGGGATTTTCGTGGGGGAGGTAGGAGCGTGTCTGTGTCTTGAGTGCCCTCAGTTGCTGGGGCAGAAATGGGCGGCCCATCAAGCGAGCATCTCCGATATTGCCTCCTGTGTGAAGGAAGGCAGCCAGCACGTGTGTGGCCCTGCCATTCCCTGTAATGCCTCTAGCAAGTGGCTGTCCGTCCTGTTCTAGAACAGCTCCCCTGTCCAGCCTTGAAGTCCACCTCCACAAACACGGCCCCTCGGTTTCCTCCAGTCAATTTAGGCTCTCAGAACTTGAGGCCATCCTTACAAGGACCTTAAAGTTCATCTGCAGTAACTCTCATGTCACAGATAAGGAAACTGCGACCCTGAGAAGCCAAATGACTTGCTCAAAGGTGACACCAAGAGGCAATGACACTGGGGGCTGGGTTTCTTGCCTGCTGGTCACATGCTTTTCCCACCACACCAGGCTGCTCCTGGCGTGTTTGAAGGGAGGGGAGTGAGGACAGCTGTGCATTTTCGGTCCGTGACTCAGAACGTGAATTAATTGGCCGGGGTTGTAGATCCAGTGAAACAAAGTGTAAGTGGCTTTCGCTCATCCAAGTATTGGCCGCACCCTGCACGATGCCCTGAGCAGTGTCACTGATGTGACATTTGTTGAGTGGATGACCTTTTAGCATTAGGATGTTAATATGATTTCATTCATACGTGTGAGTCCTGGTGGGGAGGGTCTCACAGGTGACATGCTCTCATGGAAGCATAGATGTGCTTTAACAGAACAAGCTCTGATAAAGGAATGGTGCCAAGAGGGTGGTTGTCCATGGGGATCCCCCCGGTGAGAGGCGGGGGCTCAGGCGCAAGCTCTTGGGTGAGGCTGAGACTGTCAGGAGAGAGGAACTGGATACGGCTGCTTGGCCTGAGGGCAGCTCCGGATAAGACTTTCCTTAAGGAGACCTCTCGCCTGGTCCCCAAGCTCTGTGTGGTTGGCAGACATGGACTCTCCCGCCTCAGCGCCTGGCTCCGTCTGTACAAACAGCTGCCAGTGGCTGAGGTGACAAAGGTGGAGGCAGAAGCTGTGGGGGCAGCTTCCATTCTGTGTTTGAGTCCGTAGCGTGTGTGTGCAGAGAGAGGAGCTTGTGAGGGGTGACAGCGGGTGGGCCCCTAGAATTCGTGGGAGCAAGGACCCGATGCAAGGCCTCCCCAAGTGCTACGCTGGCCACCACTTAGGGACAGAGGAAGTTTTTTTTGGCAGCTGGCTGGTACAGGATTTGAGCCCCGGACCTATGGGCACCACACTAACCACCTGAGCTAACTGGCCAGCCCAGACTGAGGAGTTTTTTAAACAATCAGAGAAAAAGAAAGGAGCCCATAACCAGATACTCTGGTGTGAAATACAAGGGCAGACAGATTTCAGACAAGAATTGGATATGAATCTCTGGCTTTTGTTTTAAGTGCCCTTAAAGTGATCCCTGGGAACTAAAATAGGGTCACTGAAAAAGTAATTCCAAATGGATCTTTCTTTTCACTGATAAGGTTTACTAGAAAGGAAATATCGTGGGCACTCCCCCCGCCCCCGACCTCTGCTGGCCTCACAGCCTGGTGTTGTGGACAGGATGGGGAGGGGGCGCCGTGGGTGCAGGGGTGGGGGTGGCAGTGGATGAGTCAAGCTGGTGTATTGGTTTCCTAGGGCTGTCATAACCAAGTACCACAAACAGGATGGCTTAAAACAACAGAATGTATTCTCTCACGATTCTGGAGGCTAAAAGCCTGAAATCCAGACGTCAGTGAGGTTGGCTCCTCTGGAGCCTCTGAGGGTGAGTCTCTTCCATGCCGCTTTCCTAGCTTCTGGTGGTTTCGGGCAAGCCTTGGCGTTCCTTGGCTTGTAGATGTGTTGCTCCAGCTGGCCTTCTCCATGTATATCTATGTCCAAATTTCTCTCACCTTATAAGGAAGCCAGCCAGTGGATTAGGGCCCACCCCTACCCAGTATGACCTCATCTTAACTGGATTACACGCACAAAGACCCTATTTCAAAATAAGGCCACATCCACAGATGCCAGCGAGTTAGGACTTGAACAATGGTCTTCCTCAAGCCCAGCCTTTTGCTGCGACCCTTTCTTGTCACTCTAGCATTCCATAATTTTGTCCTTGAGCTCAGAGTTTAGAGCCAGAGGGATGGTCTCATTTGCTGTGTCTGCCCCAGTTGCTCTGGCCCACCAAGGACTCCTGAAGTCATAGAGCAGACGAGTGGTAGGGCCTGGATACCCTGGGCTTTTCTGTCTCAGCTCGTGTTGTTTTCCTAGAAACATTTTGTCCTGTATTTTATTGAATTCTGTTACGGATGATAGTCTTTTTTCCCCACATAAGTTAGTGGTATTTCCCCAAGAAGATTGTAAATTCCTTAAAGACAAAGTTTTGTACGGTTTTTCTTGCGTGTCTGTAAGTGCCTCCCACGAAGCTAGTACGTACTGCAGTGGAGCCCTTGAGTGCTGCGTGGCCAGCCCGTGGCGGCTTCTGTCCAACACGCCTTCCCACTGAGTTTCCTTTGAGTCCCGGCATCTTCCACTCTCCCTGGCCCTGCCTCAGTGTCCTTGTCAGTGCAGGGTGCAGGGCCACCACTCTCATTGAGCATAATCAGCACATGGAGAGATCTAGGTTTAGGTGCAGCTTTATCTAGGGGTCAAGCAGCCTGAGGAGAACGTGGCTGCTCTCCTTTTCCAGGTTCTGTTTTCTGAATTCAGGTCTCCATTTTTGTGTGTGTGCCTGAAATCAGTTACAGCTAATTAAGTCCCTCACGTTCGGTTGGTATTTACTTGTCATCCTCCAGTTAGGCTCCATTTTTTAATTTTGCCTCAGTCAGGCCTCTCCACAAGTTCCCAAGGTGACTGTTCACAGCTGCCCAGTCCCTGGGCTTCCTCCTTCTCCGTGACCGAAAGTGTGCCTGTCCCAGTGTTCCTAGCAGGAGCCCCGAGCCTGTCTCTGATTGGACCGACTCAGGGTCACATGACCTCTCCTGAGCCAGCAGCCCCAAGGGGCAGCAAGCACTGATTGGTCTAACCAAAGTCATGTGATGCCCTAAACAGAAATGAGGGCTGCTGGGGTGGGCCGGGGGTGGTGGATGCGCTGAGGGCAGGGGGGTAAAATCTTGTTCCTCCTCATCTTTTCCACACCCACCTCCTGACCCTAACCAGTAGGAGTGTACTTTCCTTTCAGGAATACATCGATGCCCACCCAGAGACCATCGTCCTGGACCCCCTCCCTGCCATCAGGACCCTGCTCGACCGCTCCAAGTCCTATGAGCTCATCCGGAAGATCGAGGCCTACATGAAAGGTAGGGGCCCATCAGCTCGGCATTCATGGCCGGCAGCTCATTTCTGTGGTCACTAGGTGGTCACTGTAGGAGGCAGGGGGCAAGGGGTCTGGCCTTCCTAAGCACTTTGGGACAGGAAGCAGTCGAATTCCCTGGGGGCGGTCTTTCTGGAGAGGTCCTGTCACTCTCGTGTGACCAGCAGAGTTAGGAAATAAAAGCCTCAGGGTGCTCTTTGGGAGAGTGACTCTGATCACACCAAGAGGGTATTGTTTTGTTGTGTTGAACCTGTGGGGTGGCACTGAAGTGTCCTGATAACAACTTGGTTAGAAGGCAGTGGTACGTGTAGCATAACTCAGCAGCAGCAGGCAGGCGGGCGAGTGGAGTTATATAACCAGCCAAAGAGGACAAACAGAAAATCAGGGCCTTTGATCAGATGCATGGAGCTGTGCAGTGTGGCTGCTGGACTTCGCGGGGCATGCTCTGTTCTTGTGTGCAGGAGCCTCCCTCTTAGCAGTGGGGCTTGTCTTGCCCCTGCAGGCTCTTGTCCCTGAGGACTCATCTCCCCACCCCCACCCCACCCTGGGAGCAGAGCAGCACCAGAGAAGTGAAGACTGCCTTTTCAAGGTGTTTGTTTATGTGAGGACTTTTTGGAAAGATTTATATTAAAAGTAACCTCCTAGTTCTTTTCGCCTGGCGAAGAGTTCAAGTGTTCTCTGCTGAGAGCTCTTGTTTAATTTTAAGGGATAGTGATCTGCCTGGGCACTGGGGGTGCACGAGGTTGCATCCTGGGGTCAGGAGAGGCAGCCTGCTCCTTGGCCATACAGAGCATGATTGTGACCTAACCTGACTGCCTTGGGCCCTGACCTGGATACCAACTTGGCCCCAGGTGTTGAAACCTGGGTGATGGTGGGACCAGTGGCCATGGTTTGGCTCACAGGGCCAGAGGTTGCTTGTTCACAAGGGAACCATCTAGGAAATATGAGAGCAGCATTTACTGGGTATGTTTCATGTGCCTGGCTTTGGGTTAAGCCTTCTCTTTCTCTTTCGGTGCTTTTTGGTGGGCACGATGATGCTTCCCATTTTGCAGATGAGTAACAGAGGACTGAGAGGTTAGCAGACACGCTGGCATCATACAGCGTATAGGTGGCCAAGCCAGGTCTCTTCAGCTTGGCTCCTAGCCCCTAAGTTGGACTTTCATGTTTATGGCCGAAGGGCCCTGGTTCTAGCAAGCACCTGACATGGGTGTAGCCGAGGACCCTGGTGGGGAGAATGGGTGAGTCCTTGGTTCTCTCTCTAGGGAACGTGCCCTTAGGAAGACCTGGGTGCTAGGCTTGGCTATCCTGGAAGAAGTCTCAAGGCCTCCTTCCCAGGGTGCCTAATGCTCACCAGCCAGGTATAGAGCATGAAGATGGCTTCCGGGGGACCCCAGCGGGCAGACTTTCTCAGCACATCCACAGCCTTCTTCCCTGGCCAGCAGTGGTCAGCTTCCACTCCCTTTGCAATCCTTTCCTGGTCCAGAATCCCAGAGGAGAAGATAGATCTGTAGTGATGTCTCTTCTAGAGCATTTCCTCCTGGGGCCACAGTCACCTCGGTCTGCTGTGGGTGAGGTTTTGGCCAAACATTGGTTCTGGAAAGGAAATCAGCCTCCTTCCAGAAGGTGTGTCTCTTGGACACTGACTGTGAGACAGGAGATAGTATTAAAATAGGAGAAGGCCCAATTAGTGGAGATGGCAGGTCAACAGCCATGTTTAATGCCCTCAACAGTCTATTAGAAGTGATGTGTCCTAGTGGGGAAGGTGCCACCGAAGGACTTTTTCAAGCTAAAAGCACAGATATCAGAGGGAGACAGACTGAGGTTGGGTTCGAATCTGGGCTCTTGCTAGCCAAGTGGTCTTGGATAAGTCACATGATCTGGCCCTGCCTGAGTTCTGGAAGATGTGGATAATAACCGGTTCACCCACAGGGTGTGGGGTCAGGATCACTGGGATGACGCCAGGATCACTGGGATGACACCTGTAGAGCACATACGAGAGTACTTTAAAAAGTTTGTGAAAAACAGAATTAAAATATAATACAATTCTAGGGCTGGCCCGTGGCTCACTTGGGAGAGTGTGGTGCTGATAACACCAAGGCCACGGGTTCAGATCCCTATATAGGGAGGACCGGTTAGCTCACTTGGCTTTTCCTTCAGTTCCTGCCTTGCTACATGTACTTGACTCCCTGTCTTAGATGGAAGGTGAATACCCAGGCCATTAGTCTGCACTTCTACATGAATTGAAATCTGCTCAGCAGGCATAGGGAACAAAGGTTCCCAGTGCATAAGAGGGCTGACCGGGGGCTGACAGAGATCTTGTCTCAAGCTGGTCCGTCCTTAGGGTGAGAGGTGGTGAAGACACAGAGCTAGGCCCGGTGACTCGCTGACATTGGGGTGCTCACTCTGACTGTGGGCTTCTTGTTCTTATGGAATCAAAGATAGAGACATGGGCCCTGCCCTAGGAGTCTGTTCTGTGGGAGGTGAGACAAAAGCACAGATGACTTTAATGCGGAAGGGAATGTGGTCTGCAGCATAGAGCAGCGGGGAGCTGCTGGGGGAGCTCCCTCTTGAGGTGCCATTGAGGCAGGACCATCTGCAGTGGCTGGTACTTGGTTGGGCAAGGAGAGGGAGTGGCAGTTGGGCCTCCCAGACAGAGCAATGGGGTGAGCAAAGTGGGGAGAGAGCTGACATGTGGGGTGCATGTGTGGGACTTGCAGACTACCAACTGGAGCAGAGTGTGGGGACTCTGACTGCTTCATGCAGTTAAGGACCTTGTTCCTGGGCAGCCTGCAGTTCCTGCAGGTGTTTGAGCTGGTGAGTTAGGAGATGAAGGTACATTTTAGACAGATCAGTGCAGACGTGGCCTAGAGACAGCTTCTCACAACCAGTACCTGGATCCTGTTGTGTGGTGACAGATGCCTGGGTCCTGGCCATTCATTGGTGACCCATACCTAGCCACAAGGGGCTGGTGACAGGCCTCTAGAGGGGAGAGTGTCAGGCAGAGGCCCATTCTGCTGGATCCACAAACCCTCAACCCCAGGTGCTCAGGAGCTGCCTGCTAGGGGAGATTTGTGGGTCACCAGGAGAGGGTCCATCCCCTCCAGATCCAGCAAGAACTTGTTGACTGAATTCTAAAGCAGGCTTGGTTCTCGGCCAGCAGGATGTGTTGGGTGGGTGGGCCGTGAATGCTGCACCCTAGATTTTTCTTATCATGCATGCCAGGCCGGGCTTGTATTCTTCCAGGAGGGCAGTCAACGGCTGGGATTTCCTGGAGCCCCTTCCTGCCCACCCACTGCTGGCCACCAATGCGGGGGAGGGGGGCTGTTCTTGGTACTGGTCTCTGCTGGATGCTCCTCACGTCCTCTCCGCAGATGCAAAAGCCTTCACGGGAAAGCGCATCCTTGGCGCTCCTCCACCCCACTCCCTGCTATTCCTGGAGGCACCCAGCTCTTTTAGGCATACTGTAAATGGCCATAATTACCCTAGAAGTTCCCTGAGATAATTATAGCAATCCAAGTGACACCGCTTTTGTGCTGGGAGAAGGGGCTTGGCGAGACTTCCTCGAGTTGGCGCCACCCCCCCATGCCGAGGAAGCTCTCCCTGCTTTCAGAGAACCAGGGCGGCTGCAGGGAAAACAGAGCTGGGGGAGGCTGCTGCAGAGCTGCCTAGGTCCTAATGATGGGCCGGGGGAGGAAGATGACCAAAGCCCCTGCTGTGGAGTGGGGGTGGGCAGGTGGGCCATGACACATGGAGAGGGTCTCCCAGGAATAACAGGCAGAGCACGTGGACTGGGGTCCACACTCAGGTGGGCTGTCTGTCCCATGCAGAGCATCAGCCATGGGGGACCCCCCTCCCCAGCACCCAGCATCGGGGAGGCAGGCGAGGCTGCCGCCCAGAGCTCCCAGCCTCAGCTGCGTGGGTGTCCAGGCAGCCTTTGTGTGGCTGGTGCCGTCTCAGTTCCACATTCTCAGAGCTCATCCTCTTCCAGTTCATAGCCTGGAGGGGAAGCAGAGCCATGTCTGTGCCTCAGATCTGTCAGCCTCAAGCCCACCCATTCAGCTTGCATTTGACTTGCTGCAATAGCAGAGACCTAAAATAGTGGCGGCTTGAACAAGCTAGAACTTCCTCTGTCTCATGTAAAAGCCCAGAGGAAGGCCAGCAGCACTGGCGTGCCAGGCAGGGCCAGGCTTTTGCTCACTCGCTGTTCCTTCAGAGTGTGGCCCTCCTGGTCCAAGATTGTGGCTGAACTTTCAGCCCGCATGTCCAAGGTCTAGACGTTAGGATGGAGACACTAAGAAAAGGGCAGCAAAAGGGAACAAACCCTAGTTATCTTTCAAGGAAGGGTCTCGAAGCTACAATATGATGCTCCATTCCCACGTCATTGGTCAGAATTAGTCACAGACTGAGCTGCAAGGGAGTCAGGACGTGTTGTCCTTGTGGTCAGCCATGTGCCCAGCTAAAATTCGGGATTTTTATCACCATGGAAGAAGGGCCAGAATGAGTTTTAGGGGACCACTAGCCATATGCCACGTCATCTTTCAAGATGTGAGATCCTGCCTGAGGATTCACCTTTTCTGTGGGTGAGTGACACTTGGAATGCCTGTTCCTCCTCTGGCCAGCCAGGGGTGTGGCCTCAGCGGCAGTCTCCATGCAGCAGTGAGGCCAGGAGGCTTGCCGAGTGACCTACCCCAGAGTGCCTGGAACATGGAGTCTCGTCATAGATGGCCACTTCTGGGAGGCAGCCACCTGGCGGACGTACCTATGCCCACACCCCTCAGGCAGAGGCTTAGGCAACACTGAGCCCGGATCTGATTCAGACCAGTGCAGAAGCCTCTCAGAAATCAAACATGGCCTGGCGCAGGCGCGGGCGAGGGAGGAGGCAGGCTGCGCCGCACACTGCAATCTGCATCACGATCACCTGCAGGCCGTTCCTCTCCTCTGCAGCCCACTTCGTCACACAGGGCCAGGATCCAGAGACAAAAGTCCCAAGGACAGGGCCTGACTCTGCCACCACAGGCTGAGTGGTTCTGGGCAAGGCTTTAGCCAGCTCCTGATCTACCTGGAGCCAGGTATGAGAAGGCACCTGGGCCATGATTGGATGGTGTGGATCTGTGTCCTTGTCCCAGGGACAGGTGGGAAGGGTCTCTAGCGAAGTACTTTAGAGCTCTAATGACTTCAGGGTAAGAGTGGCTCTCCTGTTCACTTCTCCTGGACCCTCCCACACATGTGCTCAGGATGGCAGGTGGCCTGTGCTGGACGCCAGGCCTCCCTGGGGAGGGCGGTGCACACCACAAATCGAGCGTTTCTGCCTGTGGTTTTATGGGAATTTAATCAAGGCTCATCTTGGAGGCAGTTTGAAAGCTGGCCTGAAATTGAGTAATCTAGATACCAAGTGAAGAGAAAATAACATTCCTTAGAGCCTGGGAGAAATAATTCCCCAAAGAGCGTCTGCCTCGGGGGTGGGGAGCTCTCTGGGGTTAGTGGCCCTGGTTGGGCTGGGGGTGGGGGCTCGCACTCAGAGATGGGGGATGGGTGTCCACGCTTGGTGAGGTGCATAGGGGTGCAGGTGGGAGAGGAGAGGCTGGGTGTAGGCGGGGGCTTGGAGTTGAAGGCCCGGGCCCCTGCCCCCTGCCCACTCCCCTGCCTTGCGTGGCCTCTATGAGCTGTGCTTTTGCCAGCTCTCACATGCCAGGTGCTGTTTTATGTACTTGACATATAGGAGCTAATTGAATCCACGATGACGCCAGGAGGAAGGTTCTGTTATCGTCCACATCTTAGAGATGAGGACACTGAGGGACATTAAGCTTGAGTCGCTTGAAGTTACAGAGCTACTGGGGGGGCATATCTTGGGGCTCTGCTGCCTGTGGGTGAGTGATCCCCAGGCCCACCTGGTGCTGGTGGCACCACCAGCTGACATCGCTCCTGGGGTGCCCTCTGGTGTCCAGGAGATGACACTGGCCAGAGAAGGTGCCTGGTGTCTACTAGCTGCTTTGCTTCAAATGTTCACTGACTCTCTGCCCCATACGGTTAGTAGGAGGAACAAAATCCTGTCTGCTGCGGGTAGTAGCATAGCAAAGTAGAAAACAACAGGGCTTTGTCGCTGACAGTCCTGGGCTGGAATCTCAGCCCACCTTATGTGACCTGGGCGAGTCACTGCTAGCCCCTCTCTGCATCATTTGCTTGTCTGTCACATGGGATTGCCGGTGCCTCAGACCCCAGATTGGGAAGAGTGACTATTCAGTGCATACCCTCCCATGCCTCCCCTGGTGTCAGCTTGCCCAGCCCATGGGGCCAAGGCCGAGGGGATGATGTGCCCATTGAGGGGTCTGGTGCGGCAGAGGACAGGGTTCTAGGCCAGGCGTGGACAAGTTCCCTGTGGCTGAGGAGGTAGCACAGGTCCCACAAGCCAGCTGGGCGGGGGGGGGGGCTTTGGGTGGGTCCTCAGCCTGTGGCTCCCCTTCCTGGACTTTGGGGGTGTGTGGGAGAGAGCCTACCTGCATTTTCATGCCAGCCACCTTCCCACCACCCAGACAGAGATCTCACCTTTCAGGGGGTGGTGGCAGGTGTGCAGGATTGTGCTTAGGGCTCTGTGTTAAGCCCAGAGCAGGGCGGCTGAACACCAGCTGTGGGCCAGGCTGGGGTTGGCACCTCATCACTGGTTAGCTGAGCTGGTTAGAAAGCAGCTTTATAACACCAAGGTCATGTGTCCATATCCCCAAACCAGCCAGACACAGGGAAAAAAAAAAAAAAAAAATAGGCAGCTAGGATCAAACCCGGACCCTGGCTGTGTCTCTGAGCCCTCCCATCTGTCTGTAACCTGCCATGTGGAGGGAGATGTGAGGAGAGGAGGAAATGGAGCTGTGGGCACTTGGGACCAGGCCTAGCCCTGGACTGGCAGCTTCTGCTATCCTCATTGCTAATCCTCCCAACATGGCAGTGATAGTCCCCCTTTTCTGATGAGAATTCAGAGCCCAAGAGAGGGGAAGTCACTTGTGTGAGGTTTTGGAGCTGGTAAGTGCTCAAGTCAAGCTCTGTGTGGATGCCAGAGCTAGCGCTGCTTCTCTTACACCAGACGCCTGTCATGCGGCTGACTCTGAAGCCTGCCCATCTCCCTGCCTTCTGCCGACCCCTGGGTGGGGTCTGCTCCTGTCAAAGGCCACACCCAGGCTCCTGCCCTGCAGGGAGTATTCCATCTCTCCTTGACCCCCACACCATGTCTTTCACAACCCATGGGGTCCTGTTCTGAGATGAGGGATCCTGGAAGCACCAGCCCTGCCCACCGCCTGTCCCCTCTCCTGCCTCCCCCAACAGGCCAAGGCCAGCTCCTCATCAGGTCTGCAGGTCAGCTGGAGGGCCCTTCTTGGCATCTCCTTGCCCTGGCCTAGCTGCAGCAGAAGGATGAGGGTACCTAGAGGGGGAGGATGAGCAGACCTCCAGCCTCCCTCTGGCAGCCTCACACCTATGTCCCACCAGTTCAGAGGGCTGCACCTGGAGAGGCAACAGAGCTCAGCTTTTCCTGCAGAGGTCTTCAGGTCCAGGCCTCCTGCCAGGGGCCCTGGCAGAGATGGACGGTTGCCCAAGTCTGCCAAGCTCCTCGCTTCCTCAGCCGTGGCCCAGGCATGAGTTTGGAGGCTCCCAAAAGAGAGTCACAGGAGTGAGATGAGCTCTCATGGTGACCGGTCGGTACCCGCTACGTGGCGTAGGTGTATTCTTAGGAAGAACATTCACATTTGTTCACCCAAAGCTTAACCTTCCTGGGCCTTTTGAGTCTTCAGGACTATGGCAGGGACCAGCAAGGCAGGAGGTGCCTTGTTCCCACAGCCTCCTCCCTCTGGCTCTGTCCACCTCAGTGGTTTCTGCACAAGATCCCCTGACTGGGCCCAGGTGGCCTGCCAGGCTTCCTGCTCACCTGCTGGCATGAAGAAGCTGCTCAAACTGTCCCAGACCTTTTCAGAGAGTCTGCTGGGAACCTCTCTCTCTTCCCGACACACAGACACGCCCCTTCCAAGAGGCATTCTCCCAGTGACCCTGCCAGGCTCTGAGTGCTCAGCTAGGCTCCTGGCAGCTCCTGAGTATGCAGACTCTTTGTCTTTGGGAGCTCTAGTTCCCATCTCCCCAAATTCTTTTCCCCTCGTTGTGATGACTGACCCCCTCCAGACCTGACACTCGCAGAAACCTTCCCCTTCTCACACTTAGAGTTTCCCAGCTCCCAGGTGAACAATCTCAACATCCCTTCCCTGGGATATAAGTAGGGCAGGTGGATACTCAGAACACACTTGCTGGTCAGGTTGATCAGAAAATGTCTGGCACCAGTCATTTACACTTTGGAGTGGATTTACAGCCTACCTAGTGTCTTTCCAGCTGAACAAGATCTTAAACTGAACTCTCGAAGCCCCTATAATTGCTCTTCTTCACATCTGTAGGGATGAGGAAAGGGGCCCAGGTGGCTAAAGACTGGCCTTGGGCCACTTAGCACCTGTCTGACTCTGTCAGGTGCTCTCACCGTGGGACCCACACCTCTGCAGGGCTCTTCTCAGAAGCAGCGCCAGAGTGAATCTAGAGTCAGACCGCCTGAGTTCAGATCCTCTCCTGAGCACCTAGCTGTGAGCATCCAGGCAGGTTATTTAACTGCACTGAGCCTCAGCTTGCCTATCTGTAAAGGGGGGGGGGGCGGCGGCGGCGGTGATAATGATGGTGGCACTGTCCTCGTCCTCATAGGGCTGTTGTAAGGATTCCTTAGTAGATAGTAACTCTCCTGGGGAACAGTGCATTGTGGGTTTCAGACCACACGCTGTATGTTGTGATCCTCTGAGTCCTGTGCTCCTGAACTTGCATTAGCACTAAATGCATGCTGCCCCTCAGTGCCCTTGGGGGGGGGGTCTCCATGGCCCCATGAGACCAGGCCCTGCCCAGCAGTGCTACCATCTCTGTCCATTTTTCCCAAGTGCCCAGCCCCGTGTCTGCAGATGCACAGCCTGGGTTTATTTCTCCAAACAAGGAGTATTTTCAGGGTAACCCATCATGTAGCACATGTGGGCTTTTTTCATTTCTGCTTTTAAATTATATCAGTATCGTATATTTACTATAAAGTTCACATTGTACAGATTTGTGTAGTATAATTTTTATTTGTAAATAATTTTAGACTTACAAAAACAATTGTAAAGATAGTACACAAACTTCCCGTATACCCTCTGCACAGCTTCCTCTAGCAGTAATCTTGTGTGACCATAGTATAATTGTCTAAACCAGGAAATTCACATTGAGAGCAATACTGTCAATTAATCTAAAGGTACATTCTAATTTCCCCAGTTGTCCCACTAGTATGCTTTTTCTGGCCCAGGATCCAATGTGGTTGTCATTCTCTGTGGTCTCCTCCTACCTGGGACCGAACCTCAGGTTGTTTATCTTTCATGACCTTGACACTTTGGAAAAGCCTGGACCGTTTATTTTATAGTGTCCCTCAGTTTGGGTTGTGTGGTGTTTTCCCATGATTCTATTGAGGTTATGGGCAAGATCTCCACCCCAGTGATGCTAGTCCCTCGTTAGTGCTTCATATCAGGTGCATGACAATGATGTGTCTTCTTTCTGCTCAACAGCAATTATTTGGAAAAGTCTGCCAGGTTCTTCCACTGTCAATTTCTATTCTTTGTAGTTGGTGAGTATCTTATAAGAAGATGCATTGTGGATATCCTGTTTCTCATCATGCCTTTGCCCTGCTGTTGTAGCATCCATTGATGGTTCTTGCCAACAACAGTTGCTACTGTGGTATTTGCCAAATGGTCCTCATATAAAATTTTTTAAAATGTGCCTCCCTCCACTCTAGCTGCACTGGAAAAGTGACAGGAACCCCTTGCAGCTTTGCAGATGACCACAGAGCACCAGGTGGCATGTCATGCAGCCCCAACATAATCCCATATGTAAACAAAGGGAAAGGCAAAAGTAAGGAAAAGGAAGAGTGTCAGGTATGTTGGAGAAATTGGGATTGCATGTGGGGTTTTTCGTTGCAGGACTTGTCAGAGCCTTTAATGTGCCAGTGTGACTCTTTAGACGAGGGGCGAGGGAGGGAGGTGTAAGAGACACTGGTAGTTTATATTCCAGTAAGGAAGAAAAAAGTTCTAAGTAAATTGTGACACACCATTGATTATGAGACACATCTCAATTTCAGAGATGGAAAATGTGAAAAGACATGCCTTATAATCAGTAAAACACAACAGTATTCAGCTGTTTCCATGTAATTGGCTATGGAGTTCCCCTCCCCTTATAGTGGGGCTTCTGGTGCGAGGCCTGTTCCATCCAGCACCCTCAGGAATTCCCCAGGATGCCTCCAGAGGACTCCTCACATCCAGGGTTGTACAGAATCATTCCTGAATCCCTTCTGCTAGTCTGCAGGACCCTAATTGCTGGTAACCCCAACCTCACTTCCCAGAGGCAGCCACTGTTCACAGTCTAGAATCAGTCTTTCTAGACCCTTCTCATACATGTAGAAATATATGTGCACTTTGAAAAGAAAATAGAAATAGGGTCATGTTACATGCATTCTGATATAACTCATTGTCCCCACTTAATATAAGTCTTGGCTGCTTTCCATGTCAGCCCGTAAAGAGGAGGTAGATTAGTTCTGCCCTTTTGGTAGCAACATCATGTTTCATCATATGAATGAATGAACCTAATTTATTCAATTATGTGAGGCTCATAAGGTCCTTCCAGTTTTGTTGGGTTTTTTTTTTTTTTTTTAAATAGACTGGGCTGCAGTAAGCAGATCTCTGCATATTTCTGTAAAATTAATCCCTAGAAGTAGAATTTCTCAGTCAAAGATTATAAACATTTCTCACAGTAGCAGATCTTGCCCTTCAAAAAGTTTGAACAAATTTTACTCCCAATCGTGCCTGTCTGCCCGAAGGAAAGGTCCCCAGCTCACTTCAGTTTACCTTTCTGTCCTTACTGGGGTTGATCGTCTCTTCGTGAGTGGATTGCCCCCCTTTGTGTTTCTTCTGTGAATGAATCTTTTCGTGTTGTTTGCCCATTTTTCTGTTGACTTGTTGGTCTTTTTCTTATTGATTGATTAGAGCCCTTTCTGTATAAAGGAAATTGTGCCTTTGTTAAAAAATACGGACTTTTTCATCAATGTAAACATCGTCTTTACGCTGGGGCCAAGCTAGCATTTTCTGCCCTGCTTTTAGAATATGTACCACCAGAAAGAGCACTCCGAACATTTTCAGAATGTCTTAAAAGCAAAAAGGCTGCTGAGTTTTGGGAGTTGGGGCTGAGTGGGGATAGTAAGTGTCTGTCTGGGGTCAGGAAGGGGCTGTAAATCAGTGGAAACAGCTGCCCCGGAGTTAATCCACATTTCCAGCAGCCAGTGCAGGGCTCAGGAATGTGTCTCTGCCTGCCAGTGTCTGGCTCCTCTGCTCCTGGGCTTTGGATGTTCCGGGTGCAGACGACTCTGTGGCCCACAAGATGTGAGAGGTCACTAGCTCGATCAGGTGGGAGGAACCCTGCTCATCCTGCTGGCCATGGCATGCTTCATCCGGCCATTCTGGCCCCTGCTGGGAAATGTCACCCCTGTGGCATTCATTTCCCTCTGTCCCTGCCTAGGAACACTTCCTTGCCCCCAATGGAGGCAGGTTCCCTGTCCTTGGTGTTTTCTCTCAACAGCTCACCTGTAGCCAGGGAGCTGAGTGAGGGGCAGGCTGCTAGCTGGGGATGGCAGCTGCTGCAAGGCTTTAGGGCCTCTCAGAAGTTCCCAGGGAGCAGAGTAGGGGCTGCAGCCACTGGTGATATGTCCCTTTCTCCCCCACCCCCAGTTGCTCCAAATAACACAATTAAGTTTCCCCCTTGAAAACTCATAGTAACTGAGCGTATGAGTTTCCTATTGCTGCATAACAGATGACAAACTGAGGGGCTCGCAGCACCACCCGTTCATTATCTCACAGCTGGGAGGGTGAGAAGTCCTCGTGATGAGGCTGTGCACTCAGCTTAGGGTGTCACAAGCTGAAACCAAGGTGTCGGCTGGGTTGGCGCTCATCTGGAGGCCTTGGGGAAGAGTCCACCTCCAGCCTCACTCTTGTTGGCAGAACTCAGTTCCTTCTGGCTGTAGGACTGAGGTCCCCGTCCTTGCTGGCTGGTGGCTCTCACAGGCCCCCACATTCCTCCTTATGTGGTCCCTCTGTCTTCACAGCAGCCATGGTGGTCTAGCCCTCCTTGTGTTCCAGGTCTCTGACTTCCTCTTCAGAAAGAACGCCCTGATTTTCAATAGCTCGTATGATGAAGTCAGGCCCACCCAGGTCCTCTCCCTGTTTTATGGTCACAGAGTCAAGTCCAGCGCATGTACAGCCCTGGCAATCTTGCAGGGCGAGTACGCCAGGGACAGACAATCTTGGGGCATCATGGGATTCTGCCAGTCACACTGAGCAACAGAATGGCTTTTCGTTGTATACTTGTAAGTTCAGTGGAATTTAATTGGTATTATTAAGTCTTCCTGTGCCCTGTCATCTGTGCTGGGCATCTTGAGGCCTGTGGCCTCCACCTGCCCCTCTCCTGGTGGCATCTCTTGCCATAACAGCTCTCACACTCCATGCTGCAGCTGTGCTGAACCTCATCGCACCCCCCTTAACCCCTTGCCTTGGTTCATGGTGTCCGTTGCTCCAGAATACCCTCAGTCCCTTTGACTATCTCTAGGTATGGTGTTTGGCCCAGGCTGCCTTCTCCCAGAGGCCCTCTTTGTACATCACCTTCCTCGGGTAGGCCTCAGTACCCTCCTCCCTACCCATAGACCCCTCTGCTGCCCACAGTCACACTCAGATCCCACTTCCTCGTCATTGTCTGCTGGTTGCTCTCATCCCCATCCAACCGTGGGGGCCTTGAGGACAGGGAGCGAGTGTGTCTTTAGGGACCTCAAATCCTCAAGGCAGGGCCTGGAACATAGTCCATCCTCGATAAATGTGCACACGAAGGGAGGGTGTTTTCAAGAATCGGGTACATAAGAAGCAGATGTACTGCGGGAGCCCCTGAGACAGACGCTCTCCCTGGGGGAGAGGAGGGCTGTCCTGAGGCAGATGGGGTCATGGGCTTGAGGTCGCAGGAGAAGGTAGCTCTGGCTATCCATGGTGACAGGCTGTTGAGGAGATGGTGTTTGAAGTGGGTCTGAAACAAGGGGCTGAGCTGGAGAAAGGCGGGGGCCGTTCCAGGGAGAGGGTGCAGGATGGTCAGGATAAATGGGCTGTCTGTGCTGCTGGGGAGAGCCCTGTGCCAGATCCCAGGGGACCTCGAAAGCCAATTTCGACTGAGCCTGTGGGTGGAGGCGGGGAGGCCATTGGGAGGCCACTGCAGCGTCTGGGGAAGATGCTGAGCGCCTGGCGAGGGTGGTGGCCGTGGGCAGGAGTAGATGGGACAGAGCCCAGAGACTGAAAAGGTAGTATTGACCGGCACTGGTGACAGGCAGGGTGTCTGGGGGTGGGTGAAGGATGCATTAAGGACAGGGAAACAAACACAGTACAAGCCACAGACGCAATACATGTGCAGGGGCAGGACAGTGCTGTGGGGACCCTGAGGGATCAGCTAGGCCTCTGTGGCTACCAAGAAAGGTCACAAGGGACAGGCCCTTGTGATCAACCAATAGCAATACACCCCAGCCTGGGCCAGACTCCAGGCTTCAGGGACAAGGACATTATTTCAACAGGCAGAGATGTGAAGGGAGGGCACGCCTGGATGCGGGGGCAGCACAGACGAAGGCCAGGCAGGTAAGAAAGAACAGGTGACCACCAGGAACAGAGAACGGTGCCTCCGGTGAGATCCTTTCTTGCATTGGGGTTGGAGCAGCCTTGGTGACCTTGCTGCCACACTGTGGCGTCAGGGACTGGGGCCAGAGCCATCCACCTCCCTCCCCTATCCCCTTTCCCTTCTGCCTTCGGAGAAGACTCTGCCATGAGTTCTCTGTGCTCCCTCAGGACCTCTGACTCTGGCCAAGATCGCTGTCATGGCTGGGAAATGTTTCCTTGGTGTCGTGTCTTGTCTTGTTTTGGTGACCACCAGCCCTGCTCCAACTGTGTATTCTCAGTTGCATTGCAGCTTAGAGGATGCTACATTGAAGCTGTGCGCTCTGCCAGGAGAGGAGAGTGGCCAGGTCTTGGTAGCCCCCTGGGGGTGGCTTAGGAGTTTGCTGCTGATCTACTTTAGGAGTTCGAGTTCTGTCACACAGCAGATAGATGACACGGCTCCTCCTCTAATGCTTGAGGTCAAGAGCATAGTCTCTGGGCAGGAGAAAGCAAGCACGTTGCTCCTCTGGCGTCTCTACTCCCCTCTTGCCCCTGCCTCCCCTGGGCCTAGTCGGGCCAGGCAGAGCAGTGAAGGGCTCTGTCAGGTGATCTTGGATTTTTTCCAGTGGTGGACCTTTGAGTAATAACAACACCAGTAATGATGATGCTGGAAAGGATGGTGCAATCTGACACTTCCTATCTACTGTGTGCCGGTTTCTGTTTGGAGGGCTGTGTGTAATAACTTGTTTTATACTTATAGTAATCCTATGAGCAGGACTCCCCATTTTACAGGGCAGGAAACCAAGGCACCAGGCTGCCTTCATGGGACCCCTGCTCTGCCATGTGAATAGGTAGCCACTCAGGCCTCAGTTTCCTTACATGCAAAACAGAGGTGATAATAGGAACCTTCCCCAAGGCATTGCTATAAAGTCACATGGGTTGACGCTGCAGGTGTTTGGACTGGTGCCAGAACACAGCACGTGCTTGTCCAGTGCTTGTTGACATTGAGTACTCCCTGCACTATGGTACCTGCCCTACACATATCATTTCTGTACGTTTCTGTTCTGGTTGTCTGTTACCGCAGAAGCCAAAACAGTGGCTTAAAACAATAACAGCTATTGATTTTGCTCAGGGATCTAGGTCTTGACTGGGCTCAGCTGGGTGGTTCTCCCTGCGTTCTCACATGGCTGCTGAGAAGGGCAGTGACAGAATAGCCAGACTACTTACTCAGTGGCTCAGGAACCCAGGGGTATGTGTCCCAAGAAGAGAGCCTCTTCTGGCCTTGCCTCCAGAGTTCATTTCTATCTGTGAGGCTGTAAGTCCAGCCCACATTCAAGGGGGCAGCATTTAGAATCCACCACATAATGGAAGGAGGTGTGTGAAAAACTGGCTTGTGGACGGGGATCGACCCCTCCTCCCGCAACCAGGCATGTACCACTGCCATGGGGCCCACCCAGGGTTCTGAAGCATGGAGCCAGGGATGATCCCTCCTCCTGCAACCAGGCAAGGAGCACACCAAAAATACCACTTCCATGTGGGTGGCCCACCACAGCCACCACAATACCCATGGATGCCACAAAGGCAGCTAGACACCACAACTACTGTGCAGATGGCCTGCCAGCCACTTGAATGCATGGACACAAGGAGAGTCACCAGTGGAGACCAAAGAAAAGAAGAGGATGTCTTTCTCCACAAAGCCCATTCCAGAGTGATAGAAGAAGCATCTGTGGACTTCCAGGCAAGATGGCGAAATAGACGTCCCCAGCGCCACTCTCCCACAAATCAACCAATTTACAACTGTAAAAAAGCAACGACAGCCAAGCTGGGGCTGCTAGATCTCAGGGGAAGAGGAGGAGAGACCTACAGAGTTCATGAAGGTGGGAGAAGTCATGATGAGAGAAAGAAAAAACGTTTCTGTTTTGAGCCCCAGCTGTTTCCGGGCTGGAGCTACTGAGTGCACGGAGCAGGAGCTGGCAAAAGCCGCAGCTGTGCCCTTCAAATGAAGTTGCTTAGAGGCAGCAGGGGAAAAGAGGGCCTGGGTGGCCACCAGGCCAGCAAGACCACTAATAGGGTTCCCGTGAACCCACATAGGAGTGAGGAGCCAGAACAGCTGAAAAAAAGGAGCCACTCAGAGGCTGGTGAGTCATGGCAAGGGACTGGTGCAGGGCCCGTCCCATGGGAAGCGTTTGCAGCACGGGTGGTGGGGGAGACGGGCCCACTGCGAGAACACTGGGGCACAGCAAGGACAACTGGTCTGCATCCCAATCAGCGTAGGACCACTCAGAGGAGACTGGTCAGGAATATAGAATTCCATGGGATACAGTTTGCTGAAAAGACTCAGTCCCAGACTAAAGTTTCTACACAACCCAAGTGCACCGGATCTCTCCAGAGCCCGAAGTACCTATAAAGTCAACCATTAAAACCTGAGCTGCACAAAAAGACTTCCCTGGGGAATGAGCAGCAAAGCAGCAATTTAGCTCAATCACAGAGCTCAAGTGCTGGTCCCCACAGGAAGTTCCCCGTTTTAGAAGCAAGCAAAGGACAACAAATTAGTTCTAGTGCAGAGTTGAAGTGATAGGAACAGCAAATAATCCAACACAACTGAAAGAAGAAACAAAGTACCTGAAACCAGAGACAAAGTTTGATATTAACTAGTGGAGGTCTCATTTCACCAAAGAACACCTAGAAGGACCAGAAATCCCCTGGGCTACCAAGCCAGAAAGGGGGAAGGGCCAGGGGACTCAGCAGTGCCCCCCACACCTGCAACCAGTCCCAAGTGTGGGGGACGAGGGAGGGCCTTGGGCACACCCCCCTGACACGCACAGCCAGCCCCAGTGACAACCACTGAGCTGCTGGAGGAGGCACCCCAGGCTCTCCTGAGCTAGGGGGTGGGGTGCTGAGGGCTTCAGCCACGTCCCCCTTACACCTGCAGCCAGCCCAGTGGCGACCACTAAGCCACTGCAGGAAGGGCCCTGGGTTCCTGAGCTGGGGTGGTGGGGGGCGAGGCCTTTTGCCACACCCCCCTGACATCTGCACCCAGCCTGGCATTGACCAAGCCACTGCTGGAAGCCCCCTGGTCTCCCCGTGGGAATGAGGAGGCCTCAATCCCCTTCCTCCTTCCTCCTTCTTCCATCCCATTTCCTTCCCCCCCAAATGCTCTGCAAAAACATCCTAGAATGTAAAAAAAAAATTAATAAAAATACATTTTCTTTTAAAAAAAATAAACAATAAGAATAAAAAATAATAAAAACAGCAAAAAATTTAAAAAATTAAAAAATAAAACTGGCATTGCACAATAAAAAAAAAAGAAGCATCTGCTCTATGATAATAGTGGAGGATCTGAACACACCTCTCTCAGCACTGGACAGAACATTGAGGCAACAAATCAACAGAGCAACCATTACTTTCAGAAGGAGAGAAGAAATCTAGGGTTATTAGAGGTGGGGCGGAGAGGGGGATGGGGAGAGATTGGATGAGGTGCATAAGGAATAACTACGATTTGTAATAATATACATGCTAATGATTTGACCAACATACATCAATGTTGAACCCCCAAAATATGTATAATCAATTATGATTCAATAAAACAAGAAAAAAGAAACCAGCTCATGCAATTATGGAGAAATCCCACAATCTGCCATCTGCAAACTAGAGACTGGAGACCCAAGAGAGCTGGTGTTATAAGCTCTAGTCCAAGTCCAAAGGCCTGAGGAGAGTTGATGGTGTAAGTGGTAGTCCGAGTGCAGGAGAAGGAAGACCCATGTTCCAGCTTGAAAACAGTGAGGCAGAAAGAGTGAATTCTCCCTTACTCCACCTTTTGTTCTGTTCAGGCTCTCAACTGATTAGATGAGGCCCACCCACACTGGGGAAGGCAATCTTCTTCACTCAGTCTACTGATTCAAATGCTGATCTCATCCAGACACACCCAGAATGCTTAACCAAATATCTGGGCACCCTGGAGCCCAGTAAAGTTGACACACAGAGTTAATCCTCACACTGTTGCAGGCCTGCTGTGTTCTAAGCTCTAGGACAGATCCCAGACATACAGAGGTGAGCAAGGCAGATATAGTCCCTGCATTCACCAAGCCTCCCAGTCACCAAGCAAACCTTTATGTCAGGTGTGACTGGGTGCCACTGGTGGGGGCACATGCTGGGGCACTGAGGCGGCACCCAGTGGTGGGAGCTTGACTGAGTAACCAGCAAAGCTCATTTTGTCCAGAGCTTGGAGATTGATGATGGGGGAGGAGGGAGGAGCTGGAGGTGTGGGCAGGCCCCCAATCTTGGAGCACTTTAAGGCTGGTGAGGGGCATGGACATAATTCCAAAGGCAGTGGAGGTCATGGAGGAGGGTGGAGCAGGCGGCTCAGCATGACCAGGTTCCACAGATCACACCCGCTGGGTCCCCCCTGGCTGGGCCTGCTCCAGAGACAGCACGAGGCCTGTCCACACTCAGAAAGGGCCACTTCCCTTCCCTCTCTCCTCAGAGCAGGTCCTGGGGAGGGATCAGTCCTGGCCCCTGTGCTCTGAGGCCTCTGCAGTCACTGCTTATCTATGTGATTAGGGACCTGGGGGTGGCCTCTCAAGGAGCCCTGGCCCTCCCTCACACCTGCATCCTCACGTGACCTTCCACGGTAGCTGGTCCTTCTCCTCTTCAGACACTCTAGGTCTACTAGATAGCTGAGCTGCTCCCCGTCCTGCCTGGGGAAGTCTTGCCCCAGGCTGCCTTTCAGTGTGACCCAGTGCCCCACAAGCCATTTGCCACCGGCCTTCAGCACCTTCCTCTTGGTCAGCTCCTCAGCTCCTGAGCATCACGGGCAGGGCCTTCTCTCAACCCTTATCCCTAGTGGGCCTGAGAGGGCACGTGCGTCCTTATGCGTAGTGCTCTCGAGCTGTTGCTAGCTCCCAAGGAATCCTCAGGCTCCTTCACAGTGGTCTCCAGGGCATTGAGAGGACTTTAATGAGCACAGGGGAGGCCACACACACTCCAGCTAGTCCTAGCAGGAAGCCTGACCTGTTGCTTTCTGTGTCCCCGCACCATCCAATATGTGAACTTACAATACTGTGGAATAGGTGCTGTCATCCCCATCTTGCAGGTGTAGAAAGTGAGGCACAGAGAGGTTAAGTAACACAGTGGACCTAGGTCAGAAGCTGGGTACTTGCCCTTGAGTCCTTCATGACTCCACTACTGCGTACACCCCTAGCCCACCCAAGGCCCCCAGCAGGGCTGCTGCATTAGCACAGGGCTACAAGGACGAGGACCTGCTGCTCCTGGGACCTGACCCAAAGCTGCTGCAGGTTTTCAAGTGGTTTCCAAAAGTCCCCATGTCCCAGGGCATGCCAGCTTCAAGGCCTGGAACTTTTAATATCTTGACAAACAAAACAAATCATGTTATTTCAATGTTATCTCATCCAGGACTATGAATGCGCCTAAAGGTACACGTGATGATGTCACTGCGATTCAGTTGTTTCCACCATTTTTGAAGCCCCAAATCCCGCCACAAATCCAGCCCTGTCTACTACCAGGACCTGTGCTGGCCCAGCCCTTGAGGGGCCCTTGGGCTACAGGGAGGGATGAGTCACTTACCATAGCCCAGAGCACTAGTGAGGGTTAGGGGACATGCCCTGGAAGTGCAGTGGGAGGGGCAGACACTGCTGATCTGAGGGAGGATGGGGGACAGGTGGAGAGGCATGGGGTGGGGCACCACCTGGGGGAAGGGGCACCACCTGGGAGTGGGCATGTAGTCTGCTGTGACTGGAGGCCTGGAGCCCTTCCAGGTCAGGTGGACATGGTGTTATGCTAGTCTGTCACATGTTGCTGTAAGTTCTTTCACCTCAGGGACCAATTCTGTCTTTATTTCCTCTCATCCAGGAAGTGTCATCCAGGCCATTCTTGGCCTCCCCTCCTGGCTCAGGCCTGCAGTCGTCTTCCCACCCCTATACATGCCTGTGACTTAACTGTTGGATATTACTAGGTGACCATCATCATGCCATTCAGGTTGTTTTGGAGCTGCTGTCAGGCTGAGACTTGGTTCACCCAGAATGTACAGAATGTCTTTCCCTGTCTAGGATTCAAGAGCATGTGACTCCTGCCCCCTAACTGCATGACTTCAGAGGGAATGTGACTGGACAATTAAGCACTAAATGAGTCATGGGCATCTGACCTCACAGATTGGCGCACCAGGCTCATCCAAGTCCCACCGCATCAGGGCTGCCCCAGACCCACAGCACCACGTGGTGGCCAGATGGAGGATCACAGGCCCCCTCCTTTCTTCCTTTGCTGCTTGTGCTAGCTTTCTGCCTCCCCCCGCCACCTTTGTTTCCTTTGCTTGTCTGTTGATTTAGCATCACACACGGACACTTGTCAAAGAGATGGTTCTTACTGACACCTGCCTCTCCTTTCCCCAAAGAACATACTACCTGGTTACTGAATCAGAACCCAAATGTGAAAATTTAATAGGGTATAAGAGATGAACAACAAAACAGGGTAGCAATGAAAGAAAAGGTCCTAGAAAAACGTGATCATCCATAGAAGATGCTGGGTGAGTGCTGATGGGCAGCGGCATGACAGGGAAGCTTGTTCTCGAGAGCTTTGGGGACGAGGTGAAGCTCATGTGATGCTTGGAAGAGCAGGTCGTTGTCACACAGTGGAGGAGGAGGGAAGTCCTAGAGGTGGGGCGGGGGAGGAGCCCACTCTGCTGGGAGCCAGGGTTTGGCTGGGCATGATCTTGGGTTCTGCAGTCAGAGAGGAGGTGAGAAGTGTGTGTGTTTGCTAGAGCTGCCATAATGGTATTACAGATGAGGTGGCTTAAACAACAGAGATGTACAAGTATTGTCTCACGGTTCTGGAGGCCATAAGTCCAAGATCTAAGTGTCAGCAGGGTTGGTTTCTCCTGAGGCCTCTCTCCTTGGCTTGTAGATGGCCACTGTGTCCCTGTATCTTCACATGGTCCACCTTCTGTGTATGTCTGTGTTCTAATCTCTTCTTATAAGGACACAAATCATAATGGATAAGGGCCCACGCTAATCACCTCACTTTACCTTAATTACCTTCTTAAAGACCCTATCTCCCAATACAGTCCCATTCAAGCACAGGGGGTTGGGACTTCACTATGAATTTGAGTGACACAATTCAGCCCATGGCAGAAGGGTGCATAGGGTCAGGCAGCAGAGGCCTGGGAAGGCTTTGTGCTTTGCTTGGGGCCATGGACAGTTCCTGAGCTGGGAGCTGCTCAGTACAGGTGATGGCTGTGTAACATGAGCCAAGATCCATCAGCTATGTGCAATTTGGGTTAACTGGTGGGAAGATGAGCAAGACTCAGGGATCTGGTGGTCTGTGGTTTGACGAGGCTGTGTGGGGAGGAGATGGGTTGAGGCTATCTTCCTGGGTGAATAAACTCCAGGAACATTCACTCAGGCCACTGGGAAGAAGCCCACTGCTGGTGCCACAGCACTTGCTCTGCCAGCATCCCGGGAGAGCAGGCGTAGAGGAAGGCTTGTACTGGGCAGGCTGGGGCCGCCAGTGCTAGTGGGGGCCAGGCGTGCTCAGGAGGGTGGTGTGTCCTCGGAAACAGGCTCTAGTTTTGGTTCTCAAGTTTTCTGGTTCTCAAGTGTTTCCAAATGCCGTCCAGGAGTGTGGCCTCACTGCATCCCTGCAACAACCCTGGGAGGTGTGCAGCATTATTTGTCCCATTTTAAGGATGAGGAGAAGGATCAGAAAGCATTAGTGAACTGGCCTGGTGGCCCAGACTGCAGCCCCTGGACTGGCTCTTGGGCGTCAGAATTGATGCTCATGATTGCTGCCCTGTTTTGCCTTCTGGGCTGTTCTCTGCCATGACCACTTCCTCCAGGCAGTCTTCCCTGGCTTCCATGGCCCTGGGCATGGTGAAGTCAGTGCTGGACATATCTAGTGTTCTAGCTCCTTGATGTGTAATTGGCATTTGACCCACTTCCCAGAACTTCCCAGCATACCTCACTTCTGCCGCTCACATATGATAATACTGGTGATAATAACACTAGCACAACCAGTTCTAACACACATTCACTAGGTGCCGGGATTCCGGCCTGAGAACTGTCCTCGGCACCTGTGGGGTGGTGGCCACCCCTGAGTAGAGCAAAAGGGCAGGATTCAGCCATATCATTATCAGTTTATTTCTTCTTAAACAAGAAACTTCTGTAGCAAATATGGCAAAATGTGAGCATGTATTCTTTTCTGTACTTAGGAACTGTTTCGTAATTTTAAAATACGTTTTCTAAGAATTAGGGAGGAGAACAACCCTGTGGAGTAAGTACTGTTGTTGTCCTCACTTTATAGCGAGGAAACTGAGGCACAGAGAGGTGAAGTTACTTGGCCAGAGTCATACAGCTGTTTCGTAATTTTAAAATACGTTTTCTAAGAATTAGGGAGGAGAACAACCCTGTGGAGTAAGTACTGTTGTTGTCCTCACTTTATAGCGAGGAAACTGAGGCACAGAGAGGTGAAGTTACTTGGCCAGAGTCATACAGCTGATATGAGGCGGAGCCAGGATTCAAACCTGGGCAACCCAGGTCCTCCACAGACCCCGCAGGGGTGCCCAGTCAGGCAGGGAGGCGGCTGCATCATTGGCCAGTGAGATGAGCAGTGTGGAGCCTGTGGCCAGCACAGTAGGGGGGGGTCTTCTCTCAGGTGATCGGGAAAGGGATTCTCAGAGCAGATACCTAGATGAGGGAGGTGGCCTGACCTAAGTCTTGGAGGAAAAAAAGACTGGCAAGGCTGAAGGACCAGCATGCACAAAAGCCTGAGAAATCAGGGCACTGGTTTTGCCCCAGCTCCTGCTTTCAGAAGGTTCAATGAGAACATGGATCCCACTGACTGCCCCCTCTGTTAGCAACATGCTGGGCGCCCGTCACCCCCTCCTGAATAAGGTCTTTTCCTGCCATTCAGTGTGGGCCTCTGGGAATGGGCACTAGCCCAGGAGAGCAGGACTGCACCCAGCCCCAAGAGGCAGCGTCCACAGCATGAGCAGACAGGCCTCCCTTGTACAGGGCTCTCCCCTATGCGGGGTGTCCTGGGTTGTGATGCTGTGGCCCTGTGGGAGCCTAGTTTGTGATAGGGACCACATCCCTCAGGCCAGGAGAGGAAGGAGTCCAGACCAGCTTTAGTTCATTCATTCACTCATTTGTTGGGGATATACAGCCATGAACGGGATTAATCAGGGCCCTGCCTTTATGCACCTACATTCTGCCTAAAATTTGGAGAGATCACCCCCGTTCTATCAGTGAGGAACCCCGGACCCAAAAGGCTGCATGGCTTGCCCAGGGGAGCCTCTGGAACCTGCATCTAGGGCTTGGCACCTCTGTCCAGGGCTTGGCCCTGAGCTCTCTGTGCCAGCCTCTGTGTCTTCATGCCCTGCCCCTCTGCTGGACAGTCTGCTGTCCCCAGAGTGACCGTGTGTGGGGGGGGAGGGGGCAGGATCATTCATCATGCTGACCATCTTCTTCCCTTTGTAAAAGTCCAGCTTTCTGAAAATGGGACTAGCCAGGGCTGGGGAAGGTGTGGTCAAGACTGTTCATTGCTGGCACCATGGCCAGTTCTTTTGGAACACAGTGTGGCGAGAACCACAATGTCGATTCCCGTGGACCCCAAAACCCCACTTCTGAGACCTTGGCCTGTGGAGATGATTTGCCACAAGCACAAAGCCTTGTGCATGAGCTGCCTGTTTAAGCCTAGTCCGTGATAGAGAAACATTGGCACCAGCTCAAATGTCTGTTGTTAAAGGACATGTCCAGACATTTAGGAGATACAGAATCACAGGAAAATATCTATGGCAGAGTGTTCAGTAAAAACAGAATTAAAAAGGAAAATCTAATTATTTAAAAACAAAACAAAACAAAACAAAACAGGATAAGGATTTAAAAACCAGTATGGAAAGCCAGTGAGGATGAGGCCTTCCACCTGGTGGGGTCGGGCATCCGGCACCCCCCCCCCCGATTCTGGACGTGGATCAGTGGCCATGATTTGGAATCCACCAGCTGTCCTGTGGGTATCCCCAGCTGAGAGCCTGTTGCGTGCCAGGCCTCCCAACAACCCTCTGGGGAGGCATTGCTCCCATTTTACAGACGAGAAAAGCAAGGCTCCATAGAGTTAAGTCATTTGCCAAAGGTTTCAGCTAGCGAGTCATTCACCCAGGTTCAGAGTCAGGCTGGCTGGCTTCAAAGCTGCATCTTCAAGCACCCATCCCCCTCCTTTCCCCACCCTGTCCTCTTGTGTGTGTTGTGGGTCTTTTTATTTTCTTGCTAGTTCTGTAGCAGCTGCTGCCAGTCGGATGAGAGCGAGGCCACCTGGCAGAGTGGACAGGGCAGTAAGGTATGACTCCTTGGGATACCAGCTCTTGTCCTGGCCCTGCTAGTTACTTGTATGTGGCTTTCAACTATTTTCACCCATCCCCAGGGTCCTGCCAGCTTCACGTTCTCTGATTTGGAGTGGCAGAGAGGGAAGACTGGAATGTTTCGGTTTCCAAGGGCTGATGTTACAGCTCTCAAAAGAACACAACCCACCATCTCACCAAAAAAAGCCTCTTTCCATCTCTCATCCAGATAAATAAGCAACAGTAGCCTTTTCCAGGGAGCCAGAAATAGCCTCCTGGGCTCCCAGCACTTACTTACCCAGAGTTTTTATCCTGTCTCTATCTGGGGAGAAGAGCTGCTGGCGATGCTGCCCCGAGCTTCCTGTGGTTTAGCTGGAGGGACCTCTGTTGTCACTGTCTTCATGTGGGCAAGGCTGGTGTGTCTGTTGGTGCCCAGGTGGAGGGGATGCCCCTGTGACCCGCCAGCCAGTGAAGGCAGCCAGGGTGCTGGCTCTGCTGCTGCAGGGTTAGGTTGCTTCCCCAGCCCTCCCACCCATCCAGGTGACCTGTGTCCACATGCTGGACAGATCTCAGAGGCTGGGCCCAGTTCGTGCATCCTGACAGCAGCATGTCGAGCCTTTGCAGTGGCTGTTCCTTCTGCCTGGAAGGTAATCCCCCCAGCTACGTGGCTATTGGCCCATCTCCCTTTGTACTTGCTCAGCGAGGCCCTCCCTCATCACATTGTTCAAACTGCACAGCCCCAGCTCCGCCGACACCCCCGGCACTGCCCATTTGGAGCTTCATGTTTCTCCACCAGCTCTGTCCAGCTGTACATTTGGCTTCTCTGTCTGGCTCATTATTTGGGTCCCTTCAACTGGAATGTACGCTCCATGAGGGCAGGGGTGTCTGTGTCTTATTGCTGTAGAATTTAGTAGAGACTCAACACGTTTTTGTTGGTGGTGGTGGTGAATGATTGTTGAAACCAAAATAAGAACAGTAGTAGTTTCTAGTTTACTGTGATTTCATAGGCATGTCAGGATGATCTTGGTTACAAGTAGCCAGAAACTGACTCAAACAGTGCAGACATTGTGGTCTGTCACATCCAGAGGCCAGAGTGGGGACTGCCTAGTGAAGGACAGGGGTCCTTTCCAGCATCTGCTCTGCAGGCTCAGGACTTCCTTCACCAAAGGCTAGTTTCCTTGGTGGTGGTGAGTTGGCAGCTAGGCCTGAGCTTGGAATATGAGCCCTTCCAAATAGTGTGTTTGGGCCAGTCCTAGCCCCCACTGGAGTAGGAGTGGGGCAGGCAGCCAATGGTGTCCACTGCTCAGGGTGTGGTCATCCAGCTCCAAAACAGGATAAATGAACCAGAACATGAGCGTGTGGATGTGCCCCTCTGTCTTGGCCCACTTGGTCCCTGCTACCAGCCAGGCTGCCATCTTACACACCAGAGCTTGAGATTTCAGAAAGGGGCAGGTATCTGGCCAAACACTGGGTATGTTTAGTTGTTAATAATTCTTTATATATTTTGGATACTAGACCCATATCAGATACATAATTTGCAAATATTTCCCTCATTCAGTGGATTGTCTTTTTGCTTTCTTTTTAGTGCCCTTTGAAGCACAAAAGTTAAAATTTTTTTTTAATTGACACATAATAATTGTGTTTATGAGGTACGGAGTAATATTTCAATACATGTACAGAAGCTTTTTATTTTGGTGATGTCCAGTTTATCAATTTTTACTTTGGTTGCTTGAGCTTTTAGTGTCACATCTAAGGAAACCATTGCCTAACTCAAGGTCACTGAGATTCACACTTATTCTTCTAAGAGTTTTGTAGGTTTAGCTCTTGTAATTATATCATGATCCATTTGAATTAATTTTGTGTATGATGTGAGTTAGGGGTCTGTATCAGTCCGTTTCCTGTTGCTTATAAAAAATATCTGAAACTGGGTAATTTATGAAGAAGTAGAATAGTTATTGCTTTTTGGAGGCTAGAAAGTCCAAAGTCCCAGGAACACATATGGTGAGGGACACATCTGTTCTCGGTGGTGGCTGTAGAGCTGTGCAGGGTGTCATGTGGCAAAATGGCTGAGCAGAGAGCTAAGCTCCTCACTCGATCTCCTTTTAAAGCCATCAGGACCATGCCCATTACTCCATGAATGTATCAGTCCATTTACCAGGGCACAGTCCTCACAATCTAATCACCTCCTAAAAGGACCCACTTTTCAATTACCATAATAGGATTTCCTACCCTCTTAACACAATTACGGTGAGAATTAAGTTCCAGTGCATTTTGGGGGAACATTCAATCCACAGCAGGGTCCAACTTCATTCTTTTGCGTGTGGATGTCCAGTTGTCCTAGCCCTGTTTATTGAAAAGAATATCCTTTCCCCCACTGAATTATCTTGGCACTCTTGTAGAAAATCATTTGAGCTTAAATATGTTTATTTCTAGATTCTCGATTCTATTCCATTGATCCAAATGTCTCTCCTTATGTCAGTACCACATTGTCTCAATTACTATAGCTTTGTAGTAAGTTTGGAAATCAGGAAGTTTGAGTCCTTCAACTTTGCTCTTCTTTTTCAAGATGTTATGGGTCCCTTGCATTTTCATATGAATTTTAGAATCAGCTTTTCAATTCCTGCAAAAAGGAAGCTGGGATTTTGGTGGCTATTAAATCGAGTCTGTAGATCAATTTGGGAGTATTACCAGCTTAACAATAATAAATTTCCTATTCATGAACATAGTGTGTCTTTCCATTTATTGAAGTCTTCTTTAATTTCTTTCAACAATATTTTGTAGTTTTCAGTTTATAAGGCTTGCACTTATTTATTAAGTTTATTCCTAAGTATTTCATCCTTTTTTTAATGCTTTTGTAAATGAAATTGTTTTCTTAATTTAACATTTGATTGTTCATTGCTGGTATAGAAATACAATTGCTTTTCATAGATTGATCTCATATCCTGCAACATTGCTGAACTTGTTTATTAGCTCTAATAATTTTTGGGTTTTTGTAGATGGATTCTTTGGGGTTTTCTATATACAAGATCATATTGTCTGCAAATAGAGATAGTTTTACTTCTTCCTTTCCAATCTGAATGAGTTTTATTTCCTTTTTCTTGCCAAATGGCCCTGGCTAGCAACCTGCAGTACAGTGTTAGGTAGAAGTGGCAGGAACAGTCATCCTTGTCTTGTTCCTAATATCAAAAGGGGAGAGTATCCAGTCTTTTGCTGGTAAACGTGATGTTATCTTAAAGTCTGGGTTTTGCAGTTGCCCTTTATCAGGTTGAGGAAATTTCCTTCTATTCCTAATTTGTTACCGTGAAAGGGTATTAAATTTTGTCAAATGTTTTGTCTGCATCTACTGAGATAATCATGTGGTTTTTGTCCTTTATTCTATTACATGATATCTTGCCTTGATTGACATCTGTATGTTGAAGCTACTGGCATTTTGAGGTTTGCTCCAAGCAGAGGAGCATGCTGTTAGGGGCCTCTTGAGCCAGGATCTCAGTGGGTGCTTTTTTCTACCAGGGAGGCCGTGGTCAGTAGCTGCCCGGGTACGAGCCCCGCCAGCTGCTCCATGTACTCACTGTGTAACTCTATGCAGGGAACTTCACCTCTGTGCCCATTTCCTTGTCTGTAAAATGGGGTTGGCAGTAGTGCTTCCTTGGGCTCTTGTGAGGGTAAATGAGTTGCTGGGTAACTGTGTGCAACAGTGTCTGGCACAGAACAAGTGTAATTTATTAAGAAGTTGGCTATCATCCACAACATTATGTAAAAGTTTGGAGGGGCTGGGGTGGGGAAGGGTGGTTGAGGAGATCGTTGAAATCTGAGAAGCCAGTATCTGAAAGCCAAGCAGATTCACCTGCTCTGAAAACAGGGGTCAGGGAGGGGGTCTGGAAGCTCTCATAGAAGGTGGTCTATTTGACCCCAGCAGCCTCTGAAGGGGCTAGGTGATCACCTGTCTTAAGCCTGCCCACTGCAGAATCCTCCAGTTTATTCAGGCCTGAGCATCACATCCCTTTGGGGCTAGGCTGCAGGGCCTTCGTGTTTGCAGCAATGAGCCTTTTGCACATACAGCTGTGGAAAGGCCTGCGAGTGCCTCACCAGCGTTCCTGCCTATGGCTTGCAGCCGAGCACCAGGACCCACCCCTACCTTCCCACCTCCCCACCCTGGTTTTTCTGATGTCTGTTCTGGACTGCCTGCTAACCCTGGCTCCTCATCTTGGCTCTGTTGTTGACTGTCATGTGACCTCAGGCAATGGGTAGCTCTTGGAGCCCCTGTTTCTGAACATTACACATCTGGACACTGTCACAGCACATTGAGGATTCAATGAGTGCTTTGTGCAGAGGGCCCGCAACACTGCCTGCTGCCGGCTTGACAGATGCTGGCTCCAGACCACCCTCTATGGCCCTGTATTATTAGTCCGTTTCTGTTGCTTATAACAAAATACTTGGAACTAGGTAATTTATAAAGAAAACAAAATTTATTGCTTACAGTTTCAGAGGCTGGAAGTCCAATGTCCAGGGAACACATTTGGAGAGGATCTCCTTTGGTGGTGGCTTTACAGCAATGCAGGGGTCTCACATGCCAGAAAATGGCAGAGCAGAGAAAGAGAAATAGCTCCTCCTGCACTCTCCTTTTAAAGCCCTCAGAACCACACCCATAACCATTTTTAATCCATTCACTGAGCAAGGTCTTCAAAATCTAATCACCTCTTCAAGCCCATCTTTCAATTACCATAATAGGATTTCCCACCCTCTTAATAGTTACGGTGGGGATTAAGTTTGGGGGGGGGGGACATTCAACCCAAGGCAGCCCCCAAAGAAACCTTGCAACTCCCCAAATCTTGCACCTCCTTGGGGTTTGGATTTTACCTGGAGGTGGGGGGGCGATGAGTTCAGGTGAGGAGGGAGATGAAAGCACTTTTAATATGCCCTGTGTCTTTGTTGGCACTTGTTTTTATGTGTTGAATGAGGCTGGATCTTACCTTGGTTTAATGTGCTGACCACCTAGCCAGCCAAGTAGCTAGAAGCTCGTGGGAACAAGCCTCTTTGCTTGTTTACTTTGGTTTGGTTTCCAAGTTGGTGGCTGGCAGAGTTCCGCAGCCCCTGTGCCCAGAAGTACAGGGCAGTCCCACCTCCTGAGGAGCTCATGATCTTATCAGGGAAGGGGACTATGACAAGAAGTAATAGTAACAAGCCAGTAATTTACTAATCAGTGGAGAAATTCAAAATATGATTCTCATTCCACAAATAATCTATTTCACCCTTACTTAGTGCCTGACACCAGGAGCTTCACAATGAACAGAGCAATTTGGCTTCCAGAGCTTTTCAGAAAATCAGCCACACCATTAGAATCCACTGGGTAGGTGCCTGGAGAAGCAGGCACCGTCTGAGACTGGGGACTCGGGAAAGCTGAGGTGCTAAGGGTGAGAGGCATTGGCAAGGCACAGGGCAGGCCCTGGGCCAGGGTGTGGCAGCCAGGGAGGTCCAGTGAGTGTGCTCCAGAGGAGCTGGGAGACAGGACCATCAGACGCTGCGTCAGGAGCTCTGTAGTGTTAAGTGGTGAGGAGGCGAGGGATTGTGCTGCGTCCACGCAAGGGAATAGTTGTGTCACCACGGGCAAGTTCTTCCATCTCTCTGACCTCAGTTTCCTCCTTAGGGAATTATTTTGCAAACTTGTAGAGATGGTGTCTGCAAAGCCCTTGCACAATGCTGAACAACTGTTAGCTTCAGTGCCGCATTGTTCCTGTGATTATTATGAAGTCAGTGTATCATACTGTGGAAAAAGTCTTTATTGAACTAGAGAAATGGTCACAGTGTATTAAGTTAAAATTCAAGTTAGAAGACTGTATCCTATTATAAAGCTCTATGTGTATAAATGTCTAAAATAAAGGCTAAAAATGTAGTAGAAACAATTGTAACATCTGTGAATATGTATTTTTTTTTACTGTTCTGTGCTCTTCAAATTTTATAGTTATCATATGCAAGTTTTATAATTACAGAAATGTTATTAGAAAATGTAATTAAAGAATATGCTTAATAACACCAAGGTCCAGGGTTTGGATCTGTACCAGCCAGCCAAAAACAACAAAAAAAGAATATACCGTTGCTATTGTTCAGGCGGGACACAAACCCATGCGACTGCGGAGTGTGGGAACGTCAGATGCAGGCGCGCAGGTGGCCCCTGGAGGAGGGGCTGTAGCAGGGCATGGGCCCGGGGTGGCTGCCCAGTGGGGGTACTGACGATCCTTTCCTTCTGACCCAGACGACAGGATCTGCTCACCACCCTTCATGGAGCTCACAAGCCTGTGCGGGGACGACACCATGCAGCTGCTGGAGAAGAACGGCCTGACTTTCCCATTCAGTATGTAGCACAGCCAGAGCTTGGGCCGGGCGCTGCTGGGCATTGGCCAGGGTGGGAGAGGGGTGGGGATGTACAGTCCCCTCTGGATTTAAAGTTGGACAAAGGCCTTGACTGCCAAGAGAGGGCATGGCCCTGGGGCCCACCACCACCTGCACCACTGAAGTGGGTCCTTGGGTGGTATGGACCGAAGGTGTTTTTCCTGCCCGGCCCGGGGCTGTTTGTCCACGTCACCCTGAGTGCAGATACCAGTCGCTGTCCAGCAGAGAGTCAGCGTGTCTCAGCAGCTCCCACCTGCCCCTTCCCCCCATCCCCCAGCCCAGTGTGGCTGCAGGAGTTTGACACTTCTTTCCAGAAGTGCCGCGTCCCCCTGGGTCTGCCACTTTGGGCTTTGTGAGTGAATGGCCTCACTAATTCCCCTCTGCTTTTCTCTCCCCCACCATAGTTTGCAAAACTAGAGTGGCTCATGGCACCAACTCTCACGAGGTGAGTGGAAGAAGATTTGATTGTCCCCGTGCCCCCAATCCTTCCACCTCTTCATGTCTTGCTGGGACCTTACTAAGGTCTGTGTGCTAAATTCCACACCTGCAGCTGCTCCCTGTCCTGCTCTTAGTCCCGGCTCCCTGGTAGGCAGCCTCCCTCCCTCCCTGTGTTCCCTAGGCTCCACAGGAATTGAGTAGAAGGAACACTGTGGCCTGGTGCCTGTCCTATCCCCAAGGCTGGAAGGATGTGCTGGGGGCCCTCATGCCCACTTTGGAACCTGTCTTAGATTGGGCTTCCATCACAAAACATCATAGACTAGGCAGCTTAAACCTCAGACATTAATTTTCTCACTGTTCTGGAGGCTGGAGTTCCAGGTCAAGGTGCCAGCATGGTTGGTTTCTGGTGAGGGCTCTCTTTCTGGTTTGTACACGGCCTCCTTCTGGCTGTGTCCTCACATGGCCTCTTCTTCGTGTATGTGCATATGTGTGAAGGGAGAGGGCTAGCTGTCTGGTCTCTTCTATGAGGTGGGGCACTAATCCCATCATGGAGGCCCCACTCTGATGACCTCTTCTAATGCTAATCACCTCCCAGAGACCCTATCTCCAAATATCATCACACTGAGGCTTAGGGTTTCATTCAACATAGGAATTTTAGGGGATCATACACATTCAGTTCACAGCAGAGCCCATGCAAGTCACAGCCCCATCTGACCTGTCCCTGGCTTTCTGTCCTTTGGCCCATCAGTGTCATCACTCCCTAGGGACCTGTTTTGTGGCAGGTGCTGGGTTGGGCCCAGGTGAGGGCTGTTAAATGAGAGGCACCTGTCACACCCACAAGGACCTGCCAGTGCTGCCGCACTTAGGAAGGGGTTGGGGAGGAGAGAGACCACACCTGCTGGGTGTCTTGATTCATCTACCCACCCACTCGCTCTTTTATTCACCCTGTGGGCATTCCTGGCCCCACCTTGGGTGCCAGGGGGTAGGAGCACAAGATGTGAGGCCTGCCCCAGTATGGGGACAGAGAGTCCCTAGAGAGAGACAGTGCCAATGGGAGGTGGTGGAGGAGGGTGAGCATGTGAGGACTTCTGGGGGCGAGAGTGGCAGATGGCTGTGCAGGGGCTCTGTTGGGTCTCTGTTGTCCTCGCAGCCCTTAGGACCATACCAGGGACATGGTCTTCAGGCCTCCCTGGGCTGCCGTGCGCCTCTCAGGGCCCAGCCCAGCCTGGGGCCTCCCTGTTAGGCACATGCGATGTCCCTAAGTGGGCCTTGTGGGCTGGCCTGTCCCTGGGCATCCCCACTGTCAGAAAAGCTCCCACATGCTCATGATTAAAAATGGAAGCCCTGGCAGTAACAGCCACTAGTAGATTTATGCAGCACTCTTTATCCCTGGTGTGTATTTATGGGGGATATCTATAAACAGTCAGTGTCAGTGGAGCACAAGACATGCTGTGATGGGACTGGCCCTGCCTCTGGGAAGCTATGCGGGAGCAGCCAGTCGAAATCCTCACCCGCTGCAGAGGCCAGCTGCCTGCTGGGATCCAGAGCGCCTGCGGAGTCTCCCTGCGGGAGCCAGCCTTCCCTGTCCTGGGCCCCATGCCAGCAGCAGCACCCTCTGGGGTATGCACCCTGGCAGGCCAGGGAGGGAGCAGGTGTCTGTGCTGCCCTCACCGCACCTGCCTGCCCACCTTCCACCTGCCCCTGGCACCACCCAGTGGTCCCCTGCTTGTCAGTCCTATGGATGTTTGGGATGGAAGCATGAATGTAGTCATTCATTAGTGTGATCAGACCAGCCTAAAGCAGAATAGGTCACCCTGGGAGGAGGGAACCATCTCTGCTTGTCACATGGGGCCTGAGAACTGGGGCTTTGGAATCACACAGACCTGGGATCAACTCTGCCACTGTGTGTTGCCAGCTGTGCAAATTTGGGTGAATCACTGAGTCTCTCTGAGCTCTGTCCCGAGTTTGTAACTGGGAATATAACGGCTTTTGTGAAGCACAAGGAGGGTACTACATGGGTTTCCTGGGGCAGCTGTCTGATAAACTGCCCTGGAGCGTGCTGGGTAATTGCAGAGGGGTGGGAGTTCTGGAGGCCACTGACGGGGGTCTCAACCTTCAGGTGTGGGATGGTGCCCTCAGTGGAGGCTATAATCACCCTTCATTCAGCTGTCTGGCTCCCACGTGTACACACCTGCACTTTCTCTCCCCACCCTTCCACGGGTGCTCTCCAGCAGAACATGCAGCACAGTCCCGAGCATGAGGGGACTCCCAGGGGGCTCACGTGTGCAGTGGGGGCCTATTAGCATCACAGGGGCGCTCCCACTGGTGTGGGTGCCCTCCCACTGGTGTGGATGCCCTCCACAGGATGGGCAGGGGTGGGGAACAAGCTCCTCACCTGTCCCAGGGGTACCCAAGGATGCCAGGTGCAGCGAGGATGGAGGATGAGTCTGTGCATGTGATGAGGGTCTTCGCCCCTACCCCAGCCTGGCCAGGCCCTCCCTCTGTCTCGCAGCCCCTGCCTCAGTCGGAACCAAGACTAGTTTTGCCATACCACTCTGTTTTCATCTTATGTTCACAGAACTTTTTGAGTTTTTGTTTTGTTTTTGAGCTGGTGCAAGTGCACTAGGTTGCTCTGCAGTGGAATCTCTCTTTCCCTTTTTCTTTTTTTAACTACTTAGCCAGAAGCTCAAAGCATCCCCAAAGTCACCCCGTGGTAGTTTTGTTGCTATTTTACAGATAAGGAAAATGGAGCTTAAACAGGCTGCGTGCCCTGCCTGGGCTTGTGCAGCAAGTGCTGGAGGGGGATGGAGCCCATCCGACCCCACAGCTGCCCGTGTCCCTCCCTTTCTCCACATGTGGTTCCTTTATCTCGTCAGAAGGCTGTGGTGACCTTCGCTGTTCCCCTCAAGCCCCCATCCCCCTGCATATGCATGCACTTTCTGTTTTTCTCATGTGGCTTGGATTGCCCCTTCTCTCCTGCCTAGCCGAGCACCAGGCATGTAAGGAAGACGTTTGACAGTTGACAAGAGGGGTGGCGGCCGCTGCAGGTGGCCAGCTGTTGTCCAGTCCCTATTATCCCTTTTCAGGAGCCTTGGGCATCTGGCAGCTCCTTCCTGGGGCCCTGTAGGCTGAGGGATTAGCCATGACCCTGGCACTGCCAGCTGGCTCTAGTGGGCCACGGGCCAACCCTCTGTCCCGTCGTCCTTAGAGCAGGCCCTGGGCAGACCCAGCCTTGGCCAACATGGAGGGGTTTTCTGCAACTGCCCTTTTGCCCTCCCTACCTCAGTCCCCTGTCACATCTTCCCATCAGGGACCTTTGTCCCCAGAGGAGTCAGGGACTGGGAGCACAGAGACATGTACCTATCTGTCATGTGTCTGTGTGGCTCAGCGTGTATGAGGGCAAGGCTGGATGCGGGGCAGACCCAATTCCATTCTCAGCCCTCTCATTCTCTAACAGGTCACTGAACTCCTCAGGCCTCAGTTTCCTCATCTGTAAAAGGGGGATGGTAATGTGCCCACCCCAGAGGCGCATTGTGGGCATGACACCAGGTAACTCATGTAAAGTGCTTAGAACTGGGCCTGGCTTGTCATGAGTGCCTGACAAGAGGCAGCCCTTGTCATCACACAGGCTTTGACTGCAGGCCTCCCAGCTCCTGATCCGTAGACTGCTTCCTACCTCCCCCTCCTGGGTCTTTGTGGAGGAGCCTCTAGGAGGTCATAAGGGTAGAGTGGCACACAACCCAGGGGGTCCCTCTCCCTAGGACTACGGTGTGAATAGTGCTTGTAGGAGTTGTACAGTGCACAGCCAGCTCAACCCTACGTCGCAGTCCAGTGGATGCAGGATTTCCAGACTCCCACACAGAAGTGAATTGATCCCCCGCCTCTCCACTCACCCTAGCTTGAGACTGTTCTTGGGGAGTCCTCATGCCACAGGGCCAGATGGGCCTTGGTGGAGGTGCCCTGGACAGGTGATGTGTTGCTATGTTGGAGGCTGGAGCGGTGGTGGCCTCTGACAGATCCTTTGGCTCTCTGTCTCCCCAGATGGCCATCGTGTTCAACCAGGAGGGCCTGAATGCCATCCAGCCCCCCTGTGTGGTCCAGAATTTCATCAACCACAATGCAGTCCTGTACAAGGTGTTTGTGGTTGGCGAGTCCTACACTGTGGTCCAGAGGCCCTCGCTCAAGAACTTCTCTGCGGGCATGTCAGGTAACCACTCCTCATGCTGTCTCAGCCAGGGGAACATCTGGGATGTGGCACCAGCTGCCTGTTCTTCACCACTTGCCCCTGGGGGCCCACCCAGGAATGAGACTCCCAGGAAGAATACGCTGGGATGGGCCCTGCAGGGAAGCCAGGGAGGGAGGGAGGGGCCAGAGTGCTGGCTGCCCTGTCGAGTCGTCTTCACCCCATGTCTCCCTTTTCCAAATGGGGAGACGGAGCCTGAGGTCCTGCAGCTTCTGCAGCTGCTGAAGAAATTGGCACCTGGTCAGAAGTCGGTGGCTGCTGGGTCCCAGGCCTTCTCACTGCAGGACTTTGGGCAAGTCAGAAGTGGGCAAAGTCATCCCGGCCGTGCCTGGGGTGGCAGTCCCAAGTGCCCTGAGATGTCATGTGGTAGTGGTCTTTGTGTGGTGCTGCTGTCATCTGGGCATCAGAGGCAGCGCTCTCGGGGGCAGCCTGTGGGCCACACCCAGGGGTTTTCTTTAGCCAGTGCTCACCTTTCACCAGGCCAGACACCAGATGATCCTTGGCCATTCCAAAAACTGACACTAAGTGAAAGCTTTGCTGGTAGTGGGGCTGCTCAAAAGAATGTTCTTGTGGTTCTGAAGGGATCTCTAAGGCAAATTCCAGAAGCCTTTGGAACAGTGGAACTTTGGAATAAACATAGTTTTCCAGGAGGACTCCTTGGAGGACATTCGATTGCCCTGGCGTGGTTTGTTCAAACTCAGACATTTCTCTCTGCCAAGGAAGCCCGCCATCGCTAGAAGTGTTGAAACAGGCAGGCTGCCTGATCTGCGTCTGAGCAAGCATGTGTCTTCCTGAAGTCCCTCCTCCTGGGCCCACCTGTCACCATCCACACCTCCTGGCTTGTTTAAGAAACCCTCTCGAATGAAGTTCAGCTGTTGTTCTCACCCCCCTCGGCGGTTCTTCCCCAGGGTGACTTTTTTCTTTCCATTAACACAGCACAGAGAGCGGCCGCTTTGGGAATGTGTGTCTTTTTCATTTCCCTTCTGAGTTCAGGCGGAAGGGCAGGGACGAGGCTGCGTTTTCAGGGTTTGGAACATCCCTGTCCTAACACCAGTACCAGCCTCTGTCCCTTCATATGACAGAACAACCTGGGTGTGAGGAGGGGTCTTTTTGTATGTGGCTGTATGCCACCAAGAGACATTTCCTCCAAACTGGACTGGAAGAGGCTGACAGTTTTTTTAAATCTGTGGAAAATGTACTAAATTAAGAGTAGCTATATCATATCACTTCCTATCTCTTTTCTTACGCAAATCACTTCATCTCTAGGTGGTAAAGAAATTTACCCCCAGACCTATCTTCTTTCTGCACAAAAGTATGGGGTTTTTATCCTCCTGGCTGCAAAGTGCCAACTTCCGTCTCAGTGCTGGGAGCCAGCGAGCTCTTCCTCCTGTATCTGAGGATGAGACCTCCTTGTCTGTGTGTCTTCTTGTGGCCATTTCTAGGTTACCAGATGAACACGAATTGCAGACCAGGGCCAAACAGCAGAGAAACACACAAGCTGAAAAGGAGAAATGTGTGTTATGTTCAGGTGACCTGAGTAACTTTCAGTGCGTCTTGTCTGTCCATCCATCCCAAAGCCGATTCTGTGCTGCTGTCTTCAGGGTGCTGTGCCAGGGCGCCGGCGTGGGTTCTGTGCTTTCACACGCATGCTCTCTTTCTGGTGAGAAGCAGAAGGTGACAGCAGCCCTTTAAGCTGGACTGGTTGAAAAGCGGGCATCAGGGCACTGGCCTCTTTCCAGCCCCCACACGAGCTTTCTGGTTCCCATTACCCAGCACGGAGGTTGGGGATTTTTCTGCCCTGGGATAGAGATAAGAACACAAGTCTTCACTCCACAACTGCCACTCTTTTTTGATTCTTAGGTGAACTTTTGTTTTTTACATGTTAACATCTCTAAAGTCAGGTGGGTCTTACAGCCAATGGCATCTGCAAAATGGCTGGAAGTGAAGTCGAGTTCTTACGGAGGAAGTTGACATGGACTTGCGCTGGCCACCAGGAACACTTACATTCTCTGCCCGTGGCTCACATTCCTGGGGAGATTGTTCTCCTCTCTCTGTCCAGGGCTAGGGCAGAGACAGGCAAGTCTCCTAACTCCTCCTTTCTGCATAGTGATTTTATTTCTCCTTTACCTTGACCCTGAGGATGTGGGGACTCCCTTTTCTACTCTCCATGCTGGGCCTTTTTTTCATAAGGGGTACATAAAAGAGTGGTGTCTCTCACCAGATACAGCAGGAGTCAGTGAACTGTTTTTGCAAAAGGCCAGGTAGTAAATATTTCCAATACCATCACGATTAGCTAATGCTGCTACTGTAGTTTGAAAGCCGCTGTAAATGGTATATAAATGAATGTGTGTGGCAGTGCTCCAATAAAACTTTATTTGCAGGTTCAGGTGGCCTGGCCTGCAGTCTGTAGTTTGCTGATCTCCACTCTAGAGCCTCTTACGATTCGATGATATATACCCATTTATTGAACCTACCTGTTGCCCAACCTTGTGCAAGGTGCTGTACCAGCCAGGGACTAGATCATCAGCCAGGCTCCCTGCCCTCACGAGCTTGTATTCTAGGGAGAGAAGCAGCACACAAGGAAAGAAATAATAAAAGGTCCAATTATGGCCTGAGTTGAGGGGCTCTAGGGGAGTCCTGGGACACCACTTGGGTAAGGGGAGCCACTGGGAAAGGGCAGTCAGAGGTGGGCCCTCTGCAGAGGCGATACTTGTATGGTCGCTAGAAGGAGACTTGGGTCACCATAGGCAGATCTGCTATGGCCTCCCCACTCCCCCCAGAGATTAAGCAAGTGAGGCTGAAGACAGTGTGGCCACAGCTCACGCTCACAACTGCCTTGCTGAGTTGCTGGGATATTTGGGGGCTAATCTTACCATTTATTCTTCTTTTAAACCTGTTTTTTTCATTTGTAAATTGAGAACAAAAACAACCATTATTCCTCTCTTGGCTTTCCCTCTGCTGCAGGAAGTTGGTGGTGACACTTCACCCACACTTTATGTTCCTCAGGACTAGTCCAGGGACAGAGACTGCTGCTCCCGTAGACAATCCCATGACAAAGGGCCTTGCCACTGAGCTCAGGAGCAATGCTCTGGCCCAGTCCATCCGGTAGAGGATCTGGATGTCTTGAAGCTGCCCAAGGAGCTGGGTGCCAGGGCTCCTTCCTGGGGCTCTGAGCCCTTCTGTCTTGTCTCAGCGTCCCATCATCTCGTGGGTGACAGGCAGTGGCTGAAAGCTACTACCACTCCCTCTGACCCCTGCTCAGGCCGCATATGGCAAGGAGCTGAGCCCACTGCCCTGCTGGATAGTCCTCTGGCCAGAGCTTCCCAGGTCAGGCATAGCCAGGGGGAGAAAAGAGTCTCCTTTGAGATGGTCTGGATTTTTTATCTCCTTCCCACGAGAAACTTTTGGGTGACTTGATTAGTCCAGTTCAACAGGCAGTGGCAGGCCCCTCTTGAGTACCCAGCTCTGTCCCTCCCTGGCACTAGCCAGCACCCATGTCTTCTCCTTGTGGCTCCTGCAGGCTTCCCACCTCTCTGAACTTTACTATGTCCACCCTCTTTTGGTGGCTCTTCCTTGCCCCCAGGCCTGCTCTGCCACTGCGGCTGTGCCCTCGCTGACTGGCAGGGGTATGGATAGGAGGGCGTCCTGAGCTCAGGGCCTGGGCCAGGCTGGCCTGTGGGATGAGGAGGTGGGCAGTACCCACACAAGGCCAGAGCGCCTATGCCAGCTGCTCGAGCCTTGCTCAGGCCTCTGGGGTCATGGAGGCTTGCCAACCCCAAAGGCCCACTCTTCTTGCCTGTTGGTACCCGGGAGTAGAGGTCCATGGAGCTACTTGGTGCAAGTCTTGCAGGGTGTTTATTTTCCCCAGGCTCCTCCCCAGAACCATCTGTCGTGCTCCCCCGTCTGGACTGGCTCTGGTTGGAGCAGTGGGAGGACTATCGGGCACACCCGGGCAACCAGGGGCCTTTGTGCCCCACTAGCGGGAAGGATGCCAGGTACATCTCAGCGCCTGCCTGCTTGGCCTCTACCCCAATCACATCTTCATGCATGACTGTTGCAGAGCCATAGAGTCCTGGAGCTGGTAGGGGTTGCTGGCAGCCAGATTTAGCATCCCCTGGTATGGCTCCTCAGCCAGTGCCCTTCCTGCCCTTGCACTTAGGGGCCTGAGTCCCAGGCTAAGCATTGTGTCCTGAGGGATGGGAGCCACAATGCCCCTCCCTGCAAGGACCCAAGCAGGAGCTGCAGGGCCACTTGGGGACTCATGGCCCAGGATGGTCCTGTGCTGGTCCTGTGCTGTTTGTTCTTGGGGGAAGTCATGGGGAGGTGATAGACAGCCTTTACCAGAACTCAGCCTCAAGACTCGTGGTTTGTGATTCTTGCATTTGAGTGCCCATGCTTCCAAGTGCTCAAGAACAGGTTTCTGACCAGCAGGCCTGACGTCTCTCTGGAGCAACCTTGGTTTACTCCCCATGGACATTTCTCCTTGGAGATGGATGAACACACTGTCTCCTCTTCACTCTCATTATTCTTGGGATTGGTCAGCCTTTCCAGTGTGCCCACCATGGGGACTGAGGCGGGACAGGTGCAGTGGGCATGGAGCAGGGAGCGTGGGGTGGGAGGAGGTGGACAGTATCTCCCGGGGCTGTGCTACCTTTCAATGCTAAGCAGAAGTTATTCTGTGTGCTTTCTTGGGTGGATCCTATGGAAGCCCTGTTCTGATTTCTTATTTTTTCCCTGAGTAGTTGGGAAACAGCAGAACCCTTTGTGTGTTAAGTGCTCGCACGCTAGTGACAGCCTGTTTGTTTCTCTGTAGTGTATTCCCCAAAAGAGAGTTCCATGGGCTGGGACGGGGGTGTGAAAACTGGTTTAAATGGCTTTTACTAGACCGCTTTACCTCGGGACTTAGACATTCAGGTGTGCGGCATTTCCCACCTAGCCCCCGTTCCCCCTGGTGCACTTTTTGGTGATGTATCTGACACACTTTAGGCATGGGACTTTAGCATTGGGGAAAGCCAGGCGCAGTACTGTGAAATGGCAGCAGAGGCTGGTTCGTTAAGCCAGTCATATTTACGTGAAGGAAAAATTGAAATGGAGGCCCTGATTGGGCACATGTCCATCCAGGGTGTGGCATCTGTTTGGGGTAGGGGTGCCCAGCTTGCTGGAGCCCAGGGGCTGCTGCTGGCCACTGAGCCCAAGACTGGGTGCGTGGCTGGGGTGGTGCTGCCCCCTGGTGTTGTGTGGTGGTGTCGCGTTCCCTGCCTCTGGGTTCTCATCGTGGCTCCTTCCTGTCTGCTTTTTCAGACCGTGAGTCCATCTTCTTCAACAGCCACAACGTTTCGAAACCAGAGTCGTCATCAGTCCTGACTGAGGTATGTTCCTCCACCGCGGTGGCCTGGTGTGAGGCTGCCCTCACCCGGACCTGGGTGTGGGGGTGCTGTTGGCCGCGGGGCCCTGGCTGGCTCCCCAGCAGGGCATGCCGGGTGCCCAGGGAGGTTCCACAGACCCCTCTTCCTCTCCTTGCATCAGGCCTCCGTACCGGTGGCCGTCACAGCTGTACCCCAGCACACAGCTGTTGAGTGAGCACACCTGGGCTTGGGTGGAAGGACCACTCACCACCAGGTTACTCAGAATGGAAGTTTGCCAAGTCTTCCCGCAGCATGAGGAAAGCCACGAGGAATTTCCATAATCCTCATTGTGAAAAAGGAGTGCGCGGCAACTCCATCTCAGTTTTCCTTTGTCCTTCCTCGTCCATGTGAGTCCAGTAAGCATTTGTTAAGAGCCCACTGTGCACGCTGCGGGCACTGGGACAGCTCAGAGACTGCTAGGAGTGTCACCCACCCCCAAGGCAGCGGGTGCTGGGCATTGTGGCTGGTGTGCAGTGACTGTCACTGTGTGTCAAGCTTCAACCCAGGTGCCCTGCACCTCACGGCAGCCACACAGGAGAAGAACGAGCAACTCCACTCTGCTGGGGAGGAGGCTGATGCGGAGAGAGGTTCAGTAACTTCTCCGAGTTACAGGGCTGTTCATACAGGGGCACAGTCAGGATTTGGCCCCGGATCTGTTTCCAAAGCTGGGTCTTCCAGGAATTTAGGACTTCTTACCTCATCCGTGATTCCTGAACAACTGTCCCCAAAGCAGACAGTTAGAAATCACCACGGGCCATCTCTGCCACTTCCCCTAAACTTAGAGTCCTCTGCTGGGGCTCCTGCTCCCCTGAGTTTGCACTTGTCCTAGTATCCTGGGATACACAGCCTTGCTGTGTCCTCCTCCTTGTCCTGGGTTGGTCTCACCAACAAGAGTCACAGCAGACCTCTGCCCGCCACTCCTCTGTGCCCCCTGTTGGCAGCCTGCTGTTCATTGTGTGTTTCTGGCTCCTTTGAGGAGCCAGCCGTGTGCTGACAATTTGACGAGCACAGGCGTGGACAGGGACCTGAGGGGACCACTGTCCCTCAAGATGGTGATGGCTATCCCTCTGGGAACAAGTCGGGGAAGCTTTGGGACAATGGGATTTTAAACAGGGCCCCTCGGTGCTTGGCTGTGTACGTTAGAAGACATGAATAGGTGTTCAGTGTGGGAAAGTTTCTTGTAAAGTGTCATAAACTTTAGGACTCAGCCAGTGTGGCGAGGGGAGGCAGCTTCTGGCAGACTTCCTGAGAAGCGTCCCTGCCAGTGTCCTCACACAGTGTAGTGATGGTGGCCACCAGTGGTGAGCAATGCCAGAGGGACACCGTGAGGGCTATGAGCAGAGTGACCCACCGGAAGTCACCTTCTTGGATAATCACCTGTTGACCATTAGCCTCAGTTTCCTCATCTGTACAACAGGAAGGGGTCAGCCTGGAGACACTGCAGGGGCCTTCCCTCCACCTCTCACGTCCACAGTCGTCTCCTCCTCCCCTCAGTGCATGACTGCTAGTCAGGAATCCACTAGGACTGCCAACTTTTAAAAACAGAAGGGGAGGTGCAGTCAGTGCCACTTTCTCCATCCGGGACCTGAGCCTCCTGGACACCTGGGCCATCCTGACTCAGTCAGCTCCATTCCCAGGAGCAGGAACATGTTCCTGACTCATCCTCCCACCCCTGCCCACCTGGGGCTCCTCCAGACCCTGTCTTGGCCTTCCTGGGAGCATTGGTCAGGAGCACTGGTCAGGACCCCTGCTCTGGCCTTGAAGCCCCACCTGTCTCCCCATCCGATGCCTGAGGATGGACCACCCCAACTTGCAGCCCCCAAACACCTTTTACTTGAGAGCCAGTGTGGTGTTTTGGTTAAGAACATGGACTCTGATGGGCTACCTGGGGTCCAAACCAAGCTCAGGTGAGCCATGTCGCCCCTCTGAGCCTCAGTTTCCTCATCCTGCCCAGCGGGTTCCGTCGGACTTGTCGAGTTCCTGGATGAAAAGCACCCACTGCCAGGTGCAGTTCAGTGCTTAGTGTCAGCTCTGACGAGACGGGGCCATCGGTGGTTCACACAAGCACCTTCCCCACTCCTCTCTCTCTCCTTCCTTGTTTTCCAGAACATCCTCAGATTGTTTGTGCTAAGTGCCCATAGGCAGGATTCCCATGCCTTTAGCTTGTTCTAGGATGGCAGTTTGGTTTTGAATAATCAAATGGCTTCAGAAGGATTTCTGAGATTCCTTCGCTAAGCTGAGAAAGTGCTTTTGTAAACAGCGTGTCATGAGACTCCAGCAGTGTCCCAGCCACAGCCACCTTGCTGCCAGGCCCTGCGCTGTGAGACTTAAACACCAGCTTAACCTCATCAGAATCTCACAACATAGGTATTTTTATTATCCCACTTATAGGGGCAAGAAAACAAGGCCCAGAAGGGTTATGTTGTGGCTCAGGGAGTGCAGCTGGGGACAGGCAGTGCCCAGGCATCCACCGGGTCTCTCTGACTCGGCAAGGGCCTGGGTTGCCCCACTGGGCCACACCTCTGGCCCTCACTGGTGAGAGTGACTGAGAGGCTCGGGAACGTGCTAAGTGACGAGTGTCTACTACAGCCTGGTTGCCACTCCCCGTAGAAAATATTTCCCCTGTGGGAGACACCAAGGCATTGGGGTCATGAGCGGGAGGGGCCCTGCCTGTCTTGCAGAGCCCACGGGTTGGCATTAGCACAGAGCGTGGGAGGGGCCCAGGGCTGGGACCCTGCTCGGCATGTGTCTGGAAGTTCCCTTTTGGCCTTTTCAGCTTCCTCGCCTTGGTGACCAGGGCTCTGTCCTCAGCCCTCCTGACCCAGTGTATTAGTCCATTCATGTTGCTTATAACAGAATACAAGGAACTGGGTGATTTATAAAGAAAATGAAATTTATTGCTTACAGTTTCTGAGGCTGGGAAGTCCAAAGTCCATGTGGTGGTGGTGACAGTGATTCAGAGATCTCACACTGCAAGATGGTGAAAGCAGAGAGAGCAGAGAGAGCAAGACAGACTCTCCTCTTCTTTTAAAGCCCTCGGAACCACGCCCCTGACCACCATTTTTAATCCATTCACTACTGCATGGTCCTACAATCCAATCACCTCTTCAAGGCTCCACCTTTCCATTACCATAATAGGATTTCCCACCTTCTTAACAGTCACAGTGGGGGCTCAGTTTCTAATACATAAAACTTGGGAGACAATTCAGGCTTCAGGGAGTTTTGGGGGGACATAATTCAAACCACTACACCCAGTTTCACCTTTTTAAAAAAATTGAGATGAAATTCACACAAGGTGAAATTAGCCTCTTTAAAGTATACGATTCAGTAGCAGTTAGTGAACAGTATTGTGATTCACCACCTCTATCTAGTTCCTAAACATTTTTGTCACCCAAGAGAAAACCCTGTACCCACCCCCCATTTCCGCGCTCCCAGCCCCTGGTGACCACTGATCTGGTTTCTGTCTCTGGATTTGCCCATTCTGGACATTTCATGTAAATGGAATCATTCAGTATGTGACCTTTTGTGTCCACCGTGTTTCGCTTAGCCTAATGTTTTCAAGGTTCATCCGCATTTTAGCATGTATCAGGATTTCACTCCTTTTTGTGCTGAACAGCATGCCATTGTATGGCTGTGCCACAGTGCACTCACCCACACGTCCATCCGTGCACACTTGGTTGTTTTTGGCTATTGTGAAGAATGCCGCAGTGATCGCTAGTGGACAAGTACCTGGTTGAGTCCTTGTTTTCAGCTCTCGGGTATATACCTAGGAGTGGAATTGCTGGGTCACATGGTGACTCTGTGTTTAACTTTTTGACCCAGCTCACTTTGATCTTTCATGGATCAGCCATCCCTTCCGCTTTGGCCCCTGAACCCACAACCCCAAGGACTCCAGTGTTTATTGAGCACCTGAGTGGGCCTATTTTGTTTGATTTAGAGGTGACAGGACACGGTCCCTGCCCTACAATTCAGGTATAGGACCTCCTCCCAGTCAGGCAGGTACTGTCCCCACCATATCAACGACTTCATTATTCCTCTTGGCAAGTTGGGGATGGAGGCCTTGTTGGTCCCGTTTCTCTTTTCTTCTTCCTTTTTTTTTTTTTTTGGCAGCTGGCCAGTACAGGGATTGAACCCTGGACCTTGGTGTTATCATCACCGCACTCTGACCACCTGAGCTAACTGGCCGGCCCGGTCCTGTTTCTCAGATGAGTAAACTGACACACAGAGAAGCCAATTACTTTTCCTTGAGTCCACAGAACTAGGAAGGGACTCAGTATTCAAATCTGAATCCCCTGGACTCCAGAGTCCTTCCCAATGCAGCGTTCCACTTTCTTGGAGACCCTGGCCGGGGGCCGAGCTTGGGTACATGAAGACTTGTATGCCTGTCCCAGGCCAGCAGAAAACAAGCAGCATGGGGGGTCCAGGGCAAGGTGGGAAAACTGTACACTGGGACTGCCCAACTGGCCCTGTTGAAGCTTTGCTCAGAGCCCAACGTGGACGCAGGAGCCAGGCAGGAGCAGCGCAGTGACCTCCGTGGAAAGCCCAAGTCACATGGGATGTGGGTTAATTTGGAAACACCACAGTTAGGCACTTGGGAAGGCAGATTGGCATGCCACATCCCCTGGAACCCTCCACCTCATGCCCTGGGGACTCTCTGCGGTGGTGGGTGTGTGTGGCGTTGCTGACCAGAACACTCCTGCTGCCCACCTCTGCCTGACTCTGTGTTGCAGCTGCTCACAACTGTCTCCTGCTACTCCTGGTCTCTGCGCTTTTACTTCTGCTGTGCCCACTTGGAGCCCCTCTCCTCCCACCCCTGCCCAAGGCCCTAAATCCTACCCCCTTCAAGGTTCGACTCCAGTGCTCTCTGCACCCTAATGTCTTCCTGGATCCATGACAGACTCTCCGTCTCCTTCCTCCCTGTTAGAGAGTTGGGTTTTAGAGACTGAAAAACCTGGGTCCAAATCCAGTCCTGTGCTTTTAAGCTGTGTGACCCTGGGCCAGCCCCTGACCCTGTGTGAGCTTCTAGTTCCCTGTGTATGAAATGCTGATATCAACAGCAGCCGCCCAGCTTGTGATCAGTTCTGGAAAGGTGCCTGCCCGGCCCTTGGCAGGACTTGGACAGTGGTCGCCCTAGTGCCTACCATGGTGGGTCTGTCTTGCCTCCTGGCCTGAAGGATGCAGGGGCTGTGGCACCTCCCATGGGGGGTCTCTGTGCAGCATGGCATCGCCTTTGCCCACCGCCTGACTCCCCTGTGTGTGTCTGCAGCTGGACAAGATTGAGGGTGTGTTCGAGCGGCCGAGTGACGAGGTCATCCGGGAGCTCTCCCGCGCTCTGCGGCAGGCGCTGGGTGTGTCACTCTTTGGGATAGACATCATCATCAACAACCTGACTGGGCAGCATGCAGTTATTGACATCAACGCCTTCCCAGGTGAGCGGCGGGACTGGGCACCACCTTTGCTGGTGGCTTTGCAGCCAGCCATCTGTGTGTAGACTGTGTCCTCGGGAGACAGGACAGGCAAGTCAGGTTGACCAGGACTCGAGAGCCAGCACCGTCCCTCATTGTGGGGCCTGGGGCAGGTGCAGCCCCACTGCTCCTCAGCCCTGCTTGCAAAGCTTACAGCGTGTGGCAAGGAGGGAATATTCGGTCTAAGCACCCAGCTCAGGGCGAGGCCGGGCACAGGTGGGCCCGCAGCACAGCTGTTTTTCCACCCTCTTATTGGCCAAATCAGCCTGTCCTTTGGGTTCTTCAGATTTAAGGAGCTGAAAGGACATTGAAGGGAATACAACCCACACAGTTTACGTATAGAGAAACTGAGGCCCCTAGAGAGGAAGAAACTGCCCAAGGTCACACAGCACACAGGTGGCAGGGCCAGAGACTCCCAGACACATGCTGCTCCCGCTGTCCTGAGCTGCAGCGCTGGGGTCCCCACCCACAGAATCTGCTCCCTGCTCCCTGCTAGGGCCCTCAGACTCCGCTGGCACAGAGCCAGGCTCTGCCATGTACCCCTCAGATCTCCACTCAGCTAGGGGCTCTGTGGTGAGCCCTAACATGGGATATCAGCCTGGCAGGGACGATGGGAGTGGCACCACCACATTCACAGGCTGTGTGCTTCACCCGAAGACACTGCAGCTGAGTGTATTGTCCACCCCCACACAGCAGGTTGGGGCAGAGCCAGGCTTTCATTCTGCACGGCCCCAGGACAGAACACGGGTGTCTCTGCCCTGAGGTCTGTTTCCCGCCATTCTTTTCTTGGTCCTGGCCTTTATTAAGTACCTGCTGTGGAGGTGAAGCAAACTTCTCTTCCTGCTCAGTGGGGGTAAAAACACTCAGGAGGTGATTCCTACCCTCGGAGACTGTACCTGGCAGGTGGGGACTGTTCGGGGCATTGCAGGGTGAGCCCTTGTGCGTGGAGTGTGACCTCCGGGCTGTGCAGCTCGCAGGCCCCACAGCTCATGGGCCCCAGTCACCAGCTGGGTGCTAGACATGTGCGTCCCCTCCACTCCTCAGAAAGCCAGGGAAATCGAGGCCCAGAGGAGCGCTCATCTTGTGTCATTCGGTTATCATTTACCCGGGGCCTCGTGTCCCAGCTGGTACAGACATGGGTACAGTGTGAGCATGGCCTCTAAGGCCCTGCCCTTGGAGTGCTCATGCCCCTGTCGGGAGGAGCAGAAGACAAAGGGGCAGGGGTGGCCTGGGGCTCCTCCTTGAGGTGGGGACACCAGAGCAGAGCCTGCCAAGAAGGGAAGGAGCCACCCAGTGAAGATGGAGCATTGGGTCCCAGGCCAAGGCACCACAGAATGCTGTGGCTGGAACAGGTGCAGCTGGGGGAGCTGGGAGGGGTGGCAAGATAGGTCAGAGAGCAGCCCACATGTAGCAAGGTGAGAACTTTGGACCCTGCTCTGGGTGAGATGGGAGCAGCCACCGGAGGTCTGTATTGGGAATAGAAGGTCAGACCTGTGGGACAATCAATCGTGTTTTTCTTTTCTTTCTTTCTTTCTTTTTTTTTTTATAAAGATGACCGGTAAGGGGATCTCAACCCTTGGCTTGGTGTTGTCAGCACCACGCTCTCCCAAGTGAGCTAACCGGCCATCCCTATATAGGATCCAAACCCATAGCCTTGGTGTTATCAGCACCACACTGTCCTGAGTGAGCCACAGGCCAGCCCCTTCGATCATGTTTTTCTCCAGTCCCCCTAGATGCAGTGCAGGACTTGGGTGGAGCCGGGAGGTGGGGTTTTGATGAGCCAGTAGGAGGGAGCGGGGACCTGAGGGCGCATCAGGGGAGCGATCAAAATGATGAATCCAGGATCTAAACCACGAGGCTGTGGGGGCGGCTCAGTGAAAAGGCAGAGTCAGTGGCTGGAGAGTCAGGAGCGGGTGGAGGGCTGTTGGAGTGCGAGTTCTAGAAGGAGGGAGGAGATTGAGTTGGAGACAGTGGGAAGCTTCACACCTGAGCTGTTGACCTCTCCCAGCGCAAACAGCTGCATGCGCTTCTGGCCGGGCGGCATGCTACCCGAGGGTGGCCTGGGTGGTAGAAGAGGGACACAGCTGTGAGCCGGACTGGGGGCTTCTTCCAGGAGAGCCAAGGGAAGGACTGCCAAGGTGGGGCTAGGTGCTGAGGTGGGTCTGCGGCTGCCCGGAAGGATGAGGCTGAGCCTGGTGGAGACTCGTGGGAGCCAGAGGCTGGGGGTGGCAGGGAGCATGTGGCCCTGGACCCCAGGCAAGGAGGAACTGGTGTCCAGGAGACCCTGCGGCTCGCCAGCTGTGCTGTAGAGCTCTCTGAGGGCCAAGCAGAGGGGCAGGCCCTGGCTCCTCCTCACCCATGGAGGCTACCTTGGAGCTGTGAGCGTTTTGCACGCTGGGCTCTGGGAAGTAATAAGGGCAGTAGCGGCACAGGTTGCTGACCCCACCGTGGGCCAGGCCTGCCCTGGGAGCTATACTGTGGCATCTCGTCCTGTCCTCCTGACTGCACGGTATGGAAGGGCCCACTGTGATCTCTGCTTGCTGATGACAGTGAGGCTGGGAGTTGAGTGACTTGTCCAAGGGCCACTATGTGATGGAGCCAGGATTGGGGCCCTGTCATCCAACCCCAAGCCTGTGCTCTTGACCTTGAGGCCCCTGACTCTCAGAGTACCAGCTGTGTGTCCAAATCTAGGCTCTGCATTCAAATCTCAGTCTCAGGGTTCATCTCTATGTAATGGGGACATTTTCCACCCTCAAAGACAGAGAAGATGGCATTTGCACCATGCCTGGCATGGAGCTGGTGCCCTGCCCTGCTAGTCCATGCCTCAGTCCACTGCCCTAGGCCCCCCTGTGCATTCTCAGGCCTCTGACGAGGTGGCTGCCTCTGCACAGCCCCATAAAGCACACCCCCAACCCGGGGCCTCTGAGCCTTGTCTGGGGACAATGGCAGAGTGGTTGCTGGGGAACAGCTTTCCATTCCCTGGCATTGGCCTCATGGTGCATTTTCAGCACCCCTCCCCGTCTGCCTCTCTATCCAGGTCTAGGGCTGAAATGTCTCAGTCCTGTGGTGGGGCACCCAGCACCACGTGGTGTTCAAGACACAGACAGGACTAGAGGGCCTGATGCAAATCCCAGTCTGCCAATTGTGAGCATTGTGACACTGGGCCTCTCTGAGCCTGTGTCCTCATCTTTAAAATGTGGCTGCAAGGTTGCAGTGAGCCGGGAGCACAGAACTCACAGTCCAGAGCCGGTGCTTCCTGCACACTGTGTGAGCTCCAGTGTGGACATCATCACCACCTTCATGGCCAAGCCTGGCAGCCATGCATCTTCATCTGTGAAATGGGGACAAAGGCTGCTGCGAAGATCAGGCGAGGGGACGTTGTGCGGCGTCTGCACAGAGTGCTGGTGTGGAAGCGCCGTGTGCCAGCTGTCTCAGCCATTTGTATCTTTACTGTGGGTTCCTGTGCCGCCTCCTCTCAGCCTCAGGCTTCCTCAAAACCACAGCAGTTGTTTGTTGAATAAATAACGGTGTGGACAAGTGCAGCTCCCCCACCTGGCCTGTGAGAAAAGCTCTTCACGGGGCTCTTCTCTAAGCGGTAACATACGGTGTCTGTGTCCCAACCTTCACTCCCACTTCGGCCTGTGCCGCTGGCTGTGACTAGCATCCCAGAGGATGTGCCAGGGTTTCCATATCCTCTCGGCACTAGGCCCAGCATCGAGGACGGTGGTCACAGCCATGGTGGCAGTGGGCAGTGCCTGCAGTCCCCTCCCAAAGCTGGCATACCATGGTTCCTTTTCGGGACACACCTTCTGCCCTGCTCGTTGTTCTTGGAGCCATGTGCCGACTCTTGTGCGTCCAAATTGGTTCAGGCAGGCAGGAGGCACCCAGCCTGTGTGGAAGCTCTTTTTAAGCAGTTTGTTGGGACTCAGCAAAATCCTTACCCTAGATCTGAAACCTGCTCGGTAGCTTCAAGAACTGCTGACATTCGCATCTGTGCTGGGAAATGTCTGCCTCCAGCACGCACCAGCGATTGGTATTCTAGAGACAAGGCCCCTCTTCATTCAGGGGAGGGAGTGTCACTGTGCAGTGGAGCCTGTCTCAGGCCTTGGCTTTGTTTCGGATGCCCAGAGTCCTGTCCCATGGCCTCGATCTACAGAGCATGGGGCACCGAGAGCCTCCCTGCAGGTACTTCAGGGTGAGAAGGAAACAGACTCAATTTGGTGGCAGCTGCTATAGGTCAGGCACTGCCGTGTGCCAGCCCTCCCTGGTGGTGCCCACAGTCGCCTCCCCCAGAGGGAATCATCTTCTTGGTTTACAGACGAGGAGGCTGAGGCTCAGGACAGGAGCAGTGGCCAGGACTCAGGCCCCATGGGGTCAAAGGGCATTTATTATGCAGTGTGTGCTGGCATCATACCATGCCAGGTGGGTGATTACATGAGGTGGTGGAGCTGTGCCCAAACGGGATAGGGTCACAGGGTGTGTGTCATCAGCTGCAGCTGCTCACTGGGGACATCCAAAGATCCAGGACCAGCCCGTGGGACCACACACAGTGGTTTTGAGTCCAGGCTGTGTGACTTCCCTCAGCCCACCACTTCTGCTGGCCTTGGTTTTCTCTGTAGATGGGGGCTTGAGCACACCCCCTCACTCTGGGGGCCTGCTAGTTCCCTCCTCCTCCCTCCCATCACCCCCTGGCTAACACCCCGTGCTGTCTCTCTCCCACCCCAGGCTATGAGGGCGTGAGTGAGTTCTTCACAGACCTGCTGAACCACATCGCTACTGCCCTGCAGGGCCAGAGCACAGTCACGGCAGGCGCGGGGGACATGGCTCCACTGAGGCACAGCAAGCTCCTGGCAGAGCCAGCAGGCAGCCTAGCGGGTGAGCGGACATGCAGTGCCAGTCCTGGCTGCTGCAGCAGCATGATGGGCCAGGATGCGCCCTGGAAGGCGGAGGCCGACCCAGGCGGCACTGCTAAGCTGCCGCACCAGAGACTTGGCTGCACCGCTGGTGTGTCGCCCAGCTTCCAGCAGCACTGTGTGGCCTCCCTGGCCACCAAGGCCTCCTCCCAGTAGCCATGGAGCCCAGGACCCAGAGGGGCGGCACAGAGCGCGGAGCACACCCGCTGGGCAAGCAGCTCCCACGGTGACACAACTACTAAGAATTCCCGATGATCTGATTCTTTCTTTTGTTAATTTTTAACCTGATTTTCTGATGTCGTGATCTAAAGGAAGGGTGGGGGAAGGTGCAAAAGAACACCAGGTGGTCTGGCCTTGCAGAAAAGGTGGTTGCCGTGCACGTGTGTTCACTTCCATGCCTGTTCGTCTCCGTGGCCGCTGTGGACCGGCCTCTGGGCCCCTGGCCAGGGTCGACAGCTAGTGAATGGATGGTTCCCCTCCTCCTCTCCAAGCCCCCCACGACCGGGCCTGACCCTTCCCATTTCCCCATGCTGGTCTTCTCAGAGGCTTTGTAAGGAGCGTGGCCTGATGCCCTGCTCCTACTAGGCGTGCAGCTAGCCCCTCCCTCCCAGAAGCCAGAGGAGGTGATGGGCCCCTTGGGGTTTCCATGCTGGGGGTCTGGGCTGTGATCCTGCTGCTCTCCGCTGACAGAAGTAAAAGGAAGCTTCGAGGGCAGAGGCCAAGACCTTGGTCGGCTGCCACTCTTCACATCCCCCTCTTGCAGTCCACCAGGCCCCTCCACACGTGTCCCATTGAGCCCTGCATTGGGGCCTCCTTCCCCCGACCCAGCACTGCCACTCCCTGGAGCTGAGAAAGGAGCTGCCTGGCTGGGAGCCCCACCTGTGCCGAGGATTTGTGCTGTGACTTTGGGCAAATCATTCCAAGAGTTTTCAGGCCTCCGTCTCCTTGTCTCTAGTGGGCAGTGAAGACCAGAGAACCCTGAAGGGCTGGCTTAATGCTCAAACCCCTGGGGGCAGCTCGCTTCTCTGTGAAGCTTCCCAGATGAGGACAGGTGCGCAGGCCTCCGCATGGCATCAGGGAGACCTGGGGCCCTCTTCCTGGGCAGGAGAAGTCTGCCCATACAGTTCACACCTGTTCACACCTGCTGGGTCCCTCCTTACCTAACAGGCCCAATCCACCTCTCCTGTGTTTAGGGATAGCCCCAAGCACTAAGCCAGCCAGGTGCAAGAGAGCAGTCCCCCCCATCCCCCCCACCTTAGAATCATCCCCATCACGGCAGCAGGCAGACCAGGGCTGATCCCGAGGCCTAGGCAGGCCAGCAGCCCCTCCACAAAGGGAGGGGGCAAGTGAGGAGCTTTCTCAGTTCCCAGAAGAGGTGGAACACTGGGCGAGACACATAGGACTCCCTGAGTATGATTTTGTCTTAAGATATCAGTTCACTTTGAAAAAGGCTTCTGGGTGGTCCTCTGTTGTCCGGTGAGATAGGACACTGGAGAGAGTGCAGAGCAACCCAAGAGGAGCCGCCCCAAGCAGAGCGCTCAGGATACGTGCAGCCTGGCTGAGCAGGGGCGCAGGGGTACCCCCTTCAGGAAAGGAGGAGCTGGGCCTGCGTGAGGGGCAGGAGTGTCAGAACTGCCCAGCTTTTTTGGAAACTGAGGGCCCGATGACTAACTGCGTTTACAGGACTTGAGTGTTGAACCCTGATTAATGTCTGTATGTCACCTTTCCTAGTTCTAACCCTGAGCCCCAGGGAAGCAGGAAAGTGTGGCCGGCCTCTTGCACTGCTTTGTCTCCAAAATAAACTACTGAAATCAAACTGCATTTCACACGTGTTTATGAGATGTTGCTCAAGTTTGTCATTCTCCCAGTCTTTAAAGAAGAGACATTTAACAATGCAGCTTTACCTTTTTGAAATAAAGTTCCAATCCTCGGCTGCCCCAAGAACAGTGGGGTGTGCTGTGTGACCCCTGCTGTATCGTGTTCCTATAGAAAGAATGTGCCACCTTTCTAGAGTGACGCATGTTAGCATCCAGGGCCCAGATCTCGGGTGATTGCCTTTTGGTGATGTGGCATTTTCCACAGACCCCATGCAGGTGCTGAGCAGAGCAGGTGCTCTTTGCAGGAGTGGAAATCAAGGGGCGGGGTGTGCTTCAGAAGGCTTGGGGGCCACGAGGTGGTAAGAAAGCACAGCCCGCACCCCGGGCCGTCCAGGCTGGCGAATGCTGTCCAGCAACTGCAGACCACATCGACATGCAGAGGGACTGGGGACAGTGGTGAGGCACCAGTGCCTGTGGGAGTGGGCCTCAGTAGCAAGGATGAGAGAACCCTGTTCTCTAAATGTCCCCTGGGTGCACACTGACATTTTTTGGTTCCAGGACACTGCCCATAGAGTTGGTCTCTTCTTGGGCCTCCTTGTCCCTGGCCTTGGGGTTTTGGCATCAGACGTGCTGGAACAAGCTTGTCTCAGCACCCACAGTTGGCCCTGCTAGCACCACTGGGGACTTGGGACTCTCCCTCCCAAGCTTCCGTCTCCAAGTAGGTCAGCACATCAGCTCTGGCCCTGCAGCTTCTGTCTTGGTGGTGGTCAGTGGACAGGGCTACTGCAGGGCTCCAGGAGCAAGTGGCAGGGCTAGATTTTGGCTGAGGCCTCGGGTAGTCTCAGAGGATCAGCTGCATGGTCTCTGCATTGGGCCCTCTGGGGATGGAGGCCTTGGATCAAGTTCTGCTTGAGGATGCTCTGATTATATAAAGATGTGATTCCACAAGCATTACACCCCAACCGAGTGCCAGCTGCTGGCTGGCTGTTCTCTCCAAGAGAGCCGAGGGGAGTATATCCTGGAGCAGGGTGTTCACCACAGTGTCACAGGACGGTCTGGGTTTGCAGCATATGGTGGATGGTTGGGCTTGTAGCTGTAGAGCATCGCCTGTGGGAGTCAGACCCAGCGAGGCCTCAAGGAGTTACAGGGGGCTTTCTGTGCGCGGGCCTGCCTTTGTCTTTAATCCTGTCAGTGAGGGAGGAAACAACCTTGAACCAACATTCCTCTCTCTACCCAGAGGACTGCCAAGTGGGCTTTAGAGAAGGTTAAAAGACCCTAGTAGGAAGCTGTCTGGTTTCCAGGCCACCAGAGAAGAGCAGCTGTTTGCCAGCCACTCTGAGGCCAAGGGAGACTGTGTGTCCTCTGTCCTTCCAGCCTGGAAGACTGGTCTTTGGCTCTTGGGCATTTACTCTGGCTGCTGGCCACAGAGCGATTGAATGGATTTCCTGAAGTCCCTGGGGTTTGTGTGTGCCCTCTCTCCTATCCCCTAGAAACTGGTCATTCACCCAGTGGGATCCCAGGCAGCTCCCCTCCCTCCTGTACCATGGCCATGGGCCCCTGTCAAATCCAGAGCCCTTGAGCTGGCTGCTGGCTGTCCAAAGGAACGGGGCCTTCCAGCACAGGCTGCTGTGAGACAGGAGAGCAGCAGTCCTTGGCCAAGGCTCTGGGCCTCTGCCTCCTCGGGTCAGCCTGGCTATGCCCTGGTGCCGCAATCACCTGCCCTGCGCAGGCCTCAGCCTGACTGAGGTGATGTGGCCAAGGTTTCTCCTGTGCATCCTGCCCACATGATAATGGGCTTATGCCTCTGTCCCTTCCCTCTGCACAGCCATTGCCACCATGGTCTTGGAGTGACCCTCCCCACACTTCAGAGGAGAGCTGGCTGGCACGACAGCTTGGGCTTCTGCTGGTTGGATCCTCCTCTTTTGGTTCTGATCAGCAGGATCTCCCCTAACCCCAGACCACCCCGGGCCTTCCAGAGTCATCTGTGCCCTGGTGGCTTGGGGGGACTGTTCCCTCCTATAGCCTGGCTGGTCCCTTCCTCCAGGGCCGTGTGTGGAATCGCATCTCTCTGAAACTCACTCTTGAAAAGCTGCTTGCAGAGGGATTTCACCAGGACTTTGCTGTTAGGGCTAACACCTGTGCTTTGTGACAAATGCTGTTTGCTTCAACCCTGTTCATAAGCCACTTTACCAGCATCGCGAGCTGGCTTGTACTTCATTTGTGTACGTACATGTCTATGTATATATATGAAGACACATACTATGTATAAAATCACCGCTTCTGTCCATTGGCTCTTTTGATTTGGTAGCCTGGTTGCTCCTGTGATAAGGATGACGCAGGTGGCTCATCTTTGGGATTGGTTATTTCAGCGACAAGGCGTCCCCAGGTTCTCTTTATCTGCTAACAAATCTTGGTAGTGGATGTTTTGATTTGTGATGGTCTAGTGGAATATGGTTAGTGTTGTGTTATTTCTATAATTATCGGGGGTGGAGTGTAAACCTCTCTCTTTGAAACATGAAGAAATAAACACCTTACAGCTCCAGCCTTGGAGGGGGTCCCTCTGGGAGCGCAGGCGTTAGCAGCAATGGGCAGCCTGGCTCGTAGAAGAGGCCTAGACTTGCCGAGACCTCTCAGAAGGCTCGTATCATTGCAGTCATGGTTTTCTGGCCCATGCTGTTGGGGCCCCTCCAATACTCAACCCCAATCTGGTAAAGAGATAATAGGTATTATCCCCATTTTACAGATGAGAAAACAGGCTCTGAGAGGGCAGGAAATGCCTGCCCAAACTCTCCAGCTAGTTAATGGCAAGCCTGGGGATTCCAACTCCAGTCTGAGGTCAAAACCCAAGTTCTTGCCACTGAAACTTGCCTGCTCAGACCCACCAGACAGAGCCTGGACCCTTGGGAACTTGGTTCCCAAATCCCAACTGGCACTCTGGACTTTGCTCTGCCTGGGTCGCTGGAGGCTGGCCTCTGAGCCTCGCCCGATGCCATGCCTCTCCTGTCCCTAGCAGGAACGTGTTCCACGGGCAACTTGCCAAGGCCCAGCCCTCCCCGACCCACCCCCTCACTACCACTGCCTAGAAGAATCACCCTCACCAGCTTGCTTTTTTTTGAGGTACACAGGCCAAGGACGTTTGACCCAGAGCTGCCACCTGGAGAGGTGAAGCGCCTGGCCAGGGCTGAGCAGCTGGTCTAGCAGAGCCAGGATCAAGCTCTGTCTCCTCTTGGCCTGCAGGGAGCAGGCAGACGTGGGCTTTTGCTCACTTCTGCTGAGACTACATTTGTCCCTGTAGGCTGCTTGGCTGTTGAAGGGTCCAGCTTTCCCCACTGGGTGTGGGCTTCTTAAAGCCAGGGCTTGTCCTGGCCATCTCTGACTGCTCAGTCCTACCAAGTGCAAAGCAGCCATTCACAAGAGTTTAATGAATGACTGAATGATTGGCCGTTATTCAGCCGGTACACACAGGTCCAGCGCACCAGCTTGGGTCGTCCTGATTGCATAATCCTGCATAGTACCCATGCTTAAGTGTTTCAAGTGCCACCCCTGCCTGTGACTTTGAGTCATTTTATCTTCTCAGCCTCAGTTTCCTCTTTCCCCAAGTTGAGACTAAGACTTTTCGTGCTCTAGTGAACCATTAAATGCATAGGAATTTCAGATGCCCCACAATTCTACACATGTAACAGGCCAGAGGTTATGGCAGGGGAGAAAAAGATTTATGCCAACGGGGGCCTGCAGCTCAGAGGCCCAATCAGGAAGTCTAAAGCTGGTCTGATGCCTGTGGCCTGTGCCAGCACTATCCTGGGCTGTCAGGGCCTCTACCCAGCACCACAAGAGATTAGAGGACATGGTCCATCAGTGAAAGGTGATCTGGGCTCAGAAAGCAGAGGCTGTGTCCAAACACGGCCCCACCTCTGCGTGGCCCAGCTTGTGTAGCTGGGTGGCACAGCAGAGGAAGGAACAGTGCATGTTACTTAACCCCCGCACACACCTTCTGAAGCCGCTCAGCATCCCCATTTTACAGATGAGGAAACTGAGGCTCAGAGACGCAAAGTCACTTTCCCAAGATCCCACAGCTAGGAATTGGCCCAGAACGGAGTCACCCCAGGTGGACTGAACCTCCTCCTGTCCGTTTTCCCAAATCCAATGCATCCCACCCCACTCTGAGTTTAGAGGGGAAAAAATTCAAGAGGAAAGAGCTCAGGACAGATTTATTTTTCCTTAGATAAATTTTATACAGAGTATATGACAGGAGTTCTCAGCTTTCACCAAAAGGTCAGAAGTTATTGCAGTTGTGCTCAGTGGATATAACGGTAGAAAGGAAACTTCTAGAAAACCACCCATGTTCAGAGAAGGAATAACCAATGTTTAAAGTCATGGGGGCCCGCCCTGCAGAGAGGTATTCCAGGACAGGGCTCGAGAGCAGGAGGAAAGGAGCGTGGGGGCAACAGGGGAGCTGGGCTTGGGTGGTCTGGAGGCCACCCCCCTACCAGAAGCAGCGTCCGGGCCGTCTGGCCAGGACCTGCAAAGGGGACAACAGAGCCAGGACCACAGGGGGCCTCGGGGCCCTGGCCGGCCCTGCCAGCCGGTGCCTCAGCCCCGCCGCAGCGCCTGCAGCTGGTGGGCCACCTTCTCCAGCTCCGCCTCGATGGCTGACAGGCTCTCCAGCTCCTGGTCCTAGAAGAGAACTTCAAGGGTCACTCGGGCTGGCCAAGAGAGCCTGGGACCCAGTCTGTGCCAGCAGCATGGAGGGTACAGTCAGCCAGACTGGCTGGGCTACTAGTTAGCTGTGTGGCCTCGGACAGGTGGCTTTGCCTCTTTGAGCCCCATCCGCACCATGGGGACAATGATACTACCAAGCTGGGCTGCTCCAAGATTATTACACGCAACAGGTGGGTGAAGCAGGGGGTCCTGACCCCACACTGCCCCCGGGGGCCTGTTATCCAAGCCCCACTTTCTCCTAAATGGTTCCAGATGGGGCAGGGGGTGGAGGGGGATGTCTCTTCTTTCGGGGCTTGGAAAACCCAAGCTTCTGGTGCCCCTGAAAACCCCTTCCCTTGGCCCAGACCATGGGTGGTGGCTCCCAGGGTGAGGCCAGGCCTGGATTTCTGGGTCTGTTTTCCACAGCCTTCCTATTCAAGGGGACTGTGGGGACTGTGGCCTGGGCTAGATGCTATGAGAGCTGCCCCACATCGACCTACCTAGGCTGGGCCTTGATGCTTGGTCCTGTTTGTGAGGGGACCCCAAGCTTGGACTGCCAGGGTGGTTTAGGGAAGCAGGGGTCCCTCTGAGCCCTCACTGTGCCTCTGTCTCCCAAAGCTTCCAGGCCCCTGGGATCTTGGACACCCACAAGCACATACCCTCAGGCTCAGAGCAGGAGCTCAGGGAAGGCCACCTCCCTGGCCTTGACCTGGGAGGGGTCGTCTTCCTGCAGTCCCTGCCAGATTTGAGGCTGCTGAGGGCACCCTGGCCCTAGGGCCACATTTAGAGACCCACTTGGGGCCCAGTTGAAACACATTGACAAAGGTTGCCATAGAAATAGGGGCCCTGGCGCCTTCCGTGTTGGAGTAGCCCTGGGGCATGAGTTTTGCAATGCTTGGGTTTCTAAGACCCTTGGGCTGGGTGGAGGAGGCCCCCAACCCACCCTGTCCATACGACTCTGGGTCCCCCCTTCTCTGCCCTGCAGTCCAGGGCTCCCTGGGCTCGTGGAGAAGGGAAGCTGGCAGGTGTCTCTGGCATCTCATTCTCTCCTGCTGCTGCACGTGGGGAAGGGGATGCTTACAGGTGCCTGCCTAGTCCTGGGTCCACAAGCTGGGAGTGAGGGATAAGCTGCTGTTTCCTGTAGCCCCTTCCCCTCAGTCTCCTGGGGTCAGGCACAGAAGCCGTCTCCTGGCTCCAGCTGCCAAGAAGACCCCAGTCCCAGGCCCAGAGAAAAGGTCAGGGGCCCAAAAAAGGACCGCTTCCTCTTTGGGTGGGCAAAGAAGAACCTTGGAGTAAGGGTCTTGGACAGGTCCCAGCCCCCTGTAGGGCCCCAATTCCCACCTGAGCACTAAGGCTTGAACCAGGCACCCCAGGGTCTCCTCCAGCTTCAAGGTGGTGTCGCCTGCTTGCCACAGAGCCCAGCTCCACCTGACCCTCTGCAGGGCTCCATCCCTGCTCCCTGTTCAGCTTCCCAAGTGGCCCTGGGCATGGCCAGGCTTTCAAAGCTCGTGCATGTTCTAATCACGATAATGAGATGAGCAGAAAGGACTCTTTATCCCTGTTTCACAAATGGGGGAACCAGCGAGGCTCAGAGAGGGGCATGATCTGCTCAAGGTCACACAGCTAGGAGGAGCCAGGGCCCAGGTCTTCTGGCACATGTGGGTGTCTCTCCCACCCATTCCCACAGGCCCCAAGGGCCAGCGTGGGCTGGACCTGGGAAGAGGGTGTGCCTGGGCTTGCCTGGGGCCAAGAGAAGACAGGGTCAGACCAACCACATGGTCTTCCCAGGGCACGACCCATCCCCGGTGTCCCCTGTCTCTGTGCTCTCCTAGCTCTCGGGAGTACAAAGGGCCCTCCCAGGCTGGTTCCAAGCCCTCTGCACCCCAAGCACCAAGCTACACCCATCACTCGCATGCCTGCTTGCAAACCCACAGAGGCTCCCTGTTGCCTTCAGGACGGAAGGATTCCCTGCCCAGCACCTGTCCAGCCACCACATGCTGATCCCAACACCTCCTTGGCTACCTGTCCAGCTGGCCTTACTGGGCGCCCGCTGTGAGCTGGGCGCTTTCTCCTGCCCAAGAGTCCCAGGCTGCAAGGGGCCCCTCGGCGGGTCCCAGGGCCGGCTCCTGCCCATACCAACCTCGGGTCTGCGGTTGGCGCTGCCCTCTTCATCCTTCTTCTCCTCGGGGTAGCGGCGGACCTGGAGTGGCAGGCCCGCCCCGACGCTGTCCTCCCGGGAGGACGGCCTCCAGCCTCGTCGCTGCTGCGGCCCAGGGCCCCTGGAGCCGTCAGCCCGGGCCCGGAGGGAGAGCTTCATGGAGCGGTCAGGGTCGTCCTCGTCCTCATCCTCGTCCTCATCCTCGTCCTCCCCCTCCAGCCGCTTCTCGGCCGTCAGCTCCTTGGCCAGCTGGTCCATTTTGCTCCACCGCTTGGTGTCCTCCCACTCCTTGGAGAGTCGCTCCTCCTCGTCCTCCTCCTGCTCCTGCTCCCTGCTCTTCCCGCCCTGGAAGAGGCCTGGAGGGGCCCCCGCCATCTCCTCCTGCTCCTGCTCCTCCTGCTCCTGCTCCTCCTGCTCCTCCTGCTCCTCCTCCTCCTGCTGCTCCTGCTCCTGCTCCTCCTGCTCCTCCTCCTGCTGCTCCTGCTCCTGCTCCTCCTCCTCCTGCTCCTCCTGCTCCTCCTCCTGCTCCTCCTGCTCCTGCTCCTCCTCCTCCTGCTCCTGCAGGGACCGCTCCTGCTCTCCCTTCCCCTCGGGGGGCTGAGTCTCCTCAGCCCTGGTCTTCCCGGCTCCATCCACAGCCACTGCCTCGGACCGACCTGGAGCAGGCGGTGGACAAGAGCAGGAGAATGAGGGAGGGGCCGGGGGGCTACCCGGTCTCTGCTGCTCCCAGGGGCCTTTCAGGGCCCAGCCCAGCCTGTCCACAGTGATTCCACTTGGAAGGAAAGACCATCTTGGTGCCATGCTCTGCAAACCCTCTCAAAGCTCCAAGGGACGGGTCAGCTGGAGCTCGCCTCTTCCACCCCCGTCACCCCAGAAGCCCTGGACCCCACATGGGTCACTTGGCTAGGGAGCGAGGGAAGACCCTGACAAGGCCCAGTCGAGGTGTCAGGGTCTCTCCAAAACCCCAGCAGAAGCTGATGCTGTCCCCAGATCAGCCTGCTCCCACTTGTCAGGCCATCTCCCTGTTCCCCAAACTTGCCACCTGCAAAGCCCCTCTTCACTCCTTGCTTAGTGGGGAGGTCTATGTGCAACAGCAGGAGATGCATCGTTTTGGAATCAGACAAGCCTGGGTTGGAACCTCAGCTTTTACTACAAATTAGCTGTGTGAGCTTGGGCAAATTACTTACCCTCTCTGAGCCTCAGTTGCCCATCCAGAGAATGGAGATAGTACCTACCTTTCAGGGTTGTTATGAAGGTGGAATGAGATTATGGATGGGGTCCCCCTCCCACCCAACCTCCTCTCCCAGACACGTTTGCTGAGATCTTTGCATCATACGTACTCTTGCCTTTCCGGGTCTCCTTGTAGCCGAGGCTCAGGTGGGGGTTAAATGTTGCAGCAGGACTTTCTTCCTCAGGGCCAGCGTTCTCTCCAGCCTCTGCCGCCTCCGCCTCCTCCTCCTCCTCCTCTTCCTCCTCTTCCTCTTCCTCCTCCTCTCGCTTTGCCTGATGCCCTTGCTCTGCACTCAGGCCCGTCTCTGTGTCCACCAGACCCTGTGAAGAGTCATCACTGTCCTCCTCGGCCTGTGAGCCTGGGTGTTGAGGGCTGGGGAGGCTGGCTGAGGGGTGGGTGTTGGTGGCCTCCTCCTCCCCAGGGGCCTGGCTGTCCCCCTCAATCGTAGACTCCTGGCTGGATTCTGGGAAGGCCTGGGGCTCTGCTTCTTCTGTGGCTTCACCACTCTTCTCTGCCTCTTCAGAATCTCCTCTTTTCTCCACAGTGACCTCGGAGGATGGCTCTTCTGCTACCTCTGCAGAAACGACAGAGCAAAGTCAGGCCCTGAGGAACAGGCCACATGTGGGGTCTCCCCAGAGGCCAACTCAGATCTTTGCCATTGTATCTCCTGGCTTCCAGCAAGCCCAGCACAAGACAACAATTAGGGTTCCCCTCCATGTCCCAGCTTGATCTGAGCACTAGATTGTGTTTCTTTTCATTCTGCCTCTTAAAACAGGATGTGATTTAAAAACAAAAAAAAGAAAGAAAATCCCAATGGACCTTAAAAATGACCCCAGAAGATAGAGCCCTGAACTGAATTAGGACGTCAGCTGAACTGCTGTGTGATCTCGGGCAAGTCGCTTAACCTCTCTGTGGAAGAAGCACCATTACTGCAGCTTCATCCTCCCTTCCCTGTGGGGCTTCTGCAAAAGTGCTGGGTTCCTCCATATTTGTGGGGTTTCATTAAAAAGCATTTTCTTGTGATTGCCTTGAAGACAGCCTTTTAACTAGTAAAAACCCCTTCCATCACTAGAATGATTACTGTTGAGCGAAGCACTACCAAGTACATCCCACCATTTGAGTTTCACCAGGACTCGAGGTGAAAGGTGCCCCCACGCCCATTTCACAGAAACTCAAACTGATCTGCAGAAAAGTGAGGTGATCTGCCCATGCTCATGCAGTCTGTAGGCAGCAGAGCTGAGCCTAGAACCCAAGCCTCTCAATGCCAAGTTCAGGGTCTCTTTGCTGACACATGGCTGCCTCCCCCATTAACGTTTCCAGGCACAGGTGCATGTGCACGTGCTATACTATCCCCCCTCTGGCAACCCATAGCCAGCATCCATAATCAAACTGGTTCCCATGGAGCCAGGATGCGGGAGTCCATGCAGCACCCCAAGCAGCCACTAGGGTGACAGCACCAGCCAATGGGAGGGTGCCTCGGCCACACCTGCAGGCTTCCCCTCTCAGCCCCAGATGGAAGACCACTGGGATCCCGGCTCCCAGAAAGTGGCCTTATCCACCCACCTGGATATGAAAAGAGCAGGTGCTGCAGGGGCGGTTTGTGGCTCTTCCCAGGTGGGGAGGAAGGGTGACAGGGCATCACATTGACCTAAGCCATGATCCCTTGATCCCTAAGAGCTCTTTGGTTTCATGAAAGATGATCCAGTTCCATTCAGTGTTTCAAACCTACCTCTCTGGATCCTCCTGCAACTTGGCTATTCTAAGGCACCACCAAACCCCAGGGTGGCGGGCACTGGGGGTGGGGCTGTGCTGTAGTGGCCACTGGGTAGACCCAGTGCCAGGCCAGCAACTTCCTGCCCTAGAGTGTCAGCCTCTGTAGGGGGCAGACGGAACTGATTGAGGGGTTTAGAGTGAAAGAGACTCAGATTCATATCCCCAGTCATGCTGCTCACCTTGGGCAAGGGACTTAATCTCTCTGGGCCTCAGTCTCCCCATTTGTAAAGGGAAGGAAATAATAGCTACTTTACTGGGCTTAAAGGAGGGGCTCCTGACTCTTAGGAACCCTCAGTCCACTATCACTACTTTCTCATCCCTCTCCCACCTCTGGCTAGACTGGCTGGTGCTGACCTTTCAGCTTGGCCTGGCTGCTCTGGTTCTCAAGAACCTCTGAGAGTTCATCCTCAAAACTGCTGTGTTTCTTCTGCTGATATGTCCTCTCCTTGGCACCTGGCATATGAAAAGGAGGAAAAAAGTCTCATTTGGTCAAGCCCTGTAGTATTTGTCTATGACAGTGAGGGCCTCCATTTCCCCATCTGTAAATTGGGCACATCATGTTCTGGGCCTGCCTGATGAGGAATCAGGAGCTTGGACAGCGGTCAAGGGTTGCCTCCCCCATCCCCTCTCAGCTGGGGCCTATCCGGTGGCTACACCACCTCTCCAGACTCAGTTTCTCACCTGAGAAACAAGAGCAAGCCCTGCCTGCTGCCTCACTGAGCAATAAAGGCTCTAATGGAGCAGAGGGTCCTACTGGCAGAGTGGGGAGTAAGTGACCCCTCAGGACCTGGCTGGTAGCTCAGGGGACCGTGTAGCAGGAGGTGACAGTGACTGCTTGTCCCTTCAAGGAGGCTCTTGATTCAGTCAACCTTTGCTGTCCTTGAGCCCTGTAAGTCCAGGCCCTGGGGTGCAGGTCAACAGCTGTGCCTGCATCTCAGCCCAGGGCTGGGACCTGCTGCCGTGACCTAGATACCCCTCTCCCTGCTCACCCCCAGCTGCTGCCACCTCTTTTATTGACCTCATACCTGTGCCTGCTTCCTGCTGCTGGCCCCTCAGCCAGACCAGCTCTGCAGCTGGGGATGATGTTTTCCCCTTGAGGGGAACTTCTGGAGGAGGCTATGGGAACAGGCCTGACTCTAGCTCAGACGACGTGGGTTCCAACCCTCTCCTGGTTATTTCCTAGCTCTGTGACCTGGGACACCTTGGGCTTTCCAAGATTTGGTTGCTCATCTATAAAATAGGGTGTTATGGGAGCCCAGGAGGGAGTGGATGGATGGATGGATGGACAAAGATATACCTAGTACTCTTTAATAGAAAAGGATAATATATATCTACATTGGATACTGTTTATATTGGATACACACACATGTGTGTATGTGTGTACACAGATGTTTCAGGACACATTCCCCTATAGCGGTCTCTGCTGACATTATATTTAATTATTTAAGTGTAATAAGTTAGTCATTCAATATTTCATTTAAAAATGATCATATTATGATAAAATACTTAATGCATAGTGAAAAAACACAAACCCAGGGTCAATGATGATGATTAATAATATAGGTAATAATAGCCACAGCTCTGCCCTACTACATGCCAGGCACTCATTCATCCTCCCAGTGACCACATGAGGTAGTGTCTGCCACCCAGGCCACCTAGCGAGCAGGAGAAAGAATGGCCTGTTGACTTGGGAAGGGTCACGGGTATCCTACTGCAGTGATTATTTTACTTGCTCTTCCCTAAATCTCTCTCCATTCTCACACATGGCCTGGTCTCCCCCATGGGCCTCAGAGTAGGGTCTTCTTGGAGCTAGAGAAGCCTTCATACCCCCACCCCACCCAAGACACAATCCCGGCCTGAGGATGGGCCCTGACCTCATTTGGAAGCAGATGCTAAAGAGCCCATTCTCCGCGAGAGGCACAAGGGTCAGCGGTCCTGTCCCCATATACCTGGCCACCTCCCCCAGGGAGTCAGCCAGGGGCAGATGTAGCACCAGAACCCAGGTTTTCCAATTTTCCAGGGCAAGGATGTGCTGTACCTCAAGCCTGGATAGAGCTGGGGGCTGGGCAGGACAGCAGCCTAACCCTCCATCCCAGCATCCTTGTCTAGGCTCTGCTTGAATACCGTCAGGGACGAGGAGCTCACTACCTCATAAAGGCACTTCATTCCCAACAGCATAAGTAGATTTTCTTAATCTCTTGGAAAAAGATATGCCTCACTCTCAAGCATATTGAAAGTCTGGTCTGTGTTTGGGGGCAGGCAAGACCCAAGGAAAAAGGGCATTTCCTCTTTCCCTACGATCAGTTTACTTTTTGGCTTACACAGGAAAGGAATCTTCTCCAGATTCTAGTCTTGAAAGTGCTCTCCCTGAAAGGGCTGAACTCTAGAGACCATGGGTATTAGGAGAGCTGCATCTGGTCTGGGCATGTCCCTACTCACTGTGTGACCTTGGACAAGTAACTTAACCTCTCTGGGTCTTGATCTCTTTAAAGATATCAATAACAGATTGAACCAGGTGTCATGGAGGACTCACCTTTTCACTCTATAATTGAAAGGAAATAACAGTACCAGAGAGAACCTTGCTCAAACTTCCACCTGACTTTCTGACTCTCAGTTACTGGTATTTACCCAGAATAATGTGCAGTGGTCGGGAAATACCTTGGAGAGCGAGGTCTTGGAGTTCCTTCAGTAAATTCTGATGTCGCAGGATGGAAAGGATCCGTTCGTCTGCAATAAAGGAGAGTCGTTATGGGTGGTTTCCAGAGAACAGCTGAGAAATAGATGACCATCAATATTTTCAGCTGAGCACAATGAATTTACTCTGGAAACTCAAAACTGTGTGGCAGCAGCAAGACTGGGTTTTGAGATACACTTTTGATATTACCCACATTCTAAGGTGTCAGTTTTCTACTGCATCAGAAAGGTCAGCCACTGTCCCAGCACCCAGACCTCAGCCTGGGGTGGCAGCCCTTGAGGATGAGTGGGGCTGTCTAAACAAAATGCATCTTCCCATCTCCATGTCTTTGCCCACGCCGTCCAATCCACCTGGAGTAACCTTTCTTCAGTTTTCTACCTACTGATTTCTGACATCTCTTTTAAAGCTGAACCCAAATGCTACCGGCTCCATCCAGCAGCTGGTCAAAACTTGACTGTCTGGTTGGAAAGGTTTTGTCCTTCTTGTACTTCCCACAACATTCCTTTATTCGTCATGTCGCTATAGGGGGTCTACCAGATGCCAGAGCTATTCTTGGCACTGGAGATATATCACACAAAATCCCTGTCCACAGGAAGCTCACGGTCTGGTGGCTTGCTGTTCCAGCCCTGGTTTCATTCTGCCCAGAATTCTAGTTAATTGTGTTCACATACCGCCCCTCTGCCAGTCTGCAAGCTCCAGGAGCACAGAGGCTGTGACCCCTTCAAGTCCTATACGCCTCTGACCCCAGCACAGTGCTTAGCCAAGGCAGGCACTGTATCAGCGACTGCTGAATTAAATTATTAATTCTATCAAAAGCCACACACTCATCTCCTAGCTCCCAGCCCAACAGGCAGCAGCCCCTCACCCCCAGCCTCCAGCCCGTACCTCCCCGGAGGGTCTCGAAACACTCCTGGCTGACAGGCATGGGGCTGGGCTTGGAGAGCGTGTCAGAGATGACCTCAACGATACACTTCATCACCTGGGAAGAGAGTGGGGGCAGATTGGGGCTGGTTTGGACATAGGGCTCAGTCCCCAGAGGCTCTAGGGTAAATTTCTGATAAGGACAGGGCATTTGTCTTCAAGAGCCCATGGATGCCTGGCTCAGGGGCACAGCTCTGCTTTCCTAGCCAAACAGTAGTAGCAATGATAGTAGGAAGCCCTTATATGGTGCTTACCACATGCCAGGCATGCCAATCACATGGCCCGCAGGTGCCCCTCTAAGGTAGATCATGGTGGGGGGGGTGCAGGGGGTGGGTATCTGGTGTCTTGTCATCCCCAAGTGTACTTTCTCTAAAGATGAGGAAGCTGCTTCTGGGCAGTAGAAGGATGTTTTGCAAAAGTGCTTTGGCCTTGCAGATGCCCAAAGATCAGCTCCTCCAGGAAGCCCTTCTGGACTGCCCAGAGGAGAAGAAAGACCTTCCCTGGCTCTAGCTTGTCTGGAAACAGGACCTGGATTACTGTCTCCCAACACCCATGGTGTTGTTACATGTAGGGAGTGACCACCTCATAGTCTGGCTCCATATTCACCCGCGGGATGAATCTCCTGGCTGGATGTGGGCACACATCTGCTACATCTGGGTGCCCATCCCAGGCCAACAGCAGCATATTTCTGAAAGTCTTATCCAGTGCCTCGAAAAGTGCTGTGGATAACCAGCCACCTGATGAATGGATGATCTTTGATGATGGTGCCAACTATAGCCTGGTCTCCTAGCTGTGTGATCTTGGGCAAGTGACCTAACCTCTCTGAGCCTCATTTCCTCATTTGTAAAATAGGAGTGAGAATAGAATATCTTCCCAACTGTTATCCTAGGGTAATGAGAGACAGATGGGAAAACACTCTATAAAGCATGAAGTGACACACACACCCAGGGAGAGATTCACAACTCCAGACCTGTTTCAACAGCCTAGAGCCGGGTGGAGGAGCAGGAGGTGTCAGACATGCATCAGGCATTGCTGGCGGGGAGCGAGGGGCGGAAGGCTGTGTCTATGGGATGCCAAGGCAACCGATCCAAGGATCCAGGACGGCGAAGTGGCAAATGCTCTACAGCATGTGCAGTCACAGCAACCTCAAATGGAACATTCAGGTCTTAGCCAGCTGCTCTGATGCCTCTGACTCCAGGCTGCTTGGCATAATATGGTGACCAGAGTGTCTCCCATAAGGGATCTGGCAAGGAGAGCCCAGCAGCCTGTGCCCTCTACCTCTTTGCATCCCGAGACCTTGCACTGGGAATATCAGATAATGACCAGTCTGTGAGGGCAGATTCTGGGAGATAGGGAATTGGGTAGGGGTCCCAAGAGGGATAGGGAGATTAAGAAGGGAAGCTCTAGAAATAACAGTGCCCCTTTACTGAGGACCTCCTATGTGCCAGGCAGTTCACATCCGTGGTTCCTACTCTTCCCACCTTTCCTCAAGGGAAAGGGGAAAAGGTGAAGCTCAGAGAAGTTAAGGAGGTTTCCTAAAGTCACACAGCTAGAGTGAGGTTTAAATTCTGGCCTATCTGCAACTAAAAAATTGGAAATATAATTGAGCAAATTGAGGTTGAATTCTCTGAATTCTTTTGCTTTTAACTGTGGCCTCTAATGAAAAAAAAAAAACGGCCCCTGGAAAGGTGTGGAGTAGAAATTTCTCTGACCCTCTAATGGAGGTATATGTGAGCACCAGAGCCTGGAAAAACAGCTCAGACATGAATGAATACCAAGTATACGCCCAGCATGGATTATCTCTTGCTGCCAGAGAAACCCCCACCAGTGTGTCCTAAGACTCTTTCCTGGGTGACCTCCACCATCAACTCCAATTGGCCAGAACCCTGGATGCAAGAGCCATGGCCAAAAATGTTTTCATGGCAGCCCTTGGTGAGAGCCAGGGATTGAGTGCCTGTAGGTTGGGGGGTAGGCTGGCAGACCCTTCGTGGGGAGAGAAAGAGTGAATAGGAAGGCCAGAGCCAGGTAGGTGAAGGCCATTCTCACAGGTGTGTGGACAACCACAACCATAGAGAAGCCACCCGCACCAGCCCATGGTGGGCCTACCAGATTCAGAGTGTTTGAGACAGCGGGCCTGGCACTTCGCCCAACAGGTAAGACACATGCACCTTCGGCTGCACATGCAGCTCAGAGGAAGCAGGGGGAGTCCCCATAGTGGGACAGCAGGGAAAGTAAGCAATCTTTGATATCTTCTTTAGCAATCTGTCCCTAGGCTCAGCAGCCGCAGTGCTGACTCTTGGCTTTATGCCAAACTCTCTCCTGCAGCTGCCTGAAAACTGGCTCTGAGGTGTCGACTAGAGCCTCTTACCCCCATCCCGGGACATCCCCAGCACCCCTTCTTACCTCAGTGTCCCCTTTATTCGTAGGACTGTTCACAGGGAGGGCAGTGACTGAGAAGAAAAAGAGAGCACTAAGGTCACTCCTCTGCTCAGGGGTGGCCCAGCTCTTCCTGACTGGGTTCATGGGGCCTATTCACTCAGTGCTCCCCCTCGAAACTGTCTCCACCCAAATGAGAGGCTGGGGCTGATTTTGTTTTCCTTCCCTGGCTACTGCCCCAGGGGAGTGGCCCCCAGAGGCTGCACTGAGAGGCCTTACCCTTCCCTTTGGGAAAGCTCCTGCTCAGGAGGGGTGTGTGAGCTGAAGGCAAGTGCTGTGAAAACAAGGCCACGGGCTGCTGCAGTGGGATTGGGGTGGGGACAGATGCAGGTAGAGGGACAGAGACCCCAGACGTTGGGGGGGAAAGCGGTGGAGGAGGGGGATCGTGTGAGATGATATGGAAAGGTAAAAGCCAAGGGCAGAAAGACGGAGAGGGTGGGAAGATGGAAGAGGGAAAGAGGTGAGAAGGGGGGCGAGCAGCAGCCCCCCCACCTCGCCCCAGTGACCTTGGCCGGCCACGGCGGGGAGCCGGCGCTGGCCCTGATGCGGCCGAGGCGCCGAGCGCAGACAAGGGGTGGAGGCGAGAAGGGGACCTGTCCCGCGGGGTTGGGAGTCAGAACCAAGGTCCTGGGCGGGGGCCACATCGCGGGGTCAGGAGGGAGGCGGTGGCGCTGTCCGCGGTGCTGAAAACTCGCGGCGCCCGAGGGCAGGTAAGAAGCGGGGCGCGGCGCTGCGCGGTGCCTGGACTTCAGGGCTGGCGGGCAGGGGCGCCCGAGGACCCTTCTCCCCCGAGCCCCCCGCGCTCGCCCGCCCGCCCGCCCGCTCACCTTGCCCGGCGCAGAGCAGAAGCGCCAGGACAGCGGCGGAGCGCATGGCGAACCCGGGGCGCCGAGCGGCGGGCGGCGTGGGACAGGGCACGGCGGCACCGGGCGCGGGGCTGACTGCGGCGGCGCTGGCGCAGGGGTCGGGGGCGCAGCGACTCGGCGTGCGTCCGTCTGTCGGTCCGTGCACAAGCCTCTCTGCACCGAGCTCGAGCACTGCAGTCGCGGTAGCAGCCGCTGCAGCAACAGCGCCGGTGCGCCCGGCTTTAATACCCCCGACCCCGGAAATGACGTCAGCGGGCCGTCCCCTACCCCCTTCTCCACCCCCGGGAATTCGGCCCCGCTCGCCCCACCCCCGGGCTCCCCCCTCGCTGGCCTCTGGCTTCTGACTCCCATAGCTGCTGGGTCTGACAGCGAAGCGTGTATCTGGCTTCCGGGAGGTGGCACGGGAGGCTGGGCTGATCCTCCACCCCTCGACGGTTGCACCAATTTGCTGTGTGTCTGTGGGCAAGTCACTCCCCATCTCTGGGCCTCACGTTCCTGCACTGTGCACCGAGGTCCCTGGCAGCTCTAACAAGCCGTGCCATGCACCTGAGATACCCTCTGCCCTGCGCGGGTCACCTGGTTTAACAGGCTGGAGGAATGCTCACCATTCAGGGCTCCCTCGGATATCTAGGAGGCCCTAGAGAAGCCTCCTGACCTCCTGAGTGACAAATTCAATTTGTCATTGTATGCACATGTATTTATTTGGATAATCTTTAGTCGTCATCACTCTCAGAGTGCTGAGCGCTGCACACTCTGGTGTGGAGTAAACACGCTTAATAGATAACTGTTGAATGTATTGATTGGAAGTGCAACCTCTGGGTGAGTGAATCCTGGACTCTGCATGCACAGTCACGGGGACCTCACCTTCACCAGAAGCTTGAGCCATAGTCGAGCTGTCTTGGGGATGGTGAGAGAGGAGTGGGGGCCGGTTCTTCATTTCAAGCCAAAATAGGAATCCTTGTAATATGTGCTCATTAGCTCTAGTTCAACCCCTTAGGATAACCTTCTCACCACTGGCAACCCATCCTGCATCTGAGAACAGCTTTCACTCTTCTTCAGTGTTCTCAAAACCTGGATGTTTTGTATGAAGGTCAGTTTCCTGGTTGGTTTCCTTCTGCCCTGGGGTCCTCAATTCTCCAGCCACATTACTGCTGTTACCCTGAGGGCGATATCAGAAAACCTTTGCCACCTGACCGCAGTGTCATAGTGAACCTTGTGTCTGGGAAACAGTTTGGCATTGGCTGGCATTGTCCACAGCTCCTCCTTCTTCCTGCCCCACCCCCCATCTGCTGCTGCTATTTTCTACTTCCTGCCCCACACCTGTGCCCACTCCTGTTCCTAAATGAGAACCTGGTAGGAGCTCAGTGACTGAAATGGGCATGTTTGTGCATTTACTTATTCATTCAACAACCATTTGTAAAGCATCTACTTCATGGTTGGAACATCTTAGAACAACTACTGTGTGTTTAGAACACCTTAGAAGTGCACTCAGCTGTTTTAGATGCTGAGGATATAGTAGTAAACAAAACAGACAAAAGTCCAGTCCTTAAGGAGTTTACATTCTAGAGACACATAATGAACAAGTAAAGAAATAAAATGCACATGTCAGGCAGCGACAAGTGCTATGGACAAAAATAAAGCAGTGTGCTGAGAGAGGGGTGGGGTTATATTTAAATAGGGTGGATATGCGGAGGCCTCACCAAGGAGGTGACATTTGAAGTTGGTGAGGGGGTGGGCCAGCATGTGTCTAGGGGAAAGAAGAGGGACCAGCAGGTGCACGTGCCCGGAGGGAGGAATGTGTCCAGAATGTTCAAGGAACAGCGAGGAGGTAGGGTGAGAAGGACCTGGAGAATACAATGGAAGAGTAACACATATTTCTTCTCAAAAACTTGAAAAATATAGGAAAATCACCTGTACCTACACTGCCCAGAGATAAGTACTGGTAATTTTCAAGCATATGTTCTATAGTCTTTGTCGAGGCAGTTCCAATTAGTGGAGGGCAGTTCCCAGTGAAGGATTTCAGCTGCTGACGGGAAGTATTGAGTGCCCCAGCCCTTATGATGCGGGGTCATCATGACTGTGAGCAAGTCTATAACATGCTTCCTTCCCAGTGTCGTATCATAAATACTTGCCCAGTATCGTATCATAAATACTTGGTGCACAGTCGTCCACCAAAATTTATTTTTTTATTCTTATTTTTTTTTTCACCAAAATTTATTGTGTGCACACAATTTGCTTAACTAATACACAGATAGTTTGTGTTTTGTTTTGCTTTGCTTTTGCTGTTATGAAGAACGATCTTATACACAAACTTCTGTAGCATTTCTAATAATTTCATAAATGAACGAGAGAAGTATGAGACTGGCAGCCAAAATACTACCCCCGACGGCAGAGTCCATCAGCCAACCTGGGGTGGGAGGGAGCGAAGAGAGGAGGCAGATTTGGACAGTGAGAATCACACTGAGATGCTTTTTAAAAAATCACTCTCTAATCAAATTTATAGAGAGAAAGTAGAACGGTGGTTGCCAGGGGCTGTGGGGAGGGGCAAAATGGAGAGTTGTTGTTTACTGGATGTGAGTTTGGGAAGATGAAAAATTTCTGAAGATGGTTGGTGGTGATGGTTGCACAGCAACGTAAATGCATTTAATGCCACTGAACTGTGCACCTAAAAATGGTTAAAATGGTAAACTTTATGTTTTGTATATTTTACCACAATAAAAAATCACTCTCTGTGCCCTGTCGTGTGGGGATGTTGACTGCAGGATGGTGGCTGCCTCCTAGCCTGGAGGACAGACAGTGGGGAGACAGAATTGGTGTCCTAGCCTCTCCGTGGGGCAGAAGCTGTCCTCCAGCTGGCACACCTGGGAGCACTCGAGCACTCCAGTCACTAAGCCTGGCAAGCAGGAGGGGAGAGGCACCAGAGCCCCACCAGAGCTGGTCTCCCGAGACTCTACAGGTGGTGCTCACAGATGTGCAGCCCCCCAGAATGCTGATGCCAAGAGAAGCCCCAGAGGCCGCAGACACCCCCACAGGGAGCACTTGGCTGCTCCCCACATGCCAGGCCTGAGTCTAACTCTAACAGATGCAATCAGAACCCTGCCCGTGAGTCTCAGTCCTTTCAGGGTTCTGACCAACCTCCCACTGCCGGGATCTACCTTTCTGTGCTCAAAGGCTCTTTACAGAAACCGGGAGCTGCAGGAAGCTGAGGGTTCAGAGCATTCCCCCAGGAGCTGTCCTCAGCCAGTGATCTAAGGCATTCATTGTAAATACCCCAACTTCCTCACCCCTGGGTGGGGTGATTCTGAGAAGGGCTTTTTCATACCATTTCCCTGCGGTTTCCTGAGGGATTAAGCTTCGTTTCTCACAGTGGTTTCTTGCTTGATAGCGCACACTTTAGTGGTGATGCACACTTTATTGGTAGCATGCACTTTATTGATAGTGTACACTTTGTTGGTAGTGCACAATTTATTGGTGGCACACTCTTTGTTGATAGTGTATTGACAGCGCACACTTCATTAGTAATGCACACTTCATTAGTAGTGCACACTATTGACAGTGCACACTTTATTGGTAGTGCACACACTGTTGACAGTACACACCTCATTGGCTTCCTTTTCCTTCCCCCACCCCTCCATCTTCCACCCCCTACCCTTCCCACCCCTCCACCAGGATTCCTGATAAAGCCATGTGCACTCAAATCCTCATTTCAGGGAGCCCAAGCCAGAATGTTGACCACTGCTGGCTCTGTGTCTGGGGTGTGGGTCATCTGACAGTGTCCCCAGCCCTCAACATTTCTTTGGTCCTGCAGCCACACAGAGCTCAGTGTCCCTCAAGCCTCACCCCTTCTCGGGCCCTGACAGATTTCTCCCCCATCCCTGGCTCTGGGACTTGATTGATCTTTGACATTAATTTGGAGGGTGGTTCTTAGACACCTGTCATATCTAGGAAGTGTCTTGTCAAAGCTAGGCCATTGCAATGCCTCTGACCAAGAATGAGGCCCAAATGGTGAGACTGGGATGAGGCCAGAATCTACTAGGTTGGGAAGATGAATAAGGCTTTGCATCAGCCAAGCTGCGGACAGAATGCAGGGATGGGGAGAGCCCGACGCGCGGTCTACCCTGGAGCTGCCATTGACTCACCGAGTGACTCTGGCTAGCTGCTTCCCCACGATTTCCCATAAGGAGGGCAATGCCAGCAACCACATCACAAGTGTGTGAAGAGAAAAGCAGTCAGTACATGAGAAAGGGTCACGTGCGTGCGGTGTGGGTTGCTATCATTACCCTCAGTTACAGATTAGGAGCTAGAGGTTCAGAGAGGTTGCCTAAATCACCTAACACCACACCACTAGTAAGTGGCAGAGGCAGGATTTGTCCTCAGTCTACATAGGCCCTGAAGTCATAATGCAGAAGTTTGTTGCTTTTAGAGAAAGAGGGTAAATGCTAATAGCATCTGACAAAAGAGGAAATCGAGACTCAGGTATGGACAGTGCCTTGTTCCAAGTCACACAGCAAATCAGTAGCAGGGCTGGATGGGAGCCAAGCTCTCCTGGTGCCCAGCCTTGGGTCTCCCTTCCTGAACAAGGCTGCCTTCCTCTGGGGGTCGCATGGGGTGGGGCTGTAGGGGGCTGGCTGCCCCCAGGCCTTTCCCAGAGCTGCTCAGTTACCTTGCAGAGGTGCCTTCTGGGCACTGCCACTCTGATCTCTCTGCACCCAGCCTCTGTTTCCCTAGTTCTACCAAAGTTGTTTAGGGTTGCGAAGGGGAGACCTTCCTTCACTCAGCAAACATTTACTGAGCATCTACTGTGTTTCTGGCTCTGTTTTTCATTCTTGGAATATGCTAGTAAAGAAAGGAGGCAAGACTCTGCCTTCCTGGAGCTTGTATTCCAGGCTGAGGGGACAGTCAGTGAACAATAAAGCATGATAAATAAGTACATTATACATTAGGTTAGAAGGTGGTGATCACTGTGGAAAGGAGAAAGAGCAGAGCAGGGTAAGGGCTTCAGAACACAAGGGTGGGAGGGTGCGGGCTCATTAAATAAGTGGTCAGGGTAGGTGTCACTGAGATAGTCACTGAGTAAGGACTTGAAAGAGTCGAGGGAGAGAGCCAGGTATATATACGGAGGAAGAACATTCCAGGCAGAATGCACAGCCGGTGGGCAGGAGCATACCTGGCAGGCCTGAGGTAGAGCGAAAGACCAAGGTGGATGGAAAAGAGTAAGTGAGGCAGGGGGTCGTAGGAGCTGAGACATCACACAGAACCTCGTCGGCCTTGGTGAGGACTTTGGCTTTTACTCTGAGGGAAACTGGGAGAAGACGGACAGCAGAAGTTAGGAGTCATTAGAATGCCACAAAGTGTTATATGGATGTGCCCATTGATCTAGACAGTTGCCAGCGGCCTAACACACCCCCTCCATCCCACGGGGCCTGCCTGGACCAGGAGTCAGGGAGAGGAAAAGAGAAAGCCATTGCCATCACCTGCCCCTTTGATGAACACCAGATCCCAGGAGTGACTGGCTGCTCCCCTGGCTGCGGCTCAGGATATCTCCACCTGGACAGTCCCTGCCAGGGGGTCCTTGGTAGCAGCTTCCTGCCTGTACCCCAGGGAAAGTGGCAGCTGCTTATCTGATGGTGGGGTCCAGGACATTGGGCTGCAGAGTCAACATGCCCTCGGCCCCACGTACGAAATCATATTTTCCAAACACACAGCTCCTCCAAGCCCCTTATCAGGCCTCCAGGTGGAAAAGCCCCGTTGCCTGGCAATGCTGCTTTAACTGCGAAGTCTGCACAGAGGCCAGTACAAGGTGATTTCATTACATCCTCTCCCATCTGTCTCCACAAACATCCCCAGGGTCCTCCAATTAAGGTTTTGCTTTTCTTCTTTGGCAGATGTTTGCTTTAATCTAATGAAGCAGTTTGCAGTCCTCCTCAGTGGGTGGGCAAGGGCTTTGGTGGGTCCCAGGTCAGGATGGTGATAGAAAAGGTGGGGAGGGAGGCACCCATGTCCTAGGAACAGGGTCAAAGCAATTCGGGGCTTCTCAGATGTGGCTAGGTAGCTTGCACTCTGAGGGAGAGAAAGGACCCTCTGCCCAGGCCCCAACCCTCAACTCTGAGACTAACAGGTTGACTTTGAGGGCGTTTCAGGGAGGAGACGTCAGGTGACTTCAAAGTGATCCTGGTCCCTGGAGCCCTTTGGTGGCTGGCACAATCAGTTTAGGATGGTGGAACTAGCTGCACTTTGGAGCCAGGGAGACTGGGGTTTAAATACTGCCCCTGCCTGGTACTTACTGTGTGACCTTGCAAAAGTCACTTAGGTTTTCCGAGCCTCAGTTTTCTGTTCAACAAAATGACCAAAGTAATTCCTTGTGTGATTTCTATGAATTTAACTGAGAGAATTCAGTCTCGCCAACATTTATCAGTGTCCTGTACCAGCCACCCCAAACAAAAATAGAAACGTTTATCAGTGCCTCCTACTATGTCAGGGCTGCTCAGGGGTGCTGATAACAGGAGGGAAAACCCCAGCATGGTTCCTGGCCCTTGAGGGTGCTCAGCAGCTGTGACTTTCCTTCCCAGTCCCCAGGTGGCTGTCATAGCTCCTCTCTTCCCTCTCTCCCCCAGGCTCTGTCCTCTGGTGGAACCCTTGGTCATGTGTTTCCATTTTGCAGCTGGCCAATTGACTAAATGAGCCATGTCCTTCAAGCCTCAGCATCAGCAGGACTGGGCAATTTGACTTCTGGGAAAGCCTCTGTTTTCTCATTTGTAAAATGGGCTATTGATAGTATCTCTCTCCTAGGGCTCTTGTTATTGTCAGGTGTTTCACAGAGGGCCTGGCCCAGAGTGAGTGCAGACTCAATGTCAGGGCCACCTGTTATTCTAGTAACTTTGGGATGTGGTTTTCCTTCAGGTGACCTAGTATCTCTGATGTCCAGTATGATCAAGTGCCCCACAGCTGTGTCTATGTCCCTTGAATGAGAGCCATGGAAAGATGTTGGGGGCCTCTGGTGTACTGAAGGGTGCTGGTCCTTATCCTTACCAAGGGGAGGGTGGTGAGCTGATGCCCCCAGCCCTCAGGCCCTGCCCCTCCCTCCCCAGCCTGCCCAGCTGGGGGCCAGGAGCACAGGCAGAGAGGTCCTTGGGGAGCTCTGGCCTAGAGGGGGGACGCACAGGGAGCTCCCAGAAGGCCAGGGTCTGCAAGGCAGTACTGGAGGCCCCTTGTCTCCTGCCAAGTGGTATTTCAGAGCAAGTTAGCTGAACAGCCTTTTCCCCTAAAGGACACACTGTTTCTCACACCTCCCCTCAGCCCCACAGCTTAGAGATGGAGTAGTGTGGGTTACCCGCTTCTCCTCATGCCTCCCCACCCTGCAGGGGGCTAGAAGAGAATCCAGGACCATGTGGGCCTTAGTCGTGGACCTTCCTTCTTACCTGTACCCAAGTTAGTCCAGGTGCTGACTCGGTACCCTCAGCCTTGTCCACTGCCCAAGAAGATGGCTCTTCAGTCCCCATCTGAATTCCTCGATCAGTGTTCCATCCCTGTGGTCAAAGCTCAGCTCTCTCCACCTCACTCTGAACAGGAGGTGCCACATGTTAGGTATTATCAGTCATTTTCTCTGCAGTACGGCAGATTCATGCAAGTGGGGTGACAGGGCACCAAGCACACAGAGGCGAGGAGGTACAATTCAGGAGAAAGGAGCTAAAAAAAGAATATGAGAGTCTGTCGTAGTTTTACCTTTCAGAAATACTAGGAATTTACACCCTCAGAATGATCATCTCCTTTTTCTTTGGCTTTCTCTCTTATCATTCCGCTCCCCTTCCCACATCAGGAACTCCGTCTGGGCCACCCCAGTCTCAGGACTGTTCTGACTCTTTCCACCTCTCCTGCAGCTTGTGTATGTACCACATATATTCCTACCTTCATATCTTTTTCACATGTCTTCTTGCCAAGAATGCCTTCTCTTTCTTACCTGTCTTCCCCAAACTTTAAGGCCCAGCTTAATTCCACTCCATGTCTTCCACCCCAGGAAGTCTTTCTGATCAGTCCGACCCACTCAGATCTCACTGTCTACTGAGATCTTTAGCCCTTACCATGGGCATGGCACCACCACTCGACTCTCATCAGGTCCCATATTGCTCTTTGCATTGGTGACTGGTATGCAAATCTTTTATCTGCTCAACTAGGTTTCCAGGCTTCTGAGGGGAATGACATTGCTTCAAACCATCCCAATCCTGTATTCATAAGAACGTGACTGTGTTTTCATGGATGTGAAAATAGCTTAACCCAAATATGAGGACGATGATGGAATTTTGCACAAGACTTGTTGAGATTGTTGGGGAGAGGCTTTCTGGATCCCATATCTGAGAGTGTCACCCGTGAGTGGTCCTCACCCTGGCTGTTCGTGTAAAGGCCAGCGGTCCCAGTGATGCCCCACGAACTCGCGGGTGTGCTCCGAGGTGGACGGAGGTCTGCTGCCCGGGCCGCTGTCCGTGGTCCTGAACCATCACCTCCTGCCGGGGAGCCCTGCAAACGGGTTGGTGACTCTTGTTTAATAGGTCCCAGGGTTCATAGTTTAAAGATCTTACTTTATTTCCCCCAGCTGTTTAAACTTTTAAAAATTTTAGGTTATGACAGAATAGTTAGAATGGCTTTGTTTCTCAAAAATTCATGGAGTTTTATCATATTTCCAATTGTTAGACATTTTCCACCTCTGAGAAACTGGAGTGTAGAGGAGTCATGTGTCTACTTCATCGTGTATCATGTCCCTCACAATAATATTTTTATGACTAAAGGTCCTCTTTACTCCCACATTTTTACACCATTTTATAGACATTGTCCCAGCCCTACCTCTTACTGACTGGATGACCTTGGACAGGTCAATTCACCTATCTGGGCTTTAATTTTCTTTCACCATGGTGCAAGTGATGGTGGGAGAGATTTGGGCTTGATTTTCTCAGGAATCCCTTTCTTTGCTGAACTGGTGGTTTGATTCACTGACCCTTTCTCCCACATCTCTATAAGCCCTTCCTGCCAAGCTCTTTAAAATAAACAAGAAAATCTAGGGCATTTCACATGTCAGACTCAAAAGACAATTTATTGTGCACGGCCTTAATTCCAATTCCTAATAATGGGAGGGCTTCTGCTTGTGATACCCACTCCCATCTTAGAAGGACACCCAAAACACCCATTCTTCTTGTATATAGAGGTGACTATAACCATATCTGAGTCTTCTTTAGTGGAAGTCACATAGTGAGAAGCATTTGGTCTCAAATGTAAACAGTGAATTGTATTCTATACATGCCAGCTCTTCTGGAGAAGGTCTGTGTCTGAACAGGAGGTTTTGGAGGCAGCAAAGGCTACTGAATTGGCCTCAGAACCAGGGAGCCTCCCACCTTGGAGGGCCTCAGAGGGCTTCAGCTTCTGCCACAGCACTGATGAGGGAGCTCAGAAGAAGTCACAGCCTTCCTCCCCCTACCATGACTCTTGGCCCCCTGCTCCAAGACAAGTGTTTGGGACCAGTGGTCAGATAAAGTTCTAGCTTAAGCCTTGACCTCTCATGAAACTCATCCACCTAATCCTGAGATCCAAGTGAGAGATCTTATTCCTGAATCATTGAATGCCAATAAACAATAAATGCTAAAGAAGACACAAAGCAATGATACTGAGAGGCCAAAGAATTGTTACAAAAGGTGAGAGCTGAGTCTCAAGTGCATTTGTCCCAGAACCACATGGCTGGAAATGTCCTCAGTAGGTCACCTTGTGTCCCTCATAGCTTCTCTGAAAGGAAGAATGAAAGATGCACACAGAGAATTCCAGAGATCTCCAGGCCCAGCCTCACCTCCTAACTCAAAAACTCAACCTGGCCCTGGGAACGGGGCTTGGGAACCCAGGTGCTTCTCTGAGCAGAGCTCACTGTGCAACCTGAGCATAGTTCTTAAGCCCCTTGGGCCTCAGTTTTCTCATCTGTCAGTTGGAGCTCATATTCCTTGCCATGTGAAGGGGGTTTGTAAGATGAACACTCAGTTCAGCTCAATGACCATTTGCTATTTTATTTATTCGGTAATTAATTTGACAACTATTTATTTGAGCACCCACTTTGTGCCAGGCATGGAGACACAGCAATGAACAATACAGGCAGGGCTCCTCTTCTTATGGTGCTTGCTCCCTAGTGCCTGGGAAAGCCCACGGAGGGCTCTGAGCCAGCCAGTGAGATCGTTGTCCAGAAAGGGAGAGTCTCCCTAGTCCAGGCCCTTAGAGGAAGAGAAAGAGGAGAAAGATAAAGAGAATAATACTGATGATGTGGAAGAAGGTTGATTGACTAAATAAATGAATTCATTAAAACTACTGGCTTGTTCACCTACAGTGAGGAAGACAGGGTGGTGAATGGGCTGATACCACTGATCCAGGCTGAAACATTCGGATTAAAAAAGCAACCAAAAAATGTTGGCAATATGAATTAAATAGTCTTAAAATGTGCATGCCCTCGGACCCAGCCACTCAGCATGTACGCAAATTTGAGTATATAAAGATGTTCATTGCAGCATTGTTTATAAAAGCCCCCAAATGGAAAACATCCTGATGTCCAACTACCAGGGATCAACTAATACACTAATTAGTACACACAATACAACATTATACAGCCATTTGGATTGACACTTTAGAAATTTGCCAACATAGTAAGATGGTTATGATATATAGTTAAGTGGAGAAAATATGTATGGCGCAATTCTCTATCTACACGTGTGAAAATGTCTGAAGACATAAATCATATTAATAGTAGTTGTTTAAGGTGGTGGTTTTATGGGAGTTTAAAATTATTTTCTTTATGCTTAGTGGTATTTTCTAAACCAAGTATATATTACTTACAGAGTTAAAACATTTTTTAAAAACTCTCACACAGGGCCGAGCCCGTGGCGCACTCGGGAGACTCCAGCGCTGGGAGCGCAGCGACGCTCCCACCGCGGGTTCGGATCCTATATAGGAATGGCCAGTGCACTCACTGGCTGAGTGCCGGTCACGAAAAAGACAAAAAAAAAAAAAAAAAAAACTCACACAAATAAGCACATGAAAAGATGCTCAGTATCACTAGCCACTAGGAAAATGTAAATTATGATACTGCCACACACCTACTAGAATATCTACAATTAAAAAGACTGATTGTACCAAGTATTTGTGAAGATGTGGAGGAACTTTCACTCCCATACCGCTGGTGGGAAGGTAAAAGGGTACAATCACTTTGTACCACGAACTATCTGTCAGTTTCTTTAAAAATTAGACATATACTTACGATATGATTCAGCCATTCCACTCCTAGGTATTCATCCAAGAGAAATGAAAGCATTTGAACACTTGTACATGAATATTCATAGAAGCTTTATTTGTAATACCCCAGAAATGGAAACAACCCAAACATCTATCAACAGATAAAGAAATAAAGAAGTTGTGGTATATATCTCCACATAATGAGATACTACTTAGCAATAAAAAGAAATGACCTATTGATATAGGCAACAACATGGATGAATCTCAAAATAGAAGCCAGACAAAAAGGGTACATTCTGCATAATTCCATTTATATAAAATTCTAGGACATGCACATGAATCTATAGAGACTGAATGCAGATTAGTTGTTGCCTGGGGGCAGGGGTGGGGAGGATCGTGGAGGGAGGGAGGGAGCACAACGGGTCAAGAGGAAGTTTCGGGAGTTACGGATGCGTTCACTATTTTGATTGTGGTGCTGGCTTTATGGGTGTATACATATGTCAAAACATACCAAATGGTACACTTTAAATATGTGCAAATGTATGACAATAAAGCTGTTTTCAAAAAAGAGGCTGCCACAAGAACACAGGCCTGAGCTGCAGATGTCTCCCAGTCTCAAGCTGGTTTGATCATCATGGGGGAAAAGTTATTGCCCTCATCTGACCCATGAAGAACTTGGGACTCAGATAGGTTTCGCGTTAGTCCTGAGGTCATGCAGCAAGCCCAAGGTGGGGCCCATGGTAAGATCCACATTTCCTCCTCTAGATCCAGTGCTTTTTCTGCAAGATACTGGCTGTGATCCCAGGAGCCATGAAGGGCCTGTCAGCACATCCTGAGCTGAGTTGAGGGACAGGGTGTCCCTGCCACCTAAAGATGTCATCTCCCCTCCACTCCACACTCCTCCCCTGGTAGCGGTCCCTCAGCCTGTGCTTGCAGCCAGGAGATGGCTTAATTTGCAGAGAGAGGCCCTGGCTACAGCATCTCCCCGGGGAAGAAATAAAGAGCGAGAGTGAGATAAGGACAAATGTAATAACCTAATGATGCTGTTATCTGTGGCACAGAAGGACGCAGGCCAAGCTGGTGATTTGCACCCCTGTCCCAGCATCCTGGAGAGGCTGGCACAGCCACCCAGCCCAGGAGAGTGCCCTGGGTCAAGGAGTCATAGTGGGGGTGGGAGCAGAGGGGCTGGAGGATGGGTAGGAGCTGGGAGGTGGGCAGGGGTGCTGGTGCCAGGCTGGCCCAGGCACCCACTTGGTTTCTGTCCACGTGTTCTCCTCCCACTCTGGGGACCCACACAGAGTTTGGAGTCAGAGCTGGCTGGCGCAAGATCCTGGAAGAGCTGAACGGGCACAGGCTTTATAGGTGGATAAACCACATTCTGGGTGCTGGACCGAGCACTTTATAGGCTTTACCCCCTTGACCCCCACGACAGGCTGTGAAGTGCTCACCGTCACCCCACTTCACCAACAAGAGCACTGAGACCTTATGAGACCGAGTCCTCGTCCAAGGTCACAGAAAGTAGAGAGAGGCAGAGACAGGCCTTGAACCCAGGCTATCCAACTCCCAAGTTCATGGCCTTGTGTCAGCACCACGCTCAGCCAGTGAGCGAACCGGCCATCCATATATGGGATCCGAACCCGGGGCCTTGGTGTTATCAGCACCGTACTCTCCCGAGTGAGCCACGGGCCGGTCCCTCCAAGTTCATGGCCTTGTGGATGAAGTTCCCCACTGGGTTTCTGGGGTCTTTCCACTTGAGTTTTGTGTCCCCCGGCCGGGAGGCTTGCCCCAGCAGGGCTCCAGGTTCAGCTTCTCTCTACTACTCTGCTACGCAAAACATCCTCACAATCCCTCCTATGTGCACAGCACTCTACAGTTTACAGAGAACTCTTTCATGGCTTATCCCACTTGGGGTTCTAAATCCCTTGGAAGAAGAGAGGGCTGCTGTTATCCTCACTTCATAGAATCTATTATGAAGACGATATGGCTCCCTCCCCAGGGGGCAAATGGTCATTTACATACATTGGACCATTTTATCTGTAAAACATCCTTGAGAAGTAAATATCATTAGGCCCTGCTTATAGATATTGAAGCTAAGGCCTGGAGAAATTAAATAGCTTGCTTAAGTTTACAAAGCTGGGGAGTGGCTGAGTCAATATTTCCTCCCAGATTTGATTGACCCCCAAAGCCCAAGCTCTTCACCACTTTAGAATTAAATTTGAACAGGGCCTAATCCTATCTCAATGGACAATGTGCTAATCCAATGTAAGAAGTGATAATTAAGTCTGCCTTCCCCGGCCCCTCCTAGAGGAAGGGCTCTGAGGTCCTTTATCTGAAGGCTCAGTCCTGCTGTTTCCTGAGTCCATCAGACAACATCCATTTGTTCACTCATTCATCCATCCAACAAACATGGATGAACACTTGCTGCGTTCCAGAAACCATCAGGACACCTGGTTTCTGAACATGCACTGGTCACCGGCCCTGCCCTTGAAGAATCCACAGTCTGGTGGAGAGAGAGGAACAAGGGTGCCCCTTTTGTGGGTTTCAAAGTGTGGAGGCCCCACATGTACTTTTGTGCACTCAGTGCAGAGAAGAACTGTCTATTTTGAGTCTCAATAGTCAGCAGTTTCCATGGATACCAGATCATAAAAACTAATTAAGCCAAATCAAGCCCAAATGAAATGTCTTTTTCAATCTTTGATGTCATCCACTTCCAACCTTTTATCTACTTGTGTTTATTTCAGTCATTATCTGAGCACCTATGAGCCTCTGTACATGAATGAATAAATTAATGGTCATAATCCTAACAGCAACTGCAACCAAAAAATAGCGTGCCAGGCGCTATTCTAAAATCTGCACAGGTATTAATTCATTTACCCCCGACAGTCCTTTAAGGGAGGTCCTATTATTGTCTCCTGCACAAGATGAGGAAACTGAGACAGAGAAAGGTTAAGGATTTTGCCCACTCAAAAATAGAATTGGGAAGATAGCCAGCATTATCTCATTTCTGGGTGATCCAAATATACCCAAATCTGAGAGTTAAGACTCCCGTCCAAGGCTACCAGGCCGCCTCTACCTCTCTCTTGTCCCTGATTCCAGCTCAATCTTTCACATCCTTGTGCCTTTTTTATGAGGCCTCCATGAAAATAAGCACAGGCTCACATGCCCAGCATCCATGGGCCCACATGCCCAGGGCCCACACACATGCCCAGGGCCCACAGGCTGGCTACTGTTGTGAGGCCCCCTCCCACAAGAAATGCACTTACACGCCACTCATGCAGAAAAGGGCAGTTTATTCACTCCAGCTGGCCAGCATCCATCTCCCAACGAGCAACCAAGGAAGGGCAGCCTCGGGCCTTGGTCTTGTGGGGTTTTTAAAGGCAAAAACTACATCCCGTTGGCCCACGGGTTTGTCCAGGTGCACAAAGCAAGCTAGGGAGCTAGGTCACAGAGGCCGAGAATGAGCCGTTCAAGTAGTCAGGCATACAAGTTTTCCTTGTGTATGTTCCCATGTAATAGTTCACTGTGCATGGCTCCTGTTTCTATGCAACGGCTTTTGTTTCTATGAGAAGGTCAATGGTTTCTCATGCAGAAGGCGGGGGTAGTCTGCAGGTCAGACAGGGGGTAAAATGGAGTTACTTAGGTTAAACAAGCAATTCTACAGAAGCAGACAGCGTACGTTATGAGGCGTAGGGAGCTCTATTTCACTACAAGACACAGGCCTAAGTTGACTAAATGCTCAGAATTGAGGTGGGGGGAGTGGCTTCTTCTTATGATCCTGACCCACTCAATGGCTCCAGGACAGTAGGAAGTCTCTGAGAAACATTTGGGTTGAATGTGTGATATGGATTTAAATGTGTCCCCCAAATTTTATGTATTAGTAGCTTAACTCCCACTGTTACTATTAAGAGGGGTGGGAAATCCTATTATAGTAATTGAAAGGCGGGCCTTTAAGAGGTGATTAGATTCCGAGGACCGTGCTGTAATGAATGGATTAATAATGGTGGTCAGGGCTGTGGTTCTGAGGGCTTTAAAAGAAGAGCATGTAAGAGCCCCTCTCGCTCTGCTCCTGCCTTTCTTGAAATGTGATACTTTGTGTCCGCACCAAAGAAGACCCTCACCAGATGTGATCCTTGGACTTTGGACTTCTCAGCCTCCAAAACTGTGAGCAATAAATTTTGTTGTTTTTTTTTTATAAAATACCCAGTTCCAAGTATTTTGTTAGAAGCAACAGAAATGGACTAATACAACATGTAACTCCTTTCCCCCTCCAGCCTCTTCCTACCACCCCAACACAGCCCTGCCCTCACACATGATCATGTGGAAGTCAGGCGCTGAGCCAGGTGGAAACTTCACAGGGATTTTAACAGGACAGTGTGCAATGAAAGCCCATTTCTCATCCACAGGTAATGGAAGTTAGGGGAAGAAGCTGGATAGTTGTCTGCCGAAATCCCAGTGGGCCATATCTATTTATTCTAGTTTCACTACAGCCCTGGGGCAGGGATGCCTTCTGTTCCCCCACTTAGCTACCCCTAAGCCAGCTCCCCCAGGAAGGCTGGCCTCGCTTTCCAGCTCTCACTGACCTCTCAGAATTGTCAGCCATGAGATCATTGACTCTGAAGTTACCCTACAGACCACTGTGATGGGAAAACCAAGACCAGCAAGAGGACATGCAGAATTTGGACTGGAGTCTACAGCCTGTGACTCCTCACACCCTTTGGCCTTGATCTTCTCTCCCTGACTCCTTACGACACTCTGTGGGTCTTCTGCACTTTTCCAGGAACATGGCCATGTGGTCACCCCATCCTGCCTTTATCCTGCCTCCTCACCAGCTTGTGGAGTCAAACCAACACAACCTGTGCATGTCCCTACCTAGAAAACTGTCTCCGGGTTTGTTCCCAAAACATGGGATCAGAGGAACTTTGGACTGGAACTCAGAGGGGCCTGGTTCAAGTCTGGGGTCTGAGCCTTTAAGAGGCAAGACCTGGGGCAGGGGACTGAGCCTCTGATTCCGGGTGTCTCCTTTGTGCAGCCGGATATGAAGCCTCACTCTGGCGGGTGAGGACCAGAGGACAAGCACTATAGCCGCCCCTCTCAGCGGGCGCTTCCCACACAACAGTCTGATCTTTACATCAACCGTGGGTGGCATGCATTAGTGATGATGTCAAGACTTGAACCTGGGACCTCTGCTTCTAAGGCCGGGATTCTTCTGCCTGCAGCTTGCCACAAAAGAGAGGCTGGAGGCTCCCAAGGCAGGGGTGGTGTCTTCTACCTCCTGGGAGTCCCGGGCATGCTAATCACAGGAGGTGCATTTCTAATAGGTGTATTTCTGTATGTCCCATTGACATTTTCCTGATTTCTGAACAGGCTGTGCTGGGCCAGCAAGAAGCCTTCCTCTGGGCACCTGCGGCTGCCTGCCACCTTGTTCCCACGCCTGAATCGATTGGCACCAAAGTTCTACTGTTTTCTCTCATTGTTTTTCCTCCTTCCACATCAGGAAAGGAAGTTAGAAGAAAATAGCTCAGCAGCTGTCCTGAGAAGTGCTGCCTCTGTTGTCTGGCCCATGCAGGGCTGTCTGTGTTTGGTTTCCATATGGCTTCGTGGCAGACTTTGCTTTTCCATCAACATCTATAGCAGATACTACTGGTGCTCTGCCCCTCATCCCCTCAGCCCCTCTCTGCTGCAGCCTTGGTGGGCAGTCCTCACGCTTGCTGGGGCTCCCAACTTTCCCCAGTGAAGTGCGGGAAGTTCACCTCCCCAGGAGCAATGCTCAATCAGTGGGGAACTGACTGGTCAGTGGGTAGGCATCCCAGCCTCCCTGTCATTCAGGACAACTCTAAGGAGCATTTTACACAGCTCGTCAGGAACTCCCCAACAGAATTAAGCCCCGGTCACTCATGCAGGTGACCAGCTCAGTAATGCACATAGAACTGGTTTTCTCTCCTTCCCTGTCTTGCTCTCTTGCTCCCTCATTCTGGCCTCCTGGGATGACCTCCCAAGTAAACTCCCTGGACCCGAGTCTTTGTCTCAGGCTCTGCTTTAGGGACCTAAACTAGGACCACAATGTGAGCCAGCCTGGTGGAAAGCATGAAGAGGAGGAGTGTGAAGCCCTGGCTGAGGAGTCAGGAGACCTGAGTTCCAACCCTACATCAGTGTTTCACCAGCACCTTGCACAGTCAAAACCAGTGGGTGGAATGTATGAATAGATGAATGCATGAGGGACTCATACTAGATATTATCTGGCCTGCTTTACAGATTTGGCAATTGTGATTGGCATTTCTAGTGCTCACCAACAATTCCTAGACATACAATGTCATCCTCCAATGATACCCACCCCCATCCGCACACCTGAATTAAGTGACCATGAGACTTTCTTTGGCCGATGAAATGTGGGCAGAAGTGATGTGTGTTTCACTTCGGGATGGAAGCAGTCTGGAGCCAGCATGGGATGCTCCCTGCACCTGCCCTGGCAACCCCCAGGCAGTGTGTTGAGAGGGAAGTACCAGAAGACTGAAGCAGCTTATTGCTGAGCCACCTCAGAGAGGACAAGTGACCTTGGAGTTGCTCGGACCAGCAATGAATTTTTGTGTGTGCATGAGAAATAAACCTTTGTTGTTCTGAGCCACCCAGATGAGGGGGATCTTACTTGTTCCTGCAGCATAACCTAGCTCATCCTGACTGATACACAAACCAAGCCCCAAAGGAGCTGACCGCAGAGCTGGGCTAGGAGCCTGGGCATTTCCTCTCAGCCCAGGTGGCTCTTGTCACTGAGAGAGGGCTCTGCTCATTTCCCTGTGTTTGGAAGCAGGGTGGTGTGGTCAAAGGGGCAGCCACTTCCATTCCCTCCCACCTGGCTGACCTCAAGTGAGTTCCTTCAATATTCTGTCCCAATTTACCACCCGGCCTCAGTTTACTCATTTATATAGAAGAGGTTGGATGAGATCAATGGTTCTGAGACCGCTCAGCAGAGCCCCTGGTCCCACAGAAGTGTCGTGGACTGGGGATGGGCTGTGCCGGTGCTCCCTGCTCCTCCCTGTTCCTCCTTTGGACAAAGCAACTCCTCTTTTGTCTGCTTTGCTTTTGGGGGCTTCTGCCTTAAAGAGGATCCACTGACAGCAGTTTGATAAGTGCTGGACTGGGTGATCTGTGGCTTCAAGATGAGGGCATTTTACCGGCAGACTCCTGAGAACTTGAATTCATCTTTTCCCACCAACTCCGTGCAAATGTGAAATTCCAGGAGCCCTTGTCCCTGACTCCCAGCCGTCCCATACATGCTCAGGTCCCCGGTGTGAACAACACAAAGAGGGCATTTTCTGTGGACATGGCCTGTGTGTCCAGGGTGTGTGAGCCACTGGATCCCCACGTGGTTCCTGATGGTTGACCAAGCATGGAGCTTCCCCATGGGCGGCTTGCCTCATGCCCACCCCCAGAGGGAGGCGGCCCACAGCAGTGCGAAGAGCCTGGCACCAGGGTGGAGACCGGTCTCTGACCCCAGCTCCATCACTCTCTCACCGCATGCCTCAGTTTCCTTTTCTGTAGAATAACAATAACAAACATTTGAGAGCAGGCCAGCGCTTCGTGAAGCAGGTGATGTGCTACAATAAAGAATGTGCCACATGAGGAGTGGAAGAGGGAAGGGTGGGGGCTTTTACCTGCAGGAGAAATGTGGGATGGGGCATAGAGGTAGCTTCAAAGCTCCACAGGGCTCTAACGGGAGGCTGGGTTAGCCATTATTTTTCATCATAGCAATTATCACTACCAAGCAGAATATTTTCTATTTGTTTTTCTAGAACGTCAGCTCCATGAGGACAGGACTTTGTCTGTCATGTTTACTGTCATGTCAAAAATAGGGGTAGCTAAAAAAAAAAAAGGAAAGAAAAGACTAGAGGTAGGTATACAGTAGGTGCTCGCTAAGTGTCGGTTGAATGATTGAACTAGTCCTGTGTGGCTCGCAAGGGATGAAAGTTCCAGGGCTGTGGGTTTCTCTCTGTCCCCTCCCTGTGTCAGCCACTTCCTCCCTTGACTAGAGTCCGAGTCAGACTTCCTGCTGCTCAGGGTGGTGGCTCAGCTCCGCTGAATCTAATCAGGGCTGACAAAAGGTGGGCGATTGACTCAAAGCTGTTTTCCAGTCATCCTGGAGCTGCAGACTTGCATGTACTATCCAGACCCCAGGAAGCCAAGGAAGACATCAGTAAAGCTGTGCTGCTTCCACCCCGCCAGCAGGACCCTAAAATAACAGCAAGGACAGGAGCAGAAACCACACGGAGCCTTGGCGAGGCCTTGCACCTGGCTCCTTGCACAAAGCCCCTGCAGCTCAGGTGCCCTCCCTCCTGCTTTTCATTTCCCACCTTCCATACCTTCAACACCTCTTTAAAAACCTCTCAGTACATCTGAGTCTTGGAGATGGCTTTAGCTTGACCATTCTCTTTTACATTTCCCGGACAGATGGGTTAGCCAAACGTCTCTCCTCAGGTCACTGGTATTCCTGAATAAAAGCTGACTTCCATTTTCTCCAACATTTGACTTTTGAGTGGTTTGTTTCAAAAAGGGGGCAGGCAGCCAGACTTGGGCCTGGTAACACACAGGTCAGCCCTCGCCAGTGTATGGGAGGCAGCTCTGGGGCATGAGTACCAGGAGGTGAGGACCACTGCAGGCATGTGGGGGTGCAGACTGTGGGCCACGTGGTGGCTGTGCCTAGGGTACCTTCCTAGCATCCCCCTCACAGGGGGTTGTAGTCACACATCATGCCAAAGCTACTTTTCCTATCCTGACACAAACTACTCCTAACTACCCATGTGCAGGAACCAGGCCATTTAAGAAATCTCATTTAAAGCAAGTGGTGTAGGAAAGAACACAGGCTGTCGATCAGATGGGTTCAAATCTCAGCTACAACACTTGCTATTTTTCCTGGGTCAAGACAACCAAATAGTCTGATCCTTAGTTTCCACATCTGTAAAATGGAGACAATAATAGTGCTGTCAAAAGACAAAATTACAACAAATTCAGTTATAGATCTGTTTTTTATTAGTGATTCATGAATCAGGGCTGCCTCCGTTCTGCAAAATAGAATGAGAGACTCTTGTCCCAGTGGGCAACAGCACAAGAGTGGGTTTTGCAGGAACAAGAAAAAAGAAAAAGAGAAAAAAAAGCTGATTGGTTAACATTAGGTTACTTCAGGTTACTTTTTTTGTAAGGGTTAAAGCTGAGTGGACTTCCTTATTATGCTGACTCAGGTAGCCCAGAATCTCCTATTGAAACTGGGAGACAGACCCCCGATTTCCCCCGGCTGTTCCCCAGGCCCCTCAGAGCGGGTCTCAGGGAGGGAAAGGGGGAGATAGCAAACAAATCTGCTTGACCAGGTGGGACAGGCTGAAATCCCAGGAGTGGCATTACCTTGGGAGTAACAATAAGATAGGAGCAGAGTTAAACTGTGCCTGCTGGTAGCTGTTAACTTCCCTCCCAGCACCCCTTGTTCTTGTAATAAAATCATAAGTTGATGTCCAGTTTTCCATCAAGCTGGAAGAGATGACCCAAAGACCACCAGAAGAGTTTATGAGTTTGTTTTGCAGAAGAGAATGAAGATTCTCAAAGAAATTGCAACCACCGATGACCCAGCCCCAGCTCCCACTGGTGCCAAGGAGCCTGGCGGTTACCTAAGGTCTTACCTGGAGTTGGAGAAAACACAGATGTTCCCTTAACCTCCCCAAGACGCCTCTTTCCTTACCTCTTAGCCCTATAAAACTCCTTGCCTTCTGTTTCTATGGTAAGACAGATCTGAGAAACTGGGGCTTGCCCATCTTCTCTCTACAGCCAATTCAAATAAAACTTTATTTCACGCCCCATTGTTTCAGTGTTTGATTTAAATGAATATCAGGTACTCGAACCTGGAACTTTGGGATTCCAGTAACACTGTTTTCAGGAAAAACTGGTCTGTTTTGGGATCTGTCTGCTTCCTTAAAGTCTCAGTTTCATCACGTGGCATTTGGCATGAGTGACTCCATTTTGGTTTGGTCTGGTCTGCTGAGGCCTAGTGCAGGAGCTCAGTCCAAACAATGGCCCCCGTAATTTTGTTTAATAGTGCCTACTTCTAGTGTTGAGTGAGAAAATGTGTACAAGTCCCAGCACTCACCTGACACCGAGGGCGACTTTCTTGTGGCTGTGATTGGTAAGCTTTATGTCCACCAGAAGAGGGGCAGGGAGGGGATGGAGTGGTTGAGGCAGGACTGGAACTGGCTCTGTTGACACGTTTCCTTCCTCCCTGCCCACCCTTGGGGCTGCAGGAGCTGCCCCGTCTCCCCGTCTCCCCGCTTCGCTGGGTACTGATCCCCCGCCCTAGGAGCCTCGTGGCTCTCTCTGCTCCTCCCCACTCCACTCCCAGAGTCCACACAGGCCCTCGGGCTCTTTGCCTTCTGTTCCTGCCCTGCTGAAAATCCTTCCAGTCTCCTCCTGGTCAAGGCTGCCCCCTCCGCCCCAGGGGGCCACACCCTAATGCCAGGCTTGGGGGAGGGGGCTTTTCCAAAATCCTCCTGCCCCCTTGGAGACTCTGATCTTCCCACCCACCCCCACACCTGCCCTTTTGATATCCCATTACTGATGGGAGTGGGTCCTACCCATCAGGTAACCTGAGGCAGAAAAGAATAAATACATTGAAAATCGCTGATTTACACTGAAGGCGCTACAGGACATCATCACCAAATTCCTCAACCTCCCAGAGTCCATGAGATTCGGTTCTGACCAGGCATGGACTACTATACGCGGTTCTGCTGCCCCACCCCGCACTTAGGAGGGTCTCAGTGGCTTGGCAGGGATGCCTTGAACCGCTGAGTCCTTGACTTCCAGATGGAAAGGGTAGGAGGCTGGGCTGGAGGAGGCAGAAGCTGGGGCAGTTGTGGCCGGTGGACCGGGCAGGGTGGGGGTTTGGGGAAGGGGAAGGTGCTCATTGCCTGGAAGCACCAGGCCCAGAGGCTCTGGGTTCCTGGGGTGGGGGTGGGGGTGGAGACCACTGTTTGCTCTGGCCTCCACCCCAGTCCCTGCTCGCAGGTTGCCAGGCAACCATTGTTCCTTTAATCGCCATTGACTTTGAAAATAAAAATCAATTTCCTTTAGGACATGAGCCAGAGGGCCATATTAACCCCCAAGTTTAAGCAGTCCACTTTTATTGCTCAGAGATTTATGAACAAGGATGTACACAGAGCACTATTTATCACAGGAAAACTTTGGGGGGGGAGGGGCTGAACCAAAATATCTGTCACAGTGGTGCGATTAAACTGAGGCCCTTTCTGACCACAGAATATTCTGCAGCTAATGAAAATGATGACAGAGATCTAGGTGCACTGACAGGGAGACATCCTCACAGTGTAAGTGAGAACAACAAGCCATACAGAACAGAAAAGAGTGTGTTGCCATTTTTATTTAACAACGACAAAAGTGTGTGTGTGCCGGTTATGAAAACATTCTGTAAGGACACACAGCAAACAGCCAACAGTGATTTTCATGGCAAACTGCTAACAGTGATTTTCATTGGGGAATGGGACTGTAAATAATTTAAATTTTCTTCCTATCTTTCTATATTATCTAATTTGAAAAATAAAGCAAACACGTGTTACTCTTTCATTCTGCAAGCACAATGTCATTTCTTTTTTCAAATGGACAATTACAGCTTTAAGGAATAGCCCCTCAAGGGGCTGCTGGGGGTTGAGACTACTGTTGGGGTTCAGAAAACAATACCCCAACATGAAGTCCCTCTCTCTGACTCTCCCCCGCCCTCCGGTCTCTCACCCCTCATCCTCCCCACCCCCCAGCATGCCACAGGAACTAGAATTCCTCTTCCCCAAGGTTGGTAATAGAAACCAAAACTCTTTTCCCCAAAGCCAGCTATGAAGCCTCAAAATATTATTCTAACCTTCTCCCACCTTTCTGTGTAACAGCTGGCCATAAAGAATGTAAGACCCTCATTCCAGAGAAGTCCTACCCCCGTCCCTCGGAGGAGGAAATGCTACACAGCGGCCAAGACAAACTGACCAGCCAGGCTTGCTGCCTCCACACTAGGTCTGTTAGTGTAAGACTGGCCAGAAAGCGCGAATCTTACTTGTTGGGAAGGCTCATCTCGCAAAGACCAGGAGACAGAGATCGCTGCAATCAAGCAAGAGGTTTTTTTTATTCCAGCATGCTGGGGTCGCTCCATCTTCAGGACAAAAGCGGCCCTGAGCTCTTAACATGAGCACTTTTTATACAGTTTGGTAGGCAGACTTTGGCAACAGGATGAGTTGTATACAGCTTATTGGTCACCTGAGGTGACTTTTAAATTCATTGGTGGCTTTCAGTGGGGTGGTACACAGACGAGGAACTGGGGAATTGCCCAAAAGCCCACCCTTTGTGTGGTTAGGCCCTTCCCGGAACTGGGTGAACTTTGGGCGGTTTGGGAAGTCCTTTATCTGCCCTGACCAGAAAGTCCCACCCGCAGGGGCTTGTAAAACCTTGCGCAAGCTAATTACAGAAGCAGAAAAGCTAGTCAGTTAATATTCAAGGGTGGGGGAAGGGGTTCAGTTCCACATTAGCAACAGATCAGATGCTCTTTGCTCAGCCACACTGTACATGGCTGTGCCTGCCTCCTAACACCTAAGCATAAAAAGCCCTTATCTTTGGGTCTTCCTTCTGAAGACTCTTGTGCCATGTAAATCTATGGTCAAATGAATTTGTTATGCCTTTCTCGTTAACCTGTCTTTGTTACAAGGTTTCAGATGCGACCCTTATGATGGGGAGTAAAGGGGTCACCCCCTCTCTGCCCCTACAGTACGCGGGCAATGTCAGTCCACTCAGGTGCTAGAGCAAAATGATAAACTGGGCGGCTTAAAAACAACACACATTTACTTCTCACAGTTCTGGAGGCTGGGAAGTCCAAGATCAAGGCACCAGCAGATTCCCTGTCTGATGAGGGCTGCTTTCTGGCTCATAGACAGCGTCTTCTCATCATGTCCTCACATGGCATGAGGACTCTGCCCCATAACCTAATCAGCTTACAAGGGCCCCACCTACCTATACCATCACACTGGTGATTAGGTGTCAGCATATGCCTTTTGGAGCGACATAAATATTCAGGCCAGGGCAGGCAGCAGGGGCCAGGCTAGAGTCAAGCAGTGGGGCAGGAAGAGGAAGCGAGGCTGAGATTTCCTCCCCAGGCAACTAGAGCCCCTTTCTCCAGGATCTGGGAGTCCCAGGCTGAAGCTGGATGCTGACAAGGGGGGTCCTGCGCTGCTGGAAGCTGGGCCAGATACCTTCTAGGACCCCAGAAAGTGGGGGAAGATTGAGCCAGTTCACTGAAAGGGGGTTAGAATCAGGGTATAGACATCAGGCTGAGACCAGCTGGGCCAGGGCTGCAAGCAGCGGAGGGGCCCCCTGTGCTCCTCCTCCTCAGCCTCTCTCTCCAGGCTGCCGATCCCACAGACTCCCTCTTCACTTCACACTCTAGACCCTCCGTCTGGGTGGTCTCATTTATGCTCATGGCTTCCACCACTACCTGGGCCTTGCCCATGCCCTCCTCTCCACACCTGAGCCCATCCTCCAAGCCACCCCCTTGTTCCTGAAAGACATGCTCGGTTACATCACTCTCCTACCCAAGACTGTTCGTGGTCTTCCCTGTGTCTGCCAAGGAAGGAATATGAGGCCTTTTAGCCACGGCTGCAGCCCAAGCCCTCCCCACCTCCATGCATCTTTGCCTTTGCATGAGGTTCTCGTCTTCCCAATGTCACCTCTCTCTTGTCCACAAGACAAACTCTCCTTAAGACCCAGTCCAAAGGTCAACCCCCACTGTGAAGCCTTCTTAATTTCTCCAGGCATCCCATCGTTTGTCTCCCACAATCCTTTCACCCCTCGACCTCACTCATCACACTCGCCACACTTCACCATGACTGATATTGATTTTTCTGTGCTCCACTCGCAGCTTGTGGAATCTGTGAGGCAGACAGCTTCTCTATCCCAGCTCCAGCTCAGAGCCAGCACATGGACGCACTCAGGAAGTGCGGGTGGGAAGGTGGGCGGATGGACGGATGAATGGATGGACAGGTGGATGAGTGGGTGGGTGGATGGGTGGGTGAGTGGATGAATTACATTGTTCCCTTCAATATACAAACATGTAATTTCTCCCATCTTGAAATCAAAACAAAAAACTCCATCGATTCCACACCCCTTTCTTCCCTTTACAGCAAAGCTCCTCAGAAGGGTTGTCAACTATGCCAGTCTGTTTCCCCTCCTCCCATGCTCTCTTGCACCCACTCCAATCAGGCCCTCATTGATCCACTGAAACTGTGTTGGACAAAGTCACCAATGGCCTTCACATTGCTAAGTCTAGTGGTCAGTATCAGGCATCAGCTTACTTGACCTTTGGCAACATTTGGCCCCTTCTTTGAAACACATTCTTCTCTTGGTTCCCAGGAACCTTACTCTCTTGGTCTTTCTCTTACCCCAGTCACTTCTCCTCAGTCTCCATTGCTGGCTCCTCCTTATCTCCCCAACCTCAGACCTTGCACCCCTTCTCTATCTGTTATAACTCCCTTGATAATCTCATTAGTTTCATGGCAAACTCTTTACCTTCCTGTCAAAATGCGATCCTCTTGCAACCCTCCCCATCTGAAGGGGAAAGATCTTGGAGCTGTCCTTGATTTCTTTCTCTCACCCACATCCAAGTTCTCAGTCCTTTGATTCTACCTTCAAAACATGTTCAGAATCCAACCACTTCTCACCACCTCCCTGGCTACCGCTTGGATTCAGGCCTCCCAGCTCTTGCCTTCTAACTGTTCTTCCCACGACTGTCCTTACCCTCTCCTGTCTCTTCTCAACCCATCAGCCAGAGTGATCCTTTTAAAACCTAACTCAGATCATGTCACTTCTCGGTGCAAAACCTTGAATGGCTTGTGTCACTTACTGTGGAAGCTGAGGTCCTCACAAGGGCTCTCAAAGCCCTGTGGGATCTGCTCCCTCTCCTGCCTACTTCTCCGACCTCGTCTCTGACTAGTCTTCCCTTCCTGCCTCCACCCTGATTCTCAGACAGGCCAGGTCTGCTTCTGGAATTCTCGCTTCTCTCTCCTTCTGCCTGGAGCACACTGTCCAGACACCCACCTGGCTCATTCCTCCACCTCCTTCAGATTTGGACTCGAATTTCACCCTATTGAAAGTTGCAGCCCAGCCTCGTCCCCTGCCTCATTGTCCTCTATAGCACTTATCACCAGCTGTCACACTTCATGACTTACTCATCTGCCGACATACTGTTCTCTCCCTCCATTAGAATACCAGCCCCATGAGGATTCAGGGTTTGAGTTTTTGTTCCCTGTTGCATCTCTGGTGCCTAGAACAGTGCACTGCACTTGGTAGGCTCCTTAGAAGTGTGGATGAATCAATGAATGACCTTATTCATCCTCACAGAGCCCCACACGGCATGTTGCTACACTCATTTTGGGGGCGGAGATGAGGAAGCAGAGCACAGAGAAGCTAGTTAGCTCCTTGGTGGCCACCCCAGTCACATCACGACTGGAACCGAGGCAGCCTGACTCCAGAGTATATGTTCTAAATACCATGTGTAGTCTTTGGAGCCTCAGTTTCTTATCTTACAGATGGGGACAACATGAATATAGCTGCCCCGTAACTCTCGCAAGGGATGTTTGAGGTTGACATGAAATGATATTTGTGTGTATTTCAAACTATAAAACCATAAAATGTTGACTACTGTCATTTTCCCTCTCCTCTTAAGAATTAATGTCCCACTGGGCAGAAACAGAAATGAAGACCTTAGAGATCAGCTAGTCTAACCCATGAGTTTAAGGTGGAGTTGAGTCACTGGGTCACTTCTAGGCATGTGTTGGACGGCTTTAGATAAAATGGATTTGACTGACCTCTCAGATTTGTACTTTCCTGTGAGGAGCAGAGTCTGCAGTAGCCAGCTGTCTTTCCACCCATGCATCCTTCCCTCCATGCGTTCATCCACCCATCCAAATGGCTTTCATCTTTCCATCCATTTATGTACCCTTCCTTCCATCCGTCTACCTATTCATTCATCCATCCTTTCATTCTTTCTTCCTTCATCCTCCCATCCATCCAAACATCATTTATCCTTCCATTCATCTATTTATCTGTCCTTTCATCCCACACCTACCCATTCATGCATCCTTTTTGTTTTTGTTTTGGTGGCTGGCTGGTACAGCAGTGGAACCCTGGACCTTGGTGTTATCAGCACCATGCTCAAACCAGCCGAGCTGACCAGCCAGCCCCTCATTCATCCATCCTTTTATTCTTCCTTCCATCCATCCATTTTTTCCAACCATCATTCATCCTTCTATCCATTATTCATCTATTTTTTAAAATTCTCCATTCATTCATTTCCTGAAGGCCTGCTGTGTGCCAGGCCCTGGGCTCGGAGCTGGGGACACAGAGATGAAGAAGTCTGTCACTTTGCCTCCCACAGATTTGTCACCCCTTTTCCCCTGGGTGACGGAGCCACCAAAGATTACTCAAAGCCCATCTCTTCTGAGCAGTGAGAAACCCCAAAAAGGGGTTAATCTCCCAGAACCCTCAAGAACGAGGCATTCCTTCCATTTGGGAAATTAACCATGAATTGGAGTTCTCATCCCACATTTTTTCTCCAGACCGGGAAGTTACAGGAAGAGAACATAGGTGGGGTTTTTGCTAAGTATAGTTTAACAAGTTTAACAATAGAAGCTGGTAACATTCAGTAAGGTGACATTCTATAATGCAGTTAAGTTGATCCACCAACAAAAGCTTGATCTTAGCAAACATTCCCTTCTTACAGCAATTTCCCAGTATCTTTACATATCAATCAGTAACCTGTCTGTCTTTGAGCCAGCAACCTTGCTGTGTTACAATTCTTTATCTTACAACAGAGACTATAGCCTGGGGAAAATTTCCTGCCCTTTGCAAAGTCAACATTTGAAACTGCAAGGTTTTGGAAAACCAGGCCCTGTGAAGTACATTTGCTTTATGCGTACTCTACAGAAGACATCTACACTCCTGGAGCTGCTCAAAGCCTTGAGGAAGGAGAACTTAGACGAGGGTAAAGAGATGATGTGCAAACATACCCAGCACGGCTCTTGGTACATGCAAGTACTTAGGTCCCGGAGCTCTGTCTATGATTAAGTACCTTGCCTGAGTTCTCACTCTAGTAAGGAGTAGGACCAGCTAGTGTGGGAGCTGGCCCCAGAGCCCAACTTGGAGTGAGTACTCTTCTCATCCCTCAAAGCTGTCTCTCCTGACAGAATCACCCCACTATTATCAGCTGTGGGGAGAAAATGCTGAGGGGTTTGGGGGAGGAATGCCAGGGCACGCAGTGAGCCGTCCTTACGGTGTCATGAGCTCCACGACCCAAGTGCCCTCTGCCCAGGGAAAAGGCAGGCAGGAGAGGGCCCAGGCAAGCGGGCAGGGTGCCAGCAGGCAGGAGGCTGTGTGGGGGAGGGATGGTTAATTCATTAGTCATGCAGTAGTCACGTAGGCCAGCCACACTTTTCACATTAAGCCCCTTTATCTCCTTGCAATTTGCATCCGGTGGAGGCAATAGAAAGCAATTTGGTTAAGTGGCAAATTTAATCACGCTGCAGCCATTCAGAAACCACTTAACGCCTCTGACTGCCTTCGGCTCTGGGCTTCTCTGCTTACCTGGAAAGCACGCTTCCTCCAAACACAGGGCTTTCAGGCTCTCGGCAGCTTGGTTTGGAGGATGGTAGAAATTATAGTATGCCTTTCTAGCTCAGCCCTTTCATCTTGAAGAGATGAGAGAGAGGGAAGGGACACATTCTGTGTTTCTCATCCATTCCTTCCAACACTTGCACAGGCACACCTTCAACTCCCAGATGCTGAAACTGCCTCTCAGAGAGGTGACCTTACTTGCCAGAGGTCAAATCCAAGAATGTTGCCTTGGATTAAATTGTGTCCCCCAAAGTCCATGTATTAGAAACTTAACTGTGACACTGTCAGGAGGGTGGGAAATCCTATTACGGTAATTGAAAGGTGGGGCCTTGAAGAGATGATTAGGTTGTAGGACGGTGCCCTAGTAAGTGGATTAATAAGTGGGTGGTTTAATGGTGGCCATGGGTGTGGTTCTGAGGGCTTTAAAAGGACAGACAGTAAGGAGGTTCACTCTCTTTCTGCTCCATCATTCTGCCTTGTGGGGACGCATCACTGTCACCACCAGCAAGACCAAGGACCAGATGTGTTCCTTGGACTTTGGAAAGTCCAAGCCTACAAAACTGTAAGCAATAAATTTCATTTTCTTACACATTACCCAGTTCCAGGTATTTCTGTTATAAGCAACAGAAATGGACTAATACAAATGCCTTATTCCTAAGCCTTTGCTTCCTATTCATTTGTGTCATTTTTAAATGATCTAATCTTCACATGCTACTGTTGTGGTTAAAATTCTTTCCATGACACCACACATCCTCCTGCGTCTCTTCCATGTTATCTCCTCATCTCACAGCAACTTGCTCCCCTCTGCACCCGCAGCTATCGAGTTCAGGCCCACATGACTTTGTGCCAGAATCATCGCCACCCTCCACCTGCCCCTATGATCTTTCAGTCCCCAATCTTGATGTCCTCTACTTTCTGCTGCTTTATTGCCTGGGGGATCTTTCTAAAGAGCTGATCTGGCCAAGTCTGATGAAAACTCCCAGGGGTTCTGGTCACCCACTGCTGCTCTGGAGCCCTTCCCAGGAGCCTCAAAGGGCGGCAAAGTGACCAGGGAGGCACCAGGTCAGATTGTGGAACTCTGCCATTGTCACTGCTGTGTTCTGCCTCTCCTTTGCTCAGAATCCTCCCATGGCTCCCCACGACCTGCAGGATAAGACCTAAGCATGTTGGTGTCACATACGAATCTGTTTACTCTTCAGCCTTGACATGCCTTCCCTCCCACCCAACTGTCCCACTCACCATTTCCCAAACAAAACAGGCACTTAGAAGTCTCAAATTTAGCAAGCTGCTTCCTACCTCGGGGCCTTAGCACATGTCCTTCCCTCTGTCTGGATCTCAATTCCCCACACTCTTCTCCCAAATCCAGTCCCTCACCGTGACCTTCTCTGGCTCTTCCCATGACTGGCTGCTTCTCATGCTGTAGGTCTCAGCTTCAGACTCATCCCCTCACAGAGGTTGCCTTAGGTCAGAGTCACCTAGACCAAAGCCCCGAGATGAGGACTGAAGGGTGAGCGACTTATTAAGAAGTGCTGTGTGGGTGGAAGATATCAGGAAGGGAGCAGGGAAACAGGGCAGGCAAGGGGGGAAGCCAAGCAAGCATGTGATCTTAGCCAAAGTCCCAGATGGCCTGGTCCCACAGAGGGCTGAGAGAGAGTCAACTATATCCCAGGATTTTTTCTTGACTCTAGGCAAGGTATCTACCTGGGCTTTCATATTCTTGCTTTAGCCAGTCGGTGGCTACAAGGCTCCGCGGGGAAGAGACCCAAAGCCCAGCACTTCCACTCCAACGGCCCAAGGGCGTCAGGCAAGGGGCAAGGCCCCAGAACCATCAACAGGATCTGAGGCATCTGGGGGAGCACAGCATCTGCCACAGAGGCCGTCCACAGCACCAAAAAGTCTTTCTCCTGAGTCATAGCTCAGCCCCTTGATGCTTTCTTACAAAAGCTACTTGTGGCTTTTTTTCTTTTATATTTATTTTTTCAGGATACGGTGTGTTGTTTCAATACATGCACATACCGCACAATGATTCGCTTGGGGGAGACAGCATAGTTTTGTACCCATTAGTCCACCACTTCTCCTTCCCCCCACCCTCTCCCCTGCTACTTGTGTTTTATTTGCTTGTTTCTTTGCCTGTTTGTGGTCTCTCTCCTCCTGGAGAATGTAAGGGCCTTGGGGGCAGGGACCTTGTCTGATTTGTCCACTACTGTATTTCCAGACCTCAGCCCAGCACTTGGCATTAGTTAGTGTTCATGGAATGAATGAATGAATGAATGAATGAACACAGCCACTAAGTGGTAAAGCCTGTATTCAAATTCGGGACTCTAAACCCAACTCTTTCTACTCAAGAAACAGCAAACCAGGGTGGACTAAAGGCCAAGAAAGAAGCTGGCAAAATCATCATAAAACAAAGTGTCAGCAAGTGGCATCTGTTGCCTGTTAGCAGGAGCCGCAGTGCTTTTGCCCACTGACAAACAGTCAAGCACTGGATGGAACAACTCACACGGTGAAGGGACAGAGCGAGATCAGCTTGGGTAGCGGACATGGGTCTCCCATGGCCAGCAAGTCTCACCCGGCAGCCAACACAGGGCCATACAAGCACCCCTCCTGTGCCGCAGAAAAGAAGGACCCCATCGCCTCCCCGCAGGGAACAGATACAGTAGTGGGGTTGGCCAGGTGCCCTATGACATACACACTTAAGCAGAACAAAGGGGCACACATGGAGTCTGAAACAGGGAAAGGTATTCCCACACAAGGTGACAAGCCCAGCCAGGGCTGGGAGGAGTGTTCCAGGCCCAAGGCTCATTCTTCTGCAGCTGAGAGGGGGTCGATAAAGTGCACACACAAGACTGCCTTTCCCAACAGAAAGGCTTTGATGTTTTCATGGATGAATTCTTTCAGTCAGGGAACAAATAATCCTAAGGAATATATACACTCTTTTGGGACATAGAAAGATATAGAGAGCTGCCCAATTGGTTTTATAAAGCCAAAAGAACTCTAGATCATCTCTGAAATATACAGAACAAAAACTATAGACTAGTCTTGAATACAGACAAAACTATATTCCTTCTCCTCTTTCCCCTTAACAACAGAGCTCTGGTTTTTAGCTGAGCACACTGACATCTGTTTCTCAGTAGTTAGGATTCAGTTGCATATTAAAATAATAATACAACATAAGGGCCGGTCCGTGGCTCACTTGGGAGAGTGTGGTGCTGACAACACCAAGTCAAGGGTTAAGATCCCCTTACCAGTCATCTTTAAAAAAAAAGAATAATAAATAATAATAATAATAATACAACATAATCAGGTAGGATTTATCTAAAGAATTAAAATCTACAAATAAAGTATATCAGGTATTACATAAATTCATATATGAATTTATATATTATGTAAAATAAATATATATTATAAATATATATTATATAATATTGTTATCTCAATAGATACTCCAAAAGCATTCAACAAAATTCAAGACTTTATTTTAAAAACTCCAAAAGTTTAAAATAAAAGGAGATTGTCATAACAAAATAAAGAAAAATATCTCAGATGATATGCTTGTATCACACATTTTGTGATGAACAACTATAGGAATTCCCATTAAAATAAAATCAAGATTACAAGGAGGTGATCTCTATCACTGTATCAGGTATTAAATTTATGAATTGACAAAGACCTGAAAAATAATGTCTTAAGTAAAATAGAAATGTTTCTCTCAAGCAAAAGAAGTCTGGAGGTAGAAAATCCAGGGCGACTCCACCAACACCAGGGAATAATATTTTTTCTTTTTCTTTTTTGTTTTTTTAAAAAAAGATGACCAGTAAGGGGATCTTAACCCTTGTCTTGGTGTTGTCAGCACCACGATCTCCCAAGTGAGCTAACCAGCCATCCCTATATAGGATCCAAACCCGTGGCCTCGGTGTTATCAGCACCACACTCTCCCAAGTGAGCCACGGGCTGGCCCTGGAATAATATTTTTTCTATATTTTTCACCATCCTAGTGCTTGGCTTCTAGCTTTAGGTCTTGTGTATTAGTCTGTGTTTGTTGCTTATAACAAAATGTATAGAACTTCATAATTTTTAAGAAAACAAAATTTATTTGCTTACAGTTTTTAAGGCTGGGAACACACCCAGTGAGGGTCTTTGTGGTGACAACAGTGACAGCAAGGTATCACATTGCAGAAATGGTGGAGCAGAGAGAGCAGAGACTAACCTTCCCATTCACTCTCCTTTTAAAGCCCTCACAGCACACCCATGACCACCATTATTAATCCATTCAGTACAGTGTGCTCCTGCAGTCTCTTCAAGGCCCCATCTTTCCATTGCCGTAATAGAATCTCCCACCCTCAACAGTTACAGTGGGGATTAAGCTTCAGTGAGGTCGGGGGGCATCTAGCCTACAGCATTCTGCCCTGATCCCCCAAAATTCATGTCCTTTTCACATACAAATACAATCATTTCATCCCCAAAGTCTTAACTTGTTTCAACCCAAAAGTCCAAAGTTCAGAGTCCCATCTGTGAAATCAAAACGAGTTACCTACTTCCAAGATACAATGGTGGGACAAACATAGGGTACAGCCTGTATTAGTTTCCTATTGGCTGCTGTAACAAATTACCACAAATTTAGTGACTTAAATCAGCACAAATTTAATATCTTACAGTTCTGGAAGTCAGAAGTTCAAAATGGGTCTCACTGGGCGAAAGTCAAGGTGATAGCAGGGCTGTGTCCCTTCTGGAGGCTTTAGGGGAGAATATTTTCCCTCAACTTTTCCAGCTCTGGAAGCCCCCTGTATTCCTTGGCTTATGGGCTTCATCATTCCAACTTCCAGTTCCATATTGCGTTTTCTATCTCTGACTCTCCTGTCCTCTTTCCCATAAAAGGATCCTTGAGATTACACTGGGCCCATCCTGATAATCCAGATAATCTCCTCATTTCAAAATCTTTAACTTAATTACATCTGTAAAGTTCTTTTTTTTTTTTTTGTCATGTAACTCACATATTCACAGGTTCTGAGAATCAGGACACAGAAATCTTTGGGGGCCATTATTCTACCAAGTGGTCCAAGATGACAGCTGGAGTTCCAGCCATCACAACAGCTTCCAGCCAGCAGCAGGAGGATAGGAGCAGAAGACAGCAACGTTCCAGAAGTCCCACATAACACCCTCACTTACATTTCATTGGCCAGAATTTAGAAACATGTCCGTAGACGGCTGCAGAGAATGCTAAGTAGCAATGTACTCAGTTAAAATTAGGGTTGTGTGATTAAATAGGAAAGGGATAATGGAGGTTAGAGCAGGCGATTCACGGTGTCTGCCATAATTGCTGTCATTATTTGATAGTGTTTTGCAGGTTCTGGCCACTGCAAAAAGACTTAAGACAATAATAAGAGTCACAACTCTCAGAAATGAATAGACACAGTAATATTACCTGAAGATGTTATAATTTACAATTTCAGTAAATCTCTGTGGGGAGGGAGCCTCCTTAGAAAAGCATTGCAGAATCTCTGGAAAACAGATGTCATTTGAAAATGCTGACTGAGGAAAATAAGATAAAATGTGAATACTGAACAAATCAAATCAAATACTGAATAAATCAAACACAGAACCACTAAAGTTCTGTGTTTTTTAATTTGAGCATAATTATTTTAAACTTAACATAGGAAAATAAAAATAAAAATATAGTGTAAAAAATTTCAAAAGAGAAATGAGCCTTACCTAATATGAAAATATAAAATGAAAATTAGTAAGGCAATGTTGTACCAGTGCATGGGATTAAACAGATCAATAGGCAGAATGGGCTTCACTAAAGGAGACCCTAACTAATGGATGATTTGTAGCCACAAGGGATCCTATGGAGACACCTGAGCAGTGCAAAGCAAAAAGAAAGCACAGATCTAGGGCTTGCAAGAGCACTAAACTCAGAGTCAAGAGACTTGGGTTGAAATCCTAGCACTTCCACATACCAGATGCTCCCCCAACCTCATTGAAGATTAAATCCCCACTGTAACTGTTGAGGGTGGGAAATCCTATTATGGTAATGGAAAAATGGGACCTTGAAGAGGTGATTAGATGGTAGGACCGTGCCATAATGAATGGTGGTCAGGGGCATGGTTCTGAGGGCTTTAAAAGAAGAACACACGAGAAATTGTCTCTCTCTTCTCTGACACGTGAGACCCCTGCATTGCTGTAAAGCCACCACCCAAAAGACCCTCACCAGATGTGTTCTCTGGGCTTAGGACTTTCCAGCCTCTGAAACTGTAAGCAATAAATTCCATTTTCTTCACAAATCACCCAGTTCCGGGTACTTTGTTAAAAGCAACAGAAACTAAAACACTAATGTGTTAGTGTGTTAGCGTTAGTGTGTTAGTTCCTCAGATACCATTTAATTTATCTGAGCCTTGATTTCTTCATCTGCATAATGGGGATAATCATACCTGACTGTTGGAAGATGATGAAAGCACTTTAAATGGTAAAAAAGGGGAAAAAATGCCCATGACAAATAACAAATACTTTGGAGTCAGGGTCTGACTCTGTGAGATTAACAAAAGTCTGAGTTCCTATTACCAGTGATCAGTGAATGTTTCTGAAACCCAGTCTGACAATCTTTATCTTTTAAATGGCAAATTTGGTTCATCTATCTTTATTGTTATTAGTGATTGTTTGGATTATATCTAATCCTTTATTTTCATATCTAATCCTTTATTTTACGTTTTCTACTTACCTGGCTATTTCATCTTTTTGCTTCTTTAATGCCTTGTATTGGATGGACCAGCTTTTCTCTGTTTCTTCTTGCTTCTCTACTGGTATGAAGCTACACATTCTATTTTTCTTTTCTAATGGTTCTCTTAAAATTTTAACACACTTGATTTGATTAAGCCTAAGGTTAATCAGAATTTCTCTTTCATCTCAAATGATAAAAAGACCTTAAAGTGTTTTGCTTCCAATTCTACCCTCCTGTCTTACATGTTGTAACAATCAGCATTTTTAGATTTAAACTCCATCAAATTAATCATGTTTATTACTGTTGTTTTTGATCATAAATATTTATTTTAATTTATCCATGTTTATCCATTTATTTGATCAAGATTTCTCCTTATAACTCATTTTTTCCTCCTGGAATGGGTTTTCTTCTTCCCACAGTGCATTCCTAAGCAGCCCTTTTAACATTAATTAATAATAACTCTCTCAGTCATTATATCTCCCTCATTCTTGAATTCATGCATATGCTGAATGATAGATACCTCCCCAGCACTTCAAAATCTTATTAGATTATTATTCATTATCTTCTGGAGTCTATTATTCCTTTGTAGATAATTTGCATTTTCTCTCTGAGCTTTTGAAGATCTTCTCTTCTACTTTAGAGTAGTGAAGTTTCTATACACTGTATCTAATTGTGGAATAATTTATTTCTATCCTGCTCAAGACTCATTGTGCTTATTCAGCTTAAGGATTTATTTCTTCCATCTGTGGCAGAAAATTCTCAGACATTATTTCCTCCAATATTACCATTCCTGCCATTCCTATATTCTCTCCTCATTCTATCATCTTCCCTTCATATTCTCCATCTCTAACTTTTCCACATCTTTAATTTTTCCTGATGGTAAAGTTTATATTCCTGTTGTACAGAGATGATCATCCTCCCTGCTCACCAATGCTTTCCTGAGTCACCCCATCCAAGCAGGGTGAGGGACCCCCAAGCCCAGCCCCAGAAAGAGCCAGCAGCTCCTGAGGGCCCCAGGTGCTGGCTTCCAGCTGCTCAGGGATCTTGGGAGGATTCCAGAAGCAAGAGATGAGGACCCCTTCCTTCCATGGTGTCTCAACCCTGGGCCTATGCGGATGAACTGAGGGCTTGGAAGGTCCCAGCCACATTGGTGACCATCAGGAAGAAACATTTCTCTGGAGTCCCATTCCCTCCTGCATCAGTGAAAACACCCAGAACCCCTTTGCTGTAATCTGGAGTGAAGCCTAGGCCATGGCCACAGTGACGGGCCCTCTCAGCTTACTCAAAAGTCAGGCCAGTCCGCCAGGCTTGTTTGCTGTGACAGTTGTTGTCCCCGCACCATGTGCCCCCACCACGCACACACAGGAGCTCATGAAGACCCCATGTCCAGGACCGCCACGCCTGCCTGGACACCACCCCCTGTCTCCCTCAGACATCTGGGGTCGGGACCTGGACTAGGGTCCCACCATTGGGCCACATTGGTTTGTTCACATCCCTCCCTCCATTGCTGAGAGGACGGGGCCGGGACCCCAGTGTGGACCAGCCCAAGGCCGTCCTGAGAGGTCACCGTGGAGACACTGTGGATCAGGCCTGAGATAGTCCCACATCCTGCAGAACATTAGAGCCACCTTGCAGAGGCCCGTCAGGTCTGTGTCACCTGGGGTCAGAGAGAGGTGACTTTATTGGAGAAAATATAACCTCAACACACAACAGAACTACATTCCCAAGGCGTGCATGTCTCACAGGCTGTAGACATGAGCAGACGAGCATTTCCCAGACTCTGACCCGAGAGGGAGAGCGCAGCCGGCCAGGCCGACCTTACCTTATACAGATGCTGCGGGGCGTTCACCACGCTCTGGGCTCTGCAGCGAGTGAGCGAGCGACCGTCTGCTGTATCTCATTCATTGGGACGGCTCGGGAAGGTCGGCCCTGGCTCAGGGTCACACAGCAGATGAGTGGCAGGTCGGGATTTAGAACCTGGGCCTAACTGTTGGGGGAAACTGAGGAAACTGCAGGTTCCCCAGCTAAGTCCGGGTTCTTGGTGTCCCCAACAAAGAACTGAACGAGACAGGCCAGAGGGGAAAAGCAAACAGCAGTTTATTTAGTACGAGAGGTTATCTAGTAGCTTATTTAGTACGAGAGGTCACTTAGTAGTTCATTCAGTACGAGAGGTCACTTAGTAGTTTATTCAGTACGAGAGGTCACTCAGTAGTTCATTCAGTACGAGAGGTCACTCAGTACTTCATTCAGTACGAGAGGTCACTCAGTAGTTCATTCAGGACGAGAGGTCACTCAGTAGTTCATTCAGGACGAGAGGTCACTCAGTAGTTCATTCAGTACGAGAGGTCACTCAGTAGTTCATTCAGTACGAGAGGTCACTCAGTAGTTCATTCAGTACGAGAGGTCACTCAGTAGTTCATTCAGTACGAGAGGTCACTCAGTAGTTCATTCAGTACGAGAGGTCACTCAGTAGTTCATTCAGTACGAGAGGTCACTTAGTAGTTCATTCAGTACGAGAGGTCACTTAGTAGTTCATTCAGTACGAGAGGTCACTTAGTAGTTCATTCAGTACGAGAGGTCACTTAGTAGTTCATTCAGTACGAGAGGTCACTTAGTAGTTCATTCAGTACGAGAGGTCACTTAGTAGTTCATTCAGTACGAGAGGTCACTTAGTAGTTCATTCAGTACGAGAGGTCACTCAGTAGTTTATTCAGTACGAGAGGACACTCAGTAGTTCATTCAGTACGAGAGGTCACTTAGTAGTTCATTCAGTACGAGAGGTCACTCAGTATTCAGTACGAGAGGTCACTCAGTAGCTCATTCAGTACGAGAGGTCACTTAGTAGTTCATTCAGTACGAGAGGTCACTCAGTAGTTTATTCAGTACGAGAGGTCACTCAGTAGCTCATTCAGTACGAGAGGTCACTTAGTAGTTCATTCAGTACGAGAGGTCACTCAGTAGCTTATTCAGTACGAGAGGTCACTTAGTAGTTTATTCAGGACGAGAGGTCACTCAGTAGTTCATTCAGTACGAGAGGTCACTCAGTAGTTCATTCAGGACGAGAGGTCACTCAGTAGTTCATTCAGGACGAGAGGTCACTCAGTAGTTCATTCAGTACGAGAGGTCACTCAGTAGTTCATTCAGGACGAGAGGTCACTCAGTAGCTCATTCAGTACGAGAGGTCACTTAGTAGTTCATTCAGTACGAGAGGTCACTCAGTAGTTCATTCAGTACGAGAGGTCACTCAGTAGTTCATTCAGTACGGGAGGACACTCAGTAGTTCATTCAGTACGAGAGGTCACTCAGTAGTTCATTCAGTACGAGAGGTCACTCAGTAGTTCATTCAGTACGAGAGGTCACTCAGTAGTTCATTCAGTACGAGAGGTCACTCAGTAGTTCATTCAGTACGAGAGGTCACTCAGTAGTTCATTCAGTACGAGAGGTCACTCAGTAGTTCATTCAGTACGAGAGGTCACTCAGTAGTTCATTCAGTACGAGAGGTCACTCAGTAGTTCATTCAGTACGAGAGGTCACTCAGTAGTTCATTCAGTACGAGAGGTCACTCAGTAGTTTATTCAGTACGAGAGGTCACTCAGTAGCTCATTCAGTACGAGAGGTCACTCAGTAGTTTATTCAGGACGAGAGGTCACTCAGTAGTTCATTCAGTACGAGAGGTCACTCAGTAGTTCATTCAGGACGAGAGGTCACTCAGTAGTTCATTCAGGACGAGAGGTCACTCAGTAGTTCATTCAGTACGAGAGGTCACTCAGTAGTTCATTCAGTAAGAGAGGTCACTCAGTAGTTCATTCAGTACGAGAGGTCACTCAGTAGTTCATTCAGTACGAGAGGTCACTCAGTAGTTCATTCAGTACGAGAGGTCACTCAGTAGTTCATTCAGTACGAGAGGTCACTCAGTAGCTCATTCAGTACGAGAGGTCACTCAGTAGTTCATTCAGTACGAGAGGTCACTTAGTAGTTCATTCAGTACGAGAGGTCACTCAGTAGTTTATTCAGTACGAGAGGTCACTCAGTAGTTCATTCAGTACGAGAGGTCACTCAGTAGTTCATTCAGTACGAGAGGTCACTCAGTAGTTCATTCAGTACGAGAGGTCACTCAGTAGTTTATTCAGTACGAGAGGTCATTTAGTAGTTTATTCAGTACGAGAGGTCACTCAGTAGTTCATTCAGTACGAGAGGTCACTTAGTAGTTCATTCAGTACGAGAGGTCACTCAGTAGTTCATTCAGTACGAGAGGTCACTCAGTAGTTTATTCAGTACGAGAGGTCACTCAGTAGTTTATTCAGTACGAGAGGTCACTTAGTAGTTCATTCAGTACGAGAGGTCACTCAGTAGTTTATTCAGTACGAGAGGTCACTCAGTAGTTCATTCAGTACGAGAGGTCACTCAGTAGTTTATTCAGTACGAGAGGTCACTCAGTAGTTCATTCAGTACGAGAGGTCACTTAGTAGTTCATTCAGTACGAGAGGTCATTTAGTAGTTCATTCAGTACGAGAGGTCACTTAGTAGTTCATTCACTACGAGAGGTCACTCAGTAGTTCATTCAGTACGAGAGGTCACTCAGTAGTTTATTCAGTACGAGAGGTCACTCAGTAGTTCATTCAGTACGAGAGGTCACTCAGTAGTTTATTCAGTACGAGAGGTCACTCAGTAGTTCATTCAGTACGAGAGGTCACTCAGTAGTTTATTCAGGACGAGAGGTCACTCAGTAGTTCATTCAGTACGAGAGGTCACTCAGTAGTTCATTCAGTACGAGAGGTCACTCAGTAGTTTATTCATACGAGAGGTCACTCAGTAGTTCATTCAGTACGAGAGGTCACTCAGTAGTTTATTCAGTACGAGAGGTCACTTAGTAGCTCATTCAGTACGAGAGGTCACTCAGTAGTTCATTCAGTACGAGAGGTCACTCAGTAGCTCATTCAGTACGAGAGGTCACTTAGTAGTTTATTCAGTACGAGAGGTCACTCAGTAGTTCATTCAGTACGAGAGGTCACTCAGTAGCTCATTCAGTACGAGAGGTCACTTAGTAGTTTATTCAGTACGAGAGGTCACTCAGTAGTTTATTCAGTACGAGAGGTCACTTAGTAGTTCATTCAGTACGAGAGGTCACTCAGTAGTTCATTCAGTACGAGAGGTCACAAGGTAGTTCATTCAGTACGAGAGGTCACTCAGTAGTTTATTCAGTACGAGAGGACACTCAGTAGTTCATTCAGTACGAGAGGTCACTTAGTAGTTCATTCAGTACGAGAGGTCACTCAGTATTCAGTACGAGAGGTCACTCAGTAGCTCATTCAGTACGAGAGGTCACTTAGTAGTTCATTCAGTACGAGAGGTCACTCAGTAGTTTATTCAGTACGAGAGGTCACTCAGTAGCTCATTCAGTACGAGAGGTCACTTAGTAGTTCATTCAGTACGAGAGGTCACTCAGTAGCTTATTCAGTACGAGAGGTCACTTAGTAGTTTATTCAGTACGAGAGGTCACTCAGTAGTTCATTCAGTACGAGAGGTCACTTAGTAGTTCATTCAGTACGAGAGGTCACTCAGTAGTTCATTCAGTACGAGAGGTCACTCAGTAGTTCATTCAGTACGAGAGGACACTCAGTAGTTCATTCAGTACGAGAGGTCACTCAGTAGTTCATTCAGTACGAGAGGTCACTCAGTAGTTCATTCAGTACGAGAGGTCACTCAGTAGTTCATTCAGTACGAGAGGTCACTCAGTAGTTCATTCAGTACGAGAGGTCACTCAGTAGTCCATTCAGTACGAGAGGTCACTCAGTAGTTCATTCAGTACGAGAGGTCACTCAGTAGTTCATTCAGTACGAGAGGTCACTCAGTAGTTCATTCAGTACGAGAGGTCACTCAGTAGTTCATTCAGTACGAGAGGTCACTCAGTAGTTCATTCAGTACGAGAGGTCACTCAGTAGTTTATTCAGTACGAGAGGTCACTCAGTAGCTCATTCAGTACGAGAGGTCACTCAGTAGTTTATTCAGGACGAGAGGTCACTCAGTAGTTCATTCAGTACGAGAGGTCACTCAGTAGTTCATTAAGGACGAGAGGTCACTCAGTAGTTCATTCAGTACGAGAGGTCACTCAGTAGTTCATTCAGTAAGAGAGGTCACTCAGTAGTTCATTCAGTACGAGAGGTCACTCAGTAGTTCATTCAGTACGAGAGGTCACTCAGTAGTTTATTCAGTACGAGAGGTCACTCAGTAGTTCATTCAGTACGAGAGGTCACTCAGTAGTTCATTCAGTACGAGAGGTCACTCAGTAGCTCATTCAGTACGAGAGGTCACTCAGTAGTTCATTCAGTAAGAGAGGTCACTTAGTAGTTCATTCAGTACGAGAGGTCACTCAGTAGTTTATTCAGTACGAGAGGTCACTCAGTAGTTCATTCAGTACGAGAGGTCACTCAGTAGTTCATTCAGTACGAGAGGTCACTCAGTAGTTCATTCAGTACGAGAGGTCACTCAGTAGTTTATTCAGTACGAGAGGTCATTTAGTAGTTTATTCAGTACGAGAGGTCACTCAGTAGTTCATTCAGTACGAGAGGTCACTTAGTAGTTCATTCAGTACGAGAGGTCACTCAGTAGTTCATTCAGTACGAGAGGTCACTCAGTAGTTTATTCAGTACGAGAGGTCACTCAGTAGTTTATTCAGTACGAGAGGTCACTTAGTAGTTCATTCAGTACGAGAGGTCACTCAGTAGTTTATTCAGTACGAGAGGTCACTCAGTAGTTCATTCAGTACGAGAGGTCACTCAGTAGTTTATTCAGTACGAGAGGTCACTCAGTAGTTCATTCAGTACGAGAGGTCACTTAGTAGTTCATTCAGTACGAGAGGTCATTTAGTAGTTCATTCAGTACGAGAGGTCACTTAGTAGTTCATTCAGTACGAGAGGTCACTCAGTAGTTCATTCAGTACGAGAGGTCACTCAGTAGTTTATTCAGTACGAGAGGTCACTCAGTAGTTCATTCAGTACGAGAGGTCACTCAGTAGTTTATTCAGTACGAGAGGTCACTCAGTAGTTCATTCAGTACGAGAGGTCACTCAGTAGTTTATTCAGGACGAGAGGTCACTCAGTAGTTCATTCAGTACGAGAGGTCACTCAGTAGTTCATTCAGTACGAGAGGTCACTCAGTAGTTTATTCATACGAGAGGTCACTCAGTAGTTCATTCAGTACGAGAGGTCACTCAGTAGTTTATTCAGGACGAGAGGTCACTTAGTAGCTCATTCAGTACGAGAGGTCACTCAGTAGTTCATTCAGTACGAGAGGTCACTCAGTAGCTCATTCAGTACGAGAGGTCACTTAGTAGTTTATTCAGTACGAGAGGTCACTCAGTAGTTCATTCAGTACGAGAGGTCACTTAGTAGTTCATTCAGTACGAGAGGTCACTCAGTAGCTCATTCAGTACGAGAGGTCACTCAGTAGTTCATTCAGTACGAGAGGTCACTCAGTAGTTCATTCAGTACGAGAGGTCACTCAGTAGTTTATTCAGTACGAGAGGTCACTTAGTAGCTCATTCAGTACGAGAGGTCACTCAGTAGTTCATTCAGTACGAGAGGTCAGTCAGTAGCTCATTCAGTACGAGAGGTCACTTAGTAGTTTATTCAGTACGAGAGGTCACTCAGTAGTTCATTCAGTACGAGAGGTCACTTAGTAGCTTATTCAGTACGAGAGGTCACTCAGTAGTACATTCAGTACGAGAGGTCACTCAGTAGTTTATTCAGGACGAGAGGTCACTTAGTAGTTCATTCAGGACGAGAGGTCACTCAGTAGTTTATTCAGGACGAGAGGTCACTCAGTAGTTCATTCAGTACGAGAGGTCACTCAGTAGTTTATTCAGGACGAGAGGTCACTCAGCAGTTCATTCAGTACGAGAGGTCACTCAGTAGTTCATTCAGTACGAGAGGTCACTCAGTAGTTTATTCAGTACGAGAGGTCACTCAGTAGTTCATTCAGTACGAGAGGTCACTCAGTAGTATATTCAGTACGAGAGGTCACTTAGTAGCTCATTCAGTACGAGAGGTCACTCAGTAGTTCATTCAGTACGAGAGGTCACTCAGTAGCTCATTCAGTACGAGAGGTCACTTAGTAGTTTATTCAGTACGAGAGGTCACTCAGTAGTTCATTCAGTACGAGAGGTCACTTAGTAGCTTATTCAGTACGAGAGGTCACTCAGTAGTTCATTCAGTACGAGAGGTCACTCAGTAGTTTATTCAGGACGAGAGGTCACTTAGTAGTTCATTCAGGACGAGAGGTCACTCAGTAGTTTATTCAGTACGAGAGGTCACTTAGTAGTTCATTCAGGACGAGAGGTCACTTAGTAGTTCATTCAGTACGAGAGGTCACTCAGTAGTTTATTCAGTACGAGAGGTCACTCAGTAGTTCATTCAGTACGAGAGGTCACTCAGTAGTTCATTCAGTACGAGAGGTCACTTAGTAGTTTATTCAGTACGAGAGGTCACTCAGTAGTTCATTCAGTACGAGAGGTCACTTAGTAGCTTATTCAGTACGAGAGGTCACTCAGTAGTTCATTCAGTACGAGAGGTCACTCAGTAGTTTATTCAGTACGAGAGGACACTCAGTAGTTTATTCAGGACGAGAGGTCATTTAGTAGTTTATTCAGTACGAGAGGTCACTCAGTAGTTCATTCAGTACGAGAGGTCACTCAGTAGTTCATTCAGTACGAGAGGTCACTCAGTAGTTTATTCAGTACGAGAGGTCACTCAGTAGTTCATTCAGTACGAGAGGTCACTCAGTAGTTTATTCAGTACGACAGGTCACTTAGTAGCTCATTCAGTACGACAGGTCACTCAGTAGTTCATTCAGTACGAGAGGTCACTCAGTAGCTCATTCAGTACGAGAGGTCACTTAGTAGTTTATTCAGTACGAGAGGTCACTCAGTAGTTCATTCAGTACGAGAGGTCACTTAGTAGCTTATTCAGTACGAGAGGTCACTCAGTAGTTCATTCAGTACGAGAGGTCACTCAGTAGTTTATTCAGGACGAGAGGTCACTTAGTAGTTCATTCAGGACGAGAGGTCACTCAGTAGTTTATTCAGTACGAGAGGTCACTCAGTAGTTCATTCAGGACGAGAGGTCACTCAGTAGTTCATTCAGTACGAGAGGTCACTCAGTAGTTCATTCAGGACGAGAGGTCACTCAGTAGTTTATTCAGTACGAGAGGACACTCAGTAGTTTATTCAGGACGAGAGGTCACTTAGTAGTTTATTCAGGACGAGAGGTCACTCAGTAGTTCATTCAGTACGAGAGGTCACTCAGTAGTTCATTCAGTACGAGAGGTCACTCAGTAGTTTATTCAGGACGAGAGGTCACTTAGTAGTTCATTCAGTACGAGAGGTCACTTAGTAGTTTATTCAGTACGAGAGGTCACTCAGTAGTTCATTCAGTACGAGAGGTCACTCAGTAGTTTATTCAGTACGAGAGGTCACTTAGTAGTTCATTCAGTACGAGAGGTCACTCAGTAGTTCATTCAGTACGAGAGGTCACTCAGTAGTTCATTCAGTACGAGAGGTCACTCAGTAGTTCATTCAGTACGAGAGGTCACTCAGTAGCTCATTCAGTACGAGAGGTCACTCAGTAGTTCATTCAGTACGAGAGGTCACTTAGTAGTTTATTCAGTACGAGAGGTCACTTAGTAGTTTATTCAGTACGAGAGGTCACTCAGTAGTTCATTCAGTACGAGAGGTCACTCAGTAGTTCATTCAGGACGAGAGGTCACTCAGTAGTTTATTCAGTACGGGAGGTCACTCAGTAGTTCATTCAGTACGAGAGGTCACTCAGTAGTTCATTCAGTACGAGAGGTCACTCAGTAGTTTATTCAGGACGAGAGGTCACTTAGTAGTTCATTCAGTAGGAGAGGTCATTCAGTAGTTTATTCAGTACGAGAGGTCACTCAGTAGTTCATTCAGTACGAGAGGTCACTCAGTAGTTCATTCAGTACGAGAGGTCACTCAGTAGTTTATTCAGGACGAGAGGTCACTTAGTAGTTCATTCAGTAGGAGAGGTCATTCAGTAGTTTATTAAGTACGAGAGGTCACTCAGTAGTTCATTCAGTACGAGAGGTCACTCAGTAGTTTATTCATACGAGAGGTCACTCAGTAGTTCATTCAGTACGAGAGGTCACTCAGTAGTTTATTCAGTACGAGAGGTCACTTAGTAGCTCATTCAGTACGAGAGGTCACTCAGTAGTTCATTCAGTACGAGAGGTCACTCAGTAGCTCATTCAGTACGAGAGGTCACTTAGTAGTTTATTCAGTACGAGAGGTCACTCAGTAGTTCATTCAGTACGAGAGGTCACTCAGTAGCTCATTCAGTACGAGAGGTCACTTAGTAGTTCATTCAGTACGAGAGGTCACTCAGTAGTTTATTCAGTACGAGAGGTCACTTAGTAGTTCATTCAGTACGAGAGGTCACTCAGTAGTTCATTCAGTACGAGAGGTCACTCAGTAGTTCATTCAGTACGAGAGGTCACTCAGTAGTTTATTCAGTACGAGAGGACACTCAGTAGTTCATTCAGTACGAGAGGTCACTTAGTAGTTCATTCAGTACGAGAGGTCACTCAGTATTCAGTACGAGAGGTCACTCAGTAGCTCATTCAGTACGAGAGGTCACTTAGTAGTTCATTCAGTACGAGAGGTCACTCAGTAGTTTATTCAGTACGAGAGGTCACTCAGTAGCTCATTCAGTACGAGAGGTCACTGAGTAGTTCATTCAGTACGAGAGGTCACTCAGTAGCTTATTCAGTACGAGAGGTCACTTAGTAGTTTATTCAGTACGAGAGGTCACTCAGTAGCTCATTCAGTACGAGAGGTCACTTAGTAGTTCATTCAGTACGAGAGGTCACTCAGTAGTTCATTCAGTACGAGAGGTCACTCAGTAGTTCATTCAGTACGAGAGGACACTCAGTAGTTCATTCAGTACGAGAGGTCACTCAGTAGTTCATTCAGTACGAGAGGTCACTCAGTAGTTCATTCAGTACGAGAGGTCACTCAGTAGTTCATTCAGTACGAGAGGTCACTCAGTAGTTCATTCAGTACGAGAGGTCACTCAGTAGTTCATTCAGTACGAGAGGTCACTCAGTAGTTCATTCAGTACGAGAGGTCACTCAGTAGCTCATTCAGTACGAGAGGTCACTCAGTAGTTTATTCAGGACGAGAGGTCACTCAGTAGTTCATTCAGTACGAGAGGTCACTCAGTAGTTCATTAAGGACGAGAGGTCACTCAGTAGTTCATTCAGTACGAGAGGTCACTCAGTAGTTCATTCAGTAAGAGAGGTCACTCAGTAGTTCATTCAGTACGAGAGGTCACTCAGTAGTTCATTCAGTACGAGAGGTCACTCAGTAGTTCATTCAGTACGAGAGGTCACTCAGTAGTTCATTCAGTACGAGAGGTCACTCAGTAGCTCATTCAGTACGAGAGGTCACTCAGTAGTTCATTCAGTACGAGAGGTCACTTAGTAGTTCATTCAGTACGAGAGGTCACTCAGTAGTTTATTCAGTACGAGAGGTCACTCAGTAGTTCATTCAGTACGAGAGGACACTCAGTAGTTCATTCAGTACGAGAGGTCACTCAGTAGTTCATTCAGTACGAGAGGTCACTCAGTAGTTTATTCAGTACGAGAGGTCATTTAGTAGTTTATTCAGTACGAGAGGTCACTCAGTAGTTCATTCAGTACGAGAGGTCACTTAGTAGTTCATTCAGTACGAGAGGTCACTCAGTAGTTCATTCAGTACGAGAGGTCACTCAGTAGTTTATTCAGTACGAGAGGTCACTCAGTAGTTTATTCAGTACGAGAGGTCACTCAGTAGTTCATTCAGTACGAGAGGTCACTCAGTAGTTTATTCAGTACGAGAGGTCACTCAGTAGTTCATTCAGTACGAGAGGTCACTCAGTAGTTTATTCAGTACGAGAGGTCACTCAGTAGTTCATTCAGTACGAGAGGTCACTCAGTAGTTCATTCAGTACGAGAGGTCACTCAGTAGTTTATTCAGTACGAGAGGTCACTCAGTAGTTCATTCAGTACGAGAGGTCACTTAGTAGTTCATTCAGTACGAGAGGTCACTCAGTAGTTCATTCAGTACGAGAGGTCACTCAGTAGTTTATTCAGTACGAGAGGTCACTCAGTAGTTTATTCAGTACGAGAGGTCACTCAGTAGTTCATTCAGTACGAGAGGTCACTCAGTAGTTTATTCAGTACGAGAGGTCACTCAGTAGTTCATTCAGTACGAGAGGTCACTCAGTAGTTTATTCAGTACGAGAGGTCACTCAGTAGTTCATTCAGTACGAGAGGTCACTCAGTAGTTCATTCAGTACGAGAGGTCATTTAGTAGTTCATTCAGTACGAGAGGTCACTTAGTAGTTCATTCAGTACGAGAGGTCACTCAGTAGTTCATTCAGTACGAGAGGTCACTCAGTAGTTTATTCAGTACGAGAGGTCACTCAGTAGTTCATTCAGTACGAGAGGTCACTCAGTAGTTTATTCAGTACGAGAGGTCACTCAGTAGTTCATTCAGTACGAGAGGTCACTCAGTAGTTTATTCAGGACGAGAGGTCACTCAGTAGTTCATTCAGTACGAGAGGTCACTCAGTAGTTCATTCAGTACGAGAGGTCACTCAGTAGTTTATTCATACGAGAGGTCACTCAGTAGTTCATTCAGTACGAGAGGTCACTCAGTAGTTTATTCAGTACGAGAGGTCACTTAGTAGCTCATTCAGTACGAGAGGTCACTCAGTAGTTCATTCAGTACGAGAGGTCACTCAGTAGCTCATTCAGTACGAGAGGTCACTTAGTAGTTTATTCAGTACGAGAGGTCACTCAGTAGTTCATTCAGTACGAGAGGTCACTTAGTAGTTCATTCAGTACGAGAGGTCACTCAGTAGCTCATTCAGTACGAGAGGTCACTCAGTAGTTCATTCAGTACGAGAGGTCACTCAGTAGTTCATTCAGTACGAGAGGTCACTCAGTAGTTTATTCAGTACGAGAGGTCACTTAGTAGCTCATTCAGTACGAGAGGTCACTCAGTAGTTCATTCAGTACGAGAGGTCACTCAGTAGCTCATTCAGTACGAGAGGTCACTTAGTAGTTTATTCAGTACGAGAGGTCACTCAGTAGTTCATTCAGTACGAGAGGTCACTTAGTAGCTTATTCAGTACGAGAGGTCACTCAGTAGTTCATTCAGTACGAGAGGTCACTCAGTAGTTTATTCAGGACGAGAGGTCACTTAGTAGTTCATTCAGGACGAGAGGTCACTCAGTAGTTTATTCAGGACGAGAGGTCACTCAGTAGTTCATTCAGTACGAGAGGTCACTCAGTAGTTTATTCAGGACGAGAGGTCACTCAGCAGTTCATTCAGTACGAGAGGTCACTGAGTAGTTCATTCAGTACGAGAGGTCACTCAGTAGTTTATTCAGTACGAGAGGTCACTCAGTAGTTCATTCAGTACGAGAGGTCACTCAGTAGTATATTCAGTACGAGAGGTCACTTAGTAGCTCATTCAGTACGAGAGGTCACTCAGTAGTTCATTCAGTACGAGAGGTCACTCAGTAGCTCATTCAGTACGAGAGGTCACTTAGTAGTTTATTCAGTACGAGAGGTCACTCAGTAGTTCATTCAGTACGAGAGGTCACTTAGTAGCTTATTCAGTACGAGAGGTCACTCAGTAGTTCATTCAGTTCGAGAGGTCACTCAGTAGTTTATTCAGGACGAGAGGTCACTCAGTAGTTCATTCAGGACGAGAGGTCACTCAGTAGTTTATTCAGTACGAGAGGTCACTTAGTAGTTCATTCAGGACGAGAGGTCACTTAGTAGTTCATTCAGTACGAGAGGTCACTCAGTAGTTTATTCAGTACGAGAGGTCACTCAGTAGTTCATTCAGTACGAGAGGTCACTCAGTAGTTCATTCAGTACGAGAGGTCACTTAGTAGTTCATTCAGTACGAGAGGTCACTCAGTAGTTCATTCAGTACGAGAGGTCACTCAGTAGTTCATTCAGTACGAGAGGTCACTCAGTAGTTCATTCAGTACGAGAGGTCACTCAGTAGTTCATTCAGTACGAGAGGTCACTCAGTAGTTCATTCAGTACGAGAGGTCACTCAGTAGTTCATTCAGTACGAGAGGTCACTCAGTAGTTCATTCAGTACGAGAGGTCACTCAGTAGTTCATTCAGTACGAGAGGTCACTCAGTAGTTCATTCAGTACGAGAGGTCACTCAGTAGTTCATTCAGTACGAGAGGTCACTCAGTAGTTCATTCAGTACGAGAGGTCACTCAGTAGCTCATTCAGTACGAGAGGTCACTCAGTAGTTTATTCAGGACGAGAGGTCACTCAGTAGTTCATTCAGTACGAGAGGTCACTCAGTAGTTCATTAAGGACGAGAGGTCACTCAGTAGTTCATTCAGTACGAGAGGTCACTCAGTAGTTCATTCAGTAAGAGAGGTCACTCAGTAGTTCATTCAGTACGAGAGGTCACTCAGTAGTTCATTCAGTACGAGAGGTCACTCAGTAGTTCATTCAGTACGAGAGGTCACTCAGTAGTTCATTCAGTACGAGAGGTCACTCAGTAGTTCATTCAGTACGAGAGGTCACTCAGTAGCTCATTCAGTACGAGAGGTCACTCAGTAGTTCATTCAGTACGAGAGGTCACTCAGTAGTTCATTCAGTACGAGAGGTCACTCAGTAGTTTATTCAGTACGAGAGGTCACTCAGTAGTTCATTCAGTACGAGAGGACACTCAGTAGTTCATTCAGTACGAGAGGTCACTCAGTAGTTCATTCAGTACGAGAGGTCACTCAGTAGTTTATTCAGTACGAGAGGTCATTTAGTAGTTTATTCAGTACGAGAGGTCACTCAGTAGTTCATTCAGTACGAGAGGTCACTTAGTAGTTCATTCAGTACGAGAGGTCACTCAGTAGTTCATTCAGTACGAGAGGTCACTCAGTAGTTTATTCAGTACGAGAGGTCACTCAGTAGTTTATTCAGTACGAGAGGTCACTCAGTAGTTCATTCAGTACGAGAGGTCACTCAGTAGTTTATTCAGTACGAGAGGTCACTCAGTAGTTCATTCAGTACGAGAGGTCACTCAGTAGTTTATTCAGTACGAGAGGTCACTCAGTAGTTCATTCAGTACGAGAGGTCACTTAGTAGTTCATTCAGTACGAGAGGTCATTTAGTAGTTCATTCAGTACGAGAGGTCACTTAGTAGTTCATTCAGTACGAGAGGTCACTCAGTAGTTCATTCAGTACGAGAGGTCACTCAGTAGTTTATTCAGTACGAGAGGTCACTCAGTAGTTCATTCAGTACGAGAGGTCACTCAGTAGTTTATTCAGTACGAGAGGTCACTCAGTAGTTCATTCAGTACGAGAGGTCACTCAGTAGTTTATTCAGGACGAGAGGTCACTCAGTAGTTCATTCAGTACGAGAGGTCACTCAGTAGTTCATTCAGTACGAGAGGTCACTCAGTAGTTTATTCATACGAGAGGTCACTCAGTAGTTCATTCAGTACGAGAGGTCACTCAGTAGTTTATTCAGTACGAGAGGTCACTTAGTAGCTCATTCAGTACGAGAGGTCACTCAGTAGTTCATTCAGTACGAGAGGTCACTCAGTAGCTCATTCAGTACGAGAGGTCACTTAGTAGTTTATTCAGTACGAGAGGTCACTCAGTAGTTCATTCAGTACGAGAGGTCACTTAGTAGTTCATTCAGTACGAGAGGTCACTCAGTAGCTCATTCAGTACGAGAGGTCACTCAGTAGTTCATTCAGTACGAGAGGTCACTCAGTAGTTCATTCAGTACGAGAGGTCACTCAGTAGTTTATTCAGTACGAGAGGTCACTTAGTAGCTCATTCAGTACGAGAGGTCACTCAGTAGTTCATTCAGTACGAGAGGTCACTCAGTAGCTCATTCAGTACGAGAGGTCACTTAGTAGTTTATTCAGTACGAGAGGTCACTCAGTAGTTCATTCAGTACGAGAGGTCACTCAGTAGCTTATTCAGTACGAGAGGTCACTCAGTAGTTCATTCAGTACGAGAGGTCACTCAGTAGTTTATTCAGGACGAGAGGTCACTTAGTAGTTCATTCAGGACGAGAGGTCACTCAGTAGTTTATTCAGGACGAGAGGTCACTCAGTAGTTCATTCAGTACGAGAGGTCACTCAGTAGTTTATTCAGGACGAGAGGTCACTCAGCAGTTCATTCAGTACGAGAGGTCACTCAGTAGTTCATTCAGTACGAGAGGTCACTCAGTAGTTTATTCAGTACGAGAGGTCACTCAGTAGTTCATTCAGTACGAGAGGTCACTCAGTAGTATATTCAGTACGAGAGGTCACTTAGTAGCTCATTCAGTACGAGAGGTCACTCAGTAGTTCATTCAGTACGAGAGGTCACTCAGTAGCTCATTCAGTACGAGAGGTCACTTAGTAGTTTATTCAGTACGAGAGGTCACTCAGTAGTTCATTCAGTACGAGAGGTCACTTAGTAGCTTATTCAGTACGAGAGGTCACTCAGTAGTTCATTCAGTTCGAGAGGTCACTCAGTAGTTTATTCAGGACGAGAGGTCACTTAGTAGTTCATTCAGGACGAGAGGTCACTCAGTAGTTTATTCAGTACGAGAGGTCACTTAGTAGTTCATTCAGGACGAGAGGTCACTTAGTAGTTCATTCAGTACGAGAGGTCACTCAGTAGTTTATTCAGTACGAGAGGTCACTCAGTAGTTCATTCAGTACGAGAGGTCACTCAGTAGTTCATTCAGTACGAGAGGTCACTTAGTAGTTTATTCAGTACGAGAGGTCACTCAGTAGTTCATTCAGTACGAGAGGTCACTTAGTAGCTTATTCAGTACGAGAGGTCACTCAGTAGTTCATTCAGTACGAGAGGTCACTCAGTAGTTTATTCAGTACGAGAGGACACTCAGTAGTTTATTCAGGACGAGAGGTCATTTAGTAGTTTATTCAGTACGAGAGGTCACTCAGTAGTTCATTCAGTACGAGAGGTCACTCAGTAGTTCATTCAGTACGAGAGGTCACTCAGTAGTTTATTCAGTACGAGAGGTCACTCAGTAGTTCATTCAGTACGAGAGGTCACTCAGTAGTTTATTCAGTACGACAGGTCACTTAGTAGCTCATTCAGTACGACAGGTCACTCAGTAGTTCATTCAGTACGAGAGGTCACTCAGTAGTTTATTCAGTACGAGAGGTCACTCAGTAGTTCATTCAGTACGAGAGGTCACTCAGTAGTTCATTCAGTACGAGAGGTCACTTAGTAGTTCATTCAGTACGAGAGGTCACTCAGTAGCTCATTCAGTACGAGAGGTCACTCAGTAGTTCATTCAGTACGAGAGGTCACTCAGTAGTTCATTCAGTACGAGAGGTCACTCAGTAGTTTATTCAGTACGAGAGGTCACTTAGTAGCTCATTCAGTACGAGAGGTCACTCAGTAGTTCATTCAGTACGAGAGGTCACTCAGTAGCTCATTCAGTACGAGAGGTCACTTAGTAGTTTATTCAGTACGAGAGGTCACTCAGTAGTTCATTCAGTACGAGAGGTCACTTAGTAGCTTATTCAGTACGAGAGGTCACTCAGTAGTTCATTCAGTACGAGAGGTCACTCAGTAGTTTATTCAGGACGAGAGGTCACTTAGTAGTTCATTCAGGACGAGAGGTCACTCAGTAGTTTATTCAGGACGAGAGGTCACTCAGTAGTTCATTCAGTACGAGAGGTCACTCAGTAGTTTATTCAGGACGAGAGGTCACTCAGCAGTTCATTCAGTACGAGAGGTCACTCAGTAGTTCATTCAGTACGAGAGGTCACTCAGTAGTTTATTCAGTACGAGAGGTCACTCAGTAGTTCATTCAGTACGAGAGGTCACTCAGTAGTATATTCAGTACGAGAGGTCACTTAGTAGCTCATTCAGTACGAGAGGTCACTCAGTAGTTCATTCAGTACGAGAGGTCACTCAGTAGCTCATTCAGTACGAGAGGTCACTTAGTAGTTTATTCAGTACGAGAGGTCACTCAGTAGTTCATTCAGTACGAGAGGTCACTTAGTAGCTTATTCAGTACGAGAGGTCACTCAGTAGTTCATTCAGTACGAGAGGTCACTCAGTAGTTTATTCAGGACGAGAGGTCACTTAGTAGTTCATTCAGGACGAGAGGTCACTCAGTAGTTTATTCAGTACGAGAGGTCACTTAGTAGTTCATTCAGGACGAGAGGTCACTTAGTAGTTCATTCAGTACGAGAGGTCACTCAGTAGTTTATTCAGTACGAGAGGTCACTCAGTAGTTCATTCAGGACGAGAGGTCACTCAGTAGTTTATTCAGTACGAGAGGACACTCAGTAGTTTATTCAGGACGAGAGGTCATTTAGTAGTTTATTCAGTACGAGAGGTCACTCAGTAGTTCATTCAGTACGAGAGGTCACTCAGTAGTTCATTCAGTACGAGAGGTCACTCAGTAGTTTATTCAGTACGAGAGGTCACTCAGTAGTTCATTCAGTACGAGAGGTCACTCAGTAGTTTATTCAGTACGACAGGTCACTTAGTAGCTCATTCAGTACGAGAGGTCACTCAGTAGTTCATTCAGTACGAGAGGTCACTCAGTAGCTCATTCAGTACGAGAGGTCACTTAGTAGTTTATTCAGTACGAGAGGTCACTCAGTAGTTCATTCAGTACGAGAGGTCACTTAGTAGCTTATTCAGTACGAGAGGTCACTCAGTAGTTCATTCAGTACGAGAGGTCACTCAGTAGTTTATTCAGGACGAGAGGTCACTTAGTAGTTCATTCAGGACGAGAGGTCACTCAGTAGTTTATTCAGTACGAGAGGTCACTCAGTAGTTCATTCAGGACGAGAGGTCACTCAGTAGTTCATTCAGTACGAGAGGTCACTCAGTAGTTCATTCAGGACGAGAGGTCACTCAGTAGTTTATTCAGTAGGAGAGGACACTCAGTAGTTTATTCAGGACGAGAGGTCATTTAGTAGTTTATTCAGTACGAGAGGTCACTCAGTAGTTCATTCAGTACGAGAGGTCACTCAGTAGTTCATTCAGTACGAGAGGTCACTCAGTAGTTTATTCAGGACGAGAGGTCACTCAGTAGTTCATTCAGTACGAGAGGTCACTTAGTATTTTATTCAGTACGAGAGGTCACTCAGTAGTTCATTCAGTACGAGAGGTCACTCAGTAGTTTATTCAGTACGAGAGGTCACTCAGTAGTTCATTCAGTACGAGAGGTCACTCAGTAGTTCATTCAGTACGAGAGGTCACTCAGTAGTTTATTCAGTACGAGAGGTCACTCAGTAGTTCATTCAGGACGAGAGGTCACTCAGTAGTTCATTCAGTACGAGAGGTCACTCAGTAGTTCATTCAGGACGAGAGGTCACTCAGTAGTTTATTCAGTACGGGAGGTCACTCAGTAGTTCATTCAGTACGAGAGGTCACTCAGTAGTTCATTCAGTACGAGAGGTCACTTAGTAGTTTATTCAGTACGAGAGGTCACTCAGTAGTTTATTCAGTACGAGAGGTCACTCAGTAGTTCATTCAGTACGAGAGGTCACTCAGTAGTTCATTCAGTACGAGAGGTCACTCAGTAGTTCATTCAGTACGAGAGGTCACTCAGTAGTTCATTCAGTACGAGAGGTCACTCAGTAGTTCATTCAGTACGAGAGGTCACTCAGTAGTTCATTCAGTACGAGAGGTCACTCAGTAGTTCATTCAGTACGAGAGGTCACTCAGTAGTTCATTCAGGACGAGAGGTCACTCAGTAGTTCATTCAGGACGAGAGGTCACTCAGTAGTTCATTCAGGACGAGAGGTCACTCAGTAGTTCATTCAGTACGAGAGGTCACTCAGTAGTTCATTCAGGACGAGAGGTCATTTAGTAGTTCATTCAGTACGAGAGGTCACTCAGTAGTTCATTCAGGACGAGAGGTCACTTAGTAGTTCATTCAGTACGAGAGGTCACTTAGTAGTTCATTCAGGACGAGAGGTCACTTAGTAGTTCATTCAGTACGAGAGGTCACTCAGTAGTTTATTCAGGACGAGAGGTCACTCAGTAGTTCATTCAGGACGAGAGGTCACTCAGTAGTTTATTCAGGACGAGAGGACACTCAGTAGTTCATTCAGGACGAGAGGTCATTTAGTAGTTTATTCAGTACGAGAGGTCACTCAGTAGTTCATTCAGTACGAGAGGTCACTCAGTAGTTCATTCAGTACGAGAGGTCACTCAGTAGTTTATTCAGGACGAGAGGTCACTTAGTAGTTCATTCAGTAGGAGAGGTCATTCAGTAGTTTATTCAGTACGAGAGGTCACTCAGTAGTTCATTCAGTATGAGAGGTCACTCAGTAGTTCATTCAGTACGAGAGGTCACTTAGTAGTTTATTCAGTACGAGAGGTCACTCAGTAGTTTATTCAGTACGAGAGGACACTCAGTAGTTCATTCAGTACGAGAGGTCACTCAGTAGTTTATTCAGTACGAGAGGTCACTCAGTAGTTCATTCAGGACGAGAGGTCACTCAGTAGTTCATTCAGGACGAGAGGTCACTGAGTAGTTCATTCAGTACGAGAGGTCACTCAGTAGTTCATTCAGTACGAGAGGTCACTCAGTAGTTCATTCAGTACGAGAGGTCACTCAGTAGTTTATTCAGTACGAGAGGTCACTTAGTAGTTCATTCAGTACGAGAGGTCACTCAGTAGTTCATTCAGTACGAGAGGTCACTCAGTAGTTCATTCAGTACGAGAGGTCACTCAGTAGTTTATTCAGTACGAGAGGACACTCAGTAGTTCATTCAGTACGAGAGGTCACTTAGTAGTTCATTCAGTACGAGAGGTCACTCAGTAGTTTATTCAGTACGAGAGGTCACTCAGTAGCTCATTCAGTACGAGAGGTCACTTAGTAGTTCATTCAGTACGAGAGGTCACTCAGTAGTTTATTCAGTACGAGAGGTCACTCAGTAGTTTATTCAGTACGAGAGGTCACTTAGTAGTTCATTCAGTACGAGAGGTCACTCAGTAGTTTATTCAGTACGAGAGGTCACTCAGTAGTTTATTCAGTACGAGAGGTCACTCAGTAGTTTATTCAGTACGAGAGGTCACTCAGTAGTTCATTCAGTACGAGAGGTCACTCAGTAGTTCATTCAGTACGAGAGGTCACTCAGTAGTTCATTCAGTACGAGAGGTCACTCAGTAGTTTATTCAGTACGAGAGGTCACTCAGTAGCTCATTCAGTACGAGAGGTCACTCAGTAGTTCATTCAGTACGAGAGGTCACTCAGTAGTTTATTCAGTACGAGAGGTCACTCAGTAGCTCATTCAGTACGAGAGGTCACTCAGTAGTTTATTCAGTACGAGAGGTCACTCAGTAGCTCATTCAGTACGAGAGGTCACTTAGTAGTTCATTCAGTACGAGAGGTCACTCAGTAGTTCATTCAGTACGAGAGGTCACTCAGTAGTTCATTCAGTACGAGAGGACACTCAGTAGTTCATTCAGTACGAGAGGTCACTCAGTAGTTCATTCAGTACGAGAGGTCACTCAGTAGTTCATTCAGTACGAGAGGACACTCAGTAGTTCATTCAGTACGAGAGGTCACTCAGTAGTTCATTCAGTACGAGAGGTCACTTAGTAGTTCATTCAGTACGAGAGGTCACTCAGTAGTTTATTCAGTACGAGAGGTCACTTAGTAGTTTATTCAGTACGAGAGGTCATTTAGTAGTTTATTCAGTACTAGAGGTCACTCAGTAGTTCATTCAGTACGAGAGGTCACTTAGTAGTTCATTCAGTACGAGAGGTCACTCAGTAGTTCATTCAGTACGAGAGGTCACTTAGTAGTTTATTCAGTACGAGAGGTCACTCAGTAGCTCATTCAGTACGAGAGGTCACTCAGTAGTTCATTCAGTACGAGAGGTCACTCAGTAGTTCATTCAGTACGAGAGGTCACTCAGTAGTTTATTCAGTACGAGAGGACACTCAGTAGTTCATTCAGTACGAGAGGTCACTCAGTAGTTCATTCAGTACGAGAGGTCACTCAGTATTCAGTACGAGAGGTCACTCAGTAGCTCATTCAGTACGAGAGGTCACTTAGTAGTTCATTCAGTACGAGAGGTCACTCAGTAGTTTATTCAGTACGAGAGGTCACTCAGTAGCTCATTCAGTACGAGAGGTCACTTAGTAGTTCATTCAGTACGAGAGGTCACTCAGTAGCTTATTCAGTACGAGAGGTCACTTAGTAGTTTATTCAGTACGAGAGGTCACTCAGTAGCTCATTCAGTACGAGAGGTCACTTAGTAGTTCATTCAATACGAGAGGTCACTCAGTAGTTCATTCAGTACGAGAGGTCACTCAGTAGTTCATTCAGTACGAGAGGTCACTCAGTAGTTTATTCAGGACGAGAGGTCACTTAGTAGTTCATTCAGTACGAGAGGTCACTTAGTAGTTCATTCAGTACGAGAGGTCACTCAGTAGTTCATTCAGTACGAGAGGTCACTCAGTAGTTTATTCAGTACGAGAGGTCACTCAGTAGTTCATTCAGTACGAGAGGTCACTCAGTAGTTCATTCAGTACGAGAGGTCACTCAGTAGTTTATTCAGTACGAGAGGTCACTCAGTAGTTCATTCAGTACGAGAGGTCACTCAGTAGCTCATTCAGTACGAGAGGTCACTCAGTAGTTCATTCAGTACGAGAGGTCACTCAGTAGTTTATTCAGTACGAGAGGTCACTTAGTAGCTCATTCAGTACGAGAGGTCACTCAGTAGTTCATTCAGTACGAGAGGTCACTCAGTAGCTCATTCAGTACGAGAGGTCACTTAGTAGTTTATTCAGTACGAGAGGTCACTCAGTAGTTCATTCAGTACGAGAGGTCACTTAGTAGCTTATTCAGTACGAGAGGTCACTCAGTAGTTCATTCAGTACGAGAGGTCACTCAGTAGTTTATTCAGGACGAGAGGTCACTTAGTAGTTCATTCAGGACGAGAGGTCACTCAGTAGTTTATTCAGTACGAGAGGTCACTTAGTAGTTCATTCAGGACGAGAGGTCACTTAGTAGTTCATTCAGTACGAGAGGTCACTCAGTAGTTTATTCAGTACGAGAGGTCACTCAGTAGTTCATTCAGGACGAGAGGTCACTCAGTAGTTTATTCAGTACGAGAGGACACTCAGTAGTTTATTCAGGACGAGAGGTCATTTAGTAGTTTATTCAGTACGAGAGGTCACTCAGTAGTTCATTCAGTACGAGAGGTCACTCAGTAGTTCATTCAGTACGAGAGGTCACTCAGTAGTTTATTCAGTACGAGAGGTCACTCAGTAGTTCATTCAGTACGAGAGGTCACTCAGTAGTTTATTCAGTACGACAGGTCACTTAGTAGCTCATTCAGTACGAGAGGTCACTCAGTAGTTCATTCAGTACGAGAGGTCACTCAGTAGCTCATTCAGTACGAGAGGTCACTTAGTAGTTTATTCAGTACGAGAGGTCACTCAGTAGTTCATTCAGTACGAGAGGTCACTTAGTAGCTTATTCAGTACGAGAGGTCACTCAGTAGTTCATTCAGTACGAGAGGTCCCTCAGTAGTTTATTCAGGACGAGAGGTCACTTAGTAGTTCATTCAGGACGAGAGGTCACTCAGTAGTTTATTCAGTACGAGAGGTCACTCAGTAGTTCATTCAGGACGAGAGGTCACTCAGTAGTTCATTCAGTACGAGAGGTCACTCAGTAGTTCATTCAGGACGAGAGGTCACTCAGTAGTTTATTCAGTAGGAGAGGACACTCAGTAGTTTATTCAGGACGAGAGGTCATTTAGTAGTTTATTCAGTACGAGAGGTCACTCAGTAGTTCATTCAGTACGAGAGGTCACTCAGTAGTTCATTCAGTACGAGAGGTCACTCAGTAGTTTATTCAGGACGAGAGGTCACTCAGTAGTTCATTCAGTACGAGAGGTCACTTAGTATTTTATTCAGTACGAGAGGTCACTCAGTAGTTCATTCAGTACGAGAGGTCACTCAGTAGTTTATTCAGTACGAGAGGTCACTTAGTAGTTCATTCAGTACGAGAGGTCACTCAGTAGTTCATTCAGTACGAGAGGTCACTCAGTAGTTTATTCAGTACGAGAGGTCACTCAGTAGTTTATTCAGGACGAGAGGTCACTCAGTAGTTCATTCAGTACGAGAGGTCACTCAGTAGTTCATTCAGGACGAGAGGTCACTCAGTAGTTTATTCAGTACGGGAGGTCACTCAGTAGTTCATTCAGTACGAGAGGTCACTCAGTAGTTCATTCAGTACGAGAGGTCACTCAGTAGTTTATTCAGTACGAGAGGTCACTCAGTAGTTTATTCAGTACGAGAGGTCACTCAGTAGTTCATTCAGTACGAGAGGTCACTCAGTAGTTCATTCAGTACGAGAGGTCACTCAGTAGTTCATTCAGTACGAGAGGTCACTCAGTAGTTCATTCAGTACGAGAGGTCACTCAGTAGTTCATTCAGTACGAGAGGTCACTCAGTAGTTCATTCAGTACGAGAGGTCACTCAGTAGTTCATTCAGTACGAGAGGTCACTCAGTAGTTCATTCAGTACGAGAGGTCACTCAGTAGTTCATTCAGTACGAGAGGTCACTCAGTAGTTCATTCAGGACGAGAGGTCACTCAGTAGTTCATTCAGTACGAGAGGTCACTCAGTAGTTCATTCAGGACGAGAGGTCACTCAGTAGTTCATTCAGGACGAGAGGTCACTTAGTAGTTCATTCAGTACGAGAGGTCACTTAGTAGTTCATTCAGGACGAGAGGTCACTTAGTAGTTCATTCAGTACGAGAGGTCACTCAGTAGTTCATTCAGTACGAGAGGTCACTTAGTAGTTCATTCAGTACGAGAGGTCACTCAGTAGTTCATTCAGGACGAGAGGTCACTTAGTAGTTCATTCAGGACGAGAGGTCACTCAGTAGTTTATTCAGGACGAGAGGTCACTCAGTAGTTCATTCAGGACGAGAGGTCACTCAGTAGTTTATTCAGGACGAGAGGACACTCAGTAGTTCATTCAGGACGAGAGGTCACTTAGTAGTTTATTCAGTACGAGAGGTCACTCAGTAGTTCATTCAGTACGAGAGGTCACTCAGTAGTTCATTCAGTACGAGAGGTCACTCAGTAGTTTATTCAGGACGAGAGGTCACTTAGTAGTTCATTCAGTAGGAGAGGTCATTCAGTAGTTTATTCAGTACGAGAGGTCACTCAGTAGTTCATTCAGTATGAGAGGTCACTCAGTAGTTCATTCAGTACGAGAGGTCACTTAGTAGTTTATTCAGTACGAGAGGTCACTCAGTAGTTTATTCAGTACGAGAGGACACTCAGTAGTTCATTCAGTACGAGAGGTCACTCAGTAGTTTATTCAGTACGAGAGGTCACTCAGTAGTTTATTCAGGACGAGAGGTCACTCAGTAGTTCATTCAGTACGAGAGGTCACTGAGTAGTTCATTCAGTACGAGAGGTCACTCAGTAGTTCATTCAGTACGAGAGGTCACTTAGTAGTTCATTCAGTACGAGAGGTCACTCAGTAGTTTATTCAGTACAAGAGGTCACTTAGTAGTTCATTCAGTACGAGAGGTCACTCAGTAGTTCATTCAGTACGAGAGGTCACTCAGTAGTTCATTCAGTACGAGAGGTCACTCAGTAGTTTATTCAGTACGAGAGGACACTCAGTAGTTCATTCAGTACGAGAGGTCACTTAGTAGTTCATTCAGTACGAGAGGTCACTCAGTAGTTTATTCAGTACGAGAGGTCACTCAGTAGCTCATTCAGTACGAGAGGTCACTTAGTAGTTCATTCAGTACGAGAGGTCACTCAGTAGTTTATTCAGTACGAGAGGTCACTCAGTAGTTTATTCAGTACGAGAGGTCACTTAGTAGTTCATTCAGTACGAGAGGTCACTCAGTAGTTTATTCAGTACGAGAGGTCACTCAGTAGTTTATTCAGTACGAGAGGTCACTCAGTAGTTCATTCAGTACGAGAGGTCACTCAGTAGTTCATTCAGTACGAGAGGTCACTCAGTAGTTCATTCAGTACGAGAGGTCACTCAGTAGTTTATTCAGTACGAGAGGTCACTTAGTAGTTTATTCAGTACGAGAGGTCATTTAGTAGTTTATTCAGTACGAGAGGTCACTCAGTAGTTCATTCAGTACGAGAGGTCACTTAGTAGTTCATTCAGTACGAGAGGTCACTCAGTAGTTCATTCAGTACGAGAGGTCACTTAGTAGTTTATTCAGTACGAGAGGTCACTCAGTAGCTCATTCAGTACGAGAGGTCACTCAGTAGTTCATTCAGTACGAGAGGTCACTCAGTAGTTCATTCAGTACGAGAGGTCACTCAGTAGTTTATTCAGTACGAGAGGACACTCAGTAGTTCATTCAGTACGAGAGGTCACTCAGTAGTTCATTCAGTACGAGAGGTCACTCAGTATTCAGTACGAGAGGTCACTCAGTAGCTCATTCAGTACGAGAGGTCACTCAGTAGTTCATTCAGTACGAGAGGTCACTCAGTAGTTTATTCAGTACGAGAGGTCACTCAGTAGCTCATTCAGTACGAGAGGTCACTTAGTAGTTCATTCAGTACGAGAGGTCACTCAGTAGCTTATTCAGTACGAGAGGTCACTCAGTAGTTTATTCAGTACGAGAGGTCACTCAGTAGCTCATTCAGTACGAGAGGTCACTTAGTAGTTCATTCAATACGAGAGGTCACTCAGTAGTTCATTCAGTACGAGAGGTCACTCAGTAGTTCATTCAGTACGAGAGGTCACTCAGTAGTTTATTCAGGACGAGAGGTCACTTAGTAGTTCATTCAGTACGAGAGGTCACTTAGTAGTTCATTCAGTACGAGAGGTCACTCAGTAGTTCATTCAGTACGAGAGGTCACTCAGTAGTTTATTCAGTACGAGAGGTCACTCAGTAGTTCATTCAGTACGAGAGGTCACTCAGTAGTTCATTCAGTACGAGAGGTCACTCAGTAGTTTATTCAGTACGAGAGGTCACTCAGTAGTTCATTCAGTACGAGAGGTCACTCAGTAGCTCATTCAGTACGAGAGGTCACTCAGTAGTTCATTCAGTACGAGAGGTCACTCAGTAGTTTATTCAGTACGAGAGGTCACTTAGTAGTTCATTCAGTACGAGAGGTCACTTAGTAGTTCATTCAGTACGAGAGGTCACTCAGTAGTTTATTCAGGACGAGAGGTCACTCAGTAGTTTATTCAGTACGAGAGGTCACTCAGTAGTTCATTCAGTACGAGAGGTCACTTAGTAGTTCATTCAGTACGAGAGGTCACTCAGTAGTTTATTCAGTACGAGAGGTCACTCAGTAGTTCATTCAGTACGAGAGGTCACTCAGTAGCTCATTCAGTACGAGAGGTCACTCAGTAGCTCATTCAGTACGAGAGGTCACTCAGTAGTTTATTCAGTACGAGAGGTCACTCAGTAGTTCATTCAGTACGAGAGGTCACTCAGTAGTTTATTCAGGACGAGAGGTCACTGAGTAGTTCATTCAGTACGAGAGGTCACTGAGTAGTTCATTCAGTACGAGAGGTCACTCAGTAGTTCATTCAGTACGAGAGGTCACTCAGTAGTTCATTCAGTACGAGAGGTCACTCAGTAGTTCATTCAGTACGAGAGGTCACTCAGTAGTTTATTCAGTACGAGAGGTCACTCAGTAGTTTATTCGGTACGAGAGGTCACTCAGCAGTTCATTCAGGACGAGAGGTCACTCAGTAGTTCATTCGGTACGAGAGGTCACTCAGTAGTTTATTCAGTACGAGAGGTCACTCAGTAGTTCATTCAGTACGAGAGGTCACTCAGTAGCTCATTCAGTACGAGAGGTCACTCAGTAGTTCATTCAGTACGAGAGGTCACTCAGTAGTTCATTCAGTACGAGAGGTCACTCAGTAGCTCATTCAGTACGAGAGGTCACTCAGTAGTTCATTCAGTACGAGAGGTCACTCAGTAGTTTATTCAGTACGAGAGGTCACTCAGTAGTTCATTCAGTACGAGAGGTCACTCAGTAGCTCATTCAGTACGAGAGGTCACTCAGTAGTTCATTCAGTACGAGAGGTCACTCAGTAGTTTATTCAGTACGAGAGGTCACTGAGTAGTTCATTCAGAACGAGAGGTCACTCAGTAGTTCATTCAGTACGAGAGGTCACTCAGTAGTTCATTCAGTACGAGAGGTCACTCAGTAGTTTATTCAGTACGGGAGGTCACTCAGTAGTTCATTCAGTACGACAGGTCACTCCGTAGTTTATTCAGTACGACAGGTCACTTAGTAGCTCATTCAGTACGACAGGTCACTCAGTAGTTCATTCAGTACGAGAGGTCACTCAGTAGTTCATTCAGTACGGGAGGTCACTTAGTAGTTTATTCAGTACGGGAGGTCACTCAGTAGTTCATTCAGTACGAGAGGTCACTCAGTAGTTCATTCAGTACGAGAGGTCACTCAGTAGTTTATTCAGTACGAGAGGTCACTCAGTAGTTCATTCAGTACGAGAGGTCACTCAGTAGTTTATTCAGTACGAGAGGTCACTCAGTAGTTCATTCAGTACGAGAGGTCACTCAGTAGTTTATTCAGTACGGGAGGTCACTCAGTAGTTCATTCAGTACGAGAGGTCACTCAGTAGTTCATTCAGTACGAGAGGTCACTCAGTAGTTCATTCAGTACGAGAGGTCACTCAGTAGTTTATTCAGTACGAGAGGTCACTCAGTAGTTCATTCAGTACGAGAGGTCACTCAGTAGTTCATTCAGTACGAGAGGTCACTCAGTAGTTCATTCAGTACGAGAGGTCACTCAGTAGTTTATTCAGGACGAGAGGTCACTTAGTAGTTCATTCAGTACGAGAGGTCACTTAGTAGTTTATTCAGGACGAGAGGTCATTTAGTAGTTCATTCAGTACGAGAGGTCACTCAGTAGTTCATTCAGTACGAGAGGTCACTTAGTAGTTCATTCAGGACGAGAGGTCACTTAGTAGTTCATTCAGGACGAGAGGTCACTTAGTAGTTCATTCAGGACGAGAGGTCACTCAGTAGTTCATTCAGGACGAGAGGTCACTCAGTAGTTTATTCAGGACGAGAGGACACTCTGTAGTTCATTCAGGACGAGAGGTCATTTAGTAGTTTATTCAGTACGAGAGGTCACTCAGTAGTTCATTCAGTACGAGAGGTCACTCAGCAGTTCATTCAGTACGAGAGGACACTCAGTAGTTCATTCAGGACGAGAGGTCATTTAGTAGTTTATTCAGTACGAGAGGTCACTCAGTAGTTCATTCAGTACGAGAGGACACTCAGTAGTTCATTCAGGACGAGAGGTCATTTAGTAGTTTATTCAGTACGAGAGGTCACTCAGTAGTTTATTCAGGACGAGAGGTCACTCAGTAGTTCATTCAGTACGAGAGGTCGCTCAGTAGTTCATTCAGGACGAGAGGTCACTCAGTAGTTCATTCAGTACGAGAGGTCGCTCAGTAGTTCATTCAGGACGAGAGGTCGCTCAGTAGTTCATTCAGTACGAGAGGACACTCAGTAGTTCATTCAGGACGAGAGGTCATTTAGTAGTTTATTCAGTACGAGAGGTCACTCAGTAGTTTATTCAGGACGAGAGGTCACTCAGTAGTTCATTCAGTACGAGAGGACACTCAGTAGTTCATTCAGGACGAGAGGTCATTTAGTAGTTTATTCAGTACGAGAGGTCACTCAGTAGTTTATTCAGGACGAGAGGTCACTCAGTAGTTCATTCAGTACGAGAGGTCGCTCAGTAGTTCATTCAGGACGAGAGGTCACTCAGTAGTTCATTCAGTACGAGAGGTCGCTCAGTAGTTCATTCAGGACGAGAGGTCGCTCAGTAGTTCATTCAGTACGAGAGGTCACTCAGTAGTTCATTCAGGACGAGAGGTCACTTAGTAGTTCATTCAGTAGGAGAGGTCATTCAGTAGTTTATTCAGTACGAGAGGTCACTCAGTAGTATATTCAGTACGAGAGGTCACTCAGTAGTTCATTCAGTACGAGAGGTCACTCAGTAGTTCATTCAGGACGAGAGGTCACTCAGTAGTTCATTCAGTACGAGAGGTCGCTCAGTAGTTCATTCAGGACGAGAGGTCGCTCAGTAGTTCATTCAGTACGAGAGGTCACTCAGTAGTTCATTCAGGACGAGAGGTCACTTAGTAGTTCATTCAGTAGGAGAGGTCATTCAGTAGTTTATTCAGTACGAGAGGTCGCTCAGTAGTTCATTCAGGACGAGAGGTCACTCAGTAGTTCATTCAGTACGAGAGGTCGCTCAGTAGTTCATTCAGGACGAGAGGTCGCTCAGTAGTTCATTCAGTACGAGAGGTCACTCAGTAGTTCATTCAGGACGAGAGGTCACTTAGTAGTTCATTCAGTAGGAGAGGTCATTCAGTAGTTTATTCAGTACGAGAGGTCACTCAGTAGTTCATTCAGTACGAGAGGTCACTCAGTAGTTCATTCAGTACGAGAGGTCACTCAGTAGTTTATTCAGGACGAGAGGTCGCTCAGTAGTTCATTCAGTACGAGAGGTCACTCAGTAGTTCATTCAGTACGAGAGGTCACTCAGTAGTTCATTCAGTACGAGAGGTCACTCAGTAGTTCATTCAGTACGAGAGGTCACTCAGTAGTTCATTCAGTACGAGAGGTCACTCAGTAGTTCATTCAGTACGAGAGGTCACTCAGTAGTTCATTCAGTACGAGAGGTCACTCAGTAGCTCATTCAGTACGAGAGGTCACTCAGTAGTTCATTCAGTACGAGAGGTCACTCAGTAGTTTATTCAGTACGAGAGGTCACTCAGTAGTTCATTCAGTACGAGAGGTCACTCAGTAGTTTATTCAGTACGAGAGGTCACTTAGTAGTTCATTCAGTACGAGAGGTCACTTAGTGGTTTATTCAGTACGAGACGTCATTTAGTAGTTTATTTAGTAAGAGAGGTTATTTAGTAGCTCATCGCTCCTGAGAGGAGGAAGCAGGCTCCGGCTCCATCTCAGCTCCAGGGCGGGCAATTACACTCCGGGGCTTTCAATCCTCCCAGCCGGATTCATGTTGTTCGGTCATTGGTTGAGCCTTGGTCGTCTCTATTGATTGGCACCTTAGCTAGCGGGAGCTCATTGGTCCAACCGAATGGTGCGCCACGTGGGGGCGGAGCTGCCTGTCTGTATTTCCTGTGGCTGTTTTGCGCATGTGCGTGCTGCGTCCTCAGGGAACCGCCCTACGAGCTGTCTTGCTTGCAGGCAACCAGGTTTCCTCTTCCCGCCCTTGTCCTTTTCTGACTTCCCACCACGTAACCACTGGACTAAACTTCCCCTGAAGACACGCCAGAGGAGGGACAGGAGTCTTCTGCAGTTGGTGATGGCAGAGGTGTGACTCGAACCCAGGTCTCCTGACCCCCCCATTTTCGTTTTGTGGGTGATAAGGCCAATCCGGTAGAGGGGGACCTTGCTGTATGTAACCTGCTGTAACCCAGTCCTTCCTTATAGGGCAGAAATCAAATTGCTGAAGAAACCCTGCAGGTTGTGTTAAATAACAGCTCCCCCTAGTGCAGCAAAAAATGACTAAACTGATTATTAAAGGGGAAAAAACAGAGAAAGCGGGACATGGGGGAAGAGAAGGAAGGAAGGAAAGGAAAGGAAAAAGGAAAGAGAAATGAAGAAAAGAAACTTCTGTAACTATTTCCAGGAGCTGTGAATTATGCACAGGGAGATCTCTCTCTGCCATCTCTGGAGTTATTGAAGTAATGGCATTGGGTCTGCTGACACTCATTCCTATTGTCCCAATCTCTTCAGACATTTCTAACTCATTTCCAAATTCTCTTCAAGGGAAATTTACACTTACTGAGAGAGGCACCTCAGTAATCTTTGACAGTCTCTGGATTGTCAAAATAACTCTCGGTCTAACTACCAGTTTGCAGGAGACAGAGGAACACTAAATGACACTATAAAAGTATAACTGGCAAGATGCAAAAAACTCTCCAGGACAAATGACTGGCTTTTTCCACAAATAGATTGCAAAGAAAAAAAATGAGAGAGGGCTAACATATAGATTAAAAGAGATTGAGCCATGTTGTCTTAGTCCGTTTGTGCTGCTGTAACAAAATACTTGAGACTGAGACTGAAGTTTATTTTCTCACAGCTCTGAAGGCTGGATAGTCCAAGGTCAAGGTGCCGGCCCTGCCTCTGTGAGAGCCAGTCTCTCTGCTTCCAAGATGGCATGCTGTTGCTGCGTCCTCTGAAGATAAACGCTGTGGCCTCACACGGCAGAAGTTGGAAGAGAAAGGGGACAAATGCTAGTTTCGTCCAGCCCTTTTATAAGGTCACTAATCCTGTTCATGAGGGCTATGCCTTCATGACTTAATCACCTCCTAAATGCCCCACTTTTTAATATTATCACACTAGCAATTAAGTTTCAACATATGAATTTGGAGAGACACATTTAGACCATAGCACATGTCAACCAAAAGCAAGGTGTAAGCCTTCTTTGGATCTTGATGTGAAAAAACCAACTATAGAAAAATAAGGACATTTAGATATTAAGAAATCACTGCTATTTTTTTTAGGTGTGATATATTAGGATGATGTTAAAAATAAAAGGATCTTATCTTTTGCAGACACAAACTGAAGTGTTTATAGAGGAAAGTACATAATGTCTGAAGTTTATTCCATACTAATCTGGGAAGGGGTGTAGGAATGCGGGTGTGGATGAGACCAGATGTGATGATAATTACCTGGAGATTCATTATCCTATTTTCTCCAACTTTATGTATTTAAATTTTCCCTTATTAGAAAAAGTTAAGACATGGGGAAAATGTGGTGCAGAAGAGTCAGACCCTGAATGCTGAAGTTTCTTGATCTTACAGCTTCCTTTTCATGATTGCACAAAAGAGTGATAACTGATTTCATAAAATCTACCTACAAAATAACAATTATAAGCAATAAGGTAACATTATGTCATGGTAACATGGGCAGAGTTCTTTCCCTGTTGGTATCTTAGAGCCTACGAGATTCAGCATTTTCCGTCTTTCCAGAAGAAACAAGCTCAGCTAGGTTAAGGGCTTATCTGGGTTAAGCAGGTGAAGCCGTGGGGCTGAGATCCCGGTCCAGCCCCTGGAGTGCATGCTGGGAATTTCCCATTGCGCCACAATCCCTGCTCCCAGGACACAGACCAGGAAACTGCTGGGGCGGACATTGATCAATAGCAACCTTGGGGGCCGCTGACCGAAGCTGACACTCAGCAGGTGGCCTCTTGGAAACAGAACCGGGGTTGGCGGAGAGTCAGATCCTGCAGGAAATGTCAAATCCAAACAGGAATCACTCGTTTGTTCTCCCCAGAGTTTGGAAGGACAGATGAGGTGTCCTTGCTCAGATCAGACAACTGCACTATTTCAAAACCCTGGCCAAGGGGCTGCTGATCCAAGGGGACAGGGCCCAAGGAGGATCCAGGGGGTAGCAGGTCATCCCTTTCTCCAGGCCAGGGCTGCTTATGGAAGGTCATGTCTGATTACCAAAGTGCTGGTATAAATCCAGGAGAGATAGAGGGACAAAGGACACCACCAGGCAGTGCACAAAAAGAGATACACAGATCAACAATTCACACCAGAAGGAATGTTCAGCTTTGCCAGAAATCAAAGAAATAAAAATGACAACAGGAGACCATTTGGGGCCTTTCAAGTTGGCAAAGGTATTAAAAACTTATAATGCTCCAGATTAAAAGTGTCTAAAGAGACGTAACAACTAAATGCAATGTGTGACTCTGCATTTGGATCCTGGATTGGGGGAAAACTATGGAGGACATTATTGGAATAATTAGTAAAATTTGAATATGGATTGTGGATTAGAAAACAGTAGTATTGTATCAAAGCATAAGAGGTTCTTAGGAAATACACACAGAAATATTTGGCGGTAAAAGGTTATGATGCCTGCAACTCACACTTAAACGGTTCAGAAAAAAGGAGGAGGAGGAAAGAAAATGGGGCAAATGTTAGCACTTGGTAAATCTAGGTAAAAGGGAGTTCTTTGTACTATTCTTGAAATCTTTCTCTAAATTTGAAATTATATCAAAAAGTATTTTTTAAAAAGCTGATAATGCTCAGTGCTGGCAGGGGTGCAGGAAAATTTAAATTTTTTTCCTTCCAATGGGAGAGGAAACTGGCTATGTTCTGCAGAAGAATTAGGCAATAAGGAGCAAAACTTTTGACCCAGTAGTTCCACTTCTAGGTATTTAGCCTGAAGAAATAACCACAGAATGGATAAGCCAAATGTGGTGTATGCACACAGTGGAATATTATTCAGCCTTGAAAAGGAAGGACATCCTGTCACATGCTACAACATGGATGGAACTTGAGGACTTGATGCTAAATAAAATCCAGTGTGGCTGGATGACTCCACTTTCGTGAGGTCCCTAGAGTAGTCAAATTAATAGAGATGGAAAGTAGAGTGGTGGTTGCCAGGGGCAGGGAGAGGGGAGAGGGAGTTTGTGTTTAATGGATATAGAGTTTCAGTTTTACAAGGTGAAAAGTGCCCTGGAGATGGATGATGGTGATGGTCGTACCACAGTATGTATTTAATACCACTGAACTGTAAATTTAAAAATGGTTAAGAAGGCAAATCTTATGTGTATTTTACAATAAAAAAAAAAAATTGAAAAAGAAAGAAATAACCATAGATGTGCACAATGACCGAGCTACAAAGGTTTTCCCTGAAGCACTAGATTTTCAACACTAGATTGGCTAAATAAATGAAGGTACATTCACAGAACAGGACACTATGTAACCATTTACATGATATTGTGAAACAGTATTTAATCACATGGGAAAGTGTTCATAATACATTAAGTGTGGGGGGGTGTTCTAAGACATTATGTAGAGTATCAGTCAAAACCAAACCAAACTCTGTGTGTGTGTGTCCATTTTAATTTCCTTGAGGTCAGGAACCAAGTCTTGTTTATCATTGTATTCCCAGGGACTGAGACAGTGCCTGACACCCAGTGAGTGCTAACATGACTTTGTTTAACGAATGAGTAAAGTGCCTTAGAAAAACGGCCTGAGGATGTCCTGCAAAATGTCCACAGGTATTTTCTGAGTGGTGTGAATGCAGGTAATCTTAATTGTCTTCTTTTTGTCTACCTGTGTGGTCTAAATGTTCTACACAGAACATTGATCAGTTTTTCGGTAAATTACTTAAAACAATAAATGCAATTATTTAAAGCAATTGTGAATTATTTAAGGCAGTTAATACTATTACTTAAAACAATTGTAAATTATTTAAAACAATAAATACAAAGCAGAAAAAAAAGTGGCCTTAATCTCAAGGCCCTTGGGTATAGGATCTCTGTGAAATAGGGTTTGAGGTTATCTTAAACTACGTGAAATTACTCCAGCCAATCCTGGAAGGGTGACAATATTCCCGAAGCCCAGTCACACCGAGGAAGGAGGGGCTGTGACCCTAAGCAAGTCATTGGATCTCTCTTTGGCCTCTGCTTTCTCCCCAGATGCTCATAGCATCCAGGACAGAGCCTGTGCTGTCAGCCCCTCACCCCCAAGCACGCCATGGACCCAGGGAAATTTGGCAGGGGTAGGGAGGTAATGAAGATTATTGGCTCCATCTGACAGATGAGGTGGCTGAGGTCAGTAGGCTGGAATCTGAACCCCAGTGGGTGGGAATGGGGGCAGTGCTGTGGCAGGTTTTCGTTGTGTCTATGCCCCCATCCGCATGCCTGAAATTCAGGAACGCTTCCTCTCCTCAGCCCTGCTCTGACACTGCCTGATCCCAACCAACCCAGAACTGACCCTCCTGGGGAGGTGAAACTCACAAGTGTCCCCTGTCCCATGAGCACTTCTGGGAGCGCAGTTTCTTGCCAGGATGTTAAATGGCTGCTCTGGGGTCCTGGCGGAGACCTGTATTGGAGACCTGTCTGGAGACCCGGGGAATGACTTGTAGCTGACCCTGTTCTCCCAGCACAAGAGCCTGCCCAGATCCATCGAGAAGACACACAGCCAGAGGCTTGCTCAGCCCTACATGATTGTGGACACAATCCAGGCTCTATAAAGATTTTAAATAATTCATAGACTTTATTTTTAGAGCAAGTTGAGGTCTACATAAAAATGGAGCGGAAAGTACAGAAAGTTCCCCTATACCCACTAACCATCCCCACCCCCACCAATTTTCTCTATTAACATCTTGTATGAGTGTTGCACATTTGTTACAATTGACGAGCCGATATCGTTACATGGTTATTACCTAAAGTCCGTAGTTTAAAGAGTTCTCTTTTTTTTAATTGTAGTAAAATATACATAACACAAATTTTACCATCTTAGCCATTTTTTAAGAGTACAGATCAGTGGCATTAAATATGTTCACACTGTGGTGCAACCATCACCACCACCCACCTCCCAAACTGAAACTCTGTACCCATTAAACAACAGCTTCCCAGGGGTTCACTCTTGGAGTTGTACGTTCTATGGGTTTGGACAAACACGTAATGACATGTATTCACCATTACAGTATCATACAGAGTAGCTTCATGGCCGTAAAAGGAAGCTCTCTTTTGTTTAAAAAATATATATATATATATTCAAAACAGTACCTTTGCTAACATTTGTGTTTTTAAAAAAAGTGGGCAGAGAATATATATTTGGATTTGCTTGTATAAGCATAATGGGGGTCAGGGGTGGGAGGAAGATTTTCACAGTTTGTCTTTTCAATGATTGCAATACCTATTTATTCAGAATGTAAATAGATAAAGACAATGTAAAAAACAAGTTTAAGTAATTCATTTTTCCATTTTATTATAACTGAAAGATCAAATAAGCCCCATCCAGGCTTCTCACATTCACTCTGAGCTGAAAAGCCGCCAGCTAAAGGCAGAGCCACTCAGGGAGGGAGCTATCCCTGTGACCTCCGTGCACAGAGGGCAGCTGGGCCCCGCTGCCCCCCATCCCCCAGGACTCCTGCCCTGTCCAGCTTGTGTCTGCCCTGCTATGCCCAGGTGAGGCCCATCCCTCCATCTGCCGCCCCAGACAGGCAAGCTGCTCACCCCCTTCCTGCCAACTGAGCATCCTAATTACACAATAAATACTAATTGCTCGTGACTAGGCTCTTCCACAGTCACAGACATTAACCAAAGTCACACCTAATGAGCCTCACCATTAATTATCTGTGCTTGCTGCTCCAGATTTAATTATGCTTTGGCAGGAAATAGCAATTCACATAGGATGCCCGAGGAAATGAAGCTTTCAAAGATACCCACTTCTCGTCGGGTGGCCTGGCAAAACTGTGCCAAGCTCCCCTTCCAAGCCTCTGGGATTTTCCCAGTGAACAGAAGGACACACCAGGGAAGGGAGTCCACATTTATCCAGTGTCTACGGTATGCCAGGCAGAAACAGGCATTGTCAAATATGTCATCTCACCTATCTTCACAATCACTGTGGGAGACGGGTCCCACCTTACAGATGAGGAGAGAGAGACTCAGAGAGACCCAGTGACTTGGCAGACCTTGGGAGAGCCAGGTCTGTCTGAGTTTCAGGCCCATCCATATCCACTACTTGTTGCTGGAGGGATGGCCTTAATGAGTTCTTTTATTCTAACCTTGAACTTGTATAGTGTTTTTCTTTCTCCAAAGCATTACCAACCATTATTACATTTTAGTCTCACATTCGTTTATTAAGAAAACAAGACACTGAAGTGTCTGCAGCCTATAGAGATTGCAATGTGCACACAGTGACACACTCCCAGGGTCATTGTCAGGAAGGCAACAGAGTGGACAGGTGAGAGACTGTTCCTAACATTGGACTGCCTGGTTCAAGTCCTGGCTATATCACCTCCTGGCTGTGTGACCTTGGTCAGGGTACTTGCGCTCCCCACCAAAGGAGAGTAACTGTTTGGGTAGTTACGAGCACCAAATCATATACACATGTAGAAGGCAGTTAGCACAGGGCATGGTACCTGGGAGTTATCATCATTTTCCAAAGACTTCTTCCTCTAGAGCCACACTAGCAAGTGGCTTTTCTTTCAAAGCCATTTTGAGAGACTGATTGGAAAAACTGGCCCCAGTGATTCATGATTCCCTTCCATGCCTTTTGCAACTTTGGTGACTTTTGGGCTTCTTCCATTAAGAGGTGGAGTCTATTTCCCCAGCTCTTGAAGTTGGGCTGGGCTTATACTTTGATTTGACCAACACAATGAGATGGAACTGATGATATGCCAGTCCCAAGCCTTGTCTTGCACAGTTTTTCTCACTTGCTGGGATCTCTGCCACCACCATGTGAATGAGCTCAAGCCGGCTTCTTGGATGGTGACAGACACATAGCCCAGTCACTCCTGTCACACCAGCCGATAGCCAGCCAGCTCAGACATATGAGTAAGGCCCCTCAGACCAGCCAGCACCCAGCAGACCTGCCAGCTACCTGTAGACGGTGAGCAAGCCCAGCTGAGATCAGCTGAGCCTGGGCCAGCTCGTGAGATCATCCTACTGACTCGTGTTTTAAGTCACTGAGTCTGGGGTGGTTTTGTAACACAGCAAGAGCTAATTGATGCAGCCATTCGTGTAACTTATTCTCAGGTAAGAACAGTGATGGGGCATAATATGGTTCCCATTTCTCATTTCCTGCTGCTCAGACTTGGACAAAAGTAGACAGCCCAGAGTAGTCTGGGGCCAACCTGAGGACAGGTCCTGGGGCTCATCCGTATTCATATTCCCCCAGAATCTCATATAACTCAATTCAGACAGTCCAATTTTTTGCTTGTTTGTTTAAAAATGTCTTTATTTCATCCTTCCTCTTGAAAGATGCTTTTGCTGAATGTAGAATTCCGTGTTCTCAGAATACAGAAGGTAACCACACCCTGCCTTCTGACTGCCATTATGGCTGCTGGGCAGTCAGTTGTCAGTCTCGCTGGTGCTGCTTTGAAAGCAATCTCTCTTTCCTCCTTGGCTCTTTTTAAGATCTTCTCATGGTGTCTGTTTTAATGCAATTTCATTATGATTTGTCTACGTGTGGATTTATTTTTATTCATCCTTATAGGTTTGTTGAACTTCTTGAATCTAAGGCTCAGTTTCTACATTAGTTAGAATAAGTAATAAACTGCTGTAACAAACAACTCTCAGATCTTGTGGCTTAGTAGAATAAGATTTATCAGGCAGCCTACCGCACAACTCTCTTCTGAGTAGGGCCCAGGGACCTAAGATCCTTCCATCTAATGCAGGGGTTTTCAACCTAGCGTCCACTGTTGGATCCCCGAGAGGTCTATGGACAGAATTTAGGGAGTCCATTAACTTAAATGGGGAAAACATCACATTGTTATTTTCTTTGTGCTCTAAAATTTAGCATTTTTCTTCAATTATAAATGTAGACAACAAACCACCATTTTATACCTGTGAATTTGTTACTAAAAGAAGTCACAGATATTTTTATATCACATTACAGTTATTGCAAATATTTTGAATGACTGTTTACATTCAAGTACCACTTTGAAACTATGGTAGTTTTAAACCTACCACTAGATTGCATGTAATCAAAGTCTCTCTGTCTACGGATGCTAGGTTTGAAGTAGCTGTCCCATTACTGGGCAACTATGTACCTAATAATCATTCAGCTGCAAAATGGGACAATGTGTGCCTTCACGTTGGTGGCCCAGCCCTCTACCCTGCTTTCCAGCACTCTCTGTTGACAACTGCTGATCAGTATATGGAAGGAAGAGCATCAGAGATCACTGTTTAATGTTCTTATACAAGCTTAGTAATAGCAGCCTTCACCTTATGTCTTTGAAAAAATACAATTCAACTTTAACTTGTCTACATTTTAAATGTATTGTCTTGTTTTTTAATGTGTTCATAGAGATGCACATGTTTTTTGCCTTCTCGGATGTGTTTCTTCTTCCACCTAGTATCTTATTCTAATTACTATAATTTCTAGACGATCCATTTGATTCTTTTCCAATTTCTTTTTCAGTATCTTTTAAACAGATTTTTTAATTGCCTGAACATCTTTTCAAGCTCATATCCTGCTATGTACTGAATGTTTGTGTGTGTCTCCCCTGCCCACCTCCAATGCCAAATTTGATTATTAAAGCCCTAATCCATAATGTGATGGTATTTGCAGGGGAGGCCTTTGGAAGGTAATTGGGCTTAGATGAGGCCATGAGGTTGAAGCTTCCATGATGGGATTAGTGCTTTTATGAGAAAAGACAACAGAGCTCTCTTTCTCTCTGCCATGTGAGGATACTGCAAGAAGGAGATATCTACAAGCCAGGAAGAGGACCCTCACCAGACACTGAATCTGCCGGCACCTTGATCTTAGACTTCCTGGCCTCCAGAACTGTGAGAAATAAGTTTCTGTTGTTCAAGCCACCCAGTTTATGATATTTTGTTATAGCTGCCTGAACTAACACATACTCCCTAGCACCAAGAATGATGCCTGGCAAATAACAGTGCTCAAGAAATAGGTGCTGGATGGAAGAACACCTTTCACATGTGTCTGACATGGCATCATGTGTGTATGGAGGCTGGGGTCAAGAAGGGGAGAACACAGGCCCTGCTGTGGAGGACCCTCACAGAGCCGAGGCGGGTACAGCAGCACCTCTGCAAGGGGCTGCATCATGAGGGGTTAACAACATGGATCTGAGAGTCACAGGTATCTGGGTTCAAATCTCAACCTCACCACTTACCATCTGTGGCTTATCTCACGAATAAATAAAGGACAATACTTACGTTTCCTCCCAGACAGTAGTGAGGGTACATTATGAGTCACATCAAGCACTAGGCAAAGTTTACTAAGTGCATGCTCTGTTAGCATAGTATATATTACTAAAATATGATACCAGTCATTATTATTTATTTTTATTATGGTTATTGATATTGTACACCATGCCCTGTACTACATGCATATTATCTTATTTAAACCCTCATAGCCACCCAAAGCCATGGACATTATTAGCCACATTTTACACGAGGAAGTGGAGGCTCTGGGAGGCTAATTTGTTCAATAAAGGATAGGTATTGTGATTATTATGTTAATAAGTACTGTAAGAGTAGAATCAAGTTTGGTGAGATTTTGTGGCGGGGATGGGGGTGTCAGGCGGTTTTTTATAGGAGACTTTAGGAGACGTTCTCCCTCATGGAGAATTGCCCCATCGTGGTCCCCTCTAAGCCTCTAACACCCTGTGGCCTCAGCAACTTGTCCTGCACAGGTGAGAAAAGTGAGGCTCAGTGCTGTCGAGTGACGAGTCCAGGGCCCCAGGTGGCAGAGATAGAGTCCAAGCCTCTATGACTCCAAGTTTCCTGTCTCTTCCTGCCCAGGTCTGCCTTGGCTTACACAGTGGCCCAGATGCCAGCTGTCTCTCAGGAATGGAAAGTGGTTTGGAGCTGAAGCAGGGTATGGAATGGGGTGGGGTGTGCTGAGCACAGGCAGCCGTGAGTGCCAGTGTGAAGCCAGGGGAGCTCAGGGTGGTACTGGGCAGGAGAGGGGCACATCCAGCGCTCTTGGGCAGGAGAGTCTGTCTGGGCGTGCGGGCCGTGCTAGAGGAAGACGGGGATTGGGGTCTGAACCACTGCCCAACCGCAGAGCTCAGCAACCTCGCAGGGCTGAAGCAGATGCTCCCATTTCTTCAGGCACTGTCAGGCTCCGGTGGAGTTTCCATGACCCCAGCAACTCTGGCCTTGGTGTTTGTTTTTTTCTTAAGCAACTATAAAATGCTTCCCACATGTTGTTTCCAGTTTCCCTAGGAATGAATCTCTACTGGGCTTGGAAGCCAAGCAAAGGGAGATAGACCAAGGTAGTTACTTTTATTTTTGACAGCTGTTATCCATGTGGCTTCAGACAAGCCTCCCCAGCTCTTCCCAAACTGAAAAACGTCTCCTAGGTGATGTAGAGATGTTACGAGAATAAGGTCAGATTTAGCTGCAGAGACCCATGTTTCCTATTCGTTTCAGCTGAAAAACATACCCCCAGAATGCTAGAGATGAATGTGGAGACCCTCAGTTGGTACCCAAACAGTCCCATATCCTGGAGGCAGGGGCCCCAGACACCATCCTGAGCTGCGCGGTGAGGGCAGAGCCAGCTGACACCCATCTCGAGGTGTCACCATGTGGGAAGGAGTCTGGACTGAGTCCTGGATGGTGTCCCACTCCTGTGCTACCAGCACCTGGCTCTCCAGCCCACTGCAGGATGCCGAGAGAGGGTTTTGTGTCTTTGAAACCCCATTTTCTGGCCTGTAATACAGATGAGGGGTTTGGGCTAGATGGTGGCTAGGGGTCCGTCATGCACTGAAATGTCACCCTCTGTTAAGTTCTAATCAGGCACATATTTTAGGGAGAAGTCCTTGTTGAAATGCTAATGAGCTACATGCAGCAAGATCTTGGAAGAGGTCATCCTTACCTAAAATGGCTACAGTTTCTAACTTGCTGTGGCGAATGAGACCAGATCTTCATCAGAGCAGGATTCTACAGGCTTGAAGATCACCCTTTGTCAGGCCACAGAACCTCTGCCCTCTACAGGGACTGCATCAAACATTCCCAGAAATTTCAAGAAATTTATGTCTCAGAATTTAAACATAATTTAAGTGCTCCCCCAAAGCTCCTGATTCTCACCAGTGCAGAGGTGTAGGCTCCTGGCATTGAGGGGGTTTGTCCCCTGGCATACAGCTGGTGGGGATGGCTGCCTCTGAAAGCTGTATTCACTGATCTCCACCCACTACTATCCCCTGCATGTGCATTCCTGCCGACCTTTGTCACCATTCATATGACAGAGGAACAACCATAAGTCAGGCATCTTGCAAGGTGCTGGGACACAAAGGTCATTATGGAACAGTCCCTGCCCTCAAAGAGTGCCCAGGGTGATGGGGGCTACAGACAAGGAGACTGAAACGGGACAGACCCCAGCTTTCCCCCACACCCCCTCCCTTTGCTATCCCTGCAACTCCAGCCAGAGCAGGCCTCGGCTGGGGGAAGGGAGACAGGGAGTGGGAAAACCTGCTTGACCAAACAAGGTGGGCTGAATTCCTAAGAGCAGCAATAAGGTTAGTTAAATATATACTTTCCTTAGACTAGAACTGGACTTGAAACACACAAGATGTGTGTTTCTTAACTGAATGCCTTACAGCTTAAGAAAACATCTGTAATGCCAGTCCTGAGTTGATTTTTTCAGACCACCTGCAACTACAAGCCTGCCTTGAAGCACACACCCTGGGCCCTCAGACAGTATAGAAAATATCAGTCAAGGTGCCAGGAATAGCTGTGCTGACTTCATCTTGAATCTGTCAGCTTCCCACATGACTCCCAGGACCCCCACTCGTGCTTCTGCTCTATGAATGGTTGTGATTTTAAGCTATTGGTCTTTAAGTTCCTTTAGCTGCCACATGCTCCTTTGGCCACTCAAATAAATACTGATCTTCATCACTGCAAACTTTGGCCTGAGAGACAAGTCATTTGGGAGGCAGATGACAATCCGCTCTTGGTTTGGTAACGAGACGTGGGTGATGAGGAGTGCTGTGGAGGGTTATCTGCCTGGGTTGGCTGAACCCCCACTTCCCACTGCAGTCTTTACTTTCCCTTCCCAGTGGGCAGCACAATTTGCAACACTTGAAATTGCACATTTGTCTGTTATTTAATGTGTTCCTCCTCCCCTTTGCTATGAATTCCCTGGGGGCAGGGACAGAGTCTGTTTTGTGCATGATCATATCCCTTGTGCCTAGCACCTGCCCAGCACATGTCTGCCACATCACTGGCATCCAGGACATCTTTGTTATTAATGAATGAATGAACAAATGAATGAACAAAGAAAGGGAGGGATGGCCTGTAAGCCAACTTAGTGAAGGGTGGGGGTGGGCATGGAATGGGCGTTTGTGTAGCAAGGAAGGGATTGGAGGTGGCAGTTGGGGTGACTGTGCTAGGACACGGGACAAAGCAGAGTGGGGAGGATGCCTAGAAGGTGCAAAATGCTGATAGGGATGGCGTGAGAGCCCTGGGTGCTTTGTCTTCACACAATACTTTCATTTGCATTTCAACCAATCTGTTGAAATCTTTCTCCCTTTCAAGCCAGGTGGAATGCGGTCCCTCCTGACTGCTGTCCTAACCTTTAGAGTGAAGTGCTTGGGCGTGGGGTGGGGTCCCACCACCTGTGGCTTATATGGCTATTTAATTGGTACTGGGGGCTCAGGTGCTGCCTTGGTCCCACTCTCTATTCTGGTTGTGCACGCTGTGAGGGGAGACTACATGTTCCCCTGGGAGCCCTCTGGGTCCTGAGGGAAGAGGCTGCAGTGGGCACTGACTGGAGGCTCATGAGGCCTCAGGCCTATGAGCCTCACTTGCTGGTGATGACTCCAGCAGTGTGGGTGCCTTGGGAGGGGTCCACGCCTCGGAGTGACCATGTTGTCTCCATCCAGACCGCCCACTCTTGGATCGTGCTGTACACATTATCTATACATTATAAGAATATCAATGGTATTCACTTAGTTCCTCTTTTGCTGAGTCTTCCGGTTAAAATGGCCTAATTTTATAAAACATATTCAGACAATAAAGGCAAACAACATTCTACTGGACTATATTCAACCTGACAAGTAATCAAAGATACGAATATTAAACCAATGAGGGCTGGCCAGTCAGCTCACTTGGTGCTGATAACACCAAGGTCAAGGGTTCAGATCCCTATACCAGCCAATCGCCAAAAAAAAAAAAAAAAAAAAAGAATTAAACCATTGAGATACCATGCTCTCTACTGGGTTTGCAGAGCTGCCCTTTTTTTATTCAAATACTGCTGGTGAGTGTGCACTAAGAATCTGATTCACTTCTGGTGGGGCTAAATTGGCACAATTCTTCTGGAGGGCAATTAGGTAATTTACAAAGAGAGTCTGAAAAGTGACTCTACCCTTTAACCCAGTGATTCTACTCTAGGATGTATCCTAAGGTACTCATTCTCAGTTGAAAAAAGAAAAAAAAGATTTATGCACACAACTTTTTTTTGGCTGGCTGGCACAGGAATTGAACCCCAGACCTTGGTGTTATCAGCATCACTGCTCTAACCAGCCAGCCTATGTGTACAATTTTTTAAAATTTTGGGTGAATGGCCAATACAGGGATCCAACCCCTTGACCTTGGTGTTAGAACTCCATGATCTAATCAACTGAGCTAACTGGCCAGCCTTGTACACGACTTTTTATCACAGTGTTATTTTGAATGGTGAGAGTCTCTCTCTCCAAGATACCCTAATGTAACAGTGAAGTTGTAGTCCCACCACTTAATGAGAATATTATGAAGCAATTTAAAACGGTGATTAGCAACTTAAGAAATTGTATGGAAGGTCCTAATGTCGAGCTCTTGGTTTCTAAATACCATTCTCTACTAAAAGAAATCAGGGGGCTTTTTGCAGAAATGGCTGATTCCATGTCCAGGGCACAGAAGTAGCAGATTACCCTGGAACATTTTGGTATGCAAGAAAGCCAAAGAAGTGCTCCAAAACTAGTGGGGACAGGTCAAGAGACAGCTTGAAGGGGTTCCCACTGGCCAGATCGGGGACAATTTAAATATCAATAAGAATAATGATGATAATGGATTTTAGCATGTCGAATTAAAAAAGTCTTTAAGTACATAGTGACAGTATTAAAAGCGGGGGATGGGGTGAATAAGAAAGGCCAGCTAACAGTGGTAGAAGGTATGATGGACAGGATTAGAAAATCATCATTTTTCTGGGGCCGGCCCGTGGCTCACTCGGGAGAGTGTGGTGCTGATAACACCAAGGCCATGGGTTCGGATCCCATATAGGGATGGCCGGTTAGCTCACTAGGTGAGCGTGGTGCTAACACCACCAAGTCAAATCCCCCTACTGGTCATAAAAAAAAAAAAAAAAAAAAAGAAGAAGAAGAAGAAGAAAATCATCATTTTTCAACTACTAATATAATAATTCAGGCAAAGATTGCCAATGCATTCTAAAACCACTGAAAGTTTATAGGAAATTTGCAAGGTCTTTAGATGTCACCCTACAAAACATTTATTAACAACAAAGAGAAAAACACACCTTTAGATGGAGAGAGCTGGTAGAAACCATTTTAATCAACTGGTCAAACTCAGCATCACTGACATTATTTATGTGCCTCCTGAAGTGACATAGTGACCTGACATCACCTGTTACCGTATTCTTCCCGAAAATGTAGGACCTGAATCTAATCACAAGGGAACAGACATATTTGTATTGTGGGTGCTTCTACAAGATAACTGGCCTGCACTCTTCAAAACATCAGTATATGAAGGACCAAAAAAAGGTGGAGGGCTGGTCTAGATGAAAGGAGAAGGGAAAGATATGATAATGCAATGCAATCTCAGATTGGATCCTGGGTCAGAAAAAAATGTAAAAACAGTTTACAAAGAACATTTTTTGGACTGTTGGTAAAATTTTACTTTGAACAATATATAATGTAATATCATTGTACAATGTTAAGTTTCTTAGATATGCTAATGGTATTGCTGTGATATAGGCGACTACTTTTCTTCTTAGAAGAAAAGCTAAAATATTCTGGGATGAAATGACATGAGATCTGCAATTTCCCTTAAATCATTCACGAAAAAAAAGAGAACAGATGGGGCAAAATGTTAACAATGAAGGAATCTAAGTGAAGGGCATATGGGTGGGTATTCATTGTTATCAACTTTTCTGTAAGTTTAGAGTTTTTAATGTTCATTTTCATAAGCATTGTGGCAAGTTGTATGGGAGGTATTTACTACAATATTGCTATAAACTATTACGTCATCAAAGCAGAATATGAAGTTGCATATACATTTGAATGTGTATCCCTACCAGGTGGCCGTTGCTCTTGCCATTCAGCTTCCATCCTACCTTCTTCAACTAGCAGCTCCATTATTTTCTTTTGGCCCTCACCCCTCCCTCTTTCAGTTCATGAGGTTTGGGTGTGGGCATATGAACCACATCTATCTGTCCCCAGGGACTGCTGGGCACACGTCTTAAGTTAGTCCAACCAGAGCAATGGATACCAACACCAGAGCTTCTGCAGGACTTGTTGGGGAAAGGGAGTACTCCTTTTCCACTGAGGCTGTTAAGCTAATAGGATGTGAAATAGCCAGAGTGGTGTGGTCATCTTTGGGGAGGTGGTCATCTTTGGGGAGTAGCTGCCTGTGAATCAAGCTGACACAGAAGAAAGGAGAGCTAAGAAAAGGAGAAAGATACTATTTTACAGTGTTTAAGTAGCTAGGTTTAAACATGCCTGAAGTCAGGCAAACCTATGGATTTCCTTTTTGCTTATACCAGTTTGAGTTGGGAATCTGCTGCTTGTACCCAAGGAGTCCTGACCACCATAGTATGGAAATGAATAGAAAAGGTGTATTAGTTTCCTATCACTGCATTCCAAATTACCACAAGTTCAGCAGCTGTACTTAAAACAACACACATTTGTTATCCCGCAATTTCTGGGGGTCAGGAGTCTGGGTACAGTTTAGTAGGGTCCTCTGTTCTGGGTCTTACCAGACTTCAATCAAGAAATCAGCCAGGCCCATGGTCTCATCTGGGAGCTCGACTGGGGAAGAATCCACTTGCAAGCTCATTCAGATTGTTGGCAGATTTAATTTCCTCGCAGGTGTATTACTGAGGGCCCTGGCTTTTTGCTGGCTGTCAGCTGGAGGCTGCCATAAGGACGCAGATACAGCCCATGATCCCTGGGCACATGGGCTCCCACAACATGGCTGCTCACTTCCTCAAGCTAACAAGAAGAATCCAGTCTGCTGGTATGGAATCTTATATAATGTAACATAATCATGAGGCTGATATCCTATCACCTGTGCCATATAATGTAACCAAATCAAAGGAGTGACATCCCCTCACATTTGCCATACTCAATTGGCTAGACAAAAGTCACAGGTCCCACCTGCACTCACAAGGAGGGAATTACACAAAGGCATGGCACCAGGAGTCGAGAGATCACTGGAGGTCAGCTTAGGATCTGTTCACCACAAAGGGAGTGGGAAGATTCCACTCAACAACTGCCATGCTTACCCTACCCACCACTAAACATTTATTTAGTGAGTATTTATGACCGAACACCAAAGCACCACACGTATGTATCCCATTTCTTCCTTACTTAACAGTACCTATTGCTGGGAAATGGGAAAGGGGTGGTGCTGATGGGCACTAGAACTTTTCGCTCTGCATATGGTGTTGTTTGGAATTTTTATAAGCATGTATTCACGTATTATGTAATTTTAAAATAGAATTAAAAATAAAAATTGTATATATAGTATGACTTCAACTAAAAGCTCCTCTCCCTCTACTTGCAGACCTTCCTACATATATATACACACACAATGGGAAGAAAAAAGACTAGAAGGAAACAGGCCAAAATGTGAAGACAGTTCAAAGTGGTGGGTCTATGAATGAATGATATTTTCTTCTTTATACTTTTCTGTATTTTCCACAATTAAGGAATATTACTCTAATAATCAGAAAAAAAAAAAAAAACCAAGTGATTTAAAATGATTTTTAGGTCCAATTTTATGGCTAAAAATAAAGCAAACCCTCTTGTTTACCTTCTGCAGAAAGGCAATTTCCTGCTGCTTGGGTGGCTGACGGAGTGTCTGTTCCTAGAGCTCAAAGAAATAAATCATATGTCAGCAGGGAACACACACCTGCTTCCTCTCACACTGATAAAGAACAATTAACTCTCATCAGAATGTATCTGGCTTTGTCCCAGAACTAAGCGTTATTTGAAAAATTATGGCAGATTTTCTCCAATGACTAAAAGCTGGAAGGGCCTCACCAAGATGAGAAATAGAAGACTCTGTGCCAGACAGACTAGGTAAACTGATGTGTGCAGTGACCAAATAGTCCAAATCCATGGTTATATGAAAACAAACAAAAGATATGCTTGATCTCATATTTATTACTAACTGGAGGACCTTGATGGGTCTTTGGACCTTTTTGCTTGTCTGTAAAATTACAGAATTGAATATGAAGAGCTTCTGTCAGAGCCAACTGACCAAAGATCAAACCTGTAGCCAAAACAAACAAACAAATAATAAAAACAAAACACAAACTCCCAAAGTTAGGTTTATCAAGCTTGCTGCAGCAAGAATGTGTTCTCAGGAGCATCTTAGGAAGGGGCAATGACAGGGACTTCTTACAGGGTTTGGGCTTGTGCTGGATGATGGTGAGGGAGATTAAGGAACCTGGGCCAGTTCTGGCTTGGATGCTGTCAAGAAGCAGGGGCAGTCTGGTGACTGGGTATCTCAATAGTTGTTATCTAGAAGGAGGGTTAATACGGGGCTTGAGTCAGACTGGTAAAGCAGCAGTTGCTTAGAAAGGAGCACTGCTTGTCAGAAGAAGGTGGGTGTTAGTAATTTTTGTGCTCACAAGAGTGGCCTTGTCAATATCTTGTTCTGAGCATTGTTTATGTTCTGTTGGGAATATGGTTGACTGGTTGCCAGCAGGGCCATTTTTCACTTTCTCGGTCTTATCCAACTTTAAAGTAAACATACCACCCGATAAAACTAACATTAAAAAACATAATAACAACATTTTAATACACTTCACAACTTATAAAATGTTCTTTTTACCTGTGGGGAAATTCTTTGTGATGGTGACATTTTCTTCGTTTTTAAGAAGGAAATCGAGGATTGGAAATGTTAAGTAACTTGCCCAGCACCACAGCTAGTTAAGTCATGAAACCAGAAAACAGGAGCATTCAACTTTAAGTTTATACTTCCCTTTTTTGTCACACATCAGAGTTCCTCATTTAGTTCTGGTTTTAAAAACTGCTTGTTCATTACACAAACCTGCACTGAGAACTTACTAAGTGCCTTGCACTGTTCTAGGTTCTGGAGATGCAGCTGTAATGATAGAGGTAGCTAGCTCGGAGTCTAGTGGGACAGATGGAAAGTGAAGAGACAGCCCAGCGAAGCCTCAGTATTATGATCAGGGATCAAGTGTGCTGTGGGAGGTCATGACCAGGCAAGGACACTGCATCAGTATTCTATTGCTGCTGTAACAAATTACCACAAACTTAGTGGCTTACAGCATTATAAATTTATTCTCTCACAGTTCTGGAGGTCAGAAGTCTGAAATGCATTTCAGTGAGCTAAAATCAAGGTCTTGGCAGGGCTGCATTTCTTTGTGGAGGCTCTAGGGGAGACTGTTTCCACGCCTTTTCCTTCTAGGGGCCACCTGCATTCTTTGGCTCATGGCCCTTCCTCCACCTTCAAAACCAGCAATTGCATTGCTCCAACCTCTGCTTCCACTGCCCCAGCTTCTCTGACTCTTCTGCTTCTCTTGTCCATTTTTTAAGAACTGCAGTGGATTGAATTATGTTCCCCCCAAACTCACTGAAGCTTGAATTGTGTCCTCAAGTTTTATGTATTGGAAGCTTAGCCTCCACTGTGATTGTTAAGAGGTTGGGAAATCCTGTTATAGTAATTGAAAGGTGGAGCCTTGAAGAGGTGATTGGATTGTAGGACCCTGTGGTAATGAATGGATTAAAAATGGTGGTCAGGGGCGTGGTTCTGAGGGCTTTAAAGGAAGAGGAGCATCTGTCTCTGCTTTCTCTGCTTCCACCATCTTGCAATATGAGACCTCTGGTTCACTGTCACCTCCACCAGATGGACTTAGGACTTCCCAGCCTCAGAAACTGTAAGCAATAAATTTCATTTTCTTTATAAATCACCCAGTTTCAGGTATTCTGTTATAGCAACACAAAATGGACTAATACGAGGACCCTGTGATTTAATTGACACAGCCAGGTAATTCAGGATAATCTTCCTATCTTATGACTCTTAACCATATCTGCAACAACCCTTTTGCCTTATAGGGCAACATATTCATAGGTTCTGGGGATTAGGACATGGACATCTCTCAAGGGCCATCATTCTGACTACTAATAACACCAAGCTGTTTTTGTTTGTCTTTTTCTTTTTCTGCGGGAAGGGGAGGAAGGAAGTTCTAATTTCACAGAGAAAGTGGCATCTAAGTTGACATCAGGAGGGGATGGAAGTGTCCCAAGCAGAGGGGAGGTCTGGAGGCAGAGAGAAAGCATGGTGCCTTGGTGGATACATGAATAAGCTATTGCCAGGTTACGCTGCAGTAACAACCTCCCAAATCTCAGGGGTCCACAATAGCAAAGATTTACTTTTTATTTAAGCTACGTGTTCACCCATGTCTTCTTCATTAAAGGACTCAGGCTGAAGGAACAGCTCCTACCTAGGACATGCTGGAATCGTGGAGGAGGAACAAGTTAGGTGATAAAACCACAGATGACTCCTAAAGCTTCTGCTTAGGAATGACACACGTCTCTATCACTATTATTTCATCAGTCAAAGCAAGTCAGGTCATATGGCCAAGGCTGACATCCGTGGGACAGGATGTAAAATTGTCCCACAGGCAGTGGCAGTGAAGAACTGGAACAGTAAAATGGTAGTAATATCGTGGGTAAGAGACTGGAGTGTAGAATAAGATGTGGAGAGTGGCTGGAAGCTCATGAGGTAGTGAGGGCCAGACCATGCAAGACTTTAACAACCCGTTTCTTTTATTAGTACGTAGGCTCCGGGAAGGCAGGAACTAGTCTCTGCCTTATCATTCTAGCCAGTGTTTCTCAACCTTTTTTCCCCCATTGTTACCACCTCCCATAACATCCTAATACCATAGACATACTGTTATGTACTGTATGTGTGTCTGCTTTATACACAAAAACAGTATGAACCAACTTCTCACCCCCTTGGTGATATCGGCCCCGGTTGGGAATGCATATTCTAGCCCTGATTATATTTAAGGTTTTAATTAATTTCTTGGATTCAATTGACTTAAACCATGTTTGTGAGTTAAAGCAAATTGCTAGCAGTTGACAAGTTTACATGGATAGACTTTCTTACTTATGTAAACTCGGTTTAACCAGTGCTGCAAGACAAGAAGCTAAGCAGCTAAAGAGCAGAGGTACAGTGGGTAGAGAGAAAACTTAATTTGATATTAGGAAAGAACCTCATTATATCTAGCTGTCACTTTGCAAAACTTTCAAAAGTTGGATCTAAATATGTTGTTGCTTTCAGAATTCTTCTCTACTGCAGTGTACCCTTGCCTGTCTTTTGGAAGACACCATTATGCTTAACTGTACTTTCTCTCTGATGATTAAAGGCCTTTGCTACTGTTATGGTCCGAACGTTTGTGTCCCCCCAAAATTCATGTGTTGAAACCTAATCCCTGATGTGAGGGCATTTGGAGGTGGGGCCTCTGGGAGGTAATTAGTCATGAGGAGCCCTTATGAATGGGGTAAGTGCCCTTACAAGAGGCCCCAGAGAGCTCCCTTAGCCCTTCTGCTATGTGAGATTACAATAAGAAGATGGCTGTATTAGTCTGTTTTTGTGTTGCTACAACAGAATACCCGACACTGAGTAACTTGTAAAGAAAAAGGGCTTATTTGGTTCATGATTCTGAGACAGCTGTGGGCTGTCCATTCTCGTGTGGGCCTCACAATGCCTCTACATGGCAGGGCAGCAAGCAGGTGCAAGCAGACCACATAGTGAGAGGGGAAGCAAGAGAGAGGGGAGGGGAGGTTCCAGGCTCCTTTTTCTTTTTTTTTTTGTCTTTTCATGACCGGCACTCAGCCAGTGAATGCACCAGCCATTCCTATACAGGATCCGAACCCGCGGCGGAAGCGTCGCCGCGCTCCCAGCGCCGTACTCTCCCAAGTGCGCCACGGGCTCGGCCCCCAGGCTCCTTTTAATAACCAGTTTGGGGAGGGGAGAATAGTGAGTGACTTCTCACTATTCCCCCCTCCCCAGAGCATTAATCTATTAATGAGGGATCTGCACCCATGACCCAAATACCTCCCAACACTGCCACATTGGGGATCAGATTTCAACATGAGCTTCGGGGGGACAAACATATTCAAACTGTATCATTCCATCCAATCTATGAGAAAGCGGGCACTCAGCAGACACTGCATCTGCTAGCACCTTTGTCTTGGACTTTGCAACCTCCAGAACTGTGAGATATAAATTTCTGTTGTTCATAAGCCACCCAGACTATGGTATTTTGTTATGGCAGCGTGAACAGACTGAGACAATTATGAACATCTGTGACCAGCAGTATCTTTGGGTCAACTTTTGCTTTTGTATTTTAAATTCTTATGGCTTTTCCCCCTTTGGGGAAGCCTTGCCAAGCTGCCTAGTATAAGTCCACACTACTATGAATGTACCTGGCCAGTTAGTTTCTCTTCTTTGCTATAGTTTTAGAAAACAGATGAGCTGTATGAATGGGGTAAGATGCTATGTGAAAGTCTAAGAAACCCCAGAGGAATCGTGCATGACTTTAGCACTTTGCCTGATTCAGTCAATGAAGTTCAATGAACACCAATCACAGGCCAATTATGTCCCAGGCATTGTTCTAGCCAGTATCTAGGCAGTGTTCTACCCAGTTCTAGGCACTGGGGATACAACAGTAGCTAATAACAACAACAACAAAACAGTTGAGCAATGCAGGGTTGGCGGAATTGAAAACCACATATAACCAGCAGCCCTGAGGAACCCACATGTAAGAAAAGTTGGCCCTCTGTATATGTGGGATCAGCCCTCCATATATGCAGATTCCACCTACTATATTTACTGGAAAAAATCCACATATAAGTGGACCCATGCAGTTCAAACCGATGTTGTTCAAAGGTTTGCTGCAATGTCTTTCCCCTCAAGGGATCAGAAAATTCGAAGGACATTTGAGTTTATGAGCTCTGATTGTATGACAGCAGCAAAGCCACGCAGTAAGTCACGCTAAGGTTGGCTAGTCAAAGAATGGATGTTTGCCTGCAGATATCAAGGGCTCTACTCTTGGATTTCATTTTTCTTTCTGTACTTGACTTGAACAAAGATGAGGAGCTGACTGTGAATGTGGAGACCAAGAAGTTATGGGGGAAATGTACAAATTCATTGATTTCGTATTATTAGTTACTACACAGAAAAAAAACCTCCTCAGGTACAGCCTGTCTTCACCTCAACAAAATGAATTACTACTATCCAGAATCTGCATGTGGAACAAGTGTAGTTTGTACGTCCCCAAAATATAGATTTTTAAAGGTTTTCCCTGTTTAAGGAAGGTGGTGGTTCAGGGGCAGGTGGTTCAGTACTGAGCAGAAAAAAAGGGATTTTTAATCCAAAGTCCTTACCTTGGCCTAGAAGTCCTTACAGGACTGGCTCCACACCCCTTCCCTCTCCCCTCTGCTTGTTCTGTTCTGGCCACACTGGCCTCCTTGCTGTTCTAGTCCTCAAACCCACCACGTGTGCTTCCCTTCAGAGACTGTGCACTTATTGAACCTACTGCCTAGAAAGCCCACACCACATTTTGTGTGGCTCACCACTTTATTCAGGCCCTGAACAGGTGCTACCTCTGCAGACAGGACTTCCCTGGCTACCTCCATTCCCTCGCCATCCCATGCTACACCCTTGCCCTATTTTTTTTTTCATAGCATTTAACACTGTTGCAGAGAACTCTGAGCATTTTACGCTTGACTCTGGCTCCTGCAACTTAGCTTGCCTGCTTCCTGCACCTGCCTGTACCCATGTGTTAATAGGAGACAACAACAATCTCCCCCACTGCCCTATGGTCTGGATGCAAATTAGGCTCCAGAGCTGACCAATGGACTGTGTCTCATAATCAGCCAATACGAATTAGCAGGGCTGCATCTCTCATTTACATATGAGGACCTGAATGGGAACTTGGGGAAAGTTAGGGCAGGAATTTTGTCTATAAAGACTGCCTCTTTCTTTTGTTTGGGGAGACACTGGTCTAGGAGGCTTCACTCCCTAGTGCTCTCCTTGCTTGCAAGCAAAAAGGTGCTGTAACACTGAACAAAGAGCTGTAACACCAAATAAAGAGCTGTAATACTGCAACACTGACGATGGTCTTGGATTCCTCTGTGCGATCTCCCCCACAACAACACTAAGTGACATGTTATGTTTATATATTTATAGTTTGCCTGCTCCATGTGAGCAGGGACTCTGTTCACCACTCTACTCCCAGTTCCTAGAAGTGGACAGTACACAGGGTATCCATAATTCTAATTACTTTGTAATCACAGTTACTACTGTAATTCAAATTATTACTTTAGAAACATGTACAAGCAAATGTTAAGATAAAAAAATAAAAAATAAATACAACAAAAAAGATTATTACTTTATAATGGTTTAAAATAACTTTACCACCTTTTTTCCTTGAGACATCTTCCATAAATAAGGCTTCTTTATTTAATACACTTGATGCTCAAGTGTTCTTACAAAAGAGTTTCACTAATTTTGAGGTGTTTATATGTTTTGAGTCTGTATCTGGAAAGGAGATCACAGATTAGAAGGGTGGAAGTTCAGAATCATTTAATCTATGTTTTTCTCACTCAGGAAAGAATACATGTTGAGTATCCTTTTTGAGATGCTTGTGACCAGAAGTGTTTTGGATTTCAGATTTTTGGGATCTTGGAACATTTGCAGAACACATACTGGCTGAGTATCTCTAATCCGAAAATCTGGAATCCCAAATGCGCCAGTGAACATTTCTTTTGAGCATCATGTCGGCCCTCAAAAAGTTTCGGATTTTGGAGCATTTAAGATTTCAGATTTTTGGATTTAGGGATGCACACCTGTACTAGTCTCAATGTGTGCAGAATAGCCACAAAGACATCTTTCTCAGTCTTTTCTTTCTTCTGGCCAATCACAGCCCAAAGTTCCTCGGGCCATTAGTCCTTGACTATCCTCTCTGGCTTTACCAGTTCTTTCCTTCTACTTCCACCCAGATCAAGAAACCCATACTGGCCTTTTCCAACACTCAGCCCAATGAGACATATTTGAGTAGTTTCCCCACCCCTCCTACAGGATGAACTGGATATAAGCCTCTTAAAATAAGGCTGGACTGCCCAGCCCCAGACAGTCTATTCCCTCATCTACAGAACTAACAGGGTAAGCCTATTTCCACTGTATTTTAACAAAATCCATGCTTTTCCTTTGAAGTTTTTGTTCCATAGCAATAGAAATGGTAGTTTTCAGTAAGCACAAAATCTAGAGTAGAGAAGGGGAGATTGTATAATCTTATTTCCCAGTTGACACCTATAAATACAAAGCAGTACAATAGCTCTAGTAATATATGTATGTATATATGTATGTGTGTGTATATATATTATATACATATATATATATATACACACACACATACATATATACAGGGGGCCTTCTGTATCTGTGGGTTCTGCATCCATGGATTCAACCAACCTCAGATTGAAATATCTGAAAGAAGACTGAGTGGTACTAAATATGTATAGACTTATTTTCTTGTTATTATTCCCTGAAAAATATAACAACTATTTACACTGTATTAGATATTGTAAATAATCTAGAGATGATTTAAAGTATATAGGAGAATGTGCATAGGTTACATGCAAATACTACACCATTTTATACCAGGGACTGGAGTATCTGAGGATTTTGGTATCAGAGTGAGGTCCTGGAACCAATCCCCTACAGATACTGAGGAACAACTGTATATACATATTTATTTTAAATGTCTTTAAATAAATACATTGGATTGAGAAGGAAAAAAATTCAGCTCTCCTGTGACTCCTTTAATTAGGTCAAGAAGGTTTTGTTATCTGAGGATAAGTGAATGGTAGCACTTTTTAAAATTCCCCAAACAGTTTGTTAGTAGTCAAGAATACTAAAACTGAAACGCAAAGAAAAATAATCCCAGAAATACACTGTCAAGCTATTTCCAAAGCCAAGAATGTGTAAGGACTGAACAAAAGATTTAGACATCCCAATGAAAGCCAGGAGGACATACACACAGATGGAAAGTCTGGCAATACATGATGATGAAGCACGTGCTGTTTTCCATTTTAAGAAACCTGGTTTTAATAATTTCCCAGAAATATTTCCAAATTAGAAGACAGGAAAAACTCTTTAAAATATATTATCAAGACTGTTAGTAAGACTCCACAGCTCAGGCTCTGATGGGCTATCATACCTGAATAAGAACTGCAACATAAATCCTGTACAGATTTAGTAAGGTGTCTCTACCCCCAGCCCCTCAATATCTACGTTTATGTGATGTGGAACTTTCCACCTTTTTCACTCATGCCAAGTTGAACAAATGCCCAAACACACCTAAGATTACCTTTAAAATTTCATTTTCTAATGAAAAATAAGAAATATACACATCTAATAGTGTACCAAAACTTTTAAAGGATTTATAGGGCTTATATGCCAGTTAAAGTCATGGTAGAGGTATCATTAAGAATAAAAACTTTGGTCAGGTTTTCAGTTAGCACCAATGCTTCAAAGACATTCCCCCGACAGAAAGGACTACACCCTTGCACAGCCCAAGATCCACCTATATTAATTACATATGAAGAGAGACCATCAGTAACCAGGTGACAAGACTTAACTAATCAGACGTGTAGATGAAAAAGAAAGTTAAAACAGACATTAGACTTAAACCAAAGAAAATGTCTCTTCAAAGAATAACTATCTCTGCACTAGAGTGTTTTAAAATGCAAAGGTTGCTAAAACAGATTTTACTCCAAAATGCTACAAAAGCAGGGGCTGTGGATGTCATGAACTGGAAACCCAAAGTATAGGCTGGAGGAAAGGAAATGAGGAGGAAGAAGACAATGAATGAGTGAGTAAGAGTCAAAGGAAGACAGCTCGGGGGATGGAGGGCAGACTAGAAGAGCACACACTGGGAGCAGTGGTGAACCACTAAGAATCACTTACAGGTGTCTTCAGCTGCTGATTTCTGGCTCTACTCACTAAAGTCCATCTGGAAAGGTCTTATTTGATAGGGATGAAAAACAATTATTTAAAAAAGAAAACTGCACAGTAAATTTTTATTTATGTATTATAAAAAGATTTACACCAATTAGGCCTTTAACATGTAAAAAGTAAATCTCTATTTGCAAAATTAAATATATGAAAATATAAAAGCAGACTGAATTATCAAAAAAGAAAACTTTTTATTTTTCTCACTAAATACAATTAGTTTCCCTGATTATAACCCATGATCATTATCACCTAAAATACAGGATGGTCTGTACAGAGGTAAACAACCCCAGTATCTCTCTCTCTTTTTCTGTCTCTCTCTCTCTATATATATATATTAGAAACACTGAACACAGAAAAAGCAGAGCCGAGCTGATTAAATTACTGTCTGTTTTAGAAACTCTTACCATCTGAAGGAACTAAGAGGAAGATTTAGGTAGCAGAGTACTTGTATAATAACTTAAAAAGTTAAAAGCCTGTAGTGATAAAATAACCTCGTACACGATTCTCAGGAAGTTTAGGTCATGGCCTTTTTGCAGATCCCAAGTCTAGAAAAAGAACCATCATCGAAACAACTGGGCTCAGTTCATTTGCCATATGGCTGATCATGGTGCATTTCTGGTGTATATGTCAATAGAACAATCATGACCCAGAGGTGAAGCAAAGCCTAAGGAAAGAAAAAACAATTTATGGATTAGCCAATAAATCAGTCCTTACCAAAGATCCAGTGTAGTGCACTGATGGCAGAAACTATGTGTTATTTGTCCTTATAGGATATACTGGGTCTGAAATATTATAGGAGCTCAGTACATGTTAACTGGATAATGAAGGAACAAATGAACAAACGAACAAGCTAAGTGCAAATAGAGGGTGGTAAATACTTACTACACCTTACAGACTTCTCAACCGAGAGGAGTAAAGTCCTCAACTTAAACATGTTGATGCACATATGTGCATAAATAACCAATCAGATGATTGTAATAGAGTGGATGGCATGGTTAAAATTGCTAGATATATGAGAGCACTTCAAAAAGTTCATGGAAAAACAGAATTAAAAGATTATATAAATCTTTCCATGAACTCTTTGAAGTACCTTTGTACATGAAGTTGGTTGGCAAGGCTTTTTAGAACAGAGTATGGTTGGTGTTTTGAAAGAGAGTTTATACAAGATTTGGTGAAGAGGAGATGGGAAAATATTCTTGACAGGAATAGCGTATTAGGTTTCAGAAGCTGGCTTAGGGTCCAGTACACGATCCACAGTGATAAATTTCCACTAATTCCCTCATGGCAGTACTGAAATGAGATTCCACACTACCTACTTCACCGGTTGCAACAAATCATGTCTCATGCTGACAGATGGTGTGTTACCCATAATCTCAAACACCTGGGAAATCAACTCCTGTGGAGACATATTCTGAATCCTTCCTGATGCCATTCATTTTTATTTTTATTTTTTTGGTTGTTCTCACCGTCCTTCCCTTCTTAAAAACTTTTTTTTAAAAAGAATAACTCTTCCCTCTAGTGGACCACAGAGAAATTTCTTTTTAGGTAGGCTTTAATTTCTTCTCAAGAAAACAGCCCATCTTAATTCAACCCAACTACTTTTAGACATACCCACTCAGAACAGTTACTGGGCTTTTTAGGCACATGAAATGACATCCCACACTACTGTAACCATTTCGTAAGAGCTAAAAAATATGGAGAAAATAAACCAACCTTGACAACCTTTTAAAAAATAAAGTAAAACACATGAAAATAATTAAAGCAACTTTACATCAAGATAAAAATGAAATCAATTGTTTTGTATTATATTTTTATCATTAGAGGCACTTAAAAATGGAGGTAACTATAAACTGCCTTAAAGTTAATTTTATTTTTAGGAAAAGCCTTTGAGCAATTTGTATTTTAGACATAACGAACTGTCAACTTATAAACTACTTTAAGAAAAAAAATCTTAATTATCAAAAATGAGTTCTATCTATTCTCTATCAAAACTGATTGCTAAAATATCAATAAAATTGACAACCCCCCCCCCCAAACTGGTTAAAAATCAAATGCAGCATTGTTTTTCCAAACAAGTTTACTTACCATATATATAATTACAAAAACTCGTGCTATGGGGTATCTTCGGAGAAAAATTCCCAGACGGATACTATGCAAACAGGGGTGGGATGGGGGGAGAGGAAAAATGGGTTACACTCAAAGCAAATCTTCCTGTGGAATTCTAATGATTTTTTTAAAATCTCACTTATTTAAACTATTTATGTGACCATCATAGAAGAATAATTTTTATAGAGACTTGTTAGATGATTACTTGAAATGACCATGCAGAAATGTCATAGTAGCAAACAAATAATTTTATCATTATTTGGGACTTTGCTGTTACACTTTAGCATGAGACATTTCTCTTAATTCTATGGCCACACTTGTAGGAGGCAGACTTGGTCCCTCTCTATATCATTTTTCTTTTAGGAACAAAGAAGTTATAAAAGATAAGGTGGGCATCAACCACATAAATAGAAAAAAAAGATTCTAGTTGACATTAACCTGCAAATAATTAATCTGGAAGCTTTTGCACAGATACATGCTTCTACTGAAAGGTACAAAGTTACGGAAACTCAAGTAAACACCTGAGTAAATAAGTGTGGAAGCAATATGATGTCTGGACCTTATTACTCATGCCTCTCTGCAATGTTTTTTACCTATCAAGATGGATACGTGTACAAGTAAATATATCTTTCGGCTTCTTTCATTGCCATTAGCACAATGCCTTTTCAAACAGGTTCTCTAAAAATTTTTACATATGTTTAATAAATGAATAGTCCAGATGCGCTTAATTTGGAGATAACGACTATGGCATCCTACAGTCTTGCAACTTCAGGAATCTTAGTATATCATTCTCCTTATTTTTAACACCACAACTGGTATTCTGACACAAAAAGGTAAGAAAAGTTACTCTATTATGAAACAATTCATTAAAACTATGCTTAATTATAAACACTAAAAGGAAAAAGGGTGTAGTAGGTTATTTAGACATGAGCTTTATCAAGGCTACATGTAAATTGTTAAAACATTTTCTTGATAAGGAGGATGTTTGCTAGTATAAAAAAGTTACATGTAAACTCTCATAACAAATTATAAATACACTATTTATGTAATATATATGAAACATATATTAAAATGAGTACTGTTCAGTCATATATAGTGGCTTCTTTTATTCTAATCACATGATAAATTACTGGGACAAAACATTCAAATGGATACTTTTACATGAATACAGGCTTTCTCAATGAAACTTAATGAGAGTTTTTTTATAGTTATTATAGAAAGAGGAGAAATGGCCAGGATTAATTATCTTCAATAAAAGTAGGTACTGGCAGACCTCCTGAAGGAATTTCATGGCACTGAAATATCAGTAAAGGAATAAGGTAAGTGTCACTTTAAGTATCAGCTCTGCCTAATGGGACTCACTATGATGGAAACCATTGGAAAATGTTATAAAATTGTTGATGGTCCATTACTCCTCCTCACTGGTACTGCTTACCTAAACTGGTCAATGGAGCTAGCAGCTTTGCGAACTTTTCCATACATTCCTGCCAAATTAGTTTCTGTGTCATTAAAAAGAACAGGAACATTTCGCAGACGTGTGCCTGTTTAAATAAGAAAATAAATTAATGTACTGACACCAAAATCAACTTTCTAAGAAAATTATACTTGGAAATACATTATATTACACATGGAAGAAATTCTCAAAGCCAATTTTCTAAGTACACACAAAGTAGATGAAGCCATAAAGACAGATAAACCTGATTATATAAAATGTTAAACTTCCATATCTACTAAAATAAAAATTTAAAAACTAAGAAAATAATTTTAGCAAAAATTAAAAGGGTTTACAAATACCATGTTGGCAAGAGTCACTATCAATGGATGCTTTGTTCCTATGCTGGCAGGAGTGAGGCCAGACAGCCTTTCTACAAAGCTGAGGGCTCCCACACTTGTACCTCTAGCCCTGACTCCCCACCCCAACCCCAGACCCATCCAATTGCCTATTCATTTCCATCTGGGTGTCAAATGGACACCTTGAACCCAGCATGCCCAACACTATGATTCTAATTTCTTACCCTTGCTGCCAATGTGCTTTTCCTGCCATTTCCCCCGTCTTAGTACATGACAACTCCATCTGCCTGGCGAAAAACCTTCACTCCTTTCTTTCTGTCAAACTCCATACTCAATCTGCCAGCAAATTCTGTCAGCTCACCTTTAAAATAAATTCTCAGTCCTCCTCCACAATCCCATTCTGGTCTAAATCATCATCAATATGGATTAATGCAATCGCTCCCTCTGGTCTCCCCACCCCTGTTCAGCTCTCTGTAGTCTACTATCAACACAGCAGCCAGAGGCATCCTGTTAAAATGCAAGTCAGATCAGTCACCCCTCTCAAGAACCTTCAATGGTTTCCTACCTCATTCATAGTAAAAGTCCTGATGCAGGTCTAAACAGCCTCCTCCAAGCTCTACGAATTCACCTTACTCTACTCTCCCCCTCACTCAGTCTGCTCTGGCTGCACTGGCCTCCTTGCTGTTTCTGAAACATGCCAGGAATGTGCCTGCCTCAGGGCCTTTGCACCGGAACTTCTCTCTGCCCAGAACACTTTTCCTCTAGGCCTCCTCATAGTTCACCACCTTATCCCATCTGAGACTTTAATAAAGTACCATTTTTCAGTGAGGTCTTCCTTGACAACCCTATTTAAATTATAATCCCATCCTCACACCTGGGATCCTGTATCTCTTTAAATTTTTTTTTTAAAAAAATGTAAAGCCAAAGAACAGAGAGATTTGCTGAATCTATAGACTCCATAAAGTTCTACGATTAAAAATTTGATCTGTTGATGTTTATACTATAACATTGTTTTTGATTACGTATTTTAGGAATCTATAGATTACTAAAATTAGAGAGCACAGATATACTTACGTGAATTATATATTAGCTTTAATACTCATAATTATTTACTGGAAGATTATTAAAACAACTCTCGCTTCATGTTTCCTGAAAGCTCCTCTACTGAATTATTTGCCTTGTCAGCATCATCTTATTAAATATCTAACCCATTTCAATATGTTCATCAATCCTCAGGCCCCCTTTCTCCATGTCCAACACCAGTGAGGGATAGTAATTAGTCCATTATACAGTTCAATAATAATAATACTAAATAGCACATGACCAAGGTTTCACATCGGGTCCTTCATTAGATGAAATTTCTTTTCAAATAAGAATGGTCTTTGTAATTTTTCAAAATCATGTTTGAATAAAATGTTCTTTCAAGATTCCTTTTTTTGGGGTTACCTTCGCCATTGTCTATTCCAGACATATTGATAGAAGATCCATTACTGCCACTTCCAGAGACAGAGTTCATCTGCTGCTCGAGGCGCTCCAGTTGGAAGACAAGGGAGTTCTTTTCTGTGCTGAGACTTTCTAGCATGGTCTGCTTCTGGATGAGAGTCTCTGTCAGCTGATGGAGTCGATTTTCTAACTCAGACTGACTGCTGTTGCTTAAAGTTTTATTGGTAAGCTGAAAGGCAAAGTGTTAAAATTGTTACATGAAATGAAAGTCATACAATATAGACATAACATCACTACATTTTCACAGGTAAACTGCGGTATCAACTCATTTTTCATAATCCCATAATGGTTCTCTCACTGTCTACAGAAGTCATTTTCAAACTGTATTAGTGAGTCATGAAATCAATTTGGTGATTCAAAATCAGCGTTTTAAAAAATGTAACAGAACAGAATGGGACATATTCTACTACTTACATAAAACACAGCATGTGAGAGTATTTTTTCATGAAACTTCTGTTTTGGTTTTGTACAGGTAAGTGTGTGTGAATATTGAGACATGATGTAAATCATATTTCTTACTGTGGCATCATGGTAAAATATATTTGAAAGAACAGGTTTACAGTATGCAGTTCAAACTTCTCAACTGGGATTCAAAACCCTCCATAATTCAACAGTTGTGGTGCAGTGCAAAAACCACACAGTCTTGGGTTTTCATCTCTGCTCCACAATTTTCTAGCAATTTGACTTTGGATGAATTGCTATACCTCTCTGAATCTGTTTCTTCATCTGTAAGTGAGGATCACAACACCTGTTGCACATGTTATTTGGGGTATTAAACAATAGTTTTCCTGGTAGAATCTGGCTGAGCTGATAGTTGGTACTTAATAACTTCCTTCGTTCCGTCTTCTATTGGATCTTGTCTGTCACCATCTCCCTCTACTTCCATTCAGTCTCTGCTTTGCCGGTCACATTTTTGCTTTTTGGAAAACTCAGTCCCCTTCTTTTATCTAGGCTCTGCCTGCTTTCAAAGACTCTTTGTTGAAGTCCTCTCCAACCACTCTAGCTCAGGCTGATCTCAGCCTTCTTGTGAGTCTCTTGGCATTTATCAGTCATACTGATAACACCTGTTTTATGGGAGTCAATTTTCCGTCCTCAAGGAAACTTTAAGTAAGGCCCACAAGGGCAAGAATCATTTTCTGCATCAATACATTTGAAAAGAATCTGATTGTTCAGTCTAAGTTTAAAACCCAGCTCTACCAATTCCTAGCTATAACCTTGAGAAAGCTACCAAATCTAAGCCTCAATTTCCTTACTCAAAGGATGTGATGCTTACTTAAATGAAGTAACATATTAAAGACAAAGGAATGCTCAATTTTAAGATTGTACTGTGATCCATTAATCAACCTACTCCATACTTTAGTATTTTTTATTTGAAGTAGGATTTACATACAGTAAAATACCCAGATTTTAAGCATACAATGTTTTGACAAATGTATAACCAACATTTGTCAGATCAAAAAGAATGTGTAACCAACACTCAGATCAAAAAGAATATCTCCATCACCCTCGACAATCACTGTTCTGATTTCCATCACTAGAATTTAGTTTTGCCTATTCTTAAGTTTCCTAAAAATGGAATCATACAGTATGAATACTTTTGTGTGTGGCATTTTAAAAAAAGACTTATCCAAGTTGTTGTATCAGTAGTTTTTTGTTTTTTAACTACCAAGTGGTTAGTAATTTATCGATTTACCTGTTGACAGACATTTGGGTTGTTTCTAGTATTGGCTATTTATGAACAAACATAAATATTCACGTACAATTCTTTGTGGACAAGTTTTCATTTATACTGAGTAAAGATCTAGGGTCACAGGTTAGATGTATGTTACCTTATCAGAAACAGCCAGTTTCCCAAAGTGCGTGTGCTACTGTCCACTTCCACCAGCAGTGTATGAGAGTCCCAGTTGCGCCACATCCTCACCAACACTTGGCACTGCCAATCTTTTTAATTTTAGCCATTCTAGTAGGTGTGTAGTAGTATATTTTACTGATGATTTGAGCACCTATTAAGTACTTATTTGACCACTCATATATCTTCTTCTGTGAAGTGTCTACTCAAGTCTTCTGCCCATTTAAAAAAAATGGTTGTGCATCTTTTTTGTTTTTACTAACAGGAGTTCCTATCCTGTTTACAAATCCTTTGTCACATTATATATTATAAATATAAATATATATAAATATATATAGTATAAAGCCAGTCTGTGACTTACCTCTCTTTATTTCTGTAATAATGTTTTTTGATGAGCAGAAAATTTTAATTTTGATGAATTACAATTTGTCATTGTTTTCTTCCATGGTTAATACTTCCTGTAACCTCTCTAAGAAATCTGTCTTCCTCTCAATTGTTAAAAAGTTCTCTTATACTCTATCCTAGAAACTTTATTGTTGCTTTGCCTCTCACAGATTTGTCACCCCTTTTCCCCTGGGTGATGGAGCTGCCAAAGATTACTCAAAACCCATCTCTTTCTGAGCAGTGAGAAGCCCTGAAAAGAGGTTAATCTCCCGGAACCCTCAAGATAGAGGCATTCCTTCCATTTGGGAAATTAACCACGAATTGGGGTTCTCTTCCCGCATTTTCTCCAGACCAGGAAGCTACAGGAAGAGAACATAGGTAGGGTTTTTGCTAAGTATAGTTTAACAAGTTTAACAATAGAAGCTGGTAACATTCAGTAAGATAAGCAAGGTGACCTTCCATAATGCAATTTTCAAGAAGTTAAGTTGATCCACCAACAAAAGCTTGATCTTAGCAAGAATTCTCTTCTTACAGCAATTTCCCAGTATTTTTACATATCAATCAGTAACCTGTCTGTCCTTTGAGCCAGCAACCTTGCTGTGTTAAAATTCTTTATCTTACAACAGAGACTATAGCCTGGGGAAATTTTCCTGTCTTTTGCAAGGTTAATATTTGAAACTGCAAGGCTTTGGAAAACCAGGCCCTGTGAAATACATTTGCTTTGGGCATACTCCACACTTTATAGCTTAGGCTTAGCTTCATCCTAAATTAATTTTTGTTAACTTCACCAGTCTAATAGGGGATAAAGATTATGGTTCATGTTCTTTTCCCATATGTTTTTATCTACTCCCACACAACAGTTTTTGAAGAATGAAAAAACACTCTAATCAGTTAGCTGTTCCCAACTCATAAAAATTAAGATTATTTCAAAACATTTTAAATTATGGACTACTATCAAGTCTGAGAACTTAGAAAACTAAAATAATCTGACTTTTCATGGTTCAAACTAAGACATTAGCTAACTAAAAAATAAAGAATTAGTAAATCTTTACGTATATGGTTTATGTATATTATTTACTTATTTATTTTATTCATTAATTTTTTTAAAGGTGAACCAAATGCAGTGGAGGTGGAGAAGGAACAAAGAAATCTGTAACTGCTTGTGATCAATTAGTTGTAAACACCACTTGGACCCCCCATGTATATTATTTAAATGATTAATAAGTCCATTATAAATTAAGCCAATCATCTAAATGTAAGGGAGGAAAGGACAATGTACAATTACAGGGTTAGTGAATGCCTGATTCTATCAGTTAATGATAAAGGCTTTGATAAATTTGGGTGGTAGGCACATGGGTGTCATTATTCTCTGTTTTCTATTTTCAAAGTTAAAAAAAGGTCTTGGTGACTACATGGAAGACCTATCAATTGTTAATAGGAAGATTTATCATTGGATTTTTCTTAGGAAAAAGAAACCGCAATTATGAAACTGGCAATCAGCACAAACACACAGAAGTAAGAAGGAATAAAATTTTGGGTTAATTCTTATCTCCTCAAGTGTCTTTGGCTACAATATACTTCTATAACAAGCAAGCCAAGAATATAGAAAATGTATACTCAAATGGCATTAGATGAACATTCTACACCGGGATGAAAATAACCTGTATCTCACCACGCAGCAATGGAACTCAGGTAAAAACGTGGGAAAAGAAGGTCTTACTGTATTCTTTAAAAAAATAGCTTTATAATGACATAATTTCCCAATGTGTGAATGCTCATTCATACCTGATTCCTGAGTTTTTGAATTTCTTCTTCTCGATCTTTAATTCTGCTTTGCAATGTGTTCTTTGTTCGATATAGATCTTCTTCTATATAGTGGAATTCCTACAAAGTGAGGCATGAATAAACAAAAGCTAAATCAGTGTTCCTTACTCCATCTCTAGTGCCTAAAACAGTGCCTGGCACATATTATATACTCAATAAATATGTGCAGAGTATATACTGAATGAAAAAATAAACAGACTTGGATGAGTCTGATGAAAATTAACACTTGAGCATGATGATGTAAACACAGGCCCACAAATAATTGTTAGCAGGACAAATTACCAGAAAACAAAGAAAATATTTTTATCTTGTGGCAATGAGAAAGAATGGGTTATCCTTTCAAGAATCTCAGGTATATAATAACATTATTAATAATGACAATGAACTGGAAAAAATATTTACAACATATATGATAAAGATTTATATTATTAGCAATATAATGTTCATAAAAATAGATTTTTAAAAACCAAACCAGGAGCCATATTAGAAAAACAGGCAAAGTGCATGAGAAAAGAAGGAAAAACAATAAGAATTCAATAAGGTAGTAGAGCACAAAATAATATGTAAAAACCAATACCTTTATCTACAGCATTTGGAAGATATAATGGGAGAAAGCCTCCAACATACAATAGCAACAAAAAGAAATAAACTTAACAATAGATGAGCAATACTTATATATAAAGAATACTTTAAAACATTCCTAAAGAATACAAGAAATATCGGAACAACAACAAAAAATTCAAACCATGTTCTTGGATAGGAAAACAACATCATAAACATGTCAATTCTCCTGAAGTTAATTCATTAACTTGACATGATCCCAGTAAAAACAAAAGTTGTTGCTTTTTTAGAAAAAAAAAATACATAAGGTTATTCTAGAGTTCATATGTAAAACTGCAAGAAAGAACAGCTAGAAAAACTGTAAAAAGGGTATCTACTTGGCTGGCCCATGGCTCACTTGGGAGAGTGTGGTGCTGATAACACCAAGGCCACAGGTTCGGATCCCATATAGGGATGGCCGCTTAGCTCACTGGGTGAGCATGGTGCTAACACCACCAAGTCCAGGGTTAAGATCCCCTTACCGGTCATCTTTTTTTTTTTTTTTTTAAAAAAAAAAAACGGTAACTACTCATAAAGATAGGACAACAAAAACATCTCAAAAATTAAAAGCATTGTGGTATTGATGCATAAATAGGCAAATTGACCAACAGAAGAGAATAAAAGTTCAGAAACAGACCTAGATACCTTGAGAACTTTAAAACATGATAAAGGTGCCATCTCAAATCAATAAAGATAAAGTATTTTAAAAAATGGTACTGGGATAGCTAGGTAGCCGTATAGAAGAAAATTAAGTTGGATCTATACCTCACTTTACACACCAGAATAAATTCTGAATAGATCAAAGACTTATACGCAAAAATAAAATCATAAAAGTACTAGAAGAAAAACTACCCAGGTGAATTTGTTTATAATTTCAGAAAGAGGGACACCATGATGGAAAATCCAGAAGCCTTGGTAGAAAAGAATGATAAATCTGACTACATAAAAATCACACTTCTTCATGGCAACAAAACAAAATAAAAGCCCTAGGCAAAATAAAAGATAAATGACAAACTGGGAAAAATTATTTGCAATGCATATCACAGACAAAAGGCATTTAATATCCCCAATACATAAAGAAATCCTATAAGCTATTTTTCAGAAAGATCAATAACACAACAATGAAATAGTTCTCAGAAAAGGAAATACAAACAACTCCTAAACACTATGAAAAGACACTCAGCCTTACTCACAGAGAACCATTTTCATGTACCAGACTGGCAAAAATCTTAAATTTTGATAACACACTGCATTTCCCACTGTTACAGTGAAATAACTCTCAGACTGTTGGTAGATTATAAATTGGTACAAGCCTTATGTATGGCAATTTACCAAAATCCATCCAAATCGTAAATGCAATGTATCCTTTTCCCCAATAATATCCTTTCTAGTGAAAAACATAGGGAAAAAAGTTTAATCTCACTAACAATCAAAGAAATGTAAACTAAACAATAAGTTACCATATATAACCTATTAATGAAACAAATACATTTTTAACTACATCTAATGTAGGCAAGGATGCAAACAGGAATTTTATCATCATATACAAGTTGATAAAAACTCCTTCTGAAAAGCAATTTAACAAAATATATTATGAGACTGAAAGATTTATAGATTTTAATCCAGTAATTCCTTTCCTAGAAATCTAATCTAAGGAAACAATCAAAGATTTAAAGTCAAAGATGCTCATACCAGGACAATCATAGCAAAATCATAGCAAAAACAAAACTGTTCAATAACAGGAGCATATCTAACTGGATTACATAGTCAGTACCCATTGTGGAATATTATATAGCCATTAAAATTGTGCTTTCGAAAAATATTTAATGACATTTACTGATTTAAAAAAATAAAACTGAAAGATCTATTTTTTTTTTTGAAATTTACATTTAAGTATAAAAAAGACGGGGAAAAATTTTATCAAATTTCGATGTCACACTAGATGGTGGGGGATGTTTCTGTGTGCTAGGGAAAAAAATCAATAAATTACTTTATGGAACAAAAAAAGAGTCATATATAATCAACTGGTAACTAATTCAGGCCATGGTCTCTTAATTTTTCTTCTTATACTATCAAACAGTACCGTTACGAAAATCAGCATTCCTGAGATATAATTTACACATAATATAATTTACCGATTTTAAGTGAATTAAGTGAATTTTAAGTGATTAGATGAATTCTGACAATTGTGTAACCGACTACCACAATCATGACACAGAACACTTCCATCACCTCAAGAAGTTCTCTTGTGCCCTCTGCATTCAATTCCTTTTCCCCATCCCCTGATAACCACTGATCTGCTTTCTACCACTATAGCTTTGCTTGTTCTAGAATGTCATATAAATGGAATCATATAGTATGCAATACTTTGTGCTGGCTTCTTTCACTTAGCATAATGTTTCTGTGATTCCTCTATGTTGTAACATGTATCAATAGTTTGTCCTTTTTATTACTGAGAAATATTTCATTACATGGATATATCATTTTGTTTATGCATTCACCCCTGATGGTTATTTAGGTGCTTTCTAGTTTTTAACTTTTCTGAATAAAACTGCCATGAATATATAAGCACAAGTCTTTATGTAGTCATACATTTTCATTTTCTTCAGTAGAGACTTAAGAACAGAACTGCTGGATAGAGTAGAACTGCTGGATCATATAGTAAGTTTATGTCTAATTTACAGGAAAAAAGCTGCCAAGTTGTTTTTTGCATTGTTTTCAAAATAGCTGTACCATTTTGCATTCCTACCAGCAGTAAGAGATGGTTCCAGTTTTTCCACATCCTTGCCAACACTTGGTATTGTCAGTCTTTCTAAGTGTAGCTATTCTAGTGGGTATGTAGTGGTATCCCATAGTGGTTTTATTTTGCATTTCCCTAATGATTAATGATGTTGAGCAGCTTTTCATGTGCTTATTTGTATCAGGCAGTATCTTGCACCTGTTTTGTTCCAGCAGTGATAGAAGACAGAAAAAAAGAAATACCTCCAGATTTACTAACAACTGCACTAATGCAGTTAGTTTGTACAATGGGTATGCTCAGTCAGATTCAGTTTAGAATCTAAGAGCAAAGCACATGCCAATACAAAAATATACTCAAATCACTGAAATATACTGTAGAACAAGGAAGAAAGAATAGAGTTACAAGGTACTTTCAAAAGCATTCTGCTTAACTATGCAGACAGTAAAGGAGTAAAGCAGCAGTAAAGGAGCTGTACGAAGAAGCAAAGGTGATAAGGAACCAAGCTGCTACATGTCTATAGATTTCATAGACTGAAAAAATTGAGATAAGTGAGAAAAGAGATAATTAGAAAGGTAATTAGGGTAGGAGAATCATAATTTACAAGAAGGTTTGCCTGGTTTCTTTCAAGCTAGTCTAGGCTAGCACAAAATTTAAGGTTGAAATTACTTAAATTAATGAAGAGCACTAAAGGACTATTTAATCCCCAAATTTAATAATTTACATCTTGTACAATATCTGGTTAATAAGTAAATAGCCTATAGCTACATTCAGCTCCATTTTCCTCTAATTAACTCCCTCATTTTAAAAAGGGAACTGGGAAGAGGGTGTAGTAAAACCGCCTGCTATAATAAAATAAAAATTATCTCAGTAATCATCAAGAACATCAAATTGTTGCCTTTTAATACGTAATAGCCCCTTGAATAAATTAAAATGCAATTTCTGAAAGGACAGCTAATCTTATAACTAAATTATCTAAAATAGTCTATGACATACCCTGAAGGCTGCTACTTGGTGAGTTTTTACCTTACTACTTAGGAAACAGATTTTAAGTACTACTTTCATAATACAAACAAACATTTCTCTGAGAATTGAGCCCGTTAAGAAATAATAAATACTAATAAAAAAATCTTTAAAGAATTTAAAGGCACAAAGCTGAGTATGTTTTAAGTAATGCACTGAGAATTATAAGAATAGTTTTCTGCAAAGTGAAGAGAATAGTGGCGATATTATTGTGAGTATGAAATAAGATATATACTAAGGGCCTATAGCAATGTAGCTACCCAGTAAATTAAAGATGTTATTAATATTAGCTATAGAATCTTATTCTGAAAATGTGACTATAACCATGTTCAACTGTGTTAATACTGACACTATTATATAAGCACATTAAAGTAAAATAATTTGGCTTGGGAGCAGACAACTGTCAACTGAACAATAAAATACAATTTTAAACATGATTTGTAAGAACAGTCTCAAGCAGAAAAGGCAGTTAATATGACACTAATGTTGTATTTGTATTTCTATTAAATAATATTTACTGTTGTTCCTAGAAAGTACAAATGTAATAAACTATGAAAATCAACTATCAATATATAGTATATTTTATTAAAGATTTTTAAACATGCATACTCTGACAAGGAGATATAATAAAATATAGACAGGGTAGTAGAAAGAATTCTGGGCACTGAGACAGGAATCTTGGGTTCTATTCTATTCTTTAATTAGTTGTACAATATTGGGCAAGTCCCATCACCATTTTGTGCCTTTATTTTTCATCTGTTAAAAAACAAGGTAGGTAGGATGGTAAGGTAGGAAGGACCTATAAGGTCCTATCTACTGCTAACACTCTAAGCCCGTACTCTAAGAATTTCAGTGAGTTCCTTTACACGAAGGTCTCATCCTATGACCACTAGAGGACAGAGTCTTTCTCAATAATCATCAATCTATAATCCTTACCTGCTTCAGTCTGTCCAATTCTGTCTCTAGTTCTTGTTTAGATGCTTTCTGCCCAGCTATTTGGTCTTGTAAATCTTGTAACTGTTCTCTTGCTGATTCTGCTTCACTAACCTGTTGAGTCTCCATATCCTAAAAAAAAAAAAAGAACCTTACATGTGAAAGCAGTAATTAGCTGTTCAGTTCAACATTTACTGAGCAACCGTTATGTGCCATGAACTGGGCTCAATAGGCACAGAGGGATAAAGATGAGTGAGAAACGGTTTCAGCCTGTAAGGAGCTTATAAACTGACACCTTCATCATATCATATGGCTAATAGTGAGCAGAGTGAACAGGGCTGCAGCACATAAACTACCTTGTTTCATGAGTATGAGTAAAAAGTGGCTCACTGGGAGACTTTTGTCTCTATTCAAAAGCTAACAATTTGAAAAAGAACGGAAATATAATACCAAAAAGGACTTCACTGAATTAGTCCCCTGAAATTTCAGGTTATAATTTTCTTTTTTTCACTTTAATACTGTTATCTGTTTTTACATCTTACCATATTCCTTACTCTCACTTCTTCAAACTCAAAAACCACTTTTCTGGATTTCTTGTTAAATGGCAAAAAACATAGTTCTAGGTTTCTATATTTCCCAATAAGGGTTAGGCATTAGTCCATTCATATACTACTACAAAAGATTAAAATCAGTATCTTAATTTTGCTTTTTATCTTTTGATACATTCTTTTTACACTCATGTCCACATACTCTGAAACTTCACATAATGCTTGAAAGAACTGAGATTAACAATACTCCCAGGTAATCAGAGAGCAATGTAAACTCACACAACTTTGTGGATTTAGAGGAAAAAGGAATAATTACTATTATTTTTCCTTACCTTTGAGTTTTTTTAGTAGAAGGTAGATCAATCTTTGTCATCAATTTGACTAAATCAGGTGAATTCTTGAGAGGCAGGCCATATGCATACTCGTTAAGAACATCTGTTCTAGAGTTATATAGACTAGGGTTCTAATCCTGGCTCTGCCATTTTACTAGCCTCATGGCAAGTTACTTTCTTCTTTGGGCCTAAATATTTTCAACTATAAAACGAGGATACCATCACCTGCTCACAGAGTTTTGGTAAGGAATATGGTAAGGACATATGTCAAGTGCTTGGTGCAGTGTCTGTCGTATAAGTGCTCAGTAAATGATAGCTATTATAACTACTAATGAATCTTCCATTTTACTAGACCTAATACTTTTTATCACAGATTTCATAAACTTCTTGCGAAGGGTAGGAAAACAGGTCAATGTCGTTAATGATGCTGGGATAAGATACTAAATAAAACAAATCATATTTTTCATAATCTCACCCAAAAGACATGGAATACATACCTAAGTTCATAGGACTGAAATCTTTGGAATTCAAAATTATTTACAGATTAAAAAAAAAAAAATCCCACTTTAAAGAATAAGAATAAATCCAGAAATAACAGCAGCTATTATTTACTGAGAGCCTATTACATATCAGGAACAATGCTAGGTCCTTTATGTATATTTTCCCTTACTGTCAAAAGAACCTTTGTTTACCTGTATTTTACAGATGAGAAAACTAAGGCTAAGCTAGATGAAGTGCCTTGTGCAAGTTAACAGCTATTAAGCACATACCAAAGATGGGATCTATATCCAGGTCTGTCTGATATTCAAGTCTATGTTCTAGACAAGATATCCTATTCTCACAACTTCCACACTTTACTTTGTAGTTCACATAAGTTTTACAAATCAGTGACTTGCAGGGTTCATGCACTGATGAATATTCATTTTCTGCAAAAAGTGTTGTTTTTTTTAAGGAAAAAAAGGTGTATTACCCTGAACTTTATTTTCTCTCATCCTCAGAGATTTCTTCCTATATTTATGTCAAAGACCCCATTTTTAAGCCAAATAAATGGCCCATTTACTTTTAGATTAAATATAGTAATTAGACAAAAACTACAAGTTATAAAACTATATATAAAACTATAATTAAAAGACCATCCCTGAGCCCATTCTAATATCAGAAAACATCCCAGTTTTGTAGATAAACCCAAATCTAATTTGCTTTTAACCACTAGAACGTAAGATCCATAAACATGAAGATTCTGTCTGGTTCCCTGTTATAACTTCAAACTTAGGCACATAGCAAGAACTTGGTAAGAATTTGTTGAATGAATAAATCTGGTCACCTGTGTTTCTTATTCCCATAACTTTACAGCCAATCAATGGACAAGAAACCTACTGCTATAGATTCACTTCTATATGGAAACTAATATTCTAGCAGAAGTTTCACACATTATTTCACTAATGCCCTTTCCCCAAAATATAGAATCCATCACCTCTCAAAGTGTTAATAGCTGGGGGTAGGTATATGGTTCCTTGTCAAGCTGAACCACAATGAATCTTACTTGTACTTCAGATCTCAGTTGATGTATCTGGCCCATCAGCTTCTGTATTTCCTCCCGTTGCATCTCCTTCTCATGCCGAAGTTCTTCTAGCTCCATGCTATTAGCAGTATTGTTATCTAGGCCTTCAAAACCAGAACCTTCCTTTAAGCTGTTAATCAATTTTTCTTTAGACTATGATAAAAAAAGAAATGTGTTTAAGCAAAGTGGAGATGGCTTTTATAGTATCATCTACCATACAGAAACTAACCCACTACGGTAACATTCCAATTATTGTCTCCATCAAAGAAAGTCCACAGATTATTAAATCCATAGGGATAAAAATGCAATAGAGCTTTGCTATACAATATCCTTGGAATTTTGCCCCTACAATCACGTTACATTCGAAAACTTGTTATAAACAAGATTTTTCTCATACTTTTTTCTCATGCTTTTTTTTCCCTCCCATCACATTTCACTCAAGTATTTATGGAGCACCTACAATGGGTTTGGCACTGTGCTAAGTGTTCTGTATAATAAAGATAATATCTCTCACTCTGGATAGTACCCTCTCTGTCTTATAAACTAAAAGGAAGTTATAAGCATCCAGTACAAGGTAATAAAAACAAGTTGAGAGAGGGATATGGTTAAATTACTTGCAGAGTTCTGAGGAGGGGAAATCACTTCTGGTAAAGAGAGGGCTTTATTTACTTGAAAGATACCATTTATGCTGGCCTGGAAGTATGGCTAAGATTTGTCAGAGTGTAGAGAAAACAGAGGACAAAGCATTTTTTTCTAAAAAGCATAAAAAAGCAAAAGGACAGAGAGTCTACAAAAAATATTGTGAAACACCAAGGTCAAGGGTTTAGATCCCCTTAATCTCCAGCTGCAAAAAAAAGTATTGATATGTAGCTCAGATAATATGTTTGAACCAATTTGTAGGAGCTCCAGATGCCAGGCTAAAATGTTTTAATTTTATGAAAACAAATTACAGGCTAAAACAAATTACCAAAAAGTAGACAGGGGCATAATATGACCAGAGATGCATTTTAGGAGGGTTAATCTGACAGTGGTATAAAGCCAGTGTTCTCAAACTGTGGTCCATGGGCCAGATCTGGCCTGTGGCCTGTTCACAGCCCGCAAGCTAAAAATGATTCTTATGTTAAAAAAAAAAAAAAAATGTAAAAAATAGAAACAAAGAATATGAAAAGGAGACCCCGTATAGCCTGCAAAGTCTATAGTATTTACTCTTTGGCCAATGCTGACCCCTGGCATAAAGAAGGAGTCAGAAGAAGAGATTTGACATGGGAAGACCAGTTTATAAAATGCTAATTCAACACTAGTAATAATAAGGACGAAAAGCTCTTCCATCTTAAATATAAATATTTTAAAGTCACTCCTGTCCATCAAGATAATTTTTCCTTCTCTATGTGGTAGAATTTTGGGTTATTTCCATTTCCTTCTTCAAACTTTTTTTTGTATTTTTCAAGTTTTTTATAATAAACAAGATAATTTATACAGATTTATTTTTTAAAATTCAAAAAACAAAAACTCCCAGCCTCATACCCCTATCTACTGTCCTGTCCTCATGTTTGTAGTCAAGGTGTTCCTGTCTTCACATCTTCACCTCCTAATGTGCCCTGGAACTCTCCTTTGTGAGGTCCCCAGGGACCTCTGAGTTATAAATCCAAGAATTCTGCTCAGTCCTCACCACATCATCACATCAGAGCTGTCTGCCATCTGAGGACTATTCCCCACTTGGAACTCTGCCATTGCTTGGCCTCCCTGGATGGCGTCAGTCTGTTCCTGATTCTCGCCACCCTCTGACCACTCTCCTTCTCAGTATTTTTCTTGTGCAGGCTCTTTTCCTTTGCCAATTTGAAAATGCTGATGTTTAAGACTGTGTTCTCAGACCCCAGCCCTGTTCCCCCATCAGGCTACAACCATCCTTAGATAATCTTGTCCACTCTCCCAGTTCACTCAGCCATCTCCACATGGCTAATGCCCACATCTCTCTACAGAGCTTCAGGCCTGAGTTTCTAATTTCCTTCCTAACAGTTTTGCCTTAATGTCACATCAATTTTGCAAACTCATCATAATTGTCATAATCTCCTTCAACCCTAATCTGCTGTCTTCCCTGTTTCCCCTTTTATACTATAAGGGAACATCATTCATACACTCAAACCAGAAACCTGGAGTCATCCTAATTCTGCTTGCCTTTTCCCCCTTCTCTCCAATTAAAACTCCAAGTCTCATATATTCTACCTCCTCCATATCTCTTAGCTGCCCCATTTGACATCCTCACTGCCACAAGCTTAGACCAGGTACTCATTATTCCTTATAATCGCCTCTTACCATCTACATGCCTCTGATCTCACCATCCCTCCCTGTATCTCTTCAATGCATTCAATAATTTATTGAGAACTTGGCACTGTGCTGGGTATACAATGATGAACAAGATAGAGGTCCAAGTCTACCCTAACCTCTTCATTGCTGCCACAGTTCTTACACTCAAATCTGATCATGCTACTCAAATTCTTTAATAGCCCCTCCCCCATCACTTACAGAATTAAAATCAAAACTCCTCTGCATGGTATTCAAGTCCCTCCACAATCTGGCTTCTGTCTCTCACTGAGTTTTATCTCCCATTTCTTAATCTCTAATATTTTATGCTCTAGCAACAGGGAACTAGTTGCAGTCCCCAAATATGCATGTTCTCTTAGGCCCCTTGCTCTGGCATGGGCTGTTCTATCTGAAATCTCTTCCCTATCATGAGTGTTCCTACTCATCCTTCAAGTTTCTCTTTATACACCATTTCCTCAGTGCAGTGATCCCAGACATCCCCAGGCAAATTTTAAGGGCTGCTTCTCTCAAGCTCCCACCGTACTCCATCGATAACTTCATTGTATGAATTACCTCAGTTTTTTCCCCACTAAACTGAATGCTCCCTTAAAGGAATAGGACCATCTTTTTATCTTTGTATCCTCATCACCTATCATAGTGCCTAGTGAATAGTTACGTGCTCAATAAGTACCTTTTCAATGAATTAACAAATTAGAGTGATACAACAAAAATAATTAGAAAGACAGGTTTGGAGGAGATGGACATATTATTTCATGTAGGTGGAATCAAAAACGTGTTTGCCAGTAGGAGATCGGGTCTAAAGGAAAAAGGTTGAGTCAAAAGTAGGCCTGAGGTTTCATGCTTTATTGCCAGATGGCGATAATATTTACTAAAACAGGAGAATGAGGGAAAAGCTAGTTCGGGTTTGGGATGCACTGCAGGCAGCTAGAAACTAGGGTCAGGAAGTTAGGGCTGTAGACATGCTTGACATCACATGGAGGCAACAGATAGAAGCAGAGTGAGTATGTGACAATGCAGCGTAAGAAAGAGGGTTCAGGAGAGAATTTAAGAGGACTCTTACTTTTGGAGATTGGGAAGAGGGTCCAAGAGAGTCAGAAACAGCAGCAGGAAAAGACAAAAAAAAAAAAAAAAAAGCCCAAGTAGTGTGAGTGGCATAGAATGCAGGAGCTTCAAGAAGGTGGGAGGGTTAACAGTGCCAAATGTGCTACCAAAATCAAAGTGTATGGAAGTTTAAAAAAGGACAGAGAATATACATTTAGGTCATTAAAACGTTTTGAGAAGACCATTTCAGAAATGTAGTAGGGACAGAAATCACATGAAGGAGTTAAAGTTAACAAGTTCTAAAGAAATGATGACAGCATATATATATAACAATTTGGATAAGTCTGACATTGAAAGAAAGGAGGACAGGGAAATAGTTCAAAGTGGTCAAAAAGCTAAATGAGATTGTTTTTTTCTTACGGAGGAGTTCTAAGTTCTAGTCTTCTTTCTTCCACTAAGTAACCATGTGCTCTTGAGTAAGCCGAGAAGGCAGCAGTGGAGAGAGACACACAAGAAGAAAGGGGACAGATTTACAGAGAAAGGGATAAAATGAGGTAGGAGGAGATGGAATCAATGGACAGGCAAAAAAATTATTCTGTGTTTTCCCTTTGATATAAGCAGAAAAGGAAAGAGAAGTTGAAAACTACATTAGATGACTACAATCTTTTTTATTAAAGTAGAGGGTAAGGTCACCTTAGATCTAAGGGAGGGGGAAAAATGCAGGGTGAGTCAATTCTGAGAGCTAGATGAGGCCTAGAGCAGAAGCACCAAAAAATTCAATGGGAGATCAGCAAGGAACAACAAAACAGCTGCTTAACAACAAACATTAATATCACAGGTATTAAGGTGATTGGTTGAAGACTTGAACTGGGTAGTGGCAAAATAACATTTTTAAAAAAACAATGGTAGGAACAAGAGATATTTCATCCTTTTTATAAAATTTCTAAGTAGAGCAAGGCACCTGAAGCAAGCCAATCCAGCCAAACACAAAAAAATCATCTTATAGATATCTACACAGAGTCTCAAAGTGTCTTCTCAGTTAACGACTAATCTAAACATCCAAAAATGTACATTTCGTGCTTACCTGAAGTATTCTAGTAGCTTTTTGCTTGTAGTCAACTAATTCCTGCTTAGAGGACTCCAAGTTCAACTTGTATTGCTTGACTTGCTGCTGTAGTTCATCAACTCTCTTCTTCTCATCTGAGTATTTTCTTTCTGCCAGAGTAACTGCTTCTGCCAAATTCTGACGTTCCACTTCCACTTTATTAAGACGTGCAGCAAACTCATTCTGTGGTAAATATTTATATCATACTCATTATATCATTTAGCTTTGAAATACATTTTACAATTATCCATTCAGATAACTTAAGGGATTTATTAGCTCAGCCCAATAACATAATAGGGAGGGAAAAAAATTCATTTGTTAGGAGCTAAAGAATAGGAAATCTAAGGTTGTGGCTCCCACAATGCATCAATGCATCAAAATCAGCTAGGGAGTTTGTTAAAAATACAGCCATCCAAGGCCTTTCCCAGGCTTACTGAAATGGAATTTCCAAGAGTGGGTTTAGGAATCTATTTTTTAAGAAATTCCCCAGCTGAATCTTGTCACTTGGATATTAAGTCTGATCTGATACTAGCTGATCAATGGCTAACAGGTCTACAGAAAACAAGGAAGTCTCTTAGAAAACAGAATTAAGTAAACAGTTGATCTTCTCTGACATCATCGCTAATGTTTTCCCCTTATTTCAAATTTTCTAGTAAACTATTTAATGTGATTTTTAGCTAGGAAACTTTTAAAGCACACTCTGAAAAACACATTGCCTGTCACTTGTTAGCCTGTTCAGAATTAAATCTCCCAGTTCTGAGAACTGTTACCCTTATTTTCAAAAGCTCCCATCACCAGAAAACTCAGAAGTCAGAAAACTTTTGTAGTTACACGCCAATAACTAAAGCCCACAAACTTCTGATTCAAGATCAACTCGTTTTGGAGAAAAACAGCAAGAGGACTACTGCTGAAGTCTACTGAGTATGTCTAATGCAACTGAGGAACTGAATTTTTAAGTCTATTCATTGTAATTAATTTAAATTGAAACATACTTAATACTCAATTCTGTTACTGAAAAACTTTTTCTAATAACAGATTTACCGAGAGATAATTCACATACTATAAAGTTCACCCCTGTAAGGTATACATTTCAGTAGTTTTCAGTGTATTCACTGAGTTGTGCACCATTACCACTACCTAATTCCAGGATATTTGGGTCAATCCAAAAAGAAATCCTCTACCCCTTCCTTCCTAACCCCAGCCCCTGGTAACCATTAATCTACTTTATTTCTCTATGGATTTGCCTATTCTGGATATTTCATATAAATGGAACCATACAATATGTGGCCTTTTGTGTCTGTTGTCTTTAACTAATCATGTTTTCAAGGGTCATCCATGATGTAGCATGTATCAATATTTCATTCCTTTTAATGGCTGAATAATATTTCCTTGTATGAATATACCACTGTTTGTTTATCCATGCAGCAACTGCTGGATATTTGTACTATGTCCAGATTTGGGCTATTACAAATAATGCTGCCACAAACATTCCTATATGTTTTTTGGGCTTTTGACTACTGGCTGGTACAGGTAAATGAACCCTCACTCTTGCTGTTATCAGCACCACACTCTCCCAAGTGAGCTAACAAGCCAGCACCCTTGTACAAGTTTTTATGTGAACATATCCCGTATTTTCAATTCTTTTTGGTGTACACCTAGGAGTAGAACTTCTGGGTCATGTAGTAACTCTATGTTTAACTTTCTGAGGAACTGCCTGCTGTTGGAAAACTTCTGAGTATGTTTAGAACAACCTGGGTTTGTAAATCTATTTTTTCACCTGTAAATTTTATAAAATCTAAATACAGATCAAGTGTTCCAACAGAAAATTTAGTGACTGACTTGAGATGTGTTCTAAGTGTAAATTATACAATATTTTTTTTTTTTGTCTTTTTGTGACCGGTAAGGGGATCGCAACCCTTGGCTTGGTGTCGTCCGCACCGCACTCAGCCAGTGACTGGCCATCCCTATATAGGATCCGAACCCGCGGCGGGAGCGCCACTGTGCTCCCAAGCACTGCACTCTCCCGAGTGCGCCACGGGGCCGGCCCAATTACACCATATTTTAAGGAACCAGTATGTGAAAAAGAATGCAAAATATCTCAATAACTTTTAATATTAACTATATGTTGAGGTGATAATACCTTGGATATAGTGTAAAATAAATTATTAAAATTAAAAACAAAACTTATTACCTGCTATTTACTTTCAGGGCTGAACTATTTTCACCTGCTGAAAAGACAGCCTAGACCAATGGTTCACAACCCTGAATGCCCATTAGATATACCTGTGAATCTTGTTAAAAACGAAACACCAATGCCTAGGCCTACCTCATACAATGGAATCAGACTCTCTGGAGGGGAGACTGGGCATCAGAAAGTATTACACAGGTGATTCTAATGTGTAGACAGGGCTGAGACTGAACTAAATACATACATTAATTTAAGAGGAGACATGTCATCAAGATGGCACAATAGATGGTCCCCAGAGTCACTCTCTCCCACAACCAATTTTCAACTATTAAAAAAGCAAAGACTGCCAACGTGGGACTGCTGGAGCTCAGGGGAAGAGGAGGTGAGACCTGTGGAGTTTGTGAAGGTGGCAGAAGCTGCAGCGAGAGAAAGAAGGGACTGCTGCCTACCGTTTTGAGCCCCAGCCACTTCAGGGCCAGCCCTGGTGAGGGGAGAGAAGAAGTTGTAGCACATGGAGCAGAAGCTGACAAAAGCTGTGCCCTATGCATGAAGTTACTTGCAGTCTGCAAGGGAGAAGAGGGCTTCAGAGCAGTATACCAGCCCCCATGCCAGCTAGACCACTAAAAGGGTTTCAGTGGACCCACACAGGAGCAAGGGGCTGCAGCCAACTAAAGAAAGGAGCCACCCAGATGTTGGTGAGTCATCATGAGAGATCCCCACACAGCCCACTCCACAGGAAGCATTTGGAGTGCGGGAGCAGGCAGCCTGCTGGCAGCACAGCATGGGCAGCTGATCTGCCTTCCAACTGGCACAACCGCACTCAGTGGAGACTGGTCAGAGAGACAGAACTGCAGGGGGTGCAGTTTGCTGGAAAGACTCAGTCCGGGGCCAGATTTTCTATACAGCACTAGTGTATCTCACCTCACAAGATCTGGAAGAGATTAAAAGGCCAACAAATAAATCTGAGCAGCACAAAAAGCCTTCCCCCAAGAAACAGCAGCAAAGCAGAATTTAGCTCAACCACAGTACTCAAGTGCTGTTCCCCACAGGAAGTTCCCCCAAGTTTAGAATTAACTAAAGGACAATAAATTAGTGCCAGTTTAGAGTTTAAGTAGTGTTGATAGGTAATAATCCAACACAGAACTAAAATAAAAACAAAAACAAAAAAACCCCACAGATCAGTGATAAAACTCTGACGTTAGCCAGTAAAGATCTACCACTACCAAAAAACACCTAGAAGAGGTAGCAGTCTCCTCAAATGGCCAGGCATCAATATAAAGACTCAAACAGCAAGAAAGAACAAAGAAATATGACACTATCAAAGGAAACAAACCAAGCACCAGCAATGGACCAGAGGAACAGCAGATTTATGAAATGTCTGACAGAAAATTTGGAATAACCCTCTTAAGGATGTTCAGGGAGTCACAAGAAAATACAGATAGAAAATTTGATAATACCTGGAAAACAATCTAGAAGCGGAATGAGAAACTTGACAAGAGAACTGAATCAATTAAAAAAAAACCCAGAAATTCTAGAAATAAAGAATACATTATCTGAACTGAAAAACTCGGTAGAAAGCTCCAACAGCAGACTTAATCAAACTGAGGAAAGAATCAGTGAGATCAAGGATAAAACATATGAAATTGTCAAATCAGAGGAGCAAAAAGAAAAAAGAATAAGAGAGAATGAAACAGAGCAGAGCAGAAATAAATGAATTAGAAATTAAAAAAACAATACAGTCGAAACAAAGAGTTGGTCTTTGGAAAAGATAAACAAAATTGATAAACCTTTAGCTGGACTAATGAAGAAAAAAAGAGGGAGGCCCAAATAAATAAAATCAGATATGAAAAAGGAGACATTACAACTGACACCACAGAAATACAAAAAATTATAAGAGACTACACAAAGAACTATATGCGAACAAACTGGGAAACCTAGAAGAAATGGATAAATTCCTAGACACATACAACTTACGAAGTTTGAATCATGAAGAAACCAGAAAACCTAAGCAGACTGACAGCAAGTAATAAGATTGAAGTAGTAATAAAAAGTCTCCCAACAAAGAAAACCCCAGGACCAGTGCTGAATTCCACCAAACATTTAAAAAAGAACTAACACCAAGTCTTCTCAAACTCTTCCAAAAACTGAAGAGGAGGGAATACTTCCCAACTCATTCTGAGTCCAACATTAACCTTATACCAAAACTGGAAAAAAAAATAATACAACAAAAAAGGAAAACTATAGACCAATACCCCTAATGAACACAGATGCAAAGATCCTCAACAAAATACTAGCAAATAGAGTCCAACAACACATTAAAAAGATCATTCACCATGATCAAGTGGGGTTCATCCCAGGGATGCAAGGATGGTCCAACACACACAAATCAATAAACGTGATACATGACATCAACAGAATGAAGGAAAAAAACATATAATCATTTCAACAGATGTAGAAAAAGCATTTGATAAATTCCAACACCACTTCATGATAAAAACAGTCAACAAACATGGTATAAAAGGAACTTACCTCAACACAGTAAAGGCTGTATACAAAAAATACACAGCTAGTATCATACTGAATGGACAAAAACTGGAGGCTTTTCCTCTAAGATCTGGAAAAAGACAATGATGCCCACTTTCCCCACTCTTATTTAACATAGTATTGGAAGTTCTAGCCAGCATAATAAGGCAAGAGAAAGCAATAAAGCAATAAAGGGGAACCAAATTGGAAAGAAGGAAGTCAAACTATCCCTATTTGCAGATGACATAATTGTATAAATAGAAAACCCTAAAGATTCTACCAAAAAATTACTAGAACCAATAAATGAATTCAGTACAGTGGCAGGATACAAAATCAACATACAAAAATCAACAGCCTTCCTATATGCCAATAACAAAATAGCTGAAGAAATCAAGGAAGTAATCCCATGCACAATAGCTACCCCAAAAAAGAAATACCTAGAAGTAAATGTAATGAAGGAAGTGAAAGACCTCTGAAATGAAAACTAGAAAACATTGGTGAAAAAAATTGCAGAGGATACAAATAAATGGAAAGATATCCCATGTTCATAGGCTGGAAGAATTAACATCACCAAAATGTCCGTGTTACCCAAAGCAATCTACACATTCAACACAATCCCTATCAAAGTACCAATGACATTCTTCAGAGAAAGAGAAAAAATGATCTTAAAATTTGTATGGAACCCCAAAGAACCCGTACAGCAAAAGCAATCTTGAACAAAAGAACAAACTGTAGGAATCACACTTCCTGACTTCAATATATAAAAAAGCTATAGTAACCAAAACAGCATGGTTCTGGCATAAAAACAGACAGACCAATGCAATAGAATAGAAAGCCCAGAAACAAACCCATACACTTACAGCCAACTGATTTTCAACACAGGTGCCAAGAACATACAGTCGGGAAAGGACAGCCTCTTCAATACATGGTGCGGGGCAAACTGGATATCCACAAGCAGAAGATTGAAACTAGATGCCTATCTCTCATCATACACAAAAATCAACTCAAAATGGATTAGAGACCCAAATTTAAGACCTGAAACTATGAAACTACTAGAAGAAAACATAGGGGAAATGCTACATGAAGTCGGAGTGGGCAGTGCTTTTTTGAACAAGACCACAAAGGCACCAGCAACTAAAGCAAAAATAAACAAAAGGGACTACCTCAAACTAAATAGCTTCTGCATGGCAAGGGACACTATCAACGAAGTGAAGAGACAACCTACAGAATGGGAGAAAGTGTATGCAAACTACACATCAGACAAAGGAACATACAGAATATATAAGGAATTCAAACAATTCAACAGCAAAAAACCACAAATAACCCAATTAAAAAATGGGCAAAGGACCTGAATAGACACAAATAACCCAATTAAAAAATGGGCAAAGGACCTGAATAGACATTTCTCAAAAGAAGACATATAAATGGCCAACAGGCACATGAAAAAATGCTCAAAATCACTAATCATCAGGGAAATACAAATTAAAACCACAATGACATATCATTTCACTCCAGTTAGAATGGCTACTTTCAACAAGACAAAAAATAACAAATGCTAGTGAGGATGTGGAAAAAAGGGAACCCTCCTACATTGTTGGTGGGAAACTAAATTGGTACAGCCACTGTGGAAAACAGTATGGAAGTTCCTCAGAGAACTAGAAACAGATCTACCTTACGATCCAGCTATCCCACAACTGGGTATATACCTAAAGGGAATGAAATCAATATATGAAAAAAACACCCGCACTCCTATGTTGACTGCAACATTATTCACAATAGCTAATAGATGGAATCAACCTAAATGCCCATCAATGGATGAATGGATAAAAAACTGTGGTATACAACACAATGGAATACTATTCAGCTATAAAAAGAAATTATATCCTATCATTTGCAGCAACACGAATGGAACTGGAAACCATCATGTTAAGTAAAGTCAGTCAGGCACAGAAAGACAAATACCACATGGTCTCACTGATATGTGGAAACTAAAAAAAAAAAAAAAAGTGGTTCTCATACAGGTAGAGGGTAGAATAATGGTTACCAGAGGTTGGGAGGGGAGAAGGGTGAGCAGGATGAGAAGGGGTGGACTAGTGAGTACAAAACTATGTTATCTACCTTAAGTGAATCATTGTGCAGTATATGCATGTATTGAAACAAAACACTGTACTCTATAAAAATAAATTTAAATAAAAATTTTTAAAAAGAACTCCAAAAAAAAATTTATTTAAGAGTAAAACTCTAAATAATATCATGTACAATTTTCTTTTGAAGTAAATGAATCAGATTAAACTGGAATCAGAAAAAGCTTAAATAAAAAGAATAAACAAGATGCCCCCAAATCAGCATTTAATCAAATAATGGTAACACTTGTTGCACACCAAATTAAGTGAAAGATCTATATCTCTAATGAATATCAACTATTTTAATTGTATCTCAACACATAAAATTAATTTAACAAGAATCAAGCTAAATTTTCAAATATCTGGTTTTTGTCTCAGAAACAGAATTTCCTGAAATGCACTGCAGAATTTTATAAAAAAGGGTAAATGTTATGAAATAGCATAAAGTCATTCCTCCTTGTCCAAATGACAATAGAACTCTGTTGTCTCCAATTCTAACCTGCATTTGTTTATAGCTCTCTTGCTCTCTCTTCAGAGTGGCATCCGCTTCATACAGTCTCTCCTGCAGAGTTTGCAGAGCTTGATTCTGTAGGCTACTACCTTCACTGTGATCCTGCATTATTCTAAAAGAAAATGCATCACGTGAAATAACTCATTTCCAGTGTACAAGTGATAAGGTAAAATAATTTTTAGAGCATCAGCTTGCTTAGTTGGGCGCAAAAAAGATGGTTTGACAAAAACATTCTTAGAGAAATCTTTTTCCTTTCTAATGCAATGTAATCTATATTTTTAGGCATCCAAATGTAAGCACACACCATGTATCAAAAGATGGAATGATACTATGCTCTTCAAATACTTTTAACTTCAGAATTTGCTAGCAATGCTTCTCAAAGTTCATACAATAAATCCATTTTAATCACACACATTTCCAACACCACCAAATGAAATTTTCCTTCATGTAAACTTCCAGAAAGCTAAATTTTCACTATGTACAATGCTTATCATTACTTGTATTGAAAAGAAAGAATCATTCTAGCTAATTTGTTTTCATCACCTACCGTGATTTTTCACTCTGTAAGGCTTCTAATGCTTCTGTACGAGTATTCAGTAGCTGGTCGGCTTCTTGGAGTCTCACTTTCAGTACAGCCAGCTGGGAATCCTTTGCAGCCACCACTTCAGTCAGGTCATCTACTTGGGCTCGGAGTTCTCGAGTTATTCGATCACTCTTTGAATGGTCAACATTCCACTTTTCAACTCTTGCTCTTGCTTTATTTAATTCTACAAAAAATGAAATTTCTCTATGCAAGCAACACCAAATACCTCTTTCTCAGAGCACACATAGATTCTCCTTTGAGTCCCTTTAGTACTCGACTTATTGCCAAAATTAGGAGTTTACAAATATCTTCCAGTTTTATTTATTTATTTTGCCCCATAAGGGACACCTATTTTTCAAGGCCAGTGTTTACACCTATGTTACAGTTAATAGATTAGAAAGGGGCATGAAGCTAACTGCTCTTCTACAATGTTGTTTTTTCTGGAGACAGAAAATCAAGCATTTGGGAGCCCAAACTAGTAGACAGCACAGTGTTAATAAAAATAAAATGGGGCCGAGCCCGTGGCGCACTCGGGAGAGTGCGGCGCTGGGAGCGCAGCGACGCTCCTGCCACGGGTTCGGATCCTATATAGGAATGGCCAGTGCACTCGCTGGCTGAGTGCCAGTCACGAAAACGACAAAAAAAATAAAATAATTAAATAAATAAATAAATAAATAAAATAGCCAGTGGATTTGTGGAGTTCTGCTAGAGACAGGGGAAAGAATGGAAATCCAAATCAAAGGTACACCCCAGTAAGAATAAAACAAACAAAAAATCTGAAGATAAACACAAGACCATCCCTTCAAAATGTGAATCATCCTTTTGTCTAGAGTATCCATGCAGTATATGCTACCAACCTGTTTGTCACTTAGTAGCCCTCTAGGTCATTAGATTGGCTGTTGCAGGATCACAGTGCTTGTGTTCAAGTAACCCTTATTTTACTTATTCTAGTTATCGTTACTCTCTTACCATGCCTAATTTATAAATTAAACTCTATCATATATACACACAGAAAAAAACATAGTATACACAGTTTGGTACTATCTAAGATTTCAGGCATCCTCTGAAGGTCTTGAACATATCCTCTGTGGATAAGGGGGAACTACTGTATATCTACATTAGTCTGGGTAAAGTGAAGCCTTTTGTAAAGTTGGTCTGACTAGTCAAACTATCTTCCTATTCCACTCTCATGGGCCTCCATCCAGCCTTGGCAAAACTTTTCCCACTGTCCACTCACTCCTTTCCAATCCTGGAGCCAGGGTAATTTTGTTTTTCTTTTGTTTTCTCCTCAGCCACACTTACAATAACATTCACACCTTCCCCTGTTGCTACCTCAGTCATGATTATTCGCTTTTTAATTACCCATTTCTGTGGAATCCAAGGGTTTTCTACTCCAGGACCACCTCACTACACAATTCCCAAGGGCACTATTCAAACTGAATTACATATACATTTTACGCCCTCCGGAGCAGCAATACTGTGATTCTGCCTACTAGTGTCCACTTTGCCTCATCTCACCTTTGGTTCACGGAAGAGTTCCCCTTGAAAAGTCAGAAAAAAATAAATCAAACGAAAAAATTACAATGTTTGGTTCCTCTCAGTTCCTAAATTTCATGGTTCCTAAACATTGACCAAAAAAGCCAATAGTCTACGTTTCGGTTTGTTGAAGGACGATTGGTCCCAGTTCCAAATCTGGGCCCTATAATTCTATGAAAATACCATTTTGCAAATCTCATTTAAACTATTCCTAATAGTTCAGATGTAACGTTTTTAGTTCATTTTTGAAAGTTAAATTCCTAATCCTGAACAATTTAATAAGGCTTTACCTTCTTGAGTTTCTTTGGATCTTTGAAGTAATGAGGCCATTTCTTGATTTAAAGACTGAACTTCATTCCTCAATAGCTGATTCTCCAGTCGAAGATTAGACAGTTCGTGTGATTTGCTGTCATCATTAGGTGCTGGGTTGTGATTAGTGCAGGTAGTATTTGATGACGTATTTTCCTTTGAAGAATCCTCTTGGTTTTCAGAGCCAGAATTATTAGCAGCTTCTGTAAACAAAAGAATACATTTTCCTTACATTGGCACGCTCACCACATATGCATTAGTAGTTTATTTTGGCTCATGTTGACTGCTATAGCTCAAATATCATAAAAAGTAAATTTAAATTCTCAATATACTTCCCTCTGATTAAAATTCATTCTCATAAATGGAGCCAATAGACCTCTAAGGATTCTCAAAGTCTGGATACAGTGTATGAATGGCAACGGAGAATACAAGAATACAATTCTGGGAGGGAGACAGAGATAATTTAAATGGCTGGGTTTAAGTAAACAGGATTTCAGTCTCCCTTTTGTTTTTGAAATGTTTTTGAAAAAGAAAAGGGAGAAGTCTCAACACTGAAAACATAGAAAGACACAATAGAACAGCTATGGATTTCAAGTAAAGGAAAGTAATAACAGGTCACAGTGATTCGTTATATACCAAACTGGAATCTAAAACGTCATAACCAAAGAGACAGAGACTCATGAATTCAGATTCATCTTGTTTTTGTTACTAAATGTGATAAAGGCATGATTCATGTTTTGGGGGGTCGGGGCAGGACAGAGCAGAAAGGTGCAAGATTTCATCACACTTCTCAGAACAGAGTGCAATTTAAAACTTATAAATTGTTTATTTCTCGAACTTTCCATTTTTTATTTTCCAACTACAACTGACTGTGGGAAACTAAAACCACAGAAAGTGAAACTGTGGATAAGGGGGGACGAGTGTAGAAATAAAGCTTTTCCTGAGACCCTGTATTTAATATTGAAGTTTACTTCAATATTAAAAAAATACCTTCTTTGGTAGCAAACTGCAATTACAGATGGCATATGATGGTGTGGAAATGCCACTGTATTCTGAAATGAAGCACTACATTGCTCTTTTTGCATCAATTTCTTAGGCCAAAAGAATAACATTTTTGCAATAGTAAATGAAAGAAAAAGATTCTTTCCTGTGTTTATCTTTAGCTTTTGTTTGTTTTGTTCTTACCGGGGTGTACCTTTGATTTGGACTTCCATTCTTTCCCCTGTCTCTAGCAGAACTCCACACAAATTCACTGATCATTTTAGCGTTATTAACAGTATGCTATCTACTAATTTTGTTTGTTTTTATAACCTTTTATGCTGAATGCATAACTCATTAATTTACTTCCTTCATCTTTAGTGTAAATATTTAAGGCTATAAATTTTCTTCTAAATACTGCTTTAGATATTATCCCGGAAGTTGGGATATACATTTTATTTCTTTTAAAAATCTTCATTTTGGAAATTGTACTTTTTACTTACTCTAAAAAAATTATGTGATACGAGCTGGCTGGCTGGAGCGTGGTATTATAAGACCAAGGTCAAAGGCTTGGATCCTTGCAGCAGCCAGCTGCCACCCCCCCCCCCCCAAAATTATGTGATTAAAAAAAAATGAGGCTGGCCGGTGGCCAGTTAGCTCAGTTGGTTACAACACAGCCCTGTAACACCAAGGTCACAGGTTTGGATCCCCTTACCAGCCAGCTGCAAAAAAAAACAAAAACAAAAACCCAACTATATCTGAATGATAAAACTGACTAAAACAATAACTGTATGTGTACAGATCTCTACAAGGTATGATAAACAAATGGTCAATAATCAAAGTTCTCAGGGAAATACAAATTAAAATCACAATGAGAACCAATACACACATGCTAGAATGGCTAAAATTAAAAAGACAATACCAATGTTGGTGAGGATATGGAGCAACTAAAACTATCACACACTGCTGTGAAAGTACAAAATGGTACAACCTCTGTGGAAAAAAGGTTTTATGATTTCTTATAAAATTAAAAATGCACCTACCCTTTGACCCAGCAATTCTAGTCCTAAGTATTTATCCAAGAAAAATAAAAACATTTACTCAGAAAAGTTCAAAAATGTTCACAGAAACTTTGTTTGCAATACTTCAAAACTGGAAACAATCTCAAGAGAAGTATGAATAAACTGAGGTATAGCCACACAATAGACACTAAACAAAAATAAAAAGAATAAAAAAATAGTAACATAGATGAATCTCACTAACATAGTTACATATCAGATTAGAAAGTGCACACACTATATGATTCCATTTATATGAAGTTTTAGAAGAAGAAACAACTAAGGTAAAAAAAAATCAGAAGAGCAGGTACTTTCACGGATCGAGTGGGGAAGTTAACTGGAAAAAAACATGAGAAACTTTCTGGAGCAAAGGAAACCTATATCACGATAAGGACGTGGGTTACATAAGTACAGCCATTTGTCTGTATAGCTTAAGATTTTTGTGCAGTTTGATATAAGTAAATTTTACCTAGAAGAAAAAACTAATAATTAAGTGTGGTAGGGAATGGGTAGAAATGAAGATGATTTAAAAATGGAAGTGTTTATCACTATTGAAGCTGGATGACGGGTATAGAGGGTTCACTGTATTATTCTGTCTACTTGGTACAGGCTTTAAATACTCCATATAAAACTTTTTTTTTTAACTGACTGCAAAACGTCATCAGATCAAGCAAGTAAAAAAAATGAGTAAGAATAAAGATGTGAAAGCATAATTAACAAATTTAATGCAAGGATATATATAAGACAAAGCACCCAAATGCAGAGCACATCTCTTTTTCAAGGATACATGGAACACTTAGAAAAACTGACTTTATGGGACGTAGAACAATTCTCAGATTTCAAAGAATTGGTATTATAGACTATGCTATCTGACTTCAATGCAATTAAGCCAGAAATCGTAACTTAAAACTAGAAAAATCTCATGTTTTGAATTATAAAAAACATTTTTTAAATAACTCACGGATCAAAGCAAAAAAATCATAATTAAGGGCTGGCCTGTGGCTCACTTGGGAGAGTGTGGTGCTGATAACACCAAGGCTGTGGGTTTGGATCCCTATATAGGGATGGCCGGTTAGCTCACTGGGTGAGCATGGTGCTGACAACACCAAGTCAAGGGTTAAGATCCCCTTACTAGTCATCTTAAAAAAAAAAAAAAAAAAAGCATTTGTTTATTCAACAAATAAATGGCAAGAAAGAAGGTAATGGGGTACTTTATAGATTAAGAGAATCTTAAGAGGTATCTCAACTCTTGTTTGAATTCTGAAATAAACCAAATATTAAAAAAAAATACATGAGACAGAGAAATCTGAACATTGACTAGATATTAAGGAATTATGAAATTTTTAAGGTCATAACAGTGTGAATGTTTGTTTTTAAAAGCTTGTATTTTTTAGAGTAACAAAATGAAATGTTTATAGAAGAAATGATAAGATTTGTGACTTGCTTCAAAATAATTCTGTGGAGGGTGGAGGCAAAAAAAAAAAAAAAAAAAAAAAGGATGGGAAATAAGAGGGTATAAATGAAACAGGAATAGCCATATGCTAAATATTACTGTAGCCGGATAACAGGTAACATGGGAGGTCATCACTCTCTGTTTTGGTAGGTTTAAAATTTCCAAAATAAAGATTCTAAAAAGAAATAAAGTATATATCCAAGCTTCGGGGATAATATCTAAAGCAGTATTTAGAAGAAAATGTATAACCTTAAATATTTACATTAGTGATAAAAGGAAGCAAATTAATGGGTTATGTATCCATCTGTAGAGGTTATAAACAATAAAATAACACAAAGAAGCAGAAATTAACAAAATAGGAAAGAAACAGATTAGAGAAGAACATAACCAAAAATAGTTCTCTGGGAGGTATAAACAACATTAGGCCAATGAATTTTAAAATGGTACATGATGCTGAAACTCATCCAATTGAATACTTTAAATACATGCAGTTTTTTGTATGTCAATCATACTTCATTAAAGGTGTTCAAAAATATAGGCATTTAGCACAGTGTCAGGCACATGGTAAGGGTTTAACATATGCCAGATATTGATATTCTTTAGGCAGGATGTGTTCAAGGTTTGTTTTCTGCAGGGTTAGTATGAATGATTAGATTAGTGCCTGATTGTGTTAAAGTTTCAGATATGATACCTTCATTATTTTCCTGAAATTAAATAAAATAAATATAATCCCTCCAAAATGTATATGATATAGACAGATTCTTAGGAAAAAATGACATAACTCACCAAAAACAAATTCAAGAAGAAATGAAAACCAATTACATCAATAGTCAAAATCTTTCACTAAGAATAACCCAGTCCCTGAGGGTTCTTTCTACCAGTGAGTTCTAGCAAACATTCAGGGAATAAATAATCTCAGTCTTACACCAATTAATTAAGACAATAGAAAAAAAAGGGAACACTTTCCAATTCATTTTATAAGGCTAACATAACTGTATACTAAGATAAGTGCAAAAATCCTAAACAGAATATTAGCAAACTGAAAGTTTGGTTATATGTTTAAAAAATTTGATTGGTTTGTATATTTATATTAAAGAAGAAAAATCATATTATCATCTCCATAGGTAAGAAAAAAATAGCTAAAATTCAACATGATAAAAACTCAAACTAGATATATATGAGAACTTCTTTAACCTGATAAAAAGTACCTATGGAAAACTTACAGGCCGGCCTGTGGCTCACTTGGGAGAGTGTGGTACTGACAACACCAAGTCAAGGGTTAAGATCCCTTTACTGGTTATCTTTAAAAAAAAAAGAAAAGAAAACTTACTACAAAATCATACTTAGTAAAACAAAATATTCCCTTCAAGACAAGGAACAAGACACAAAATTGGATGTCAAGTTCTAGCCAATGAAGTAAGGCAATGAAAAGATTTTTTAAAAAAGACAAAAGGGCTAAGAAGAAACAAACTGCCATTATTCACAGATGATATGATTGTGGTATTGAAAATCTAAATGCATGTACAGAAAAATATGAAGATTAAGAACTATCTATGTTGCTGTGTATGTATATACAAAAACCAATATCACAGCAACAGCAGAGAACAAAGAGTTTTAAGCAATACCATTTATAATAGCTCAAAAAATATGAACTGCTCATGAAGAAATCTTACATAAAGTATGTAAGACCTTGGAGGAAACAATATCTTAATGAAAGACATTAAAAAATAAGTTGAAATTATACCATATTAATGGATTAGAAAAGTCTATATAGTAAAAGTGCTGATTCTCACCAAACTGTCTATACAGAAGCAATCAATTCCCAATAAAAACACCAACAGAAGTTTTGTAAACTTGGCAAATTTTAAAATGCATATGGAAGTACAAAAGTCCAAAACAGCATTTTTATTTTTTGAAGAACAACCACAAGGTGGGAGAAGTTGCCCCATCAGATATCAAGGAATATTATAAAGATACATTAGTTAAGACAGTGTGGCATCAGCACAAGGATACACAAATAAACCAATGAAACAGAGTTAAGTGCCCAGAAACAGACTAATGAATAGATGGATACTGGATACATGACAGAGGTGGTACTGCAAACTGGTAGGGAAAAGTTTTTTTAATAAATGATGCTGGGGGCCGAGCCCGTGGCGCACTTGGTAGAGTGCTGCGCTGGCAGCGCGGCAACGCTCCCGCCGCGGGTTCGGATCCTATATAGGACTGACCGGTGCACTCACTGGCTGAGTGCCGGTCACGAAAAAAAAAATAAAAAAAAAAAAAAATAAAATAAATGATGCTGGGACAGCTAATTTCCATATGGGAAAAAATGGAATTGGATGCCTACCTCACACCATACATAAAAATCAACTTTAGGTAGGCACCTAAATATGAAAGGCAAAACTATAAAACCTTTACAAGATAATATAGGAAAACATCTTTTTTTTTTTTTGTCGTTTTTTCTTTATTTTTTATTTTATTTTTGGAAGCTGGCCAGTATGGGGATCTGAACCCTTGACCTTGGACATTACAAGGCTGTGCTCTAACTAACTGAGCTAACCGGCCAGCTCCCGGAAAATATCTTTATGACCTCAGGGTAGGGCAAGATTTTCTAAGACACAAAAAACACAAACCATAAAGACAGATAAATTCATCTACATTAAGAACCTCTATTCATTGAGACACCATGGGGGTAAGGGGGCTAAGGTAAAACTGGAGGAGACTGAGAAAGAATTAGCATTTAGAATATATAAAAAATGTTGGCTGGCAAGTTAGCTCAGTTGGTTAGAGTGCAGCCTTATAACCCCAAGGTCATGGGTGTGGTTCCCAGTACCAGCCAGCCACCAAAAAAAAAAAAAAAAAAAAAAGAATATATAAAGAATGTCTATGAATCAATAAGAGAAAAGATAAATGAACTGTGGGCAAGATGGCGGTCTGAAGGCAGCGGCAGCGGTGGAAACTCAAGACTCGGGAGCCCCAGGGACTGGAAGAAATCACAGTGCCTACCTGGAAAGAAGAAAAGGTAGCGACTTGCCCCAGCCCAACCCCAGAGTGGGCCCCTAGAAAGGTTGGAGCTGCCGCCGCTTGCAGTTGGTGACCGCGCGACTCTGCAACCACAGCAACATCTTAGTCAGACAATAGTGTCAAACCTGTGGACTGTGAACCCCCCTGCCACAATGAATAAATATCAAAGAAAGGATACCAGAAATACGAAAAATCAAGAAAGTACACCACCCAAAGATAATAAATCTCAAGCTCTAGATCCAATAGAACAAGAAGCCCTTGAAATGACTGACAAGGAATTTCGAGTGATAATTCTAAGGAAACTGAATAAGATACAAGAAAACTCAGCTAGACATCATGATGAAACGAGGAAAAGTATACAGGACATGAAAGAGGAAATGTACAAGGAAATCAATTGCCCTGAAAAAAAAATGTAGCAGAACTTGCCGAACTGACGAAGTTATTTAGCAAAATAAAAAACACAACAGAGAGCCAGCACGCTTGTCGAAGTTGAAGAGAGAACCTCTGAACTTGAAGATGGGCTGTTTGAAATAACACAAGCAGACAAAAGAAAAAGAAAAAAGAATCAAAGGCATTGAAGAAAATCTGAGAGAGATCTCAGATAACCTTAAGCGCTCAAATATCCGAGTCATGGCTATTCCAGAAGGGGAGGAAAAAGGAAATTGCATTGAAAACATATTCAACAAAATAGTGGCGGAAAACTTCCCAGGTATAGGAAAATCACAGATCTTCAGATCCAGGAAGCTCAACGATCTCCAAACATATTCAACCCCAAAAGGTCTTCTCCAAGACATGTTATAGTCAAATTGGCAAAACTCAAAGACAAAGAGAGAATCTTAAAAGCTGCAAGAGATGGTGGGAGCTAAAAATTAATATATAAATTCACACACACACACACACACACACACACACACACACACACACACACACACAAACGGGGGGGGGAGAAGATATAACAACCACAATTATTTGAAGTTGATACGACAAGCAAACAGAAAGGACATTGTTGGTGGGGAGGGGGGAGGGAGAAGGGAGGGAGGTTTTGGTGATGGGGAGCAATAATCAGCCACAATGTATATCGACAAAATAAAATTAAAAAAAAAAAAAAAAAAAAAAAAAGCTGCAAGAGAGAAGCGTCAAATCACCTATAAGGGAGCCCCAATCAGGCTAACATCAGACTTTTCATCACAAACCCTAAAAGCCAGAAAGGAATGGGATGATATATTCAAAATACTAAAAGACAGAGATCGTTAGCCAAGAACAGTCTACCCTGCAAGGCTATCCTTCCGAAATGAAGGGCAAATAGTATATTTCTCACACAAACAAAAACTGCGGGAGTTCACCACCACACAACCACCCTTACAGAAATTCTCAAGGGAGTACTGGGTTTGGTTCCTGAAAAATAACTACCACTACCATTAAAACCCAAGAAAAATCTAAAGCCACTAGTATAATAAAAATGGCATTCATGAAAAGAAAACAAACAAACAAAAAGGCTATCAACAACCTAAGGAACCAACAAACACAGAAAACAAACAGTAAATCAGAAAGCAAGGAACAAAAGACACCTAAGACAGCCAAACAACAATCGATAAAATGCTAGGAATAAATCAACACTTTTCAATAACAACTCTTAATGTAAAAGGCTTAAATTCCCCAATCAAAAGACACAGACTGGCTGACTGGATTAAAAAGGAGGACCCAACTGTATGCTGCCTTCAAGAGACCCACCTCACCCACAAAGACTCACATAGACTAAGAGTGAAAGGATGGAAAAAGATTTACCATGCAAATAGAAAAGAAAAACGAGCTGGAGTAGCTATTCTTATATCTGACAAAGTAGACTTTAAACTAAAAACCATAAAAAGAGACAATGAGGGACACTACATAAAGATAAAAGGACTGATCCATCAAGAAGACATAACAATCATAAATATGTACGCACCCAATGTTGGAGCAGCCAGATTTATAAAACAAACTCTATTAGACCTAAAGAAGGAAATAGACACTAATACCGTAATAGCAAGGGACTTGAACACCCCACTGTCAAAATTTGACAGATCATCTAAGCAAAGAATCAGTAGAGAAACACAAGATCTAAACAATACTCTAGACCAACTGGACTTGGCAGATACCTACAGAACATTCCATCCAACAACCGCAGAATATTCATTCTTCTCATCAGCACATGGATCATTCTCCAGGATAGATCACATATTAGGTCACAAATCAAGTCTCAATAAATTCAAAAAAATTGGAATTATCCCACATATTTTCTCAGACCATAATGGATTAAAACTAGAAATCAATAACTAATGAAATTCTGGAAACTATACAAACACATGGAAATTAAACAGCATTCTACTTAACAAAATATGGGTCCAAGAAGAAATCAAGCAGGAAATCAAAAAATTTATTGAAACTAATGAAAATAATGATACATCATACCAAAACCTGTGCGATATTGCAAAAGCAGTACTAAGGGGGAAATTTATTGCATTAAATGCTCACCTCAGGAGAATGGAAAGATGGCAAGTGAACAACCTAACACTTCACCATAAAGAACTAGAAAAACAAGAACAATCCAAACCTAAAGTTAGCAGATGGAAAGAAATCATTAAGATCAGAGCAGAACTTAATGAAATTGAAACCCAAAAAACAATACAAAAGATCAATGAATCAAAAAGTTGGTTTTTTGAAAAGATAAATAAAATTGACAAACCATTAGCATGTCTAACAAAAAAAAGAGAGAAGATTCAAATAACAAAAATTAGAAATGAAAAAGGTGATATTACAACTGATTCATCTGAAATACAAGGAATCATTCGAGACTACTATAAACAACTATATGCCAACAAGTTTGAAAATCTGGAGGAAATGGATAAATTTCTGGACACACACAAGCTCCCAACACTGAGCCATGAAGATGTAGAAAATCTGAACAGACCAATAACAATAAAGGAGATTGAAGCTGTTATCAGAAAGCTCCCAACAAAGAAAAGCCCAGGACCAGATGGATTCACAGCAGAATTTTACTAAACATTCAAAGTGGAATTGACACCGATTCTTTACAAACTATTCCAAAAGATTGAAACAGACACAAATCTCCCAAACTCATTCTATGAAGCAAACATCATCCAGATACCAAAACCGGGTAAAGATATAACCAAAAAAGAAAACTACAGGCCGATATCCTTGATGAATATAGATGCAAAAATCCTCAATAAAATACTAGCAAACAGAATACAACAACACATACGTAAAATTATTCACCACGATCAAGTGGGATTCATCCCAGGGATGCAAGATTGGTTCAACATACGCAAATCAATAAATGTGATACACCGTATTAATAAAATCAAACACAAGGACCATATGATCACCTCTATAGATGCTGAAAAAGCATTTGATAAAATTCAACTCTCATTCATGACAAAGACCCTCTATAAGTTAGGTATAGACGGAAAGTATCTCAACATAATTAAAGCCACATATGATAAACCCACTGCCAATATCATCCTGAATGGGGAAAAGCTGAAAGCTTTTCCTTTAAGAACAGGAACCAGACAAGGATGCCCACTCTCACCACTCCTATTCAACATAGTGTTGGAAGTACTAGCCAGAGCAATCAGAGAAGAGAAGGAAATAAAGGGCATCCAGATCGGAAAAGATGAAGTCAAACTGTCCCTGTTTGCAGATGAAGTGATCCTATATATCGAACAGCCTAAAACCTCTACAAAAGAACTCTTGGAATTGATAAATGATTTCAGCACAGTAGCAGGATAAAAAATCAACACACAAAAATCAGTAGCATTTCTATTCTCCAACAGTGAACATGCAGAACGAGAAATCAAGAAAGCCTGCCCATTTACAATAGCCACCAAAAAAATAAAATACTTAAGAATTGAGTTAACCAAGGATGTGAAAAATCTCTATAATGAGAACTACAAACCACTGCTGAGAGAAATTAGAGAGGATACAAGAAGATGGAAAGATATCCCATGCTCTTGGATTGGAAGAATCAATATAGTGAAAATGTCCATACTACCAGTGATATACAAATTCAATGCAATCCCCATCAAAATTCCAATGACATTTTTCTCAGAAATGGAAAGAACTATCCAGACATTTATGTGGAATAAAAAAAGACCACGCATAGCCAAAGCAATGCTGAGCAAAAAAAATAAAGCTGGCGGCATAACACTACCTGACTTTAAACTATACTACAAAGCTATAATAATCAAAACAGTATGGTACCGGCATAAAACAGACACACTGATCAATGGAATAGAATAGAGAATCCAGAAATCAATCCACACACCTACAGCCATCTGATCTTTGACAAAGGCACCAAGCCTATAAACTGGGGAAGAGACTGCCTCTTTAGCAAATGGTGCTGGGAGTACTGGATATCAACATGCAGGAGAATGAAACTAGACCCATACCTTTCACCATACACTAAAGTCAACTCAAAATGGATTAAAGAATTAAATATACACCCTGAAACAATAAAACTTCTTAAAGAAAACATAGGAGAGACACTTCAGGAAATAGGACTGGACACAGACTTCATGAATATGACCCCCAAAGCACAGGCAACCAAAGGAAAAATAAACAAATGGGATTATATCAAACTAAAGAGCTTCTGCACAGCAAAAGAAACAATTAACAGAGTTAAAAGACAACCAACAGAGTGGGAGAAAATATTTGCAAAACATACATCTGACAAAGGATTAATATCCAGAATATACAAGGAACTCAAACAACTTTACAAGAAAAAAACAAGCAACCCAATTAAAAAATGGGCAAAAGAGCTAAATAGGCATTTCTCTAAGGAAGATATACAAATGGCCAACAGACATATGAAAAAATGCTCAACATCACTCAGCATCCAGGAAATGCAAATCAAAACTACACTGAGATACCATCTCACCCCAGTTAAGATGGCTAAAATCCAAAAGACTCTGAACGATAAATGCTGGCAAGGTTGCGGAGAAAAAGGAACTCTCATACATTGTTGGTGGCACTGCAAAATGGTGCAGCCTCTATGGAAAATGGTATGGAGTTTCCTCAAACAATTGCAGATAGATCTGCCATATGACCCAGCTATCCCACTGCTGGGAATATACCCAGAGGAATGGAAATCATCAAGTCGAAGGTATACCTGTTCCCCAATGTGCATCACAGCACTCTTCACAATAGCCAAGAGTTGGAACCAGCCCAAATGTCTATCATCGGATGAGTGGATATGGAAATTGTGGTATATCTACACAATGGAATACTACTCAGCTATAAAAATGAATGAAATACTGCTATTTGCAACAACATGGATGGACCTTGAGAGAATTATATTAAGTGAAACAAGTCAGGCACAGAAAGAGAAATACCACATGTTCTCACTTATTGGTGGGAGGTAAAAATAAATAAATGCGCGCGCGCGCGCGCACACACGCACACACACACACACACACACACACACACACACACACACACACACAAAAAACGGGGAGGCGAGGGGAAGAAGACATAACAACTACAATTCCTTGAAGTTGATATGACAAGCAAACAGAAAGGACATTGTCAGGTGGGAGGGGTGAGAGGGAGGAGGGAGGTTTCAGTAATGGGCCACAATAATCAACCACATTGTATATCGACAAAATAAAATTAAGAAAGAAAAAAAAAAAAAGAGAAAAGAAAAATGAGCCAATAGAAAAAAATAATCAAAAAAACTTGATTAGGCACATCCCAGAAGATGAAACTTGAATAAGTCAAATATTTGAAAAAAAGCTCAACCACATTAATACTAAGGGAAATAAAATACAATGACAAACCCAATTAGCAAAACATAAAAAGTCATATAGAAAATATCAAATGCTCATGAGAATGTGGAACAAAAGGAATTCTTAAGCACAGTTGGTTAGAGTTTAAATTGGTACAACCTCTTCAGGAAAACCCTTTGGCATTACTAGTGTAGTTGAACTACACACCCTACGACTCAGCAATTCCATTTCTCGGCATCCTAGGGCATTGATTCTCTATCCGGGGTGATTTTGTCCTGCAAGAGATATTTGACAATGTGTTGTTGTCACACAGTTTGCATTTTTTTTTGTCACAACTGGGGTTGCTATTGGCGTCTACACAGGTTAAGAGGCCAGGGATGCTGCTAAACATCGTGTAAAGGACAGGACAGCCCCCACGACAAGAAATTATTTGGTCCAAAATGTCAATAATCCCAAGGTTGAGACCCTATCCTGGAGAAACAAACAATTTTTAGAACTCCCGTATATTATAACTGGCTCTAATTCATTTCCCTGCCAACCAGGTTCCCTTTGGTCCACCCTCTACAATTAAATGCAAATTGTTTTCCTTAAAAGTAGAAAAATAATTCATATCAACTCTTGGCTTAAAGACCTTTATCAGCATCACACCGCCTATGGCAGTCACTTTCAAATTGTATTGGCCTAACAACCACCTAAGGAACAAAGAAAATTCAGATGCCCTGGCTCCATCCCCAGAACACCTGATTCAAGAAGTCTGGGGAAGCTCTCAATAATTCATTTTTTATTAATCACACAAGTGAGTCTAATGCAGGTTATTCAGGGAACAAACTTGAACAATGATCTCTTAGAATAATGGGTTTAAACAAGCAAATAGTGTCATACAAGGGCCTTCACAAACAGCTCTCAACTTTCATTACTAGCTTCATTTTCTTCATCATCATCTATCACACACTCACTGTTTTCAGAATTTTCTTACAACCTTTTTCTATTCTATCAACCCTTTAAAGAACCTGCTCTTTCTGCATGGAATGTTGTCTCCAACCCCTTTTATTCTTCACCCAGCAAACTCCTATTCACCCTTTAAGACCGAACTCAAAATAGACCCTCTGTGAATACTTTCCTGAATACCTTAGACAATTTCTTATAAGCCTCCTCTTGCTCCAACAAGACTCTGACCATACTTCAGTTACTGCATTTACTACAATATATGTAAATTACCTGCTTACATGTCTATCTCACCCACTAGACCCTTCTGTATCCTTGTACCCAGTAAGTTCTCAAAATTATAAGTTTGTATAATTAATCAAGACAGTTGAGAATTTAGGAGTATGTGAAGATAATTACCAACTATTAGTGCATGCTTCTATCTTCAAAGCCCCAAACCACCTGCTTCTATACAACTTTTTATCTTGAAGATACAAGACTGATTTTATTCACTAACAGCCAAGACAGTGAGAGAAATTAAGATAACAAGCTTCTATTAATCATCAACTCTACAATGAATCCCTGCAAAAATCTATCATGTTTATTGCTGCTAAAAATGTTTAGTAGGGGGAAGACATTCTATTTTATGGAATAATGTGTTGCCCAATTTTAGAATCCCAATCAAGCCAATTGAGATCCTAACTAAATTCGTTGTAATTTTGTTCTTTGACACTCTGAACCCCTCTAATTTCAAGGTAAAAAAACCCAAAAAAACAAACAAAGAAATGATGAAATAATATTTGCACAAATAGGGGATAACTAAAAGAAAAAAAAAAGGCAAGATGAATACACTGAGTATCTGCACAACCAACTTATTTGCTTTTTAAAAATAACCCAGGGCCAGATCATCTTCATTTCAATTTTTTAAACTTTAAATACCTTACTCTTTCCCCTGTGCCCTGAAATTACAAGAACTCTCCATTGCCTTGATATTGAGAGCACACTGAGCTGAGTGCTGACATGCTGGAGCAGATGTTCTCAATTCCTCTGCCTCCAGAGGGTGTGGGCAGCCTAGGCAAAATGTTTAGTAAGTACTTGAATTAGCGATGTTACCATATTAACCTCGTTTTGCAAGTGAGAAGACGTACTTGGAGAGGTAATTTCACAGTGAATTAAACAACTGAAAACCAGAATTCTAAGCTCTTATTTAACTACTAGGTCAATGCCTTCAACTCTTCAATTTGGATCAAAGCTCAGTTTCTCAGCTTTACTTCTGGAGGATGTGAAAGGGGATCACACAAAAAACAAGCCAGAATATATGTGAAAGATAGCCGCCTGTCATTTTTATAATCCCAATAACAAAAAGAAATGAATTGAGATAGTCTCAAATGCAAAATTACACATTTTTTTTCTTTTTATTTTTTGGCAGCTGGCCAGTATGGGTATCCAAACCTTCTGAAATTACACATTTTCTTTCAGATTTCAAAATTTTCTCTTTTTTTAAATCTTAAAATATCATAGAAAATCAATTTTGACATAATTTCTTAGTTGCTGGGTTGGGTAAAGTTACCCTACAGACAACATTCAAAGGTCCCTACTATAACTGTATAAATATATTGACTAATAGTATTCAATCTATCTCCCCTGTTTACACCACACATTTGCAGAGAGCCTGCCCTTATACTGTGGGGACAGATCCCAAAAGTGTGGAGAAACACTATCAGAATGTTTTAGGCTGTGATGACACATCGAATTTGCTTAACTCTAAAAGAAATAGAGGACTGATTAACTACCATGGATCTGGCTCCCAGAAGAATTTTCTTCAGTGGTTTTGATGGTGGTTATACTCGTGTTCACAGAACTGACACTTGATGTTTGAGAATTCTGAAAGACGGGTGTCTTGCCCTTTTCTTTTTTGATTTCCACCCTACTGGTAGGCTCCTTCTGTGAACTATTAAGAAAATCAAATAGCAGCTCATCATCAGGTTCTGACTTCTTTCTTCGAACAAACTGGGATGAAGGCCTAGGAACAGATGCATTTTCAACAGGATGGGAGGTCTCCACTGGTGTCCTAGATCCTACTTTCACATTTGCAGTGCCAGCTAAGATGGTGGCTTTTTGATTTAGAATGTTATCAGCTGCTGAGGAAACATAAGTAGCTTTAGGTCCAGTCTGGTAAGTCAAATCTGTATTTTGCTGGTGAAGTTCAGAATAGTCAGTATTTTTGCTATATATGATATTGCTGGTGTTCTCTTTTCTACTAAGAGCTGTTGCAGCCCCTTGATCAACTCGGTTTAAAAGATCTTCTGCCCTTCCAGCAAGATCAGCAAACCAAGACATGATGGTAGCAGAATACTCCTACTGGTGAACCTGTATAAAGGACATAAAATGATCAGTGTGCCATAACAGCAGAGTATAATGGTTAAGACCAGGTTCTGGAGTCAGTACTGGGTTAAAATTCTAACCCTGCCTCTAACTAGCTAAGTAACTTTGAGCAAGCTTCTTAACGAAAGCTGAAAAACCTTATCTAAAAAATGGGGAATACGTGTACTTAATTTACACGATGAAATAATACATAAAAAACACTTTGCAAAATGCTTGGCCCAGTAAGCACTCACTTGCTATTGCCATCACTACAACTAACACTACTGCTTTTATTGTTACTGTTTTCAATGAAGGGAGAATGTTAACATAGTGAAACCATCAGTTATGGGCTAAATTGTCTTCTCTTCCCCTTCTTCCTCCCAAATTAATATGTTGAAGCCCTAACCCCCAGACCTCAGAACGTGACTATTTTAGGAGATAAGATCTTTAAAGAGGTAATTAAGTTAAACTGAATCATTAGGGTGGGCCCTAATCCAATATGACTGATGCCCTTTTAAAAGGAGGAAATTTGGACACAAATAGATATGCAGTGAGAAGACCATCTGAAGACACAGGGAGAAGGAGGCCATCTGCAAGCCAAAGAAAGAGGCCTCAGAAAAAAACCAACCCCGCTGACCCCTTCATCTAGACTTCTTGCCTTCAGTATTCTGAGAAAATAAATTTCTGTTGTGCAAGTACGCAGTCTGTGGTACTTTGTTATGGCAGCTCTAGCAAATTAATACAGCATCCAAACAGCAAATAATCAACACGGCAAAATTCCAGTACAACCAAATAAAACAACGATTCTCTGAAGTTTGCTTTAAGGTGCTAAAACTTGAAAAAAGTCATAACACCAAAGTCCAGGGTTCAGATCCTAGTATCAGCCAGCCACCAAAAACACTTCTTCTGATTAATACATAAGCCATCTTAATGTTAAACTGTAGCAATATTGTGGATAATTTAGGTGTGCACATACATAATTTATCTAAAGAACATGTTCAATAATTCAAATACTCAGTACCTACCATGTGCACATTAAGCTAAGTTCAGAATAAAGAAAAAGATTGTATAACTCATTCATTTAATTACATATATTTGGGTACTCATTAAGTGCCACAATAAATCCAAATAATGATGAAGTAATTAACCCTCATGATATAGAAGAAAGAGCACTATAAAAAAGTCAACAACCATATCTTGAATGTGCATATTGTTCCTTTTGCCGGGAACTCTTTCACAGTTAACTTTTTCTTGTTCTCGGTCTTCACTTGAACATCATCTTTCTTTCTTTCTCTTTCTTTCCATCTAAACTGGGTCCTATCCCTCTCTGTTCATGCCCTATTATTTTTGCCTTACAACCCTTCGTGTTTTATAATTACATTTTTTTTTGTTTTTTTCTTAATATCTCTCCCTCCCTCTTGGGGAAGGGGCTGGGGGACACTGACTGGATAAAGGCCATGTCTGTTTTGCTCACCAATGAATTCCCAGCATCTAGCACACAGTAGGCATTCATAAAACTGCTGAACGGATTTAATTTTTATGTGCCAGATGCTGTGTACACATTACCTTTATCACATACAATTTTCACAACCACATTATGTGGTAAATAGCAATGTCTTTTTTTTTTTTCTTTCACAAATGTGGAAAAAGTTTACAAAGATCCCAGAGTTTTAGATGGCAGCTCAGATACTCAAATCTAAGTCAGCTTAGTGCCAAACGCACTTTTTAACCATCTCCCCATATCTAGCCTCTCAAAATATAAATAACCTCAAGAAACTCAACCTTTAAACTTGTTCTTTACAAAATGTAATTACTACTCATCTGTGTATTTCAAAGTTTAGGCGACATCAAATAAAAATGGAGGCGAAATACTTTGTAACATTTAAAACTCAATACAAAGTATTATTCTCAAATTAACACTGGTGGTTGAGTGGGAGCAAATAATCTCTCCTAACAAAGCAATCAAAACACACTGAAAATTCCTTATATCTTGTCTCCCATTTAGCCCAAAGTTAATAGGGCTTTAAAACAATAGTATGTGAATTAATGTTGATTACCTAATTAAACTAACGAGGGCCCTGGGCACTTGCCCCACTGACAAACTGGAGGGGACTTCAGAGGAACAAATACCTGAAGTAATTCCTGGGGCACTCACTGTCCTAGAGGCAGAAACAGTGCATGGGACGTGGGAGGGTCTGTAAACGGCAGTGACGATGCCTGCCAGGTGTCAGTATAAATGAAGGGACGCTGGAGATCAGCCTGTCAGGCCAGGTCGTCTGTTAGTCACTCGGTGGATCCCAGGTAGGCGAGCGCGGATCCCCTCTCTGTTCCCCACCCACCTCGTTCGGGCCTACGGAGCGGGAAGAGCGACCAGACCAGGCCGGGGTCGGAGGGAAGGAGGGAGAAAAAAGGGAGGGAAGTAAACAACGCCGGCTGTAGCCCAAGGGAACTCTCCAGCCCCCTTCCTTAGACCCCAACAGGGCGAAGATGGGCGCGACCCGGATGAAGGCGGAGACCAGAGTCTCCGCTGAGAGGACGGGGCCCCCTTTCCATAGGGACCCGCCTCGTCCACTGGGCCCTCGCCGCCGCCTCACCTGAGGACTCCCGAGCGGCTGCACCGCGCCCCTCAGCAGCGGGCCGAGAGAGGGCCCAGGCTGAGTAAACCCCTTCCAGACCCGCCGTAACCCTCATACAGCTTCCGGGAGACGTGGAACAGCGGCGAGGACCCCACAACAGAGTGGCCTTCGAGCTGCCTGAGCGGCAGGGAGCCGAGAGCAGCCACCTGCAGCGACTCAGGCGGCGGCGCCCGCGGCTGCGGGGGCCTCGCGCCTGACCACGCCCCTCTTCCGCCCGCCGAGAGATTGGGCAGGGGCAAGGCCTGCGTGCGTATGACGTAGCTCACCGCCCCCTGACGAAGGCATACACGCGGCTGGCACAACATTGGAAGCCCCGCCCACACGTGGGCGGGCCTCATTGCGGGACACGTGGGGGCAGAGGCGGTGCCGCGCCTGGAAGGAATTTGAGGCTTGGATTAGGCGGGCGGGGCGTGAGGCCCAGGCGTTCCTACTGACTTCACCTTTCTCCCTTCCCCTTCCCTCTTTTCCATAGTTTTATGGCAGAAGATAGGGATACAGAAAACATGATTCCTGATTTCATGGAGCTTACTTTCTAGTGGCAGAGACAGATACTGCATAAACCAGTATATGAACAAGACAATTGTAGAGCTTTACCAGAGCTGTAAAGACAAGAAGAGAGGGAGAACTGGAAGCAAGGGAAGTATTTTAAATCAGGTAGTCAAGGACTTTCTGAGGAGATGATGTTTGAGCTGAGACCCAAAGGTTGGTCCAGGCAGCGGTATTGTAGTTGTTATGTAAACAGTTCATTGAATATTTGAAATTATTCTAAAATCCACATTTAATAATTCAGCAAATATTCAGCACGTACTATGGGCACAGTATTGGGTTAATACAGCCCTAATGACAAGTCTACAACATAGTCCTGATGGGAGGTGCTCGCACAGAGAATCCAAGACCAACGTTGGTATTACAGCTCTTTATTAGTTTACGGCTCTTTTTGGTGTTACAGCACTTTGTCGCTTGCAAGCAAGGAGAGCAGGAGCATCAGGCTAGTGTCTCCCTGAACGAAGGAAAGGGGCAGCCAAATCTTCCCTCCCAAATTCTCATTTAGGTCCTCTTATACAAATGTGGGGTGCAAATCTCTTTATTCGGATTGGTTGGCTATGAGACATAGCTCATTGGTCAGTTCTGGAGCCAAGTTTGCATTTGGCCCTTAGGGTGGTGCAAAACCGATGTTACCTTTCCTTAGCACATGGGTGCAGGAAGCAAGCTAGATTACAGAAGCCAAAGTTTGATATTAAGACAGCCAAGCATAAAATTTCTAAACAGTTTCTCCAGTGGAAGGGGGCAGGTTTAACAATCAGAAAATGCTCAGGGTTCCCTGCTTCAGTCCCAAGTATCTCCATTTTCAGGTTGAAAAAACTAAGACAAAGAGGTTAGGCAACTTGTCTAAGATCACCTACCCTAATAAGGAGTCCACCTTACTCCACAGCCTGTGCTGCTTAGACTCAATGTTTTATTATCTCTAAGTTAAATGTTGAAAGTAATTACAACTCCTTTTCTTCTTCTCAAGTCAGGTTTAGCCCAGTGAAGATAAAAACTTTCAGCAGCACCAAGAGGTAATAATAATAATATTGCCATCTAACATTTATTGAGCTCTTCTTAAGTGCAGAATACTGTGTTAAGAATTTGATGTGCTTCATCGCAGTTAATTCTCACAAACACTGTAAGGAAAGTACTGTGGTTGACATTATTGTTCCAACTACAAACTTGCTCTTCCAGTTATGGACTATACATCATCACCTGTTGCCATGTGACTGCAAAGCATCCTATAGGAGGTGTCATACGTGGATCTTCACAAACAGGTCCCAACTGTTTCCAGTAAGGTTTCCAGTAGCTGTTTCCAGTAAGTAAGTAAGGTTTCCAGCCTAACTGACGTCAGGCTTTATCATATGACCTTCTTTTGGCCAATGGAATGTGAGCAGAAGTGTTTTTCACATCTGAGCAGACGCATTAAGAGCTATTATGTATTTCCACCAATTCTCTTGGTCTTTTTCTTCTCTCAGGAGAATGGCCTGTCCCAGATGGAGCTGCCCCCTCAGCTTGGGTCCTGGAAGGAAAAAAGTACGTGAAACAGCCCACATCTAACATGTCACATGAGTGAAAAATAAAACTTTGTTGTTAGAAACCACTGAGATTTAGGATAGTTTCTTACACGACCTTACCTAATGAAATGTGACTAATACATTCCCCTGTTTTACGGATGAAGACACTGAGATTCAGTGAGGTTTAGTTACTTGCCCATGGTCACACAAGTAAGTTCAACATCTGGGATCAAACCTAGGTCAAGGTGACTTCAGAAACAATGTTTTTAACCATTGAAGAGTTGAGAATGAAAGAAGTTGAGGCAGAGCCAAATCTTCCATGTCAAAAAATTGACAGTGGGCAGGCCCCCAAAAACAGTGTTATAAGAATTCCCTAAGAGAGTCAGCATATAGACACCTGCCACCCAGAAGTCATTGGGGCCGAGGCCGGATTAGCCAGAGGAACAGCACAACCAACAGAAAAAGGCTACAACCTTGCCCAGTAAGAAAATGTGCCCTTTTCTTCCCCTCTGCTCCCTGCCCTAAAGTCACCAAAGGAACTAACGCCTAGAAGAGGAAGGGGGAGAAGGAAGCCTCTAGTGGAACCAAGCTAGTCTGTTCCAGGGACCAGGACCAGGGAAGTCTTAAACAAATAGGGATGTATTATGACTTCTGGAATGGCAGAGTGAGAAGCCTGGCAAATCCTCTCCCCGCAAAAACAATTATGTTATTGGACGAAATTGTGAAAAACAGCCATTTTAGTTCCCTGGAAATCGACCACAGACATAACACAAATTAGGAAGCATTTATTCATGAAAACTACTGAACCTTGGGTAAGAACAGTGAGAGTCTGTGACATTTTAGCCTAGGGAAATTTCCAGTCCCTCTCCTCCAGCTCCAGTGGTGGGTAGTTCTATCAGGGCTTGGAAAGCTGTGAAAACCAGCAGCTTTGCTGCCAGAGGGAGCTGACTTGATTAAGAATGGAGCCAGAAAAGCCCCCATGGCCAAAGGGAAGGCTCAGTTGGGAATACCAATATCACAGCGGCTGGGTTGCAATATTGGTTGGGCAGAGAACTGACTAGAAGTCCTGCTGGACGTTTAGCAGGGAGATCCAGTTAATAGGATAGCCATATAGACTCTGATAAGCTCCCATATACACTGGTGGCCTGGAAGTCTATGTAAACTCAGGAGAGTCTGAAAAAAGCCCTAGTTATCTACTCATCCCTGGCTGAACATGTAGCCTTGCACAGATGCAGAGGAGACACAAGAAAACCCAGGAAAGTAAAAGTCTTATAAATTGTGTGAATTTTGAAAGTGTTCCACAAATCATCTTGATGGTACCGGTCCATCAAGAAAGGGTAGAAACCTTACTGCTTCAAGGTGTTTAAGTACCTCTGACCAGTAATTGACTGACTGCTAAGCTATGTTGACCCTGGTGAAAACCCTAGGAAACTAGCCTTAGAAATAAAAATAAGGAAAAACAACAACAAAAAAAAACTGAGCAGAAACATCAGTGTCAGCATACTGTGAAGGAGAGAAACTCAGAATCAGTTCAGGCAAGTCACTAAACAAACAAACTTACAAACAAACAAAAAAACCACTTTTCCCAGGGTACAACATAACAGAGTTGCTACAATATCTTATCTGAAATATCCGGTTTTGAAAAAAAAAAATAAGCAAACACAGAATGTGACCATACATGGGGGGTGGGGTGGGGAGGTAGGGGTGAAAATCAATACACATGCTCTGAGATGTTGGACTTAACGTATAAGGACTTTAAAGCAGGTATCATAAATATGCTCAAAGTACTAAATAAAGGTATGACAACAAAAGCTCATCAAATAGAGAATCTGCAAAGAGATAGGAATTATAGAAAAAAACCAATGGAAATTCTAGAGTTGAAAAAATGCAATAAATAATAAATGAAAATTTCACTAGAAGGGCTCAATGCAAATCTGAGCTGACAGGAGAAAGAATTAGGAAACTTGGAGATAGATCCATAGAATCATTGAATCAATAGAAAGAGTGAAGAATGAAGAGTCCCAGAGACCTGTGTGACATCAAGCATAGCAACATGTGTATATGGGAATCCCAGAAGGAGTGACATAATGGGCAAGAAAAGTATTTGAACAAATGGTCAAATACTTTCCAAATTTGATGAAAACATTAATCTATATATCCAAGAAGCGCAATGATCTCCAAATAGGATAAACACAGAGATCCAACCTGGCACTCAACAGTCAAGCTGTTGAAAGACAAAAAGAGAAAATCTTAAAAGCTGCTGGAGAAAAATGACTCATCAGCGACAGGGGAACGGGTATAACAGCTGACTTCATGTCAGAAACACTGGAGGACAGGCCATAGGATGACATATATAAGGTGCTGAAGGGAAAATAACTGTCAACCAAAAATTCTATTTCCAGAAAAACTATTCTTTTTTTTTTTACGTTTTTTTTTTTTTTTTTTTTTTTTTTTGTCGTTTTTTTTTTTCGTGACCGGCACTCAGCCAGTGAGTGCACTGGTCAGTCCTATATAGGATCCAAACCCGCGGCGGGAGCGTCGCCGCGCTGCCAGCGCAGCACTCTACCAAGTGCGCCACGGGCTCAGCTCCAGAAAAACTATTCTTTAAAAATGAAGGCAAGATAACGACATTCCCAGACAAACAGAGACTGAGAGAATTTGTGACTAACAAACCCGCCTTATAAGAAATGATAAAGAAAATCGTTCAACCTGAAAGGAAATGACAGGAGGTGGTAACTGAAATCTACATGAAAAAATTAAGCAAAGCTGAGTGTTAAATACTAGGAAAGTCTGTTCTAATAACCAAAGTGGATGAAAATTATGGAATCAGGCAAGATGTCATCAAGGAAACTGTGATTCAGAGGAAAAAGTAGGAATTGCTATAAATGTAGTTGAAGAGAATTGTTGGAAGAAATTAAACCACTTCCAGTCAGTGTCCCCACTGAGTTGAGGCTTTCCTAACCAATTGTTTACCCTAATATCTCAGAATGTTTTTTGCTTCCCACAGCAGTGGAAACGTAAGCTCCTCCTGAGGAGTGACTCCTTTTCTGTATGTCCTGCTTGATTGGCATCACAACTATTACACTTTTTCTTCCAACCTATGCTTCTCCTTCATAGCATTTACACAATTGTAATTATATGAGAGACGGCAGGGATAGTGTCTGTCTTTTCTCTGGCTGTAAGAGCATCTGCTCATGCCCGGGAAAGTACAAGGCATGAGCAAAATGCCCTTGCAGATTGAATCGTAAATGAATTAGCTTCAAGTGACTTAATATCTCTGACCCTCAATTTTATTATCAGAAAAAAAGGACTGTAGTGAACTAGAATAAATCTAAGCTGAAAGTAGGAAAACCTTGGTTCTCTAGTACCTAGCTGTGTGAACTTGAGCGAACCACCCTACTTCCCGGGCTTCATTTTATGAAATGAAGATGTTAAACTAGAGTGAGGGATCACAGGTTTGCAACCTCCATTAATTGCTTTTGTTTTGTCTTAGCCATGGCACAATGTTTGATTAAAAGCAAACCAAACATAAAAATACGCTCAGGATGTTGACAGGAGTGTGGAGAAATAGACATTCTTATGCATTATTGGTGGAAATGTAAATTGACATGACCTCTATGGAGGACAAGGTTGAAATGTATATCAACATTGAAAATGTGTAAACCCTTGCTGAGTTTGATATCCACATGGGAAAAAATGAATCTTAACTCCTACTTTACACCAGATGTAAGAGTCAATTCCAAAAGGCTTGTAGATCGAAATGTGAAGGGTAAAAATCAAAAGATTCTACAAGAAAACAGGAGAACATCTTCACGACCTTGAGGTAGACAAAAATGCCTTATACAGGGTATACACAAAAAATACTAACTATGAAAGAAAAGATTGCTAATTTGGACTTCCTTAAAATTAAGAAGTTCTATTCTCAAAAAAACCAAACCAAAACAAAACAAAAAAACTCCCAGAGAGTGAAAGGAAAGCCAACAATTGGAAGATAGTGTTTATAGTACATATATCTGACGAAAGCCTTGTATTTAGATATATAAAGCACTCCTGAAAATCTTTTTTTTTTTTTAAAGGCAATCTAACAAGAATGGACTAATATCTTAAATAAGCACTTCACAAGAGAAAATATCTAATTGGCCAAAAGCACATGTAAAGGTTGTTTAACATTACTAGTCATCAGAGAAATGAAAATTAAAATTACAATGAAATACCTTTGCATACCCAGTAGAATGGCTAAAATGTAAAGGGATGGAAAATACCAAGTACTGATGGGATGTTGAGCCACTGGAGTGGTCATACATTTCTGAGAGGAGAGTAAGTGATAGGACCATTTTGGAAAACTTTGGCTATATCTACTAACCTTAAACATAGACCACTATATGTCCCAATATGGGTCTACCCCATGAGTCAGCAATTCCACCCAGGAGAAATCAGTGCAAGTGTCCACCAAAAGACATGTACAAGGGTGTTCAAAGCAGCTTTGTTCATAATTGCCACAAACAGAAAAAACCCAAATGACCATAAACTGGAAATGGATAAACAACTTGTGGTACAGCTACACAATGCAATACTTCATCCTGATGAAAAACATGAAAGTACAATACCATAGATGAATCTCACACATGTAATGTTGAGTTAAAAGAAGCCAGTTTTGAAAAACTACATACTGTATAATTCCATTTCTACAAAGGTCAAGAACAGGCAAAGCTAATCTGTGATTATACAAGTTATAGTATTAGTTACCTATTTTGGGGGAGAGCACATGTTCACTGGGAGTGGTCAAAATGGAGGCTTCTAGGGTGCTAATAGTGTTCTATATTTTGACTTTGGTGTTGATGATAGGTGTGGGTACATAGGTAAAATTTCATCAAACACTAGACTTAACACTTGTTTATTGTATGCATGTTATATTTCAATTAAAATATTTTTAAAAAATACACATAAGGTAATTCTACCTTTAGGAAATTATCCTACAGATATCTCTCATATATGCAAAATGATATATATGAAGTTATTAATTATAGTGTTACTTATAATAGCAAATATGGGAAACAAATTAAATGTTCTCATGCTCCAGAGTTCAATGTATTCTCTTTTGTATGTATCCTTTGAACTCTGTACCATGAGAATCTATTGTTTTTTTAAAGTAAATAACGTTCTTCCTGCCCCTAAAAGAGGCTGACCTGTATGGGGATCTGAACCCTTGACCTTGGTGTTATAACCCTAACCAACTAAGCTAATTGGCCAGCCCAAATAAATAACATTCTTAAAAATTTTTTTAAAGTTTGTATACTCTAGGGGACTGAATGCACTCTCCATGTCTTCACAGCCCTGCCTCTCTGAATCCCCTGTACCCCTCATTTAGGTTTCCTGCCTAGCCCCTGAAGGATTCCCTTAGAGAGTTTTTGACCCTTATTGGAAGATTCCTCTGTTTCTCCAGCTCCACAGTTCTGTGATTCTACTTCCTTGTTACACAGATCTGAAGAACGAAATTGTGAGCCTTTCTGTGCATTTTCATCTTCCAGCAGCAGAGGGCGTGCAGTACTTAAAAATGTGTATGTAACACCTGGATTGACATGTAAAATGAGTATTGCTGTATCCTTTCATTTATAGAGCACAGTGTAATATTTCCATGAATTGACCCGGGATGACCCAAGGGGATTTCATGCTCCCACATCTGTTTGGAAGTTCCTCCAGACGTGACAGGCCAGTTCTGGTGTTTTCTGTGTTACCTGGGCTACTAAACTTCTCCCAGAGTCGAATCACTCCACCACTGAGCCCCTTATGAAATCTCCTGGCCTCTGTCCACTCCACTCTGTCCAATCCTCAGCTGTCTTTGCTCCTGCTGTGAGGGCTCCAGTCCCCATACGACCCCATGTTGTCAGCCACTCTGGAGAAGAGGCTCTGTGTTGTCCTCCAAACAGTACATGCCTAGGAACCCACAAACAGCATGTTGTGACTTGCTGTGGTGTCATGGACAGCTCCTTTTCTCTCTCATGCCACAGTTAGTGGTTTTTAAGGTGTATATGAGTGATTGTTTCTTATACCATGTAATTGGTTAGAGAGAATCTTATGTCTACACCCCATTTGTAAAATACATCAAAGTAGAGCAGTCCTGGTAGAAGAGTGTGGATAAAGAGCATGTGACAGGAAATAGGGTATCCAGAGCCCTGACAAGGATTTTCTACTTGACCAAACTTCAGTCAGATTCCTGAACCTTCTCCTGGGCCCATCTGTTGGGAAAATAGAATAGTTTGATCAGGCCCCCTCACCTTAGGTGTGGTTGGGGGTGGTGCGGCATATTCTTTGTAAGCAAATCGTGTGTGGGTTGGTGGAGTTGGTGCACTTGCACAGCACCACTGTTTTGGTGAGCATCTGCCTTGGGCATCCGTCCTGGGCATCCATCCTGGGCATCCATCTGCGCAGCCATGCTCTCCAATCTATGGCTTCCACGGAGCTGTTTGCTGGTTACTTAACTCATAGACCTACGTGTGAGGGGTCTGGGGACCCAGCCTGGCATGTGAAGGGTTTGTGACCCAGTCTGTGAAAGGCTTGAGGGGTCTGTCAGCTCCAGACCCAGCCCTAGCTCGACAATTGGCCCAGTAGGCAGGATTACGGGCAGGTAAAAGAGCTTGACACCATCTGTGATGTTTCTTGTAAAATCCAGTTTTGCAAGAACCCTGCTAGTCAGTTGAGCAAGACCCTACCACCACCGCAACCTTAGATATCTGATCCCCTGTGATATCTGATTGGGTGTCTCATTCTCCACCATCTCTCAGGTGATGTCTGATCACTCTGGCCTGTCTTCAGTAAGAATCCTGTCAGTTTAGCCAGAGTCTGCCTTACTCCTGATATCTTTTCTTAGTAATTTCCCATCCACTGACTACCCTCTTCCCCTGCTCCTTAGCTATGCATTTCCACTTGCCCATGCTTTATCCTGAGTTGAGCCTGACTCTCTCTTGTAGGGACAAAGGGAAGAACTTCCCTTTTGTCTCTTGAAGTTTCTCTGAACATCAACTGACCAAATGCAGATTAATTAGGAGAAAAGACATAACAAATTTTATTTTAATGTGCATAGCATGGGAGGATCACAAAATGAATTCCCAATAACCCAGTGGGGCACAGATATTTATATACCTTCTTCACAGGGTAAGGGGAGATAGGGGTGTATGAGTAAGTGATTTTTTTAGAGGGACTCAATGGGCTTGGAGAACATGCAGTGTCCTGGGACAAAGTCTGCTGGGCCTGCAGAGCAGACAATGACTGGTAAATGATTCTCTTTGAAATATTGAATGAGATCAAAATAAAAGACGATGGTCTATGACAAAAGTCTGCCCAGTTGTGTTGAGAGACTCCAGTCTTTCTTCCTGTGATATGAGTTAAGTTTGTGAAAACTCAGGGAAAGGATCAGAGGTACTTGTTTTCTTCCTTAGCAGGTTTGGACTTTAGGCAGACAAGGGAACAGCTTCATTCTGTGCTTTGGAGAGAGACAGAGGATTGAAAGATGGGGGCGGCGGGGGAAGTTCAGAGAGGCTTGAGGCTGCTTCTTTATTTCAGCATGTCAGAGTGCCATATTTTGAGCTAATGGCCTCTAAACCCCCAAATGCCCCACTGCAAAATCCCATCTCAGTGGCCTCTATACCTATATCGATGGTCCCGAATAAGGTTTGCCTTACTGTGTTCTAACAAGTGTCATTGAATTTTTTTCTTTAACAGCCCCATCCAATAATTCCCCATCCCCCATCAAGAAGCTCCTGAGTTATCTCAGAAGAATCTCTAGGGAGTTTTAAAATGCCTTTGCACTCTGTGTTGGGTGCTATTTAAGAGTCCCTTCCGGCTCCACGAGGCTGGGATTCTGTGGAAGGCCAGCCCAGCTCAGGGGGAGGGAATGAACCTATAACTTACCTTCCTCGTGACATGAATGCCTTTGGCTGGCTGTTGAAACCTCTTGACCTCTTTGCAGAATTGTGTTTTCACATGCATAAAATAATACACATAGATTGACAAAGGTAACTGTATTGGAAATTATATAGAAATAGTTATTAAAATATTTTTAAATTTTGTGACCTAATAATCTATATGCTTCTTTATTCACACATTAAATGACAATGTGTAAAATTAAACCCAGCCTCTTTACTCTGGTTCACAAGGCCCTGCAGGATTTTTCCCAGGTCTCTCTCTCAAGCTCCATCTTAAACTGTTCTCCTCCTTAAACAACCAGTCCAGTGTCCATCTCCCCTCCGTGACGGCATAGACCACATCTGTCTTTGTTCACTGTTGTGTAGGTGTGGAGCACATAGGACAGGGCCTGCCATGTGGTAGGCGTTTACATATTTGTTAAGTGAATGAATGCAGGGGACCAACCCTGAGGATTAGAGGAGCTAGTTCCACGAGATTGGTAGATACCTCAGAGAGAATCTATTGTATATGTAAGCATCCAGCACAACACCTGGCACACAACAGATGCTCAGTAAATGGTAGGTATGACTTGTATGTCCCTCTCAGTTTTCCCTTGCATGGCCTTCTGCTCAAGGTTCTCTATCCAAAGTCTACACTGTTCCCTGCTCCATCCAAAATGAATGCTTGGGCCTCCCTGGCCACTCCCTTCAAGACTGCCCATCCCACAAGGCCAATCCCCAAACTTATCTCAAATAGCTTCCCTACTTAGCTTTCAAGGACCCCAGGAACATGGAGTGGAATATTCTGCTGACATGCCAGAGGTATTCCCAGCATGCAAGCATGATAATGCCTGGTGGAGCTCCCCATCCCTGAAAGAGGGGTCTTCATCATCCCTCAGTGTTGCTTTGCTTCCCACGGATTTGTCACCTCTTTTCCCCTGGGTGACAGAGCTGCCAAAGATTACTCAAAGCTCATCTCTTTTGAGCAGTGAGAAGTCCCAGAAAGGGGTTAATATTCCAGGACCCTCAAGCACAAGGCATCCTTCCATTTGGGAAATTAACCAGGAATTGGGGTTCTCTTCCTGCATTTATTCTCCAGACCAAGAAGTTACGGGAAGAGACATAGGTGGGGTTTTGCTAAGTACAGTTTAACAAGTTTTACAATAGAAGCTGGTAACATTCAGTAAAAACAAGTCAGATGACATTCTGTTAGGCAATTAAGTGATCCACTACCAAAGGCTTTTCCCTCCAGCAGCTTTTTAGTAACTTTACAGATCAATTAGTAACTTGTCTGTCTTAGAACCAGCAGCCTTGCTGTGTTACGATCCTTATCTTGCAACAGAGACTCAATGCCCTGGCGGAAATTTCCTGTCCTTTGCAAGGTCAATATTTGAAACTGCAAGGCTTTGGAAAACCAGGCCCTGTGAGGTATATTTGCTTTATAAATCCTCTACACCTCAGAGGAGAATTTATCTTTGCAGTTGTGTGGGACTTTGGTGGGCAAGAGGAGAGGCCAAGGTGCAGGGCCAGACCAGCCTCCTTCCCTCAGGAGCCAAAAGGCTTGAGAAGGAGTTGAGTCCCAGGAAGAAGGGATGGTGAATGGGAGCTCCCTGATCACAGAGGGCAAAGAGGGGAGGGAACAGACGTCTGAGTTGAGTGACGGGGCCTAGGAGGGGGCACTGCCTGGCCATTGACATCATTCCCCTGTAAACTGACCACAATTTGGAGGTATGTCATCCGAATACAGTGGGGCAGTTGTATGGGGCCTGTACCTCCACATAGGAGGAAGCCAAATAAATGTGTGCTTGCTTCAATCTGTGTCCTTCCCAACTGGCCTGTTCTATCCTAATTAGGGAACTGAGTCAGACTGGCCGAGACTTTGGTGCCCTGCTTTACCTATCTGATGTTATTTCCCCAACAGGTACCCTCTGCTCCCTTCACATGAGTCTCCTCACCATTTTGAAGACACACCTTGTAAATTCCCCAGCTGCTGGCCGCCTTGCACACTGACCAATCTGTCTGTCTTCCATTCATCCACTCACTCCACTTTTATTGAGTTGCCTATTCTATGCCAGGCATAGGACTGGGCATTAAGGATACAGACAAAAGGTTTGCTCTCGAAGAGCTCAAAGTCTGCCCAGTTAGGGTAAGCAAACAAACTGACAGTGGTAATGAACAAGTCCGGTAGGATTCCTTCTGGGGGTATCCCTGACCTGTGTGGGTCCAAGTGATGGCTGCTATAGGATCACCAATCACACCCACCAGATGGAACTTAAAGAAAGGCTTTTTATTTCAGAAGATGTCAACTGGGAGACAGAGGGTAAAGTTCCAAATGCCTCCCCAATCGACTGAGGGCTGGGCTTTATATAGGTAATTATATCAGGGAGACAGGATGACTTCAAGCGTGATGGACAGCTGCCTCCTGTTTTGAGAAATGGAGATGTTGGGGATGTATCGGGCAACAGAATGCTTTGAGAGATGTATTGGGTGAGACAGGATGCTGCTTTCAATACAATCTTAGTTCATCATTAAGGGCTAGCTATAAAGGGAAAACAAAGTTGGTTCTATAGTGTATACACAGTGGGGGGGGGTGTTTACATTTACAAATTACCCCCTTCTGTTAGTAACTTCTGCAATATTAGGGAAGAATGAGGTTGCAGACATCTTGTCTAGCTACTTCATGCTGGACACCGTCATCGAATTCTAAGGAATCCTCATGCGGAATTTCTGAGTCTGCAAATGGATTTCTTCAAGGGTTACTATATATCCCAATAAACATTGTCCTATATCTCCCCGCTCCTTCTTATGCACTCATAGGCCCAAGGCTGTTTCCAGGCTACAAACAAACATGAAATCTGAAGGAGCAAAGGGAATAGCATCTCCTGAGGATGCTGTTTGTAAGGCCACTCTTTCCAACCATGGATCCATATCATCCAGTCGCAAGGGGCCAATGGGGATTCCTTTCAAAACCTAGAGGTTGATTTTATAGTGAGCTCCCATTATTCAAAAATTGTTGGATTCCCATTTTCATCCAGAAGGGGGGTGTCTTTAGTTGATGTCAGATACACACAAGGAGGCTTAGCATAGGGACCAACCTTAAATTATGTCTATTGAACCTGATGAGCTATTCAGGCATCCCAATTAGGTTTCCCACTACCACTTCATAGGCAAGAGGGGCATGATGGTCCAGAACTGACTGTGGTTCTGGATGACATATCCAACAATGGGAGAGATTACCAGAGGTAACCAGGGTCTGCGAGATTCATACTGAATTGTTTTTCCAGGCCTAGCTAATTTGCAGGAGAAGAAATATAATGATATTAATAATTTTCATGTAAATTTCAACTTAGAAAGTGTAATGGGCTGAACTTCCCAGCCACCTGGGTCATATCTCTTCATCGGTTATGATGTACCCAGGTTTTGAGTTCCTTCAGCTTTACTGTTGAATGAGTGACAAGTAACACATCGTAAGGTCTGACCCATCTTGCTTGCAGCTGTGAATCAGGGTGTTTTTCTCTCCAAGTCTTGAGCAGGAGTTGGTCACCAGGTTTTACAGCATGTAGAGGGACATCTGTCAGGTAAGCCAACCTGTTAGAAGCAAACTCATGTAACAGAGTTAAAGTAGCTCCATTTTGTTTTACATACCTTTCTATAAGCAGTTCTTCTTTTGGGGAGAAAGGGTTGGTCAGCCCCTGTGCCTGATGAGTCTATAGTCTCCCATACAAAATTTCACAAGGTCTTAAACCTACCTTGCTCCTGGGGGCTGCCCGTATCGTTTGTAGGGCCATAGGTAATACCTGGACTCAGGTTAGATTTGTTTCCTGACAAAGAATGGTCAGAGCCCTGTTCAGGGTCTGATACATCCGTTTGGTCTTCCCTGTGTACTGTGGCCTCCAAGGAATATGTAGTTTCCAACCTATATTTTCCCAGGGGTCAAAAGACCTCTCTCTCTCCAGATAGCCCCATGAGCGTGAACTATCATGAAAGTATATTTAGTACTTTGATTCCTCTAGCCAAGGATAGAGCTTGAGTCAAAGCAATTAGTTCAGCTTTCGGGACTCATGTCTTTATTGCATACTGTAAAAAATAAAATATTGAATGTCCTCTCCACTTTTCCCCATCCGTTCCCAACCACCAAACCTCCACATACAGTAATGCTCATTCCAGTTTCAGTGAGGCTGAAGTTAGAACAAAAGAGACCTGGTGCTCAGAACATGGTAGAGAGACTCGACAAGCTTGTCCACAGATAATCCAAAGCCAAAATGCACTGTTCACTTCTTATTGACCAGGGTCTAGGTCCAGCACAACCTGCTTCAGGTAGGCAGCATGTGTTCAGGGAGCTAGGACACTGAATAAAGAAATGTAAAAATTTTCCAAAATAAAGATCCTCAGGAATATTATTTTATGCATAAATTGGGTCTAATAAGTCTTTGATGTTTTGTTTGTGTGCAAGAAACAATTCTTTTCAACTATCCGTTTCTTATTTAGAAGAAGTTTCAAGAAACTTCCTAGAGAGTTTTCAAGATGGCGATGGCTGCGGCGGTTGGCGCGGAGTAGCTGAGGTGGAAAAGGCGGCCACTGGGCCTCAGGCAGCCGGGAAACTTGTGGACCTTCCTCTTGCCATCTCTTAAGGGAGGACCGCTGCTGGTGGCCGGTCGTGGGAGCTGAACGCCACTTTGCCCCCGGCAGGAGAGGCTGCCTCACTTACAGGCAACAGCTTTGAAGTGTGGAGCAGGAAAAGAACTGTTTCATAGCTGCAAAAGCGAGTCTTGAAACAGGGAACACAGCGCCAGGGCTGCTGTGGATGCAGACAGGATCCCGGAGGCCGGGGCCGCGCTGAAGGCGGCCAGCTGCCCTACTCAGGATTCGAGGTTTCAGGCCGGCATTAAAGAAGATTCCTGGGAGCGCCCGAGCCGCGCCGCGACTGAACAGCCTGAGGCGGCAGCGGCCGAGAACGGGGAAAGCGGCAAACCAGAGGCAGAGAGTGAGCACCCGACCTGGCACAGCCCTGTGAGTGACCCCTGGCCCAGCTCTGTTTGGGGGGCTTTCCGGAGCCTGTGGGCCGGCCTCCCCTCCCACTCCCTCCGCGGTTCTCTGGCGGGTTGGTGGCGTGGGGCGTCCCCGGCCAGTGTCAGGAGGGCAAGGAAGTACGGGTGGGCTGACTGTCACTCCACCACACCCTGGACTCCGGCCCCCGGTAAACTTCCTGTTACTGGGAGGCATATACCATCTCTGCAGCCACCAGTTCAGAAAAAAAGCCTAACGAATTTCTGGTTGGGAATAGTGTGGTAGGAGAGTTCCCAGGTCCGCTTGAACCTGCCGGAGAGCTGGCTGCAGGCGGATGCTAGACTCGGTTTATACCAGAGGGATACAAAGGTGAACAAGTCCCGAGAAAGATCTACACAGTGCTACAAAGGCACCCAGAGCGACCGGTGGTCTGTGCCTAGCAGAAACCTGGTAGACTTCCTGGGCGAGGTGGTGCCGAGCAGGGTCTGGAAGGCCCAGCTGATAGACGAGGGTTGCAGAAGACACGCCCCAGCCCAGCACAGTGCGCACAGAGTGGGGAGACGTGTGGCCAGGGAGGCGGAGACTCGACAGAAATCACACACCCTGTGGGGTCGCCACTGCACGATCCAACAGCCTGGGCCAGAGCACAGGAACAGGGAGAAGTCCTGCACAGGAAGTGAAAGCTCAACAGTGATCACACACCCTGTGGTACGTGATCCACCAGCCCAGCAGAGTCCAAGCTGACCAGAAAGGTGGCTCCCCAGAGAAGCCCAAGACCCGAGGCAACCACACACACAAGGCACTAGAGGCCAACTGAGCAGCCACAGAGGTAGCCATATGAAATTGGCAACCACAGCAACATCCTAGTTAGTCATTAGTCTCAAACCGGTGGACTGTGAAACCCCCTGCCACAATGAATAAACATCAAAAAAAAGATACCAGAAATACAAATAATCAAGAAAGTACACCACCAAAAGTTAATAAATCTCATACTCTAGATCCTATAGAACAAGAAGCCCTTGAAATGACTGACAAGGAATTTCGAGTGATAATTCTAAGGAAACTGAATGAGATACAAGAAAACACAGCTAGACATCATGATGAAATGAGGAAAAGTATACAGGATCTGAAAGAGGAAATGTACAAAGAAATCAATGTCCTGAAAAAAAATGTAGCAGAACTTGCTGAACTGAAGAAGTTATTCAGCGAAATAAAAAACACAACGGAGAGTTTAACCAGCAGGCTTGTCGAAGTTGAAGAGAGAACCTCTGAACTTGAAGATGGGCTGTTTGAAATAACACAAGCAGACAAAAAGAAAGAAAAAAGAATCAAGGACATTGAAGAAAATCTGAGAGAGATATCAGATAACCTTAAGCGCTCAAATATCCGAGTCATGGGTATTCCAGAAGGGGAGGAAAATGGAGATTCCATTGAAAACATAGTCAACAAAATAGTGGCAAAAACTTCCCAGGTATAGGAAAAGTCACAGATCTTCAGATCCAGGAAGCTCAACGATCTCCAAATGTATTCAACCCAAAAAGGCCTTCTTCAAGACATGTCATAGTCAAACTGGCAAAACTCAGAGACAAAGAGAGAATCTTAAAAGCTGCAAGAGAGAAGCGTCAAATCACCTATAAGGGAGCCCCAATCAGGCTAACATCAGACTTTTCATCACAAACCCTAAAAGCTAGAAAGGAATGGGATGATATTTTCAAAATACTAAAAGACAAAGATTGCCAGCCAAGAATACTCTACCCTGCAAGGCTATCCTTCCGAAATGAAGGGCAAATAGTATATTTCTCAGACAAACAAAAACTGCGGGAGTTTACTACCACACGACCACCCTTACAAGAAATCCTCAAGGGAGTACTGGGTTTGGTTCCTGAAAAATAACTACCACTGCCATAAAAACCCAAGAAAAATCAATACCCACTAGTATAATAAAAATGGCATTCATGAAGAGAAAACAAGCAAATAAAAACACTATCTACAACCTAAGGAACCAACAAACACAGAAACCAAACAGTAAATCAGAAAGCAAGGAACAAAAGACACCTAAGTCAACCAAACAACCAATAAAATGCTAGGAATAAATCAACACCTTTCAATAACAACTCTTAATGTAAAAGGCTTAAATTCCCCAATTAAAAGACACAGACTGGCTGACTGGATCAAAAAGCAGGACCCAACTATATGCTGCCTACAAGAGACCCACCTCACCCATAAAGATTCACACAGACTAAGAGTGAAAGGATGGAAAAAGATTTACCATGAAAACAGAAAAGAAAAACGAGCTGGAGTAGCTATTCTTATATCTGACAAAATAGACTTCAAACTAAAAACCATAAAAAGAGACAATGAGGGACACTACTTAATGATAAAAGGACTGATCCATCAAGAAGACATAACAATCATAAATATGTACGCACCCAATGTTGGAGCAGCCAGATTTATAAAACAAACTCTATTAGACCTAAAGAAGGAAATAGACACTAATACCATAATAGCAGGGGACCTGAACACCCCACTGTCAATATTAGACAGATCATCTAGGCAAAGAATCAGTAGAGAAACACAAGATCTAAACAAGACTCTAGACCAATTGGAATTGGCAGATATCTACAGAACATTCCACACAACAACTTCAGAATATTCATTCTTCTCATCAGCACATGGATCATTCTCCAGGATAGATCACATATTAGGTCACAAATCAAGTCTCAATAAATTCAAAAAAATTGGAATTTTCCCATGTATCTTCTCAGACCACAATGGATTAAAACTAGAAATTAATAACAAACGAAACTCTGGAAACTATGCAAACACATGGAAATTAAACAGCATTCTACTTAATGACATATGGGTCCAAGAAGAAATCAAGCAGGAAATCAAAAAGTTTATTGAAACTAATGAAAACAATGATACATCATACCAAAACCTGTGGGATACTGCAAAAGCAGTATCGAGGGGAAAATTTATTGCATTAAACGCTCACTTCAGAAGAATGGAAAGATGGCAAGTGAACAACCTAACACTTCACTTTAAAGAACTAGAAAAACAAGAACAATCCAAACCTAAAGTTAGCAGACGGAAAGAAATCATTAAGATCAGAGCAGAACTGAATGAAATTGAAAACCAAAAAACAATTCAAAAGATCAACGAATCAAAAAGTTGGTTTTTTGAAAAGATAAATAAAATTGACAAACCATTAGCATGGCTAACAAAAAAAAGAAGAGAGAAGACTCAAATAACAAAAATTAGAAATGAAAAAGGCGATATTACAACTGATTCATCTGAAATACAAGGAATCATTCAAGACTACTATAAACAACTATATGCCAACAAATTTGAAAATCTGGAGGAAATGGATAAATTTCTGGACACACACAAGCTCCCAAAACTGAACCATGAAGACGTAGAAAATTTGAACAGACCAATAACAAGAAAGGAGATTGAAGCTGTTATCAGAAGGCTCCCAACAAAGAAAAGCCCAGGACCAGATGGATTCACAGTAAGAATTTTACCAAACATTCAAAGAGGAATTGACACCAATTCTTTACAAACTATTCCAAAAGATTGAAACAGACACAAATCTCCCAAACTCATTCTATGAAGCAAACATCATCCTGATACCAAAACCAGGTAAAGATACAACCAAAAAAGAAAACTACAGGCCGATATCCTTGATGAATATAGATGCAAAAATCCTCACTAAAATACTAGCAAACAGAATACAGCAACACATACGAAAAATTATTCATCACGATCAAGTGGGATTCATCCCAGAGATGCAAGGTTGGTTCAACATACGCAAATCAATAAATGTGATACACCATATTAATAAACTCAAACACAAGGACCATATGATCATCTCTATAGATGCTGAAAAAGCATTTGATAAAGTTCAGCACTCATTCATGACAAAGACCCTCTATAAGTTAGGTATAGAGGGAAAGTATCTCAACATAATTAAAGCCATATATGCCAAACCCACTGCCAATATCATCCTGAATGGGGAAAAGCTGAAAGCTTTTCCTTTAAGAACAGGAACTAGACAAGGATGCCCACTCTCACCACTCCTATTCAACATAGTGTTGGAAGTACTAGCCAGAGCAATCAGAGAAGAGAAGGAAATAAAGGGCATCCAGATTGGAAAAGATGAAGTCAAACTGTCCCTGTTTGCAGATGACATGATCCTATATATCGAACAACCTAAAACCTCTACAAAAAAACTGCTGGAATTGATAAATGATTTCAGCACAGTAGCAGGATACAAAATCAACACTCAAAAATCAGTAGCATTTCTTTTCTCCAATAGTGAACATGCAGAAAGAGAAATCAAGAAAGCCTGCCCATTTACAATAGCCACCAAAAAAATAAAATACTTAGGAATTGAGTTAACCAAGGAGGTGAAAAATCTCTATAATGAGAACTACAAACCACTGCTGAGAGAAATTAGAGAGGATACAAGAAGATGGAAAGATATCCCATGCTCTTGGATTGGAAGAATCAACATAGTGAAAATGTCCATACTACCCAAAGTGATATACAAATTCAATGCAATCCCCATCAAAATTCCAAAGACATTTTTCTCAGAAATGGAAAAAACTATCCAGACATTTATATGGAACAATAAAAGACCACGCATAGCCAAAGCAATGCTGAGCAAAAAAAATAAAGCTGGAGGCATAACACTACCTGACTTTAAGCTATACTACAAAGCTATAATAACCAAAACAGTATGGTACTGGCATAAAAACAGACACACTGACCAATGGAATAGAATAGAGAATCCAGAAATCAACCCACACACTTACTGTCAGCTGATCTTTGACAAAGGCATCAAGCCTATTCAGTGGCGAAGGGACTGCCTCTTCAGCAAATGGTGCTGGGACAACTGGATATCCATATGCAGGAGAATGAAACTTGATCCGTACCTCTCGCCGTATACTAAAATCAACTCAAAATGGATTAAGGATTTAAATATACACCCTGAAACAATAAAACTTCTTAAAGAAAACATAGGAGAAACACTTCAGGAAATAGGACTGGGCACAGACTTCATGAATACGACCCCAAAAGCACGGGCAACCAAAGGAAAAATAAACAAATGGGATTATATCAAACTAAAAAGCTTCTGCACAGCAAAAGAAACAATTAAAAGAGTTAAAAGACAACCAACAGAGTGGGAGAAAATATTTGCAAAATATACATCTGACAAAGGATTAATATCCAGAATATATAAGGAACTCAAACAACTGTACAAGAAGAAAACAAGCAACCCAATTAAAACATGGGCAAAAGAGCTAAGTGGGCATTTCTCTAAGGAAGATATACAAATGGCCAACAGACATATGAAAAAATGCTCAACATCACTCAGCATCCGGGAAATGCAAATCAAAACCACATTGAGATACCATCTAACCCCAGTTAGGATGGCTAAAATCCAAAAGACTATGAACGATAAATGCTGGCGAGGCTGCGGAGAAAAAGGAACTCTCATACATTGTTGATGGGACTGCAAAATGGTGCAGCCTCTATGGAAAATGGTATGGAGGTTCCTCAAACAATTGCAGATAGATCTACCATACGACCCAGCCATCCCACTGTTGGGAATATACCCAGAAGAATGGAAATCATCAAGTCGAAGGTATACCTGTTTCCCAATGTTCATCGCAGCCCTCTTTACAATAGCCAAGAGTTGGAACCAGCCCAAATGCCCATCATCGGATGAGTGGATACGGAAAATGTGGTACATCTACACAATGGAATACTACTCAGCTATAAAAACGAATGAAATACTGCCATTTGCAACAACATGGATGGACCTTGAGAGAATTATATTAAGTGAAACAAGTCAGGCACAGAAAGAGAAATACCACATGTTCTCACTTATTGGTGGGAGCTAAAAATTAATATATAAATTCACACACACACACACACACAGACACACACACACGCACACAAACCGGGGGGGGGGGAGAAGATATAACAACCACAATTATTTGAAGTTGATATGACAAGCAAACAGAAAGGACATTGTTGGGGGGGGGGAGAAGGGAGGGAGGTTTTGGTGATGGGGAGCAATAATCAGCCACAATGTATATCGACAAAATAAAATTAAAAAAAAAAAATAATAATTAAAAAAAAAAAAAAAAGTTTGAAAAAAAAAAAAAAATGCCTATCACAATCACCTGTCTTTCTTGTGCAAAGAGATCAAGAGGGGGCCGGAGTGTGGTGCTGATAACACCAAGTCAAGGGTTAAGATCTCCTTACTGGTCATCTTTTAAACAAACAAAAAACCAAAGAGATCAAGGGGCTTCTGGAGATCTGCCCAAAGTGGGGGCAGTCAGGTTCTTTTCCTTCCCCTTTTGAGGCCTCACATAGGGGTTTGGTTATGAGCCCAAAGCCTGGAATCCAGAGGTAACAAAAGCTGGCCATTCCCAGAAGCCCATGCAACTGTTTATGGGTTTTAGAGGCTGCAAGTTGGGGAAATGGCTTCCCATCTATTGGGCAATAGATTTCTTTGCCCCTGTGAGATTTCAAACCCTAAATACTTTACCTACTTCCACTAGGTGGGACACTGGTAGGGTTGAGGCCACTTCCAATTTTTGAAGTTTTTGTTGTATATTGGGCAAACTTTGTCCAATAAAGGTCATATTAACCAATTGGGTATTTTCTGGTGACATCTGTGTATTGACAGTAAGCCTCCAGAATCCATTCCACAAAGGCAGACAGATTTTCATTAGGTTCCTGCCTTAATTCATGTATTTTTGATTTTGGGTACCCCTTTCTGCAATCCCACCAGTATGTGTGCCCAAAAATGTTGGATCCTATGTTCATCACCATTGTTGGGGTCCCATTCAGGGTTGCAGTAGGGGACAGCTTTCTCAGTGCCAGCTCTTACCAGGTTGTTGGGGTCCTCAGTGTGTAGTTGGTTGGCTTCTTCCTTGGCTTTCTCCAGTATCAATCAGCATTCTTCCAAGGTCAATAAATCAGTGGGAAGCTGCCCAAGTAGGGTGGTGAGCGGTAAAAAAAACAAAAAAAACCAAAAAAAACAGACTCAAAGAGTTCAGTCATTTTAGTAGGGTCTTTCCTATGAGTGGGGTTCTTTTGTTTCCAAGTATAAATATCAGAGGTAGTAAAAGAACTGTATACCTACATCATTCCAGCTGGTTGTCCATTTTTATTTAATCTGCCTATGGGCATTTATCTTAAGGGTTATTTTGCCCCACTCTGGAAAAGGGCACCTAGCCAAATTGAGTACCCTTTTGGGTACAAGAGGGGGAGACCATGTTCTCAGCCAGGCCAGGTTCCTTTCCTTTGAGTAGATCTGCTTTTTTGTGGGTCCCTGGCCAGCACTGGAATCTAGATGGGGGCTGGGCTGAGAATGGGCCCAGGAACCAGATCAGGCAAATAAGCCTGGACAGGTAAGTGATGAGGAGCTGAGGGGGTAACAGAGACGGATGGCAGAGGAGTCCCTGTCTCAGCTGCTCGCTCCACCAGAGGTGGAAGTAAGTGTCATTCATTTAAAGGATCTGGCTGTGGGAGCAAAACCGATTTCTTTTTCTTATTTTGGACCCCCTCTGACCTTTGCATCCACAATTTACAATTTTCCTGATCTGTTTCACTTCAAGACAACAGCATGAAAGGTTGGATATATGGAATCTCATCCAATTTTCCGTGATTATTGACAAAATAGATCCAACTGTACTTCTATTTACAGGCAACTTCTCCTGATCTCCCAGTGTGTATTGTAGCCATGCATTATTACAAAAGAAAATCATATTCTTCTTTTTCATGGGCTTTTGGCTATACTCAGTCCAATTTTGTAATATACATCCTACAGAACTAATAACTGCGATAGATGGTTGATTTCCCATATCAACTTGCACAAATAACATTTACCAAAGTACTATTCACAACAAATAGCACACTTACAAATAGGCCTGTCAAATGAACCCCTGGTGAGTCCTTATAACACTATGGGCAGAATGCTGCAAATGGGGTTCTCCAAATACTACACAACTGCCCAAGTAGGGGTACCAAAAGGATTCGCCTATCCAGACCAGAAAGTCCAATGCTTTCCTTTCTGGGCAAGTGTCAGTTTTCCAAGCAGAAGTAGCCAGAGATGTCTGGGAAAGCTGGGAATTACCTGTTGTGTCCTCTGCCTTAAAGGGGCCGAACAGCCGCTTGGATAATGAGATGGAAGTTTCCATTACCCAGAGGCCACCTGAGCTTTGAACTGCTCTTGGCCCCATGTTGGGCACCAAAAATTTGGTAATGAACAAGTCCCATGGGATTCCCCTTCCCAAGGAATCCCTAACCAGAATGGGTCCGAGTGCTTGCTGCTATAAGATTGCCAATCACACCTGCCAGACAGAACTTAAAGGAAAGGCTTTTTATTTCAGAAGATGTTGACTGGGAGACAGAGGGTAAAGTCCTAACTGCCTCCCTGATTGACTGAGGGCTGGGATTTATATAGGTAAATGTATCAGGGAGACAGGACGATTTCAAGTGTGATAGACAGCTGCTTCTTGATTTGATATGGGATGTGAGACAGGATGTAGGATATCTTCAAGTGGATGGACAGCTGGTTTCTGCTTTGAGAGATGTAGATGTATGGGGATGTATTGGGTGACAGGATGCTTTGAGAGATGTATCAGGTGAGACAGGACATCTGCTTTCAGTACAGTCTTAGTTAATCATTAAGGGCTAGCTGTAAAAGGAAAACGAAGTTCTATAGTGCATACACGAGTGTGTGTGGAGGATTTCTATGTTTATGGCAGTTACAAGCAAGGTGGTAAGTCCTGCAAGAAAGGCATGAGGAATGAATGAATTGGTAAATTAATGAATGAGCATGTCTGGCTGTTTGAATATACCTCAATCTACTCAATTTGGTAGCCCCAGCTAGATAGCATGACCAGTCTTCTGTCCACCTTATCACTGGGTAGTAGCAGAAACAGGTCTAGGACTGAATTCATGAGGTTATGTCACCGTGGGATAATTGTGGGTGTCCTAAGACAGGAAATTGGGAAAAGTGGGATCTTTAAAAGGTCTCACCTTTGTATGAACAATAAGTAATTCCTCTCCCTCCCTCTCTCTACTCTGTTTTTTTTAATTTTAAAAAAGATGACCGGTAAGGGGATCTTAACCCTTGACTTGGTGTTATCAGCACCACGCTCTCCCGAGTGAGTTGTGGGCCAGCCCTTTTCTCTCTCTCTTTTATTTTTCTTCCTGCAGCTGGCCAGTTTGGGTTTCTGAACCCTTGACCTTGGTGTTAACAGAACCATTCCCTATCCAAATGAGCTAACTGGCTAGCCTAGGAATTTTTCTCTTGATTGGCACAACCTCCTTTTCTTTTTAAACTTTCTTTTGGAAAATTCATTGACTGACTCAACAAATATTTATCAAACATGTAGTATGTCCCAGGTATAAATCTAGGTGCTGGGGATATACCAGTGAACAAAACAGACACATATCCCTTCCCTCATGGAGCTTACATTGTAGTGGGGGGAGACAGATAAAATAAGTCAAATTCTTGGCAGGCTGGCCAGTTAGCTCAGTTGGTTAGAGCATGGTGCTGGTAACACCAAGTTCCAGGGTTTGATCCATGTACCAGCCAGCCGCCAAAAGAAAATACACACACACACGAACCAATTCTTGGCATCTGAGATGGTGGTAAGTGCTACAGAGGAGTACAAAGCTGGGAAGGAGAGGGGTGGTGTTTGGGATGGAGGTTGCCATTTTTAGTAGGATGGTTAGGGAGGGCCTGAATGAGAAGGTGACACTTCTGCCAAGGCCCAAAGCAGGTAAAGGAGTGAGCTCAGAGGATATCAGGGGGATGAATGCTCCAGGCAGAGGGGAGAGTAAGGGCAGAGGCCCTGAGGCAGGGGCAGAGGGGGCAGAGTGACAAGAAGTGAGGGTTGGGGGGGCGGGCAGGGCTCTCACAATACAGGTCCATGTAGGCCATGCTGAGGATTCTGCATTTTATTCTAAAAGCATTGCAAAGCCATTGGAGGGTTAAATGCTTTAACTTATGTTTTACCAGAGTCCCTCTGGTGCTATATTGAGAATAGACCGAAGAGGCCCAAGGACAGGAGCAGAACAGCAGCTATAGCCATTGCATAGTGGACAGGCCATTGCAATAACCCCGGCGAGAAAAGAGGATGGTAGCTGTGGAGTTGGTGAGAAATGGTCAGATTCTGGGTCTGTTTTGAAGAGACCAATAGGACTTGCTGACAGATGGAATGTAGGGTTTGAGAGAAAGAAGCATCATGGCTGAAAGCACTAAGATTTTCTGCTTGAGCAACTGGAAGTCAGGACTTGACATGAATGAGGTGGGGAAGGCTGCGGGAGGAGCAGGCTTTAAGGAGACCAGGAGCTCAAATTTGAACATGGCAAGTATGAGATGCCAAGTGGAGATGTCAGGTAGGTAATGGGGTGTGAGTCTGGAGTTCCGAGGAGAGTCCTGGCTGGAGACCCTGATTGGAGCCATCAGCACGTGGATGGCACTTAAAGCCACGTACCTGGATGAGCCAGTGAGGGAGTGAGTGGGAATCTTCCAACATCCAGGACTGGGCCCTGGAGCCTCCAATGTTCAGAGATCAAGGAGTGGAGGGGACAAGCGAGGCAGGCAGAAAACTGGAAGCCACTCGAAAAGAATGTTCAAGGGAAGAGGAAGTGACCTGCTACATCAAATTCTGTGAGAGGGTCTGATTGCATATATACGAAATATCCAGAATAGGTAGATCCATAAAGACAGAAAGCAGATGGGTGGTTGCCCAGGGCTGCGGGAGAGAGAAATGGGGAGTGACTGCTTAATGGGTGGGGGTGTTCTTCTGGGGTGATGAAAACGTTTGGGAACTCGATAGAGGTGGTGGATGCACAGCATTGTAAAAGTATTAAGTGGCACTGAGTTGTACACTTTAAAATGGTTAATTTTATATAATGTGAATTGCACCTCAATAAAAATAAATTCTGTGAGAGTTTAAGCACAATGAGGCTGGGAAATGATCAGAGGACTCAGCAGGGAGGAAGTCAAGGTGACCTGGACAAGAGTTGTTTTGGAGGAAGTAGAGCAAAAACTTAGAGTAAGTTTAAGGGAGAATGGCTGACCAAGGCCACAGTTCTCATAGGGGATATTTAGCTCTTCACCCAGAGCCACAGCAAAAATTGCATGTTTTGTTGCTATTATCAGTTTTATTCTTGTTTTGTTTTGTTTGTTCTTTTGACTTTTTATTTATTCTTATTTATTTATTTATTTATTTGTGACCGGTAAGGGAATCGTAACCCTTGGCTTGGTGTCGTCCACACTACGCTCAGCCAGTGAGTGCACCGGCCATTCCTATATAGGATCCGAACCCGCGGCCTCGGTGCTCCCAGCACCGCACTCTCCCGAGTGAGCCACAGGGTCGGCCCTTATTTTTTATTTTTTTATTTTAACTTCTCAATATATATTGTAGTTGATTTTCATGACCCTTTACCCATTCCTCTTCCCCCCTGCACCACATCATATCTGTTCACTTGTCTTAAAAAGTTCAAGGAATTGTTGTGATTGTTGTGTCTTCTCCACCCCCCCATTTGTTTTTGTGTTTATTTATTTATTTATTTTTAGCTCCCACAAATAAGTGAGAACATGTGGTATTTCTCTTTCTGTGCCTGACCTGTTTCACTTAATGTGATTTTCTCTAAGTCCATCCATGTTGCTGCGATGGCAGTATTTCATTCTTTTTTATAGCAGAGTAGTATTCCACTGTGTAGATATACCACAGTTTCCTCATCCACTCAAATGATGATGGGCATTTGGGCTGGTTCCAAGTCTTGGCTATTGTAAATGAGCTGCAATAAACATTGGAGTACAGGTGCCCCTTCGGCATGATGATTTCCATTCATCTGTCAGCTTTATCCTTTAACCTCAGGGCTTGCCCATCCCCTGGAATCAGATATTAACCTTGGCTTCAGCCTCTATGCGCAACCCGAAGCAAGAAGCTCCATGCTTCAGCTATCTTAACCATACTGGGATATGATTAAGCAATGGGCTTGTCAGAAGACTCTTCTAGAAAGAACCAACATGAGGCTGTGACTCAAGATGAGACCACTTCAGGCTCTGAAAGCAACGGTGGAGATGGCCAGAGACATGTAACATTGTGCTGACCTTGCCTGTGAAAAGCAATCTTTATAGATTCGCGAATACAAATTGGAGAAGTGCCCTCCTTCCTAGAGGAGATTCAAGCCCCACAGACAAAAGTTCCTGGGAGCCACAAAATTTTTACTGTAATCTGATGACTTTACACAGCTAGATCGGAAAAATAAGTTCTGGTGATCTACAGTAATGCTAGGCATCTATAATTAACAATAATTTTTTTTTTTTTTTAAGATGACCGGTTAGGAGATCTTAACCCTTGGTTTGGTGCTGTCAGCACCACGCTCAGCTAGTGAGCCAACTGGCCATCCCTATATAGGGATCCGAACCCATGGCCTTGGTGTTATCAGCACCATGCTCTCCCGAGTGAGCCACGGGCCGGCCCTATAATTGACAATAATTTATTGTATGTTCTCAGATGGCCAGAAAAGAGGATCTCAAATGCTCTCATCACAAAGAAATGATAAATTTTTGCAGAGATGGATATGCTAATTATCCTGATTTGGTCATCACACATTGTATATATGTATTGAAATATAACTCTGTACCCCCAAAATATGTACAATCAATACATGTCAATTAAAAAATAAACAGGGCTAGCCAGTTAGCTCAGTTGGTTAGAGCACATTGCTATAACACCAAGAAAGAGGCTTTGGATCCCCATACTGGCCAGCCACCGAAAATAAATTAAATAAATAAAAACAACAAGAGAAAACTAAGTGGCTCATTCAGAAGCAGCAGGTTATACATTAATCAATAAATCAGCAGTTCTAACTACAAAAGTTGTTTATCTTTTTTTTTTTTTTTTGGCTGGCTGATATGGGATCCAAACCCTTGACGCTGGTGTTATAACACTGGGCTCTAACCAACTGGGCTAACCACCTAGCCCCACTGTTTATCTCAAGAAACATGTTGACACTGAGTTCATGAGGCTTATCCCAAGGCAGTAAGTATTGGAAACCTGTTTCATTTTATTTCCTTCATCAGTAGCTATGCAAAGGTAGGAGACAGACCTACATAAAAATAAGGTACTGATCACCCTAAAAAGCAGGATGGGCATTACCTTTGGGGAAGAAGAGGGTTGTGATAGGAAAGAACACTGAGGGGCTTCTGAGGCCCTGGCAATGCTGTGTTCATGGGCCTGAGAGGTGCTGAGAGGGGCACCTCTTCATGATTATGCATTAAATGACACCCTTTGTATTTTGTACTTTCCTCTCTGTGTGTTATGTTGCACTGTAAAAATAGGTTTTAAAATGCAGGGGAAGTTTGTTTCCAAGAAAATTCTGGCTACAATATCCTGAACGCTTCCTTCATTAAAACACCTAAAAAAAACTAGGTAAAAAAAATATTTATATACATTTAAAGTATTTTATATACACATATATTTTACGTATCCATTAATATACTTTGATGATCTGCTCTGACCTAGTCAGTTAAATTATAGTGCTTTGGGAGATCTGGGATGCACCAGCAGTCATATCCACCTGTCCTGGAAAATGTTGTAATAAGACCATTTTTTCTTAGGAGCAGACACCATGGCACCGGAAAGTCATAAAATAACCTAGAACATTTCCTAGAACTCTTACCCTAAGTCCCTGCATGTAGGATGTTACATCCTAGTAACAATCCCAAATCTACATGTTATGTACAACCAGTAGAAAAACTGAAGTTGTTTGAAATCACGAGTACACAGAGAGATGAGATGGCCTGGTTATGGGATCCCCTCCAGCTCCATTCTACTGCACAAGCCCAGGTGCCAAGCAGGTGGAGCAATGGATTTAACCAGGTGGATGATTCAGCTCAGTGAAATGAGAGAGCCCATGAGAGTGGCCTTGGGATTTAAAGTGGGTGTGAGGACATGCAGGTAGGGAATGGGGAAATATGGTGGGTGAAATGGGTCGTAGGGTCTGCAGGTTTACAAGGACTGCTGGGGCTGGGGTCCTGGAGTGAATGAAGTGAAAGGCAGGAGGAAGTGGTGGAGAGTGGGATACTTGAAAGTGAGATTATGAAGAGCTTGCAGTTCCTGGTAATGACAGGGTCTACTCTAGGTTGTGGCATGGGAACAGAGGGCTCAGGGTATTGGAAGGGCTAGGACTACCTATAGGTATATTGGAATCACCAAGAATCTTGAGAGACACTGGGCTGGAGAAAATGACAACAAGCCAGGGGCCAAACTCTTCAAGAAACAAGGAGTTTGGTCCTGGTGTCAGTAGAGACTGTAACAAGGAGAGGTGGTAGCTGACAAGGTCTGAGATTCAAAGCTGGATGTTTTTAGGGAGGAGACAGGGCAGGAAACAAAGGCTCTGAAGCCAAGGGGTAGAGCAGAAGCCCCACCCAAAGCCTGGGTGGAGTGCCAGTGTGTGCCCAGCCCCGTCGTATTCCCATGCCTGCTGCCCTCCCAGGCTTGCTGGAGAGAGATCGTGCTAGGAAGGTGCTCAGAGAACCAGGAATTCTAAACACGCTGGAGGATTGTAATCTTGACCCAGGAACTGACAGATAGGCCTTTAGCAGAAAAGGAGCATTTTATTCACCTTAGAAAGAATCCAGTTTCACCCATAGAGTGTGACGACAGTAGATAGTTTGTAAAATCACACGAAATGTCCTTTCCGAGGGGAGCTCTGCAGTGGAAAGTGCACAAGAGCCACAGGGTGCAATGAGCCTCCTCCTAGAGAACGACTGTGCCGACCCACTGCCTCCTCCACAGAGGGGCACGAGGACACCGTCACTCTCATCTTGGGGCCTTTGTGCTTGCTGTTCCCTCTGCATCGGGACAGTTGCCAAGCTTGTCCCCTCCTTCATTCAGGCTCCTCGCCTTGATGACTCTTCTAAAAGAGCCCACCCCTATCCTTCACTAGTCCTTTATCTCACTGTCTTTTTCTTCCTAGCACTTACCAGCAGCTGATATTAAATTGTACATTTGTTTATTTCTGTGTCAACACTAAGACGTAAGCTCCATGAAGGCAGGGACTTTGCTTTCTTGTTCATTTCTAGATTAAAATCACCTAGAACAGTGTTCAGTAACTGTTTTTTAGTATGAATGAATAATTTTGATCCAGAGGAAAACAATCTAGGTGAGGTCCTGAAGTCAAATTATTTTACAAAAATAATGCTCAGACAAAAATACAAAAATGGTGCATGCGTAAGGCTATTTATTGCAACACTAGAACAGGAAAAGACAGCAAACCACCCAAATGGCCATCATTAGGAACTGGTTGCATACACTGTTGCTCCATCCTCACAGTGGAGGACCGTGCACCCTGCCAGGTTTCTTCACCACACTCGTTTCTGCTTTAAAGTTAGTGTTTTGTTGAGAGAGACTTTGGAACTACGTTCAGTATCCTGTTTCTCATTCATCGTTCACCTGCCAGATTTAGCATCCATGGAAATTTCTTGCCTGAATTAATTATTGCTATGATGATTGTGCAGTGGTTGTTTTCCGATTCCATCGTTCCATCTATGTCTCTTAGTTGGCTTTCTACTGCACGGGGGTGATTCCTTTCCTCTTCCTTCATTTATTGATACCCGTGTGGACTCATGGGTTCCTGTTTTACCGGATGGAGTATAACCCGTTACTCTCATTAGTTACCCTGATGTTCACATGGTCCTAGACTCTAGCTTCTTTGTCCTTTTGACATGTCACTATCTCTCTTTGAGCACTTTCTTGCTTTCTGGCCCCACAAGACGTTTCAATTCCTCTTGTATTCTCTGTGCCCCTCGCCCAGAATCAGTAATTTCTCCAAGAGTTCTAATTCATTTTATTAGTAAAAATAATATTTAGAAACAAAGGTCTGGGTGCTAGGTGTGCTCAAAGTCACTGGCTGTTTTTTTCTGTATCTATCCTTATATTTTGAAAATGGTGAGTTCACACCAATACCTCCAATTCCAATCCAACATCACAAAGTTCACTCCAGCTTTTCCCCATTCATATTTGTAACTCTCTCCTTTGACAATGAGAAACCTGGCTCCCATTATCCTAAACACATTTACGTGTTTGCTCAGTCCCTCCTGATGTAACTAATCTCCCAACCTGCTTTGTCACTGCCCATGAGGCCCCAACTGCCAGGCCTTTGACCTGCTGGGCCTCTCTCCCACCTTTCTTGTGCCCCAACCCCTGCTGAGGCACCTCCATCCCTGGCTGCCTTCCCCCCTTGGGCCTGCTGAATCACTTTTTGACTCAATTACCAAGTAAGGAAGCAAAGAAGGAAGGCAGGAAGCCCATGTGAGTATTTCACATAAATATAAAACAAAATTAAATAGAGAAAAGAAATCCCCCAAACCAAAAGCAAAAAATGAAATAAAATCTGTATACTGTGTCATGGCCATAACCACACAAACCAAAACTATTTCAAGTGACTTGAAAACAAAGAAATTTTTACTGGACATTCTTATAGAAATATATCCTAAAAACAAAAAGTGCTTCAGGAAAACTTAAACAGGTTTTAGTAACAACCCAGCAATTCCATCCCTAAGTTTATACATAAGAGTAATGAAAATATATATGTCCACACAAAAACTTGTCTATGAATGTTCATTATTTATTAATAGCCAATAAGTGGTAATGACGCCATGTCTACCAACTGATGAATGAATTAAAAAATGGAGTATATCCATACCATTGAATATTATTCAGCCATAGCAAGAAATGAAGTGCCGACACATGCTGTAACATGGATGAGTCTTGAAGACATATGCTAAGTGCTTCAAGAAGCCAGACCCAAAAGAATACATTTTGCATAATTCCATTATATGAAGCACATAGAATAGGCAAATCCATAGAGACTGTTCTAGCTCATTTGAGCTGCATGACAAAATATTTTAGACTGCGTAATTTACAAACAACAGAAATGTATTGCTAATGGTCCTGGAGGCTGGGAAGTCAAAGATCAAGGCACCAGCAGATTTAGTGTCTGCTGAGGGCTTGTTCTCTGCTTCAAGCATGGCATCTTCTTGCTGTGGCCTCACATGACAGAAGGGGCAAGGCAGCTCCCTTCAACCTCTTCTATAAGGGCACTAATTCCATTCATGAGGGTGGAGCTCTCAATTATTTCCCAAACGGCCCCACCTCTTAATACTATCACTGGGGGTAGAAGAGGAGTGACTGCTAATGAGTATGGGATCCCTTTCTGGGGTGACAAAAACAATCAGGGATTAGATAGTGGTGATGGTTGCACAACTTTGTGAATATGGTACAAAACCAGCAAATTGTATACCTTAAATAGTGAATTTTATGGTATGTGAGTTTTATCTCAATAAAGCTACTATTAAAAAAAGAGATAGATAACCAAGCAAGATGTATGTCCTGTTGGAAGTATGCAACACAACTTATGAAACATTCTTGCCAAAAATTAGCATCTGAATCTTATTAAGTCTTCAGAGAGGAACATGTTAAACTACACCAAGGAGATGTAATTAACAAAATCGAAAATGAGGAAAACTCCTCTGGACAAAAGACCTGATTTCCTCAACAAACACATTGCAAGGTAAAAAACAAACACAAACAATAACAAAAACAGGGACAGATACGAAAAGAGAGAGAGAGATTAGGGGAAAGGGGAACCTATAGATTCCAATGTATGAATCTTACTTGGATATGAATTCAAACAAGCCAAAACAAAAAAGAAAAAATAGTATGAAACAACTTTAATTTGAGTAATGACTGGATTTTGATGATATTGAGGAATTGTAGTTATTTACTAAGCATGTTAATAGTACTGAGGTTATGGGTTTTTGGGTTTTTTTTTTTATGTCCTTTTGTGATGATGGAACAGCTCTGTGTCTTGATTGTGGTGGTGGCTACATGAATCTACACATGTGACAAAACTGCATGGAACTACATGCACAGACACATAGATGCACACAAGAGTGCATGTAAAAACTAGTTGTATATATTGTGGGTCTCTTATGAATCAAACTGGAGTTTACTAGACAAATCAACACTCATGAATCTCTTTGAGATAAGCTCCTTTCTACCTGGGCTTCAGCTGAGACTGACTAAGAATAATGCTCTTAAGATTCTTAGAAGACTTTTTGTTTGAAGTTATCTGAGGTGCTGTCTTAGATCTATTCAACGTGTTAATGAAGAATTTTACAGTCTACTCTTGGTTTCATTTTTAAACCATGTTTTCCTATTTGTGCTCTGATTTTTGCCTGGAAGACATTTTTCAATTTTACCACTGTTTGCTATCTAGAGAGGCTGGGAATTTTCAAATCTGGCAAGTCCTAGCAACTTTGTATTTTAGAGTTATTTCTTTAGGTTATCTCTTTTCTCTTCCATTTTACTATAAGCAGCAAGAAGATGCCAGATGGCATATTTAGCCCTTTGCTGAATATGTTCTTACTCAGATCACCCAGTTAATTAAGTAGATTTTCTACTATCCATATTACTCTAGGTGACAGTGTCGCTAAACTTTCTGCCATTATGTACCAAGAATCTCCTTTCTTCTAGTTTCTGATGATATTTTCTCCATTTTCCTTTAAATCTTTACTGTTAGCCTCCCTGAGGGCCATTAAGCTACTTCTACCTGCCTCCTTTAGGGCTATTTAGGCTTTCATTAACATATCCCTCAAAATCTTTTTAGTTTCCATCCTTTGCCTGATCCCAAAGTCACTCTCACGTTTTTAGATTTTTGTTAGGGCAATGCTCACTTCCAGGTACCAGTCTCTGTGATAGTTACCTATTGCTGTGTAACAAATTATCCCCAAACTTAGTGGCTTAAACAACATTATCTCCCACAGTTTTTGAGGGCAGGGATTTGGGAGCAGTTTAGCTGGGCAGTTCTGGGTCAGATTCTCTCACGAGGTCCTCTCATGAGCTATAGTCACCTGAAATCTTGCCTGGGGCTGGAGGATCTGCTTCTAAGGTCCTCTCTTAAGTGACTGGCAAGTCAGTGCTGTCTTCTGGTGGATGCCTTAGCATCCTGGAATGGCAGCTGGCTTCCCCCACCAGGGCCAGGACTTGAGTGAGGTAACAGAGACGTTCACCCTCAGGGTTGTACAAGTGCAGGGTCAGCACCTGGAAGTAAATGCTTCCTTAAATTTTGTACCCTAGATGTCTCACTTACCTCATCCTTGTCCCAGCCTTATCTCCCACAGTGGGCAATCCAAGGGACCAACAAGGAAGCCACAATGTCTTTTATACCCAGCCTGGGAAGCCAGAAACCAACACTTCCATATATTCTGCTGGTTACACAGACCATCCCTGATTCAATGGAAGAAGAGAATACACAAGCGCAAGAGCACCAGGAGGTGAGGATCACTAGGGGCCATCCTGGGGGCTGACTACCACAGATGAGATAAAATAATGTCTGTGTTCTGCTAGAAAATAATCTGGATTCGGAGGATTTACTGGGAGTACAAACCAAACACAATCAACCATCACTGATCAACGCTGAGTCTCGTTGATCAGTACACGGAGTTCTTTACACTGTGCTGTCTACTCTAGTAAATGTTTGAGATTTTTAATAATCAAACAGTTGAAACAACAACAAAAAAAGACAATGTGATTAAGTATTTGGAGTTGTGCTCAGGCAGAGTGGAGCAACTGCTGTTCCCAAACCCAAGTTCACCTTTTTCACTATGCCTCACAGAGAGTTTGGCACACATTTGCCTACTTGGTCAGAATTAGCAGAAAACTAACATTATTTTTATAAAAAAGTAATTTGACCACAAAATGCTGAAGTATATTTATGCTATAATGACATTTATTTTAGAATTTTAATATCTGTAAAACAATACTAGGTTAATTTTTATAGATACCGAAATGTATAAGAGTACTTTTATATTAAGAGTATAAAAAATTTATACTCTTACTATATTATATACTCTTTTCTGGATATGATCAAAAAGACAGTGAATAACAAATGCTGGTGAGGGTGTGGAGAGAAGGGAACACTATTGTACTGTTGGTGGAGCTGTAAATTAGTACAACCCCTTTGGAAAACAATTTGGAGGTTTCTCCAACAACTACAGATAGATCTTCCATATGATCCAGCAATCCCTCTTCTGGGTATATATATATCCAGAGGAATGGAAATCATCATGTCAAAGGGATACCTATACTCCCATGTTCATCACAGCTCTATTTACAATAGCCAAGATATGGAACCAACCTAAATGTCCATTAATAGATGATTGGATAAGGAAACTGTGGTATATATACACTGTGGAATACTACTCTGCCATAAAAAAGAATGAAATACTCCCATTCGCAACAACATGGATGAACCTGGAGAAACTGATGTTGAGTGAAACAAGCAAAGCACAGAGGGATAAATACCTCATGTGCTCACTCATATGTGGAAGCTAAGAGAGAAAGGAAGGCAGGAAAGAAAGACCACAGTGGTCCCATGATCCAACAGAGGGAGGGAACATTCCTAGGGCTACAAATTGAAGTTGAGGGGAAAGGGGGAGGGGAGGGACGTTGGGGGATAATTGGAAGGGGACAAAGGGTACAAAAGCAATTTCTGGTAATGGGTATGTCCCCAATATGAATCCTACCCCCACATCATGGACAGGAGGGGGGACAATCAGCTTTATATCTCATGAATATTTGAAATAAATAAATAAAAATATATTATATGTTCTTTTATATTAAGGATATAAAAATTTACATGAGGAATAAACATTAATTTATGACAGTAGTTACTTCTGGATGGAGGAAGCAGGGATAGAGGGGCCTTCAGATATAAGCATATAAGTTTTGAAGGGTCAGAAACAAAATGACATAATGTTATGATTTGATAAACCTGGTGATAGCTATATGGGTGTGTGGTATTCTATAGTCTTATCTTATGTTCGAAATATTTCAAAATAACCAAGTAAGTGATTTCTAAAAAATCCAGGACACCTACTGCTGTGCAACATTGTATTAGAAGTCCCAGCCAATGTAATAAAACAGGAAAAAGAAAAAAAAACATTTTAAATTTGGGCATATGATCCATATACAGCCACAGCACCTGAAAAAAGAAATCTTTTAGGGGACTCAGGTAAAGGATTTTTTTTTCTTTTTTTGGTAATAGAGGAGCATTTGTTTAGAAGTAGGAATGGTATGAAGACATCAGAGCTCCAACCGTGAATAATATCAGGGAAGGTAAGGGGCCTGGGAATTTATTAACAGAAATCATCTCTAAGAGGATGAGTACTGAATCTACTCATACACTCTGGATAACTTTCTCATTAATTCAGGGTCTGCCACTTATTTATGAGAGCATGAAATTGATTGGGAGTCTTTTATTGAATACAAGGCTTTGCTAGCCTGCTTCCTGTTTGGATCTTTTTATTTCCTCAGTCAGAAATCTCATTTTTAACCAAATGCTTTATTATAGAGAAAGACAAAAAAAGAGGAACTCTGCTCTCATGTTCATTCTTTAGACATTTGACTTAATGTTAATTATTGTGTGTGTGCGTGCATGCATGTGTGTGTGTGTGTTGTGCTGAACATGATAAGCCAGTTTTACTATTTATGCAGCTCAGCCCTGGTTTGAGAAGTTGTAGGTTCCAGGATACCAGCCAAAAATAAGTGGCTTTTGCCAATACCTTTTCATGCTCATAAGGGGTTGAGATAACACTGCTAGTATTTCTTTGATTTACTGAACCCTAAATCTGAAAAAGAAGTTTTGAGAGAGGAAGTGCAAGAAAAGGAGACAAGATAATACCAGGAATTTGGTTCAACAAGGAACTTCCAGGGCATGTCCGGAGGTCAGTCCAGATTCAGCCCAGACTTTCACCAATAGCGAAGTCTAGAGAAGCATCTGGCCACAAACCAGAAGAGCTGGTTTTGGCTAATTTGCTGCATGATCTTAGGCGTTGTGTTTCCTTCAAGTGTCTCAATTACTTTATTTGCAAAGCCAGGATCCTGGGCTATATCATCTCCAACATTATTCAAGTTCCAAAATTCTACAGCCAGAAGACAGAAAGGGATTTCATTTATTCTAGAAAGTCACCATAAGTTGGAATGAGAGGGCTCTTCTGGTCAGCTCTCATTTATTCATTTGCTATTGAGCCAGCATGTGCTAAGTGCTTGCAGTGTTTTGAGGGACTGGATAAAAACACATGCCAAGACCTTGTCCATGGACTAAGCAGTGATTTCTGAGTGAGGTACGGTCAAGGGAACCAGAAAATCTGTCAAAAGAATTTTGGCAGAGCTCCTATGTCTTCCTCAGCCAGGAGCTGTGTTCTTGCAGATGACTCTCCAGGGAGAAGACTTTCCTGAAACCTTTAGCTTGAGCTGTATGGGAAATCTGATCTTAAGAACTCTGAGGTTTGAATGGGGTTGATGGAAGGAAGAAAAAGTCTTTCGAATGGTTGAGCAGATTTTTGGTTTCACCTCTGGGGCAAATGATTCTGTACAGTGCTGCACATATTGTTCTAAGCCACATTAAACATATATTAAATTACTTAATCCTGACAACAGAGCAAAAGGGAGGTGTTCTTATTAGCCCCATTTTGCAAATGGGGATGCTGAGGCACAGAAAATTTAAACAATTTACTCAAGATCACATACAGTGAGTAGCAGAGCTGAAATTTGAACCCATATGCCTGGCAAATTGTGCTCTTAATCCCAACCGATGATGGTTTCCTAACTGGGAATTGTATGATACATAGACCATACCTCAATAAAGCAGGTTTTTTTCTTTTTAAAAATTTTTTTAAAAGATGACCGGTAAGGGGATCTTAACCCTTGACTTGGTGTTGTCAGCACCACGCTCACCCAGTGAGCAAACCGGCCATTCCTATATGGGATCCGAACCCGTGGCCTTGGTGTTATCAGCACTGCACTCTCCCGAGTGAGCCACAGGCCGGCCCCGATAAAGCAGTTTTTTAAATGAGGAAGAAAAAGCCAGTGCACAGTGCAGATGTTGAAGTGCCTGGCCCTCTTTTCCTAACATGGCCAGTCTTTTATTCTGAGATTATTTCCTTCCTACTTTTTTTTTTTAAGTTAATATGCCCTTTCTTTCCAGAAATGATGTAATAGAAAATGGCAGTAGTAGCAGTTGCTGTTTTTTATTGTCCTTCCTTGGAAAGTAGAAAGTAAACACCCTGTGTCAGTACTTGAAAGTTTATGAACTGTACCAATCTGTGAAGTCCAAGAGTTTGGGAAGCCCTAGGCCAGCTGATCTGTTAGAGCTGGAAGAGGTCTTGTGGATCAAGTTCAATCCTCTCATTTTCAAGATGAGAATGAGTGGGAGGCCCAAGGCCGTACACCCAGCTGTCCAAAGCTGTCCAGAGCTGCTCAGCCAGTCTCGGCATAGTTCACGATGTTATGACTATCACTGCCTCTTCCGAGGTGTCTTCTGGTTCCAGGAATCTATGAACTCTTTATCAATCTGCCCATCAGTGCACTCTAAGGAATGACATCAGGGTACCTCAAAATGTTAAGAGGAGAGGACACAGACCTAAGGGAAATGCTTGGCTCAGCTGATCTGAGCTAATCTGGATAAATCATCTGACCCAGACCAGCCCACACCATCACATGACAGCCAAAATCTGTGGAATGCATCTGCCCAGTGACTGAAAGTGCCCAAAAGAGAAGATGCTGATTATTTGTGTAACTAAGTTACTTCCCCAAGACTCAGCAGAGTGTGACATGTGACTTGCAATTTCTGGGGTTGGACCCCAAGGCCACAATCTCAGTTTTACTTGCACTGCTGAAAATATACTGCAAAGGTACTTATAAAAATGCCTGGATGCTCAAGGGTCAAAGCACTTGAAGAATGAAATATGAATCAAGTGTTTGTGTCTTTATCTATTATTTATATCCAGTCTTATTCCAGCAATGATGGAAGGCAGCCTTCAGGGATGCCTAAAATAAAGAGCATGAATTAAAAGGGAGAGTGACACTGAAGTTATGTAGATATGGAAGACATGGTCCTGACCTGAAGCCCAACTTTTATTGACAATGTCTATAGAAAATATTCAACTAAAAATTTTATACCTCTTAGCTCTATCGTACAATTAAAAAAAAAAACGAACTGTATTGATATAATTCACGTACATAAAACTCACTCTTTTGAAGTGTACAATTCAGTGGTTTTTAGTATATTCACAGTTTGTGCAACCATCACCACTAGCTAATTTTGGAACATCTTCATCACCTCAAAAAGAGATTGTACCCATAAGCAGTCACTTTCCATTCTCTCCCAGCCCTTGGCAAACACTAACCTACATTCCGACTCTGATTTGCCTAGTGGACATTTCATAGAAATGGAATGATACAGTAAATGGCCTTTTGGGACTACCTTTTTTCACTTATCATAGTGTTTCCAAAGTTTATCCATGTTAAGTAGAACACTTTTTAAAAATATAAATAAATCAAAAGAATGAGAAGACAAGTTACAGACTATGAGAAAATATTTGCAAATGACATATCTGATAAAAGACTGTTATCCAAAATACACAAAGAACTCTGAAAACTCAAGAGTAAGAAAACAAACAACTCCGTTTTAAAAAAAATGGGCAAAAGACTGGAACAGACATCTCACCAAAGAAGATATACAGATGGCAAATAAACATATGAAAAGATGCTCCGCATTATATGTCATCAGGGAAATGCAAATTAAAGCAACAATGAGATACCACTAATAGCAAAAATGTGAAATACAGCACCAAATGCTGGTGAGAATGTGCAGCAACAGAAACTCTTATTCATTGTTAAGGGGAATGCAAAATGGTTCAGGCACATTGGAAGATGGTTTGGGAGTTTCCTACAAAACTAAACACACTCTTTCCATATGACCCAGAAATCTCTTTGGCATTTACCCCAGTGAGTTATAAACTTCTGTCCACACAAAATCTGCACATGGATGTTTATAGCAACTTTATAATTGTCAAAACTTGGAAGCAACCAAGATGCCCTTTAGTAGATGAATGGGTAAATAAATTGGTACATACAGACAATGGAATATTACTCGGCACTGAAAAAAAAGGAGCTATAAAGCCATGAAAAGACATGGAGGAACCTTAAATGTATATTTAAGTGAAAGAAGCTAATCTGAAAAGGCTACATGCTGTATGATTCCAACTATATGACACCCTGGAAAAGGCAAGAGTATGGAGACAGTAAAAAGATCAGTAGTTGCCAGGGGTTGGGAATAGGTGGAGCAAAGAGGATTTTCAGGGCAGTGCAACTATTGTAGTGTGATACTATAATGGTGGATATATGTCATTCTACATTTGTCGAAAACCACAGAATGTACAATGCTGAGTGTCAATGTGAGCTATTGACTTTGGGTGATAATGATGTGTCAGTGTAGGTTCATTGTACTAAATGCACCACAGTGGTGCATGATGTTGATAGTAGGGAAACTGCATGTGTGTGTGGGTAGGTGGGGGGGGAGTGGCAGGAGGGGGAGTGGCAGGTTTGGAGGGGGCTAGAGAATATATGGGAACTCTTTTTTTTTTTTTTTAAAGATCACTGGTAAGGGGATCTTAACCCTTGACTTGGTGTTGTCAGCACCACTCTCTCCCAAGTGAGCTAACCGGCGGCCATCTCTATATAGGGATCCGAACCTGCGGCCTTGGTGTTATCAACACCACACTTTCCCAAGTGAGCCACAGGCCGGCCCTAATATATGGGAACTCTTGAACACAGAGTTTAAGAAAAATTAAACTCTTCATTCAAGTTTGCTGTGAACCTAAAACTGCTCTGAAAAATAAAGTCTATTTAAAAAAATAAATAAATAAGCAGAATAGGTAGTGCAACCAAAAAGCTATCATATATACCTGACTGTAGTATCATGCAAAAGTTGTGATAGCTCCAGTGTAGTGGATGCTCTTGGGTCCCTGCCCAGGTCCCCTTTCCTGCTGTGGTGTTGACTGCTATGAGCTCACTCTGCACCCTTCTCAGGTTGGTTCCCATTTTGCTCTTGGTTGTGGGAAGTTATCCCCTGCAGGAGATGGGTGGCGGGTCACACTCCCTGTTATTGGCCAATGACTAGCTGATGCAGAACTGTGCAACAGCTCAGCTTCTCGCCTCTGGGTGGAATGAGCCCTATGGGTCAAGTCATGCTCCAGAGCTCCTTGTGGGATCAGGCTGAGGCCCACCCCCTCCTGAATGCACTTCTTTGCCGAGTTTATTCCTGGGCCCTTTCCTTCTTCCCTCACTCTGCTCTAGGTTTCTCCTGAGAGCACACCCTCAATAACTCACCTGCACAAGAATCGCCTCTCGGGCTTTGCTTCTAGGAGAATAATGACCTATGACAGTTCCTATGGAGTGTCTTCCTAGTATATCCTGATTTGTTTTGCAAAATATTAGATGGAAGTTCATCTTAATAGGCACACATAATTCATTGTCCACAGTGTTGCTTGACACAAAGACCGTTACATTTATTTCTCCATTTGTGCTGAAAGTCTGAGACGTACCACATTACACTTGAGCCTGATTCCACGGAATCGTGTGTTTTCCTACCCAGAACAAGTATTTGCATTAAAAGAGTGACTGTGGGGAAAAAAACAGAAGTCAAAGAAAAAGAACAGTGGTGGTGACATACAATGTGGCAAGAAGTGAGTCAGAAAACTGGGGATTTCCTTTGGGTGGGCCACAGATTTTGTAACGAGCCTTGTATTTGCCAACACACGCACCGATTCATTTACACAGTTCACAGTGTCTCCCCTTTCGGAACCAGCTGTATTAAGGCTAGTCAGGAATTTGTACCTTTGTGCTTCTGAAAAGCGTACTCTACCAGGTAAGGAAAGACATCCTTGATAACATCTTTGGGGAAGAAAAAGCCCAGCCTAGCTTGATTCCTGACCTCTGCTCTCTAGGCTCATCTCCTTTACAGACCTTGGGCTACTTAATTAATTTCTCTGAGCCTCAATTTTCTCATCTACAAAGAGGGAATAGTAATATTCTCTACATCATAGATTTGTTATGAAGATTAAATGATAAACTAATACACTGTTAATAGGTGCACTGTGAGCATTAAAACAACGACAAAAATGATAGTGCTTATTATTCCTATAATACTAAAGGGGGAGAGTCATCTTTTTATTTTTTTTCATTTTCAGGGAAACTTCTTTTTTTAAAAAATGTTTATTGAATCAAAATTGATTATACATATTTTGGTGGTTCAACATTGAGATATGTTGATCAGATCAATATTACCAGCATACGTACTGTTACAAATTGTAATTATTCTTTATGTCCCTTGTCCAATCTCTCCCCAACCCCTTCTCTCTCCCTCCTTCCCCCTCTAATTACACTAGATTTCTTCTTTCCTTCTGAAAGAGTAATGGTTACTTTGTTGATTTGTGCCTAGATGATCTGTCCAATGCTGAGAAGTGTGGTCAGGTCCCCCAATATTATAGAGCAGATGCTTCTTCTGTCACTCTGAAATGGGCTTTGTGGAGAGAGACATCCTCTTCTTTTCTCTGTTTCTGCTGGTGACTCTCCTTGTGTCAATGCACTCCAGTGACTGGCGGACCGGACCATCTGCATGGTGGTTGTGGCATCTAGCCACTTCTGCGGCAGCCATGGTTATGGTGGTGGCTATGGTGGGCCACCACATGGAGGTGATGTTTTTGGCATGCTCCTTGGCGCTGACGGTGTGCCTGGTTGTGGGGAGTGTCTGGTCCCCAGCTCCATACCTTGGGTCCCCAGGCAGGCCCTGAGGTGCTGGCATGGTGTGCCAGGTTGTGGGAGGGGGTCCCTGACTCCATACCTCAGATCCCCAGGCAGGCCCCAAGGTGCTGGTGCAGTGTGCCTGGGTCTGGGAGGGGAGTCCGGTCCCCTTCTCCATGCCTTGGGACCACAGGCATGCCCCGAGGCACTGGCGTGGTGTGCCTGGATGGGGGGATGGGGTCTGGTCCACGGATCCAGGCCTCATGTCCCCTGACGGGCCCCAGGGCACTGGTAGTGTGCCTGGGCAGAACTAATTTTTTGTCCTTTGCTTACTTCTTAAATGGGCAAACTTCCTGTGGGAACCAGGACTTGAGCTGTGTGGTTGCACTAAATTGCTGCTTTGCTACTGTTTCCCTAGGGAAGGCTTTTTGTGCAGCTCAGGGTTTAGTGGTTGAACTTATAGGTACTTCTGGCTCTCCAGAGACCTGGTGCACCTGGGTTGTGTAGAAACTCTGACCTGGGCCTGGGTTTTTTCATCAAACTTCACCCCATGCAATTCTGCATTCCCGACCAGTCTCCTCTGAGTGGTCCTGTGCTGACTGGGGGGAGGATTGGCTGTCCTTGCTGTGTCCCAGTGTTCCCCTGATGGGCCTGTCTTCACCACCACCTGTGCTCCAAACACCTTCCATGGGAAGGGCCCTGTGCTGGTCCCTTGCAATGACTCACCGGCTTCTAAACAGATCCCCTTTTTCAGCTGTTCTGGCTCCTTGCTCCTGCATGGGTCCACGGGAAACCTATTAGTGGTCTTGCTGTCCTGGGGGCCACCAAGGCCCTCTTCTCCCCTGCCGCCTCCAAGTGACTCCATCTGAAGGGCACGGCTTCAGCTTCTGCTGGCTCCTGCTCCGTACGCTCATCAGCTCAAGCCTTAAAGCAGCCACAGCCCAAAACTCTCAGAGCAGCTTTTTCTTTCTCGCATCGTGGTTTCTCCCACCTTCATGAACTCCATAGGTCTCTCCTCCTCTTCCCCTGAGCTCCAGCAGCCCCAGCTTGGCTGATGTTACATTTTTATAGTTAAAAAATTGGTTGATTTGTGGGAGAGAGTGATGCTGGGGACTGTCTATTCCACCATCTTGACCGTATGACCGGGAGAGTCATCTTAAAATCAGTCTCATGGGGTCCTTGACTTCAGGCCTGTCTTCTATCTGCCTACGACCTCCTTCTCTTTTGTCATCATCTAGTATTTGTTGAGTACAGGACCTTGGCAGAGGCTGAGGTGCCTCTCCTTAGATCTGCTTTGGGGTGACACTGCATGCTGGCAACAGAACCCCCTTCTCCCTCTCCCAAGAGTGAGCCACAGGCCAGCCCGGGTGCTCTGGAACAGAGGAGCTGGGATTCAGACCTTACCTAGTTCTCTGTTGTCTCTTCCAGTAGAGTTAAGAGTTTATGCAGTACCTTCAACTGTGCAAAAAATATTATGTTTCTCTATTTCCTTTAACTGTTTTCTAGATCTTGAGCCCTCATGTTGTAGGAGGAAAGGGCAGGAAGAAGAGAGGAGAAGACTTAAAGTTGCCAGTTAGAACCGTATTAGCTTCTGGTTTAACTCACTTTCCTTCAGATTCCTTTGGAAAAGTGGATTAGTCTTTCAGGCTGTCTTCTTGGTGGCAGATATGACTGATTGTCCTCAAATATCCATTCTCTCTTATGTCCTTTAGTAATATGAGAGTACTGTGAAAAGCTGATAATATGGATCTTTCCATGAAATTTCTGAAGACACCTTGTTGAACCCCTGAGCTTTAGCCAGGACCATGGCTGCCCAACTAAAGGTCACATTTCCCAGCCTCTCCTGAAGATATATGACTCAGTTCTGGCCAGTAGGATAATACACATACAGTCTCCGTCCTGCTGCCTGGAATGTGACATGGTATGAAGCCATCTTGGACCAGATGAAGCCAACAGTTTAGGAATGGAAGAGCTGTCCTCCAGGGTTTACTGACCTCTCATAGCTTGACACTTGCCTAGTATGGTTATTGGGCCCTGGTGCCTGCTTAGCTGGTATCACTCAGGGTTTCAAGGTACTAAGCCAGGATTTTCTGCTGGAACCATGCTTCTGTGTCACAGATTTGTTCTGCTTTTGTTCTTTGCAGGGCTCCAGAAACAATCAGCTGCCTTCTCCAAGCATACATACTCAGGGTATGTATATCTTTCTAGGTTTCCCTCCAGCACATCTGCACATCTGCAGAGACACCTTCCCCAGCCATTTCTAAACTATCCCCTGAACGTGGGCCTTTGCTACAGGGCTTTCAAATTCCTGGCCTGTATGCTGAGAAGTAGAAAGAAAATTCTTGTGTACTAGGACTTCCCATGGCCCTATCTGAACACTAGACACCCCTCCTTCCACAGTTGAACCTTGGGATGGAAAGAAGGGAAGGGAGGGCTTGCAATGTGACCTCTAGCCCATTTCTCTCCCTTTCTGGAAAGAATTGGAGAAGCCTCCTCTTCTTGTTGGATGGCAGCATCCCCAGATCATATTCTCCTTTCTCTACTCTGTGACATTTCAGTACATCCCTACACTCCATCCCCAGGATAAACTTCAAGTCTTAGTTCAGTGGTTCTCAACCAGGGATGATTTTGTCCCCTAGGGGCCATTCGGCAATGTCTGCAGACATTTTTGAGTGTCACAACTGGGGAGAGGGGGTTTGCTACTGGCATCTAGTGGGTAAAGGTCAGGGATGCTGCTAAACATCTTATAATGTGCAAACAGGACAGCCTCCCACAACAATGAATTATCCAGCTTAAAATGTCAATATGAGGGTAATTCAAAAAGTTTATGGAAAAATAGAATGAAAAGATAATATGAATCTTTCCATAAACTTTAGAAGTACCCTTTATAGTGCTGACGTTGGTTAACCCTGGCTTAGTCTTCACTGAGGAAGCACCCTAAGGCAATATGATTTTCAGGGGAATGATAAATAACTAGGTTTAATAATCTCCCCATTACAACTCTGCAGACTACTGTCAGAGATAGCATCCAGCTCTAATCGAAGAACTAATATTGGGGCTTTTCCAAAGCTATTCAGCAAGTACGTATTGAGCACCTCCTGCATGACAGGCACTGTTCTAGGTACAGGAGGTACCGAGGTAAACAAAATAAAGCTTTTGTCCTTCTGGAGCTGGGATTCTAGTGGAAAACAAGACAACGAATAAATAGTGGACTCTGAGCTATTACCTGGCTCTGACATTTATCAGCTGTGTGACCTTGAGCTTGTTATTTAATCTCTCTGGCTTCAGTTTCTCCACCTATAATAGCAGGCTAATAAAATTACTTACCACATAGAACTGTTCCTCATAGGGTTGTTATGGGAATTAAAAGAATTAATTCACGCAAAGCCTTTAGACCATAGCTGTTACCTGTTAAGAAAATAAAAACTCAATCAAATAAATATAGGATGTCACGTCATAAGGGAAAAAAAATACAGAATACAACGTCAGAAGTTAAAAAAAATACAACCAGGTGAGGTAGAGACAGAGGAGGCCCCAGGGGATTTGTTTTATAGAATTATTCAGGGAAGCTTCTCTGAGAAAATGATGTTTGAGCAGGAACTGTATGAAGATGCCTCATTCAATATACAAAAACTAGGGGCTGGCCTGTGGCTCACTCGGGAGAGTGCGGTGCTGATAATACCAAGGCCACGGGTTCGGATCCCATATAGGGATGGCCGGTTAGCTCACTGGGTGAGCGTGGTGCTGACAACACCAAGTCAAGGGTTAAGATCCCCTTACCGGTCATCTTTAAAAAAAAAAAAAAAAAAAAAATATATATATATATATATATACAAAAACTAGTTTCAAGTGGATTAAAGACCCAAAATGGATGCAGTTACAGATATATCAAACTGGCAAAAATGTAGCCCCCAAGAGGTTCTTCCAGTGGCAATGGGATGCAGGTCCGAACTGGAGCCCAATCTCACTGCCTCTGGGTTCGTTCAACCTCACCATAAGCCTCTTTGAAATCTCCTAACACACAGGCCGGCCTGTGGCTCACTTGGGAGAGCATGGTGCTGACTACACCAAGTCAAGGGTTAAGATCCCCTTACCAGTTATCTTTTTTTTTTTTTTTTTTAAATGACTGGTAAGGGGATCTTAACCCTTGACTTGGTGTTGTCAGCACCACGCTCTCCAAGTGAGCCACAGGCCAGCCCTTACTGGTCATCTTTTGAAAAAAAAAAGGAAAAAAAAGAAATCTCCCAACACATGTGCTCAGTGCTGAGTGCACAGCTGGGGTTTGTATTAGCTTCCTACTGTTGGGTAACAAATTACCACAAATTCACCAGCTTAAAACAACATCCGTTTGTTATCTCAATTCTATGAATGAGATGTTCAGGTGAACTCAGCTGGGTTTTCTGCTCAGGGTCTCACAGGATGAAATTAACGTGTTGGCCAGTGACAAAAATTCTTTGCTTGACCAAATGTTAGTCAGTTTCCTGAACATTCTCTCAGGACCACTTGTGCACTTCCTTGTAAAATCCGGTTTTAGCAAGAACCCTGCTAAGTCAGTTTGGCAGGAACCCCCCACCCTCCTTATCTGACCACCCTCCATATCTGATCAATCTGATGGACCTAGCCGGTCTTCAGCAAGAACCCTGTTAGGTTGGTTTAGCCAGAATCCCCCTTACTCTGATGTTTCCTCTTAGTAAATTTCCATCCACTGACCCCACCCTGCCCCTTGGCTATACATTTCCACTTGCCCAGGCTGTATTGGGAGTTGAGCCCAATCTCTCTCCGCCACTGCAAAATCCCATTGCAGTGGTCCCTATACCTATCCCTATGGTCCTGGATAGCCTAACTTACCCTGCTTTAACAAATATCACGGAAAATTTTTTTCTTTGGCACCAATCTGGGCTCTTATCTGGAGGCTCTGGTGAAGAACCCACTTCCAAGTTCCTTCAGGTTGTTGGCTGAATTCCATTCCCTGTAGTTGTAGGACTGAGAGTCCCAATTCTTTGCTGGCCATCAGCCAGGGGCCTTTCTTCACTCCTTAAGGCTATCCGCATGCCTGTGAGCCTTCCATCCTCAAACCACAGCAAACCATGCTACCACCAGCCAGAGAAAACTCTCAGCTTTTAAAGGATTCATGTGATTAGAGTAGGCCTGCCTGCTCAGATAATCTCCCTTTTGCCATGTTTACAGCAGTACAATCTCATTATATTCAGGGGTTTTGTACCCACTTTGGCAGCACAGATACTAAAACATATTCAGAGGTTTCACCCATTCTCAAAGGGGAGGAGATTATACATGGGTGAGGGTTATTGGAGGTCACCCAGAATACTGCCTACCAAAGAGTTAAAGAAATACTTATCAATTGGTTGGAAATCCTTAAAAAGCAATCAGGAAGAGATTGTGCCTCTTTTTTGTACAGGAGAACAGCAAACTGTACTTACCTTTATCACACCACTTAATCCAATTTGCACATATGTACTGAGCAAATACTATATGATAGCTACTGTTTCAGGCACTGGGGGTATAGAAATAAGATAGGCTGGGACCCTGACCTGAGCAGTTCAAATTTTAGTGGCAAACCAGGAAATTAGCAAACATATGTAGAAAGTCAGAGAGTACAGCCAGGTAAAAGGGTGAAGAGTGATGGAGGTTTGCGTGTGTGCTATTTTAGGTTAACTGGCTCAGGACAGCCTCTCTAAAGAAGATGTGCTATTTGGGCAGCAGCCAGCTGTGTCACTGGAATGGGAAGGGCATTCCAGGAACTGGAAGCTGCAAATGCAAAGGCAAGAAGGCCATCGTGGCTGAAGTAGAGTAAGTGAGGTGGAAGGAAATGAGGTCACGGGGATAGGCAGGAATCAAGTGATGTTAGTGCAGACGAATTTTATTCTATCAGGGATGGAATGGTTTTTGAGCTGGAGACCATGATGAAAAGTTTTGGAAATAGTGATGATAGTTGCACAACAATGTGAATGTAGTTAATGCCACTGAACTGTACACTTAAAAATGTTTACAATTCCAAATTTTATGTTACATATATTTTCCGCAATAATAAAATAAAATAAAATGAAAGAGTAAGTAGCACTTGACCAGAATAAAAACAAAGGGAGATGGATGCCAGAGGAAACAGCATAATGAAATACTCAGAGGAAGGAATGAAACATTAGAAGAAATAAAAAAAAATCACCTGAAGGAGGCCGAAGGGAGGCTTCTGAGGTGCTGGCCAGGCTCAGTTTTTTATCTGAGTGCTGGTTATCTGAATGTGCTCACTTTGTGAGAATTTATTGAACTGTACATTTATAATTTGCATATTTTTCTGTGCATATTATACTACAATTTGAATATTGACATTTTAAAAGGTCACTCTGTCTGTGGTGGGAAAATTGCCCATAGGAACCCTGAGGTCAGGTTAGTGCCTGGCACTCACCATGCACTTGGTAAATAGCTGACCCATGTCTAGACCCTGTTCTAGGTTTTTTCATGACACACATTAATTTGATTCACTTTTATAACAACTCTATGAAATAGAGCACTGTTATTATCGTTCCCTGTTTTACAAATGAAGAACCTGAAGCACAGAGAGGGATGTGGTTGTCCAAGGTCACACAGCCAGTAAGTGCCAGAGCTGGAATTTAAACCCAGGCGGTCTGAATCCAGAGTCCCCAACTTTAGTCATCACATCAAACAGAATGAATGAATGAATGAATATGTTTGGCCCTCCCTCTAAACCAGTGTTTCTTAACAGGGGGTAGAGTGCACATTTTGCAGATTTTTGGCAATATCTGAAGACATTTTTGATTGTCACAACTTGGGGGAGGGTTGGTACTGGCATCAGGAGGATAGAGGCCAGGGATGCGGCTAAACCTCCTGATGGAGTTTGGATGTGTTGTCCCCTCCAAAACTCATGTGGAAATTTGATCTCCAATGTGGCAGTGTTGGAAACTGATTGAGTCAGGGGGCGGATCCCTCATGAATGGATTAATGCTCCCCCTGGGGAGGGGGGATTAATGAGTAAATTCTCGCTCCATTAGTTCCCGCTCCATTAGTTCCTGCAAGAGCTCGTTGCTTAAAAAGACCCTGGCACCTTCTCTCTTTCTCTTGCTTCTCTCTCTTGCTTCCTCTCGCCATGTGATCTGCTTGTACCCACTGGCTCCCTGCCACTTTCTGCCATGAGCAGAAGCAGCCTGAGGTCCACGCCAGATGCAACTGTCCCAGAATCGTAAGCCAAATAAACCTCTTTTCTTTATAAATTACCCAGTCTTAGGTATTTCTGTTATAGCAACACAAAATGGACTAATACACAGGACAACTCCCTCCACAACGAAGAATTACTCATCCTAAATGTCAATAGTGCGCAGGTAGAGAAACCCTGCTCTAAACATAACCAGTATGTTTCATACTCTCTCCAACTCTTGCTTCATGATCTTAATCTCTCACTTAATCTCTCACTATTAGATAAAGAAAAATACTCTTATTCTGAAATGGCTCCTCGGTGCTGTTATCTCTGGTGACCCAGTTATCTGCCTCATTCTTGTGATATCGCTTTTTCATATCTGGCATGAGCCTCATTAACCTTTGACTGCATGCTATTGTAGCGAGAGTCCCAGCCATGATTTCCTTGTGAGGATTCTGCCAGGGCATTTGGTGGAGAGGTCCCCATGCTTCTATGGACATGGGGAACCTGACCTGCTCCTGCAACCTGTGCCAGCCTGCCACCCATGGCTATTTTGGTGCCTACCTCTCTGCTCCTGGTGATTCCCATTGGCTCAGCACTTCCTATACCATACTGCCATCCATGAGTGGGTACCAGGAGCAAGGCAGATCTCAAGGTTACAGATTTCCACCTTGTTTTCTTCACTGGAATTCTCAAGTTATAGCCCAGCAGCCCAAGGGATCCTCTGAACCTGTGGGTAACTAATATTTATGGGGCACTTACTTGGTGCTAAGCACTGTGTTGACAAATTTAGTTCTCAGAGAGACCTTATGAAGTAAGTACTGCTCTTTTCCCATTTTACACTTGGGAAAAAGCAGGCTCTGAGAAGCTAAGTAACATGCTCAGGTCACACAGTTTGTAAGTGGTAGAGTTGGGATTTGAATCCAGGCAGCTTGAGGGTAGAGCCCACCATGTGCACCCAGTCCCCACTCCAGGCCTCTCTCATCTCAGCCTCCTCCTGTGGCTGGCGTAGGATAACCACCTTGCAGCCTCTTCCCAGCTGCCTGACCATCACCATGGCAATCTCCAGCAACTCCTCCCATTGGCCCTCAACTTTCAGCCACCTTCTCTTGTGCTGCACTCAGCTATCAGCCCACACTGTTGCAGAGGGAGACCAAGGGGGGCTATGCCCTGCCCTTTGTCTAAATATGCCAGGCATGAGGCTGCCACTTTTATTCCATTTTAACTGTTAAGGTTTAATCAGCCAAAGGCCACCATTTATTCTGGATGAATTAGGGAGTGGTTAAGGACACACTTCTGCCTCTTTTTTTTTTTTTTTTTTTTAAAAAAAAGATGACCGGTAAGGGGATCTTAACCCTTGACTTGGTGTTGTGAGCACCACGCTCAGCCAGTGAGCGAACCGGCCATCCGTATATGGGATCCGAACCCGGGGCCTTGGTGTTCTCAGCACTGCACTCTCCCGAGTGAGCCACGGGCCGGCCCTACTTCTGCCTCTTTTACTAGACAGTGAATTCCCAAGGGGGAAGGAACAAATCCTATCTGTCTCAATGCTCAGCTGTACCAGGCACATAAGGGGAACCTCCTAGTTGTTGAATAAATGGATTAATGAATCCTCCCTATTGCAAAAGGCTGTGAAAGCATAGTGGTCGTGAGAAGTGGTATGGGCTTGAACAGACATGGCCTTGAAGCCCAAGGTCACTTCCAAGCTGTGATCTTGGGCGACTTACTTAACCAAGGGATTGGCAAACTTTATCTGTAAAGGATCAGACAGTAGATAAAATTTTTAACTTTGTGGGCCATAAGGTCTCTCACAAATATTTAAATTTGCCTTCTTTGCAAAAATAGCAAGAGATAATACCTTAATGGGTGAGACTGTGTTCCAATTAGGTTTTGTAAATAAAGGTCAACCTTTATTTACAAAATAATTTACAAAACAGTCAGCAGGCCTAGAGCAGTATGCTAATCTACAACCTACTGTTAAAAAAAAAAAAAAAAAAAAGATTATAAAAGAAGACCAAATGAGTCAACCCATGAATGTAGCCCTAGTGATTGTCCTTGAGGTCCTGGGCAGGATCACACTTCTTCCATCACATCAATTCCACTCCATTCGATTTACTGGGAGTCATCACCAGGCACCTGTATATACAGTGTAGTATTTTATTTTTCTCTCCAGTTCCCTGTAAGGTAATAATACCAAGCATTTGAGAAGTAGCATTAGTAATGGATTAAGAGCATGGGATTCTGGAACTAGCCTGTCTAGGTCCCAGCTCTGGCTCTGACACTTAAGATATGTAATCTTCAGAAAATTAACTTAACCTCCCTGACTCAACCTCCCTCAGTTGCCCTCTCTATAAAGCTGGGGTGACAATAACAATGTCTATCTCTCACAGGGTTATTATGAGGACTAAATGGGTCTGCGCACCGGAATCACCTGCGGTCTTTAAAGATTCCAAACCCCAGGCCAGACTCAGGCCAATGAAATCGCAATCTCTGAGAGTTAGACGGAGGCATCGGTATTTCTGAAGCTTCCCTGGGTGGGTCCAATGTGCAGACAAGTTCGGAAACCAAGGGTTTAAAGAGCTCAGACAGCTGGTTTGATCCCTCGGTGAACACTTCTGGAATCTCTGCCCCAGTGGTCCCCACCTACCCCGGGACCCCCGCCCACCCTAGCTCATTGCGCAACCTCCGCCCCAGCCTCCCGGGGCCGCTGGGCCCAAAGAAGCCCCTTCCTGTGCACGCTGGGATTTGTAGTCCCTCTGGATCGCTGGCCTCATCCCCACTTCCCATTGGCTTTCGCAGACGCCACGCCCCGAAGCTCCACCAATCACCGCGTCCCAGGAGGCCCAGTAGGCGAGGAGCGGCGGCGCAGCGCCGCAATCACAGCTGGGCGGACGTCGGGGGTGGCTGGTCTGAGGCTGCGCACCGCCAGGGGTTCCCACGGTCCTCCCCAGCTGCAGGCACCGCCGCCGTCGCGGTCATCCGCCGCAGGTAACCGCGGGCCCCAGCGGGGGACCGGGGCTGGACCCCACGCCCGAGGCCGGGGCCGCCCGTCTGCCGCGGCGCTGGGCTTCACGGCTGGGATTTTCATTTTCCCCGGCTCTTTCTGAGTCATTTTTTTCTCACCCTGCTGAGGGGAATTTCGGGAAACGGTGGATCGCCAGGGAGACCCTGCTGCCTGTGCTCCCGGTGTCCTGTGGGGGGTGGCGGTGGAAGGCACTCTGGGTCTCGCGTGTTCTGGCTGGAAGGGCGCTGCTCTGGAGGGGGAAACTGAGGCACGACAGGAGACGGGATTTGCTAAGGTCCCACAACCGGGGAGTGCCCGGCGGGGTCTGGGGCTTACCTGTGACCTTTACAATCTAGGGACAACTGTGGGTGCTTATGATGTGGAGGACTGCCCCGTGGGGCTTAAGGGCTGTGACCGAAAACAACAGAAATACCCAAACGTAGAAAAAAATCCCTTCCGAGAAGTCTGGGAAGCTCTGGTTTCTGGTGAGTTTCAGGACCACCCACGTAAGCGTGGGAGTGAGTGTTATCCGGGTTTGGTCCCCTGCCTCTAACGACTGGGTCTGAGATGGTCCCTACCTGGATTATCCCACGCCACGCGTTGTAGGATCTGGGGTCTGGAAGAAGGAACTTAGTGTCGCACGTGCTTTGTTTTGTAGACGAGTGCCCAGGGTATGTGGTGAGTGGAGTCGCCAGCTTTCTTTACTTTAGGGCTGCAGAGCAAACATTTGTCGAGCCCATAAGCTTTTTGAGGAGAGACCGTTTTATAAAGCGGAGAGGCAGTCCCTAGTGAACAATTCCGGTGTTACAGGGTCTGGAGCACAGGTATGTAGGGGGCAGCATCTAACCCTGACTTGGGGGAGGGGTAGGACTTCCCACAGAAGGGGATGCTTGAGGGGAGCCTGAGGGATGGGCAGGAGCTGATGAGATGAAAGCCAAGAGCGTTTCATCTGGAAAACAGCATGGTGAAAGCATGGAAAGAGCAATGCTTTTGGACTTGGAGTCGTGGAGCCTGGTTGGAACAAGGGATTTCACGTGGGTGGTGGATTTCATGAGGCATGAGAAGAGAGAGGTGCATCTTGCAGGGCCTCCTGAGCTGCTGTGAGAGATTTGGATGTTGTCCCGAATGCCCAGGAAGCTTCTCTTCGTGTAGATCAATATCTTAGGTACTCTGTAGTGAGAAAAAGGGTTGGAGAGAGGCCAAACTAAAGATATGGAGGTGATTTCAGTAAACCGCAGGAAATTATGGAAGGTTTTAAAGATAGTTGCAGTGGGAAGGGAGAGGAGAGGAGAAAAGATTTGAGAGCTGTCAAGAAGGTAGAATACACCATACCCAGTATTGTTCAGTAAAAATATATTGAAATAAACACCAACTCTTGAGTTTTCCAACCTATGGCTATCTTTGGGAGAAATACCCAGTGTTTTTTTTAACTGCAGAATTTGCTTTGTGGACCATCATTTGAATCCCAGTTTATGGTGAGGAAGTTGTCACATGTATTGAGGGTGTTGAAATCTGAATGGTTAACCATATGATAACTCAGATTTTTTTTTTTTTTTTCACGGCTGGCCAGTACAAGGATCAAACCCTGGACCTTAGTGTTGTCAGCATCACGCTCAAACCAACTGAGCTAACTGGCTAGCCCCAAGACTCAGATCTTGAACTCCAGGAAATGCACATTAAAATGTAATTAGATCACTTTATAGTCATCCGATTAGGAATTGTAAAGTTTAATGCTATTAAGAGATAATAGATGTTTGAAGAATATGAGATTCTCGTTCACTAGTGGTACAAGTGTATCTTAGAACAGTAAAGCCACCAGCTAAATGGGTATATCTTAAGACCCAGTGGTTCCACTTCTAGAAAATACCATAGAGAAATTGACATTTGTATACAGGGAGAGGAATATTAGGATGCTTATTGCAACATTGTTTATGATGGTTAAAAAAAATTGGAAACACCTTAAATGTCCATTAGTAGGGGAATGTTTATGAGTGGGTATATATCTTTTTAAAAGTATAATAAATCAATCATAAAGAAAAGCTAATTTAGGATACTAGTTACCTTACGGTATGGAGAGTATCAGACAGGACAGGGGAAACATTTCATCTGTAATGTTTTATTTGTTTTATGGGGAATAAAGACTTAGCAGATTTATAAAATGTTTGTGGTTGACAGTCTGGATGATAGGTAACAGGTGTTTTATGTTAGTCGTTATACATTTCTGTAGTTCAATGTCAGCTCTACAATTTCTTGAAGTAAAGATTATACTTAAAGAAAAACTTCAACTTAGGAATTAACAGGTCATGTTCAGTCATTTTGGAAAAAGACTACAAACTGCACTGGTACCAGGTTTCAAAAATAGTCATTTGGGTAAAAGAAAATTCAAATGCCAAATAAGAATTGAAAATAAAAATGTGGAGAAGCTATTAACCATCGACCAAAATTTACTTTGCTAAATACTTAAATTCTTCTAGCCATTGGTAGATAAAAACAATTTTTTTGACTGTTTGTTTTGAAATATGAGTTAGTTGCTTGTACTTTCTATAATGTTAAAAGATAATCTTTTTTAAAAAGATAAAGTCATCACTCTATACAAATATAAAAATGAACATGGGCTAAGAATTTTATTTAACTGATTAATGAGGAAACTCGGTGAGGTGTTACAGCTAGTTCAAAGGAGACTCCAAAGTACTCATATTTGTAGATTAGAAATACTGCAATGAATGTGCACATGGAAGGCAAAGCTGGCCTCTTTCCACAGTGGGGGAAGAAAGTCAATTGAACCTCCATTTGAAAGAATTAATTTGCATGTCTATAGACAAGAATTATTTGCATTGTTGCTATCTACAGTATACAGGATTGTAAAATAACTCCTATAGAATCCGAATTAGACAATCTTGAAGGGTATGCTCTAATCTAGAATCCAGTTTGTCACTGAATCACAAATTTTTTATGTACAAAAAAATGATGAAGTAGCCTGAATAAAATGCATTTTCCATTGAGGTAAGATATAGTTGGATTTCGTTTTAATCCTACTCTTTAACTAGAAAACCAAAGGATTTGAGAACTGAACGGGCACTTAAAAATTTAGTTCTACCATCTGGGCAGCTAAGGCCTAGAGAGGGGAAGGGTCTCCCCTGAGTCAGTTATGCATCTTGTGTTAAGGAGAAATTGTGCCAGATACTTTTTTTTTTTATTGAAACATAATTTATATATATATTTAAGGGGTACAGGGTCGACGATCAGTATTTGTGTACAGTATGTGATGGTCAAATCAGGATGATTAGCATATTCATCATAACAGCACGCACTCATTCTTTGTGTCCATTAACCAATCTCTTCCTAACCCCCCTCCACCTTTCCCTTTTCTACTTCTTGTAACCACAGTTCTGTTCTCTCCTTCTGAAAATTCAACACACTATTGTGATTGTTCTTTTTTCTTTGTTTTTTTATTTTTTAGCTCCTACTTATGAGTGAGGACATGTGGTATTTCCCTTTCTGTGCCTGGCTTTATGTCATTTAACATAATTTTCTCCAAGTTCATCCATGTTGCACTGGATACTTTTTAAAAACAGCAAGACATTTTTTTCTAGCTACTGCAGTAGAGGAGAGATACTTCAGTATAGAACTAAGGTCAGCTGGGGGATTCATAGCCTGTGAGCAAGGTGGAGGGGGTCAGTGGAATTCTTTCAGCTTAAAATATTCAATGTGCCAAGGTGCCATATAGGGGATAGCGTGTCCTGAACTGCCCCAATGGAAAATTACGAAGAGGAGTATCTTTTTACAATTAGGCACCACAGGTGAAGGCCTCCTTGAGAAGAGGAGCCTGATTAAAGTTTGGATAAACAGGCAGTCCTTGTCACCTGCATGGTGTCAGCCAAACGCCACTTGCATGATGATTTTATTCTAAACACCTAGAGAGCAGAGAGTAGGATCAGAACCTTCAAGTCTGGAAATCTATGTACAGATTTCATGAACTGGGTGCTTTGCTTGGCTTTGGTTTGCTGTGTCTAACCCAGAGCCAGTAGCAAGTGAGGGCTGGCAGGGAGAGGTCACACCTCATGGTGGTTAAGGGGTGGGCTTTGGGGTTAGACCTGGGTTTGAACTTGACTCTGCTACTTAGATGGCCTTGTGACTTTGGCCTTATTAATTGTATTGCTGGTGACAATTTATCTAGAATGGGCACTCTGTCCCAAACCTCCCACGTGGATTAAACCCCACTTGATGGTACATCTTTTGAAGTGAATCGGAGTCCTTTAAGTGAATCACCAAGCTCAGATAGGTAGCCTGAGCAGAGACGCAGGCCAGGTGGGAGCAGAAGAGGACTTGTCATTGGAGGCTGGTGAAGTTCATAAAGGTTTGTCCGTTGACTTTGACTTTGACTTTTTGTGGTTCAGGTTCTTTGTTGATGGGCTCTTCTACTGAGACAAGAGCCCTTTATAGAGAGAGCCTACCAGTGCCTTAAAATAGTAGCGCGGAGAAGAGCACTGTGGGTGTCCTACTGCCAGAGGAAGCATTGGTCTGCTGTGCGCTTGGGCCCTGGGGTGGGGGGTGCAGTGCCTGTGGTTACAGGGCCTCCCAGACTTTCACATAAGCAACTTTTTTGTGTGTGTGTGTGGCAAGCAGATGGTGTAGTAGAAAAAGCACAGTCTTTGCAGTCAGATCTGTGCGTTAGTCCCAGCAGTGCCACTTACCAGCAAGTTTCTCTGTCTCTTTGAGCTTCAGTTTCTTCATGTGTCTGAAGGGAGGGTGGTGTAAATAGTTGGGTGTAAACATGTTGGGTGGTACATAGTAGATACTGACATTCCACTGTCCCACCCCATGCAGCATATTGACACCTTGCTCTCTGGGAGGCTTTCTCTCTTGTCTTCCCTGCTTGGAGCAACGACTTGGTGTGTCTGTGTCTTTTTCTCCCTGCACATGGTTAGCAGATAAACACACATCACCTCACAGTACAACATGAGATTTTTTCAGTGTTGGCACATTAAGCTCTACCTTACTTTTTAAAAAAGTTTCATGGTATCCCATTATAAGGATGTACCATAATTGATTTAGTGACAGTCCCTTGTGGATGGGCATTTATGTTGCTTCCAGCTCCCTCACCTCCTTCAGGGCTTCCCCTTTTAAAAATGGTACTCCCAGTCCTCTTGGGACTCCCCGCTTTCTGCCTTATTTTTCTCTGTAGCTCTCATCACCGTCTGACAACCTGGATATTTAAAATGGTCTGTTTCCTCCCTCTAGAATGTCAGCCTAGCCAACTGTTTTCTTTGTTTAGTTCACTGTTCAGAGCTAGTGAGCAGCTAGTGGGTACTTAGGCCACCCACGTTTGTTGGAGAGATGGAGGGGTGGGTGTTGGAGGGGGTGGGCATGAGGACAGGTTGAGGGCGAAGTAGATAATGACACCTGTGTGACTGGGACCATGGAGGACCATGAGCAAAAAATAGCAGAGTCACAAAGAGCTAGTTTAGCAGGGATCTTTTTCTTTATCAGTTTTACTTTATCAATTTTTCACTTTGCTAAAATGAGAATTATAGAATGCTGCAAGATGATTTATGACTTTGTTTTGGTGCTTTGACTTTGTCAAGAATAATGCAGTAATGCTGGTCGAGACATTGCTGCCTAAGGCTGACTGCGTTGAGACACGCTGGTTGCTGAGGGTCATGGAATAATTATACTACTTTCATGTTGCATCTTTACCCCAGGCCTCAATATATTTTCCAAAATAGTGCTTGAGTATGTGTTTTTTAAGTGGCATTTTCCATTTAGTACCCTACCACAAGGATTTTAACTCAGCATTAAGTTCTTAAGTTCAAGGAATCACAACGCTGTGTTTATAAGAGAAATTGGTGATAGAGGGGAACCATCACCAAATATTAGCTGTGAAAATAGCATCTGTGTGTTAAGGCATTTTTCCTCACTGAGGAGTAACTTGCTAGTATATTAGAAGAATGAAAGATAAACTTGATGCTTTTTTGGTGCCTGCTGCATTGTTTGCTAATTAAGTTGGTGGTGTCCATTCTGTTGTTCAAGGTCATGTCAACCATTTGAGCTAGTATTTTACTTATTCTTCCCCCCCCCCCAATGTGAAGGGGGAAAGTCACATAACAGTGATCCCAGAGAAATGAGCCTTTTTGGACTAAGTCATAAAAGCAAACTCAGAAGTGACTGGCGTGCAAACCAGGAAGGTTGTTTAGTGATTGTTGAAAGGTTATGATAACCAGCCAGGCAGTACCTGTCATGTGAGCCGGGGGCATGGTCTCACTCCCTGGGGCAGGGTCAGCAAACTGGCCCATGGGCCAAACAAACCACCTGGATTTTACAGATCAAGTTTTATTAGGGCCTAGCCCAGTCCATTCATTTACATATGGTCTGTGGCTGCTTTCAAGATACAGTGGCAGTGTTGAATATTTGTGAGAGAAATGGCCTAGCCTGTTAAATCCTAAAGTATTTACTGTCTGGTCCTTTACAGAAAAAACTTGCCGACCCCTTCCTTAGAGGAAGGCTTCTCAGGAAGGCTTAATTGCCTCTAGGGCCCCAGAATTGGCTGTTGTTTGGAACACCTCCCCTGAGGGGCCATGGGAGAGTTCTGGGGACATGGATGGCTCTGCTTTCTGACTCTTTCTTCCCTGACTTCACTGTGGCTTCTTCATACCTCTGTAAAATTGTACTTTTATTAGTTACCTTCCAGCCCCACAGTCAGCCCTGGCCAGGTTGAATGGACTTGGGAGGGGCCTCCTGGGGTGCACTTAACAGACCAGACCTCATCTGTTATGTGCCATTCTAAACCCCCCCCCAAAAAATCTGGGGGCACCTTACTATAGTTACCCATTCATGGACCTTGCAGTGGGGCCAAAGAAACCTATATCTAGCACCAATTCAGGCTTAAAGGTTAAGAATCAAGCTCTTGGGTAGGAGACACTGCAGGGATGGAGCGGTGCAGTTTCTTGGCCAGGACGCTGGGCTTATGTCTGCTACACCAGAGTAGTCTGAGGCTACACAGGGTGTCACCTGAGCAGTCTCAAGCCTTACCGCCTGCATACTGAATCAGAATCTGCTTCTTATCAATATCCCCAGGTGATCTGGTGCAAGATTAAGTTGGAAACCACTGGCCTAAGGCACTATTAGTTCTTTGAATGCTTACAAGAGACTCAGAGCTTCCCCTTTTCTTTACTAAAGGGAGAACGTGTATCGTTTTGAGTGCTGGGCAGCTTGGGCTGGATCATCCCTTAGCTGGCTGCAGGATCTGTGAGGGCAGAGGCTTTGACCCTGTTCCTATTGAGTTCCCAGCACCTGGCACATTGTCTGGCAGTCGGTGTTCAGGGGACTGGCTGAGTGGGTGTGTGAATGAGCATGGTCAGCGCTGCTTGCCAAGTGGCATTGGAGGCAGAGCCCCATGCTCTCTTCTGCTCCCAGTCCCCACATTGCAAAGACTGTGTTTCTCCTCTTATCACAGAGTCACAGGTCTGGCTGTATTTTCTGTCACAGGAAGGCTTTCTTTTTTTTAGAATAACATGTTCAGGACACAGGATAGGGTCTTCTAATCTAGTAATATAAGGTGGCTGGGACTCAGGCTTATTCCTTCCTGCTTTTTGTTCTTTAAACATTTATTTAAAGTTTGAGCATTGAAGCATAGGATACGGCATGTACTTCATTGAGAATAAAGTCTTGAGATGCAGAGCCATGCAGCAGAAAGAGAGCTGGACCAGGAATTCAAAAGGCATGGGTCTGGTGTCTGGTCAAAGTGAACTATTGTAAAACAAGGATAAGAATATTCGCTGTGCCTGTTGCATAGAATACATGTACTTGTTCTGTACATGTACTTTGTTCATGTACAAAGATGTGAATTAATGTTCAACTATAGCTTATTTAGGTAGTTCACCCATAAACTTAAATTGCGCGTCAATGTTTATATTGAACATGTATTGAATCTTTACACACTTTATTGTATAAGTAATGTACATTAAAAAGCAACAGACACGGGCCGAGCCCGTGGCGCACTCGGGAGAGTGTGGCGACGCTCCCGCTGAGGGTTCGGATCCTATATAGGAAGGGCTGGTGCACTACCTGGCTGAGTGCCGGTCACGGAAAAAGACAAAAAAAAAAAAAAAAAGCTACAGACACGAAGAAGGAAATCACCCTTAATTCCACCTGCCACACAGCAATGACTTCCATTAAAGTTTTGTGTCTGCCTTTCACATTTTTCTATGCACACCTCATATTACATATATATACTTTTTTTTTTCCCATTTGCAAGGCAGGGTTTTTTTGTTTTGTTTGTTTTGTTTTGTTTTATTGAATCATAATTGATTATACTTACTTTTGGGATTCAATGTTGACATATGTTGACCAAATCAATATTACTAGTATGTATATTGTTACAAATTGTACTTATTCTTTATGCCCCTTGTTCAATCTATCCAAATCAGCTTATCCCCCTATCCCTCCTGCCTCCCACCACTGATAACCCTAGATTTCTTCTCTCCCTCTGAAAGAGTAATGGTTACTCTGTGATTTGTTGCCTAGATGATCTGTCCAATGCTGAAAGGTATGTTCAGGTCCCTTGATATTATCATAGAACAGAGGCTTTCTCTGTCACACTGGCATGAGCTTTGTGGAGAGAGACATCCTATTCTTTTCTTTGGTCTCTGCTGATGACTCTCCTTGTGTCAATGCACTCCAGTGGCTGGCAGACCATCTACTTGGTGGTTGTGACGTCTAGCCACTTTTGTAGCTGGCAGCCGTGGTTACTGTGGTGGCTGTGGTGGGCCACCCACATGGAGGTGATGTTTTTGGCATGCTCCTTGGTGTTGGCAGTATGTCTGGCTGTGGGTGGGGGGCTCCAGTCCCCTGCTCCAGAGCTCAGGTCCCCTGGCGGGCCCTGAGGCACTGGTGGTGTACCTGGGCCAGAACTAATTTTTGGTCCTTTGCTTACTTCTAAAATGGGGGAGCTTCCTTTGGGAACCAGGACTTGAACTGTGTTGTTGAGCTAAATTGCTGCTTTGCTGCTGTTTCCCTAGGGAAGGCTTTTTGTGCAGCTCAGGGTTTAATGGTTGACTTTATAGGTACTTCTGGCTCTCCAGAGACCAGGTGCACCTGGGTTGTGTGGAAATTCTGATCTGGGCCTGAATCTTTTCATCAAACTGCACTCCACTCCATTCAATTCTGCATTCCCGACCAGTCTCCTTTGAGTGGTCCTGAGCTGATTGGGGGGCAGATCGGCTGTCCTTGCTGTGTCCCAGTGTTCTCCTGGTGGGCCCATCTTCCTCACCACCATGCTCCAAACACTTCCCATGGGATGGGCCCTGTGCAGGTCCCTTTTGATGACTCACCAGCCTCTGAATGGCTCCCCTTTTTCAGCTGTTCTGGCTCCTTGCTCCTGTATGGGTCCATGGGATCCCTATTAGTGGTCTTGCTGTCCTGGGGGCCACCAAGACCCTCTTCTCCCCTGCCACCTCCAAGCAACTTCATCTGAAGGACACAACCATGGCTTCTGCCGGCTCCTGCTCCATGTGCTCAGCAGCTCCAGGCTAAAAGCAGCTGGGTCCCGAAACTCTCCAAGCAGTTTTTTCTTTCTCTTATTGTTGCTTCTCCCCCTTCATGAACTCTGTAGGCCTCTCCTCCTCTTCCCCTGAGCTCCAGCAGCCCCAGCTTGGCTGTTGTTACATTTTTATAGTTGTAAATTTGTTGATTTGTGGGAGAGAGTGATGCTTGGGACTGTCTGTTCTGCCATCTTGACTAGAAACACAAGGCAGGTTTAAACCTATATATCCTTTTCTTACAAACAGTTCACAGTATGTGGTAGATAGTTTTCCAGCACAGTGAATTTTGTTGGTGAATTGTATCTGCTGTATTTTGAGTTGTGACAAAAACTTTAAAAGGAGCCCAAAGAGCTTTCTGGGTATTCTTTGGTTTCTGCACATAACTTTGACTTGTTATAGAAGGTTGGGAAATCTGGGCAGCCCCTTCTCCACATGGGGAAAGAGGCAGCAGGGCTGGACATAGAATTTCTCTTTGCCTTCATTGTTACCTTCAGCACATTCTGTCTGATAACTAAGTGGTAGTCTCTTTTTGATCCATTTTCTGAGGTATTTGCTTAGTGGCCAACAGTGTTCATCTGTTGTTGATCATTACTTTTTACTTGACTCTGCTTTTTTTCTTCTCAGATTTCTGCACTTGAACTCCAAGGTGCAGAATGATTTGGAAAGTAGCCACATTACTCAGTTTGGTCCTGGGAACTGCTGCCATTCTTGTGGACGATCCTGAGGATGGAGGCAAGCACTGGGTGGTGATCGTCGCGGGTTCAAATGGCTGGTTTAATTACAGGCACCAGGTAAGAAAATGACTAACCTTTTTCTTTATGACACTGACATTCTGTAAACAATCTTGGACATTGTTAACCGAAAAGACTTTTGAAAAGCTGTTTACACACACCTATTAGGTTGGCTAAAGTATGTATGTTAGTGATGATGTGGTGAAATTGGAACCCTTATACATTGCTAAGGGAATTATAAAATGGTATAGCCATTTGGGAAAACAGTTTAGCCATTCCTGAAAATTTCCTACAGGGTCACTTTAGTCTAATAGTAGGTTTCTCAACATGGACACTATTGATATTTGGGGCCAGATAATGTTTTGTTATTGGGGCTGCCTTGTGCATTGTAGAATGTTTAGCAGAATCCATGGCCTGTATCCACTAGATACCAGTAGCATCACCCTCCCCACTGTAACAACCCAAAGTATCTCCAAATATTTCCAAATGGGACTGACTGGTCTAACACCTAAATTTTATAGGTAAGGAAACTGAGCCTAGAGAGGAGAGGTGACTTGCCTGAGCCCACACGGCAAGTCAGAGCCCAACAGGACTGAAGCACAGGGCTCTGGGAAAAGCATCACTAGGCCCCTTTGCCCTTCATGCCTCTGCTCTGCTGCTCGCTCCTCCCCCCCCATCTTTCCCTGCATTTTTACCAAATCAGCCTGTCAGAAGTTAAAGAGGAAAAGAAAACCCACATCTGAGCATACAGCTTTCTGGTGGGAATGTAAAATGGTGCAGCCACTTTGGGAAACAGTCTGGCAGCTCCTCAAAAGGTTGAACACAGAGTTTCAATATGACCCAGCAGTTCCACTTGTGGGTGTATGCCCAAGAGAAGTGAACACATATGTCCACACAAAAGCTTGTACATGAATGTTCATTGCAGGATTATTCACAGTAGTCAAAAAGTGAAAACAAGTCAAATGTCCATCAGCTGATAAGTGGATAAACACAAAGCGGTCTATTCATATAGAGAATTATTTGACCCTAAAAAAGAATGAAATACTCACACATAGTTCAACATGAATGAACCTTAAAAACATGCTAAGTAAAAGAAGCTAGTCACAACGACCACATATTTTGAATTAATTTAAATGAAAGTCCAAATTAGGGAAATCAGTAGAGACAGAAAGTAGATTAGTAGTTGCCAAGGGCCGGGCAGAGGGAAGAATGGGCATGGGGTCTCTTTTTGGGGTAATGAAAATGTTCTGGAATTAGATAATGGTGATGATCGCACAATGGGGTAAATATACTAGAAACCACCAACTTGTATATTCTAAAAGGCTGACTTTTGTGGTATGTGAATTGTATCTCAATAAAGCTGTTATTTTAAAAAGTCATTTAATCTTTTCATTCTCAGAAACAAGATGCTTAGACTTTTGCAATATCCATGTGCTGAGCTCTCTTCTAAGAGCACCTTGCATAAATGAATTCCTTTGACCCCTGGAGGGGGGTTAAGTGTGGTAGGTCCAGTTCATATTCCATCTTTCAAATGATTGGCCTGAGGCCTAGGCAGGGTCAGCAATTTGCCCAGCATGGCACAGCTAGCCAGTGGTGGGGCCGAGATTCAAACCCAGGCCAACCGGCTGTTAGAGCAGCTCTGTCCAATAGGAAAGCCACCTGTGTCATGGTAGATTTTCTAGTAGCCACATTTTAAAAAAGTTAAAAAAAAAAAAAGTGAAATTAATTTTATTATCTTATTTAAGCCAGTATGTCTAAACCATTATCATTTCAACATGTAATCTATAAAAAGTTAATAATGAGAAAATTTACATTTTTGTTTTTGTAGTAAGTCATTGAAATCCAGTATATTTACGCTCATGGTGCATCTCGGTTCTGACTAGCCACATTTCAAGGGCTCAGTTGCCACGTGTGGCCAGTGGCTGCTGTGCTGGGTAGCACAGGTGCAGCGTCGGTGCTGCTGACCGCTTGGTGGTGCTGCCTGTCACACGAGAGCTGGGGCAGGTGTGTTTCCCTCCCTGGATGTCAGTTTTCATATCTGTTGAGGGGGGTTATTTAGATGAAGCCCCTACCGGCTTGATGATTGTTGAATGACTCATTTCTTGAATGCTTTTTGTGGTAGACAAATAGGAAATTTGGCTTGATTAAAAAGTTGTTATTGTGGCAATATAATCTTTTTTCCTTTTAATACTTAACCACAGACCTGACCCATTTAAAGAAAGCGATCCGAGCATGTGACTGTTCCGCTCTCATTTTTGTCCTCCCTCTTTAACCATGAGTTAGAACAAGTTATTAGACACAGATCACAGATAGTGAACAGGCTGATTCATCAGCCCTCCTCATTTTTATACAACAACTTAAAAAAAATGTACTGGTTAATCATTATCAATTATAGGTTATCCAGCTACCCTTTGCTCCCAGAAACCTTTTTTTAAAAAGTTGCTAGTTCCCCTGAGTAAAATACTAAATGTCAAAATAGAATGAAGGGAAGCAAGGTGAAAGAAGTGGCCACACACTGAAATATTCGTCCCCAAATAAGAGAGAAGATGGCACTGGGGCTGTGCAGAGATGAACCGTGTATATTGAGTCATCGCTGACCCAGCCCGTGTCCCCGTGTCCCTGCTGGCCAGCGTTTGTTCCCAGCCAGTGCCTACACTTGCTTTCTGGACTTTAGAGGCCAATCATTAAAAGAGCATTTGGAAGAACGTTCCCTGTAGACCCTATACAGATTTTAAAATTTACATTTTTATAGAGGTTCACACTTTCCTTGGATTAACAGGACAGCTGTTGCCACAAATCTCTTTTGTTTAGGGAAGATTAACATACTAGGCACAATAAAATCATTGCTAATTCTTTCCTATACTTTATGGTGGTCATTTAAGCCACATTTTGTCTTGGCCAGATTGGATCTCTCTGTTTTCCATTTTTGGCTGGGATTACCAGGTGATGACGGGGGCTGGGCTAAGGTGATGCTGGCAGAACGTTCTGCATCCAGTGTTCTGAGTGTGAGGTGGGGAAGGAAAGCTGCTTTGGAAGTGGTGGAATCTGAGAGCGGAGTGTTGGGTGAATGTGCTGTGAGCGGGAAGATCTGAGAGAGTGAGGCAGGTGGGTGTGGACAGTGGGGACGAAGGGGCCGTAGAGAAGGGACCTGCGAAGCATGAGTGCCAGAGAGGTGTGAGGCTGTGGCTGGTGAGGGTGTGGTGGGGCAAGGCAGACCTGGGAGAGGGTCTAGCCGAGGTGGGCCAGGGCTGGGAAGAGGGGTGCTGGCGCTTGGGAGGTGGGGTATGATCTCACACTGAGCCAGGAAGAAGCTGAGCAGGTGGAAGTGGCCCCAGAGCAGAACTAACTGGAAGCAGGTCCTTGCTCATGCCTCTTGAGCACGCCTGAGTCAGACACTGTTCAGGGTGCTGGCAACACTGCTAAGGCTTCCTACCCTGTGGTGCTGACATTCTGGTAGAAGAACGCAGCCCTTTACTGAGCGCTGACTATGTGCTAGGCTCAGTTCCAAGCACTTGGCATGTATTATCGCTCTTAATCCTCAGACAACCCGTGAAGATAGGTCATGTTATGAGGGTACTTCAAACAATTTGTGGAAAAATAGAATTAAAAAATAATACAAATCTTTCCATGAGCATTTTGAAGTACCATATATCACCATTTTAAGATGGGGAAACTGAGGCATGGAGCGGCTATTTAACTTGTCTGTGGTCACACAGCTAGTATGGGGTGGAGCTGGGATTTGAATCCAGGCAGTGTGATTCCACAGTCTATGCTAATAACCACTACTCTAGTTATGTGACATGAGTATCTTCTCATTACTTTGTTTTTTATTTTAAAATAGTTTCCTTTTTTTGTTTAAAAAATTAACACATTAAAGTTTATTATAGAAAAGTTATAAAATACAGATAAGCCAAAGGAAACAGGTCATTTGTCATTATACTAAGAATCATTGTTCCTAGCGTTGAATTCTGAAAATGACGAACAGCAGAATTTTTCTGGGCATTCAAACAGACTTGATATCTTGGTGCATTTAGTGTAACTTTTCACTTGGAGGCCCATGGTTGGCCAGGGGTGTGTGTGGTGTATGGATCAGGGGCGGAGGAGTATGGAGAATGGTGAGGCAGGGACCCTCAGGTCAGGAACCCCCAGCCGTATAGGGCAGGTACACAAACACCTGAACATGAGGCCAAGAAAAGCCACTTCCTACAGGAGCTCCAAGTCTGGGTCAGGAAGTAGGTGAGCTCAATCAAGAGAGGGATTTTGGAAGACAGCTTCATGGAGGAGAGGCTTGAGGTGGGAGTGCAGGGTGATGGGATTTCTGCAGAAGGAGCTGGGAGAAAGGGTGAGTGTTCTGTGGAGGGAGAGCGTGAACTGGCAGCAGGAACATAAAACCACAGTGAAGGGAATGGCCAGGGTGTGGGGTGTCTTCAAGTGTGCGCAACTGAAGCCCTCTGCAGGGATTTGAATGATAAGGAGCATGGACACTCCAGGGTTGGCTCTAAGCTGTTTAACTCTGTTGTCTCAAACCCAGTTCCTTTCCGTTGTTCCACTCTGCCATCGTCATTGTGGTGACCTGTCTTCTGGCAAGCACTCCTCATAGTCACCCCAGCAACTCCCGGTGTCACATCCAAACAAAATAAAATCCTGTAGAAGAAAAAGGCCATCTGGGTGTCTTACGGGCCTGGCTTTCTCTTTATCGGAGTACAGACCTTTTTCTGGAGCCACAGCAGACGTTGCCCCACGTCTTTCTGACCAAAATTGCAACACATGCTCATGCTCAGATCAGTTCCTGGTGAGGGGAAAGAGATTTCCAGTTCTGGATTCAGGGAAGCTCCTGACCACTTGGAGCTGAGGGGGTCATCTGAGCAAAGCGAGATGGGGAGAGAAGAAGGGGCCATGGGGCACGCAAGGACAGCCCTTGGTCCTGTGAGACGGGAATGGGAAACCAGGGGAGGATGAGGCTGGGACGTTTGGGTGAGGGCACAGGGAGGCATGTTGGGAGCCGAAGGACCTTTCTTTCCCTCTGACAGAACCTGTCCACTTCGAACTAGATAAAGGAGTTGCACTGGCCCCACATCACCACTAGCAGGAGTGAGGGGCTTCAGCGCTCTGTGTGCTCCCGGCACACCCCTTTCCCACCCCCTGCACACTTGGGGCCTCACTCTTACGTCTGGCTCACGACTCGGGGTTTGCATACCTTTTTCCTGTAAAGGGCCAGCTAGTAAATATTTGAGGCCATGTAGGCTGAGAGGCAGAACTGAGGAAGGCAGGGACAGAAGTCAGGCTGCAGTGAGCAGAGGCTGGAGGGAGCGGTCGGGAAGTACGGGCAACAGGTAATGGTGACAGGGCACAGCCTATTCTTTTGACAAGTTCTTCACTTAGTACGTTTTTTGGGTTCATCCATCTTGTTACAAATTATTGCTTTTATATTTAAAAAAGGAGCATGCTTTTAAAGAGGGCGTGGTGGGAAGGGGTGCAGGTGGTGGGCAGAGCGGGACTAAGATGAGAATGAGGGCTGGGGCAGGTGGTGCAGCCGGCTGTCTTGTAAGATGACAGGGGCAGCCCAGGATCATGGAAAGAATGTGGCTTTGGACTTGCACAGACCTCAGGTGTAGCTCTTCCATTACCTGCTGTATTAGTTTGAACAAATGACATCATCTTACTCTAAACCTCAGATTCTTGCTCTGGGGTTGGTGGTGGTCTCGGTGAGGAGCCCTGCAAAGCCCCAGCCCAGTATGTAGCCTCAGTAGTGCCAGGATGTGTGGCAGGAAGTGATGATATGTGTATACCTGTCAGGTGAGCAGACCCTGCTAGAAAATGGACTCCTTCACAGTGACTCTGACATGGACCATGCCCATTGTATTTAGACTTTGTTCCAAGCCACTTGTCTTTATTTAGCTGACAGGTGGCTGAGACGGAGACAGTGCAAACAGATGGTGTGGGGACAGTGATCCGCATTGGGAAATCACAGGGTGCATTAGTAAGACCGTCACAGCTCCTGACACAGACTGTGAAACCAGCTGAGTCACACCATCTCTGCTCATCATTCTGAGGGCTCTGCACTTTTTATGAAGTCTTGCTCAATACCCTCTTGAATATTGCCTCATATGGCTGTTCTGTTTTTCACGGGGAAAGAACACATGTAGGTCAGATGTGTTCAAGGGAAGTAATTCAAGTAGCCTTTAACATCATTTCCAAATTGTTTGATTTGGTTGGACCCTACTTTTATTTCTTTTGAACGCCGTAAATACTTGACTCTAATGAGGAACCCTTTTAAGTTAACAAAGTTAGAGGCAACCAAGTACCTCCAAGGGTCCTGGAAAGAATCACAGCCTGACTTGGAGAAGTCTGCACGTGGAGGAAGGGGCACAGGCATGGTTGGGGCCAGAACACCTGGTTTTGAATCCCTTAGCAAGCCATGGCCTTTTCTGAGTTTATCTCCATCTGTAAAATGGAGATAAAAGCACTTGCCTCTCTAGGCAGTGCCAAGGGCTCCAGGCAGTGCAGGAGAATGCTAACACAGGACACTCTGAACCTGCCCCTTTAAAATACATGCAATAGTATCGAGGCATAGTGTATTAGTCTGTTTGTGTTGCTATAACAGAAATACCTGAGGCTGGGTAATTTATAAGGAACAGAGGTTTATTTGGCTTACGATTCTGGGACTGCTGCATCTGGCACAGGCCTCAGGCTGCTTCTACTCATGGTGGAAAGCGGCAGGCAGCTGGTGGGTACAAGCAGATCACATGGCAAGAGAGAGAGAGAGAGAGGAGGTGCCAAGGTCTTTTTAAACAACCAGCTCTTGAGGGAACTAATAGAGTGAGAACTCTCTCATTACTCCCCCCACCTAGGGAGAGCATTAATCCATTCATGAAGGATCCTTCCCCATGACTCAGACTGTCACACTAGAGATCAGATTTCCACATGAGTTCTGGGAGGACAATACATCCAAACTCCTTCACATAGTTTACATACCATATAATTTACTTATTTCAAATGTACAGCTCAGTGAATTTTTAGTAAATTTACCAAGTTGTACAAACATCACCATAAATTCATTTTAGAACATTTCCATCACCCAGCAAGGTCCCTCAAGCACATTTACAGTTCCTATCTCCAGCCCCAGGTACCCAACCACTGATCTACTTTTTGTCTGTAAATTTGCTTTTTCTGAACATTTCATATATATGGAACCATATAATATGTGGTCTCTCATGTCTAGCTTCTCTTAGCTTCATGTTTATGAGGTTTATCCACATTGAACATGTGTCAGTACTCCATTCCTTTTTCTTGCCAGATAATATTCCTTTGTGTCTGTAGATCACATTTTGTGTATCCATTTGCCAGTTGATAGACATTTGGGTTGTTTCCAACTTCTGGCTATTACTAACAGTGTTGCTAAGAATATTTGTGTGCAAATCTTTGCATGATAAATGTTTTTGTTTCTCTTGTGTAGATACATACCTAAGAGTAGAGTTGTTTGGTTACAAGGTACACTTATGTTTAGCTTTTTAAGAAACTGTCAAACTATTTTCCAAAATGGCTGCACCATCTCACATTCCCATACACAGGCTGTGGAGCCTCCTGGTTCTCTGATCTTCACCAACACTTGTTTTGTCTGTCTGGCTGTGGAGCCTCCTGGTTCTCTGATCTTCACCAACACTTGTTATTGTCTGTCTGGCTGTGAAGTAGCTTCTCACTGTGGTTTTAGTTTACATTTCCTTAGTGATTAATGATGTTGAATATCTGTTCATGTGCTCATTAGCTATTCATATATCTTCTTAGGTGAAATGCTTTTCCATCTTTTACCTATTTTTTGATCTGACTGATTGTTTTGTTGAGGTCTTTGTAAGAGTTCTTTGCGTATTCTGGACACAAGTCCTTTATCGGATAATGTGTTTTGCAAATGTTTTCTCTTAGTCTGTTGTTTGTCTTTTCATTTTCTTCATGGTGTCTTTTGAAGCACTAAAGTTTTAAATTTTGATAAATTCTGATTTATCAGTTTTTTTCTTTTTAGACCATGCTTTTGGTGTCATATCTATGACATCTTTAAGATTATAACTCAAGGTCCTGAATATTTTCTCTTGTTATCTTCCAAAAGTTTTATTGTTTTGCCCTTACATTTAAGTCTATGATATATTTTGAGTTAATTTTTGTGTATGGTGTAAGGTGAGGATCTAAGTTCATCGCTTTTTATGTGGTTATCTAAATTGTTCTAGCACCATTTGTTTCAAAGACTGTCTCCCCAATATAGTATTGAAATCAGGAAGTGAAAGTCCTCTACCTTTGTTCTTCTTTTTGAAAGTTGTTTTGGCTATTCTAGGACTTCGGTAATACCATGTAAGTTTTAGGATCATCTAGTCAATTTCTGCAAAAAAGCCCGCTGATCTTTTTTTTATTTTTACACTATTAAGTCTTCTGATCCATGAACATGCAATGTCTCTCCGTTTGTTTAGGTCTTTAATTTTCCTCAAGCAGTATTTTATAATTTTTCAGTGCATAAGTCTTATAGTTCTTTTGTTAAATTTATTCCCAAGTATTTTCTTTACATTTTTATTTTATTTTAATGTTTTATGAGCCTGCCTTTTACTGTCTGACAGGAGAAATAAATGATAGAGTGACTTATCTTGGGGGCAAGAGGGAGGGTATACCTGCTTATTTCTACTTTCATCATAGGAGTAGGTTAAATCTGACATTATTGATTTTATTTTTTTCCTTATGAAATAGCAGACAAATGTCTATATAATGTGTACAGAATTGGGGGTATAGGGGTACCTTGTACCCTGATAAAGAAAAAGAAAACTACTAGTACCTGTCTCCTGTGTGATGGAATCCCTCTCCTTTCCTTCTGGAAAAAAAACTCCTGAATTTTTGGTCAATCATTCCTTTGCTTTGCTTTGTAGTTTTACCATATATGTATTTAACTGTAAACAACATAATGTTTTATGTTAGCCTTTTGTGACCTTTATATAAATGTATTTTTCTATGGATTGTTCTTTTTCTCATTATGCTCCTGAGATTCTTCTGTTTTGGAGCCTGGGTTGTATTACATTCATTTTCTGTTATTCCATTTATGTGGGCATATGACAGTGTTTTTTTTTTTTTTTTTTCCCCCCCAGCTCTCGATGGTTATTGGGGTTATATCTTATTTTTTGCTGTTACAGTGATGCTATGAACAATCTGCTATTGTACATTGGCTAGAGTTTCACTAGGGTACAGCTAGGAGTAGAATTGCTGTGTTGGAGGGTATGTTCTTCAACTTGTTTGATAATGTCAAAGTGTTTTCCAGAGTGGAATGCCAATTATACTATATTTCTGCCAGGGTTGTATTAGTTTCCTATCGCTGCTATAACCAATTACCACAAACTTAGTAGCTTTTAAAACAACATAAATTTATTGTCTTATAGTTCTGTAGGTGAGAAATCTGAAATAGGTCTCATTGTGGTAAGTCAAGGTCTTGACAGGGCTGCATTCCTTGGTGACTGCAGAGGAGGTTCTATTTTCTTGCCTTTTCTAGCTTTTAGAGGCTGCCTGCATTCCTTGGCTCATGGCCCCTTCCTCCATCCTTAAAGGCAGCAAGGGGGTCGGTTACATCAGATCACTCAGACACTGACTCCTCTGCCTCCTTCTCCACATATAAGGACCTTTGTGATTACACTGGGCACACTGGAAAAATATAGGAGAACCTCCCTATTTTAAGGCCAACTGGTTAGCAACCTCAAACCCATCTGCTCTCTTAATTCCCTTTTGCCATGTAATGTAACATTCACAGGTTCCAGGGATTAAGACATGGGTGTCTTTGGGAGGGCTGTTATTCTGCCCACCACAACTGGAGGTCTGAAGCTCCTCATTATTCCACAGAAATGGGGATTTAAACACTTTAACAATTTTTGTCTATAAATAGAAAATATTTAGTAACTATTTTTTGAAAACGATCTTTGTTTAGACTTTCAGCCCCTCACTCTCTCTCCCTGGGCCTCTGTAATTTTAGTGATTTCTCTCTTGTCCCTATGTGAAGCAATATCAGGTCTGCAGTCAGAATGCCGGCATCTTCTACTGTGAGCTGTGTGTGATTGGGCAGTCACCTCACCTACCTAAGCTTCTGTCTCCTCATCTGTAACACGGGGATTGTTACCTTTATCTTGAGAACTAAATGAATAATTCATAGAAAGTCTTAGCATGGTGCTGGATGAAAAAGAAAGTCAATAAATGTATTAGTTTTCATGTTTATTCAGTCATTCACTTATTTTTAGCAGCTCTTGAGTGCCCGGCCCTGGACTCACCCATTCAACATTCAGCAACTGTATATTGAGCACCCAGCTGTGCCGTAAAATAAGTCTATTTGTGGGGGGCATCCATAGGCAAAATGCCAGGTTTAATGTTTGATGAGCTTTATATTTTTGCTGTGCTGAGTGCTGTTTAGATTGCAATGTGTATAGGTCCTGTTCCTCAAGCTGTCTTCCTTAGGGAGGCAAATAGCTGGGCACACTCCTCCCTTTATGATAATTTATGTCTTTGTTCTAGAAAAGCCATCATTAACTCTAAGCAGAAAGGTGGACAACATTCCTTTCTGTCCTCAATGATTTCCGTGTCATGAAGTGCAGTATGTGTCATCTGAAATAAGGAAGCAAGCATGTCTTCTCCCTTGTATGGGCAAGAAATGGCATCAGGAAAGATTTTCTTTTATCCCTAGTATGTCTTCCTTTGTATTATTGTTATATTTTAAAACTAAAGAGCACATTTCTCATTTTAATTCCTGAGTCGAACTTTTGAGTTTTCTCTTAGTTCTCTTGAACAGTGACTATAGCATCCAAAGTTGCTTTAGTCAGAAGAATCTGGTGTGACACAGAACTAGCTGTTTACCTTGTAATCTGTTGGTTCATCATTCTGAGTCATTCTGTGTTTGAGACCTAAACCCCTGCTTTCAGGAGACTTGTATGTGGTCTGGGAAATGAAAATAAGTTACTTAGAACTTTCCAAGGCCCTTGACACCTGTTGATGTGGTGGTAGTGGGGGTGTGTGTGCACATGTGTGCATGTGTGTGCACATGTGTGCATGTGTGTGTGGTCCACATATGCACTCGCTTCCTGATGAGTAAGAATTGGATAATTTGGGTGGGGGGGGGAATCTTTTAAAATTGAGGTTAAAACATATAAATGTGTGTGTTTTAAGATAATAATTTAAAGACCTGGCCAACAGGGAATGATTTGGAGCAAGTCTTCCACGAGACAGAACGTGTTGCTCATTACAGCTCCAAACCCCAAATTGGCCTCCTTCTGGGCAAAATCTACAACTTGACTAAATCATTTTTCGCAGGCAGATGCATGCCATGCCTACCAGATCATTCACCGAAATGGGATTCCTGACGAGCAGATCGTTGTGATGATGTACGATGACATTGCCAACTCTACAGAGTAAGTAGAGAGCACTTTGAACTTGGTGGCAAAGAACTTCAGGGCATTTTTTAAAAAATGGCATCCAGACTCATAGGGATCCTAGAACAGTGTCCTGATGTTAGAACATAAACAGACTCCCAGTTGAAAGTCCTCAGGGATGCCTTGTGTTGAGCTTTGAACATGACTTGGGGTGCCCTGCAATGTCAGAGACACAGGAATGGGTACTGAAGGGTACCTCGAAAGGGTTAAGCATAAGTTCCTTTTCACCTTGGAGAACTCGTGTGTGGGTTCCATCTGTGGGTTCCACGGTGCTTGTCCCTAATCTCTGAGCAGGGGACAGCACAGAGTTCCTGTACTTGGAAGGCTCTTATTTGTAGGTTAGATCCTACTACCCTTCTTTCTATATTTTTTACTTTTATTTCTTGTGGAACTTTATTTTACAAATAGTTCTCTCATGCCTGCTTATCTGACTTCTTGAGATCAGAAGTAGCAAGTATAGGTATTAAACTTAACCATTGCTAGTCTCCCCAGCTCCTCAGTTACTCTGCTGTGGTCCCCGCAAGGATGCTGCCCTTTGCGGTAATCGCATACACAGCCCCTGCATAATCCTTTGAGCCCTTAACACCTAAGCTCTTGCATTAATGGCTTGTATTAAAGTTTTCTGTCCTGTTTCTGAAAGTAGTTTTGCTTTGAGAGATATTTTGATGAGATCTTGCTCCCAAGATGCTGTCTGGTTTCCATCAGGAGTCCAGGAACACCTGGGCTTTGGTCCTTGTCCTAAATTTTTAGAGCTCAGCCCCTCACTGCTGCTGTTAAGAGTTCTTGAGTTGTGGGACCCCTGAGATCCCCATGCTACTAAAACCACTAATACTTTGGCAACCGTGCAGGTGACATTAAGTGTCTTTGGCAAACATAGCCGTTTACTATTTTTTCACATTATGGGGCATACTTTTGAAGAAAGAGACTTCAAAGACTTGTCACATTTTGTATTTCAATAGTGTCCTTTAATTTTCAGCAATCCCACTCCAGGTATTGTGATCAACCGGCCCAATGGCACAGATGTATATAAGGGTGTCCCGAAGGACTATACCAGAGAGGTGAGCAGATTATGGGGTTGGAACCAGCAGGCTTTGTTTTCATTTGAGTGGTGATTTTTCTCTTTCTTGTGTTTCTAGAATCAGAACCTCACTAGACTGATCTCTGGTCCCTGTTATATGTTTGTAGTAGGATTTATGCTTAAGGTATAAATTACGAGAGTTTTGAAAGAAAGCAGAGCAAAGGAAAAATGTCCAAAATTAGTTGCAGTCTTCTGGTAGTTTCTGGTCTTCTCATACTTTAAGCCTGATAATAGATTTTCCTCGATAATAAGCTGATTTTCTTGGGGTATTGCTGTTAATCTGATTATAGATTATCTTTGCTTTCTTATGAAAATCAGTTTTCTCAGTACCCTCAGGATTTTGCTGAGAGTTTTTGTTAATTATTATTATAGTATGTCACTTCCAAAAATTTTTATATTCCTCCCAGTTGATGGAGATGGTATAAATTGACACATTTTTAAGTACACCATAATGACTTCAGTCTTGTGGTTTTCTTAGTCTCTTTTTCTTAATTTTGGAAGGATCTTTTAGGAACTAATATTCCTTGTTATCAAGTAACATTTATCTGAAATTTAGCAATTCTTTTGGTTTTATTTTATTTTTTTCTTTTAAATTCAAATACAATTAAATTTAACCCATCGTACTTGTGATATAGATGACCCCATTTTTATGAAATTGTTTCTTTCTATATAGTTAAATAAGGAAAGGTTTGGAATCTAGGTGGTAGGATTTTTTTTTTCCCTTTGTATTTCCTTTCCTTTTTTGTATTGCTTTTAATGATTAAGCATCAATTTTGCAAAATCCTCTTCAAGGACATTGAGTATCCTTGACATTCAGCCTCTTAGGCAGCAGGCTGGATGAAAAGGGGGGCCGGGCTGGTGCCGATGTTTCTGCCTCCCTATCTGCTGTCTCCCTGAGGCAGCGTTCTCTTCCTTTGCTGTTTTTCCCCACCTGTCAGCCTCTTTGGGTTTCTCCACATGAACTTTATAGTAGTCAAGAAGGAAGGGCAGGCTTGCTGAGTTGCCATCAGCCAAAGACAAGATATGTGTGAAAGGTCATACACGTGCCCCAAGAGCACTGCCCTTGCTTTGGGTCTTTCTTGGTTCCAAAGTGTTTGCTCTTAAGCCTTAAGCTTTGGAGACTCAGCAGACTCTCTGATTTGGAATGACAGCTGTGTTTGATTTTGGCTCCCAATTCTTTGTAGGATGTTAACCCACAAAATTTCCTTGCTGTGTTGAGAGGTGATGCAGAAGCAGTGAAGGGCAAAGGATCTGGAAAAGTCCTGAAGAGGTAATGTCTGTTTTATGGATACCGCACTTCTCTCAGTGACCTGGAACCCCAGTGCAGAGAAGTTGAACAGGAGTTGTTCTTTGCTCCTTTCCTGTTTACCTGTGAGAAATTACAGAGCGGAGAGCTTGGCAGCCCGTTTCTGTACCGAAACCTATGACACAGGGTTCCTCATTATTCTTAATAGAATGTTCCCTATCACATAAACCTGCTGTTTTTGTTGTCTGTGGATTGTAGCGCTGGTGCATTCCACTACCAGTGGAGCACACCAACAGGCATGAATCCCTGCAGGATGGTCGGGTTGCAGGGCCCCAGCCTGTTCCCACCCTGTGCTCTGATCACATCACAGGTCAGCCCAATGGGAAGAGGCACATTCCTAAGTGCACAGCTAACCTTTGTATTGGAGACGGCTAAGCCCAATATACTTGCCTCACTGGCCGTGAGTTAGAGATGTCTTGTTGCTTAGAATTTCTTATGTAGCATTTTTATGTGATGTCAGAGACTTTAGTAGCATATTTCTTTTATGCTGGAAGGGAGACTTGGGCACAAGGAAGCAGGTGTGAATTAGAGCAGAGAGAGACATCTGTGTTGGCTGAACCAGATTGGCTCCAAGTGAGTTACTACATCTCTGTAACCCTGAAGCAGTGCCCTCTGCATGGAAGCCCTGGTCAGGGTGGGCAGGTGGCATCCCAGACTGTGTAGGCCAGGGGGCCTGGAGGGGAAGGCTGCAGCACCACGTGCGGCCATGTGTCTTGGTCTCTTAGGCATTTGGAGAGATCTGTTTGGAGAGCGTACGTGCCTGGGATGAGGCCCAGTTGCCAAAGGACTACACTATCCGCCTCACACCTGGTCTGTCGGACAGGCTCCTAAGCAGGGGTCCCTCCTTCTTTCCAGCCATGATTCAGTATCAAGGGTCCAGGATATGCCTGTGGTTCAGAATAACAGTCAGGGGAGCAGAGGGAACAGGCTGGACACCAGGCTCTTATGTTCTTCTTTGAACCTGGTTGAGCAACCGTAATCCTCAAACTTCTTCTAAATTTTTAAATTAGGGCTACTTTTCAGAGAAATGAAAGTAGAAATAGAAATAGGAAACTGCTGACCTCTGACTCCCGTCCTCATCTGCTCTCTCTTGGCAGCGGCCCCAAGGATCATGTGTTCGTTTATTTCACTGATCACGGATCTACTGGAATACTGGTTTTTCCTAACGATGATGTGAGTTTTTCTTAACATTTGAAGGATAGACTAGGAGAACAGGAACCAAAGCCTGTGTGTTGAGGTTAAACCTGTAGTGTGTGTTTTCTGATGTCCTTCCAAGGTTGGTCTGTACTTTTGGCGGGTGGGTGTGTGTGGGGGACAAGTTCAGCAGCTCGAAATCTGTTCAAAGGCATCTCCTCTTGCAAGTTTTCCCTACGTTTTTCTTTATACCACAAGCATCAGTAGCCATCTCAGGACTTGGGTGTACTGCACAAAACCCAAGAAAAGAACAAAATCTGAGTGCCTTGGACAGAGTAATAAGTAAAGAAGCACATTCTCGTCCCCTTTTAAATATGTGAGAAAAACATTATATTCTGGGATTATGCTGTTCACTACAATTACTTCTAAGGATTGGTAGAAAAGAATTTATGAAGCATCATTAGGACTTTATTAGTGGGTTATCCAGCAAATGGATTCTCTTGATGTGTTGGTCTGAATGTCAGTATTCTTACCTTTCAGCTTCATGTGAGTGACCTGAATAAAACCATCCATTACATGTACAAACACAGAATGTATCAAAAGGTAACATTAACCCTGGGGGCAGCTTTGAGAGGGGTGGGAGGAAGGCAGTGGCTGTGAAGCCCTTTAACTCTGGGTGGCTATTTTCTGGACAGGGTGTCCTTCTAATCATGGGTTTCCCAGGCTTAACCTTTTGTGATTCCAGGGCTTTCACTATTAGGTCAGAATCCCTGGAGCACAGACTATGGGCCTCACCTTCCTGAATTTGACCCAGTAGGTCCGGGGAGGGCCTGCGAGTTGCCTTTCTGAGTTTCCATGTGGTGCTGGTGCTGCTGGTGTGGAGACCCCACTTAGGACCACTGTTCCTAGGACTCTTCCCAATTTTGGACAGTTGGGGAGAAAACACCACTGTCTCATTTTTACTTTGGCCCTCTCTCACCCCCGTAGAACCCTTTATAGAGACCCTGTAAGTTGGGTGTGTATCACACAGGCTGCTGTGTCCTGGCCAGTCCCCATGCTAACCACGCAGGCTGCTACATTTGAGTGCGTTTTGCTCTTTGAAACTGGTCCGTGTCTTGGATTGTGAAACAGTTTTCCTTAGCATCATCTGGCTGCATTTTCTCTGTATTTTTTCAACTCATAGGTTATTTTATTCTATTAACAATGAATAAATTTGACTCCTTCTGGTTTGTATGACAACAGCCTCTGTAGCCTCCGGCAGCAGCCTGTTACAGCAGCAATGTCTCCCAAAAGCAAAAGTGGAGACCTGTACGAATGGGTGGAGAGAGCGGGCAGAGCCAAAGTAGTATTTGTGAGGAGTCTGAGCCTGGTAGGGTGTGAACCCCCCATCTCGTTCTGCCTCACAGATGGTATTCTACATTGAAGCCTGTGAGTCCGGGTCCATGATGAACCACCTGCCCGATAACATCAACGGTAGGTGGGGGAGCTCCTGCCTCTGACGTGGAACCAAGTGCTCTGCAAAAGCACGGGCCTCTGAGGGCAGCCCGGGCTTCCTCTGCTCCTCGAGGATTAGCAGTCAGGGAATAAAGGACCGTACGACAGCTTCACAGTGTTCTTCCAGCTTCTGGAAAAGCTCCTTAAGTCCCAAACTACATGGGCTTTGGACCAGCGTGGGTCCTTTCGATTGTTGGTTGCCAGCCCTCTGATCTTGGGCAGGTGACTTACCTGCTTTGATCCTCAGTTATCCTCTTCTATAAAATAGAGGTAAAGATAGTGCCTGTCTGTTGGGAGAGTTACATTTTAAATGATAACGTTTGTCCAACACAATTCTGAGTCCATGGTAGATAATAGCAAATGGTAGCTATTGTATAGGTTCAGTCAATCTAAGTGTTTCTACAATAAATGTTAACTGTCTTTGAAAACTAAATTACTAGGCCCATGTTCTTTGCTTTTTCTGAGCTATTAAAATCTTTTTCACAGCATTCTTCCAAAATAGCATGATGTCTAAGCATGCTGTTCACTTATTGCTGCAAAAAGAGTCCATCAACTGGATTCTCTTTCTTCCACATTGAATTTTAGACGAGTTACTATAACTGAGAGGACAGGGCTGGACACAGCTACGTGTCCCTGCCCTCCCCATGCTGGTCATAGGTGGCATCTTTTGGCTTCACCAGGGGAGAGGGAAGGATTGAAGCTTCAAGTGTCACTCAAGGCAGGGGATAAAATGTGACTAAAAGATCACCTGTAATTCCTCATAGTTTATGCAACGACTGCTGCCAACCCCTCTGAGTCATCCTACGCCTGCTACTATGATGAGGAGAGGAACACGTACCTGGGAGACTGGTACAGCGTCAACTGGATGGAGGACTCGGACGTGGTGAGCCCTTTGGGGGTGCCGGCTGTTCAGGTGAGGTCTAGCTGTCAGCCTTGATCATCAAAGAACTTGAATGTTTTCATTTTGGCAGGAGGATCTGACTAAAGAGACGCTCCACAAACAGTACCATCTGGTCAAATCCCACACCAACACCAGCCACGTCATGCAATATGGAAACAAAGTGAGTAGGGGCCTCGGCTCATGCTCTGCATTCCCCGAGTCCCAGGGGGCTCTCCTGAAATATTCACCTCTTGGTGGAGAGGGAGACAGGATCCAGGAGAACAGTTGGCAGGATGGCTCTGTCTCTCATCCTTCTCTATCCCAGGGACCATGCTGGGCTTTGGAATTAGGGCTCACTAGGTTCAGACTCGCAAAGTGAGACCTCGGGCAAGCTCCTGAGCCTCTCTGAATCTCTGCTTCCTCATACAAGGTAGCTTGGAGCACGAGAGTAGGCTGTGCCTTAAAAACACTAAACACAGGCCTTGCACACAGTGAGAGGTTACCAAACAAAAAGTTTCTCCTTTACTTTTTGTGGCACTGTCCCATAGAACCCCATACCTTAGATTTTCTGGGGTCCTGCCTCCTTGCAAGATGCAGGTTGTTACCTTCACCCTTTGGCTATAAATTGCAAACATTTTATTCCCCCTTCAGCTATGTCCAGAAGGGACCTAGGTGGTTAAATAGGTAAGTTCACCAGGGCTCTCTGGACAGTGTCGTCGTGGGTGGCTGCTGAAGCCTTCGGCCCTAAGTGAAGCCACTGGGGCTAGCCCTTGGTATGTGCAAACACCATAAAAAATGTGTACAGTGCCTGCCAGTAGTCCCTGTGCCTGTACTTTGTACCCAAGCACCCCATCGCCATCTGAGATCTGTTCCTTGGGCATAAGCATCGGCCTTCTAGAAGAACTTGGGAGTCAGTAAATCCAGCTCTCTTCAGCCCTTCGTGGTAGAGTATGGGGTAGGGGGCCTGTGAGCCTGTGACCCAGCAGGGCAGTCACAGGACATGAGGCGGGCACTCAGGACACTGTGACCTGGTCAGGCATTTGAGTGGGCTCAGGAGAGAATGGAGCAGAGAGAAGGCAAGGGAAAGGTCCCTCAGAGAAGACAGGGTCAGTGGGGTGCTGCCCTGGCTGTGGGGGGCAGTGCTTTGGGTTTTCCATTCTCTTTACAATATCCTCAGATATCCTCAGCATTGGCCACTTCTGGTTTTAGTTGAGGAGTTGTGATGGATCTTTTCTAAACCTTATGTTTTTATATGTGTGTGTGTGTTTTACTTTCTGTTTTAGAATTCTTTATGGACTACTGTTGCTTGGTTTGGGAACAAAAATGCTTGCAGCACTTCTAGCCCTCTGATTGGGAGCCAGTCTGTAGTGGCCTCTGTGGGCACACAGAGCCTGGCAGTTGTGCCCATTTGTTAGACCCTGACACCGAGTGTCAGCCCGGCCTCTCAGTGGCCTTAGCTCTGCCCTTCTCATTGTACCCAAACTCCAGCTCTAATCTGGACAGATGCTTTGTACCTTACTACAGTCGTTAGGGACAGGCAGGTGAGCTTGGTGGGGTGAGCACAGTCTGGGGGCACCACAGGGAAACGGCTGTGGTCCAAGCTCTGTGTGACCGCATCAGGGGTTACTTTCCCTATGTGAGAATAGCAGTTCTGCTGTGAAGCATGCCAGGCCGTTTTGAAGTTACTGGTCAGTAGATTTCAGGTACTCGGATATATGCCTTGCCTACTGCTAGGGGCTGACCATGTGTTTTCAGGCTGTGACTGTGGCCCTTCAGTGGTCCCAAAACCTTGAGGAGTGAACTGTGAGCCTCTTACAGAGAGGTGGACTTGGGCTACGTCAAGCACATCTGCTCTTCCCACCCAGACCAGCTTTCTCTCACTCTCTCCCCAGTCAATCTCTGCCATGAAAGTGATGCAGTTTCAGGGTATGAAGCACAGAGCCAGTTCTCCCATCTCTCTGCCTCCAGTCACACACCTGGACCTCACTCCCAGCCCTGAGGTGCCCCTCGCGATCATGAAGAGGAAATTGATGAGCACCAATGATCTGCAGGAGTCCAGGCAGCTTGCTGAGAAGATCCAGTGGCATCTGAACGTGAGTATGGTGGAAGCAACCATTCCCAGCCGCTGTTCTCTGCCTAGGCACTTGGCATGCCACGAGCATGGTCCCGGCCTCCTGACCATTACCCAGCGTTGCTCAGAACTGGGTGACAGAACTCTGGGGCCACCCTTCCCCCAGCCACATGGGAGCATGTGGGACGGGAAACCAGCCTTTTTATTCCATGTAGAGTAGAAGCCAGTGAGCAGAGCAGTGGCTGTCTTCATTCTTCATCAGTAACTGACCTTGACCTCTTTGGTAGTGGAGAGCAGAGGAATGGGGGTCCATCTCCCCTGCATCCTGCCAAGAAGCCATGGCATGTGGGTGTCTCCCCCATTTATACCTTGTTGCTTAGAGGACATTGATTGGCTAATCATATTTTTTTAAAAAATCCAATCTACAAAAGTTTCTCTTATATCAAGAAAATCATAGTCATCTCATAAAATTCTTCCTAAAATGCTTCAGCTGTCATTTACAATTACTGAGGCTGTTTTCAGTAGCTCATCGTTTGTTTGGAACTGGCAAAATTCCTTTTAAAATAATAGCTGTGCACTCACTAAAATATTGGGCAAAAGGGTCGCCTGTCCCTTCCTGCAAAGCCAGCTCTGTGTTAACTCTGGTCCCCTTCATCAGCACAGCACAGTGACTGATGGTCTGAAACACAGCCTGAATTTTTCAGGGAAGATAAAATCTGCGTGGTTTGTTTTAAGTGCACATATCTAATTATGCTGAAAGTTATTACCCCATGTGTGACCACCTTATTAACTAGGGCATATTTTTAGCTAGTGTCAAACACAGTAATACAGTGCTCCTCTTATCTTTTAGTCTTGGGCCTCTTTTTGCTTTTTTTTTTTTTTTTAAAAGATGACCGGTAAGGGGATCTTAACCCTGTTGTCAGCACCGCGCTCTCCCAAGTGAGCCACGGGCCTGCCCTCTCCTTTCACTCTTTAAATTATTGATCCCAAAGAGTTTTTGTTTGTGGTGGCGTATGTCTATTGGTATTTATTGTGTTAGAAATTAAAATGAGATAGAAGGGCATTTTCTCCTTATTCTTTTGGAAGTTCGTAGAAACTAAACCAGAGTTTTGTGTTTGCTTGAATAACTGTATAAATCATAGGATTTCTGTGGTATCTCCTGCAAATTTGAAAACTGTTCTCAGCTTACATACTTTTCATTGGATTCAACTTTCCCGTTAACTATTGCATAATTACCTTTTTATGTAAAATAAAAGATTGTTATAAAGAAACTAAAACAGATTTAAAAAATAGTTAACTCAGAAATAGCAATAAAATTTGTGTTGATGTATTTCTTATAAAAATTAACCATTTTCCAAAACAAGAACAATTTTGGTATGTTTTTGCAAATCTCTTTTGTGCCCTGCATAATAGAAGACAGCTGGAGCCTTGTACCTGCTTCTTCATTCTCTCTGTTGGGCTCTGTTGTTTTGGCTGAAGTATATGAAGAAAATCAGCCTTGCAAAGATACATAGTTGAGAAGGGGAAGACCTTACAGAGCCCACGAGAGCTCTTGGGGACCCTCTTGTTTCTGGACCGTACATTGGAACGGCTGGTCTAACACACAGTGGGCAGTGAGTCTTGGCAGACTTTAGTCGTGAAGGAAACAAATGTGGCTGGAGAGGGGGTGGGACAGAGGATTGATCATGAACTTCTATTGATGGAGAAGCAGTTTCCTGTTTGTGATGCTGTTTTTTATCTGGGAGGAAAACAACGCCCCCGCTTGGTGCCCCACTGTCTAACCACTCGATGGGTTTCCTGAACGGGCAGAAGTGCCATTCACGGAACAGTAGTCTAGTTTGGGGCACAGGTTCTTCAACCTCCTTTCTTCTTCTGAGTGGGCCAGCCTGCTCTTGAGGTATTTAGAGATAAGCGTTTCCGTCATGCCAGAAGGTCAAGGTGTTTCTGGCTGTCACAGACGCCTTGCGTACACATCTTTTGCTTTCCCCAGAGGGCACTTCTTGGCATCTGTTTTAACCGGCTGGGGGCTGGGGACTGTGTAAAGAGATGTCTTCAAACGTGCTTCTAACCACTCTCCCCAGGCTCGGCAGATCATCGAGAAGGCGGTGCACAAGATCGTGGCCATGCTGGCGGTGTCCGAGGCCGAGATGGAGAGCCTCCTGTCCGGCAGAGCCGTGCTCACCCAGCTCAGCTGCTACGAGGCGGCCGTGGTGCACTTCCGCTCGCACTGCTTCAACTGGCACTCTTCCACGGTGAGCCCGCGCCCGCCGCCCAGCTCCAGAGGCCGGCCTCCTGCTGTCCACCGCAGGTCACATCAGGCACGGCACCTCGGAGAAGGGTCCGTCCAGGCTGAGGCAACACTTAGCTCATTTCAGAGGCCTTTGAGGAAGTGAGAAGAATAAGGATGTCCAAGTTCACTGACCATAAATCTTGGCCCCAGAACATTCCTGCTGTCCCAGAGGACGAGAGAATTTACTAGAGTCATACGGTAACTCCTGTTGGTAGTTGGCTTTGAAGGCCAGTTACTGCTGTTCACACCAGTTACTGCTGTCCCTGCCAGACCCTGTCCCTTACCCCTGCTCTTCACCCCAGGCACATGTGTTTTCTCCCTGTTGGGTCTCTTCTGATGCTTCTCCAAGATTTATTGTTGAAGTCAGGTTCTGGTCCATGGAGGAGAAGAAAGTACCAAGTTTCTACAGACTGTAGAATGTCAGGGTTGGAAGGTACCTAAAAAGCCTTCTGAGGGGCCGGCACGTGGCTCACTGGGAGAGCGTGGTGCTGACAACACCAAGTCAAGGGTTACGATCCCCTTACCAGTCGTCTTTAAAAAAAAAAAGCCTCTGCTCAGTACATGTGATGGCTTAGATCCTTCTAGAGAAAGGTTGGCCTGTTTTTGCACATAGAGTTTTATTGGAGCACAGCCACGTTGCACTCGGTTACCTGTTGTCCATGGCTGCTTTCACCATAGGGCTGAGTTGAGCAGTTGAGATAACTACTTTTATACCCTCTGGTCTTGCTTTTTTGCCCTCTGACATCACACAAAGTGAGTCTATTCCTTCTTATGAGAGTTCTCAGGTTCCCCTGGGATGTTTTTCAAGATAAACGTCCCTGGTCATTTCAGTCTTATCTGCTGTGATCCAGCTTGGCATTCACATACCATCTATCTTCCTTGTCAGTGTGTCCCTCCCAGAATGGGGTTCCTAGAACCAAAAGGCAGACTTCCAAGGGAGGTCTCAGGTAATAGGGTGGACAAGGCCATGTGGAGTTCTCGATCAGGAGGCCTAACCTCAGATTGAGAGTACCTTAGGAGGACTGCCAGCCCTGTGGTTGTGTGCAAACTCTTGCATATGTGCATTTTTCATGGGAAATAGTCCATAAATATCACCAGATTATCGAAGGCAGGGAGGGGATCCATGCCCCCCAAAAGGTCGAGAACCACTGGCCTTGATGCTTTACCTCTGCAGCTGCAAAAGCAGAGTATTCCCAAGTTAAGAGCTGATCATATGGTGAGATGATGGTGTTTGATTCTGTCTTTTTTGTTTGTTTTCTTCCAGTATGAGTATGCTTTGAGATATTTGTATGTGCTGGCCAACCTTTGTGAAAAACCTTATCGAATTGACAGGTAAGTCAGCACATGACATTTGAAAGATCGGTGTCATTCTGAGAGTAGAAGGGAGTGGCACGGCTGTCCTTTTCTGCAAAGGGCAGTTTTGCCTTCTGCCAGCTACTCCCTCCAGCTGTGTTCTAGAGACATTTGCCAGTGGAATCCAGAATAGCTGCATTCTCGGTGATGATGGGTTGGGTGGATATGGCATCATGACTCCCTGCTCCCTACTGGATTATGTTTGTCTTAATTTCTCCAGAGTTGACATAGCTCATCAAATCCTTCTTCCTGTCTCTTACAGCATAAAATTGTCCATGGACAAGGTGTGCCTTCTTCACTACTGAAAAGCTGCCTTCTGCAGGCTTTTCCAGTGTGGACACCAGCCCTTAGGACGTGTCCTAATCAGCGCCTGAGAGGCGAGTGAGCAGGAAGTTAGCCTGGCTGCTGCTGCTAGGCCCTTAGGGGCCTCACTGCAGGCTTTTTCTTCTCAAGATGACTTGCTCGCAATTGCCTACATCCCCAGGCTTCTACAGGACTTGCAGGAGGCTCTGGAAAAGCTTACATGTGTGAAGCTCCAAAAAAACTGAATTTGGGTGGGTAAAGCTCTGTGTTGAAAAGGTATATTTGCTTTTAAAGAGGTTTTTTTGCCCATTCGTTTTAAAAGAAAAGAAGTTCATGGGAGCCAGTGACAGAGTGTTTATTCTGAGAAATTTGAAGCTGAAGTCTCCTTAAGTCTTCAAAATGATTTTATTGAAGAGGACCCTAAGCCTCAAATGGAAAACTATTTTTAGAAAATATTATAATTTTTGATTGCTTTTGTATTTTATCATGTAATAATGTTCAAGTCTTAAAACATAAAGAATTATAACTGAACCTGAGCATTAACTTCTGGCCCTGACTTTGTTTGTAGTTCCTGCTCCTGGCCACCCGTCCCCCTCTCCCATCCGTCTGTCCGGGCTCATCTCCTCCCGTCCTCCCTCCTCCACTCTGGTCCTTCTACTCTTCTGTGCTCCCTGCACTTTTCAGCCTCCTGTGCCTTCACTGCTGCTGATCCTCTTGCCCTGGAATTCATACCCCTTCATCTCCATGGATCCTCGAGGTGTATTTTAAAAGTGCCTCTTCTTCCTGGAACCTTCCTCAAATTCTCCCTTTTCCCATGAAAAATTGTTTTAATTTAGAATTTTTAAGATAGAGAGCCCTCCTTCAGAGATTAGGAGAGATACAAGATGGAAATGAAGGTTTAATTACTTACATGGCTCTCCTGGAGGCCACACACGTGGAAGTCAGGGAGCACATGAGAGAGGGACTGGTGGGCTAACACCTTTACTGGGTCCAGGGCAATATCCAAAAAGGTTTCCCATGGGGAGTTTTAATTGGTTTAGAGCGAGCAGGCACAAGCTCCAGGAGGTCACACTGTGACTGGGAGGTGGTCACTGGCATATCTGCACGGTGCACCCGGGACATGGGGGTCAGCAGGGCCAGTCAAGCAGGCTGCCCCGTAGGAAGGTAGTCACTGGGAGGAAATTGTATGAGGCAGATACCTGGATCAGCCACATTGAGGAACTGGGAAAACATGTAGAAACTGGAAACTGTCCTGATAACACCAAGATCCAAAGTTTGATTCCTGTACCAGTCAGCTGCAAAAAAACTCACAAAAACCCAAATAATGAAAGTGCCAACTGTGTCAAGGGTGACTGAGCCCTGCTTCTGGTATAAGAAAGTCCACCTCATATTCAAAATGGGTGCCGAGGCAACATAAAATTATAAGAATTCAGTACAGAGTGCTGCCTTCTCTGTCCATGTGCTCTCACAGCATGCGTGAGGGTCTGCCCCTGTGCCAGGTGTGGAGGTGGCACGTCTCACTGAAGGCCGTGAGCTCCTCAAGGGCAGAGGCTGGCTGATTTATCTGTTTCCCCGGGCACTGATGGGTTTGTCCTGTTAAGGACATGTAAAAGTAACTATACCCATGCAGTGGGATATTGTGCAGCAGTAAGAAGGAATGGCGTGCATGTACATGCCACAACATGAAGCTGATTGAAAGAAGCCAGTCACAGAAGACCACGGATTACATGAAGTGTCCAGAGTAAATCCACAGAGATGGAAAGTAGAGTAGCAGTTCCAGGGACTAGGGAGAGGGGAAAATGGGGAATGAAGTTTTTTTCTGGGGTGACAAAAATAAAGCTAATTGTGGTGATGGTTTAAAACCTGAATATATTAAAAACTATTGAATCGTACACTTTAAATGGAGTTATGTGGTATGTGAATTATGGTCTCAGTAAAGCTGTTAAAAATAAATAGCCATATAGTTAGATGGCTGCTTAGATAGATAGGGAGAAAGCAAAGAAAAAACACTAAACCCTGACAGTTCTGACCACCTGTCTATACACCTGTCAGGTTGAGCAGTGATTGATTATGTGGGCATTTGGGGTTTGGGACTGGAAGTTGAGGTACTGGCAAATAGGGTTGTGTTTGTGACTAGTTCAAGGGTGATACTTTTGTTTCTGATGGGCCCATTTTTCATCAGCATAGATAATCCTTTCTCAGTGAGGTCCTCATGGGTAATGAATGACTCTAGGGTACTGAACTTCACTGTCCTACAGATTGGGTGGGGCTCTCAGGATTTAGGAAACAAGTACAAACAGCCACAGCATTTGTGGTTGCGGTAGCTCAACAGAGGGCTGATGCTCAAAGACAAGCAAATAGTGGGAAGTAGAACGTTTAAAGGGAGAATCTTGGGAGCCCCCCGCCCCACCCCCCAACCTTTGCATCCAGCCCTGCAACAACCAAGCCACCATGGGAACCCCCCAGGCTCCCGAGCTGGAGCAGGGGGAGCCCTGGGCCAGCCCTGCCCACCCCCAACCAGCTACACCTCTGTTCCCCTTCCCCAGCCCCTCCCACTGCTCTGCAACATCTTTGAATGTAAAAATAATAATAATAATAATAAATAAGAATAAAATAAATAAAGGGAGAATCTTAAAAGGCCTTAAGGGACAGGTGGTAAAAGGTCTTTGTCTGTTTTCTAGAACCGTTAACTACTGTTATGACCCTACTTCTCTTTTTTTATTTGTCCCCCCTGTAGAATGAAAGTATACCTAACTTTAATAAATACAGACATTTATTATTATTATTTGAAAAAAATTTTTTTAAAAGATGACTGGTAAGGGGATCTTAACCCTTGACTTGGTGATGTCAGCACCACACTCTCCCAAGTGAGCCATGCGCTGGCCCAAATACAGACATTTAAATGTTCATGGTGAAAGGTTAAAAGAAGCTATGTTTCATTTCTCAGTTAAATAACAATTTCATAGGTCACAGTGCCTTGGCCTTCTCACATGGTTCATGGGCCCCCAGTAGAAATGGGCTCTCCTTCCCTTGTATGAAGCCATTTTCCATTAAATTTTTTTCTTGATCAGCTCAGGCTGCTGTAACAAAATACCTTAGACTTATACATGACAGAAATTACTTCTCACAGCTCAGGAGACTGGGAAGTCCAAAATCAAGGCACATATCTGTATGGACTCAAGGATATTTATTTTACACCTGGGGTTATAATTCAGTACTTAATTTTTTTGCTCAAATCGTTTCAGCCTTGGCCATTGGGGGCCCTTTCAGTTGGCTACTGTGTCCCTTTGACATGTCCCCCCATTCAGGTGTTTTTGTCTGAGCACTTCCTCATCATGACAAGATGCTCCAGGCTTATCTTGTGTATTTTCTGCCTCAGTCCTAGAATCAGCCATTTCTCTGAGGAGCCCTGGTTCCTTTTATTGGAAAATTGTGTTAGAAACCAATATCTGGGTACTAGATGTGCTTGTGGTTTCTGGATGTCATTGCTTTGAGGCCCTCTCAGCTGTCAGAAAAAGGAAATATGTGTGTGTACTAACTTGTGTGTACACATACCTGTGGACATTTCTGTATGCAATCATGTGTGTCTGCATTAAGCTAAACGTGAGTTCATAACTGCCGTCTCCAAATAATTCATCTCCACATGGATGATTCTAGTCTCCTACCCTTATCTGTAAACTCTCACTCTATCAGGAAAAAACGTGGCATTCACCATCCACCATCCATTTATGTAATTGATTCCCTATACATGTATAGCAGTATCAGGATTGTTCCCCATTGGGGAACGACTTTATGCTAGAGTACAACACTTGTATACAGTTCTGTTTGCATTTACTCATTGCATAGGCTCATTTCCAAAATTATGTATATAGGTCAGCTCCTTTTTCCCTACCCGTATCCCTTTGGTGAGGTTGTTTCATACATTCGTAATATAGTTAGATTCTTTTGTAGCAGTCCGCATTCCATCTTGGGATCCCCTAACTTCCTGAGTGATTTTTTCTTTTCTTATGGCTTGGCTGGTATGGGGATCCAAATCCTTGACCTTGGTGTTACAGCACCGTGCTCTGACCACCCAATAACCTGACAGCCCCTAGGTGATATTTTTAAATTTGCATACATAAAGATCTACTCTGTATCATAAAGTTCTATTTTGACAAATGCATAATGTCAAGTATCCACCATTACGTTTTCTTACAGAATAATTTCACTGACCTAAAAATCTCCTGTGTTTTAGCTATTCAATCCTACTTTCTCCTCATCCCCCTAGTTACCAAGGATCTTCTGTCTCTGTAGTTCTGCATTTTCCATAATGTCATATAATCTGGATCATATAGTATGTAGCTTTTCAGATTGGTTTCTTTCACTTAGCAATATGCATTTAAGGTTCATCCATGTCTTTTCATGGCTTGATGCTCATTTTATCACTGAATTCCTTTATATGGATGTACCATACTTTCGTTTATCCATTTGGTTGCTTCCAGTTTTGGGCGATTATGAAATAAAGCTGCTATAAGCATTCATGTATAGGTCTTTGTGTGGACATAAGTTTTTAATTTAGTTGTGTAAATACCTAGGAGAGTGATTACTGGATCGTATGGTGAGACTTTAGCTTTGTGAGAAACAGCCAGTGTCTTTCAAAGTGGCTGCACTATTCTGCATTCCCGCCAGCAGTGAATGAGCATTCCTCTTGCTCTGCCTAAACACCGTCATCTGCCAGTTTTTTTGCTTTTATCCAGTATAACAGGTGTGTAGTATTATCTTATTTTAATTTCCAATTCCTTAATAACAAATCATTGAGCATCTTTTTATATGCTTGTTTGCCATCTGTATATCTTCTTTGATGAGGTGTCTGTTCAGGACTTTTGCCCATTTTTTAATTGGGTTTCTTTTTTTTTTTTTTTTTTGGGTGGCTGTCTGGTACGAGTATCTGAACCCTTGACATTCGTGTTATTAGCATCTCGTGCTCTAACTAAGTGAGCTAACCGGCCAGCCCTGGTTGTTTTCTTATTGTTGAGGTTTAAGAGTTCTTTGTGTATTTTGGATATAAGTCCTTCATCAGATATGTGTTTTGCAAATATGTTCTCTTAGTTTCTGGCTTGTCTCTTTGTTTTCTTAACAGTGTCTTTTGCAAAGCACAGGTTCTTAGTTTTAATAAGTCCAGCTTATCAATTCTTTCATGGATCATACTTTTTGTATCCTTCATTTCTTTTTTATTTAAAAATATCTTTTCCATCTTCTTTTCCTACTAATGCATTCCCAGTTGTGTTTATTTGGTTTTATGTTCCTTCTAGTTTAGGCTTCATTTCTGAAATGATTCTTTCTGATTTTTTCCTTAGCTCTGATATCTCATTTCTGAGTTTTTCTGATTCTGATATAGGTTATTCTTTTATGTCTTGTATTATTTTCTTCATGTTTCTTAGCTCTTTTTGAAATAGGAGTAGATTGCATTTTTGAGCTATTTTGGGGGCATACCTTTCTAGTATGTTTCCTTTGTCTCCAGGAGAACTGGTCACTCCATTTCACTTTGATAAGCAATTAAATCAGTGGAGGTGGCTGCAGCCTTTTGTGGGAGAGGTCACCAGGCCAGCCAGGAGGACTGGAAGTGGCCTGGGTGCTCTCCATGAGACTGGCAAGGACTTCCTGGAGGCAGAAGTCCCCTCCCATCTGCAGTTCTTGGGCCCTAACTTTTCAGAATATTCAACCCTTACCAGGGAGTGATGCCATTCTGGAGTCAGCCTGGAAAGGGTTGGTGGCCCCCCAAATCTATGCTTCCACCACCACTTGGTGTTCTGCATGCACCTCACAGTGCACACACCTAAGGCTGATGCAATCTGTTCCCTCAAGCCTGCATTCCCCTCTGTCTCAGCTGGATGTACAACCCTCCACCACAGCCTCCAAGCCAGAGATCTGGAAGTCTTTCTAGGATCCTTCCTCTCCCTCAACCCTCCAACTGAACACCACATTCTATTTCACGTCCTCAACATTTCCTCCCATCCCTGCACCCTTTCTCCAGTTCAGATGTTACCTCCTCCCCTGTAGACTGCTGCAGCGGGATTCCGTGGATCCCCCTGCCTCCAGCCTGGCCTCCCAGTTCCACATGGGCGGAGAATGTCCAGACTCCTTGTGCTACCAACCAAGACCATTCAGGGCCTGGTCCAACCTGCTCATTCCACCCCATCTCCCACTTCTTGGCTCAGGCTTTATGTTCAAGCCATCTTGAAATGTCCAGTCCCCCTGCATCCAGCACAGTCTTACTACATTTTTCTGTGATTTTTCACTTGTTTTCCTTCTTCCTTGTCATGAACTGTTAGGGTCTGACATTTTATCCCACTTGCAAGATAGCAAGTTAGACTGCCACGGTTTCCTGGTTCTGGCAGATATGAGACTCCTGGGTCAGAGACAAAGGACTTCATTGCTCATGACACAGCAGGTTTCACGAGCTTCATGTTTGCTTTGACTCCTCTTGCCTGCCATGTCCCCTGAGTGTGATGCAGAAATGGGCCTGTGTCACGGCTTCCAAAGCTCAAGCTGAGGAAACTCTCAATCTTCTAAAGAAGGCTGCTAGTAAACCTGCTCAAATTCTGCCCTGGAGAGAGACACTATCTTCCAAGGTGAGAGATGTCATTTTATTATCCCTCTTCCCAGGAGGGAGAAATTATCTGGACCTTCCAGAGCTACTCAGATACTCTTAAAAAGATAGTCTGGAAGAAAAGCTGTCAATGACTCTTCTCCATGAAAGGGACCTTAGCCAGAAAATGGCCATCTTTGGGGTAATTAAGACCAAGCAGAAAATTTCAGTTAGCCATTAACTTAGGAACTGATAATCACCAATTCCTTGAGGTTTGCAGAAGAATTGAGAAACTGAAACTGCCTGCCTGCAGATGAAATCATGCTCTAAAAGGATCCTTCTCAAAAGTTTATTTGTTGATCTCCCATTACACCTCTTATGTTGATTTACTTAAGATGTTGCATGCTGAAAATTAAGAATTGGAACTAAGTTTTCTTGTTTTTCTTACCTTTCCTAATCAACTGCAAACAGAGGAATTCCAAGAGAAAAGCAAAGCATCCTAGCTGACTATTAACTCACCCTCTTGCTTAAAGAAAATTGCATCCACGTTAGTTAGAGGTACAAATCAGGTATTTTTATGTTCCAGTGATGCTTGACTGAGGTTATTGTCTTTGAGCCCACCCTAGGAGATCAGGACTCCTCCCCAAAATAACATCAAAGGCTTGAAGTGGACCAGGCCACCAACTGTACACTCCATTTCGCCAAAGCACCCAGTCCATCACGAGACTCTGACATCTGACTTAGACAGACCCTCTGCTGATCCCATGACCAGTCTCCCCCTTTCTCTGCAAGGCAAACCCTTTCCTCACCTTCCCGCCTCTTCCCCTTTATAAGCCCCAGAATAGGCGTTAAAAGGTGGGATGATTTTAGCCTGGTTATCTGAATAAAGCTTCCAATCCTTGCACCAACTTTTGGACTTATGGGTCATTTGTTTAGTGCAAGAGGGCAGCCGAGCCTGTTGCTGGTAACAGCCAGACATGTAGAAATGCAGGAGACCCATGGAGAATGGGCTCCCAGTATTCTTGCAGGGCTTCTTCTGCTCCCTTCTTCTCTTGGCCACCTCCTTACCCTTCGAGACCCAGCTCGGGCATCTCTGTCTCCAGGAAGCCCGCTTTGCTTCCTCCGGGTGGGTTCCAAGCCCACCACTTGCCCAGGCCCCCATAACATACTCTTCCTATTGCTGTCATCGTGCTGGTCACTTTGCACTGAAAATAGCTTCGAGGCTCAGCCACTCCCAGATCTGAGTTCACCCATACTCACTATAGACCATATAATTCCTCCATATAGATTTGGAAAGGCATCTCTTCCTCTGGGTGGACACAGTCCCATGACAGCATATAGGCCCTGACAAGTGATGCACAGATTGGATTTCAGTCCTACTTGTCCCTGCAGCTGTGCAGTCTTGGCAGTGAACAACCTCTGTGACCAGATGCGCTAGCCCTGAATTTATTTACCTTTTCAAAAAGGTCTGAGACTTCCTCTGCCTGCCACCACACAGGAACATGGGTGATGCCTGCCACAAGCCTGGGAAATCAGAGTATAATAAGCACTCTCATTTTAAGAGTGGGGAAACCGAGGCACAAAGCTATTAAGAGACTTGCTGAGGGCTTGCAGCTGGCCTGGAGCCCAGGTCTCCTGACCCCTAGTTCAAGTTCTTCCCACCATACTGCTGAGTGGGTTTTCTGACCTTGAAGCCAAACAGATTTTAGAGTTCCTTTTTGGCTTAGGGCTGCATGTACTGCAAAGAGGCAGTTTCTGGAAGGCTTTCCTCCCATGCCAGTGTTTCCCAGCAAGTAGCATGACAGCTGGGGAAGACCGGAAACCACCACTGTAAGTCAGCTCTTTTCTCCCCAAAGCCCTGCTCCATGGGACCTTCCTGCAGAGGGTCTGCTTCCTGCCTCAGCTGCTTCCCCTTTCCCCACCCCGGATGACCCTGCCAAGCAGCAGGCAGCCCCGAACTTGGATTCCAGCCAACTGAGTGTGTCCACAGCAACCACACTGCAAATGTGCTCCAGGCTTTCCAGATGGCCTTGGGCAGGTCGTGCTGAGCAGAGGGCAGGCTCATCTGTGAGAGTGGGAGGGAAGATGGGGACCCTCCCCTCGTCTCCCTGCCCCTCCCCGCCAGGGCCTCTGTTCCTCTCTGTCCACCTCACCTGCAGGCCTGTGCCCCTGGCAGAGGCTTGTTCACAACTAGGGTGAATGAGATATACCCCATTAAGGTGTTGTGGGGCCACCCCAGGCATGGCATCTGGGGCCAGTTTGGGACTTTTCAAGATGGGCAGGACATTGTGCCCAGCTGTCACAGCAACCCTTGGAGATGGAGACACAGCAGGGCCAGGGCAAGTCTGGTTCCTGAAGAAACCCTGGGGGCTTCTTCCAGCACTGCTGGCCCAGCTGCAGCCTCAAGGCAGTGAAAGCAGAGGGAGGACAGAGCCAGCCAGCCAGGGCGTGAGGGACAAATGCCAGAGACGAGACAGACGAGCCGCTGCCACACATTGTGGCCTGCGGCTCTGTTACGCTTGGTCACACATGCATGGCTCTGGACTCCTGACCCCTCACTCAGGGCTGTGGAGAAACCAGGGCCCAAGAGTTGCATCCTGGGCCCGGGGTCCGGCCAGGCCTGAGATGCTTACCACGGCCGGCTGCCTCCAGGGTCACCGAGAGCTGGGATCCGACAGGCAAGATTTATCCGACTTCGGTTTTCTTCAAACAGGTCACTTGGGCTGCTGTGTAGGGGCAGGACAGAGAGCCCCAGATTTGGGGTCAGTCAACCCTGAATTCAGTCCTCATTTTGGCCTCTGATATGCATTGAATGGCCCCTACAAAGGTCATGTGGGAGCTTGATTTCCAATGTGTCAGTTTTGAAAGGCAGGGCCTTTAGGAGACTGGATCGTGAGGACTAGGCCCTTATGAATGGATTAACGCATTCATGGAGTAATGGGCTAATGGTTTAATGGCTTATCACAGGTGTGAACTAGTGGCTTTATAAGGAGAGCAAGCGAGCATGTGACCACTCAGGCAATTCTTGTCATGCAACACCTCGAGTTGCCACAGGACTCTGTAGAGAGTCCCCACCAAGAAGGCTCTCACCAAATGTGCCCCCTGGACCGTGGACTTCCCAGCATCCAAAACTGTAAGAAATAAATCTCATTTTCTTATAAATTACCTGGTTTCAGGTATGGTTATGAACATGAGAAAACGGACTAATACAGCCTCTAACAGGCTGCAGCCCCAACCCGCACCTAATCACCTTAGCATGTGATTGCATTTGGAGGTAGGGCCTTTAAAGAGGTGGTTAAGGTTAAATGAGGTCATTAGGGTGGGCCCTAATCCAATATGACTGGTGTCCTTATAAGAGAGACCCCAGGGTTGCATGCACACAGAGAAAAGGCCATGGGAGGACACGGAGAGAAGGCAACCACCTGGCAGCTGAGAGGCCGCAGGAGAAACCAGCTCTGCCAACAGCTTGATCACAGACTTCCGGCCTCCAGATTGTGAAAAAACAAATTCCTCGTTTCAACCACAGTCTGTGGTACTTCGCATGGCAGCCTGAGCAGGTGAAGAAACCTCCTTTCTTTGAGTCTTGTGTCCTCGTCCATAAATGTGTCCCTCAAGAGGCTGTTGCATGGATTAAATAAAACAATGCAGGAGAGTTGCCAACCAGCACCAGGCACCTCAAAGCTCGGGTCGCATTATGCCGTCTCCTGGCCCTAGATCAGGTCCCTGTTTGCCAGTCACACCTCCCTGGGGCAGAGGCATCTGATGACAGGAGCTCCAGGTTGCCCCAGGGGGCTCAACGAGGCTCCCTGGCCACTCCTAGCCTCAGAGTGGGAGCAAGGAGGGGGTCTTCTGAACCCCACCAGGGAAGAATGGGGGGACTGGGCTGGCTAAGCAGAGCTCCAGCCCCTAAGAAAAGTAGGTGCCATTTTCAAAAGGGCTTTTATTAAACTCTTCCCTACACAGGGCCTCCATCAATTGCCACAGCCCTAGCTGTGTCCACCAGGGAAAGGGCCCATCAGTTCCCCCTGTGGCAGAGGCCGGGCCTGTCCATATATCCAGGGAGCAGGCCTCACCAGGTGGTCCTGGCGATGTCTGGCTGCTTCTGGCAGGGCGCAGGCGCTGGGGGGACTGTGGGGGCTGGTAGCTGAGGGCAGGCTCCCGTGCAGGGGTGGGGGCCTGTCTCCTAACATACACCCTGGGAGATGCTGCTGAGATGATCCCAGCTCCATCCTGAGGGGCACGGGGAACAGGTGCAGCCAGGCACCCCTTCCTGGGCCTGTCCTGGGGAAACCAAGCTCAGGCCCTCCCCTGGAAAGATGGAAGATGGAGTGGGCAGGGGGAGGCAGGGAGGGAATGACCTGAGGGGTGAACCGGGGGCAGGCTCATTTGCTGCAGTTGGCTGGAGAGCCTCTGCCCTCTCAGAGCCTCAGCTTCCCTTCCTGTCTAATGAAGAACATGGTCTCTAGCACTATGACTCTTCTCAGCAAATGCCCTGGCCGCTGCTTCGGGCTCTCTCCACAATTATCCTGTGACGTTGGTTTTGGCATGCTCACTGGGTGGCATGCACGTGTGACGTGTGGGCAGATGTAGGTCGCATGCATGTATGAGTGTGAGTGTGGGGGGTCAGGAGTGAGCCCCGCCCGCCCGCTCTTCTGTCCCCAGCCGGTCTCAGGAAAAGTGCCATCAGGAGCTGCAGCGGCCGGCCTCACAGGAAGTTGGGCTCCCGCACGACCAGGTAGGGGGGGCTCCCGCTGCCCCCGCCGCCATCCAGGGGCCGGTACACGAAGTGGAAGTCGCGCTTGGGCTCGCTTCGCAGCAGGTAGCCCTTGAGGCGGTGGGGCAGCGCGTCGTCTGCCAGCTGGAAGCAGCGCCCGTCCACCAGCACGAAGAGCCGGTGGTCCCCGGGCTGCGCCACCTCGAACTTCTCGGCGCACTGGGCGCACAGCGCCTGGGCCGACGTGTCAGCCCGCGACGCCAGCGTCCGCGACTGCTGCTCGGGCTCCAGGTACGACACGCAGATGAAGTCCTGCAGGGTGAGACGGGGCGGGCTCGCGGTCACCAGCGGGGCCAAGCGGGCGTCCTGTCTCTCCCCAACCCCAACGCAGGGAGCTTGGGCCAGCGGCGAGGAGCCGCGTGGGCTTGGACTGGTCCTTTGCCTTCTCGGGGCCCCAGGCTCCTGTCTCTGGAGAGAGGGTCGCAGGCGTGACTGTGAAGCTGGGAGTCACGGCACCTGCGTCCCCTTCCTTCCTCTGCCACTGAGCCTTCCCTGTCTGAGCCTCACCTCTCACTGGCATGACCGCTCTGGGTGATTCAGTCTCTGCGTCCTGGCAACGAGGAGTGATCGCGCCCCCTGGTGGCCAGTCCACAGGCTCTTCACCAGCCATTCACTCATACACTCACTCCCTTGTTACTGAGGCCCCCTGCACAGCAGGTGCAATGCTGGGCACGCAGGGCAGAGTAAATAAGAATCAGAGGTGCTGGCCCACCCCCAGCACTCCACAGTTCAGGAAGGTGGAACAAGAGTTTAGCTCCTTAGGGCTGGAATTGTCTCTGGAGCTCAGAGGAGCAGGAGGCAGGGCAGTGGGGTGGGAGAGGAGGCAGGCTTGGTGGAAGTGGGGAGAGGAACTGGGCCAAGGATAGAGGGTTTAGGGCAGGTGTGGAGGGACACTGTCTGAGCAAGGCGGACAGGTGAGGCGATGCCTGTGGGGCCGGGCATACAGCACCCTCCACCATCCCCCCCCATCTGCCCTGGAGGGTACAGCCCACGTGAGTCCCATGACCTGCCCAGCTTTGAATCTGCTCCCAGTTACTGCGTGGCCCTGACTTCTTTGCGCCTCCTCTTGCTCATCTGTAAACTGGAGATAACACCAGTCCTTAGTCATGGTTGTGAGGAAGCTATAAAGATAGCCTGGAGCCTGGAACAGCCTCTCCTATCCCCAGGCACCCGGAGAGCAGGTGGGAAGCGGTGTGTGTGGGGGCGCCCCCTTGTGGACGGAGTGGTAATGATGACCGCTGCAGAGTGGCCACCATTATGGCTGCAGGGTGGTGAGTGCCCAGGAGGTGCCAGGCTCTGTGTCCACAGCTTCACTGGGATCGCCCACTTCTTCCAGGAGGTAGAAAGCACAGTCTACTCCTCACATCTTTGTGGCTGCCTGTGTTCTCATCCTCCATGAGATCTCCCAAGTCCCTTTACTCCTACTGCTGACTGTGGACTCTGGGCTTTCACTCCCCAGGGAAGGGATTTAAGGTGTGGGGTGCAGAGGAGGTACTGGGAGGGGACCGAGGGTGGTGGCCTCCCTAAATAACAGATATGGCTCCTCACCCACCACTGGGAGGACCAAGAGCCAGTTATTAAGCATTTACCAAGATGCTGTTGATGTAAGGACTTGGCAGCCTAGAACATATACTGGGGAGTCGGAGCTCATGGGGTCTACAGTCGGCCTGTGTGGATAGGGACACTGAGTCCCATAGAGGGGCAGGGATTGTGCAGGGTCACACAGCAAGCTAGTACAGAGCTAGGTCCAGCACTTGAGCCTTCTGCCTCCCAGGCCTGGGCTCTGCCTGTTATAGACAAGCCATCTTGAAAGCCGGGGTGGGGTTCAGGACTGGTGTGCTCTGGTTGCCAGTGAGTCTGCATACCTATTTACAGCTCTGGATTGCTCCTTGACTTGCTGGCCTAACTCCCTCCTTTCTCCATACACCCCAGTCCTGCTTTGTCCCAGGCCTTGGGCTTGGGGCCTCTGAGATGTGAATCATGGGCCCTGCCCTGCCAGAGGTGACAGCCTTATTCACAGAGGGTTACAATATGGTGTGATACGTACAGTAATGGGGCAAGCAGCAGCAGGAAGCACAGAGGAGGGCATCTAACCCAGCCTGTGGGGAGTGGGGCGTGGGGTTGGGGGGGATCAGGGAAGGATTCTCAGAGGAGGGGCTGCTGGAGAACCAAGTTATCTTAAAGTATGGGCAGTGAGAGCCCCTGAAGGGGAGATAGATTGGCGTGGGCAGAGGCTGAGCAGCCAGGGAGCTGAGCTCAGCATGTTCAGGAAGCTGTGGGTAGCTGGATTTGATGCATTCTGGGGGTGTGTGGAGACAGGAGGGAGGAGGAAGCAGGAGTCTGGCCACGGATGGTTTGAATGCTCAGTCTGTAGAGAGAGAGGTGTGGGGAGGGGTGGCAGCAGCATTTGTAGGGGACGGGCCAGGGGCAGGGAGACCCTTGGCAATTGCTGCATGTGTCCAGGGACCAAGGAGCACAGCTGCAGAGCAGCTTATGGGCTCTCCAAAAGCATGCACTAGGATGACTTCTCTCCCCATCTCCAGTCCCAGCAAGGCGCTAGGACACAGTAGGTGCCAAGAAATGATGGATAAATGTCTCATTCCAACTATATCCATCTTGTCTGCCCAACAGGAACGCTGATGCCTGGTGGTACTTTTCTAGGCCCACCCACGTCCCGGGCACAGAGTGCGACATACGCTGGCAGACAGAGGCTGGGGTCCCTTCCTCTGGTGTGGGAGCCTCACTGCTCCCCTGAGGGCAGGACTGGCCAGGCAGAGCAGCCAGTCGGTGTCACTGCTCGTGAGCCAGCAGGCAGCGGGCATGGTGTCTGCGGCATGTTCCCGCCGCCCCCTCCCACTCTCCCTCCCGGGAGTCGTCACCTGCACGGAGGAGCGGGAGGCCCGAGCCTTGTTGAGCGTGCGCCGGCGCTCCCAGCGGTGGATGGAGTCCTGCACCTCCACGCTCAGCTGCCGGGTCACCGTGATCTTGTCATAGTTCTTGATGTGCTCCAGGGCCCCGTAGGTGGTGGTCAGATAGTAGGAACCTGCGGGAATGTGGAGGCTGAGCTAAGACCGCCTCGGCCCACCCGCAAAGGGAGGGAGTGGTCCAAGCTTGGCCTGCCGGCCCACGTCCCCCAAGCCACGCCCCGTCCGACAAGCCCCGCCCACACCCAAAGCCCCGCCCACGTTCCCCCCCGCCCCGCCCGCCACCGCTGCCTGGGACAGCCTGCATCTCGGCCACCTGCTTCTGGGCTGCGCTCAACGGTGCGCCCAGCCCACAGCCTCAGCAAGCTTCCTAAAGCCCAGCCCTGAGCTGTCGACCCTGCTCAAAACTTTTCATTGGTTCCCCTTAGGGACGAAACTCTTACTTACTTTTAAAATGATGTTTTTAAATGAGTTTTTAATTTTAAAATGAGTTTTAAAAAGCTTTAAAATTTAAAGGGTATACATGAAACAGAAAAGTGGAGGAGAGGGGTGGAGAGAGGGGAGGCTGGTAGACAGGTTGGGCAGGAGACCTTTCACTGTGTGTGTGTATGATATACATGCTGTAAATTGCTGAGCCATGTGAATGTATTATCTGTTCTGAAACATAATCTTTAAAAAGATGTCGAGGAAATTTTGGTTATGATTATACAATTACATCTTTAAGTAATTTTAAAAAATATAAGTAAAAAATATGAATCATTCATTTCTCCATTTCTTTTTACCTTCTTAAGTTAATGCACACGTATTCTTAATACTTAATGTTTCCTAAAGTAATTTAAGCTTTGAGATACTTCAGATTGCAAAATTTACATGAAATTTTAAGATAAAAGACACTATTTTACATGGATGCTTACAAGTGCATTCTCTTTAGCTTGTTAGAAGCTTTGGTTAAAAAGTCTTAGAAGTACTAACTTTATTGAACCCCCTCACTTTACGGAAAAGAAACCGAGTTCCAGAGAGGGAGGGTGACTTGGTGAAAGTCACCGAGTGGTCAGGCCCCAGAGAAGGAGGGTGGCTCTGGGCACTCTGCTTCTTTGTGATCGCCAGCTTGCCCACTTCCATGGTGCTTCCTTGGACTTTCCTACCACTTGACAGGCCTTTCCTCCTGGCATTCAAGCACCAGGACAATGATTTTTGACATGAGGCAGATTCTGCTAGTGACCCACCCTAATCCTGTCTTCCCCTTGTCCCTAACTAACTGAACTCCACTTTTATTTGGGGAAGCAACACTTAACCGAAAATGCTCACTGCCCAGACTCCCTGGTAGCTGGGGGAGAGAGCAGGAGACTCTGTTCTGGCTCCTGAGCTGTAAGTGGAAACTCCAGGTGGGGCTTCCAGGAGAAGCTTTTGAAAAGGACGGACTCAGTTGAAATATCCCTTTGAGTTTTTGCTCATCCCCTTCCTTCTGCCTGGAACAAAGAGGTGAGCCTGGAGGCACAGCAGATGTCTTGAGATAAGAGGTGACAGACACAAAGGCAAAGGCTCACTTGCTAGTGAAAAATGGGCAGAGCTGGGTCCATGATTCCTTGATGGCAGTTGGCTGCAAACTGCCATCCTTTTCAGTTGCTTACCCTGGACTTCCTGATGCAAGAGACAAACCAAGCCCTTACTCTGATTTAAACCATTATTGGCTACATTGTGGGTTATCTGCAGCTCAAAGCATTCCTAACTATTACATTGGATGAAGCAGCCCACACATCCCCACAAACTCTACAACTAACACGAGAAAGGTTCACACTCTGGCCAGGGTGGGTGGGGGATAAGATAAAGGGGTTTATGTCCCACAGGATCACGTGCCATTTCACAGTAGTATAGGAAAGAGACATTTTTTTAAAAAAAGTATATCAAGGGTAACATGGAACTTGGCGGGGTGTTCCTAAGCAAAGAAGAGCCACTGAACCACTCACGTATCTCCTTTTGGCGGGGGACGGTGGGGGAGGGTGGCAGGCCGGTATGGGGATCTGAACCCTTGACCTTGGTATTATAACAACGTGCTCTAATCAACTGAACTAACCAGCCGGCCCACGTGTCTCCCTTTCTAGTCAAACACAAGCTCAAGCTTGAGTGGGCCAGGAAGCCGCCCTGGTGCCTCCAGCCTTTGCTGCCTGAGAGTCCATGTCCTCTTCGTGGCAGCCCTCGACAGTCCTATCTCTTGTCATTGATCATGTCTCCCTGGCTAGTACAGGAGGAGGTGAGGGCAATGTGCTGATTGAGAACGTTCAGTTTTGGAGTCAGAGAGTGGGGTCGAGGCCTTTGCCGTGTAGCAGGCAGCCCTGTGATCTTGGGTGAGTTACTACCTTCTCTGTGCCTCTGATTCCTCATCTGCAAATCCCATGTCATGGTGAAAAGTAAATGAGATGAATCCATGTAAAGTACAGGGCTTAGTAATGTGTGAGTGACACGTGGTGGCTATGTAACCTCTGGGAGGTGCCCTGGAGGCTTCTCACCTTCCTGGGCAAAGGGGGAGGGACCCCAAGCCCTACCAGCGCACTCCTGCCTGCTCAAGACCTGTTTTTTTCACAGCCGGTGTGACTCTCCCAGCCACCTTCCCTCTGGCTTGGGGCCATGCAGTGCCTTCCGGCACCACTAGGTGGCAGGCGACCCCACTGGGAGTTTTGGAACCAGATCTCTCTGGGACAAGTGTGTTGTCCATCCATTGGAAAAACCCATTGCCTCTGATAAGATTATTAGCCCAGCATGGCCAGCTGTCATCCAGCTTGGGGAGGGGAAGTGGGCAAAGGGTCCACAAGGGCACTTCTGGGAGAAGTTTGGATTTTGAGCTGGCTCCAGCCAGGTGCCTAGCAGCTGCCTGGGTCTCCTGACTGCCCCAGGATTTCCTAGAGTGGTGGGAGCAGGGGAGAGAGGCCAGAAAAGAGACTGGAGCCCCATCAACCTGGCGTTCAGGCCCTCCCTACTGCTCACAGGAAGTCCCCGATCTCTCCTGCCCCATGCACCTGCTGCAAAGAAAGTGGGACCTAGTGACTGGTCCTTTGCTAAATTACAGCACATGGAACAGACTGAAAGGTGAAGGTCATAAAGCATGGAATCCTGCTTGCAGGCCTTTTGTTGAACACTGAACTATGAAGCACATGAAGGCAGAGCCCACATCCATCTCTCATCCTGCCCCCAGGGCTATGGTCTGAATGTGCGTGTCCTCCCAGATTCACATGTTAAAATCCTAACCCCAAGGGGATGGTATTAGGAGGTGGAGCTTTTGGGAGGTGATTAGGTCTGGGGGTGGAGCCTTCATGAATGGGATTAGTGCCCTTGTAAAAGAGATCTCAGAGCTGCCTCGCCCCTTCCATCATGCGAGGACATGAGGACATGGCAAGAAGGCGCCATCTAAGAACCAGAAAGCAGGGCCTTCACCAGACACCGAATCTTTTGGTGCCTTGATCTTGGGCTTCCCAGACTCCACAGCTGTGAGAAATAAGTCTGTGGTTCAAAAGTTAACCAGTTTATGGTGTTTTGTCATAGCAGCCCAAATGGCCTAATACCCAGCTAGCCCTGCAGAATGCTAGAGCACCCAGACAGATTAAAAACTCCCAGTATAACCCAACATCTTCACTTTCCCAAGCCAGAGAGGTGAAGCGACTTCTGCAAGGTCTCTAGCCACTCAGAGGCAGAGCTGGGCCCCAAATCCAGCCTCCAAACTGCTCTTTTTACTGCACCCTGGGTTAGCCCTCTTAGGTTCAAGCAACTTAAGTCCCCAAGAATCTGGGGACCCTGGGAAGGTCTGCCCCGTGCCAAGCATCTCTGAGCTCTGTGGAGCAGGAAGCTCAGGGACTGGCAGCCTGGGTGGGGCGGGGTCTCCGGCTACTCAAGTCTGAGAAGGCGCAGGCTGCAGGGTACTCAGGCAACCTTGGGTCAGAATCTGTGAACTGTTAAAGACCTTCATGTATTTATCTGTACTTTGACTTGCCTCAAAAATACCTTAAGTAGCCCAGAATAGACCAGCTGTTCTGCCTGAAGGACCTTAACTTTCCTCCCCCAGCCTCGGAGACTTCTGGTAGCAGGAAGAAAGATTCCCAGGAGGCCATGGCAGGGCTGGGGTAGGGGATGCAGGTCCACAGGAGAGGGCATGTCCCTTCCTTCCCTGCTCAGTCATGGTGCCTGGCCTGAAGCCCTGTTTGGCTGCAAGGATTCAGGCTGAGGCCGGAGTAGGGCTCGCAGTGGCCGGGTGTGGGCTACCACTGCCAGAGGGCGAGCCAGTGCTCAGACCATCTGCACAGAGCCTCGTGGACTTGCTCCGTCCCTCCAACCCCCGAAGGAGTTTCATGGATACTGTCTCAGATGTCACCACCCTGTGGGGCTGTTATCATCCCTTCAGCAGGATTTCAAAATTATTTCTCCCCAGGTACATCAGCAGCACATGCCCACTGCGAAAAATTTGGAAAACAGAAAAGAAGTAAAGAGAAGGTGCCAACTGCTCTGTGCTCGGGGCTTTCCTTGGTCACCTGAGTCCCATTCTGCTCAGTCTGTCCACCCACCAGCCCACTTCACTTCTCAACATTCATCAGAGGTGAAGTTACCTCGTGTGCTTGTTTGTTTAACCTGACTCCCCCTCTCCCCCCACTGGAATGAAACTCCATGAGAAAAGGGATCTACTGTCACCCGGCACAAAGGAGAAGCTCAGTAATGTCCGCTGGATGAATGAGTCAACGGCCTTTGCCCAGATACCGATTAATAGTCTTAGTGCTTTATTATTATTATATTAAGGCTATTAATTCTTGGTGTACCAATTTGTGGGAACATTTTCTCTTGGTTTATTGTTAATATCTCATTCTATTTATGGTAATTTTTGACATGTAGAAGTTTTAATCTTTGGAGGTTACATGTATGGCAGCCACCAGACCACAGAGAAGACTCCTGCTGAGAGCTCTGGGTCCCTCTAAGGGGCTAGTCCTAGGAAACGGGTGCTCAGAGTTTGGGGTAGGAAGCCACTTCTGCTCACAGCCCCCTGCCCCTCGCTGTCTCTCACTCGCTTCTGTTCTTTCCCCTGATGCTGGTTGGGCCTGTGAGAGACACGGCAGTGTTGCCTGGACTCTACCCACCTCTTCAGCCTTCTGGTGCTTCCATGAGCATGCCCAGGGCTGGGGAAAACAGAGGAAGACCATGAAGGCCTGAGGAGGTGGAAGCCCCAAAGTGTTGGGTGCAGAATGGGCCATTCATTTATTCTCATGATGCTACTAGCATCACCCATCTTGCCCTGTACTGTAGCCCAAATGTCTGCTATGGATGGGTGGGTGGATGGATGGGTGGGTGAGTGGATGGATGGATGAATAGGTGGATGGACGGATGAATGGATGGATGGATGGACGGATGGATGGGTAGATGAATGGATGGATGGGTGGATGGATGGGTGGATGGATGGATGGATGGATGAATAGGTGGATGGACGGATGAATGGATGGATGGATGGACGGATGGATGGGTAGATGAATGGATGGATGGGTGGATGGATGGGTGGGTGAGTGGATGGATGGATGAATAGGTGGATGGACGGATGAATGGATGGATGGATGAACGGATGGATGGGTAGATGAATGGATGGATGGGTGGGTGGATGGATGGATGGATGAATAGGTGGATGGATGGATGAATGGATGGATGGATGGACGGATGGATGGGTAGATGAATGGATGGATGGGTGGATGGATGGATGGGTGGGTGAGTGGATGGATGGATGAATAGGTGGATGGACGGATGAATGGATGGATGGATGGACGGATGGATGGGTAGATGAATGGATGGATGGGTGGATGGATGGGTGGATGGATGGATGGATGGATGAATAGGTGGATGGACGGATGAATGGATGGATGGATGGACGGATGGATGGGTAGATGAATGGATGGATGGGTGGATGGATGGGTGGATGGATGGATGGATAGATGAATAGGTGGATGGATGGATGAACGGATGGATGGATGGATGGGTGGGTGGATGGATGGATGAACGGATGGATGGATGGATGCATGGATGGTTGGATGGATGGATGGATGAATGGATGCTCTAAGAAGTAGGTAATCACTGCTAAAGAAAGCTTGGCTTCTCCTGAATTCCTGGACCTCCTGGAAGACAAGTTGCTTGAACTGAAGAAAAAAAAATTTTTTTTTTCCCTATATAAAGACGACTGGTAAGGGGATCTTAACCCTTAACTTGGTGTTGTCAGCACCACACTCTCTCAAGTGAGCTAACCAGCCATCCCTATATAGGGATCCGAACCCGTGGCCTTGGTGTTATCAGCACCACACTCTCCCAAGGGAGCCATGGGCTGGCCCAACTACAGGAAATTTTTAATTAAAGAGAGAGAGAGAAAAAAAAAAAAAAAATAGCTCCAGAGGTCCCAGAACCACAAGCCAAAGTTATATATGACAGCAAACTTCATGGCTTTAACATGCTCCTCTGAGCTGTCAACAACTCACAGAACCATCCAGTCAAACTATCACCCTAGACAGAGACTGGTACATGCAAAAACTGAAAACAGATGTAAAGAGAGTCAGCTAATCTCAAAAGCCAGAAAGCCCAAAGGGGATGCTTGGGCCTGGGAGTCTGACTCCATCTTTCAAGGCTGATGTCTCAGTACAAGTTGGGACTCCCTCGGAGCCATTATCTGGGCTGGCTGCACCCCAAGAGATTCTTGGTGGAGGGATGGCTGTGGCTAAGTGGGCAGGAGGAAGTGGGGAAGGAGAAATGGGGAAGGAAAACTGAGGGTAGGTGGAGTGAACCACGCTTCTGCCTTCATTCGATTGGGGAGCGTGGGCCCCTTATCCACGTCACTAACCTCCTCCCACTGACAGAGGCCCTGACCCAGGGCTGGATGAGCAGGGGGCCAAGAGTCCTTGGGGGCCACCCCTGTCTAAGAACTCACCATAACTCCCTTTCACGGTCCTCACCGTGGGCACTGCCCACTGCTTTAGCCTCATCTTTTACACTACCAGCTCCTGCTATCCCCTCTACAAAGAATGCCCTTTTCCTCCCTTTATCTGACTGGCTCCTATTCATCCTTCAATGCTCAGCTCAGGTGTCACCTCTTCCAGGAAGCCTTCCCTGACTGCGCAGTCTGAGTTACATGCTCCCATTTCCCCAAGGCTTCCCACTTTTCCCGCACTTGTCAAGCACCAGTAACACGTCTCTTCATTGGCTCATCTCCCCTCCTATTCTGTGAGCTCCCCCAGGACAGGGCCTATGGGGGATTCACATTCACTTGCCTGTCCCCAGGGCTCAGCTGGAATCTGGCACCCAGGAGGTGCTTGTTGGGCCGCCCAGAGTGGTCCTGGCATGGCTGGGTTGGGGGTGTGTGATGGGCCTGCATGGCCCAGAGGTGACTCACCCTCCCCTAGCTGCAGGGCAGGGTCCATGAGCTCCATCATGTACTCCACGTTGAGGAGCATCTCGGCGAGGTTGCTGCGGGCCAGCACATACATGAGCACGGGCAGGAAGTCGTCTGCCCCGTAGGGCTTCCCTGCGAGGAGGAAGGAGGCAGAGGCAGTGAGTGAGGGGCCGTGGATGGCTGGGTGTGGGTGGTCACCCCTGGAAGAGGAATGTTCTTGCTTTCTTGCGACTCTCAGGCCAGGGAGGACCCTGGGATTAGCCTCCTCGGGGAGGCCTGAGGCACGGTCCAGGTTTAGGAGGAAGGAAGTGAGAAAGAGCAAGACCTTGACTCCTTCCCCTTTCCCAGCTCCTCCCATGACCATGCCCCTTGCTGCTTGCTTGACAATCAAGTTCACATCACACTGATTCAAGGACCCACCCAGAAGCAACTGTCTGCCCCAAATTGATGTCTTCTGGGAAGGTTCCCTGGCCCCATTAACCACACATCTCCTTCCCCAATCACATACTACAATAAGAAACCCCTCCCTAATCAGATCCTACAAGGCCTAAAATTTCCCCATTCAACCTTCACTCCTTTGGGTTAAGCAGTGCCCTTTCCTAAGAGTTTCTTTTAAAAGGTAAATACCCCTGAAGGAACAACTCATCACCACTGCCTTTGTGGGAGACATTCACAGGGCTCAGAGAACCTGACAGCAACAGATGCCGCGCAAGGCAGGTGGAGGGCACCCCGAGAAGGAAAGGGGACAGAAAGTGGGCCCAAAAGGTGCCTCCCCAGTTTGGCTCCAGGCATGCGTGTGGGCTGATTACTAATCTCACCCAAGACACAAAGGGCAGCAGCACTGGTATGGATCCTTCTGGGGCCACACCCTGACATGGTAACCTCTAGCTGAAGACTGCCCGTTTGACAACGCAAAACCAAAGCTGGAGCTGCAGGGAGGAATTCTGACAGGGACAGAACCCTCTGGAAGCTGTCATCGGCATCCACGTAAGGCTCTGCGAGTGCAGCGTAGAGGTGAAGCTAGACTGACAGCTTTGCACAGCGGATGGCCATGCTGGGTCCTGAACACACCTTCCTACTTCCTCTAAAGAAAGGGAGTCCAGGGCTCAGGCAAAGGTCTCCAGAGTCATCTGGAAGTTACCATGTCAGGCTGTGGCTCCAGGAAGATCAATATCAGTGCTGCTGCTTTTTGTGACTTGGATGAGATTAATAATCAGCCCAAACACATGCCAAACAATTTACAGTTCTTTCAAAAGTGTATTTCTATCTGACATGTTTTACAAAGGATTTAGGTGACCATTGGGGAGTATACCTAATAAGCAGTAAATTCTAAAAAATTTAAATATCACAAGAAATATTAAGCACAAATAAGAAACAACCTACAAAACTGCTCCTTTAGAGCTACAAATTTGGCTTCGAGTTTCCTGGTGGCCAAAGTAAAGAAGAAAACATGATGAGTTAGCATTTTTCTAATTGTCGGTGAGAAGAAAAAAAAAAAAAAAACAGTTTCTTGGGGGAACCAAATTGTTTTTCCAACCCCTAGCTCTAAAATAATTTTTTCACATGTGGCTTCATTGGGGGACATGAAGACACGTGACTGGCAAGTTCCTACAGCACACACAAGGATGTTTCACCCCATTGCCTCAGAATGTGGCTCAGGGTGAGCACTTCCAGGGTAGGAAAGCACACTCCATAGTTAACTACGCACGTTCACATCTGTTCCTTATGACAATTCCATAATGTAAGTGTTGTTCCGCTCACCTTACTTAAGAAAAGACTGGAGAGTTTAAGTGACTCTCCCTCGGCCAACCACATTCTGAACGCCTGAGAGGTGCAGAGTTAAAGGTCGGACCTCTGGCCTCAGGCCTGTGTTCAAATCACAACTCTACCACTCACTAGCTGTGGACCGTGGGCAGCTCCTTCCCTCCTATAATTTTGCCAGAGAGGTTGAAGAATGAGGTGCCCACGGATGTTTGAGGGTTAAATGAAAAAAACATGACACAGTGGTCAGCACCCTGTCAAGCCAAATTGAGGACTAAGGCAAAATGACAAATGTCTGCACCTATAGATATTGATCAAAATACCCTCCCAGATTTTGAACCAAGTGAGAAAAGTTAATGAATGCTCTATAATAAAAAACATGACCATATATAAAGTCCTGTGTTGCTAATCTGTTTGCATACCATGGTCAACCTGCATAAACTCTCATGGGACCAGAAACCCTGGGCTTATTGGATATGAGTGTTCTTGTCGCACAATAACGCAGGGTTATAAAACAGACACCAGCCTATCTTTCCTTAAAATGTTGATGTTTTGTTCATTGTGGACTTTTTGCATTAATTTTTATTTTTCAAAATATTGCACTAAAATATTACTTTTCCTGCCATATGACCCAAAAGTGTCACTCCTAGTTATAGACCCAAGAGAAATCAAAACATATTTTCACACAAAGACTTGTATGCAAATGTTTATAACAGCATAGTTCATAACAGCCAGAGTGGAAACAGCCCACATATTTACCAACTGGTGAATGGATGCACAAAATGTGGCACACCCACGCAGCAGAACCCTATGTGGTAATAAAAAGGAACAGAGCACCGATGCATGCCGTGATGGTGATGAACCTTGAAAACATTATCCTAAGTGAAAGAAGCCAGTCACAAAAGACTACACATTGTACATATTATATGATTCTATTTATAGATAATGTCAGATTAAGCAAATTCACAGAGAAACAGGAAAGGAGATTAGTGGTTGCCAGGAACTGGGGGGGAGGAAAGAATGGAGGTGACTGCTAATGGGTACAGAGTTTCTTTTGTGGGGTGATAAAAAATGTTCTGGAATTAGAGTAGTTTTGATTGCATAATCTTGCAAATATACTAAAAACCACTGAATTGTTTTAAAAAACTGTGAATACATGCACACACATATGATATATTATATATATATATATATAAATTTATCTTGATTCCTGAGTTTTTTTGGCATCCCCTTCTGTGTTGCACCTAAGGCGAGCATCTCACTCACCTCATCCAAATCCTGGCCCCACGGGGGTGCCCAGGAGAGTGGCTGGCACAACACAAGTACGTGATAGGTGGTAGCCATTATGAGTGGGCACTGGCATGGGGCCCAGCATGCAGGGAGACAAAGGAAGTGAGTCAGAGCTGGTCCCTGCCCTCAGGACCCTCCCAGTCTAAAGCCAATGGCCGTGCCAGGAATTGTGATTTGGAGTCATGTACAAGCAACCAAGCATGGCCTGTGTTCTTTGCCTGCTCAGTCTTGTTCTAGCCTGGTATGAGTGCCCAAGACTACAGACTGTTTCCCCTCCAGTCTCTGTTTCTTTTCACAGTAACATCTCTCCTGACTTTTAGCTGGGACATGGCCACCCACAATAAAGACTATATTTCCTAGCTTCCCTTGCAGCTAGGTGCAGCCACATAACCAAGTTCTGGCTAATGGGATTTGAAGGGGAAGTGACATGTTCAACTTCCAGCTCATACCCTTATGGGGGAGGAGCCTGTGGATAGAGAAAAACCCTGAGGATGGTAGAGCAACAAGACAGAAGGAGCCCATGTCCCTGAGGGCCTCGCAGAGGAGGTGTCAGGCCAGCTTGCACTGGTACATGAGCATTAAATAAACTTCAGTCCTGTTTATCTCACTGTGGTGTGGGCATGTGTTAACAGCAGTCTGTGCTACACGCTCACTTCCACAGCATGTGAGTGGGAAGTGTCTCCAGTTAGTGGTCAGAACAGCCAGGCCAGAGCACCCTGCTCATTCATTCATTCACCCATTCATTAAAACCCTCTCACTAACCATCATGTTTCTCAGGTCTTACTTGCCTCGGGTCTTATCTGTAATAAGATCTGATTTTTCTGGATTCCAGTGGGGAACAGAAAGATGCAAATAAAATAAAGGGTGTGAGAGAGCTTTGAAAAAAAGGGGGAGCTCCATGTTGAATTTAGCAGCCCCTTCAGAGGCTTCTGTTCCCAACGCTCACGCCTGGCTTGGCTGGTGTCTTCACAGGGTGCTGGGTCACATCCCAAGGAGCACACACAAGCACAGCCTCGGTGAGCTCGGGGTGGACACGTGTCTGTCCACATGCCCACACCTCCATGGGTACAGGCCAGGCTGGCACATCCTCTCCTGGGTCCTCCCCAGCACCCGCAGTACAGTGCTGGCACTGTGGAGGCCTTCGAGAACGTTCATCCAGTGAATGTGAGTTATCCTCCCAACTCGCCCTTTTCTGGTTTTCCAGAGAGCAGTGTGCCTGTGGCCTGCCTGTCTGGTCACAGTCAGTTTCCAAATCTGCAAAATGGAACCAGCAACACTGGCCCTGATGACCTTTAGGGTTTTTGAGAGAATAAAATTAGAAAAAGAACATGAAAGTCATTCAGAACCTGTAAAGTGCTATGGAAAAGAGAAGTGGTATCAAGATCTATGTTCTGCTTTCTCGGGTGGCCTCAGTTACTCCACCTGTGAATTGAATGGGCTGAAGGGGTTAGCCACACACAGCACTGAAAAGCAGAGTCAGACAGACCTGGAGCGTAAATCCCAGTGCACAGCTCACCAGCGGTGTGACCTTGGCCTAACTGCTTTACCTCTCTGAGCCTGCCTTCCTAGTGGTGTGTGAACTGACATAACAGGACCATCCAATGGGGTTCGGCGAGAATTCTATGAAACGATCTACATGGACAGTCCCCACAATGCTCCCATGGAAATGTCTACTAAGGAAGAACATCTACTCTTATTCCAGCGTGTTCTAGGGTCCTCTGATTGTTTGCATCAAGGTTTCTGTATCCTCCCTGCACAATTAGTGAATTTGGGAAGCCTTCCCATCACCTTTATGACCCTGAGACATGACTAAAGAGTTCCTGAAGAAAGGTTATTTTGTGCTTGGAGTTGTTTTTCATGTGGATAATTTAATTACAGAACCCTGGCATACAGGAGATCTTTTTCTTTTTTGATTTGTGAGTTAAGGAACAAGCCAAGGTCAACAGCACGGATGTGAAACATAGCCCTGTGCCTTCTGGCATTCACCCATAACTCATGCATTGGGTTAAAGCCGATCGAATTTTACTCCGCCTCACAAAACATAATTTTTTTTCTTGGTATTGTATTAATAACTCACCAAGGAATACAATGAGGCAAAAATTTTGCTTTGAAGTAGTGGTTCCCAACCAGGATGATTTTGCCCCCCAGGGGACATTTGGCAATGTATGGAGTTGCTTCTTGGTTGTTACAACTGGCGGGTGTGTGGGGGGTGTTACTTGCTTCAGGGCTGGGGATATTACAAGACATCCTACCCTGTACAGGATGGCCCCATAGCTAAGAGTTACTCAGCCCAAAATGTCCATAGTGCCAAGGGTAAGAAACCATGCTTGATGGGGGAATGACCTAGAGCCAAAGGTGGCGGGCCAGAACTGGATGGGGGGGCCACAGTTTGCAGACCCCTAATCTAGAGGAAAGGATTTATTATCTTATCAAAAGAGGATTCAATGAGGTCCGTAGGTTTAGAGTCTTAGAGGTGGGCCACGGGGTATGATGAAGACAGGAAGGGAAGGAGCTGGCCCCCTAGGATTGTGGCTTTTTGCCCTCCAGATATGGATAGTCCATCACCCTTTTCTTCTTCTCCCTACGCTCTCCTTGAGGAATCTTGGTCGACCCCTCAGGAAGGGTTTTGGGGCCCATCTCCCTGGTTCCCACTATACTGAGATCAGCCACCCCCCCGCGGGGGCCTCCCCCAATCCCATGTCTGTCTCTCCAACCTCCTGTGAGCACCTCATCTCCGTCTCTGCAGTGACACAGCACGGCACGTCAAAGGCACACAGGAAGTAGTACTGGGTGAATGAACGAATGGATGAAGGCTGAGCTCCCAGCAAGACCCTGGAGCTCTGACTCAGACGGACCCAACAGAGACCACACGAGTCCTTCCCCCATCAGGAGCCAACGCAAAGCATGCATCACCTTTTCCTGGAAACCAACCATTCCTGGCACTTCTCCATGTCTGTCAAGAAGCCCACTTCCCTCCCAGTCCTGAGAGGCAAGTCCTGGGAGGCCCCTCTTCCTCTGGGCCCTCTGTCCCCTCATGGCCAGTCAGGCTAGAGCCCCAGGCCAATCTTCCTTCTGACTGCTTCCCGCACCCCCACCTTTTGCTCTCTCCAGCCCTACTCCCCTAAGCCTGCCCTCCCAGCAGTCAATGTCCTTTGATTGACTCATCTCCTGAGACTAAAGCTCTGATCATGCTATATCTCTTTTCAAGAACCATCAATGGCTCTCCATTGCCAAGAATCAAGTCCAGATCTTGTACCCTGGTGTTCAAGGCCTTCCATGATTGAGCACATAGACACTTTTCCAACACAATTTACCTACTCTCCTCCAGCAAACTGTCTGGTCAATGGCCTCAGAATAGGTCACCTCATCCTGCCCTTAGCTTTTGCCACACTCACCTACCTGGCAAGCCAGAGTCTTACACCTCCCACACAGCATCAACATCTGTGTGACACTTTAAAAGGTGAAACATATTTTATAAATATCATATCAATGAATTATTATTATTATTATTTTATTAATATATCAATGAATTCTTAAACCAATTCTGTGAGGTGTGTTAGATTCATTGCACCCACTTTACAGATGTGGGAAGTGAGTCTCAGAGAAGTTAAGCTACATGCCTAAGGTCACATGGCTAGGACGTGGTGAACCTGGATTGGCTGCAGCTTTTTCTCACCCAGAATCTCATGCTCCTACTACTTTGACACTCTTTCTTTCTTTATTTTATTATTATTATTATTATTATTTTTTTTTTTCAGCCAGTGAGCCAACCGGCCATCCATATATAGGATCTGAACCTGTGGCCTTGGTGTTATCAGCACCGCACTCTCCCGAGTGAGCCACGGGCCGGCCCGACACTCTTTCTTTAAGTTCTACTTCTTCCATGAAGCCCTCCTGGACTGCCCCAGTTACTGGTGCTTACTCTACTTTCCATCTTCCATCTCAGGATGACGTTCTGCCTCCACCACCTTCCCACAGAACATTCCACTGTGCTGAATCATGGGCTATTGCCTGAACTCTGAACACACTTTCACTCCTGTAGGCCTTTGCACCCACAGTTCCACCTGCTCTGGCACCCTCCCCACCTTCCTGTTCCCCACCTCTCCTTGTCCTCTCCCACATCCTCCAGCACAGCTGGAGGTTTCCTGCTCCAGCTCCCAAACACCTTGACTGTTTCAGAGCCTGCACTTTTCCTCACACCATGAGCTCCCTGAGGGCAGGGATGGAGGCTGTATGAGCTGGGACGAGTCATTAAACCTCTCTGAGCCTCTGCCCATCACTGCTTTTCCACCCCCAGCATGTGTATTCTCACTGAGCACCACTCTGTCCTCCCCAGGGTTAGAGTCGTGGTTAGATGCTGGGATTTGCTGTGGGCCTTAGACAGAGGTGTGCTGGGAAATGTTTAACAACCACTCTCCAAAGGAGGGAAGAAAGCTCGAATTTGACGCATTTGCCAATTTCCATGATATAAATATTTCCACAATGGCCAATTCCAAGCTACCAACATGAACATGGAATTGGAAAGAAATGCATACAAGTGCTCCCATGAGCTGGTATGGGCTGCCTCTAGCACATCATTGGCCTTAGATTCATCAAGTACAACCTCATAGCGAGGAAATTGAGGCTCAGACATGGGAGAAATTTGCTCTAAGCCCCACAGCTGGTTGGTAGTGGAGCTGGGACTAGAATCTGGGTTGCTTGTCCCTGATGTGGGTGAGAAATATCCACATAGGCACACTGACCTGACAGCTACTTGGAGACGAACACAAGCTTCAAGCATCATTTAAGTGCACCGGCTCCCAGCACATCCTTCCAGCGCAGCTAGTGCTGGATTCTCCTTCCTGGAAAGCCTGGAGCCCAAGGCTTAGGGCTCAGACTTATGTACAGAGGCACCTCAGGCAGCACCACTGGGATGCTGGGACACAGTTGCAAAGTAATTCTCCTGTGATCTGAACATCTGTCTTGGGTGGATCCCAGATCATGTGCATGTGGCTGTGCATTCAAAAGCTCAGCTGGAGGCAGCCTGCACTTCCTGGTAATTTCTGCTTTCCTTTTTGCCAAGTTACATCTGTTTGCCATCTGTAGGTATGTATAAAGAGCTGGTTGGGGGCCTCACGCATGTTCCATCAGTTGGGAGATTTTGGAGAAGGAAAACTCTCTTTCAGATAAAAATGAACAGAGGGGTGCTTACTTGGGTCACATAGATCATGAGGATTATAAGGCTCCTAACTCTGTCACTCAAGTAGCTACATTATGGGGGCCACTCACTAAGCTACTTTGAGCCTTAGTTTCCCACCTGAAAACTGGAGAATAATAATAAAAATCACTCAGTTTGTTACGCAGGGCTGTTGTGAACATCAAATGGTGGCTGAAATAAGGTTTTGTCACTTTGGAAGCATTGTCTGAAGAGGGGTTAGCAAATTTTTTTCTGAAAAGGGCCAGAAAGTCAATATTTTTAGTTTCACAGGCCACATGGTCTCTGTGCCAACTATTCAATTGAGACATTGTAACATAAGTAGCCCTAGACACTGTGGAAATGAATGGTTGTGGCTGTGTTTCAAAACAATTTATTTACAAAATCAAGTGGTGGGCCAGAATTGGATGGGGGAGCCGTACTTCACAGACCCCTAATCTAGAGGAAGGGATTTATTATCATATCATAACTTCCTGCCCCCCTCCCCCATTTGTTGACTGGGCTCTTACTGAAGGCAGGTGACTGATGCAGCAATCCTGGGGCAGCACAAGGTTCACAATGGCTCTGCTTTGGTCCCTGTCCTCCACCATGACCCCCATGTAAAGCCACTTCCTTCCTCCAGGAAGTCCTCCCTGAAGACTTCTTCCCCCCCACCAACTAGGTTTGATGCCCTTATGATGGGTTTCCCTGGTCCTGTCATTGCAGAATGAAGAAAGTAAACATCATACATTAATTCAGAGATGTCTTCTGTGACCACCCAATCTAGAACAATAAACTCCTTTGACACTCCCCAGTCCCCTTACCCTGTTTCATTCACCCTAGCAGCATGTTTTAGCATCTGATGATGTATTTTTGCATTTCTATTTACTGTTCACTGCCTGTCTATCCCCGCTTAGAATGTAAGCTTTATGTGGGCAGGGACTTTATCTTGCTCACTGATTATATCCAATGTCTCAACAGTGCCTGGCATGTAGTAGGTGTTTAACAAATATACTTGCTGAATGAATGAATGAATATTGTTTATCACACTGCATGATTGCTGCTTGTTTAATGCTCTGTTTTTTGCTTGCATTGTAAACATCCTAAAAACAGGGACTGGGTCTTCTTGGGTTTTGCTGTTAACATCTATATTGTCCATAAATGTTTGTTGAACCGTTGAATAAATTTATTCGATAAAAACACAAGATGACAAGAAGTAGAGACCATTTAGAGCAGTGAATTTTAAATTTATGTTTGCAGTGGTAGCCTTTTGTTAAGGAATATCTTCTGCACAATTCAGCTTTCTTAGTTGACTCAGGGTGGGCGTAGCAGGGCTGGCCTGCTCATTTCCTCTCAGTTGCCCCTTCCACCACCCCAAGGTGGCTCCCAGCTATGTCTGTGACCCCTAGAGAGTTCTCTGGAACCAGTTTGGAAACCACCCAGCTGCACAGATGAAAGAAGTGAACCCCGGGAGGAGAAATGGTCAGTTGGAGGTCACCTGTAGAGTCTGTGGCTGACGGGAGGTTAAAACACAGCCTCCTCTCCCCCACTAGGCTCCTTGAAGCTGTCCTTGGTTGTTTGCACATTGCAGAGATGCTGGTTAAGTCTCAGTTCTGCTCTGAGCAATACCACATCCCTGAAGAAATCACTCCAGTTACCCGGGTTCCTCTTCATAGAGCTCAACCCACAAGCCAGTCAGCTATGTAGGCTGTGGGCTCAGAGGCCTGAAGCCATAAAGTCCCAGCCTGGTTCGAAAAGGCACAGGTTGCAGGAGCTGCGAAACTCAACACACGACTTGGGTCTGTCTTTTCTAAGGTCATCTCTGACCCCAGAACACCCTGGGGAGGCAGGCTGGAGAGGCAGGGGCGCAGTGGTTCAGCTCAGGACCTGGATTCGAGTCTTAGTTCACCACTCACCTGCTCAGATGGGAAACTGAGCATGCCACTTAACTCAGCTGGACCTCAGTTTCCTCGGCTATAAAATGGGGAGAATGATAATGTCCACACCTCATGGTGGTTGTGAGAATGAAATGACAAGACAGATGGAAAGGGCTTAGCATGGACTGATAAATATTAGACATGATCATTATGAAAGCAAGAATGGTTATGTCCTATAAACCTCAGAACATGACATCTTAGAGGGCCTGAGCTCCATTTCTGTTGTGGGGTGGAAAAGCAAGGTTGTGAGTCACTTCCAGGACTATGCTCCTTTCTGTCTCTCTCTCTGTCACCCGGATGTCAATGGCTAGGGGGACCTAGGAAGCCTCCCTCAGCATGGATCCCTGAATGACTATGTGGAGCAGAGCTCTTCACCCCCATCCCTCCTACATTCAATTGGACTTACACAAGTGAGAAGTAAACTTCTATTGAGTTAGGGATGATAGGGTTTATCTGTTACAGTAGCAAGTGTTTCCCTGACTAATTATCTGTCTACCTATATATCTCTTATCTATCTCAAAAAGACAAGAAAGCAATTCACCAAAATACTACCAATCAATTTACAACAATAAATCAGTTAGGGACCTCCCTCTCTGACCTCTCCTCCCCCAGCTAATGTCACAAGGCACATTATTCCATGTGCCTGGAGTCCCCCTCGAGAGCCCTCCTCCCATCCACTTCCCCAGCCACCATCCCTGCCTGAACCAGCTGCAGATTCTTGAACTTGTGGCCTCTACCAGGAAGGTGGATGATGAGGGACCTGGGACTCCATCCCCATCCCTTAGGGCCCACATCCAGCCCCAGGCCAGGACCCAGGCTCCATTTCCAGAAGCGCGTGTGGCAGCAGGGTGATCACAGACTACTGAAGGAACCAAAAAGTCAGCCTGCTGGCTTCGACGTCCTCTCCTTACATTAGAAGGTTCACACCCTGTAACCCTCCCTCCTTCCTTCTTCCTCCCTCCATCTTAAGGAGGATTTCTTGGATTGAGTCTCTTTCTCCCCAACAGCAGGACTGGCTCTGAATGCCTGGTCTCAGACATTGAAGAGGTGGGAACGACTTGTTTGTCAAAGTAATAGGAGAGACAGATCTAGAAGTTCTAACTGCTCTCACCAAGCCTCATGAAGCCCATGAGGCGCCCATACCGTTCTGGCTGCAGGATGGAGGGCCAAGTTTACCAAAAGCCGTTTGCCTCGTGAATTCCCCAATCCTTCTGACCCAGGACCCTAAACTTGTGATAGTGGAAAATGCACTGGATTAGGATTCTGAAACCTGGGGCCTATTCCCAGGCTGGCTGCTTAGTACAGTGGTAAAAGCACGGGCATGGGAGTGAGATAAATCAAGGTTTGAATCCTGGCCCATCTGCATTATGGGCATAATAGCAACTATCTTTTTGGAAAAGATGGCATGGCTGATTAACTCAGACCTTGTGTGTCCAAGTTCACCCCTCTTTTCACTCTTTCAACAGGTATTGCCAGCAGCTGGACCCTATTTTATTCTTGTTTCATACAGGTACTGCATCAAGCTACTATTGCCAGCATCATGGCAATGGGAGGGCAGGCAGGTGAGGCATCTTCCCCTGAGATGAGGGGCCTGCGACATCCGCAAGCAGGACTGGCACAGGATGGGTGAGTAGAGTGGGTAGGAGGGAAGGGCTGTTTTCTGCTTCAAGTTGGTTGGTGGTGGAGGCAGGCAGGACTCAGGCTGGAGTCCTGCCTCTACACGGGATCACTGGCAGATCCCAGGGCTCAGTGCAGGGCTGCTGGTCTGAAGACCACACTTTGAGTAGCAAGGCCATGAACCACAAGAGCTGCTGGGAATATCCGGCAGGAGGGAGGTGTGAGTTGAATGCCTGGGGCCTAGTCCTAAAATCTCAAAGTCCCAAGAGAATTTAAAAGTCATGATTTGGGGCTGGCCCATGGCTCACTCAGGAGAGTGTGGTGTTGATAACACCAAGGCCACGGGTTCGGATCCCATATAGAGATGGCCGGTTAGCTCAATGGGAGAGTGTGGTACTGACAACACCAAGTGGAGGGTTAAGATCCCCTTACCGGTCATCCTTTAAAAAAATTAATTAATTAATTAATTAAATAAATAAAAGTCATGATTTGATCATTACACAATGTCCATATATATCAAAATGTCACAATGTAACCCATAAATATGTGCAATTAATATGTGTCAATTAAAGACAAAAAATAAGAATCATTTGGGATCTGACTGAAAATGCAAAACCTCAATCTAATCATGAGGAAACATCTGACAAACACAAAATGAGGAACTTTAAAAAAAAAGGTGGGGGTAGGGAAGAAAACTAGTATTCCTCAAAAATATCAATATCATAAAGGACAAAGAAAGTCTATGGGAATATTTCAAATTAAAGGAGGTTAAAGACGCTTGACAACTAAATGCACTACCTGGCCCTTTACTGGATCCTGAACTGAAGGGGGAAATACTAAGAAGGACCTTACTAGATCCAGCGACAACCTGGAAGTTTAGATGGCAGGTTAGATAAAAACATTGTGTCAATATAAATTTATGAAATGGACAAACTCTACTGTGGTTATGTAAGGGTTGTGTAACTCTACAAACTTACATACATTCCATAAAATACTTAGCAAAGTATTTAGGGGCAAAAGGCCCAGTTGTATGATTCAGGGAAAAAAATGGATGGAGAGAGAGAGAGAGAGAAAGAGAGAGACAGAGAGAGAGAGCGAGTACGTAATGATAAATCGAGGGGGGTAAGACGTTAACAATCCACACAAGGTATGCAGGTGTCCCTCTTTCAATGTCCTATTTTTATTCTTGGAGATTTTGAAATTTGCAATTATTTCCAAATTAAAGGTTTAAGAAAAACAGCAGCAGAACTGTTTATTTCAAACAAAATCCCACGCAGAACCCTGTGGGTAAAACAGGTACAGGTTGGTTGTCTGGGGTGAGGCTGGCCTGGAGCCCAGCCTGTCTTGTGTCCCTTTGGTGGCCTCTTGGGTCCCTTGTGGAAACCAGCTTAGAAACCACTCAGTGGGTTCAGCCTCCACCTTTCTGGGAATGTGGTAGGGAGGCAGCTTTTCCTGCATCCTGACATCTGAGCACCCACACACCGACTCTGATCCTCACAGCAGCCCCGAGAGAGGCATCCCTAGCCCCATTTTATGAGTGAGAAAACCAAGGCTTGGGAAGTAACTTTCTGGGCAGACGCTGCCCAGGTGCTTTCCGTGTGCTGACCCACCCCCTGCACGGCAACTTGAGAAGCCCACTTTATACACAGGCAGAGGCTCAGTGGAATGAATGTCTGACGCTACAGCACTGCAGCTGGGGTTCAAACCCATGACTGTGGACAAACCCAAGATCCCCTGCTCTCCCTGGCAGAACCTGCTCCATCCCGGGTGAAGATGCAGAGGCTCCAAGTGCAGAAGCCCTGGCCTGCTAGAGCAGAGATGGAACTGGGATGAAACTCATCCAGTGGTGGGAGGAGCACACTGATTGTTCCCTGATGAGAAACCCATTGGTTTCTGGCAGGGAGTTTTCACATGGGACCTTGACCCTGACCTGACATCATGGCTCAGGGTGTCCCTGCCTGGGCCTGGCTACTGATCAGCAGAGATCCCAGCCTCCCCCATCTCTCCCATGAGGCTGGGGACTATAAGTGCCCTGGTTCTGCTCCGTCCTTCCAAATGCTGCGCCCAGGCCCCCCGTGCTAGCAACTGCCTTGATTTCCCCTCCATCTCTCCTCGAGTCCTGCTCATTGGAAATTTTTAGTTAGCAAATTCATTGTTAGCAAAAATCATGGTGTTTGATTCTCACCACAAAAATGGTAACTAAGTGAGGTGTAGTGCATATATTAATTAGCTAGATGTAGTCATTCCACAATGTACTCATATATATACTTCAAAACATCATGCTGTCCATGGTAAACCCATACAACTTTATTTGTCAATTAAAAAAAAATCATGGTGCTTGAATGTCACTGCAAAATGACTGGGTTTTTAAAAGAATGCCAGGAAGCCACAGGTTCCTGGGTAAGCCAGGACTTGCTCAGAATGGAATTGCCCATTGCCAGCCTAAAGCTGTCTCTGTAAATGTCTCAGGGTCTGTAGAGCCCTCGGTTCTGATTTTACCCCACAGCCCAACAAGTCCCAGGTGCAAATGGTTCCCCTAAGTAGAAATTCAGCCAGGGAAGGAAATAACTGTAGTTATTAAGTGCTGGCCACTGGGTAACTTGCAAATCAGACTCATCTAAACCTCAAGACAGCCCCACAAGGTGGCATGGTTGTACTCATTTAACACAGGAGGAAACTGAGGCTGAGCCCCTAAGTAATCTGAACACAGTCACACAGCCGAGAAGGGGCAGAGCTGGGAAGGAAACCTGGATCTTGTTCCTCCCTGTTCCTTCAAGGTCCCAGGGCCAGCCTGTCTGAGGCTGCTCCCAGCACAGGGTGCTACGAGGACTCTGTCTCCGGTCTCCTTTCCAGCTTGATCCAGTTTTACTGCTGCTCCCCCTGCACACCATGCAGGTCACCCCTGAGCCTGCCTATCTCCCACCTCCAGCTGCTGCAGATCCAGGACTGCTTCACTCTGAGAAGGTCTGAGAAGGCTCCTGGCTTATTTCAGGCCAGTCCTTGGCAGGGTCATGGTAGGTTCTCAATCTCAGTTCCATGTTGCTGCTGCTAGGTATGGGGACACTTTCCCAGGGTTCCATACCTCTAGGGCTGACCATATCAAGCTCGTTGACAGCTCTGGGTTCTGCAGGCTGCTTGCTGCCCCCCACCTTACTTCTTTGGGGATTTATTTTAAGAGGTTGCTCAGGTGTGGTGCTCACATCCTGGGCTTGTCCTCTGGGCTCCAGACTGCACAGGACACCTGAGCTCTAAGTCTAATGTCCATGCTGTGAAAACAAACATTTCACTATATCCTGTTTCTGCAATAAGGCTCTTTTTTCCAATCACCTTTCCAGCATTAGGATCAAGTTAAACGTGTAGTTCTAACTCAGTGTGGCATCTGCTTTTGGGGAACACTATTCATTCCAACAAATGTGGGTTTTACACAAAAAAGTGACTCCAACCCAGAATCGTAGCCTGTACCAAGTCTGTGAGGGAAGTTTTATCAATGGGAGGGGACCCAGAACCCTCAATTACACAGCAACAACTACTTTCTGTTGGCCTCTGGCCAAACTGGCCAGCTCTTCTCAAGGGAACTGGAGAGAATCGCTCTCCTAAAATAGCCACATATGTTGAGCCTGCTAGGTGCTGCGCATTGAGGTCCACATTTTACATATGCTGTTTCTAATATTCACAAGTGACAGAGTATGGCTTCTGAACCATCAGGGGTCTTAGTTTCCCCTCTCTGTGAAGCAGCTTCCTCAGGTAAAGAAAATGGGCCTTAAGGGGTTAAGTCAGTCATTCAAATTTACACAGGTAGTAAGTGACAGACAGGAATTTGAACCCAGGTCTAGGTGGCTACAGAGGTGACTATCCTTCCACTTTCCATTACCATGGCTGCCATGTACAGATACACAGGCCGCTCACTGCACAAGGGCATTCAGCTGCAGGGGGGACTAGAGGATGAAATCCAGCCAACATTCTGTTCTTTAAGGTGAGCACCGTGGTGCAGTGATGCCTGCTCTTGTCTGCCTGGAGGAGCATCAATTATAAATGGTCCCAGTGATTCCTTCCCTGCATCCGCACCCCTTCGATGTGACTTTGCAGCTCTTCCCATCAAGAGGGGATGTGTTCCTCGACCCCGGCATCTGGACTGGTCTTGTGACTAAACAACTCAATGAAATGTGTTAGAGTGATATTGTGCTGGTTCAGGGCCAGGCCTCAACAGGGCTTGCAGGCTTTGCTTGCTCTCTAAGACCCCAGCTACTGCCATGGGCATATGCCTGTGCTAACCTGCTGGAGGATGAGAAACTCAGGGCTCAGTTCCCCCCATCCTAGAGCAGCGAACATCTAGTTAACCACCCAGCATATGAGCAAGGCCATCCTAGACCAGCCAGCCTCCAACCAACTCACCTCTGACCACAGACCCATGAGCAAGCCCAGACAGGCTAAGGCATGCCTGACCCAGACCAGCATCCCTGCCTGACTGACCGTGCACTCGTGAGTCATAATCAGTGCAAACTCTTTAAGGCAGCTATGAGGACTTGAATTTTGTCCCTTTCAAAAGTCATATGTTGAAGTCCTAATCCTCAGTCTCTCAGAATGTGACCTTATTTGGAAATAGGATCCTTGCTGATATAATTCGCTAAGATGAGGTCATACTGGAGTAGAGTGGGCCCCTAAGCTAATATAACCGGTGACCTTATAAAAAGGGGAAATTTGGATGCAGACATGCACACAAAGAGCATACATGTGAGGATCTGAGTCCTGCTTCCACAAATCAAGGACCTAGCAGAAACTGGGAGGGAGACCTGAAACAGATCCTTCCCTAGTGCCCTCAGAGGGAACACAGCCCTGCTGACACCTCGATCTTGAACTTGTAGCCTCCAGAACTATGAGACAATACATTTCTGTTGTTTAAGCCACCCAGCTTGTAATATTGTGTTTCAACAGTCCTAGGGAACAAATAGAGCACCTTTTCCTAATTCTCAGAAAGGCACAGTATGGGCTGGCTTCCTTGCCTTTCTCCAGTGGGGCAGTCAATCATGGCCCTCCTCATGGTCCCAGCTAAGTCCTGGGATGTGCCCAGGAATCCCATCCATGACCAGTCACTCCCCAAGGGGCCCCTGAATCTGGAAAGGCTTCTCCAGTGCCAGGGGCCTTCCAGGGGCTCTGGAATCCTTGTGGGAGAGGGGATACAGACCCAATGATACCTTGGTTCCTGTAGAAGGCTCCTAGCCCAGGCCCCTCCCGGCTGCCCACTTACCTGGGTTGCCGAGGGCCATGGAGTCATAGATGAGCTTGCAGGTCTTGAGCAGGATGGAGATCTTCTTTTCAGGTGAGTAGGCCTTGTGCATGCTGGCGAACTTCTGCAGGATCTTCTCCATGACGGGCACTTCCGGTACACTGGTGGTCACGCCCAGGTCGGTGGTGGTGGTGGACAGGATCACCAGCTGGTTCTCCTTGAGCTGCTGCAATGAGCCATCCTTGCTGTGGATCTCATGCAGGCAGGAGTTGATGGCTTCTTTCAGGGGCTTCAGGACACATTTGTACAAGGCAGACTCTACAATTGCTTCTGTAGGTGAGCAAGAGGGCGAGGATAAGGAAACCAGCAGCAGGGATCCTGCCACCCAGCCCTGCTGCCCAACACCACTGCTGTCCCCACCTCCTGGTCCTCAGAAGGGGGTACACTCACAGCCCCAGCAGCGATACCTTGTGGTTCTGACATGTGAGAAAGTGTAGTACATTCAACAGAAAGCCACATGCAAGGACACTGGTGCAGGACCCTCCAGGGACTAATACTAACAGATCACTGTATCCTAATGCTTTTCACAGGGCCTGGCACAGAGTAAACTCTCACAGGGCTGCCTACCAGCACACAACTTCAGAGGGCACGGTTTGCACTGGAGTTGTGCCGTGTATAACCTGGGCAGCTGTAGGCTGAGGGCTTGAGGGCCCAGTAAACGATGGGTAGAATTATTCTTGATGTCTCTCTTTCAATTTCCAAATCCGCCTGACTCTAGCCTCGAAAATACAGTATATCTAGAACCTGACTTCTCACCACTTCCATGACTCCCACCCTGACCTGTTTGGTCAGGTTACCATCGTCATCTCTTGCCTGGGTTTTGTCAGTAGCTCCTTGCCCTGGCCCTTATATTCCATTCCCAACACAGCAACCAGTGTTATCCTGTTATGACACGTTTGACCAGAACATTCTTCCGTCCAAAAACCTGCAATGGCTCTCATCTTATGTTAGATCAAATCAAAGCCCAAGTCTTCCCTGTGGCCTACAAGGCTCGGCTGTGATCCGGCCCTGCAACCTCTTACTCATCACTTGGCTTGCTCCCCCATGCTCATGCTGCCCCCCAACCTGCCAGGGCTGCTCCTGCCACAGGGCCTTTTCACCTGCTATTCCTTTGCCTGGAGCAGTCACCTCACAGCTATCCATGTGGCTTGCTTCTTCACTACTCAAATGTCATCTCATCTGAGAGGCAGTCCTGATTATCTTGTGGAGCGGGAGTCACAGATTTGATCTCACAAGAACTCTGCAACATACATGCTATTATCTCCACTCTAAACATGGACCAATGAGACTCTGATGGGGTGGGCTGTGGGCTGAACAAGAATTTGAACTCATGTCTACTTGATGCCAAGGTGACGTTCAGCTGCTTTGGCTAACAGCTGGGCCCTACATCATCTCCACAGGAAGAGGCTTGGCTATTGGCCCAGTAAGGGGAGGTCCTAAGTCCTGTCACTATAGGGAGACACCTGAGCTGCCCTATCCCTGGGGAGAGAAGGGAGGGGCTCATACTCCCATGGTTGAGTCTCAGCGGAGGCTCAGACAGCCCTGCCCTGCCATGCAAGGCTGGGGTTGGCCCATGTCCGGATTTGGGGCCAATCTTGGCCGTCCTGGGTCCCTGTCCTGCCACCTCCCTCTTCCCCTTCAGCAGGAGAGCACATGGCTGGCCTCGTACCCCTCATCCCTCTCCTGTCCATCCTTCCAGGCCTACATCTTCATTCCATTGCCTTTGGATCCTCTCCAGCTAGAGGAGCATTGAGTTGGGGGCAAGGACTTATGCTTCCCTGCTGCCCCCGGCCTTGGCCAAGTCCCCTCCCCTTCCAGGGCCTGTTTCCCCATCTGCAAAATGAGAGGGCTGCATCCATGCCCTCCAGGGTCCCTTCATGTCTGAGAGCCACCAGAGCTCCTCCAGATGCCTCCTCTCCAGGCTCTGGCCCTTCACAGCCACACGTGTTAGGACCGTTCCATCTCTAATTGCTCCTATGACTTGTCTGCTAAGAGGGTGGAGTTCTGCTGTCTATCCTGCACACGGGCAGAGCTTAGAAGGAAGAGACAGAACAACAGAGCATTAGTTCATGGAAAGGGTAGGCCTGTCTCGGTATGCAGCCCAGCACTGCCACCAGCTGTCATTCAGCTGGGTCACTGAACCTCTCTGAGCCGTGGTTTCTTGGGAACGACAGTAACCCAGGCCTATGGGTTTAGTTCACGGTGCGGAGGCCGACATGCGCGGTGTCAGGAATGGTGCTGTTACTGTTGGTGCTGACTTCATTCCCATCCTCTGGGGAGCCCTTCTCTGTCATTCCTGCAGTTCCAGCCCTCCCCACCCTTGGTGGCTCAGCTCAGCAGCCACCCTATCCCTGCCTCCTCTGGGTCACTTTGAGCCTTCCATGCTCTTCCGTGTCCTCCCAACCCTCCCAGGCTGCACGGTGCCCGGGGCTCAGCCCTCGGACCTGGGATGATCTCATGCAGTCTCATGACTTTTTTTGTGCTGATGGTTTGCAAATGTCTATCTTTAGCGCACCCATCACCCCAGAACTGCAGACTTGAATCTTAACAGCCTGCTAGACATTGCCACCTGAGTGTCCACCAGAGCCCGCAAGATCACATGTCCAAAACCAAGCTCCTGAACTCCTCCCTAGCGCCTTCCTCTGGGAGTGGTGGCTGTGTCCTTCCAGGGCTAACCCCGCTGTCCTCATCTTGCCTTCTCTCTCTCACCTCCACATCCAGCCTGTTAGCCAGTCCTGGGGCTCCACCTTCACAGCAGGTGCAGCAGCCGACCTCACCTCTCCACCTGCCCTGCCTCCACCCGCTCCCAGCCACTGTCATGGCTTTTCTCGATCATTCCAGCAGACTCCAAACCTGCCGCACTGCTCCTGCTCAGTGTCTTGGCCAAAGCGACGCTGTTCTTATGTAGGTGAGATCACGTCACTGTTGGGCTTGACCCTGCCACGGCCTCTCCCAGGAAAAGCCAAGTCCTCAGAGAGGCCCACAAGGCCCTGCACAACCTGCCTCCTCCGCTGCCTCCTGACCTCACTTCCTGCCACCTTCCCTTTCACTTGTCTGTCACCTTACTCACCCCCCGCTAGAATGGAAGCTGCCCGAGGGCAGGGCCTCACCTCTCTTTCCCCAGCACCAAGATGTTGTCTGACCCAGAGGTGGGGGTCCAATGACTCTCTGTTGACTACCTGCTTATGTGGCTCACTCCCTCCCCAGATAATCAGCTGTGTGGGGACAGAGTCTGTGTCACTGTGACTCAGCATCCCGGTTTGGGCACTAACTCTCAGGCTGCCATTGGTGGGCCTAGCTCATGCTGCCCAGGTCCCTGCAGCCCCTGAGCTTCCTGCTTGCACACCCCCTGCACCCCCAGGGGCTCTGTGCAGGTGCACATACGGTGCTGGCCTCCTGAGGAGGCAGCTGCTGGTCCCAGATCTCAATTCCACCACCATCACCACATCTGAGAAGCTGCCATCAATCCTATACCTGGCAAACACCAGCTTCCAGGAGTCAGCTATCAAGATCAAATAGCCCTGGGAAAGGTAACACATTAAGCTCTTTTTCAAGATACATTCACTATGCATCTACTATGCTTCAGGGTCCCAAATGCCCCTTACTGTGTCCAGCATTGACCCTTTAATTATTGGAAGGGGGAGGACAGGCTAGGGGATGCCAGGGGAGGTGGTTCTTGGAGGGCTGGTGCAGTGACTCCTTACCAACTAGTTCAGAAGCAGCTCGATGTTTTAACAACTGCTGTGGCCATAGCAGTGTGATCTGACTGAGTATGTTTAATATCTACATAGGTGTGCCATTGATCGCAACATAAAATATCTTTCTTACTGTGAATCACCATCCAAAAATGTATGATAGTTATTGATGAGAGGCTGGTGGGGATGGGGGATGGCTGGGAGGCTACTTTAGAAGGGGTGATCAGAGCAGTGAGCTGTCTTGGGTTGGTTCCTTAGGACCAGAGCCCGAGAGAGGGAATTGGGTGCACTTGATATATTGGGGCAGAGCTCTCAGGAGAAAGGAGTGAGGAAAACAGGATGAAGTGAGGAAGAACTTGAGCAAGAGTGAGGTCTCAGCCTCAGCCTGCTCCCCGGGGGCCCCTGTAGCATAACCTGTGCCATGCGGTGGTCCTGCCTTAAGATGAGGGGGCCAGTCTTGTTCCCCCCATAGCAGGGAGTAATTGGCTGTGGGGTGCCAATGGCCTCCCTTCCACCCATGCTCGCCCCTGCCCAGCACTGACCAAGCTCCTCCTCGGAGTGCAGGCTGGGGTCCACCAGGGTCTTGAGCTCGGTGCTCTGCAGCAGGTAGCTCTTGAGCTGGGTCATCATGGTGCGGATCTCCTGCAGCATCTCGGTGCTGGAGGTCTGGCGCGCCATCATCTCCAGGCTGTACACCTTGTAGTCCTGCACCAGGCTGCCGAAGTACGAGGCCTTGTCCTGCGCCAGCTCCACCACCTTCTTGAACAGCTTGCGGTCGTTGGAAAGGAAGGCGCGGAAGACGCTGCTAAAGCTCACGAAGCTCAGCCGGTGCCGTGCCTTGTCCAGGATCATCGAGGGCTTCTTCTTCACACCGGGGCTGCTGAACTGCTCCAGCTCCTCCTCTGTGCTGCTGGTCGAGTAGGAGTCCTGGTCCGGGGCCAAGGTGGGCACTCCCAAGCCGTCTGAGAGGGAGACCAGGGAGCCCTTGAACTCTGGAGAGCTCTGAGGGTGGGCACTGGCCTGGGCCTGGAGGCGCACGGTCCCCGCTTGGGAGGCAGGACTTTGGCCTTGTCGGGGTGGACCGGGCGTGGGCGTCTCAGAGGTTACCGCCTGTGTGGAGAGCTCAGCGCTCTCCAAGGGACGAGGGAGGGCCGAAGCCAGCTGCCGGGAGATCCTTTTCTTCCTGGGGGGCGGGACGGGGGGTTGTTTGGTCTTCCTCGGCGGCTCTGGCAGGCCGCCTGGTTGGCTGGCTTTCGCCTCTGCTTTCTGGCCTTGCTCCGTGGTCCCCTTAGGCTTGTCCCCAGGGCTGTCTGAGGCCACCTGGGGAGGCAGGCTGAGTAGGGTTGTCCTGGAAAGAGCTGGCTGGTCCCCCTCTGCCGCCATTCCCACACCTTGGTCCTCTAGGGGTGGCTTCTCAGAGATGCGTCGTCTGGGAGGAGCAGCTGGAAGGCTCTTCTTCACAGGTAACGGAGGGACAGGGGCCTGCTGCGGGGGGCTGGGGGCTGCCTCTGGCTTCATCTCTTCCTCCCTGAGGGGGCCCAGGCCTGTGGCAGGGCGTGGGAGCCTCTCGCAGGCTGTCATGGGGGGCTGGCTTGGAGGGTCTGGGGGAGCCGGGGCATGAGGTGTGAGGTGGGGGGCAGACACTGGGGGACAACTGGGCAGAGGACAGGCAGGGGAAGGAGCAGGGGGCGCAGGAGGCTGGGCTAGGCCAGAGGGCTGCAGGGGCGCCGCTGGGGGAGGGGGCGGTGGGCGGCGTGGGGCCCACCTGGAGGTGGGCGAGGTAGCGGCAGAGGTGGCAGGCAGCGGGCGCAGGGGGCAGCTTCCAGGAGGCGGCTGGTCGGAGGGCAGGGCGCGGCCGCAGTCCTCGATGAAGACGGGATTCACAAACCACAGGCGGTCATTTCCTACCGACAGCACGATCTCGCAGGAGCAGTTTGTGTAATGGGCAGCAGACCTGAGGCTGGAGGCTGGGGGGGATCCGGGGGCCGGGTCTCTTGGGGGCTCTGCTGGGTGGACACCTCTCCGTGGGGGGTTCAGCGAGGAATCCCAGAAGCCTGTGGATGCAGGAGAGGGAGAGGTGTCAGTCCTGGAGCTGGCCCGCTGCAGGGACAGGGCGGGTGCAGGGGGGCAGGGCCGGGGGAGGGCCTGCAGAGCATTTGCATCACTGCTCTGGGCTTGTTTTCCACTCTGGACGTTTTTACACCTCTCCCACCACTTCCTGCCTCAAGAGGGGAAGCCCTGTGCCCTGCTCGGTCCTCCCCCGCACTGCTGGGGCAGGGCTGAGGGCGATGTGACAGGCTCAGCTTTCCTCATCCCTTGGTATGAGAGCCCACCATGGAGGGAACCAAGGACATGGGTGGGGGTGACAATGGCTGTGCTCTGGAGCCAAGTGAGCTGCAGACATGTGTGGGGATGGCATGGTGGGGACAGAGGAGACAGTGGCCCAGGGGTGCTTGTCTTTTCTAGGCCTTGGTCACAACAGCACCCACATCACAGGTGTGTGAGGAGAAAATGTCATCGTAGCAGGGAAGGGGCTGTAGGCCTGTTTCAGCCACCACAGTTGTTACATGCAGGAAGAACAGACCTATGGATTATGGCCGGGGGGATCAGACCTGACTGTCTGAGTGGGAAACAGCCATCCACTGCAAAATGATCCTGGCCCTGGGCAATCTCAATGTTAAAATGTTCAAGCATGGGGCTGGTCCTTTGCCCTAATTGGGAAAAGCTGGCTCAGAGATCAGAGGCTCCTGTACCGCTGAGTTAAATTCCACCAGGTGCCTCTACTGACGCAGTCCTCATGGACTGAGCCATGGCTGCGGTCACCAAGCAGGCCTGGCTCAGATCTTGACCTCTAGGCACCACACACCATCAAGTATCTGATGGAGGCTCAGGACCCTCCAAGAAGGGCACAGGGACACACGTCTTGGGAACAATTTCAGTTGCCTCACAGGCCACTCTGAGCTCACTCAAGTAGCTCCTCCTGGAGAGTAATGGGAACCAAGTCTCGTCCAAACTGCTAATTTTGGAAGTGGATAGGGGATTAGCCAGGCAGGTGCAGAACTGCTCGTGAATGGTGGGGCCGGCCACAAAGCCAGGGCTCCTTACTTCTAGGAGGGACTCATCAGTTAGAAAACTATGACAAATAACGTCAAGGATGATGACGGGAATCAACAGTCAGAGGTTCTTGCTTGTGCTAGCCCACGGGCGACTTGTTTTACGTGTATAATCTTGCTGGTCCCTGATCACAGGCTGTGTCCCCATTTTACAGATGAAGAGACTCAGAGAGATTAAAGGCATCGCCTGAGGTCACAGGGCCGGTTCTGTGAGTGAAGGAGCTGGGGTGTAGACCAGGTCAGACGAGCTCTACGGCCTATGTGTGTGTGGCCGCTGTGCTAAGTCGCTCCTTCACAGGAACTTGTGACACTTCCCATCTCGGTTGCCCTCCTAGCATCATTGAGTGGCAGGGTGTCTTGCACCCCAGACCTGGGGATGTGGCAAGAACACAACAGGCTCTTGATGATGAAAGAAGGGAGACAACACAGGACTGCCGAGAGCAGCCAAGTGGTGCTGCTCTAAGAGACGGGCACTCAGGGAAGTGGGCATTTGCCATTCTCCTGGCCAGGGGGTCGCAAACCCAATCCAGGCAAGCAGGGTGCATTCCCAGGACAAAGGGGCTGCTGAGAAACGAACTGAAGGTGAGCTGTGCCCCCCCCAGCTGTGCGTGGGCCCTCACAGGGAGGGCAGTGAGGCTCGCCATTCCGCTCTGTCCTGGGCAGCCCAACTGTCATGGCCAGAGGAGAGGGGCCAGCTGTTATCACAATAATAAGGAGGACAAACTTTCATGTGACTCTTTCCAAGTTGCAAAACTCTGTGCCCATCACTGTCACTACCCGAGGACTTGGAATGTCCAGAGCGGCCTCCTCTGTGAGTTGGAGAGCTATTCTCCGAGGCTGCCTAGGCCCTTTGCTTTGCTTTCTTGGGCAGCTACTGACCTCTCCATGATTGACTCACTCTCCTGGTGCCTTGCATCACACACACAAATGTTCTGGCCCCGTGGAGTGAGCATTTGAAGCACCGCACCTGTGTCTACCCAATAAAGTTGTGTCCTTGGGAGTTTCCCTAGTGAGGAGAAGCAGGCAGCCAGTCTGACTCAGAGGTGAACTGGGCAGCAGCACACATGTGAGCTGAGACCCCCGATGCTCACCTCTGTGATGCTTCACCCCTGTGGGTGAAGGTGGAAGGGTAGAAGATGCACAGAACTGCCCGCCAGTGCCCGGACACTCCCAGATCATGGCTGTATCCTGCCCCCTCCGATCCATTCTTTCCCTGTGGCACCGTGCCAGGCCCTTGCCTGCTACTGGTGGAGGATCACTTCCAACTCCTCAGCCTGACGTCTAGCGTGTATCTTTTCTGGCATCACCGTCTGAGTCTTCATCCCGCTCAACCTGCCACCCACCATCAGGTCTTGGCTGATGCCATTCACTCTGCTTGGGATTCTTTTGGCAAACCCTTGATCATCCTTCAAGACTCAGGTCAAGTGTTACCTGTTTGGTGGAGCCTTCCTGATGCATTCAGTCCTCACACTGCCCTGTGTTCCCCTAGCTCTGGTGTACATGCTGACTGTGGTGACCACTGCCGGGAATGTCGTTCTGTTTTTGTCTGACTTACCCACCAGACTCAGAGCTTCCAGAAGGCGACAACAATGCTTCATCCTTGTGAATATTTATAGCACCTAAGACAGTGTGTGGAACAGAGCAGGAGCCCATGTCTGCCCTGTAGCTCACATGAGTGGATTAGCTTAGCCAGAGTGAGAGGCGGGCTTCTGAGAAATGGGACACAGGCAAGGTTAAGTTTTGATGGCAAGGTGGGGACAACCTGAACCAATGGAGGATGTTTAAAGACAAGAGAATAGGGAGGAAGGCAAGAAGGAGGGCAGAGGAGCTCCATAAGCAGAGGGACCACCAGCTGGACAGTCTGCCAGGAGACAGCAGGGAGGACCCATTGTGTGCAGAACACAAGAGCACATTTTCCACCACACAGATTTGGATTCTGGCAGGAGTGGAACAGACACCAGGGTTCAGGGAAATGGACTTGGCGTCCAGGTGACTAGGACACTGCTTCCCTGCCCTGGGACGGGCCTGGTGGTTGCACCTGGCAGGGCAGAGGCCTCAAGGCCTCAAAGCTAATGCTACTCCAAGGGGCAGAGTAAGCTGGGAGCCGAGGGTCTGCATCCTAGGGTCTAGGGGCAGCAGTGCAGAGATTTATGCTTAGGAAAAAAAAAAAAAAAAAGGGAAGTAGGTAACTTTCCTGCAGTCTGTGGAATGCCAAGACCAGAGGAGAAGCGGAACACTGTGTCATGCAATCCTAGTGGTTGGCAAAGCTGTGGGCGCCGGCGCCCAGTGGCACCATGCCAAGCCTTGGCTCAGCTGCCCAGGTTGCCGTAAAGAAGGGCCCACCTCTTCACTGCCTCTGCACTGCCTTTGGACCGAGGCAGCCATTTTGCTGGTCTTGTGGTCTCCTGAGCCTCAGCTGGGGACACCTTTTGCCAGGTGTCCACTCTTAACAATCCTCAGAGGGCCTGGGCCATGTCAGGTGCTGGGCTGCGGGTCCTAAGGGCAAACTAAGGTTTCACTCTTGGGGAGCCCTCAGCTAAGACAGGGCAGAATGGGGACAAATTAATGCAACAAAGTGTTCCAGATGACATGGAAACAGCTTGAAATCCAATGAGTTCACTGAGTAAATATTTTTATGGCATCCCAAAGATGGGCTGTTGGGCAGTCATTCAAACTCAAGTTTTCAATGAGTTTTTAATGACTAGGAAAATTCTCATTGTATGATGTAAAGGAAAAGCAAATTACACCAGAATTGGAAGAGCTACAGAACATATGCCTTCCTAAACATGTTTGAACAGTATTAAACATATATACATTGCAAACATGTTAGAGGACCACTGCAAATAACCCTTGTTCTCTAAATTCCTTTTGCATTTAGAATCAAATGCATATAGTTGGCTGCTGAATTACTCCCTATGTAGTTTTGTGGCCCCAACTAAGCTCTTGAAGTCCAAGATTATGCCTCGTATAGGCTGCACTTTCGAATGCTGGCTTTCCCAAGTCCAAAGCCAGACTTTCTTATGTCGGCTCACTCTCAGCCACCCCATGGCACTGAGCTCCCTGTCAGTGACTTTATCCCTGTCTAAATAGTGGGGCTTGTGCAACTATTTGGATACTTATTACATTCTACTCACAAAAAAAAGAGTAGAATGGCAGAAAAATAAAATTGCTGACAATAATGATAAGAAACCCATATGCGTTATCACCTTATCATATTGCAAGATCAGTAGGTGGGCTGAAAACCATTGACTAGACACTCCTTGACTCTGGGCTCTAGGCGAAAACCTGAAAGTCACAAATACGTTCAAACAAAACCAAATGAAAAGGCAAGCTACAAAACTGTATTTTCAGTTGTGTGTGCTGAAGAAAAGAAAGACTGGCAGGCAACACGCCCAAACCTGCAGCAGTGGCGGGATTGTGCATGGCTGTCGTCCCCTTGCTTTCTGGTCTTGTCAGTTAAAAGCCAGCAAGCAAATGCATCCAACATGCCAGACTTATAATAAGAAAAAGATGTCATGAAAAAAAGCAGCATGTATAGGGCACGATGCCGTGAGTGGAGGCTCACCGCCCTCCCTATCCCAGTTAGCAAAAGGGCACATGTTGGTTTGCCCTGGAGGCAAGGCCAGTGGAGGAGAGGGCCGAGGAGCCAGAAGGGGTGAGCAAGGCTGGCTGAGGATCAGTTGGAGGTGCAGACAGAGCACCAGTTCAAACTCAGAAAGCCCCGAGTGTGAATCCAGCTTCGGTCACGTCCTAGTGAGGAAAGCCCATTAGTCGATCTCTCTCTCTCTGGATAACAGCTTTACTGAGATGTCATTCACATACAACACGGTTCACCCATTTAAAAAACACCCCTGTGGTTTTTAGCATATTCACGGAGTTGTGTAACCATCACCACAACCGATTTTAGAGCATTTTCATCATCCCAATAGGAACTCCATGCCCATTAGCAGGCACGCCCTGCTCCCTCCCCCCAGCCCAGCCTCTGGCAGCCACTAATCTGTGTCTATGGATTTGCCTATTCAGAACATTTCATATAAATGGAATCATACATGTGGTCTTCTGTGTCTGGCTTCTGTCACTTAGCATGATGTTTTCAAGGTTCATCCGTGTTGTACCAAGGGTCAGTACCTATACTTCTTTTTCTTTCTATAGCTGAATAAGCCCTGCCAACTAGAGTTTCTGTTTCCTCATCTGTAAAATGGGTTTTTGTGTGAATAAATGAGGTAATGTATCTGTGGGCTTATGTCAAGGAATTTGCCTCCCACTGTCCTTTTGGTTTTCCCTGAAATGCTGACCATACCAGGGTAACACTGGCTCCTGGTCCCATCACTACGCTGGCCAGTGATCATCAGATTCCTCCTGGAGAACGTGAATGGAGAGCAATGGTCAGGTGGGGCTAGGGGCTGCAGTCAGAGCCTGGCTGGTCAGAAGAGTGGGGGTAACAGGACCCTGGCCAATCGAGGAGGCTGAATACAGAGAGCAAGGGGCAGGCATGTGCACAGAACAGGTGATGTCACCCACAAGGCCCAGCCGACCTGCCTTCTCCATTTCTCAGATTCTGTAGTGTCCTTTCTCTAAATCTCTTTATCCATACGAGTTTGCTACAAGAGTCCCTTGCCTAGAACAATGCATGACCTGCTGGCACAATGTCTAGTGTGTCCGGGCTCTTGCGGAAATGCTGCTCTTTGCATATCTATCATCACCATTACATGTGAAGGTTGGGGAGGCCCAAGCCTGCACATGCCAGGGCCAAGGATGTGCCTTTCAGCTCCAGGTCTCCATCTACTCAGAGACAGATTGGAAAGTTAAGCTTTCCTTGGTTCCAGGGAAAAATGATTCTGATGAACCTGGATTTATGTCCTTCAGCACTTGGGGACTCCAGGTCTGACTGGAACCATCCAGTTGCTAAGCTGCGACATACTTGAGTTTCATTTAAATCTCATTCTCAAGGAAGTACATGCTGACAGATGAAGCTGAATTGCTGGCTGGTGGCTTCCCCAGTGGTAACCTCCCTTCTCCACTTCCAAATTGTGCCTGAGATCAAGCTCTTCCAGGAAAGAAGGGCTCATCTATTCCAAAAAGGAATGAGGTTCTACTAAGAGGAGCAGCTTGCATCAAATACAGCATATTCCTAGGTCTTAGGGGCAGCCACTCCCTCCTAGGTGTGAGGAACCTGCAGGGAGCCTGGGGCAGTGATTCCAGGAATGCCCGCTGAAACCCCACAGAGGGGCCAGGGGCTGCAGCAAAGCCACCCAGACTGAGGCCATGCATCTTTCTTGTTCTAACCACTTGGCCTCCAAACCGGCCACTGAGTGCTTGTGGCAAAACTGCAGAGAAGTTTGTGAAGATCAGTAGAAAGGCTGTGACTGGAGCAGAGAGCACTGGGGGCAAATCCCAGCTTTGTTCTTTCCTGTCTGGGGACCTTCAGACAAGGTTCTGGACTGGGTTAAAACTTGGTTTTCTATCTTAAAGATGTAGTTTTGTGCAGCTCAGGTTTTTATAGGTACTTCTGGGTAGATGAACTCCGATGTACCTGGGTTGTGTAGAAACTCTGATCTGGGCCTGAGTCTTTTCATCAAACTGCACCCCATGCAATTCTGTATTCCTGACCAGTCTCCTCTGAGTGGTCCTATGCTGATTGGAGTGCAGATCAACTGTCCTTGCTTTGCCCCAGTGTTCTCCAGGTGGGTCCATCTCCCCCTCCACCTGTGCTGCAAACACTTCCCATGGGACGAGCCATGCACCCAGCGATGACCACCGAGCCACTGCAGGAAATGCCTCGGGCTCTCCTGAGCTGGGGCGGTGTGGCCATGCCCCCTTGACATGCACAGCCAGCCCAGCAGTGACCACCAAGCTACAGCAAGAAGGGCTCCGGGTTCCTGAGCTGGGGTTGTGGGGGGCAAAGGCTTTTGCCACACCTGCCTGGCATGTGCACCCAACCTGGCAGTGACCAAGCCACCCCTGGAAGCCCCCCACCTCTGTCTCCCCTGTAGGAATCAGGGGGGGTGCCACAGGCCTCAATCCTGCCCCCCCTCCTTTCTCCTTCTTTTATCCCATTTCCTTCCCCTTTCCCCTCTCCTCCTCCCCCCAACTGCTCTGCAACAACATCCTAGAATGTAAAAAATAATATTAAGAAAATTACATTTTCTTAAAAAAAATGATGTAGTTTTGATCTTTAAACTATACGAGAATTCCACAAGACAATGCCAAGTGCTCTGCAGTGGTCAGAAAGTGTCATCCATGTCCTTTGAGACCTCAGGGGGAGGTCAGCTGGATTGTGCAAATCACAGAACTATCACCTGTCCCATATCCAAGCTCCTGGGAGGGTAAAAGATGAACTAAAGTGTCGGGGGCAAAGTTCAGTGTTTATTCCCACTATCAACTGAAAACTGGCCCTAAGGTTTATAAACTGGGTATGAAGAATTAAGGGCAGCATGAGAGAGTGGCTGGAGCTAGAGGTAAATCCCAGCCCTGCCGTGTACTGTGTGACATTGGACATGTTATTTAACTTCTTGGGCCTTAGTTTCCTCTACCTTAAAATGGGAATTATAATAGTACTTACTCTGTAGGGTTGTTTGAAGCTGTGATGAATCAACACAGCTCAAGAGGTCAGCCTGAACTTCCTACCTGCTGGCCCCTGACCACTGGCTGCCTACCTTGTGGCATCTCTTGTGTTGCTGTCCAGAGCCCCTCCGGGTGGTGGACGGCAGGCTGGCCTGGGAGCCAAGGATGTCTGCTCTGATCCCAGGTCTGCCCCTAACTTCCTCTATGCCTGGCTGTGTCCTCTCGGTCATTTTTTCTTCTGTTCAATCAGCACCAGTGAGCAGGGCACCCCTATGGTCCAAGCACTGTGCTCAGCTGCATGTGGCGCAGTGTCCCGTGGAGGGTTTAGTCTCACTAAAGACTTAGTGATGAGCTGCTTTCTTCATAAACGTGACCTGGCAGCCCCCGGTTATGAGGCTCTGGGTCTCTGACCAGGCTTTGGAGCCTGCAGGGGCTCCTGAAGCAGCTGCCTAGAACACGATCTTTCTGTTCCCTGGTAAAGAATTCTCTGCTCCCGACACATGGTGACAGAGGAGACTAGCCTGTCTTCCCAGAAGCAACAGACTTGGTGAGCCCGGGTTTCCCAAGGGCCAGTATGTGAGGCCTGAGTTCTAGGTGAGCATTGGCTGATTCCATCCCTGTAGGGCACTCAGTGTAATGAGCTCCTCTTATGATGGTGCACAACGCTCCTGTCCCCTCCTGTCCCCTCCTCTCCTGCTTCTTTTCCTCTCTGCTCTTCATCCCGCAAAAGCTCAGAGTGGCAAGGGAAGGTGTGTGCTTAGGGTCAGTTAGTTGGGCAGGGGGCGAGGGGCACAGTCCAGTCCACGATCATGTTCATGCTGCTTTTCCGGCTGTGGTGGCTGCTGGGGCCGGCTCTTTGGCCACCAGAAGGGCCTTGGTGTTGAGCTCAGCTTCTCCCAGAGCCATGTCCTGACAGCAGGTCAGCCTTTCTGGCCCTGACCATCCCCTCCCTACCTCAGACCAGACGAAGTTGTGCATCACGACCTCCTGGACAGCTGCTACGGGCTGTACTTTGAAAACTGCAGCATCTCCCTGCTACGGTGGCTCAGCAGCCTAGACAGGGGTGTGGCTGGTCCCACGGGAGCTAGGACTCAGGATTCAGCTTGGTCTCAGCCTGAGAGGCACAGGTGGCCTCTGGCAGCAGTCCTCGGGCCCCATTTCCTAAAGTCCCACCAACTCCCCTGGTCCCATGGGGAGGACTTACCGAGGCCCAGGTTGGAGATGGTCTCGAGGTCTGTGAAGCTCTTGGCCTCCAGGACAGCCTGTGGCAGCCTCAGTGTGAAGGGCAGTAAATCTCTGTGGAGACATGAGTGCTGGAGGTCATGTCTGGGGAGGGTCCATTGTGTCTGTTCCCCAGTCTCCACAATTCCCAAACCTATAGCCCATAAAGGAAGAGCCCTGGTGACCCCACCGGCTGCTGGGAACATCCTTGGAGCAAGGGACAGAGCCCTGAGGCTGACGGAGCATCCAGTCATACCTAGGTCCTGTGCCAGCACCACATACTCAGAGATGTGGGAGACCCTCCTCAGGAATGGGGGAGTGGTCACCACTTCTTGGTTTTTCTGGCCTGCTGAGCTCAGGCCAGCTTCCTCTAAAGGCATTATTTAGGGTCAAGTGAGGGACCTGCCCCTTCCTGCCCTCTGACCCTCACTGCCCCCACTGAGATGTGCAGTGAGCACACAGCCAGGCATCCCCTGGCAGGCGCACAGTCAGACACCCCAGCGAGCGCACAGTCAGCTCTATTTGATGTCTTTGGTCTGAATGGGGAACTGTCCAGGGCTCCCTCCAGAGATCTTCCAGAAGGGATTCAGACAGATGAGGAAACTGAGGCCCAGAGAGGGAAAGGGCTATGTCCAGGCCACACGGTGGGTTGAGGGTAGAGTGTGCTGAGCTCCAGGCCTCCTGACTTCCAGCCCAGGGCTGTTTCACAGAGTCAGGAAGGAGAATGTGGCACTGCCAGGACCCCAGGACGGTGGTCCCAACTCTGTCTCACCCTGGCATCTAAGGCCCCGCTTTCGATCCGTGTCTCCTGCACCTTCCTCATTGCCCCAGCTGCCCGTTTCCTCCTCTGTGAAGAAGGGGATGGACAGAGGACTGACAGGATGACAGCAACACTTCTGTGGCACTGCCGCTGTTAGCATTCATGACCGCTCCGCCCTCCCTTGCTCGTGTTCTGTCCACCTCCTCTCCACCCACCCATCACTCACTGAGAGCCTCCCCCTAGTGAGGACCCCTGCGGTCTTCATGGCTCTTCTGTCTGCACCTCATCTTCTCCCTGGAAACACTAGGCTGTGAGCCCTGGGGGCTCCTGGAAGGGACGGGGCAGCTTCCCACGTCTCTGACGCCCTGCAGCACTTAGCACATACCATCAAGGCTCAAATGGTATTTGCTGAATGGACCCAGCCAAACTTTGGGAACTTGGAGGGAGAGCAGAGCAGCACTGCCTGGGAAGGGGGCTGGTGGTGGGTTCAACAGACCACCTCTGTGGCCGCCCGAGGCCCCGCTGTTCTGTGATCTGCTTATACAGCTTCCCAGGGGCCCCTGTCCCTCCCAGAAGCCCTTTCATGGAGGTGGAAACTTCTGTTTATGGAACAGCAGGACAGGGAGGCTGTGGCACAAGATTCTGGGCCCTTCTGCGAGGCCCTGGGGAGTGGCCTTCAGCTTCTCTACAGTCAGATGGGGTAGGGGCTGGCCAGCTGACCTTTGCATCTTCTCCACTGTCACCTTGTGTGACTCTCCTGTGAACTTGAGGTTTCTGATGGCCTTCTATCTGCCCCTCCAGGCAGGCCTGACCCAGACCCAGACTGGATGGGCCCTCAGTGCTCTGTTCCCATCTCAGGCTCTGTCCTGCCACCAGTACCACAATCTCTAATTCTGAAGGGTGGCAAAATTCATCCCCGAGTTGCCTCAGTTTACCTGGTTGGCTGTATGGACTGTCAGCAGGACTTCCAACGGTTCTTCCATTGCCTTGTCCATCACAATGGCCAGCAGAAGCCTCTCAGCTCCTCTGGTGCCCACCTCCTGGTCACCAAGACAACCTCCTGACACCTGTCACTTCACTCTCACCTGCTCAACATGCTGCAATGGCAGCTGCAGATCACACCCCAGCCTCGAACCCTGGCATCCCAGGCCTTCTCAGTCTGGTTCCCGCATGGCTTCTCCAGCTTGACCCCCCAATTGTGCCCTCCACAGATCCTTCCCCATGCGCAGGGGCTTCCCCACTGCCTCCCAACACGCCATGCTCCTTTGCCTACAGTGACGGTCCCTTGCTCATTTCCCACCTCTGAGCTCGTGCAAGGACCTGTCGTCCTACACATCCTTCCAGGTCTTACACGTCCTTTGAGGCCACACCACGGCTCTTCTTCCTCCATGACCCGGTGTTCAAGGGCTTGATCCAGCTCTGCTGCCCCACTCTTCATCCAGTGCAGCACTTTACCTGGGGGCCGTCTCTTCCCACCCAAGGAAACCACACACAGGATGCGGGTGTTTGTTGAACATCTACTATGTGCCGGGTACTTGGCTCTGTGTTTTACAGGCCTTATATCCAATTGTACTGTTGTTGTTGTTATATTATACCACAACAATCCTATGGGGAGGCCTTAACACCTTTGTTTTATAGCTGATGACACAGAGGCTCAGAGAGGTTAAGGGACTTACCCAAGCCCACCCAGCCAGTAGTAACTTTCTAACCGAAACACTGAAACATTTTAAAATCCGTACTAATACAACACTTGATTCTATACAGGGCAATACATTCACTCAGGATCACAAACCACTGACTACATATTTTTTTTAGAGAAAAGGAACTATCGTTTTTTGAGCTTTATCAATCAAGCAACAAGAGCATTATCTGTGTTATCCCACTTAATCCTTATACCAGTCCTAGCAGGCAGGTACGACTGTCATCTTCATCTTTTTAAATGTTAGATTCTTTTTTAAAGAGAAAGGAAACACATATTCATTGTAACAGAATCAAATAATACAAATGTGCTTAAAATACAATGCATAGGTCCTCCCTTTCCAGAGTCCCACTATCCACGCTCTGGGGAGTGACCCCCCTGGCCCTTCTCCATGAACCCGTATCTTCATCTATACACACACCCCATTTATCTTAAGAAAGAAAACAGCATTGTTATGTACCATACACTGCCCAGCAGCCTGCTTTCTTCACTTAGCAGGAAAGCTATATACAGTGAACATTTTCAGAGATCCAAACCTGCACACTACTCTCTTTCTTTTTCTGTGCTGCAGAATGTTCCACAGGGTGACTATCATTTATTTTTCTTCTTTTGATGGACATCCAAGCTTTTTTTTCTTTCTTTCATCAATGCTAACCTGTAGAGCTAAGTGCGTAAGTACTGTTCCAAGCACTTTACATATATTAGCTCTTTAAACACTCTCAACAACTTCATGAAGCAGGTACTTTCTCTGTAGCCATCTCACAGCTGAGAAAACTGAGGCACAGAGAGACTGTGTGGCTTGCCCCATCCCACAGCTTGTAAATGTCAATGCCTGAATTTGAAGGCAGGTAGACTGGCTGCAGGGTTCAGGTTCTTAACCCCTAGACTCTACTCACTCGTAGCAAAAAGTCATTTCCAAATTGCAGCTGGATCAAACAATGATGCAAAGAACAATTTTAGCACATAATCTTTCTGCCCTCAAGCTAGTACTTCTATTGAATCAATAGATTCCCAGATGTGAATCTACTGAGCCACAAAGTATATATACTTTAAGAAATGACAGAATCGCTATGACAAACTGCCCCCTTCTCCCAATCTTGTACCAGTGTACACTCCAACAACTCTTGCAAGCGCAGCCTCAAGAGTGAATGGCCCCAAGCAAAGCAGCTGCTTGCTCCTCCCAGTTCTAAAAGAACAACGACTGGCACCCCACTCCCCCAACGTCAGCTCCAGTGTGTCTTCCTGGTGTCCCCCTGCTCAATGGCAAAGGGGGAGCCTGGAAGAATTGCCCAGTTTGGGGTCTGGGCGGCAAATCAGCCTGCCTACGTAAATCTTAGCGAGGTGTGAAGATGTGGAAGGCAGGAGTCTGAAACTGGTGATAAAATGCATGGATTAGTCACACCCAAATGCTAAGTCCTTGGGTCTTGGAAAATGCCAGGGAAGCCCTCCAGGTGGCCTGCTGGGTGCTGGGGCATCCATCTGAACGCTTGTGGACAAGCAAAAACCAGAGGGACCTGGACAATTTTGAGGGAATCCACATAGTCCTCAACACCTGGTCTTGTAAAGCTTTGGGGATGTGACTCCCTGGGGGTGACGCAGTGGCCTGGGGAAGAAGACCTCCAAGACGGAAGGCCCAGGCCCGTGAGAGTGATATCCGAGTTCCCTCGACACCCATGACCTCCTCAGCTCCATCCCCCCGGAGGTCCTGGATGACTTTTGTGGTTGTAAACATTAACCTCTGCAGGGAAAAAAGCACGAACTCATTTGGGTAAAAAAATTTTGAGTGAACGTGAGGCAGAAAGATAGAGAAAAGCATGAACTTTGGAATTGTCAGCCCTGGGTTAACATCCTAGCTCTGCCATTCCGGTTGGCTGTCATTTCCACCTCAGCATCGTCCGACAACAGGGACACAATGTCCTCTTTTTAAAGGGTTGCTTTAAGAATTAAATGAGTGGGTGTATAGAAAATACACAGCAAGAGCCTGCCCTCGTGGGAGCTTGTATGTTTCCTTTCTCCTCCTAGGACTTCGGGTCAAGGGCTTTTCTCCAAGCCTCAGAGCATGAGGCTCAGGCTCCATTCTGTCACCCCAGCTCACCCGGCCCATCCAAAGCAAGACTGTGGCTGCATTAAGTCAGTCCCCAGCTCCTGGCTAGGTGCCTGGGAAGGCAGCTCCAGACACAGTGATAAGAGCTTTCTTCAAAGGCAAAGATGACCACATGGTCACCCCTCCTCCAGGAAAGGAGGACAGCGCTTAGTCACAACGCATCCTAGGAGGGCTGGCCCAAGGGGCCCCGCACCTCCTTCCTCATTTTGGTTAATGGCACCCACTTCAGGAGGCTAATGACTTCGGTCCCCAGAGCTGTGCTGCGGAGCAGACCCCGTGATGGGGCCCCATGGCACAAGTGCTGCCACAAGTGCCCTCTGGGGAGAAGCTCCGAGAACGAGGGTCAGGGGGCGCTGCTCGGAACGGGGCCTGTGGTTCAGTGTGCTGTTGGGAATGCATGTCTAACCAAAAGCCAGGACTGACAAAAACTTATCAAAGTACCCCTCTGTGTGATGCCCTGGAGGTGACACAAAGGCACATGAAGCATCTCTGGTAATCTCCTGCTGCTTCCAGTTGTTTGGTTTTGAAGGAGTCTGCAGGGCAGGTTCTTAGAATTACGTGACCACGGAGCTCTAGAACTCTGGTGTTCCATCTTAGCTAACATCCCCTTGATAGATGAGGCAACCAGGGCCAAGAGAGGTCGAGTGACTTGCCCAGGGTCATGCAGCCACTAGGTGATGGGTCTCCAGCTCCAAGCTTGGGGTTCTGCCTCCTGAGATATTCAAACACTCAGGCCCTTGAGCCGACACCCCTCCCCTCTTATACAGTGATGCCAGGCTCTGTGCCCTGTGACCTCCTGGAGGGTTCCATGGGTCTTTGAGGGTGGGCAGACAGGCATTGCTTTTTCTAGAATGTGGAGAAATAGCAGCCTGAGGAGAAAAAGTTGGGAGGTGACAGCAGTGAGCTTGGTGACCACGGCTTCAGATCTCCCGGGACACAGATGAAACCACTGCCCAGCAAACTCTCCCATGCTCAACCCACGGAAATAGAACCAGAGCAGCTACTGGGTGTCGGGCAGTGTCCTGTCTCTTCATGTGCGTTATCTTATTTCCTCCTCTAGCACTGAAATAATTGATACTATCATTCCCATTTTACAGAAGAGAAAGTCGAGGCTCAGAGAGATTAAGTAACCTAAGTTCTTGGCTTTGCAATTATGTCATCATTCATTCACTGTAGCACTCAGCATGTGCCAAACACTATGCTACGCTCCTTCTACTAAGGTAAGAACTTCTTGGAACAGGAAAAGGCCTGTTTCCCTGAGAGCCCAGGTGCCAAATTGTGCAAAGAGCCACGGGGCCTCTGATGTTTTGCCTGTGGGCCTAGAGAGACACACAAGGTCATCAGAATTATTGCAGGATGCACACAGTGGGGCAGCTGTAGCAAAGAGCATGGACTTTGGAGCTGTATCTAGTTTGAATCTCTGCTCTGCCATTTAGCAGCTGTGTGACCTCGGGCAAGTTATTTCCTTGTCTCAGTTTACTCATCTGTAAAATGGGGATAACAGGAGCACATACCTCACGGAATTGTTGGCAAGATTTAAGAAGATAACGGGTACAAAAACCCTTGGCACAGTGCTGGGCACTGGGTGAGCCCTCTGTAGGAGGCAGCTGCTGGAATCAACTACTATTATCAGCATCACCTCTTCTGCCCATCTGGGTAGGCAGGAAGGGGTGTTCTAGGTTGAGCATGGTTTTCACTAGAGGCAGCATGGAGTAGTGGTCCTACAGCCCACTCAGGACCCCAGTACATCCTGCCTAACTTCTAACCAGCCCTTGTCGAGGTCCTGTAGCTTAAGACGCGGGCTTATGGCATCAAAACATATTTTTAAGTTCTTGTTGATCTGAAACCAGTTCTGAATGAATAGAGTAGTTCTGAGTGTGGTTACCAGACACCCACTCCACCCAGCAGCTGCTTAACAATCACCCGCTCCCTCCCACGAAGGGGGACCAGCCCCTCCTGCTGCCCCCACAGGAAATTCCTTCAACAACTTCTACACCAGGGCCTGGTCAGATCCACACAGGACCCCAAGCTGTCCTTGCCACTGGTAACCCAGGAAGTTGGGAGATGAGCAGCTAGCCAGAGGGACAGGTGGTGGTGAGGGAGAGGCTCCTGCCAGATGGTGAGGAAAACATCAGAGCTAACACTTCTCATGGTTACCAGGGCAAAGCCAGGGGCCTGTCCCCTCTCTCTGCATCCTCTGGGCTGTACTCTTGCCTCTGGGGCTTCCCTATGACCTCCCCCACCCCACACACACCCCCAGGGTTGCATGGGATGTCTGCTGCAACCAGATGATCTCCTGTGAGGCCTAGTCTACTCACCTACTGACACAGTAGAATGCAATCAGTCTGAAGATGTCCTCAAACACAAGCACTGAGCCTTCCAGGTACAATACTGAGGAGAGAAAGAAAGGCCTTGGGTGAATATCCCAGTGAAGACAAGGTGGGAAGGAGGTACAGACTCCCCGAGGGCGGGGGCATGTCTGTGCTCACTGTGGGCCCCAGCACCTACTACAGTGCCTGGCCCCTGTGGCCCCAGACACTCAGATGCTGATTGGACCTCAGGTAAGTGACAAACTCACCTCTAGGGTGTTAATCCACTGAGATTTCGGGGGATTATCCATTATAATAGCTGGTGTTAGCTAAAAATACTCATCATTTTTGGCAAAACACAATAGATTCTAGATTGTAAAAACAGAATTAAACATTTAATTCATGAAGATCATTGCAAGGAATGGTCTTACATTTTGACAATTCTGAGGACTGTGAGGGGCCAGCAGGAGTGACGTGGCCCAGTTCTCCTTGGCCTCCAGGAGATGCATTGGTCCAGGTCACTGAAGTGGGGCCACTGGACTTTCACCCAAGATCCCCAGGGCCTATGAGAACCTAACCTGATATGGCTGCACAGATAACCCAAGGGTGAAGGTGAAAGAGAGTAGGGCTGGGCCTGTGAACCAAACTGACTCCATTTTCCCTGCAGAGGACACTTTGTTACTTTTCCACTCCTCAGTCATGAGACCCCTCAGGGCAAATGATTACCCCATGGGCTGCCCTGACAAAATAGACTGAAATAAGAGAGGAAACAGATATTTACTGAGTTGCAAAACCCCTCCCTAAGCCTTGTTTACTATAATTGTAAAAGTTACAGATTAACCTTAAGACCCCTTTAGGAATTCCCACCTGAGCACAAAGCATCAAGGTGACTGCTACAATGACCCTCCTGGGGTGACAATGATGAACACCACTGCCTACTGAGCATGCGCCCATGACACAACCAGGAAGAACAGAATGGGCCACCTCCAGTGACGCTGGCCTGCCACCCCTTAACTCCTTTCCCTGTAAAAGACCCTGAACAGCTCCCCTCGGGGGGCTAGCCTTACTGTTGCTACCCCCCTTTTGTGTGAGTCTCTCTCGTCTTTTAATAAAGCGTTGCTTGCTTTACGGCTGGGTACACTGTTCATTTCTATGACTTTGGAATCCAAGAGCCTAATTTAATCATTGGCAAAAAATTGGAAAGCTTTGGGCACCAGAGAGGACTCTAGCTGCAAGAGGCAAGTGGCCACTGGGACTATTTTGCTCCCATGTCTCTGCTATTGGTAGATCTCTCCAGGAGTCCCCGGCCTAAATTCTGACAAGGCAAGGCTTTATTCTCTTTACCTATTTCTGATTTTTCTGAGCCCTCTTCTGTTTGGTTGGATCGTATCCACGTCTGTATAGGTGCACCCTGGAGGGCTCCTGGCTATGCTTTGTTTTTCTCATTTAAATCTAGTCGAAACAGTGGGGAGAACTGCTTTTATCAATTACTGTTAATGAAATAGGTTGGCCCTGCCGATTGGGACTAGGCTAAACTGGACCCCACTGCTCCTCTTTTCTCTTTGTTTGTTTGCTTGGCTAGACATTTAGTTGAGTACCGGTAATCTGAATAAACCTTCCAAGCCTTGCATCAACTTTTGGACTTTCAGGTCATTTGTTTAAGGCAAGAGTGCAAGCCGAGCCTGACCTGTCGGTAACAAGGGCAACCTTGACATTTCCAACTCTGACAAGGAAGAGAGATCAAAGCATTTGCCCAAGGTCCTATCCCAGGGTTCCAGGATGGGGCAGTCAGTGCCTGAAGCTGGGGATGAACTGGCCAGTGGACATCGTGGCACAGGCGATGGCCTGCTTTGCAGCCCAGGTAAAGCACCCAGAGAAGGTCAGCGAGTTGCTGGAGGTCCCACCGCTCCTCAGTGGTCCTGGCAGACACCCACTCCCACACCTGACTCTCATCCCAGTACTCCACACACTCGACAGCTTCCTGCACTTGGCAGCCCCACAGTGAACTTTTTTAGGCATCAGAGGGGCCAAGAAACATGTGGACATCACAGAGCCCCTATTTCCTGTGGAAGTTCTAGCTTCCGTGCGACGGAGGGGAAAGGCAGGACCCGCTTTCAGGCCTGATTCTGACCATGGACCTGACAACGTGGCTCTGAGTACACCCCTTTCCCTCTCAGTGCATTGGTTCTTCCACCTGCAAAGGGAAGGAGCCCTTCCAGCCCTAAAACACACACATCTAGGTGACATCAATCTGTCATTCTGTTTTCAAAGCCTAGGACAGCACTCCACTGTATTGGAGGTCTGTGAGATGGTTATAGAGATACAAGAACAAACATTTTGTTTTAGTAGCTAATATGCGCCTTCTATGTACTGAGCATTGTTCTCAACAGTTCACATGATTTTCTAAAAATTTTACATTCATCTATTTATGTTAAAGAGATAATGGTTTCTCATTAGGATACACAGAAAAAATTTAAGAGAGTTTAAAGGAAAATATTAACTAGATTACAGTACAGAAGGTACTCACTCAGGATGTCTGAGAAACACAAGCCCATGGTATTACCACCCTCTGTGAATTCAGAGCCCCAGTGCCACCTAGTGACTGTGTTTGATCATTGCCAACTCCCTTCAAAGGGGCAGCAGACTGGCCACAGGAGGCTGGGGCCAAAAGACCTCTGGTAAGGGCTGGCCCGCAGCTCACTTGGGAGAGCGTGGTGCTGACAACACCAAGTCAAGGGTTAAGATCCCCTTACTGGTCATCTTTAAAAAAAAAAGACAAAAGACCTTTGGTAATAGCGAGAGGTAGAGAGAAAGCTCCATCTGTGAAATGGGAACAGAAAGACCTTTATCACGAATTCCTCAAGTGGGGTTAGTGGCAATGCACACAAAAGGCCTGGCCTAGCACATGGGGCATACCGAACAATTAGCAGCTTTCCCTCGCCATTAAGACTTGGTCTGACCTTTGCAGATTACTGATTAACCTTGAAGACAAAGTCATCATTCCCCCTTCTGTGCTCCCTGACACTTGCCATAAAGCCCTGCACTCTCTTTCTAAAACAGCATTGTCACATGGCTTTAGGCTTAGCTTACCTGATCGTCTGCTTGCGGGATCAGCTGCTCAGGTGCAGGGACCAGGGCTCATTCACTTTTGGAGCCCAGGGACCAGCACAGTTCTAGACATAGAGGCCCAGTCACCTTTTTTTTTTTTTTTTTTTTTTTTTTTAAAGATGACCGGTAAGGGGATCTTAACCCTTGACTTGGTGTCAGCACCATGCTCAGCCAATGAGCGAACCGGCCATCCGTATATGGGATCCGAACCCGGGGCCTTGGTGTTATCAGCACCGCACTCTACCGAGTGAGCCACGGGCCGGCCCCCAGTCACCTTTTTTACTGTTAAAACTACAGATTTGTGAAATCACAAGCAAAGGTCAAGACTCATATTTATTTCTTTGCAATTAGACCTCCTCACCCCAGCCCCAGACCCTTGTCCCCTACCTCTCCCATCCTGACCCTGTAAACAGCATCTCTTCACACCAAGGCCACATCTGGGGGAGTCCCTGCATGCAGGGGTGGGACTTGGCCCATCTTTGAGACTCCCTTAGCACCCAACACAGTGCATGGCACACAGTTTGGGAGACCTCAGAGGGTTAGGGGACTCATAGGCGCCATGGCCAGGGTTTTGAGACTTCCCAACATGGGTCTCATGGCCCTTCCCACCAGGGGCCCAAAAGGACACCTTGGACTTGAGGGAGTCCCAACAGACAGCCTCCCATCTTTCTGGAACAGGGGTATATGCAAATTGGCAAGAGATAAACAGTCTTTGTTCTGATGGGCAGAGGCTTAGCTCCAGGACTGCCCCACGTCCTGTACTGCACAGCATGATGGCCTGTGTGTGGGCTCCTGGACCAACCCGTCCAAGTGTCTGCATGTCTCCATGATGTTGTGGCTTATCTTCCCTATGCCTTGGTTTCTTCAACTACAAAACAAGGATAATAAAGTGCCCACCTGTTGAGGCTTGAACTGTGTCCCCCCTAAAAGATGTGTTGAAGTCCCAACCCCTACGAGATACGAATGTGAGCTTATTTGGAAATAGGGTCTTTGTAGATGTAATCAAGTTAAAATGAGGACATACTGGATTAGGGTGGCCCTAAATCCAGTGATCGATGTCCTTATAACAGAGCCATGTGAGGACATGGGACACAGAGACACAGAGAGGGGAACGTGTAAAGACAGAGGCAGAGACTGGAGTGATTCACCTATAAGCCAAGGAATGCCAAGGCTTGGCAGGAACCACCAGAAGCTACGAGAGTCACGGAACAGATTCTTCCTGAGTCTCCAGAAGGAACCACTTTCATTTCAGATTTCTGGCCTCCAGAACTGTGAGAGAATAAATTTCTGTTGTTTTAAGTCACCCAGTTTGCGGTAATTTGTTGCTGCAGTCATAAGAAACAAATTCACCACCTAATAAACACTGCTGTGGGCATGAAATAAATTATCCCACAGGAGCTGCTTCAAAGAGAGCCCGCACGTTTGGTCAGTGATAATATTACTAAACCATAACTTTAAACAAGTAAGACAATCATGGTGTGAGGTAGGGTTGGAGGTGGAAGGTTTTGAGGCCGCACTTGGCATCACTTTGCATGGCTCCGCAATGGAAGCCGTGTCCCTTGCCAGCCCTTTTCCTCCCTTGCCCCCGTGGGTGCAGTGTTCTTCCTACCTCCTTGCCTTTGTGCCTGCTCTTTGCCCTGCCCAGAGAATCCGTGCCTTCAGGGTTCAGCTCCAGATCCACCTTCTGCCCCAAAGCCTTGTTTCCCGAGGATTCTGACCTCTCCCATTGGAAAGCCTCATACAGGGCGCACTGTCCAAACCACACATTCTTGCATCAAGGAAATGCCGCACATGTGTTTATATCATGAGTGAGCAGCATGTTAGACTACAAGGCTGTGAACTTGCTAAGTGGGAATGGGTCTCACTTTTCCCTGTGCCCTGCACTGAGTCCAGCACTGTGCCAGGCACACAGTGTGGACCTGTAAAGAATGGTTGTGCTAAATGGGCCTTCTGGTGTTGAAATCAAGAGTAGGCCAAGGCTGGCCGGTTAGCTCAGTTGGTTCGAGTGTGGTGTTATCACACCAAGGTCAAGGGTTCAGATCCCGGTACTGGTCAGCTGCTTCTCTGCACACCCCTCCCCCTCCAAAAATAGAGTGGACCAAATCTAAAGTCAGAAAGAGGGTGAGTGGTTGTTTAGGGTTGGGGTTTGGGGGAGATGGGGGATGATAGTTAAAGGGTATAGGTTTTTTCTTTTTTTTTTATTGTGGTAAACTATACATAACATAAGATAAAATTTAGCATTTTAAGCATTTTTAAGTGTACAGTTCAGTGGCATTAAATACATTCACACTGCTATGCAACACAAGGTTTATTTTTTGAGATGATGAAAATGTTCTTAAATCAATTGTGGTGATGATTGCACAACTCTGTGAATACACTAAAAGCCATTGAATTATATACTTTATACGGGTGGATTGTATGATATTGAATATATTAAATACATCTGAATAAAGCTGTTATTAAAAAAAGAAATGCACACACAAAGAGTGAACTGAATTTCACTTCCTGCATTATTTTTTTCTGAGATTTTCATAATGAGTACCTAATGACTTCTGTAAGCAGAGATACGGGAAAGATTTTTCTCTGAAGCTAATTGGCTCACAATGTCCTCTCAGCTGGCTCTGCTTTAGTAGCCACTCACAGCCCTACTGGACACAGCTGGCAAGCTCCCTGTGCTCTCTACTGTCCGGGAGACATGTCACTTCTTACCCTGTGCCAAGCCAGCTTCCGACAGAGCCTCAGGGACGTCCAGCGCCTGATCCTGCCCTTGGCAAGAGTCCATGGCGGGGGCCTGCCAGTCTGCTCCTCCCAACAAAGATGCCAGTTCCATTTGGTCACCTCTTACTCGTTACACTGCGTACAGTCTCCCAGGTCCCTCAGCAAAAGCCTCAGTGGGACCGACTAGGTCCTTTCTAAACCATGTCACATAGTGAGATGTGAGAACAGGCATTGCCAGCTGAACCTAAAGTGCTCCAAGGTGAAAACAGATGCCACCGATCGGACTCTGTCTCTATTGAGAGGCAAGGAAAGCTTTCAACTCATGACTCACCATCTAGGCTGAGTTGGGATGGGTAGAGACGCTGGTTCACATGCGCCAGCTAGGCTCCTGGAATTTACAATCTCAGCATCAAAAATGGAGCATCCACGAAGAAGTGAGAGCTATGAGAAGTTTTTTTGTTTATTTTTAAATTCGATTTTATCACTCAGTAAATGAACTGCCAAGGGCAGAGACTGTGTGTATCTTTTGTCCTCCACGGTACCCCCAGAACTTACCATGGTGCTTGGCACATTGCCGGCTCTCAAGAATTTATTTATTAATTTATAAAACATTTTATTTTGTATTACTTCCAGATTCACCAGAAGTTGCAAAGAAAAGTACAGGAAAGTCCTATGTACGCTTCACCCAGTTCTCCAGTTCTCCCCTAAGGGTGAATAAAATAACATGGTGCATAATTAGAGTGTACTGTCAAAACCAGGAAATTGACCTTGGTACAATCCACAGAGCTTATTCAGATGTCACCAGTTTTACATGCACTCATTTGTGTGTGTGTGTTTGTACAGTACACAGCAGTTTTATCATGTCACTAGCTTCAGGCAGTCAGCACCACCATCACCATGTTTAGCTGTTCCATCACCACGAGGATCCCTCGTGCTACTCCTCTACAGCCACATGCACCCTTCTCCCCTCCCTAACCTCGCCAACCATTCATCTGTTCCCCATCTTTATGATTATGTTATGTCACGAATATCACATAAAGGGAATCACAAAGTATGTAATACATCCTTTTGATATTTTCTTTTTCACTCCACATGATTTCCTTGAAGTTCATCCAAATTGTTGAGTGAATCTATAATTTCTTCCTTTTTATTGCTAAGTAGTATTCTGTGGTATGGATGTACTAAAGCTAGTTTAACCTTTCACCCATTGAAGGACATTTGGGTAGTTTCCAGTCTTTAGTTACTGTGCATAAAGCTGCTGTGAACATTTGTGTAGAAGTTTCTGTGTAAAAGTGTGTTTTCATTTCTCCGGGATATATGCCTAAGAGTGCAGTTGCTGGGGCAGATGGTAAGCCCATTTTTAGTTTTTGAAGGAACTGCCAAACTGTTTTCCATACTATTTCACATTCCCACCAGCAATGGAGGGTGATCCAGTCTCTCCCCATCCTCACCAGCCTTTGGTGTTGTTCCTGTTTTTTATTTTAGCCATTCTAACAAGTGTAGAGTGATATTTCACTGTGGTTTTAATCTGTATTTCTCTAATGGTTAATGATGTTGAACATCTTTTCATGTGGTTATTTGCCATCCATATATCCTCTTTGGTGAAATGTCTGTTCATGCCTTTTGCCCATTTTCTAATTGGATTTTTTTTTTTTAAATGTTGAAGTTCTTGTTTTTTGGGTTTTTTTTAGCTGCTCTATTAGGATGTAATTCACATACCATACAATGCACCAATTTAAAATGCACAATTCAGTGGTTTTTAGTATGTTCAAAGAATTTTGCAATCATCACCACAATCAATTTTTTACATTTTCATCATCTCCAAAAGAAACCCTATATCCATTAGCAGTCATTCCCCATTCCTCCCTCCTCCGAGCTTCTAGCAACCACTAAACTACTTTCTGTCTCTATGGATTTACCTATTCTGGGCATTTCAGATAAATGAAATAATACAATATGTGGTCCTTTGTGATTGACTTCTTTTACTCAGCATAATGCTGTCAAGGTCCACCTATGCTATAGCATGAATCAGTACTTTATTCCTCTTTATGGCTGAATAATATTCTACTGTATGGATATACCACACTGTGTTTACCCATTTTTCCATTGATGGACATTTGGGTAGTTTCCATGTTTTGGATACTATGAATAAAGCTGCTGTAAACATTTCTGTACAAGTTTTTGTGTGGACCTATGTTTTCATTTCTCTTGGGTATATTCCTAGAAGCAGACCTGCTCAGTCATATGGTAATTCTACATGTTTAAGAAACTGCTGAACCTACAGATATGTATACTCAACCATGTTACAATAAAAAAACCAAACTGCCAAACCATTTTCCAAGGTGAGAGCACCATTTACATTCCCACCAGCAGGTATGAGGGTTCCGATTTCTTTACACCTTTGCCAACACTTACCGTCTTTTTTATTATAGCCATCTTAGTGGGTGTGAAGAGGTATCTCATTTTGGTTTTGATTTACATTTCCCTAATGACTAAGGATGTTGAGCATCTTTTCATGTGCTTATTGGCCATTTGTAGATCTTCTTTGCAAAAATGTCTATTCAGATCTTCTGCTCCTTTTTAATTGGGTTATTTGTCTTTAATGTAGAGTTTGGAGATTTCTCTATATATTCTAGACACAAGTCTTTTGTCAGATATGTGATTTGCAAATACTTTCTCTCAGTCTGTAATTTGTCTTTTTATCCTCTTAACAGGGTCTTTCAACTATTTATTTTAAGAATGAATAAATGAATGCTGTCTGATAGAGTTTGGATGTGTTGTCCCCACCAAAACTCATGTGGAAATCTGATCTCCAATGTGGCAGTGTTGGGAGCTGTTTGAGTCGTTGGGCAGATCCCTCATGAATGGATTAATGCTCTCCCTAGGGGGGGGAGCCTGAGTGAGTTATCGCTGTATTAGTTCCCATGAGAGCTGGCTGTTTAAAAGACCCTGGCACCTCCCTCTCTCTCTCTCTTTCTTCCTCTTGCCATGTGATCTGCTTGTACCTGCCACTGTCTGCTGTTTTCTGCCATGAGTAAAAAGCAGCCTGAGGTCCACACCAGATGCAGCTGTCCTAGAATCAAGCCAAATAAACCTCTATTCTTTATAAGTTACCCAGTCTCAGGTATTCTGTTACAGCAGCACAAAACGGACCAAGACACTGTCCAAACTTGTTTGTGGAATAGCAGGCCCTCAACTGGTGTTGTACAAATGATTCAATAGGGAGAGTTTCCAACCTGCTTTAATTAACAGTCAACTCTTCTATCTATTGATATAGTTAATGTATGATGGGCCTTTAACCTCTTATTATTCTTATCTAGGCCAAATAGGTAATCTTACTGACACTATTAATTCCCTTTGTAGATGCTTTCTTCATAGATGGTGCAAAGGTAAACTTAACACACACCCAGTTTTAATGACTCAACATTCCCAGTGATTGAGGCAAGTGTATTCAACAAATGAAAATTCACCCCTCATTGCATTCACTCTAAGCAGAGAATGGCTATTAACACATACCCTCATTAGGGTTTGCTCTATCTTTGCTAACAAATGAAAGATAAGCATTTATTAACCTCAGCCTGATCCTAGGCTTTGATGAGGAAAAAATCATTACATAGAACCTCGAATGAGGGTACACCTTGCCAATGATTATTATTCGTTAAATGCGTGCTTACTCAGGAAACACAAACCCAACCTTTCCTGTTTGCAGACAGCTTTGTTAGCCCTACAGATCTTGGTTTCAACACATTTCAGTCAACAATGGGAGTTGATAATAAATTTTCTCCCAATATGACCCCCATTTGAAGGGCTTGGTCAGAGTTACTCTTTGGCTAGGACATTTTCATTATGTATTCATTCATCATCAGTGTTTACTGAGCCCATAGTCTGTGAAAAGAAAGGGTAAATGGATAAGGAAATTGAGAGGAAGCCTCACAGTTGGAGGGTGATGGGGAACTTGCCAGTGGTTTAGCCACAGGACCTACCTGGAAATCCTTCCTGGAGGGGGGTGGGTAAGAGAGTGAAAACAATCAGCTCATTCTCCTTTCATGACTGAAATTTTGCTTGGGTGGTAGTGAGGTTAATTGACTTTATCTAAGAAAAAACCTTGCATGTAACAAGGCCTCGATGTGCATATCTATGGAATGAGCATTGGATGGAACAGAACTGTCCCAGGTGGAAACTGTCACCAGAGCAATGCAAGGAAGAGTAGGACACCACTCGTACAGGAGAGGTGGAGTTGGCTGGCCTTTCACAGGGCTCAAGCTTGCAGAAAAACACCACCACACCTGGCTGGGGGGAACTTTGGGTGGACCCAGGAAGTGGCCTTATCCCAAGGTCCTAATGTGACACCACTGAGCCAACCTTCTCTGACTCCTCCTATCACCCAGAATGGGTTGAAAGATCCAATCCTAATGAATTCTGATCCCCTCTTCCTAAAAGGGGCACTGAGACCGAATAGGGCTAGGCCTGTGAACCTACTGAGTCCATTTTCCCTGCCGAGGACACTTTGTTACTTTTCCACTCCTTAGTCATGAGACCCCCAGGGCAAATGACTACCCCATGGCCCACTCTGATAAAATAGACTGAGATAAGAGGGGAACAGACATTCATTGAGTGCAAAACCCCTTCCCCAAGGCTTGTTGAAATGTAAGTGTTAGCTTTGTTTAAAACTTATTATTTATTATCTACCCATTCTTTTTTTCCCCATAATTGCAAAAATCAAGTTATAGATTAACCTTAAGAACCTTTTAGGAGTTCCTGCACGTGCACAAAGCTTCAAGGTGCTTCAAGGGCCATTACAATGACCCTCTCAGGGTGATGACAATGAACACCACCACAATCTTGGACCAATTGAGCAGTGGCAAGGACCAAAGCCCTAACTGAGCATGCGCCCAGGAGGCAATCAGGAAGAACAGAATGGGCCACCTCCAGAGGCACCGGATGATGATGCTGGTCTGCACCCCTTAACCCCTTGCCCTATAAAGGACCCTGAACAGCTCCCCTCGGGGGGCCTAGCTTCTCTGTAGCTAGCCCCCCTATGCATAATTCTATCTCCTCTTTTAATAAAGCATTGCTTGCTTTACTGCTGGGTACACTGTTCATTTCTATGACTTTGGGACCCAAAAGCCTAATTCTGTAACAGCACTAGGTCAAAAAGCTGAGTCCCTGAAAAGACCAGGAGTGCAGACTCTGAGGATAAACCATCAAAGTGACAAGAGGCTGGGGAGTAGTTCACAGATGGAGAGCAGGAGGAAGGGCCCCACCAGTGGGGGAAGGGGAAGGGACAGGCAGGGGCCCTGCCCACTCTTCTATGTGCACCTCCCACCCCCCTTGGCCACCCCGAGTGTCATCCTGCAAGTCACTGCAAGGAGCAAGCTTCTTCTCCATTTTGAAGGTCACAGTCGCCTTTTGGCCAGGGCCCTCTGCTGCTCAGCAACACTGAAGTTGCCATGGCAACTATCACTTGGCCAGTTTGTGGCTGAGGTGGGGAAAGGACTGTATGTTACTGTCACCAGGCCTATCCAAAGGCCCAATTTTCTGAAACAGATGAAAACTGCTTCCCCTTTTCACAAGGGTGGAAGTGAGGAGGGTAGCAATTTCTGTGGGGTCTTGGGGACCCCACAGTTACACGCCCAGGTCTAGCACCCAATTGCTTTGAGATGATATTGCAGGGCAGGCACCTGGCCTGTGACATGGGAGTATAGCCTTATCCCCGCTTGAAGGAAGGCACTGCTAGACTAGAGCTTCTGGTGTTGCTGGTACCAGCAGCAGGCAGAGGCTGCCAGGAGAAGTGAGAAGAACAAACAATCCCATGCTAACCAGCGTGTCTCCTCTGCTCTCAGAGCAGACTTGCTACCATGTAAGGACTGGAACACAGAGAGGGCAAACTCTTGTTCCTGTGCCAGGCAAAGCCCAAACCTGGACAGTGCTGACCAGGCCTGGGCTCCTGGTTCCACCAGCCACATACCATGAGACCAAAGCCTTTGACTCTCTGAGACTGGCTTTCTCTAACTGCTGGGTGAGGATAAGAGTCAAGGAGAACCTCCTGGGCCCTCTGGGTCACTGTGCAAAGAATGGAGGGTGCCCAACAGAGAGGCTCTGAGTGAAGAACAGCAGCCAGTCCACAAAAGACAACACAGGGGTTGGCAAGACCTGGGGGTGAGGGATGGAGGGTGGGGGTGGTGGTGAGTTAGGGTTCAGGGAGCTGGGAAAGGATGCTGATTCAAAAATGTGCTGGAAAAGTTCCCTTTCTCTCTCTGTTTGTTACTAACTATCTGGGGTGGGCTCCTTCACCTCTGGGGCATGGGATGGCCCTGGAGCCTCTGTATGCTGCCAGCCTGCCCAAGCCTCCATCTGCAAAGCCCTAGCACCCCTCTGGCCCTGTAGCTCTTAGTGTAAGATCATCTTCCCTTAGCCCCAAGCCTCCTCTATCCACCATGGAGCCCCAGAGCAGGATGTGCTGCAGGGCCTGCTGCACAGAGCGGGGGCACAGTGAGTTCTGTCCAGTGCATCTTTGGCTGAAGGCCAACGGGAAAGAGACAGGGAGGTCCCAGCAGCAATAGTCAGGGGTCCAATGCCCCAAGTCACTGCCATGGGCAGAGAACCAGTGAAAGCCAGACAGAAGAGCCCTTAGAGACAGCTGTGGTCCAACCTCCCACTGCACAGATGGGGAAACTGAGGTCCAGAGAAGGTGCATCACTATCTTGCGAGAGGGGATTAGCCTGGTGCTTTGCAGAGTTTGATTCAGGTACTCTCTGGAATCTAGACTCTGATTCTGCACTGACATTGTTTGCCTCTCCCTCCCCCTCAACTTCCCAGCACTGGGCTTTGCACAGACTTGAGTCTCCTGATTAGTAATGGAGGGCTATAGTTTTCAAGGTTTTAATAACAATAGTAGTATCACCTACCATTTATTAAGTGCCTACTGTGTGCCATTCTCTATATTTCTAATCATCATGACAACTCCATTACCCACACTTTATAGGTGAGGAAACTGAGGTTCAGAGAGGCTAAGTAACTATCCCAAGAGTGTAGCCAAGTCAGGAACCACCAGCAGTGTATTTTTGTCCAGGAGAGGTGGCGTTGGGTAAAGGGAGGGCATCCTAGCGCTTCCTACTGGAATGTATCAAAGCGTCTCTGCTTCAATGTTGGCAGAGACACCTTTCCTGTGGGCCACAATCTCCACCCCTGTCACCAGGCAGGCCCCAAGTTACCCCCTTGGTGAAGGCTTCCTGAGCAGAACTGCCAGCCCCTCCCTCAGGCCCTGGCGCTGGGCACATACCCCATCCAGAGCATGGTTACATCACATGATTTGTTACAGGTCCGACTCTCGCCCAGAACAAAGCTCCTGGAGAGCAGAGCCCAGACCTTATTTCTGTTTATCGTCCCAGGCCCAGGACCTCGACTGGACCACACCGCATGCTTCATGCAAGGTTTGCCAGTGCTGAAAGCAATGAACCCCCCCTGTGGGGAGTCACACTGCAGCAATTCCCCACTATACTGTTCATGCTGTAATAAAAGGATCCTTTTCTTGGAAGCTGCTCTTCCAACTGAGCAAGTGCATAGGTGAGGCTTGCAGAGTCTGAGAAAAGGCATACAGTCCCACTGCAGCCGGTACTGCGCCTGGGATCTATTTATAGGTTCAGATACCTAAACAGAAGGGGAAACATTGGACAGATCTGCAAATTGCCAAGTGTCAGGGAAGACTAAATAAAGAGGAACCAGACAGGGAGGTTTTCTGAGAGAAGGCGAGGTGCAGGGAGGGAGGGGGATGCTGAGCAGAGGCGCCGTCATGTCCCAGAGTGAGCTGCAAGTCTGGGAAAGCCATCCTGCCTGCTCCCTGCTCACACTGCGGGGAACAGGAGATGCCTTTGGACCCATCATGAAAACACACTTTGCTCTCTCTGGGAAGGAAGGGAGGTGACCCAGGGCATTGTCTGATAGTGAGAATAGCCCAAAGTGTTGCAGGAGAAGGATCCACCACGAATGCCCAGAAGATACCAGTTTCAACTTCAGGATCTTACAGAGTTCATCCCACCCCAGTGTTTGGGAACTACGATCAGAGGTCTAGAGGAAAATGACTGCCACTTAGAATAGCAATGAGACCCAGAGAGGTTAAGCGGCTTGCTGAAGGTCACACAGCTGAGAACTAATGATGCCAGGATGTGGTCTTGAGTGAGCCTGACTCTGCAGCCGGTGCCCTGAGCCACCATGTGGGCTGGCGGTTCTCTAGACCCCGCTGTCCAAAAGACATATAATGTGAGCCACATGTGCGATTTCAAATTTTCTCACAGCCACATTAGAAATAGTAAACAGAAACAGGTAAAATTAATTTTAATAATATATTTCATTTAACCCAATATATCCAAAATAATATCATTTCAACATACCATAAATATATTAAAAATTACGAATTATGTTCCCCTACTCTTAATGCCCTTTGTGGGGGTTCCCGATGGTCTTTACATAAAGTTTGAGCTTCAAGGCCTGGGTGCACACTGCCCTGTGATTGGCCCCAAGACATTCTACAGTCTTTTCAAACTAAGTTATAAAACTCTGGTGTGTATTTTACACTCACAGCTCATCTCAAAACAGACTCACAACATTTCAAGTGCTCAACAGCCACATGTGACACCTGGCTACTATACTGGATGACAGAGCCCTAGAGCCGTGGTTCCCAGCCAGGAGCAAATCGACCCCCCAGGGGACATCTGGCAATGTGTGCAGATACTTTCAGATGTCACATCTACTGGCATCTAGTGGGCAGAGGCCAGGGATTCTGCTGACATTCTACGATGCCCAGGACAGTCCCCCACAACAAAGAATGACCCGGCTCCAAGTGTCAACAGAGTAGACTTATCTCTAGGCACAGAGATGAAAACAGGTCTCTTCACTCCAAAGGACAAGCACTGGATGGAGGACGTTGGGTGGTTTAGCATCGCATCCCTGAAGCCTCCCTCCTGGTGACGACTCTCAAATCTCTACCTGGGACTGAGCCCTCCCTGAGACCTGGACCCAGGGGTTCATTCAATCTTCATTCGTCAAATATTTGCTGAGCACCTACTATGTGCCAGACACTGTTCCAGGCTGGGGTGATGGTGGTGGTTCTCATTTTCCCAGGCACCGTGTCCCTTGCTGTTACCCCTCCAACTGCTCTTCCCCTGAACCTGGGGTGAGGCTGCCACAAGGTCCCCGACACCAGGTGCATCCACACACCACTGGCTCCATTTCTGCCAACCAATGTGTCAGTCCTCCTTCTAAATATCTCTGCAGACTGTCCCCTGTCTCCACGCCCACCATACATGCCTGGTCTAGCTCCCACTATGTTGTCCCCAGACTGTCACCATGGAAGCACCTCTGGTCTTCATTCTCAGGGGCTTCCTCTGCCCTCCATCCTTCACACAGCCCCCAATGGCACATTAGATCATGTCCCCCCACCTTTAATGCCCTCCGTGGGGGTTCCTGACAGCCTTTAGATGAAGGTTGAGCTTTGAGGCCTCGGTGCACACCACCCTGCGATCGGCCCTGACTGATGTTCCCGTTCTCTGCTTGTCCCTCACACACACCCTATGTTCCAGCCACCCCGAGCTGCCTGGACACACCCCGACATTCTGCCTATGCCCTGGTGTGAGTTGACTTGCCACCTCGTATGCTCTTCCTCTATTCATCCTTCAGGACACAACTCAAATGTCCTCACCATTCCCCTGGAGTCTCACTCACCTGCCACTGTCGGGGAGTCGCTTCTCTGAGAGCAGTCAAATCCTAACATCTTTTTAACATAATCTTCTCTGTATCCCTAGGGCCTAGTGTCCTTAAAGTCAAGTAAATGAATACATTAATGTCTTATATAATTCTCTAACTATGCAGCATGAGTGGTTCTCACATTCCAAAGTGAACATAAGTCTCCTTGAGAGCAGAACCATGTCTTCAGCTCAATAGCAGTATGACACAGTGTTAGGAACCCAGCCTGGGGAGCCGGGTGGCTGCAGTTTCAATCCTGGCCCCATCACTTACAAATGTGTAATCTTGAGCAAGCCACTTAGCTTTTCTGTGCCTCAGTTTCTTCATCTGTAAAATTAGGGTATAATTGTTCCAGTTATCTATTGCTGTGTAACAAAACACCTGCAAAATTTAGTGTCTTAGAACAACCATCTTATTGTAGCTCACGATTTGTAGATCAGGAGTCTGGGCAGGGCTCAGCTGGGCAATTCTTCTGCTTTTGTGGCACTGACTAGGTCACTTACTGGTAGTCAGCTGGGGGCTGTGCTGGTCTGGAGAGTCTAAGATGCCTTCGCTCATGCCTGGTGCCTTGACAGGAACAGGTGGCAGGCTGGATTCAGCCAGGCCTGTCTTCCTTCTCATATAGTCTCCAGGCCTCTTTATGTCTCTCTCCAGTATGGTGGCCTCAGAGTCACTGAATTTCTTACATGGCAATCCAGAGCTCCCAGAGTCCAAATAGAAGCTGCTGGTCTCTTAAAAGCTACATGTGGAACTGGCATAGTGTCACTTCTGCCTTATTCTATTGGTAAAAGAAATCACAGGCCAGCCCAGATTCAAGGGGTGGTGGGAGGGGGTGGGCAATAGACTCCACCTTTTGATGGGAGAAGTGTCAAAGAATGTACAGTTATCTTTGATCTGCCACACTGTAGTGTTTCTATCCTAAGGCTGATATGCAGACTAAATTAGTTTATACAAAATGCTTAACAAATGATTACTGTCATTCTACTTCCTTAGTCTTCCTCTCTGTACCCAGCAAAACCTTGGGCCACCAGCAAGTCTCAATAAATATTTTATGTCTTTACTCAGTAAAGGAAAGGCACATGGAGAACATTCTAGGTTGGACTACACAGAAGGACTTTCTTGTACCAACCTCTGAGCCACATTCTGAAAACTAGGAATCCAACTGGAGTCCTAAGACGGTGATATAAAAACGGAGTTCTGAGGGAGCTCAGGAGAGAGAGCAGAACTAACACAAATCCAACACACCACCTTCCCCTCTCCAAGAGTCTCACGAAAACCCTATTAGGAAGGTACCATATTTTACAGATGAGGAAACTGAGCTCCGAAAGGCTCAGGAGCTTTCCCAAGTTCAACCAGGTATTAAGTGACAAAACAGGCTTCAAACCTCATTCTGCCTGTCTGTTTGCTCCTACCACAGCCACTGTCCCTGGCATTTCTCAAAAAAACCCATGGAAAATGCTCAACCGCATCCTCTAATGAATGTCAGGGCCATGGGTCTCAGGACCCTGAGGACAGCAAGAAAAGCCCCGCAGGCTTCCCCTGGGAAGCACCTCATGGTCTCAGATGTTATCCCAAGATCAGCTTACAGTTTCACGTTTACCCATCTGATTTCTCTGGGAATCTATGCTGCACCTGGTGTATCACACCCTGATTCCAATATATTTCCAGTTTCTGCAAAGACACAGCTTTAAATAAAAAGATAGTTTTTCATGTAAGAATTATATAAAATTATACATAAACACATACATCATATCAACACACACACACACACACACACACGTCAAGTTTTAGTCTGCAAAATACTCACATATATGTCACTTCCCAATGATTCTATAGGTGGTTATTACCATCCCCATTTTATAGACAAGGAAACTGAGCAGTGTTGTGCTGGTAAATGTTTAACAACCAGTACTCCAGGGGGGAAAGAACCTTGTTTTACAGCATTTGCCAATTTCCATAATGTACTTACTCCCAAGTTGGGAAGAGATGCACACAATTGGCTCTTTCCAGTTGGTACGAGTAGGCTCCAGCACATCACCAAAACCACAGCAGTCCCCAAGAGGCAAAACGAGGCCTGGAACTCGCTGACCCCTCCTCACCAGGGGTCTTTGTTGAGGCCATCTAGCCCTGGCCTGTTCCCCTTCTGCCTAACTCTGGTTCTTTGCAATGAACATAAAGCATTTGGTATACTCTTAGCTAAGGCTGCAGACTCTGAGGGTAATTTCAAAGTTCTTTGCTGCATAAATCCTGCTAAAAGATTAAAGGTTAAGACACAACCAGGCAAAAAGTGTAAATGACTTGGTTATTACCTGCTCCAGTTCCCTCTCTAGAGTCCTCCACTTCTCCCTGACTTGGAGAGTCATTGGATGAGGAATATCGGAGATAAGAGAGGAAACAACCTGGCTCAGGTGAAAGAGCTTTGCACGTGGCGTCTATAGACCTGGGTTTAATCCCAATTTCATCCTTGGGCACAATTTCCTCAGCTGCAAAATAGAGACCCAAGCACTTGCTTCGTAGGGTTGTGGTGAAGACAGAGGGCCGACGTCTATGAAAGCCCACACAGCACCTGGTACATGACAGGTCCCAAATAACTGCGGCCAAAGGCTGAAGAAGAGCAAGATTTCAGGGCCTAGTGATTGGGCACTGGGTCTCACCTGGGGGATTCCTACTTTTGTAGGTGCCAAGGGCAGCCTTGGACTGGGAACAACATTAAAGGAACATTCCAGCGGGGGAAATTCCTCTGGGGCAAGTTCCCTAAAAGTTTCCACTGTGACAACTAAGACCGAGAAAGCAATAAGCACAATAAAACATATGTAACAGGATCAGGACTGCTAATAAAATCAGTGCAAACTATTCATGGACCCTCAGTAGATAAGGGAAGATGGATACAAAGAGCCACAGAAGACACCAGTCCATTTCTATGGAACTTTCCACAAGGTCTCACTTCTGACTGCTTCCTTAAATTGTTTGGGCAGAAAGGAGAAGTTGATGGGACAGGTGTGATAACACGGCTTCCCAAGAGGCCAGCTAGGCTGCCTGGACACTGAACAACACGTATTTTCGTAGGCTATGGTGAGGTTTTATAATCCAGGTGCTTTGGACATCTCAAATTAGGCAAAGGAAGAATAACACCTTCTCTTTGTGGGAGGCTTCATCCTTCCAGGGTATTCTGTATCCATCTCTTGCCAGGTAAGGTCAAAGGTCCCTTCTCCTAGGAGGCCCTGAGACATTGAGTGACTTGCCTAAGGTCACACAGCAAGTTACTGGTGGAGCCTGATTAGAACCCAGTTCACTGACACCCACCCATGGCTTTGCACAAGCTCACACTGGCTCTAACATGGCTCGCACTTCCTAGGAGTGAAGCTGCCTGGGAACTCCCAGAGCAACGCAAATCTGGGAAGTGGTCCAGAGGAAATAATCAACTTTCCCTTTTTGGGGAAAAAAAAAACCCCAAAGCCAAGTCCCCTAGGAACATCTCCTTAGAAGTCCCCTATATGGGGTGATCTGCCCAGTGCAAGCTGAACCTCTGCACAGAGATGCTGGAAGAACCTCAAAGCACTCACAAAAAACACTTTGCCTTGTCTCCACTCTTGCCCAATCCACTCAGCTACCAGAGTCATCCTTTTTAGAGCAGAATCTGATCTATTTGCCTGCCTGTTCCCATGCAGGGTCCCTTGTCTGCAACACCATCCCTGCAACCCTCTCTTTTTACCTTCTCACTGGGCTCATTTTGATCACAAGAGCCCTCATTGCACTGCTGCAATTGTCCACTCTGCCTCCCTGGCCAGGCTTGAGCTCCTTGAGGACAGGGCCCCTGTCTTATCACAACCTATGGCTCAACAGACGCTAGCTGTATATACTCCAGTAATCAGCTCACTCCTGCATCTCTGCCAGGTTTTAGGTATGTTCACATGTGTTTTCTTGTTTGTTCCACATACAAATTTCCTCGGAAGTATCATTAACCCCACTGTATGGCTCATGGAAACAAGGATCAGAATTCAAATAACTTTCTTTAGGCCACAGAGCTAGTTAAGTGGGAGAACTGAACACAAAACCAGGTTTTATTCTTTTCTAACATACGCATACAAGGCTATAAACTTCCCTCTAAGCACTGCTTTTGCCGCATCCTGTAAATCTGATAAGCTGTATTTTTGTTTTCATTTACTTCTAAGTATTCTTAAATTTCTCTTGAGATTTCTTCTTTGAAGCACATGTTCTTTAGAAGTGTGCTGTTTAATCTCCAAGTATTTGGGGATTTTCCAGCTATCTTTCTGTTTATTGGCTTCTAGTTTCATTCCACTGTGGTCTGAAAGCAGACATTGCATGATTTCTATTCTTTTTAATTGGTCAAAGTGTGTCTTATGGCCCAGAATGTGGTCTGTCTTGGTGAATGTTCCATGGGAGTTTGAGAAGACTGTGTATTCTGCTGTTGGTGGATAGAGTAATCTACAGATGCCCATCAATCCAGTTGCTCGATAGTGCTGCAGAGTTCAACTATGTCCTTACATAATTGATTTCCTGCCTGCTGGATCTGTCCATTTTTGATATAGGGGTATTGACATCTCCAACTATGATAGTAGATTCATCTATTTCCCCTTGCTGTTCTATCAGTTTTTGCCTCAAGTATTTTGATACTCTGTTGTTAGGTGCACACACATAAAGGATTATTATCTCCTCTTGGAGTAATGACCCTTTTATCATTACATAATTGCCCCTTTTCTCTGATAACTTTCCTTACTTCGAAATTTTCTTTGTCTGAAATTAACATAGCTTCTCCTGCTTCCTTTTGATTAGTGTTAGCAAAGTATACCTTTCTCCATCCATTTACTTTTAATCTACATGTCTTTATATTTCAAGTGGGTTTCTTGTAGAGAGCATATAGTTGGGTCTTGTTTTTTGATCCACTCTGATAATCTCTGTCTTTGGATTGGTACATCTAGACAATTGATGTTCAGAGTGATTACTGATGTAGTTGGATTGATGTCTACCATATTTGTTACTGTTTTCTATTTGTGGCCCTTGTTCTTTGGTTCTATTTTTGTCTTCCACTCTTCTGTCTTTTGTGGTTTTAACTGAGCATTTTATATGATTCCATTTCTCTCCTTTATTAGTATCAGCTACACTTCTTTTTTACACTTTTTTTAGTGGTTGCCCTAGAGTTTGCAATATACAGTTACAACTAGTCAAAGTCCACTTTCAACTAACACCACACTACTTCAAAGGTCATGTGGGTACACACAATAATCTTAATTTCCCCCTCCCATCCCTTGCATCCTTGCTGTACATAAGCATATACATATATATATACACACATAAGCATATGTAATCAAATACATTGTTGCTATTATTATGTTGAAGAAACTGTTTCTGTTAGACCAATTGAAAATAATAAAAATTTGTATTTTACCTTCACTTATTCCTTCTCTGATGCTCTCTTGCTTTCTTTATGTAGATCTGATTTTCTGACCTTCTCTCTAAAGAAATGTTAACATTTGCAAGGTAGGCCTACTGGCAACAAATTCCCTCACCTTTTGTTTGAGAAAGTCTTTCCATTTCTTTCACTTGCAAGGGATGATTTTGCAGGGTACATAATTCTTGGTTGGTAGGTTTTTTCCTCTCACCACTTCAGGTATTTCACTCCACTCTCTTCTTGCTTGCATGGTCTCTGAGGAGAAGGTGAGTGTAATTTTTATCTTTGTTCCTCTATAGGTAAGGTGTTTTTGTCCCCTCCTTTGGCTTCTTTCAGGGTTTTTCCTTCATCTTTGATTTTTCTCTAGTTTGAAAATGATATGCCTAGGTTAGGTTTTGTTGTTGTTGTTGCTGTTTTCGGCATTTATTCTGCTCAGTGTTTTCTGACCTTCCAGCATCTATGGTTTGGTGTCTGACACTAACTTAAGAAAATTCTGTTTACTGTTTCAAATATTTCTTCTGCACCTTTCTGTCTTTCTCCTTCTGCAATTACTATTATGTGTGTGCTATACCTTTTGTGGCAGTCCTACAGTTCTTGGATACTCTGTTCTGTTTCTTTTTGTTTGTTTGTTTTTTGTTTTTCCAGTCTTTTCTCTCTTTGCTTTTCAGTTTTGGAGGTTTCTATTGATATATCCTCAAACTCAGAGATTCTTTCCTCTGCCATGTCCAGTCTAGTAATAAGCCCATCAAAGTCATTCTTCATTTCTGTTATACTGTTTTTCCTCTCTAGTATTTTCTTTTGGTTCTTTCTAAGAACTTCCATTGCCCTTCTGTTCTTGCATGTTGTCTACTTTATGCATATACTTTACATCTTAGTCATAGTCACTTTAAGTTCTCGGTCTGATAATTCCAACATCCTTGCCTTATTTGAGTCTGTTTTAATGCTTGCTCTGCCTCTTCAAACTGTATTTTTTTGCCTTTCGGTGTGTCTTGTAATTTTTTCTTGATGGCCAGACATGCACTGGATAAAAGAAATTGCTGTAAATAGGTGTGTAGTAATATGGTGGGAAGGTATGGGGGAGGGGAAGAGTTCTCTAGTCCTATGAGTATGTCTCAGTCTTCTAGTAAGCCTGTGCTGCTGGACTGAAAGTCACAGTGTTTCTCAGTCTTTCCCCCTTTTCAGTGGTACAGGATGGTAGAATGGACTGGAGTTGAGTGTTTCCCTTTCCCTGGGTAGGTTAAGTTCTGATATCGGACAGGTTAGGCTCTGGTAAAAAGTTTCTTCTAAGGGCAGACCTTGTTAGGAAGAACAGGATGCTCTGGCATACTTCATTTTTTTTTTAAAATTTTATTTTGTCGATATACATTGTGGCTGATTATTGCTCCCCATCACCAAAACCTCCCTCCCTTCTCCCTCCCCCCCTCCCCCCCAACAATGTCCTTTCTGTTTGCTTGTCATATCAACTTCAAATAATTGTGGTTGTTATATCTTCTTCCTCCCCCCCCGGTTTTGTGTGTGTGTGTGTGTGTGTGTGTGTGTGTGTGTGTATGTGTGAATTTATATATTAATTTTTAGCTCCCACCAATAAGTGAGAACATGTGGTATTTCTCTTTCTGTGCCTGACTTGTTTCACTTAATATAATTCTCTCAAGGTCCATCCATGTTGTTGCAAATGGCAGTATTTCATTCGTTTTTATAGCTGAGTAGTATTCCATTGTGTAGATGTACCACATTTTCCGTATCCACTCATCTGATGATGAGCATTTGGACTGGTTCCAACTCTTGGCTATTGTAAAGAGTGCTGCGATAAACATTGGGAAACAGGTATACCTTCGACTTGATGATTTCCATTCCTCTGGGTATATTCCCAACAGTGGGATAGCTGGGTCGTATGGTAGATCTATCTGCAATTGTTTGAGGAACCTCCATACCATTTTCCATAGAGGCTGCACCATTTTGCAGTGCCACCAACAATGTATGAGAGTTCCTTTTTCTCCGCAGCCTCGTCAGCATTTATCGTTCATAGTCTTTTGGATTTTAGCCATCCTAACTGGGGTTAGATGGTATCTCAATGTGGTTTTGATTTGCATTTCCCGGATGCTGAGTGATGTTGAGCATTTTTTCATATGTCTGTTGGCCATTTGGATATCTTCCTTAGAGAAATGCCTATTTAGCTCTTTTGCCCATTTTTTAATTGGGTTGCTTGTTTTCTTCTTGTAAAGTTGTTTGAGTTCCTTATATATTCTGGATATTAATCCTTTGTCAGATATATATTTTGCAAATATTTTCTCCCACTCTGTTGGTTGTCTTTTAACTCTTTTAATTGTTTCTTTTGCTGTGCAGAAGCTTTTTAGTTTGATATAATCCCATTTGTTTATTTTTCCTTTGGTTGCCCATCCTTTTGGGGTCGTATTCATGAAGTCTGTGCCCAGTCCTATTTCCTGAAGTGTTTCTCCTATGTTTTCTTTAAGAAGTTTTATTGTTTCAGGGTGTATATTTAAATCCTTAATCCATTTTGAGTTGATTTTAGTATATGGTGAGAGGTATGGATCTAGTTTCATTCTCCTGCATATGGATATCCAGTTATCCCAGCACCATTTGCTGAAGAGGCAGTGCCTTCGCCAGTGAATAGGCTTGGTGCCTTTGTCAAAGATCAGCTGGCAGTAAGTGTGTGGGTTGATTTCTGGATTCTCTATTCTATTCCATTGGTCAGTGTGTCTGTTTTTATGCCAGTACCATACTGTTTTGGTTATTATGGCTTTGTAGTATAGCTTAAAGTCAGGTAGTGTTATGCCTCCAGCTTTATTTTTTTTGCTCAGCATTGCTTTGGCTATGCGTGGTCTTTTATTGTTCCATATAAATGTCTGGATAGTTTTTTCCATTTCTGAGAAAAATGTCTTTGGAATTTTGATGGGGATTGCATTGAAAAGATTTACCATGCAAACAGAAAAGAAAAACGAGCTGGAGTAGCTATTCTTATATCTGACAAAATAGACTTTAAACTAAAAACCATAAAAAGAGACAATGAGGGACACTACTTAATGATAAAAGGTCTGATCCATCAAGAAGACATAACAATCATAAATATGTATGCACCCAATGTTGGAGCAGCCAGATTTATAAAACAAACTCTATTAGACCTAAAGAAGGAAATAGACACTAATACCATAATAGCAGGGGACCTGAACACCCCACTGTCAATATTAGACAGATCATCTAGGCAAAGAATCAGTAGAGAAACACAAGATCTAAACAAGACTCTAGACCAATTGGAATTGGCAGATATCTACAGAACATTCCACCCAACAACCTCAGAATATTCATTTTTCTCATCAGCACATGGATCATTCTCCAGGATAGATCACATATTAGGTCACAAATCAAGTCTCAATAAATTCAAAAAAATTGGAATTATCCCATGTATCTTCTCAGACCACAATGGATTAAAACTAGAAATTAATAACAAACGAAACTCTGGAAACTATACAAACACATGGAAATTAAACAGCATTCTACTTAATGACATATGGGTCCAAGAGGAATCAAGCAGGAAATCAAAAAATTTATTGAATCTAATGAAAACAATGATACATCATACCAAAACCTGTGGGATACTGCAAAAGCAGTATTGAGGGGAAAATTTATTGCATTAAACACACACTTCAGAAGAATAGAAAGATGGCAAGTGAACAACCTAACACTTCACCTTAAAGAACTAGAAAAACAAGAACAATCCAAACCTAAATTTAGCAGACGGAAAGAAATCATTAAGATCAGAGCAGAACTGAATGAAATTGAAAACCAAAAAACAATTCAAAAGATCAACGAATCAAAAACTTGGTTTTTTGAAAAGATAAATAAAATTGACAAACCATTAGCATGGCTAACAAAAAAAAGAAGAGAGAAGACTCAAATAACAAAAATTAGAAATGAAAAAGGCGATATTACAACTGATTCATCTGAAATACAAGGAATCATTCGAGACTACTATAAACAACTATACGCCAACAAATTTGAAAATCTGGAGGAAATGGATAAATGTCTGGACACACACAAGCTCCCAAAACTGAACCGTGCTCTGGCATACTTCAAAACAGTTCTTTCCCCCTCCCTGCCCAAAGCACAAGGGGATCTTTCTCTGATATTCACTGTGAGAACCCGATCAAGCTCCTGATGATAAAACTCACAAAAGTGTGGAGGCCCCTGACGACTGGGTCCCCTGGAGTTTTGAACTCTTAGACTTGTCTACACTGAGCCTCCAGCAATTCATCAGTTGCACTTCAGGTCTCCTTATCATGGCACTGGTTTCTGTGGAAGTTTGCGTTTGTGGGTTTCTGCTCTGGCAAGTGTGACTCTCTGCATTCATCTGCCAGTTTCTCCAATTTTGGGGGCAGCAGTTTTTCCTGTGACCCCCACCTCTCTGACAGATATAAAAAGAGTTGTCGACTTTTCAATTTGTTCAAGTTTTTACTGGTTGTTAGGATGGAGTGATGACTTCCAGCTTCTTCCATGCCAGATTGGACTGAATCCAGGTCTTCTAACCCTAAGATCCATGCCACATTGGAGAGGGGCAGTTAGGGATGAAGGAGAGACAGTTAGCTTTTATGAGCACCTACTATGTGTCTGGCACTATCGGACATAGTTCTATTTAATCATCCCTATGATTATGAGGTCATTTCACATTGAGAAAACCAAGGCTTAGTGAGGTAGAGCATTGAGACTCATTGCCAAGATCCCCCAGCTGGTGAAAGCAAAGGGGTAGGATTTGAATTTGGGTCCACTGGGTTCCAGAGCCCACCCTCTCAGTCCTTCCAGACCAGGCCATTTCTTGCACAAGTGTTAGGTGTTATTAACCAGATGAGCAATGATTTGATACCTGCCGAATACCTGCTACCTGCTCTGTCCTGTTCTGGGCTATAGGGACCACAGCTGTTGAATCAAACTCTACATTCATCAGCTTCCAGCCCAGCTGGGGAAAGACGATGTGAAAATATAAGACAGACAATGAAGGATGAGGAAGATCGGAGAGGAGCAGGGAGAGCAACCCAAGGGGAAAAATAGCACAAGCAAAGGCACAAAGGTGGGAATTAACTTGGTACATGCAAAGGAGGGGACAGAAATGAAGTGGGTGGGGGCTGACTCCGTGGCGCACTCGGGAGAGTGCGGCACTGGGAGCGCAGCAGCGCTCCCACCCTGGGTTCGGATCCTATATAGGGATGGCCGGTGTGCTCACTGGCTGAGCGCAAGCGCGGTGCGGCCGGTCACAAAAAGGACAAAAAAAAAAAAAAAAAGAAAGAAAGAAAGAAATGAAGTGGGTGGTCCTGGATGGAGCTGTAGGGATTATTACTCTTCCAGGGGGCCTCACACTCTGATAACCTGGGGCAAATTGCTCCAAACAGGCAAGAACAGGCAAGGAATGCATCATGGAACTTAGTTGTCCACCTAAGTAGCCTTGCAGGGAAATCAGAGGGCGTGGGTGGGCAGTGGGCACAGGAGGATGTTTTCAGGATGAGCCTTATATAGAACAGGTGCCCCATCCCCTGCTATTTCAGGACAGCCAGGACAAGCTAACTCCCACTCTTTGCTGATGAACACCTGACATTCTACCATTATAATTGTAGTGCAATAGACTTTATTACTGTTGAGAAACACACTCCCCTGGCAGAGAACACTACTTTATGGTGGTTTTAGCCTTTCACATGCTAGTATAAATCTGTTTATTGAGCAGAGAATTCCAGAGAGCAGGTTTTGGGGGAGGGTGGGAGAGGGAGACAGAAATAGCCTAAAAAGAAGGTGGACTTTGCATGTGCAAGTGCTGCCTCCTTTACATGCTGCTATGGTGTGAACATCGGTGTCCCCCCAAAATTCATATGTTGAAACTTCAACCCCAATGCCATAGTATTAAGAGGTGCGACCTTTAGGAGGTAATTAAGTCCTGAAAATGGGATTAGTGTCTTTATAAAAGAGTGCTTTGGTTTAAATGTGTCCCTTCAAAAGTCAGGTGTTGAAACTTATGGCCAATGTGACAGCATTAAGAGATGAGTACTTTAAGAAGTGATTAGGCCACGAGAGCTCCTCCCTTGTGAATGGGATTGAAACCCTTATAGAAGAGGCTTCATGCAGCATCCAGCTCACTTGCCCTGTACCTCCCGCAGTGTGAGGACTCAGCTTTCCTCCCCTCCAGAGGATGCAGCAAAAAGGCACCCTCTTGGAAGCAGAGAACAGCCCTCACCAGACACCAGACCTGCCAGTGATTTGATCTTGGACTTCCCAGCCTCCAGAACAGTGAGAAATAAATTTCTGTTCCTTATAAACTACCCAGACTCAGGTATTTTGACATAGCAGCACAAACGGACTAAGACACACATCAAACCAAGAAATCTACACCCCAGAAGCCCAGGAGGCAATGGGGCCTGGACACTGATCCCTGACACCTCTTGTAGTCATCCCTGGAAGAGGGGTGCTGTGCAGAGGCCCTTGTCCCCCCAAAACAGTTGAGTTGGGCTGCTTTCCCTTAGATGTATTTTCTGAAGCTGCAAAGCCCCAGAAAGTGGCAGTCCGTGTACACAGAGGCCAAGGCCACCCATGACACTAACTCATTTCCCTCACCTCGCCCCCTTCTCTTGCCTCCAAGATTCTGTGTTCTGGATTTTTCTCTATCTCTGTCAAAACCTCTTCCTGTGTCCAACTCTCTCAGGGCAAAACAAACTCCTCCATGGTTCCCGTGTCCGGAGAGGCATTGCTGTGCCTTGGCCTTCTCACAAGGCGCTCCCGAAGGTAATGGCCACTCCAGGCCCCCGCCCCAGTTCCTAGGCAGCCATCAAGGCCATCACGTCCGGCTGGTCTCTCAGACCCCTCCCTCCTCTTCCTCTGTCCTGGCATGGATACTGTCCTGTCTGGTCCCCAGACAGCCAAGCTCTTCTCAAGCACCAATTTCATCAGGCCACTTCTTGCTCAAAACCTTTGTGTGGCTTCCCACAACGCTACAGACCAAATCCCTAACACCTTGGGGTGGTTGTCAAGCCCTCTGTGACCTGGCCGAGTCCCACCCTCCCAGCCTCGTCATGACAGAGCTTCACCTTTCCTGATTCTCTTTCCTGCCTCTGAGCCTTGATGCAGGCTGTGCTCCCAACTCAGCCCGCCTGTTCCCCAATTTCTCTTTCTCATGTGATTTCCCAAAGGAGACCTGGGTTGATTTCTCTTGGTCAAGAGGAATTGGTTTGGATGCCCCTAAAGTGCACACTTACGTTCTAGCACTTAGGATAGTCTGGCTTGTATTTTTCGTTAAGTCCAATTGATCCTATGTTAAGAGCCATGTCATAGAGAGCCCATAATAGTATATTCCTTCAAAAGCCATTCGGCACATATTTAATTGGCTGCAAAGTCTTTGAAATGTTGATAACAGAGAAAGCTCGTGATAAAATGTGGTCTTTACATTTTTTTAAAATTTATTTATTTGGGGGAGGGAGACATCTGGCTGGCATCGGGATCCAAACCCTTTGGTGTTATCAACACTGTGCTCTAACCAGCTGAGCAACCAGCCAGCCCTCAGGATAAAATGTTTAAGTGGAAAAAAAAGAAAAACAAAAGAAAAAAAAAAGAAAGGAAGGCTAAAAAAACTATATGCATCACTATGATTCAAAAATCTATTTTTTAAAAAACAGAAATTTTTACAAATTTTACAATAAAGTTCTTGGAGCTAAATTATCTCATGATATACTTTTTTCCTGGCCCACCCCCAGTTATGGAGGTTGAAAAGAGGAATGCTGAAAACAGAAAAAAACAAACTGTGGTCATTTTAGCTGAAACCTCTATGGGTGATAACCAACGTGCGATAAGAACGAATCAACTTGCTCTAGAGGAGTTCTCTGAGAGCCAGCAGTGCAGGAAATGATGGGTTCTGAGGTGTGAGTTGCATGCCACTCAATCCCCACGGCTAATTATAACTGCTAGTATTTACTGAGTGTTTACTGCAGGCGGGCACTATGATCGCTTTTTCCCATAAATGTTTCCATCTTATCCAGGAGGCAACACTGTTGAGTGCTCCCCACATGTCAGGCGACACTGTCCCAAGCCCTTACATGCACTGATTGATTCGCTCATGGATGCTCCCAACAGCTGTGCTGCAGCTGATCCCATTTTGCAGACGAGGAAAGCGAAGCACAGAGAGGCTAAGTAACACGCCCGACGATACAAGGCAACAGAGACAGAATAAAAACCTAGTATTGTCAGCCTTTCCAAAGCTCATGCTCTCAAAAGAGGTTTGCATTAACAAGAGTGCAGGATTCACCATGATGCGATCAGTGCTGCCTCCCACTGAAACGTCAAGAGGATGCCTTCTCTTACCAGCCCCTCCTTTGATGATAACCATTCCTTATCTTTTTATGGACTTAATGCATTTTGAAATCACCAACAGAAGTTTGTGTGGAACTCAAAGGCATTCTGGGTGACACCATGGCCTGCCCCTACATACAGATCTCTACCCCCCAGGAGGACTCATCTATAATTCCTTCCTTCCTTCCTTGGTTTAAAAGGTCCTCACCATCCACTGTGATAACCACCAGTGCCAATCAGCACAAGGACTCACTACATTTGCCCATTAGATGGGCTTGGTTTACAGGTACCAGTGTATCTATCAACTTCAACTTGACCTAAAACCACACACCTGAGAGCAGGAGATTCGCTCAGGGCAAGAAGAAATCCTACCTGAGCTAGACCAGGCAGGCCTTTCAGAGCCAGAGGTCAGCAGGGGCAGAAGGAAACGCAGGGCACGTGGCTCAGACTGTGAGTGCTGGGCCGCTTGCTTCCTGGATGGGAGTCCGCCACTGTCTTGTGGTCCCTCTCCTAGAGACAGGGCCAAATGTTTTTCTTTTCTTTAGCAACTGGCAGAAAAATGCCATCACATGAATATGTCATTGCCACCATCTTCAAAGTCTGTTAATGAGAAAGTAGCTAGAGTCCTCCTGGCCAGATGGTTCATTTCAGCCACCAAGGGACAGGGCTGCAGCCCAGAAGCTGCCCAGCCTCCATCCAACCCATGTCCTGGTCATTCATCCCATGCACGCCCTGCTCCAATGCCTCTTCTGCTGGTTCTCTGGCCCCACTCTCCCCACACACATTGGTCCTCCGAGGGTCCCCAGTGAGACCAAGCAGTGACCCAGACACTTCAAAGTCTTCTCATCACCTTAGTACAGCAGAGGAGGATTGGGAATGCAGCAGATGGTAAAACATGTGCAACACAATTGCTGTTCTGGCAAATGAGATGTGAAGGAAAGTGACATCTGCCACCTCTGAGTGGGACGTTTCAGAGCCATTGTGGGATTCTGCCTTCTTTCTCCTCCCCTGTGCCCCAGATGGGCGCTCTCCTTCAGCCTGCACTGCAGCACGAAGGAGTTTTGTAAAGGGCCTCAGCTGGCATGTCGCATGAGTGAGAAATACACTGTTACTTTGTGTGCGTACATACTTCGTGTGCAAGCTGCTAGAGTTTACGGCTGTTTGTGATCACAGCAAGACCAGCCCGAGCTGACTGGTTCAGAATTTTTCAAAGAAACGCCTAACAGGGAACTAGAGGACAATCCAAGCATACAGAGGAACAGCAGTGGTCAAAGTGAGCATTTTGTGTTCAAAGCAGACAGAGCAGGGCCACAGATGAAGCTGGCCACCCACTTTTGGGGCATCCCCTCGTCTCTTCCCCTCGACTCAGCTCTTTGTGGGAAACCCCAATGATAGGTCCCCGTTCCTGGCCTGGGCATTTCCCTTGACCACTTCCTCCTCAGGCCACCCCCGACTGCAGCCACCACAGCCACAATATCTAAAGTCCTGTATTAGTCCGTTTTGTGTTGCTTATGACAAAGTACTTGGAACTGGGTGATTTACAAAGAAAATGAAATCTATTGCTTACAGTTTCTGAGGCTGAGAAGTCCAAAGTCCATCTGGTGGTGACAACAGTGACCCAGGGGTCTCACATCATAAGATGATGGAAGCAGAGAGAGCAGAGAGAGAGACAGACTCTTCTCTTCTTTTAAAGCCCTCAGAACCACACCCCTGAGCACCATTTTTAATCCACTCACTACGGCACGCACGGTCCTACAATCCGATCACCTCTTCAAGGCTCCACCTTTCAATTACCATAATAAGATTTCCCACCCTCTTAACAGTCACAGTGGGGGCTAAGTTTCTAATACATAAAACTTGGGGAACACAATTCAAGCTTCAGGGATTTTGGGGGGACATAATTCAATCCACTACAAGTCCCAAACAATTAGACAGACTAACTCCTCCCAGTACCCCAGGAGGGAGGCACCATCAGGAACGCCATCTTACAGACGAGGAAACTGAGGCCTGGAGAGGGAAAGTTACCTACCCAAGGTCACACAGGTGGTAAAAGGCAGAGCTGGGATTCAAACACAGGCTGTGTGGCTTCCATAGTCCGTGCTTGCTATGGGCCAAATACATCCCCCCTAAATTCCTGTATTGGAAACTTACCACCATTGTAACAGTGTTAAGAGGGTGGGAAATCCAACTATGGTATTTAAAAGGTGGAGCCTTTAAGAGGTGATTAGATTGTGAGGACAGTGCCCTTGTGAATGGATTAATCCATTTGTGGAGCAATGAGCGTGGCCTTGATGGTTTTATAAGGAAGGTAAGTAAGAAGGTTAGCTCTCTCTTGCCCCTGCCATTCTCTTGCCATGCGACACCTTGAATTGCTGTAGAGAGTCACCATCAAGAAGGCCCTCACCAGATGTGTTTGCTGGACTTCCTAGCCTCCAAAACTGTAAAAAATAATTTCATTTCTTTATAAATTACCCAGTTTCAGGTATTCTGTTATAAGCAACAGAAACAGACTCATACAGTGCTCAATCACTATGCCAAGGACGAAGATATGGAACAGGAGAGAACAAAGAGGTGGGACCAGCGGCTCAACATGGCAGGGAAACAAATTACCTGCTGCTTGCTTGATGTTGTCTGGGTTTGCCCTGGTGGCAAAACCCACCTGAGGGGAGTAAGGTTTGGGGGACAGTGGAGTAGTATAAGGAAAAGAGCAAAATAAAACACATACGAACTTATAGATGACATCATGGTGAGTGCACATGAATAATGATTCACAGGGTTAGGTCGCGTGAAGGAGTTTTGGTTTTGGTTTTGATTGTCTTTTCAGCAAAGTTGAGGACTGACTTTTCAAAAGTTTAAGAATGGAGAATGAGATTCCAACAGCTGGCCCAGGGAGGAAGACACAGGGAAGAAAGCTGTCCCTGTCCCTGAGTGCCCTGGTTTGTCTCTTAGCCTTGATGAAAATTCTTTGCTTGACCAAACTTCAGTCAGGCTCCTGAACCTTCTCCCAGACCCATCTGTGCACTTCCTTGTAAAATCCAGTTTTGCAAGAACCCCGCACCTTTGATAGCTGGTCACCTGTGATACTGATTGGGTTCCTCATCCTCCACCATCTCCTGGGTGATGTCTGGTCACCCTGGCCTTTCTTCAGTGAGAATCCTGTTAGGTCAGTTTAACCCCTATCCCCTGAAGGTAATTTCCCATCCCCTGACCCCCACCCTGCTCCTTAGCTATACAGTCCCACTTGCTCATGCTGTATTCCGAGTTGAGCCCAGTTCTATACTGAGGTCTCCTTTCCCCTATTGGAATAGTTCTGAACAAAATCCATTTACTTCACTTTAACTACTTTCCAGCTCGGGTTTTTCTTTGACAGGCTCCTCATCAGAAATGAGACATGAAACCAGATCCAAAGTCCTGATTCCCAAGGAGTACAATTGGGTTGGAGAGACCTAGAAGTGATTAGCCTGGAGGCTGGGCAGGAAGGTGGGGAAGGAGCAGAGGGAAAAAGGACCAAGGCAGAACTTCCAGACAGTCTGCCGGTCCACTTGTCTCCCCTTTCCTCGAAGAAGCCTTCCCGATCACCCTGCCCCGGAACAACACTCCTTCCTCAGGCTCCTAGAGCACGGGTTGATGTGTAGCATGCTGAGCAAATCATAGCTCCCCACTTTCTGCCATATTCCCAATGTTGGTGTTGAAATTCAAGAGCACAGCTGGCTCAGTTTTCTAAAGGATTGTAGGTAACTAGTGTCTGATTGTAGGCAGCCGAGTCCCTGAAAGCCTGGTTACTCCCAGTAAGAGGCAGGGCTAGACCACGCTGGCCCCATCAGTCCATAGGTAGATAGGAGGGTAGTCCTCTCTCTCTCAGGAGGCCACAAGCACACCTAGGGTCTGTGCGACCCCAGAGGCACCTGCTGAGGATGCCTTCCCCTGGCCAGATGAGAAAGGACCTAGGTTGTTGGAGAGCTGTAGACCCCCCAAACAAGCCCACCCCTTCTGCAGTCATCAGAGGGTGCCAGTGCTTGGTTTGGGAAAACCACAACACTCTTCTCCCTCTTAGCGAATGCCACACTTTCTTCTCCACTGGACTCCACAGGATGGAGGGATCATTTAAGTTTGCTATATAAATGAACAACCTCTACCCAACCCCATCTTCCCTATCCCCCCTTACCCACTGAACAGACTCCTAGAAGTTCACCAAAATCCAGGTCCTGTGCTTCTTCCTGGGCACACGGCTGGACTTCATTTCCCAGTCTTCCTTGCAGCTAGGTGTGGTCATGTGACTGAGCTCTAGCCAATGGAATGTGAACACAGGAGACATGCCCACTTCCAGGCCTTAGCAGTAAGACCCGCCCACATGCCTCCTCCAGGCTTTTTCCTCTTCCAGCCTATGGGCTTGGAGTCAACCCTAGGTGACTGGAGTGTGCATGCTGAAGATGGCAGAGCCTCTGTCAGTGGGGACCCCGAATACTCCTTCCCCACTGACCAGGAATCTTGCATATGAGTGGAAACTAGCTTCTTCTGGGTCTAAGCCATTACATTTTTTGTTGTTATTGCAGCAGCTAATCTTCTCTGCTGACATGTTCTCCATAGCAAGACTCTCCATGTGACAGTCACCCTATAATGTTACTTGTTTATTGTCTCCTCTCTCCATCTGAATGGAAGCTTTGAGAGGCAGTGACTGTGTTTGGTTCCTGCTGTGTCCCCAACAGTAGAACAGCACCTGGCATGAAGTGAACACTCCAAAACTATCTGTTGAATACATGAATGAGTGAGCTGTGTTTTATCTATTCTGCATGGGTCTGGGTCTCTGTGGAAAGACCCACTTACAGCAGGAAAAGCAACCTGCTTCCACTTTCACTTTCTAGTCTACTCTGGGACTAGAAAAGTAACCTTTAATTGAACTACTATACTTACCTTTGGGTCCCAGCCTAATGCTCTCTCCTCCTTGACACCTTCCCTGAATACCCCCCACAGTGCCCTCAGCCAAGGGTCCCTTTGCAGTAACACCTGCCACACTGAACAGCAAGTGATGTCTGTCTCTCCCTGCCCCTGCATGTCCCCCACCCTCCAACCAGTTTGGGAGACTCCTGAGGCCAGGAATTCTGTATTATTTATCTTTGCATCTCCCCAGTGTCAGACACAAGCGTATCTTGAGAAACAAGCACTCAAGAATATTTAGTGAACCTTCTTTAACTGTTGTCGCTCTGCTGCTAACCAGAGGTTAAAAGCTTCACATAATCCCCTGGATCCATTCATAAGACGATGTAAGCCAGTACTCGGGATATCCTATGGATTCTTCTAACAGGGTTTTTGGATTTTAATACCTGGCATGTGCACACATAGCCCATGAAAGGAGTGGGAAGCCAGTACAGATGGCTGAGCCCAGCAGTCCAGAAGGGGCCCAAGCCCGGCAACATTGCAATGGTACAAACCCACCCTTGACCCACAGCCTCAAAACATTTTTCCACTGAGGCCCATGCCTGCTTCTGGCAGCCCTGTGCACACACAGGACTTTTATCTTTCAAAGCACTTCCCCATTTGAGCTTCACAAAAGCTCTGTGACACAGGTAGGACAGTGGCTCTTACGTCCATTTGACAGATGAGAAAACCGAGGCTTGGAGAGGTTAAGTGACTTGTCCCAGATCATGGTCTGAGTGTGTACTGAGCTGACATTAGGATCAGGGCCCAGACATTTCCTCTCCTTTTCTTCCCTTTCCCCAGCGTCCTTATGCTAAGCTAACAAGAGGAAATTTCACTGTGGCCATGAGGAAGCAAAGTCAACAAGCTGTGAGGAGGGAAAGCGGAAATTAACACTGACTTTTGAGTGGTAAACTGAGTTCAAAACAAGCCTGGCCAAGTAACTTCAGCAGACTGAGAGTTTTTCCCCTTTCTTCTGCTGCTGCTGTGCGGTCAGATCCAGAACAGGGCAGGCAGGTACTTACTCGATTTTTCTTCTTTAACAATGTATTCGAGCACCTCGGACGAGCTCTCATTCAGGGAAGGGAAGTGGACACAGAGCACCAGGTGCTTCAAGCTGCTGTCCTGGCGAACCAGGAACATCTGAAACCAAAGAAGGGGAGGGAGCTCCGTGAATCAAAGCCTTGGGTGGAGGTTAGGACAACAGCGAGGTGGAAGTCACCCAGAAGGTTCCTGAAACAAGGAGGCGGGGGGGGGTCATGTGTCCCTCAGGAGACCGGGCGCAGAACCCATGCCACCTGGCCCATGTCCATGTTGAGGTTCCTTGAGTCTAATTTCTCATTTTCCCACTAAGCAGTTCAACTAAATCAACGTTTCTCAAAGAGTATTATAGACACAGCGTCCATGGGTGAGTGGCGGAGGGTTAAAATTCCTGTGTCCCCGCCCCCCGAGATGCTGGTTCTGTAGGGGGGCCTGTAGCTGATTCAGATGAGGGTGGCTGAGTCCGCACTTAGGAAAGTTCCAATGTATGGGAGTCAGGTTGAATCTCAACTCACACCCAGCACGTATGCTCTGAGGGAGGCTGCTGGAAACAATCACAGATATTAGTCAATTCACACTTTTTTTCCCACAAAAATAAAAATAGCTAATACTTAATAGAGAGCTCTCTCTGTGACAGGAACTATTATGACACCTCACACATATTAACTTGCTCCACCCTCTCAATTACCCCATGACATGAGTTTTTGTTAGTATCCTCATTTTATAGATGAAGAAATGGAGGCACTTTCTGGTCATAACAGGGCACCCCTCCTTGAGCAGGTATGCTGATTGTCTGAGTTAGGACCTGTCAGGGCTTGGCCCACAAGACACACTTTGGAAGGTTAGCCTGGCCAAGGTCCCACAGCTGTAGGGGACAGAAATGGGATTTGACCCTGTCGTAAAAATAGAAGAATGTGGTCAGGGCCCTCACCTTGGGTCCAGTTGGGTGTGGTTCAGCATTCTTTGTAAGCAAATTGAGTGTGTGTGTGTGTGTGTGTGTGTGGAGTTAGTGTGCATGTGTACCAATGTATCTTTTTAGTTTTGTTGCTATTCTTGTGTTCTACAGAGAGAGAGAGAGAGGAGAGAGAGGAGAGAAAAGTCTTAGTGAAGCAGGCGGGTGCCCAGCGCAGCCATGCTTTCCCACCTACGGCTTTCAAGGACCACGTGGCTGGTTACCTAGCTCACAGACCTGCATGGTCCTTGAAAGCCGTAGGTGGGAAAGCATGGCTGCGCCAGGCGGACACTCAAGGCAGACGACTGCCCACCTGCATCACTCAAACTCCTCTCTTTTTTCTCTCTTCTCTCTCTCTCTGAAGAACACAAGAATAGCAACAAAACTAAAAAGATACATTGGTGCACATGCACACTAACTCCACACACACACACACACACGCACACACATAATTTGCTTACAAAGGATGCTGAACCACACCGAACTGGACCCGAGGCGAGGGCCCTGACCAAACTATTCTATTTTCCCAACACCTGGCATAGAGAGGGTGGTCCTTCCACTTAAGATCTTGCTGTCCGTGAGGGTGTGAGGCCCTTCAGGAGCAGTGACACATTGGTCCCTTCAGTGAAGGGTGGAGAGGGCACAGGAACCAGGAGCCGACAGACAGAGGGAGACAGGAAGGAGTGCTTCTGGGGGCAGAAATTCGAGGCAGGTGGGGAGCTGTCCACCTGGAGGGGGCCCTGCACAGGGGCCCAGCAGGATGTTGTTGACTTCTAGAAGCCTCCACCAGCATTTGCTCTCTGCTTAGAGACTCAGAGACAACACCTCAGCGCTATGCCTTCACTGAACTGATGCTTTATATTAACCTGAACTTGAATGGCCCCTGGGACATGTCATCATTCAAAGAAAGGTCACTGCCTCTTCAGAGGTTCAAGGTCAAGCTGCCTCCCGGCCTACCCAGCCATGGGAAACAGCAGTGGGAGAATGTGAGTGTGTGTGTGAGTGTGTGTGTGTGTGGGGGGGGTGGCAGGCTGGGGATGGGGATCGGGGGGGGGGGGAGGTGAGTGTGATATAATAAAAAAAATATAGCCGGTCTTTGTCCCTGATTCCTGGCGCAGAGCTTCAAAAACCCTTGGAACTTCCTGAGTGATAAAAGTGTCTTCTGTTATTCATAATGAGCCCCTTTTGATCATCACTGAGTTTATGTTAACAGGTAACTCCTGGAGCACCCTTAGTTTCAAGGGAGTTTCAGAAAGATCAAGCATGCTATTAGAAGGTTGGAAATTTCAGCCCCACCCTTGACCTCCAGGGAGGGGAGAGTGGCTGGAGATTGAGCTCAGTCACATGACCAATGATTTAATCAATCCATCCACAAAATGAAACCTCAATAAAACCTCTGGACTTCAGAGCTCAGTTACAATTCTTGGTTGGTGAACACACTGATGTTCCGGGAGAGAGAAGCCCCCAGCTCTGTGCCCCACCCCAGACCTTCCCCGTGCACTTCTATCATTTGGGTGTAGCCTTTATAATAAAACTGTGGTTATATGTATAATGCTCTGTGAGTTCTGTGAGTTGTTCTATAGAATTGTCAAACCTGAACAGGAGTTGCGGGAAGCCCCAAATTTACAGTCAAGTTGGACAGAAGTGGGGATAGCTGGGAACCCCACCTGTGGCTGGCATCTGAAGTTAAGGGCAGTCTTGCTGGGGGCCTCGTGCTTTAACTTGTGGAGTGTGTTTGTGCTACTGTAGGTAGTTAGTGTCCAAATCGAATTGTGGGACACCCAGCTGGAGTCAGAATGTAGTGAGTGTGTATGTGTGTGTGTGTATGAGAGTGTGTGGAATAAGTGAACTCTAGGATGCCCCCTGGGCCTCCCTGCTGAGCAGGACATGGGAAGAGAGCCCAGAGCGGGAGCCAGTGGTGTCCCTGGGAAGGTGACAGGTAGGAGCTGAGGCTGGTGCCCTCCTGACCTGAAACCAAACCAGGGGGTCCTGTCTTCTCCGGGAAAGCTATCCCTTTGCATGTTTGGCATACGTGTGGGGGGACACATGCCCGGGTCACTGTTTGGAAGCACATGCACATGGCAGAGCTGCTCATGCCCATCTTTAGATGTCGGGAATGGCACAGGAAGGAAGGGCAGTGTTTTTCAAACTGTAGGTCATGCCCCATTAGTGCAAATGTTACCAATAATTTTAGTTTTCCAAAATAAAACAGAATAAAATAGAAGATCCTTGCTTATAATAACGGAGGGCTTTTTGTGTGTGTGCAAGAGAGATGTCTACCTAGGGCTAGGTCACAGGACAGCAGTCCCCTCTTATCTGTGGTGTCACTTTCTGCAGTTTCAGTTACCTGCGATCAACCACAGTCGGAAAGTATTTCAGTATTTTGAGAGACAGAGAGAGAGAGAGAGAGAGGGAGAGAGAGAGAGAGAGAGAGCCCACATTCACATAACTTTTATCATGGTATATTGTTATAATTGTTCTATTTTACTCTTTGTTATTGTTATTACTTTCTTATCATGCCTAATTTATAAATTAAGCTTTATCATAGGTATGAATGTATGGGAAGAAGCAGAGTATATGCAGGGTGCTATCCATGGTTCAGGCGTCCACTGAGGGTCTCAGAACATACCCCCGTGGCTGAGGGGGAACGACTGTACAATGCGTATTTTTCACTCTACTGATGGTTACTTTCTCTCCTTACTATTTTGACCCCACTGATCTCTCCCTGGGGTGATGGGCACGACAAATTGCAGGGAGGTTCCTGCAATCTGATCTGCTATTCCACACCCAACACATAGCTGTTTCTAGATTTTTTCACTTTGCTTACACATGGACCCTGTTCTCTGCCTTCACGTTCCACAGAGGGAGAGAGAGAAGATAGGAGCTCTTGGACAGAGACTCCTCTACCTGGGGGTAGGGTCACAGTCTGCATTTCCTCCTGGGCTCCCAGAGGGCCCTGAGCAGCCAGTTGTCAGCCCTGTGACCCTGGGTAATTAATTCCATGGCTTTCCTGAGCCTCAGTGTTCTGATCTGTAAATGAGGATAAAAACACCTACCACTACCTGGAAGAATCGAAAAGAGAAACCAAAGCGCTGCCTCTCAGTGTTGGAAGAGATACTGGAAATGTGGCCCTGAAAGTGCCCAACAGGATACCCCCTAATGACCAATGCTCCACTCGCCCCCACTCCCATGGCTGGTTTTGTTCTCAGGCCCCACCTACACCTGGGGATCCATCCACCCCATGTGTTAACTGTGAAAAAGAATCAGAAGGGATTTCCTTGAGTCAGGAGCTGGGGAGACAAAATGTACAGATCCAGGGCAAGAGGAGGCAGATGCAAGGTGCCCCCCCGAAAGCAGGGGCACTTTGGTCGAGGGTAAGGAGCATGCTGCGTGCTGCTCCAGTGCCCTGTGTTTGGTATTGCTCAGCTCTCACCATGGCCCTGGGGGAGGCACTACCCCTGTGCCATCTGATGGATGAAGGGCAAGTGCAGAAGCAGGACTCAGGCCAGGCGTCCCCACCACACTGTATGGCATCTCGCTCTGTCCCGCCATTGTGCCCGTGTAACGTACTCACTGGGTGACAGGGTATTGACAGGCGTAGAAAGGCCCCCATTCTGAATGCCTATCATCCACCCTTTCAGCCTGGCCACAAAGCTCTCATGGGGCTCTTCTCTTCTGTCTTGGCCAAGGCATGGGGCTCTTATCTGAAACCATAAGGCGCTGCCTGTGGGGTGGAACAGGCTGGATTTGTGGCGGTGGGGCAGGGAGGGAGCCTGAATCTGGCCTGGCTAGAGCAGGCTCCTCTGATGCACCTGTCCAGGTGGCCCACTGTGGGCAGAGCCTGGGTTGGTGGTCTGCCTTGGCCAACTGAAATAAGAGGGTCTACTCTGTTCTCCTCTGGGCAGGTTTTGATCTAGTCACTGAGATTCTTCTAGGAGGAATCTATAGAGAGCACCTCAAAATCTTTGTCATTCTGCAGTAATGACCCCTAAAGAGCATTCTAGATTATGGTGAATTCCCTGCACTTAAAGCCAAAGTCAGTGCCAGACAGAAGACCATTTTTGTGAGCTGTTTATATCTTCTTCGCCTTCCCGATCCCCAGGTGTCCACTAGATACACTCTAAAGAGATGTTGCCTGCAATGGCTGTTGAGATGTTGCCTGCAATGGCTGTTGCCTACAAAAGGCTAAAGAGCTGGATGGACTACCCAGAGCCTTTCTCCAACACCCTTGGAGGTTCCACATGCAAATTCTCCAAGCCCCACTGACTTCTCTTTCTACTCCCTATAGCCAGCTGTTTAGAGATGCAGTGAAACACGAATTCCAGCTCTGCCACTTTCTAGCTGTCGGTTCATGGGCAAGTTACTTTCACTTCCCAGGGTCTCAATTTCCTCACCTGAACATTGAGCATAAAAATGTCCCTCATTCAGGTTTGCTGTGAGAACTGCTGATCATGTCTATAAAATGCCTGGCACAGAGTACACACTTAATTAGTAACCATAATTAGTATTAATTATATTTATTACTATTATTATGATTATTAGAGAGTGCTACCATTTACTGAGCACTAAACCATGTACTAAGATTTTAAATGCATAATCTCATTGATTAATAAATGATAATTATTAATAAGATTATTACTGTGCTTACAGCTGGACCAAATAAAAAGAAAAAGAGCTCAAAGATCATTTTCCTTCATGGTAGATTAAAAATGGCCACAAAGTCTTTGCTGCTCCCTCCATTGAGAGGTGGGATCTATTTTCACCTCTTGGTGGAAATAGGATGGCCTTGGGATAAGTATTGACCACAAGAACACAGCAGAAGGGATACTGTGAAGTTCAGAGCCCAGGCCTCAAAAGGCATATCCACTTCCCTGCTCACCCTTTTGGACCATAGCTGTCACGTGAAGAAGCCTGAGCTAGCCTGCTGGACTTGCATGGCCTAGCCAGTAGCCAGCACCCGCCACAAGACATGTAAGTGAAGCCATCTTAGACCATCCAGCCCAGTCAGGCTGCCGGATGATCCTAGCTGCATGACTGACCCCAGGAGAGACCAGCGGAAGAACCGCTCAGCTGAACTCAGCCCAAATTGTTGACCCACAGGATGGTGAGCAAATAAAATGGTGACTATGTTAAGCCATGAATGTTGGGGTGGTTTATGCAACAGTAGGTAATGATACAGGCACGGGGTATATGGACATGGGGTCTCAGGCTCTGGGTATCCCTCTCCTCTTTTCCTTCTATGAAGTGCTGCTGAGGACCACACAGAGCTCAGTGGGTAAGTTTGAAAGCCATTGATTTGGCCCAGCCAATCACTCTATAGCTAAAGAAACCAAGACCCAGAAATGTCAGTGGCAGAGCCAGGACAGGAATGTAAGACCAGTGACCTTCAGGCCAGGGTTGTGACCACTATAATACATCTCCTCCAACCCAGCCAACCCACCAAGTGTTAAGTGAGAATTTACTCTATGCCAGGCTCTGAGGAAGGGTTTCTAGATATCTTGCAACAACTTCCTCCCCAAGTTTCAGAACATTACACCCACTGTACAGATGAAAAGACAGTGTCGGGTGAGGACTGGTAAAGACACAGGTATCATAGCAGTTCAGCCTGGGACAGTGGGGAAGTTTGAAAGCCAGCAATGTCGCCCAGCCAGTCACTCTACAGCCAAAGAAACCAAGACCCAGAGATGTAAAAAGGCCTCCTTAGGCCATATCATTTGTCAGTGGCAGAGCCAGGACAAGACTGCAAGACCAGTGACCTTCAGGCCAGTCACTATGAGTTAACTCCTCAAGAACAAGTCCCCTCTCCCCTTCCTTGCTAACTGATCCCAATTCTCACCTGTGTAGCAATGTGCTCTGACTCAGGAGATGCATCATGTTTGGTCAAAGCCAATCATGACTATCCTTTGCCATTCACCCCCTTTCCCAGCCTCCCTCACAGTTAGAGGTGGCCAATAAGCCATCTGGAAAACATTTGTTCTATAACAAATATGTGAAGCCTAGGAGAAGAGAGCTATTTGCTCATGACCTCCTGCCTTTGAATGGGTGAGATGCCTGGAGCTGCAGCTGCCATTTTGGAACCATGAGGTGACAAACCTGAGGACCAAAGCCAACACCTTGAAGATGGGGGAACAGAAAGGTGGAAAGAATAGGGAACCTGAAGACATCACTGATCTGCTAACCTAGCCCTGGACCCCAACCTCCAGACTTCTCATTAGGTAAACAATAGTCTCCTTACGGCCAGGTTTGTTGCTCTATGAAGCTGAACACATTCTCCACTGACCCAGTGCCTCAAAGGATCATTGGAAAGTGGCACAGGTGACTTCAGTAGAGTGCCTGCTATGTGATAAGCACACAGTCTATGGTACTTCCTTCCCCAGTCCCCCTCTGCCTGTCTCTGGTCCTGAAGACAAGGGGCACAGAGCACTGAGCATTCCTCTCCTCGACTGTCCAAGGACAGCTCCATGAATCAGAGGCCACAGGGTGGGACATAAGGCATGGGACGAGGAAAGATGATCTGATTAGCAGCTCCAGACTTCCGGCCTCAGCCCTGAGTGGGAGGACGAGCCAGGGCGAGCAGTGGGGAACGTGGGGAGAGCATGCTGGGGCCTTCTCTGTTCACTCCCAGGACATGCACCTGCGGCTGCCCGGAGCTATCACAGAAGGAGCAGGTCACTTTCATGCCCACGGCGGGACCCTCCATCAGCTGCTCTCCTGAAAGCCTTCCCTAGTTAACCAGGCCACCAGCAGACCTTGCTGTGCCCCGGCGTCCTTACTCAACCCCTCTCCTCCCTGGGAACTAGCCGTGGCTGGCGCCTTGTGGAGCCAGCCTGTTCCTTCCGTTCCTTCTGCTTTTTTTCTTTCTCCTTTGCCTGCCCCACATGCTGGATCACGAACTCTCAGAAAGCAGAAGAATCCTCTTCCCCAAGTTGAACAAACTGCTGCATGGTGTGCCCACTCTGAGGATCCCATTTTCTTTGAAGAACTAGGGTTCCCCAACCCATCCCACTCCCACCCCTCAAAGAACAGTGGGGAAGTGGTAAGAGCTCTGGGCTGCGAGCTGGGACACTTGGGTCCTTACTAGTTCTAACAATGGTTTGCTCTGTGTCCTTTGGCAAGTCACCTCCCCTCTCTGAGCTGGCTTTTTCTAGTCTGTAGTGAGGGAGGTAAGCTAAAGGATCCTAAGATTCCTTCCTTCTAGAAGTTACTCTTCTAGCCTTAGTGCTCCCTTGGGGGTCTTTCCCCAAGAGGCTTGTAAGAGGATTAATTTCACCATAGATTGATACAATCCAGGAGGCCAGTACAGCCAGCCTGGGATCCCCTCCCTGTCTGTCTCAGACAGCGTGGGTTTTGGAAAGACCAACTCATTTCAGTAACACCTGGGACAGAATATGTTTAGGGAGACAATCATGCAGCTGCTGCATTCCGCACCCCCCTCCAAATAAATACATAAAAATTCAAAGCTAAATACACTTTAAATGGTTTTGTTTTCACTATCCATCTTTGGCCTGAACAATCTAGAGCTGTCTGCTATTCTGCTTTTGTTATTTTAGGACTATTTTCCAATTGCTTGGGGAAAATTTCCAATCATGCCCATTAGGGCAGGAACAGAAGTGGCTGGATCTTCTGAAAGGCCACTACTGCAGGGACCGTGAGTTAAAGGTAGGTGGCCCAGTGGCCGGAGCCCATCCTGGATTCATGGGAGTGAGTGGGCAAGCCGGCAGCCAAGGTCGTCCCATCCCGGGTCCTGACTCTGACAGAGCACAGCTGTGTGTGTGTGTGTAAGTGTGTATGTGTGAAAGGCTGTATGAAAGTCAAGTCACAAATCCTTAGAACCACTGACGGCTGGAAATGGAAGAAAGGAACATGTTGCTCAACACCTTTATTTTACATTTGGGGAAACTGAGACCCTCCTTTCTCATGACTTATAGTTGTAGCATGGCACAGAGCAACATTTCTCAACCCCGGCTGCATACTGGAATTACCTAGAGTGCTCTTAAAACATGCTGATGGTGGGGCCCACTCCAAACCAAAAAAATAAGCATTTCTGGGGGTGAGGCCAAGATACTGTATTTTTAAAAAGCATTTGGAGGTGATCAATTGTGGGTTTAAGTCACGTTCTACCACTTAGTAGCCACATGAGTTACAGTGCAGGCTCCCTACCGTCACAGAGTTGAGTTTCCTCACTTATAGAATAGAGACCATATCCTGTTCTGCAGCGTTGTTGGAAGGGTGTGAGACGGTGTTTGGCACACAGCAGTTGTGTAGTAGCTGACTGTGCCTTTCCCCTGGCCTCAGCACCGTGAGGGGCAAGAGAGGGGCTTCACTGACTGTTTTGGCCAAACTAACATTGAATGGAATTGACATGTCTTGGGCTCACACCTGCCTTGACCACCTACATGGCTGGTCCATATAACTCGGGTTACTGCACTTCTTGAGATAACCCCCCACTACTAAAAGCAATCTTACAAGAGGTTTCTTTCATTAAAAACCACCGTTTGGCCTAGAAGCAATGACAATTCAGTAGCAATGATCACACATAGCACCCAGGTCTTGGTTTCTAATATTCTCCCTTGGAGAAATGGCTGATACTAGCACTGCAACAGGAAATATACAAGATAAACCTAGAGCGTCTTCTATTGCCAGAAGGTAAGGAAGTGCTCCAACAAACAAACAAACAACACACATATACACAATGATGGGAGTTTGTCAAAGGGATACAGGAGCCAACTAAAAGAGTTCCCAATGGCCCAAGTTGGAACAATTTGAGCAACAAAATAATTAAAGTAGCATTGGATTATAACCCAAAGAATAAAATGAATATCCCTGATTCCACAGATATAAGTAAATGACCGAATAAATAAATAGATGGGGGAGAAGAGACAGGTCTCCTGTGCAGAAGAATTCTAAATAATTCATGTAGATATTCAACCAAGCAGGTGGAGCATAACTCCCTACTCTTTAAGGGTGAGCTGAGTATAGTGACTTTTTCCCAAAAAGTACATAGGCATGACCTCAGCCAGGTGATCAAAGTCACATCAGCAGGGATAAGTCACTGTGACAGTGTGCAGCCTTGATCTTATGTGGTGAGCGTGGCACTTCGCCTCTGTGCTCCTCCTCCCACAACCTGCAACCCCAGTCTCACCATCAGACAATCCCATTAGAGGGACGTTCTACAAAATACCTGACCAGTATTCCTCAAAACCATCAAGGTCATCAAAAACAAAGGAGGTCTGAGAAGTTGTCACAGCCAAGAGGAGCCTACGGAGATGTGATGACTAAATGCAATGTGGCATCCTGAATGGGATCCTGGCACAAAAAAGGACATTAGGTACAAACTAAGGAAACCTGAACAAAGTATGGGCTTTATTAATACTAATGTATCAAGAGTGGTTCATTAATTGTGGCAAATGTGCTGCACTAATGTTAAACGTTAACAACAGGAGAACCCAGTGTGGAGCGTATGGGAATTCTCTGTACTATCTTTGCAAATTTTATGTAAATCTAAAACTATTCTGGAAAACAAAAAACCAAAAAACTAGTTTGAGTGCAGAATAAATAAAGGTGGCTTTTGACTGCTTTGTTTCTGGATACAAAAAAATTAAAAAATGGGCCAATATGTTCCCAACGCCTTATCAAGAAAAGCAGGCTGTTGGGAAGACAGATGAGTAGCAGGGAAGGGGCTGGAATGTGGTCAAGGTCAAATAGATATTTGGGACAAAGCAGCTGGATCCTCAGCCTCCTGGCACTGGCCCCAGACACGATGAAGCACTGTCTCTCTCTCACTGGTGCCAGGAGGGGTGGGTCCAGGTGGTCTCTGAAGACCCTTTGAGCTCTCACAGCCCAGGGGCCACCCATGGTGTTTGTATCTTTAAAAACGATGAAGTCATTGCACTGCTGGAATTTCAGACAGTTGTATGGGAGCGATATTGTGCAGCAAAGGGCCTTCCCAGTGTTCCTGAAGATCACACCACAGACTCTGCTCTTACTAGCTGTTGACCACAGGCAAGTGAGTTAACTTCTCTGTGCCTGTGTTTCCTCATCTGGAAGTGGGACACTAATTACCCCTACCTGATAGGAATCACTGTGAGGATCAAATAAGATCATGCAAATAGCAACTTGGGTAAAAGTTGGCCAATCTCTGTACTAAAGCATGAGCTCAGGGCCTTGATTCTGCATCTTGCAGCAGCTCACAGAGGAGGAGTGGGGCATAAGGGCAGAGGGCATGGAAGACACCAGAAGACACCTCTGCTCTAGTTCTCTGGTCCTCAGAGCTGACCCAACCCCTGTGTCCTCAGAAAGGGGTGGGCGGTGGTGGGAAGGGAATGGCTGACCTCCAGTGCAGTCACCTTCAGTCTCAACTATCTTCTAGACTCAGTCCCAGGATTGTAGACGAGCTCTTGGGGACTCAGCTGCCAGGGTACCTGCCCCTGCTCGGGGTGAAGGGGTGTCCAGGCCTGTTGTGCCACTGAGCCTGGGATTAAGGCTTAAGTCCTTGCTTGAACTTGTGCTCACCTAGGAAATGAACAAAGCTGGAGATCTTTGCCTCTTGATGCAGGCCCTGAGCAACCTGGCCTGCTTTGTCAGCGCCCCAGAGCTTGCCCCACCTGCTCTGCCATCATTTGTTCTGATGATCAATCATCCAGGCCCACTCTGTGCAGGACTCGAGTCAGACAATGGTGTCACAAGGTAAATGAATGCAACATGGTCCTGCTATCCAGGGGCTTGGGTCAGCTCCATCCCTCCTGTCATGCGGCCTTCCATACCCACGTGCTCCAGCTAGGCTCACGTCCACCTCTAGGCCTTGGCCTGTGCTATTTCATCACCCATCCATGCCCCAACAGACCCTCTCAGCTCCCCAGTCCCAGCCTGCCCCGCCATCCTGCCTGGCTCAGCTCCATGTCTACCTCCTCTAGGAAGTCTGCCCAGATTACCCTTCCTGGATGTGCTCTCTCCCCCCTCCAGGCAACTCGCTGCTCTGCCTTTCACATAGCATTGAGGTACCCCCTCCCCATGCCTTTACCATTCATATCTGTGTGTGGAGCCCCACTAGACCTTCTGAGAGGATCTGACCACTGTCAGATTATATCTTACCCATCTTTATAAACATGCCTCAAGCCCAAACCCATCTAGTATTGGCTGACATTATTAAAGTATTTCTATTTCTTTCCTGCTACGGGCTTCTGGAAGGGGCTACTTTGGCCTAGCTGGGACTGGGCTCGACTCTCGGCCCGTAACTCACTAGCTGTGTGACCTGGGCAGCTGCTTCCCTCCTAGTGGTAGGTGCTGTTGGTCACTGTCCCCGCTGGCCCCCACCAGGGCTTTATCGTCGTAATGGACTCCAGCACTGCTTCCAGTAGCCAGCTCTGCATCTGTTTGCCCAAGGGCTGTTTCTGGCAAGAGTCAGATCTCACACTCAGGGCAGAGAGAAGGGGCTGGAAAATGAATCCTCACACCCCACAGCCCCCTGAACCTAACGGGGAATGGGTACAGTAGCTATCCCTGCCACATAGGGCTGCGGTGAGGATAAATGGAATAACTGACATGAAGAACTTGGAAGAGCGCCTGGAACACAGGAGGTCCTTAGTAACGCTTGCTGTCATACACGTGGAAATCTGCGTGGAAGACGACTGGAGAGGCACACCACACGCTTCTAGCAAAATGACTTCTGCCAAGCTGACTGATGGCTACTAGGGGCTGCGGGAACGGGGGAAGGGGCGTAACTGCTTAATGGGTACGGGGCTTTATTTTGTTGTGATGAAAATGTTTTGGAACTAGATAGAGGTGGTGGTTGTATAACATCGTGAATGTACTAAATGCCCCTGAATCATACACGTTAAAATGACTTATTTTATGTTATGTGAATTTCACCTCAATTAAAAAAAAAGACTCCTGGGAAGTGAGTAAGGTTAGAGTAGGTGAAAAAGACGTTTATGAAACATTTTGCTTTTTGCTTTTTGTGAAAATTCTCAGAATTAAAATGGAGTCACATGTTAAAAACGCTGACGAGCAGAGCCAGGAAGGCCACGGGGGGTGGTGCGGGGGGTGGGGGTGGGGTGCTTCTCATGCATGCATGCCCGATAACCGGAACTACCACACAGGACTCTGCAAAACCGCAGCCTTGCACAAAGGCCATCGCAACCTTCCACAAAAATACTTCTGCAAGGACAGCTGCCCAGCAACTGCCTCTCCAGCCTCAGACTGGTGTCACCCTCATTATCGATTCTTGTAGCCAAGGATAATTGTCCCACAGCAGTTACATAATCCTCCATCACTTTTCCTTTAAAAACCTTTGTCTTCCTTTACCTCGCTGAATGCATACACAGTTTGGCAGACGGATTCCCATTGCAACACCCTATTCCCCATTAAACTCATTATTCTTTTAGAGAGCCTCTCTCTGTTCGTTATTTAGGTTGACACTTTATTCGTTTCTGTCCAGCTTGTTTTTTAAAAAATAACAAGTACATATGTGTATCGCTTTTATAATTAAACAAATATTTTTTAAAAGGAAGTAACATATAACAGAAAATACATGTGGGGCTGAGATATTTCATCATCTATCATCTATCTGTATCTATCTTCCCATGTAATAGGAACACCAACCCTGTGAGGGGGTGTCAATGTCCCCATTTCAAAGCAACAAAAGTGAGGCTCGGAAAATTCGAGCCTCTTGCCCAACTCACAGAGCCTGACTCTAAAACATCATTTGACTCCATCACAAAGCTGCTTATTTTCATACATAAAAATAAGGGGGATGCAAGGCCATTTTTACTCCAGTTCTGACAGTCTCCAGTCCCCAGACACCTGGCTGAGCTCTCAAAGTCGGAACAGGCTTGTGTGGTACTCTTGACCATACCAGTCTCAACTCTCAGGTGCCCAGATGCCCGGGCAGCCCACGCACTCCAGCTGGGAACACCTGCTCTCCAAAGCAGAAAGCAGACCTCCCACTAGTCCCCCACTCTTGAGTTCTGGAAAAATAGTGTGGTTGAAAAGCTGGTAAACATAAGAAAGGAAAACAAATGGGTAGCTGTCGGGGGGCAGCTGCTTCCATGCGGGACACGCATGGACATGCTTGAGCCCCTCACAGCTGCGCCTGCCTGCCAGGTGTGCGGTGGAGAGACCCCGACTCACCCCGGCTGCCTCCTTGCTCAGGATCCTGGCTGCTTCTGCCCGGCCCAGACCCAGCTGCAGCCACACTGGGCACGTTTTGATGAGCTTCTCCAGGACGCTGATGCCTCGGCGAGGAAGGCAGTTCTTGGGGGTGGGGGACAGACAAAGCCCCATGCCATCTTCCTCCTCTTCTTCTTCTCCCTCTTCTTTGCCAAGATCTGGAATAGGACTGAGAAACAGAATCAAACGATCAGCCCATCCTGCAGCCAGCCCAGGGAGGGTGTACAATGAATGGGGATTAAATTCAACTGCTCTTGCTTATTTAGCATCTACGCAGCCAGCATCCCTTTGAAGAATTAAAAAATGAATAAGCCATGGTCTTCACCTTAAGGCACTTACAATAAATCAGATGAGACACACACAGAAACAACCAGCTGTAGTACAAGGAGGGAATGAATACAACAGGAGCACAGCATAACAGAAGGAGCTAATGTCAACCCAGAATGGGGTTCAGGAACACACAGGTGGCATTTGAGCAGAGTCCTGAAGAGGATTTTTTAAAACTTTTAATTGAAGAGTAAGTTACACACAGTGAAATGCACAAATCTTTAATGTACAGATAGCTACATTTTTACATATGTCTACATCCGTGTAACTACCACCCAGAACAAGATAGAGACCTGCGCTGTCCAATGCCATAGCCACTAGCCATGAGCGGTTAGTGAGCTCTTACGAGTGGCTTGTCCGAATGCAGACGTGCCATAAGTGTAAAATACACACACAGGATTTCAAAGACTTAGTATGAGAAAAAGAACGTAAAATAACTCACTAATAGTATTTTATATTGATTACATGTTGAAATAATATTTTAGATATGTTGGGTTAAAAAAACATTATTAAATTTAATTTCACTTGTTTCTTTTTACTCTGTCAATGTGGCTACTGGAAAGTTTAAAATACCATATGTGGCTTGCATTATACTTCTATTGGACAGCATGATACAGAACATTTCCGGGAGGTTCCTTTCTGCCCCCCCCCCAGTCAACCCTTCCCACTTCCCCATGATGAAGACGTGTTAATATGGCAGGATGGAGGAAGGAGAATCACTGACCCAGAAAACAGCAAAATGCAACTAGAGGGTCTGCTGGGGAACGGGCACTGCCCACTATTCACACCCCTGTCTGGACCCGCCCCTATACCCGCACTGAACCCCACTCCCCACACACATACATAGTTTTGATTCCAGAAATGCTGGTGCCTCAAATCCTGAGTTGAGTGGGTTGGAAGGTCTTTTTGCATTCTACCTGGGAACGAAGTCATGGTATATGCAGGGGTGAAAACCTTAATCAGACAGGGGAGGGTACTTATAAAACCAGATGATGTGAATGGTGCCTCTCATTTTGCCCTGTGTCTCTGTGATGTTGCCCAGGCGTAGCAATGATCAGGGTTGGCATTTGTTCTGGAAGTTTCCAGAGTGTTTGCTGTAAGGAGCCTCTTAGGGGAAGTTGCTTGTTGGGGGTGGGGGGAATGAGGCCAGGATGAGCCCTGTTACAGGGCACAGGAAAGTGAAACCACTCCTGGGGGCAGGGGGCAGTGGGTGGCAGGACCCAGAAGTCCTGATGAGGGAAGGCATTTCCCAAAGGGGAGGGAGGGGGTCCTGTGGGTTCCCCTGGGAGGTGGAGAGACCAGGAAGTGCTGGATTGAATAGGTTAGGTAGTGTTGTGTTGTTTAAGCAGCAGGGTTTTGCAGAGACCTGACTAGACAGGTGTGTCATGAGGAGGGGGTGTGTGAAGGTCAGTGAAGTTGTCTGCACCATGTGATCGAATTCCCTCCTCTGCCTTCCCACTCCCAAATCCTCCAGGGAGCCATGACTCTCATGCATGTTGTGTGTGCTCAGGCTGTGCGTGAATTTCCTTTCTGGGTCCATAGCCTACAACCCATGTAGAAGAAAGAGCCAGGTCATCAGGAAAACATGAGTCCCGGGAGATGGCAGGATTTATGGGGCTGGGACGGGGGTGAGGGCAGCCCTGTGAATGTCTACAGGCTGAGCAATTGGGCCAAGTAGTCTCATTAGGAGCTCTAGGCCAGGGCAGCCCAGCTGATACTGACGTCACCACTTCCCAGGCCCTCAAGTGTGGTCCCAGCATCTCCTTTGGGAAAGAAGTTAGAAGGGCGGAGGCCAGAATCACCTAAAAAAGTAGCACTCCAGGGCCCTTAGTTTCCTCCAACCCCACTTGGAAACACAAAAATATCTTCTGGCACCAAAAGACTTTATAATCATCCTCAAACATCCTTGCTTGGCCTGGGGCCTCCCCCTGGGACCAATTAGGACTCTCAATAGCAGCTGTGAGTCAGAGCAATCCGCTCCCATTTCCTCTCTGCCACTAGCTATTGCTCAGACCTTGGCCAAGTCCTTTTCCTCTCAGGGTCTCAGTTTTCTTATCTGTACAATGAGAGGGGAGAAGGTGGACTGGAAGATTCCTCCATTTGCTGGGCAGCCCTGGGTGGGACCTGGGCCCATCCCCATTTTCTCCGGTAGAACCAAAGCTGCGATCTAACAGAGAGGCTCTGGAGCAACGAGGGAGTTAGCCTCTCATTTGCTCCTGCCATGAATATTTTCGAGCAAGTGCCACGTACTGTTCTAGGCACAAGTTAGAGCAGTGAACAAAACAGTAAACCAAGAAGGAAAAACTCCCAAACCTTCCAGGCCTTTACCTTTGGGGGTGGGGGGAGGCGGGGAGGAGACGGGCAATAAAGGAGGCGAATGGGTGACTGGAGTATATTAGATGGTGACTCTGCTAAAAGGGCCACGTGGGGGTGGGGAGCTTGCAGTTTCAAACTAGGAGGCCAGGGAAGTCCCCACCGGAGAGGTGACATTGAAGTAAACACCTGGGTGCAGGTATGTGGGGAAGATATTTCCGGGTAGAAGGAAGAGTCAACTCCAAAGCCTTTGAGTTCCTGCTCCCAGAGGGGGGTGGGGGTAACAAGGGTGAGAGTGGGAAGAGGTGGGGGCAGAGGGGTCAGGGTGAGGGTTCCATGACGATTCTGGACCCACTCGGAGGAGAATTGGCTCTAAATCCCTGTATATAAGCAACTTTCCCAAGGCTGAGGGAAGAGGCTGGGCTTCTGGCTCGCTATTTCCCTGGACCAGCTCTCTGGCTTCCTTGGCAAGAAGAAATGGGCCCATTAAGACCTGATGGGACGTGGGTGAACTCTGGGCCCACAGAGAGTCTGGCAGGATCCACAGAGATAAACCTGCTCCCCCACTGGGTGATTCCTACCTGCACCCTGAGGCACAGGCTGCTGCTCTCAGGGTGACCAAGTAGAAACTGTCCAGCCTCCAGCATCATGGGGACTGTGCCATCTCATTCTTATGATCACATCCCTCCCCTGTTCTAAAACCTTAATGGATCCCACTGCTAGCTAAAAAATACAGTCCAGTCTCCTAATATCTAAGGCATTCCGTCTCTGGGCCTCTACCCCCACAGACACCCCCTATGAAGGGCTGTTCATCACCCCCACAAAACCTGAATTTCCCCACATGGAGGACTTGCCAAAGCTGTTCTGTGCACCTGAGGTTCCTTCAGGATTTCTGTTTCCTGCAAAGATTCTCTCCAACTGGTAGGTAAAAGTTATTGCACCAGATACAGAAAGCAACATAAAAGAAAAAACAGATAAATTAGACTGCATCAAAATTGAAAACTTCTGCCCATCAGCCTGGGAGAAAATATTTGCAAAACACATACCTAACAAAGAACAAGCAAATCATTTTTTAAAAATGTGCATAACTTTGAACAGATTCTTCGAAGAAGAAGACCTCTAAATGGCCAATAAGCAGTGAAAAAGTGCTTAACATCATTAGTCATTAGGGGAATGCAAATTAAAACCGCAAAGTGATACCACGGCACAACCACTAGAAGGGCTAAAATGAAAAAGACTGAACATCACATGTTGGTGAGGATGGGAAGTCATCAGGACTCTCACGTATTATTGGTGAGAATGTAAATTGGTACAACTACTTTGGAAGGAGATATGGCAGTTTTTTATAAACCTAAACATACACCTACTCTATGGCCCAGCCATTTTATTCCTAGGAATATGCGCAAGAGAAATGAAAGTATAAGTCCACAAAAAGACCTGTACATGAACGGCCATAGCGGCTTTACTCAACATAGCTCACGACTGGTCCATGTGTCCCTCAGTGGGAGAATGGAAACAGACCGTGGTATGTCTGCACAATGGAATAGTCAGCAATTAAAAGGAACTACTGAAACACACAATCATACAGATGAATCTCAAAAACACTACGCTGGATGAAAGAAGCCACAGGCAAAAAAGTACAGATGAAGTTCAAATGTCACAGTTAGATATTTGTATTTACTTTTATCATATGTAAATTTTACACCAAAGCAATAAAAGAACCATAGCTAATTATTGAACTCTAGTTAAGGATATGCATGCTGGCATATTCAGGGGAGTCTGCCACTTTCTTTGAAATGCATAAAAAAAAATAAGGTGCATTCATGGATGAATAAAGGTACGTAATAAAACAAATATAGAAAAATTAAGGGTAAGTGGTGGGTATATGGGTGTTCACTGCAAAATTCTTTCAACTATTCTGTATGTTTAAAATTTATTATAGTTGCTGGCCAGTTAGCTCTGTTGGTTAGAGTACAGCCTTGCTTAGTATTGGTTAGACCACCAAGGTCATGGGTTCAGATCCCATACCAGCCAGCTGCCAAAAAATAAATAAATAAATAATGTTTTATAGTAAACTGTTGGGGATAAAGTTCTCCCCATCCTTTGTGCCCATTCAGATGAAGTCTACCTGCTGTACTAGAAGCCCTAGGTTGGAACTCGGGCTGTGTCACCTGTGGCCAGTTACTTTACCTCTCCGGGCTTCAGTTTAATCACCTGTAAACATATAATAATCATCTTTACTTAAGCGGCTTACTGTGAAAATTTGATGAGATGTCTTTCAAGTACTTAGCACAATGCCTGGCACATAATTCAGTAGATATTAGCTATTGTATTTCTATCCCTTCAACCCTCTAGTTGGAATTCCTCTCTCTCTGTTCCTCCTATAACTCTCCCACTATGTAGCTGCACGGATTGAATTATGTCCCCCTAAAACTCCCTGAAGCTTGAATTGTCTCCCAAGTTTTATGTATTAGAAACTTAGCTCCACTGTGACTGTTAAGAGGGTGGGAAATCCTATTTATGGCAATTGAAAGGTGGAGCCTTGAGGAGGTGATTGGATTGCAGGACCGCGCTGGAGGGAATGGATTAAAAATGGCGGTCAGGGGTGTGGTTCTGAGGGCTTTAAAAGAGGAGAGTCTGTCTCTCTCTCTGCTCTCTCTGCTTTCATCATCTTGCAATGGGAGACCCCTGGGTCACTGTTGCCACCACCAGATGCACTTGGACTTCCCAGCCTCAGAAACTGTAAGCAATAAATTTCATTTCTTTCTAAATTACCCAGTCTCAGGTATTCTGTTATAGCAACACAAAACGGACCGATATAGTAGCCCTGATTTTAGCACTTAGCACATTTGATTAGAGTGACTGGAGTACACATCTCTGGGTTGCTTATCTTGTGCCCAAGACAACATCTGGCCCCAGTGGTAACCCACAAGCTCAAGTGCCTGGAAACCATGTGGCTTGACATGAACACAGACACGATTGCCAAGAAAACACAATTTTCTTGGCAGAGACATACCCCTGGGAGGATCCCTTTCACACCCTACGAAAAAAGGGCCGGGGTCATCCCAGACACCTTGCAGTGATGAGTGCCAAAGAGGCCAACCTCAGCTGCTCACACCCAAACTCCGGAGAGGACAAAGCTCCTAGGATGGGGCTTTCAGGGAATCACCCAGCCCTTGCAATGTCCTCCTTTCTCTCCAGGTGGGTCAGTGCAGACATAACAGAGGAGGCCCACTACAGAGGCTTGTTCAGGGCCCCCAAGGTGGTGGATTGGTAGATGCAAGGATCTCAGGGTCAAGAGACTGTAAGAGGTCAAAGGCTATAGCCCCCTGACTTCGAGCAAGGTCTAGAAGTTAGAGAAGGAGCAGCTGAGGCTTGGGGAGGCTTGGCCTTCACACTAGGTTGCAGGAGTTAGAGCCCTTAAGGGACAAAGTGACATGACACCTGCTCTGAACAGGCCAAAGAAGAGTAATGGAGCCAGGCAGCTGCCTTAGGTGACTTGGGTCTTTGGGTGCCCATTTCCAACTGCAAAATGTCCATGCCAAGGATGGAGCTCGGGGCAGGATGGCAAAGGCGGAAGTGCCCAGAACCAGCAACAGATCAGGCTTTGTTTTGCTGCTGTGATTACTGCTGTCAACCAGCCTGGCCACATCAACTCCAGGTGCCAGGGACCAGCACTGAGCCCACACGGCATCAGATCTGTCACCTGCTGGCAGAGCCAGCAGCTCAGATCCCCATGACCTCCCCCTCACCAGCCAAACTCCAGCTCATCTGAGGGCCCTGAAAAACCAGCAACAGGGGCATGGATAATCAACGGCGATGTTAGCACAAAATAATGAGGCTCAGACTCTTCAGAGCAACTCTACCGGAAAGAGAAGTCATTCCATGACTAGTTTTCCTTCCGCTCGAGGGCATGGAGCACTGAGCTCTGATCTGCTGTCCCAATAGCCTTCCTTCCCACAGGGCCCGGTGGTCTGTGGACTCGCAGGCTGCTCTGCCAGGAGTAGTGTGGTCAGACACTCAGGAAAACCCACGCTCCTGGCTGCAGGGACCAGGCCCCAGACTCAGCATCGTGGCTTATTTGGGGATTTTCTCACCAGCTCCCCAAAGGAAGGCATGACTTGGCATGGTGTGTCTGTGGCTCCCGGGTGTGGTGCCTGTGTCTCCATCACAGGCCTGTTAAACCTGATGAGAAGAGGAAAGTTCTGCTCCAGAATGGAGAGGCTGCCCAAGAGGCTGACCCAAGCGTGGGGCCAGAGCACTGGGTGTGGCCACATGAGGCCCAGGGCCCTGGCTGGGTGCTGCCTATCTGAAAGGAAGGCACAGAAGTTTCCCATCTCTAGAGGGTGCCAGCTTTGGGCTGCCTGTTAACTCCAGGGAAGCTGCTCACAGAGTTCCAGCGCAGCCTCACTGTGAGAACTCAGGGCCCCTTGTGCAGCCTTGGCCAGAGCTCGGAGGGAGTGTGGGATGGAAGGGGAAGGCTAGGAAAAGGCCTTTGCCACCCCACCCACGCTCCTGACCTCAGCCAGGGTGGACTCCCAGCTTCAACAAGATGACTGGGATCTATAGGGATGGAGAGGCCTGGCCCCTGCCCTCAGAGGTCTCTCGGCCTGTAGGGGGCCAGGCATAGTTCCAGTGATAAATGTTGTAGAATGGTCTGATTGCTCTGACCGGCACCATGAACACGCAGAGGTAGTGGAGGGGCTGGGTTGGGGGGCCGTGGGAATGCCAATCAGGGCAGCCACTCTCCTGTTTCATTTATGAGTTGTCCACACCACACAGTGCCCACTGTGGGCCCATTCTAGGTACTTGATGCATTCTGTTAACTGAGACTTCCTTGTACCTACCATAGTAGGTTGAGTTGTACCCCCCCAAAAGATATGTCCAAATCCTGACCCCCGGTACCTTTGACTGTGACCTTACTTGGAAAAAGGAGCTCTGCAGATGTAAATAAGTGAAGGATCCTGAGACAAGATCATCCTGGACTTAGGCTGGGCCCTAAAGACAATAGAGGGGTCCTTATAAGGAGAAGGAAGGTAACAGAGAGACACAAAGTATGTGTAAAGGCGGAGGTACAAATCGGAGTTACGATGCCCCAAACCAAGGAACGCCACAGAGTGACAGCCACCACCAGAAACTGGGAGAGCCACGTGGAACGGATTCTCCTGCAGAGCCTCCAGATGGAACCGACCCTGTAGACACCTTGACTTGGACTTTTGGACTTCTGGCCTTCAGAACTGTGAGAAAATAAGTTTCTATTGTTTCAAGCTGCAAAGTTACTGCAGCCCTAGGAAACAAATACTCCTATCCCATACCTAATAGTCCCATGTAAAGAGGAGGACACTGAGGCACGAGAGGTTAAAAAACGTACCCAAGATCACACAGCCATTAAGTGGCATTCAAACCCAGGCAATCTGTCTTCAGAGTCTGTGCCTCTAATGATTATACTAGTCCTGATCTTGAAAAAGATTTAAAAAAAAAAAATTTCCCACATTTGTGTATCCTTCCAGTACCTGGCAAAGAAAGAGTGTTCAATAATGTTTGTTATATCATTTGGAAATATATACAAACACACTTAGTGACATATAAATATACGTAGAAATAATTTCCAGAAGGCTATATAAAACTTCATGAAATATAGTTATTTCTGAGAAGTGCAGGGGTTGTTTCAAATTTTTTTTTTTTTTGTCGTTTTTTCGTGACCGGCACTCAGCCAGTGAGTGCACCGGTCATTCCTATATGGGATCCGAACCCGCGGCGGGAGCGTCGCCGCGCTCCCAGCGCAGCACTCTACCGAGTGCGCCACGGGCTCGGCCCTCAAATTTTTATAATAATTATGCATTTCTTATATGATTAAAAATCCTTAAATAAACAGTTCTCTCATCTATACAATGGAGACGGTAGTACCTGGCCCATGATAACACCTCAAATAGGTCACTATTCTAGCTGGGGCAGCCACATATGTGGTCATACCCTGTTTCTCCCAGGAACACTGGTTGTGTTGGGGACATTCGTCAACCTAGTCCCAGCAGGTACATCTTGTTCCCCCCAAACAGGCCCTGCTCAGTTGCTATGGCAACAACACAAGAGATGGCCTGAGGTTGGTGAGACCCCTTCAGTGAGCCCCCTAAAAACCACGGGAGCACCAAGGGGGCAAATCACCCCCAAGAATGAAAACAGTTGTGCCCGCTATGGTGACAGTCTGTCAAAATCTAAAAGAGGTGAGATGCTGTAGCCCACATCCCGGCAGCCCCCCTCCCAGGACACACACGTGCCTACGGAGATAATTACGGATAGTCGCTGCTGCCGTGGCTGCCGCGACATTTACAAAGAGGAGAAAGTGGGGACATCCGTAATGCCCGTCTCATAACCAATGTCCGTCTATAAGAGAATGGATAAATAAGTTGCAACTCAGTCCACCCTGGACTGTCACACAGCTGTTAAAAGGCAGGAACCCATGCTACAGGGAAGCCTCAAAATCCTGTGCATTGCATGAATGTTAATTTCCTGACTGATCCTTGTGCTGAGGTTATGTGAGAGTATGTCCTTGTGTTTGAGAAATATCCACTGAAGTACGTGGGGTGAGGAGGCACGAGGCCTGCAACTTACTCTCAAATGGTTCAGGAAAAAAGTAGAGAGCGGGAGAAAGAAAGTGAAAACAAGCAAATGTGACAAAACGTTAACAACTGGTGAATCTGGGTGAAAAGCGTACAAACAGGAATTAATTGTACTATTCCTGTAACTTTTCTGGGAGTCTGAAATCATGTCAAAATAAAAAGTTAAAAGACGTTTTGAAATCAAACAAACAAAACCTAATGTTGAGTGAAATAAGCCAATTGTAGAAGGAATGAAAACATTTATACAGAGTGTAAAAACATACACAACAGTTCTGCGTCTTGTTCGTGGATACCTATGCACACCAAATTCAGGATGATGGCTACCCCTGGGAGTGAGGAAGAAAATGGGATCAGGGAGGGGTGTGAAGTAGGCTTCAACCAGTTCTGCAATGATTGATGTATTTAAAAAAACATCTGAAACATGTATGGCAAAATGATAGGATTTAACAAAGCTGATTTATGGGTGCACAGGGCATTGTTATGTTTTTCTCTAGACTTCTCTGTGCTTGAAATATTTAGTTAAAAAACAAAACAAAACAAAAAACCTACATGCACATATACTTTCCCCGAAGGTCCCAGAGCTTGTCACAAGCTAAGGAACTGGGGGTGGGGGGGAGTGTGGCCCAGGCACCTAAGCCTACTCCTTCTACTAGTGCAACGTCCCCATGCCGACTCCAGTTATTTCTCTCTGCAGTTTCAAAGTCAGTTCAGGAGCTGAGAGAGGCCATGTGTTGGAAGGTAATCAAGATGAGGCCAGCTCTGGGTGTGGATCCACTCAGCCATCCAAAGAATCAGGCCTCAGTGGACTTACAGGGAAATCTCTAACTGCTGCCACAGGCCACCAGAGCAGAATCCAGAGAAGGTCATTGGGCTGAACCTCTCTCCTGCAGCAGCCACAGGACTTGGCCAAAGAGCAATAGCAGATGCCAGAGGCCACTATACCCTGAGCTTCCTGATTCCAGATAAAGATGCAAGCAGGAAGGGGGCAACATGGGCTGAGGGCATCTGGGGCTGGAGAACTCCTTGTTCTGCGGCTTTGGTGTGATGAACAAACACAGACTTTGGTTTGAGTGGGGCCTATGACCCCAGGGAGCTACTCTACCCTTTGAGCCTCAGTGTCACCTCTGTAAATCAGGGAGACAGCCACCTACATCAAAGCTTGTGTGAATACTACTCTGCTATACAAAAGAATGAAATACTACCATTTGTAGTAGCATGGATGGACTTAGAAAAAATTATATTAAGTGAAATAAGGCACAGAAAGAGAAATACCACGTGTTCTCACTTATTTGTGAGAGCTGAAAATAAGTAAATAAATAAATATACAAACAAATGGGGGGGGGCGGGGAAGAAGACACAACAATCACAACAATTCCTTAAACTTAAGACAAGCGAACAGATATGATGTTGATGGGTGGCAGGGGGAAAGAGGTCACGAAATCAGTAAAGGGTCACGAAAATCAACTACATTGTACATTGATAAATTAAAATTAATTAATTAATTAATTATTTTTTTAAAAGGTTGTGCAAAGATTAAATGGGACAGTGTGATTAAAGAAGCCAGCCACAGCTGACAACGTCACAAGTGATAACTTGCAAATGAGATGGAGGACTCAGGGACAGTTCACAGAGGAAGACAAGGCTGAACTAGACACTGGGGCAGAGCAGGAAAGGAGTTCCCGTTGGGAAGGGAAGTGGCTCTGGGAGTGTTGGGAGGTGGGCCAGCACACAGAGAGACCCACTGGAGACTTGGTTTGGATCAGTGGTGTCCTAATAAAGCAACTGTCTAGGACAATAACTAACTGATTGAATGGATGGATGAATGAATGAACTAATGAACAGAAAAGCCCTGATGTGTAGTGACTGCCGATTTCCTTGGTGTAAACATTCCCACCATTGCTGATGTCAAGCTCCCCATGGTTTAACAAGCTCACAAAATTTCTGTATATCTAAGGGTAGGCTTTTATGAACCTACCAGCTGCAACACCACATGGAATTCTAAGGCTGTTTTCTATCTCATATGCCCCCTTAACACTTGAGTCCCCTCTGTACCATCTCTACCAAATAGTTGTGTGTTTGAAGACCTCTAACGATGTGAGCTCACTACCTCACTGGACAACCCATTCCAAAAAGCAATTCTCAATTTCTATTGAGATGAAATTTGTTCCCCTGAAATGTTTCCTCTTGTTGCTTTTTCTATACTTTATAGGGCACTGGAGACGACCTCCCCCACACTTCATATAACCCCTCAACTGTCTGAAGACGGCTGGCACATCTCCCACCCTGGGGTCTTCTGTTTTTCAGACTGAACAGCCCCACTTCCACACAGCTACCTAGAGATAACATTTATCAACTGCTTTCCCTGTGCTTGACACTGAGCTGGGTGTTTCATTCATACTGTTCCCACGAATTTGTAGATGGAGTGGTATGTTTTTTAATAGCATTTAAAGTGTCCAATTCAGCGGGGTCTTGTGTGTTGTGTGTGTGTGTGTGTGTGTGTGTATGTGTGTGTGTGTGTGGCTGGTACAGGGATCTGAACCTTTGACCTTGGTGTTATCAGCACTGAGCTCTAACCAGTGGCTTTTAATATAGTCACGAAGTTGTGCAACCACCACCATAACCAATTTTAGAACATTTTCATCACCCCAACAAGAAACCCCTAATTTATAAATAGGCACTCCCTATTTCCTCCCAACCACCTTGCTCCTCCCTCCACCACCACCCCTGGCCCTCCAGCCCCTGGCAACCACTAATCTACTTTCCACCTTTATAGATTTGCCTATTCTGGACATTTCCTACAAATGAAATCATACAATATGTGGTCTTTTATGTTTGGCAACTTTCACTTGGCATAACGTTTTCTTTTTTGTTTTTTGTTTTTTTGGTGGCTGGCTGGTAAGGGGATCTAAACCCTTGACCTTGGTGTTATCAACACTATGCTCTAACCAACTGAACTAACCATCTTTCAAAGTTCATCCATCCTGTAGCATCTAGTAGAATTTATAAGTACCTCTGTACTAATGTTTCATTTCTTTTTACTGCCAAATAATATTCTATTGCTTGAACCACCACATTCTACTTATCCATTCATTAGTTGATGAACATTTGGGTTTTTTTCCAGTTTTGGGACATTACCAACAATGCTGCTAATGTTCATGTGCAAGTTTTTGTATAAAACATATGTTTTCAGTTCTCCTGGGTATATATCTAGGGTAGAACAGCTGGATCATACAGTAACTCTGTGTTTTGCAATTTGAGGAACTGCCTGACTTTTTTCCAAAGAGGCTGCACCATTTTACATTCCCAACAGCAGTATCTGAGGGTTCTAATTTCTCCACAACCTTTCCAGTACTTGCTACTGATTACAGCCATCCTAGTGGGTATGAAGTGGTATCTCACCGTGGCTTTGACTTGCCATCCTCTAGAGGCAATTGATGTTAAGCATCTTTTCATTATTGGCTATTTGTATATCTTCTTTGACAAAATATTTATTCAGATCCTTTGCCTATTTTTGAGTTGGGTTATTACTAAGTTATAAGTTCTTTATCTATTCTGGATACAAGTCTCTTATCAAATATACGATTTACAAATATTTTCTCCCATTCTATGGATTGCTTTTTCACTTTCTTGAGAGTGTCCTTTGAAACACAAAAGTTTTGAATTCTGATGAAGTCCAATTTGTCTATTTTTTCTTTTGTTGCTTAGGGTTTTCATGTCATACCTAAGAATCCATTACCTAATCTGAGGGAATGAAAATGTATCTGTTTTCTTTTAAGAGTTTTGCAGTTTTAGCTCTTACATTTAGGTCTTTGTTCCATTTTGAGTTAATTGTTATATATGGTGTGAGGTAGGGACCCAACTTCTTTCTTTTGCATGTACCTATCCAGTTGTTCCAGCATCATTTGTTGAAAAGACTATTCTTTCTCTCTTGAATTGTCTTGGCAGCTTGTCAAAAATCAATTGACCATAAATTATGGAGTGGTTTTGAGCCTCCTCATCATACTGTTTCTATCCTTCTGAGTAAGTTGAGAATCCTTCTGACTTTGTGCCTCTGAAATGTGGAGTCCCAAAGCAGGGAAACAATTCCCTAAGTGTGTCCTGAGCAGCACAGAAAGAACTATGACCATCACCTCCCTGAATCTAGATACTCTACTCCTATTAATATAACCTAAGAAAGCACCAGTTTTTCTGTAGCTACACAATAGTTTTGGGAAATTAATTTGGATTCTGAGGGTAGGATCACATTATGGAAATGGAGGGAGAAAACAAGGATTTATGAGATAGATAGTGACATGATAAATGTATTCATCAAGAGAAGAGGTACAATATAAATGAAATGGCACTGTCTGGTTCTGTGCATTATTTTGTGATTTTGGGTAACTCACTTCCCCTCTCTAGGCTCAGCAACCACTTCAATAAAATGAGAAGGTTGGACTAGGTCAGAGATGGCAAGTAGGTTGAATTTCCATGTGAACCCCAGATGACTGGCAGCTGCTGCCTAGACTGTTATGCTAAAGGCTCAACAGAGAGAATGTGGGGATCTACTGGTGATGTCAGCCATGGCGCTATACAGGAAAGCAGCAGCAGCTGTGCTATACATTTACTGAGCATGGATCAGACCAAGGACCAAGGTTCCTCCCAGCACTACGAATTCCATGATTCTGTGATTCAACTGACCCTTGGCTAGGTGTCACCTGAAGGCTTTTCTCCCTAGCCAGGCTGGCCCTGCCCCAGCAGACAGCCTGAGAGAGGGCAGGCAGCCAGGCCAGCTTCTCTGTGGCTTCATATCTGCCAGATACTCTTTCCTGGATGTGTGTGAAGCTGGGTCACAGCCGCCACCTCGTTCCAGCTCTGGCCCAGGCTTTGATGCACACAGGACCAAAAAACACAGCTCCAGGCTGACCACGGAGGGCCCATGGAGATGGAGGAGAAGCTGATTTCAGATTCAGAATCGCTCACGCACACATAACATGCAAACACTCCACCAATGCCTCCAGCCTGTCCCAGGGGCTGATCACAAGGCCCTGGCGGGTTCCCACAGACATTAGGGGTTCCAAGGACAGTGTGTGGAAAATCTTGTTGTGAGAAAGTTCCCTGGGTTTCTCCTCACCCACAAACCAAATGCCTTCCGTGATGAGTAGGGGCACAGGGTGCAGCTTGAGACCCCTGAGGAACCTGAGAGGGCCCTGCTCAGAGCCTCTCAGAGGGGAAGTCAGCTTGGGCAGGTCTTCCGGACCCCGGAAGTGCTGAGAGCAGGTCAGGCTGCCTTGGTTCACACATCACCGCCCACATCAAGGGGTCTGGCAGGTCAAAAGGCTTCAAACTTTCCATGTCTGTGCGCTGCATGCCTTTTGCCACTCAGGGGGTGTGCCGGGCACTTTCCAGCTCCCAGCCCTGCCTTCCTGACCCCAGCCAGGTGCTCTGCTATGCCCTATGAGCTGCACCTGCCCACACTGATACCACATGGGCCCTGGTGGAAACTTCAGAGGCACCACCTTCAGCACTGAGGCCCTTCTGGTGGCTGCTCACACTAGTCCAGGCCTACTCCCAGGCTCTTTCTCAAACACTCGGGTCAATGGCTCCTGGCTTCTCTCTGCCAGGCCTCTGGCCCTGGCTACTCTGTTTTGACCTTGGGCTCTGCTCTTGAGAACCCTGGACACCCACAGCCAACTGGGAATGTGGGCTGAGTTTCTCCACCCCCCCTCTGGAACCTCCTCTGGCTCACAGGTCCCAGCCCCTTTCCCTATCCCAGCTGCGCAGGCCTCACCTGACTCAGCCTGCCTGTCCTGCTGACCCCACCACTAGCCCTGGGCAGGACTGTCCACTCCCACAGGGACCCAGCTCACAGATGATGGTACCAGTTCTGTTCCCGGTGCTGTGTGCAGTTAGGCTTATAGTGATGACAAAGGCTATGAGGCCTCATGGTTTAAGCATGGACTTGGGAACCAAGCAGCCTGGGTTACAATCCCAGTTTCGTGACCTTCAGAAGTGATTAAACCTCTCTTTGTCTCAATTTGCTTATATTTAAAATGGAAAATATAAGCAATACTACCTTATGGGGTTGCTGTAAAGAGTTCCGAACAGTGTCTGGCATACAGCAAACATTCAAATGATGTGAGTACCATCCATTCATTCATCCAATAAGTGTTTACTTAGCAACTACTATGGACCAGACACCATTCTGGGCATACCATAATAATAATTACAATGACAGTCATACATAGCAAAAGAGCAGCCGACACACCCCCGCCCAAAAAAATCCCCAGAAAATTCACTGAACATGGAGATGGTTGCTGGAGAAGACAGGATTTGGGGGACCAATGTCCTGGCTGGGGCTGAAGCTGGAGGCAGTGAGGGCAGTAGAACCAGGTCACCAAGGGCAGTAGGTAGATCTGTGAATATTTGTCACACATGTATGTTGGGATGAGCTAAGGCCACCTCTGCAAGGACAGGCAGGAGAGTGATCCAGTGGTAGCCCCAGAACAGGGACGGGGAGGCTGGTGGGCAGGGTGGGAGGGAGGCTCCTCCTTGTGTGTCCTTTTGTACCTTTTGAATTTGAACCATGTGTCCACATGGCCCATACAAAAAAATAATTAAAATAACTCGAAACTTTGAAAAAGAAAAGTGCTTCTTCAGAGGATTTCATATGTGGACCTGAGCTGGGCTCTGTCCAAGCATGTTTAGAGAAGCCTGCTCTCTTGTTTTGGCTACGATTGCACATGGTAGGCCATGTGTCTTCTAGAACCTATCTCAAAGAGATGTCTTTAAAATGCGAACAAAGCTTAATGAACAAAAATGGTCACTGCAATGTGACTTACAGCCGTGGAAAACTGGAAACAATCAAATGGTGAAGATATCACTTGTTACATGCCGGTCTCCTCCCCTCCCAAACCTCTGTGTTCCAGGGTCAGGCATATTGACGACTGTGTGCCCAGGCCCAGCAATGAACAGGGATTTGAGTAAAACATTTTTAACAATTGAGTAGTTAAGGAAGTATCAGTACCATACGAAATGGGCAACATTCAACCATTTTGACCTACAAAGAAAACAATTTTAGATATTCAAACTAATATAAACACTGCAATATTACACAGCTACTAAAAATGTCCCCTAAAGCACTCTCCCTTAAAATTACTAGAGCCTTCATGGAGGGCTAGTTAGTAACTTTTATCACAATTGCAAACACACATGCCCTTTGACCCAGCAATTGTGGGAACTTATCTTTACAGATACAGTTACACATGGACAAAAGTACTCATTGGATTCACTGGAGTATCATCTGTAATGGAGGAAAGTCTGGAAACAATCTAAACATCCATCAATAAGGGACCAAGTAAGTAAATGGAATATTGCACACCTGCAGGAAAATTAAGGAGGAAGCTCCCTGTGTACTGAGATGGAACGATTTCCAGGATATGTGGTTAAATGACAAAGGCAAAGTACAGAACAGTATATACACTGTGCATCCTTGTTGGGAAAAAATAATAATTATTATTTGTATTTACATAAAGAAACTCTAGAAAAAGTTTCAGGAAACTAGTAGTGAGCAGGGGTGCAAATGGGACATGGTGACAAGGGTGGGAAGACTTTTTCATTTTACATCTTTTTCTTTATACATCTTTATTTTGAATCCTATGAACATATGGCCTACTCAAAAATAAATTAATAACGTTTCCAGAATTTACTATTTACTGTGTGCTGTGCATTGCTCTAACTGATTTATGCATATTAACTAAGTTAATCATTTAAAAGAACCCTATAAGGTAACTCTGATTATCATTCACATTTTACAGGGGAAGAAACTGAGACACAGAGAAGTTAAGCAACTCACTAAGGCTCCAGAATTAGCAAGTGGCAGAGCTGGAATATGGCAGTCTCTGGGGTCTGTAGTCTACATTGTTAAATATCCTGCCAAATCTCTCCTGATACCGCTGATTAAACATTAAACATAATAAACATACAATATGAGAATAAAGAGATGGAAGGATAGATCTTGTCTATGGAGTAGAAGACTTAACACTGTCAAGGTATCAGTCCTACACAAACTGCTTTACAAAATCAATGCAAGCCCAGTTAGAATCCCAAAGGTGTCCTGTGAAAAGGTGCACAGAGATGCAAAGGGCTGAGAATATTCAAGATGCACTTGAAGAAGGGGGTAGGATTTGTTCTGCGAAATATCAAGACTTACTATAAAGCTGTAGTGATTAAAATGGTGTGGTTCTTGTGCAGGGACAGACACATAGGTTTGTGGAATAGCATAGTCCAGAAATACACCCACACACAGGCACTTGATTTAAGTGGCAAAACAAAAAAGCTTCTATAAAATAGTAAAGAAGAACATCTTCATAATCTGGTGGTAGAGAGAGACTTCTTAAACATTCAAACACGCATAGGTGCGTGCACACACGCATCCCAGCCTTCAAAGAAAAGACTGATAAAAACAAGTGCAGTAAAACAAAGACTTTCTGTTCATCAAGACACCATTAAGATAGTGAGAATTCAAGCCCTGCATGAAAGAAGATATTTGTAACACACATAACCAACAAAAGGCTCATAACAAGATTATATACTGAAGCTGTACACATCAATAAGGAAAAGACAAGACAACAAATAGAAAAACAGGCAAGAGGCTTGACCTGGCACTTCCTACAGAGGATATCTAAATGGCCAATGAGCATATGGAAAGATTCTCAACAGCATGAGGAATCAGGGAATCTTAAATTAAAACTACAAGAGCCCATTGGAATGCATATTATGATAAAGACCATACTATGGAGGACTGGGGAGGCTGTGGAGGAACTGGAACTCTCCTACTGTGTGGGTGGGAGAGGAAACCAGTACAACAGTGGTTGTTAATACTGAGATTAAATGATTTTTTTCTCCTGTATACTCTTCTGTACATTCCAAATTTTTACAATGAGGGTGTATTATTATGAAAATCAAAAAATAACAGGTAAAGATAAATTTTTTTTAAAAAAGAAAGAAAAAAGTAAAAAGAAACAAAAAAAAGAAAAAAAAGAAAAAAAATAAAAACAGGTGAGAATTTCAGGGGAAACAATAAAAATGGAAGAATAAACACCCAGGAGTGAGACTTTGCAGATCAATTTGCTTGTCTGGGTCTCTCTCTCTCACATACAAGATAGTAGAATGTGCAGGGATTTGAAAAGACCACTGTAGCCCTCCTGCCTGGCTGCACCTAAGCTACCTTGGACAAATCAAGGGGAAAGACCTCTGTCCCTAGGGAATAAATTGTTCCAACCTTCCCCTTACTTGCAGCCCATTCACTTCTCTGAGCCTCAGTTTCCTCACCTACAAAAAAAAAAAAAAAAAAAAGGGGAAATGGAAAATATCATTCTCATAGCCATAGGGCTAAGGAGCTGGGCAGATCAGATGGAACCGTGTATGTGGAGGGTATTATAAATTCAAGAAAGCTGTCTCTGTGGCTACCCACACATATGTATATACATGAAACAGGCCCAAAGGAACCAAACTGATTCCAAACATTATTTTTTTTTTGCTGGTTAGGGTTTTCCTAGTTTATGGTCTAGCCAGTGCTGTCCAATATACTTTTGCGTGATGATGGAAACGTTCTATATATGCAGTATCCAGTATGGTCACCACGAACCACATATGGCTATTAAGCACTTGAAATGTGGATAGTGCAACTGTTACTTCATTTTAGTTAATGTAATTGGTAAATAGCTACATGTGGCTAGTGGTTACCATATTGGACAATGCAGGTCTGACTTTTTATTGTTTAAATATTTTCAGTGTGTGTGAATTCACACATCACTTGTGGGATTTGTTTTCAATTAGAAGGAAAGGGGAAAAAAAAGAAATAAGTTAGAAAAGGAAAACTACATGCATGTCGAGTGTTATTACCATTAGCCATTACCCTATTTGGAAAGTTCTTTGAGAAAGGAAATTCCAATCCTGGGTTGTCTGTTCCAGTGTTTAACAGCCCCTTCTCTCAGGAGCTGCTACATGAGGCTAGCAGCATGTCAAGGCCCCTTCTCAGGTCTGGCTTATGTGCACGAATCCCAGCCCAGGCTTCCCTAGGCTCATCCCTTACAGAGCTCCCTGGACTTCTAGAGACTCCCAGGTCCCATGCCCACCTTCCTTCTGCTGCCTTCTCCTCCCCAGGGATGGACCAGGCTGGGAAAACAGGAGCAAGAAGGCTTGAGTCTCAGACGGCTCTGGGAGGCGTGTCCTTTGCCCTAAAGGCCACCCTCCCTCCGGAAGCACCCACAACACGTGGTGGCCCACACATCCCACTGTGACCCCAGCCTCTGGCCCTGCCTGCTGCTTACTCAGTGGTTCCCCATCGGCTGGGGTTGGGGCAGGGAAAAAGGAACGGGACTGCAACCCTCCCCTCCCTGCCTGGCCTGAGGTTGGGACTGAGGAAGGGGAGGGGACTGAGGAGGGGGAGGGGAAAGAGGAGGGGGAAGCAGCAGCCCCACCGTGGACACAACTCACCCCAGAAGGGGAGACAAGGGGCCTCGGCGCCCTCACTCAGGCCCCTGCCTGCATTCCACTCTGAGACTGGCCTTTCCATGTGTATAAAATGAGACAGATGACAGTCCAGACCCCATAGGGCTACTGGGAGGACAAAAAGGACTAGGACATCTAGAGCTTAACAATGGCTCAGTAACTGGTCTCTGTGGACAGTACTCATAGGGAGGAGCTCTGAGTGGTACAGAAAATGCTTTCCCTGGAAGAGGAGCCGGGGTCTATTCTAACCTCTTCTGTAGGCTTGCTGTGTGACCTTAGGCAAGTCTCCCCCTGTCTCTGGGCCTCAGTTCTCTCAAAATAGGAGAAAGGGTACTTGCCCCACCTACTTCATGGGCTTTCTGGGAAGGTAAAAATGACTATGGGGGAGGGGGAGGAGGTGTGCTTTGATAAAGCGAACCCCATTTCTAAACAGGGGGAGGTCAGAATGCAATGCTGATTCTTGATGGCTGCCCCCGCTCATAGGCACTGCCAGGCATCGTGAGGGTGCAGGCAAAGGACACCAGCCCAAACTGCACCTTGCAGGAAACTACTGCAGCATCACGTTCCCTCCACCCCCTGGTGACACTGAGTCACCCTGCAACCCACCTAACAGTTGTGACCACATTTCCTCTACTGGAGAATAAGTGTGTCATGTGCACACCCCAGGCTGACTACAGCCCTGACTCTTTCCAGGCCCAGGCTTGTCTCGAACAACAAAATGGGTGCTGCACCCCTGGCCTGCAATCCCACCAGTAGGAGTCTGTTCTGTTCTGTTACCACATACACCCACCTGCCCACATCAGATCCTGAAGTGTGTACAGTCCCTTGTGCTAAGGCATGAAGTCACTGTTGGTGAGTTTTCAAGAGTGGGAGTTTAGACAAGGCCAAGGGCACTGGCTGCCATAGACTGAATATTTGTGTCCCCCCAAAATGCACATGCTGAATCTTAAGCCCCATGTGATGGTGTTAGGAGGCAGAGCTGTTGGGAGGTGATTAGGTTATAAAGGCTCATGAGATTAGTGCCCTTGTAAAAGAGGCTCCAGAAAGTGCCCTTGCCCCTTCTGACATGGGAGGACACAGCAAGAAATCTGCATCTGCAACCAGGAAGTGGCCCTCATCGGACACCGAATCTGCTTGATCTTGAACTTCCCAGCCTCCAGAACCACAAACAATAAATTTCCATTGTTGTTAAGCCACCCAGTCTATGGTATTTTGTTACAGCAGCCAGGGCTTACTAAGATACTGGCCAATTAACTTTGGGGGCAACAGGGAGGCACTGGGCTGGGGGACAGTAAGGAGTCCTGAAGTACGACAGGCACACTCCATCCCACCCAGGTTAAAATGACCCTCAAAGTCTCCAAGGACAGGGACTATGGTGTGGGACTTTGCCTGCAGATGACAAAGGAGAGACTGGTGGGTGGGGCCGGGTGCACCTTTCTGCATCTCCCAGGTTTTCACCTGGTCTGTCTACACAGGGCCAACTCAGGGAGAGGGTGGAGAGGTCATACCCTCGATGGGCCTGGAGGGCTGGGGAGGTTCCAGCGGCATCCTTTCCAGGATCCAGGAATATCTGGATCTAAGGGATGCAGCGGGGCCCTGGAACCTTGGGATGCAGAGAGTTCAGGTGCTAAGGCAGAGGCTCCGGACTCGGACAAACCTGGATTCAGATCCTGGCTCTGCCACTTATTGCAGAGAGCTCTCATCAAGTCCCTTACTGTGCCTCAGTTTCCTCACCTGTAAAGTGGGCACTGTAACGGCCTCAGGGGGCTGTGACGATTAACTGGGAAGAGCTCTTAGCAAAGTGGCCGAAAGTGAATGCTCAAGGACACAATCACCGTGGCTATTAGTGTCAAGTCTGTGAATGTCAAGAATCCCTGCTTTTTGTTTGCCTTGATTGATGGGCTACTACTCCCTACAAGAACTCTTCTGTTGGAGTCACAGAATAGGAAATATTAGCATTGACCACTGACCTGCCTGGAAACTGTCCTTTCCAAGCCTCAAATTTCACTGGAGGGGGAAGAGGACCAAGACCCCAAGACTGGAGGGATAGTGCATATCCCAAGGACTCGTGCCTTTTCAAGTAAGACCATGGATAAGACGGGCACCGTTAACCCAGAGGCATGAGCTACAGATGGTGGAAGCACAGGCAGCGCAGGGGAGAGATTTGGGGCAGATTTATCTACATGATGTAGATACAGTCGCTCCTCACTGTGTGTGGTAGGTATGTTCTGCAGTCACCACGGACACTGAGTTCGTGAATACTGAACCATTGCTCCCAGGGGAGATACAAGGGTTAGGTTCCTGCCAGCCCCTGGTCATGTTTTAATTAACCAATCAAAACATAACCTTGTTTTACCTGTGTTTCCGTTTAAAGACAGAATGTATTTAATATGTATTGTTGACTCATTAGCAATGAAGTCCCAGTCAACCGCAGTATAAAGCATGGCTGAACGAGGCTTACTAACACTCGTGTTTTCTCTGTAAGGCATGTCACAGCCCTCTTGCGCTTAGGAACACTAGATAGCACTTCAGCACTATGCTCAGTGCCATGTTAAACAGCGAAATCACCAACAAAAAAGCACAAACATGCGAAAACCATGACACGAAATAGACCTGGACAAGGGCCCTTGTTTGCACTATGAAAGCCGAAACGAGAAGGCAGAGCACGGCCTTGTTGGACCTCAGATGGGAACGTGCCTGCCGGGTGACTCAGCTACTTCATTGCTCTGCACAAGTCCTTGAATGGCTTTGACAGCGCTGCCAGTATTGATTAGGGGGTTACAAATAAATTTACAAATCAATCAGCAAGTAGGCAGATTTGCAAATATGGACTCTATGAACCATGAGCATCAGCTGTAAATGTCCCTTTGTTAGGCTGGTGCCAATTGTGGCCAACATGGACATGAACCCTGGTCCCAGTGGGGTTCTCCAGCAGCCAGGCTGGGCCCTTGGGGCTGCTGTGGCATTTGAACTGGGATCCACCACACCTGCTCCTCAGGCCAGGTGCCCGCTCACCACCAACCCTGTAGCTGCCGAGGCTGCCACCCCAGTCATTCCTGTCAGAGGATATATTTGGGAGGAAAAGGGAGGGATGAACTTGTGGCAGCTGTAGGGAGAGCCTCTGCCAGCTGCAAACTTGAGGGTGTCCCAAAAGGCACTCACCTGGGCCTCCCCCATCCTGTCATGAGCAGATCATGAAGCCTTAAGTCATTATGAAGTGCCTACTGTGTGTAGGCTGCTGTGTCCCACGCTGCTTCACACGGTGCTGGCACACAGTCAGGCTCTGTTTGTCCCCTGCTGTGTGAATAGAGGAAGGAATGACCAGAGAGGGCAAGGAACTAGCCCGAGGTCTCACAGCAAGTCAGGACAGTCCTGAGTCAGGGGACCCAACCCTCCAGTTCCTAGATGAGGATGCCGTCCACAGTCCCACAGGGCCACAAGAGGCACCACAAATTGGCTCATTGGCAAAGGGGCGAGTAGACTGGCCAAGAGGCTGTGCAGTTGGGGCCCTTCAGAAGAGCACAGAACAGAGTTCACGTTTATAGACCCCTACTACGTATGTGTTTGACTCTGTTCAAGCTCCTTTCATATATTAACTCATGTAATACAACAGCCCTGTGAGTTCGGAATTATTACTACCCTCATTTTACAGACGTGGAAACTGAGGCAGAGAGTGGCATATGAACCCTGACATTTGCTCCAGGGCCCACATCCCTAACCTCTATGCTATACTGTCTACCTCTCCATGTCACATGTCCAGACAGCCACACTGAGCCATGACAGCCATACTCCCTGGGGAGGTGTAGGGCAGGCAGGAGGGAATAAAGGTGGCCTTCCCGCCCCCACGGTGCACACCCAACGACCACCAGGTTCTGACCAGTCTACCTCCTCAGTTCACTCCAGCGAGCCCACCTCCCCTCTCCCCACCCTGCTGCCAAGGCCCTAGACCAGGCCACCCGCCGGGCTCACCCGGACCCTGCAGTAGCCTCTTCCGGTCTCCCCACGTGCTACCCCCACATCGTTCTTCACAGCACAGCCCAATGCAAGCCGCCCATGTGGTTCCACTACAAAAAAATCTGTGTGCAAATGTTTGTAGTGCCTTTATTTGTAGTCCTCCCAAACTGGAAACTTCCCAGATGGGCATCAGCAGGGAATGGATAAACAAACTGCTACGTCCACGCCATGAGATACTGTCAGTGACAAGAAGGAACAGGCTACCGAGTCACACAACATGCACGGATCTCACAGCCATTAAGCTAAGGGAAAGAAACCAGACACAAGGTGGCACACTATATGACTCCACTCATATGACGTTCTCGAAAGGGCAGAACCTAAGGATGGAGCAGAAATGAGTGATCTGCAGGGCCTGGGGCGGGCGGGCGGGGAATGTGGGAGGGTGATGGACCCGGTGGTGGCTGCACGACTGTCTATGTTTGTCAAAACATGCAGAAAAATACACTAAAAAGAGTGACTTTTACTCTATGTAAGTTATAGTTTGTTATGGGTTGAACTGTGTCCCCCCAAAAGATATAAAGTCCTAACCCCCAGTACCTCAGAATGTGACTTATTTGGAAATAGGGTAGTTGCAGCTGTAACTAGTTAAGATGAGGTCACATTGGAGTAGCGTGGGCCCTAAATCCAATATGACTTGGTCCTCATAGGAAGAGAATTACAGACAGGCACACAAGGAGAAGACAGCCACAGGACAATATGGGTGAGATCGGAGTGACGCAGCTACAAGCCCTGAGGATTGCCCGGGGCCGCAGAAGCTGGGGACAAGCAGGAAGGATCCTCCCCTGGGGCCTGTGGAGGAGGCATGGCCCTGCCCACACCCTGATTTCAGACTTTTGGCCTCCAAAACAGTGGAAGCATAAATTTCTGTTGTGGCTCACTCGGGAGAGTGTGGTGCTGATAACTCCAAGGCCATGGGTTCGGATCCCATATAGGGATGGCCGGTTAGCTCACTGGCTGAGCGTGGTGCTGACAACACCAAGTCAAGGGTTAAGATCCCCTTACTGGTCATCTTTTAAAAAAAAATAAATAAATAAAATAAATAAATAAATAAATTTCTGTTGTGTTAAGCCACCCAGTTTGTGGCACTTTGCTACAGCAGTCCTAGGAAATGAAAACATGGCCCAATTTTAAAAATGGGAGGAAAACCCTGTGCATCATCTGCACTGCCTACAGGATACAGCCCAGGAGCCTCCGCTGCCTGGTCCCCTTCGCTGCACCTGCCACCCTGCATCCACACAGAGTGCAAATGTCAGGCACACTGAGCCAGCAGCACCCCCAACATGGCTGTGCTTTCTCACTCCACACCCCGAGTTTACCTGGGAGACTCCAGACATTGCTCAGCTCAACTCTCACCTCCCAAGGAAGTTCTCCCAGATGCCGCCTGGTCTGAGCAGGGCACCCCTCACCAGCCGGGGACCCCCAGAATTCCTGTGACCATCCTGCATCATTCCCACAGTATATACCACATGTTACTCCTGTGTGCCCAGAGGACCAGGGTCCTTGGGACAAAGAGAGGGCATCAGGTCATTGCCAGACCAGCACCATGCAGGCCAGAGTAGGGCTCCAGGACACCTGCTGCGTGACAGTCAAGGGCTGGGGAGGAGTTTGGGGGCTTTGGCAACTCCTTCACACTGTGCCTGGCTCTGCCTTGGCCCTGCAGAGGTGGGGCTGGAGGGCTAGGCCAGGTGTATCTTTGGTTTCTCCAGCTCTATCCCCTGCTCTTAGCACCGCCACCACCTCACTCTGCTGCCCACCCTCCTTCTCAGGCTTTCACAGCTCACAGCCCCCTCCATACACTGCAGGCCTCCAGCAGCCACCTTCCCCTCTCCCAGAGGCCCTCTGTCCTGGTCCATTCTTCCTTAACCCTCTCCTTGGCATTAACCTGCCATATATTCATTCAACAAACATTTACCAAGCTCTGTGTTAAACTCTCCTTTCCAACCCTTACAGCTCTCGTTCAGGACAGGTGTTCTCTGAGTTGAGGACCCTGCGCCCTGCATGGAGTTGATCCAGCATCCCACCAGGAAGATTCACTATCCCTGCCAACAGGAGCTCACAGTCTAGTGGGGCCACAGACAGAGAATAAGTTGCTACAGGCATGAGGCACGAGGACTTGAGTATGCTGATGGTTTCCTGCTGGCCAGGGTGCCTGATAGCCCACATGGTGCCTCTGTATAAATTAGAAAAAGGTGCGCTTTGCTCCCCATGGGTGCAGGTCAACCCTCCCCTGCTCTGCCCCCCCCCCCACATACACACATCTGTCATGACACGTGGCTTGGCAAGAGAATGAAATTTCAGCCCCCACTTGCCTTTCTCTAAGCTAGGTGCACTTGAGCAGTAAACCACCTGCACAACTGTATGCAACAGCTCTGGAGGCCTGACACAGACTGGAAGGTTTATTGCAGGAAGTGGAGGTGGGGCACTGGCGCTTAGGTCCTGAGGCAGGAAAGGGCTCAGCACCTTCCAGAGGCTGGAGAGAGAGGCGGCCAGTGAAAACTGATCTGCCCATGCTCCCATCTCTGGGTTCTCACACAAAGGAGTGGCCTAGGTACCTGCACAGAGCCTTGGAAGGAGCCTGGGTCCAGCTGGGAGACCTCAGGGAAACCACTTACCTTCTCTGAGCTACAACTCATCTATAAGCAGGGGCTGAATTAGGAGGTCTCCAGAGCAATGCCAAGATCTGATGCCTGATGATGCTAGAGCCAGGGATGGGAGCTGCTTTGGCCCGTGGAAACAAGACCTCTGACTGTCCTTCAAACAATCTCAAGAGGCACTTGTCCAGCCTCTCCAGACAACCCACACTTCTAGATCCTAGGCCATACTTGAGGCCTCTCAGACAGCCCTGAGGGCCTGCCTCCCCACGTCTGCAAGCCATTTCTAGCAGGCTCTTATAGGCTCAGAATAAGCCTGAGCTGTCCCTGGAAAGGGGAAGTCAAGTCCCAGCCATTTCAGGACAAACCTTTCCCAAGGTTGGGCAAAGAGGTGAGATGACCACTGAAGACTCCCAGTGGCCAGTGGTCAGCACAATCCCAGCTTGACACCCGGTGAGTGCTCAATAAAGAGATGGTGAATGGGGCTGGCCGGTTAGCTCAGTCAGTAACAGCACGGTGGTATAACACCAAGGTCAAGGGTTTGGATCTGTGTACCGGCCAGCCACCAAAAACAACAAACAAACAAACAAAAGAGACAGTGAATGAATGAGTAAATTGCAGCAGCCAGCAAGGATGCAGGCACTGCTCAGACTGGGCCTTTCCTGTGCTGGGGTGACAGCAGACCCACTCCTAGAAAGAACTGTTTAACCTAGGAGAGAACTTGACCTAAAGAAAAGATGAGAAACTGGGGCTGCCTTGATCACCATATCTAGCCCTGTCAATGCAGAAGGATTTGGAAGTCAGAAACACAAACCAGAATAAATAGTCTGACGCTTCTGGTGAAATCTAAAACTCACAAACACTCAAAATGAAAAAAATGTTTGCAATCTAGTCCTTGAAACAAGAGCCTTAGTCAGTGCAAAACTGCCTCTCCTCTCTCCTCCTCTTCCTCCTTCCTGCCTCCACTAGGAAACAAGGACTTGCAGGTAGCCCTGATAAGCAGCTTAGCATTTCCGGCATGTAATCTGCTGCTGTATGACAAGAAATATAAAACATTTTGTGTTCGTTAGAATTAAGTTTGCCTGTAAGTGATAGAAAATCTAAAATATCAGTGATTTAAACAAGACAGCTATGTATTCCTCTCATATAAAAGCCTGGGGAAGCATTCCAGAGCTGGAGTGGTGCTCCAACATGTCAGGACCCTTACTAGATTGTCATTCTATCCTGCATAGTTTCTACTCTTAAGTTCACCTCAGAGCCCAAGATGGCTGCTTCAACTCCAGCCATCATGTCTGCATTCCAACCAACAGAAAAAAGGAAAGGTGAGAAAGACATATCCCTTCACTGTAAGGGCATCTCCAAGCAAATTGCACTCCCTACTTATATCTCAGTGTCCTGAACTTAATCATATGACCACACCTAGCTGCAAGGAAATTGGGAAATGTACAGCTAAAACTTACACCCAGGTAAAATGCAGGGGCCAATCAACAGGCTCCACTTCACTCTTGAACTCAAAGACCCCAGTGTGGTGACAGATCACAAGGAAATGGTACCCAAACCCTAGATCCACAGAAGTTTCCAGGAGCTTCATTTAAAATAGAGGGGACTTGAAAAGAAGTCAAGAAATTGACAAAGGCACTTGACTAAGCCTACTCCAACCATTAAAATGGTCACAATATGATGAGGCCATCGAAGATGGTAGATAAGCAACATTATGTCCACAGAACAGCGTGTAGAAATGTGTACAGGGAGTAACACTTGGTGAAAAAAAGAGGAACACAAATGAACATGTACATAGTGATTAAAATTTTTGTAAACATACACTTGAACTAGGTGCAGATTCAAAGAGATAATTGTTTGATGCTTTAAATTCCACTTTTTTCTGTGTGCCTGTGTGTAAATGTTTTCAAGTATAAAATAAAAATTTTTGTGGAAAATCAACAGCACAGACACATGTGCACACACACACGCATACACGTACAGGTAATGGCCCCCAACTGGTCCCACAGCCGAAAGAGCTGAGAACATCATCTCATGTAACCCCAGCAACGACCCTGGAGGTGGGGATCATGACCCTCCTTAGCAGAGGAGGAAGAAGAGAGTGTTCTGGCAAGTTCAGGTTCAGTGTCTTGCCCAGGGTCATCTGGCTACTAAGTGGGAGAGCAGATGTGTGGTCTTCACCACTGTAGTAAAAGTCAAACTCTTCCACATTAGCCAAGTGGGTCCCACCCCGCTTTCCAGGCCCATCACACAGACCCCTTCTCTCTGCCCCACATCAGGCTCTTCAGGGCTCCACGTACAACTTGCCCTTCCCCACTTTCCCGCTCAGTGTCTTTCTCCTATCTGGAATACCCTCCTCTGCATGCACCTGCTTTCAGCGGTTAAAATCCTACCCATCCTTCAAAAACCAATGCCGATTCCATTGCAGCCAGGAAGTCCTCCCTGCTCATGATGGACAAATGCAAAACTCTTGGCACCTTTTTACAGAATGCCCTATACTTTAATTATGTGCCTATTTCCCTTATTCTCCCTAGTAGATAAAGTGGAAACTTCTAGAAGTTTAAGTGTTCAGTAAATGGATGGATGATGGATGGCTGATGGATGGATGGATGATGGATGGATGGCAGATAAATGGATAGGTGGGTGTACGGATGGATGAGGAAGACATTCACTGAGAGAAGAATCCCTGAATATATCTTAGATGGATGCTCTGTCAAAAATGTCAAGAACAGAAAGAAGCAAGCTTAATAAATGCTGTCATCAGGTGCCATCAGCAGAGAGCTAAGTCCTTGCTTAGAATGGCAACATCCCTAAAGTAATTTACATTATCACTTTCTGACATTGACTGAAATTAAGGAAGCTGGGGACATGGAGGTTAGGGAAAGAGGTCTCCAGTGAATTCTTTTTTTGACAGCTGCTCCTTTACCCAGAGACCACCAGACTGTGAATTTCCTTGGAGGTGGATGAAGAAGCCCGCGTACTGACCCACAGAACAATTTAGCCCTGGGAAGCCTTGGAGGAGCGGAAGGCTTCCCTGCCACTGTTGTGGTCCCCTCTGCTTCCTCTGGGCTGTCCTTCCCCACCCCTTTCTCCAGCTTGTCTTTCAGAAAACAGGCCCTTACATCAGTCCTCGACACCTCTGGCTGAGTGTGAGCCAAGAAGTTGGGGTGCTGTTTGGTGTTTAAAGTCTTGTCTCTTAACAAGGGAATAAAAAGTTCCTGGCTTTGTTAAAGACCCCAGAGTCAGTGGTGAAATGGGGCCACCTTCCGAGGGGGACATGGGCACTAGGACAATCCCCGTAGGGAGGCCTCTCACTGATGGACTCAAAGGTCCCCACTCCCACCTCCATCTCCTAGAATCCTTCCCCCGGCTCCAGGTTTGGGTGAAGCCAGGCTCTGGGGGACGCTCAGTCTGCCTGGACTCAGGATGGGAGGATGAGTGGGGGGCTTGCCCTCGAGGCCGGCGCCATTAGCCCATAGGATGTGGCCTGAATGTGCGTAACTGCTGCCGCTTCACATACAGACGCTGCTTCACATACAGACAATGGGCCTTGACCACAACCGCTCCCTGGGCTGTCTCTCCTAAAAAGGAACTGACATTTCATAGCAGACTGCTTCATTCTACCAAACATGTCCTGACTGGGGTAGGGCCACCCTCTGGAATTACTGGCCAGATGGGGGGTGAGGGGCTCTGCTGCCACGTTCAAAGCTCCTAACCACCAGCGGTGTTTCTGCTTTTGGGGTGGCCCCCTCCCTACCCCTATGGAGAGGAGATGTGCCTGAGGCCACACAGGGCCTTACTGGCAGGAGAGCGAGAGGAAGAGACCACGATGGCGGCTTCCAGACTCTTCTATAAAAGGTCCAAGGCTGACAGCCACACAGATCTGGCATCAGCCAGGCCCTCCCCGCTGCCCTGTGGACACTGAGGCTGACGGAAGGGCTCCTCTGTACCCACCCACCCCGCTCCTCCTTCAAGGCCACGCTGGCAGGACAGAAGCACTGGTTTCACTGTGTAACACTGTGTCGGGGTGGGAGGCACAGTGTCACCGCCGTCCCCACCTGCATGGGGATGGGCTGGCTATCTCGGCGCAGCCCTGGGCGTGCTGCAGAGGAGGCCCAGCCTGGCAGGGAGCCCCTTCCCTCACCCCTCCCTTGGCAGGGACTCCCCTCAGACCTCATTCCTCTCCAACCTTGACAGGGACAGGCTGCAAAGACCCTCCCCCCCAGCTGCCTGCGATCTCCTCAGCATCCCACAGCTCCCCACACAAAGTGGCGCGCACAGTCTCCACCTCACCGATCCAGCCACACTCAGAGAGGCCATTCCAACCCAACCCGATGGCTCCCCACCTGAGAGAATCCTTCCCAACTCGTTGTCCAGTCAGCAAGTTCTACCAGAAAACCCCAGGCCTTGCCCCAAAGTGGGCTCCCAAAACTGAAGGTACTTTTTTCAAAACTAGTTTTTTCAAAATAAATCCACAGCAGTGAAAAAACATTTTCTTCTAGTCACTTGATCAGGGTAATGACCAGAAGTCTCCTTTCTGGGTCTTTGTTTCTTATGAAAGTGTACCTGAATGTTCTAGACTGCTCCATAGGCTGCCCTTCCATCCATAGGATGGAAGAAGGGTTGCCTCATCCCTGATGGGCACGTCAATTACCTGAACTCCAATAACTGCTCTAGGATATCAGCTTCTGCTGCCTGTAATTGTGGGGATCACTGAATGCAGAACAAGCAGGGACCTTAGAGATCACTGAGCTCATTTCTGAGATGGGGAAACTGAGATCCACAAAGAGTAAGGGACTTGGTCCTAGAGTAAAATCCCAGAATGCCAATCCCACCAGGAACTGAGGAGCAGACAATGACAATGTTGGAGGAAACTTTCGATTTCAGAGTGCAGACAGAGGGAGGAGACCCTAGAGATACCCTCCAGCCCTACTGATGTCCTACAACATGCACATTCCCAAGCATCTTCCAAATCAGCCAAGTATGAAACAATTAGGTCAACCAGCTCATTGCCAGGCATGTGGCAGGGAAGCGGGGGTGTGATGGGGGGAACAAAACCGATAAATTTCACTGAAGCAACCAAGGCAGCCTTTCTCAGACTTTCATTCAGCAACCTTTTATTTTGCCAGACATTGAAAACGAACAACCATCAACTTACCCAATCATTTCATAGAAGAAAGTAGGCTTAAGCACCACAAAAGACGTAATCTCCGAATAAAGAACCGTTCTGCCCAGGGAGAGACAGTTTGGCAACCTCAGCTGAAACACACACGCACACTACCCCCCTCCCCGCCACCCTGGCAAACACCCTATTTCCCTAGTTTCTCAGTGAAGTGAAGGACGCAACCTGGCTTCCCTCGGAATCTGTGCACCCGGCTAATGTCACTCTCCCGGCTGAGGATGCAGAACCCTTTCATGATCCAGAGCTGGTTTCTCCTTCCCCCATCCTCTCTCTCTGAGAAATATCAGGGCATAGCTGGGGAAGATAAAATTAAGGGACTGAGGGCTAAGCAGGGTCCCCACTCAATTTCTTGGGTTGCCAGCCACCCTCCTCTTTCCAGTCTGGGGGAGGGGTGTGGTAGCTTTAGGGGAGGGGGAGTCACCACCTGCTGCAGAGGGGAGTGGGGTCCTCACCCCCCAGTCCTGGGCCTCCACCTTCTGGGTCCCACCCTGCAGTCTGAGCCACCTTATAAATTGCTCAAGAAGCTCAGGTGCTTTGGGACACAAAAGAGAAGACTTTGCGGCGATTTTTAGAATCCCGTTCAGGATGTCATCATTCTCAAACATTTATTGTGTGTCAACTGTGCGCAGGACATGAGGATATGGAACTAAAGGACCTGCCTGACCCCTTTCTTTGGAAGTTTATAAGCTAAGTAGGAAGGCATGATGTTAAAGGGGTTTTGGCTTGTCTAAAATTGCTGGGCAAACAAGTGCTTCATGTGAATGTTAAAAAAGGAGGAATCCCTGTGAGCGGGTGTGGATAGAGGGCTTCGTGGAGGAGGTGCGCCCTTTAATAAGGGCAGAGGGAGCAGAGAGGGGGCATCCCAGCCAGAAGGAACTTCGTGGGCAAAGGTGTGAGGCTACGGGCAGTCAGTTCTGCACGTCTGCATGTTGGGGAGGACAGAAAAGTGAAGCCGTGCATTGGCTTCGAGCAGGACTGGGCTGGGCATGGGGGACAGGGCTTCCTTGAGAGGTATTTTAAGTAGGAGAGCGTGGCACCTGAGGGTGATTAGGGGACCGAAGGGGGACATGCTGCTTTTCCTGGCCAGCCGGAGAGTCCTCGACAGCGGCTGCAGCAGCTGCCCTCTGTCTCTAGCAGCAAGAACCAACCACTAGAAGGCCTCATTGAGGGGTGGGGCGGAGGGGAGATCGACAGTATAGAAAAGTCATTAAAGTTGTCATTTCCATCTTTGGCTCCAATCTTGGGTAAAACTTCCATGTCTTGAACACCCCTGGGAGGGAAGAAGCAGTTGACTTCCTGATTCTCAGAGGGTTTGGGGTAACGGTTCTATCTACCGAAAATTCTAGAGCTGGCCATCAGAGCAGCGACAACCGCATCTAGGTCAACTTCTAAGAACAAGCTGACTCATGGCCCCTCACTCCCTTCTGAAAGTGACCCCCTACGGGGGGCAGATAGCTGGGGCAAACAGGAAGTTAAGGGGCTTTTTTGAGCCACTTCCCCCATGCTGGGGCTCTATCTGGGCACATAGGTTCCCCCACAACCCCTAGAATGAGCTGGGCCACAAAGATGGGGTCCTGTGGGCAGCCCCCTTTCCATCAATCTATCCCCAGCCAAAATTTGCTTTCCTGTTCTCTCAAACCCTGTTATCTGATAACTGTCACTGACAAGCAATGTGCGTCATCTACTTCTGGGTTCTGTAGGGTAGACTCCCTCCCTCCCCAGGCCTGCTGTCCCCTCTTCATTGCTGCCCACCCAGTTCTGCTCATTTGTCACTGCCTAGCTGATACAGACTGAGGATCTCACCCCAACAGGTAGAATCTGTGAGGGGGTCGGAGGGACAGAATTTGTGGTCATCTGTCGCTTGATTTTTCCTTTTTTCTGCTCTGACCCTGTGGCTAGGAGGCACTGAGGCCACCTTAGACTCCTGTCTGCAAAATGGAGCTCCAGGGAGGCCTGAGAGGATGGGGAGGGGTCTGGGGTGCCTTCCCTTAAATGTCACGCCTCCCTCTGCTTCCATCAGAGGCCAATTGCTGGTGTGTTTCCCTTTTTGATTTCTGCATCTCCAGGGTTAAAATGTTGAGCTTTTAACACGTGCTGCTTCACTGAAGATCAGGGCCTGGGGGTAAATGTGCCGAGACTCCCTCAACCCAAGCAGGCCCTGCACCCCCATCCCCTGCACTCCTAGCTGCCTCTGAAGAATGTATTGGGGCTTCTGGTTGGGTGGGGGCAGCAGGGCAGGCTCTTTTAGGGTCTGGAAGGGGCTGGTCTCCAAGCTGAGTACCAGCCAGGGAACATTAGCTCCTGAAAGCAAGGAAGCCAGGCCAGGGGGCAGAGCTGAAGCTTCGAGCTCGGACCTTGAATCCATCACTGGCCCTACTCTGGGTGGGCCCCACCCTGGAAGAGCCCCCTGACTCAGAGCCTGGAGTGGTTGAGGGGCTCCCCTCCAGGGCTTCAGCAGGACCCTGTGTTGTATCTGGCTAAGGTTCAGGAGACGTGAGTCCCACCTCCAGCTCCCACGACACTGGAGTAGGTACTTCCTCTTTCTGAGTTTCTGTTTCCTCATTGATAAATTAGCGGTCTGGATTAGGTCAGTGACAGCCACATCTTTCCAAGAGTGGAATCCTTTTTTAAATGAAATCTTAAGCAGATGTCAATATACCAAATATATGAAAATATGTCTGTCTGGTCTGCTTGCCATGATGGGGCAGTGGGGATGGGGGTGCCTGCTAAGTCTCCCCCACCCCTTGAAAGCTACTGACTTAAGTGGGCTGTGAGAGAAACCATTCTCAGGTGACTTCCCATGCAGGTCGGCATCTGTCCCCCCGCAGCACTGTCCCCTTGGCACTCACAGCCTCACCAGAGTCATCCTCCACGACTTCTTCTCTCCCATGTCACCTCCCAGCCACCAGCAAATCTTGTGGTTCCACCTTCTCACCCCTCCACTGCCCACCCCATCACGGTCACCACCCTTCTTTACTGGCCACTGCAGGGGCCTCCCTGCAGGTCTCTCTCTGCTTCTGCTTCTGTTCCCCTACCATCTGTCCTCAGTACAGCCCAAATCCAAATCAGGTAGTGGCCTGAGTTCCCAACAGGCCAACCACATACACACATCCCCTCCCTCCCCCCAGGATCGGTCCTACTCTCCCCACGTGCTCCAGGCCTCTGCTAAATGCCCTCTCCTCGAGGCAGCCACCTCTGACCACTTGTCCAGAACAATCTGGGTTCCCCACACTTCCTACCCTGACTTTCTGTCTCTTCTCTGAGGGAATATCAGCTGTAAGTGGGGAGGGGCTTGGTTTGATGCTGGGCCCCCACCCCTGGCTAGTGCAGAGACTGTTGAAAGAACGTAGAATGAATGAATCGCAGAGTCCTAAAAGGTGTGAGAAAAGGTGTCTGCGCCCAGAGAACCAGACAACCTGTCTGCACTTTGTCTCTGCCCAGCCAATTTTTTCAACAAGAAATAGATACAGCTTGCTTGGAAAGATCCTCAGACTTCTATTCCAGGGGACATCACTTAAGTCACTCCATCCTAGCCATTTGGGGGTAAGGATGGGAGGCATTTTCCCAGTTGTCTGAACATCCCTGACCCACCCCCACCCCCTGACCCCCAGAGTAGGAGTGAGCTGTTGGAACAGCAGAGTGGAAGGACCCAGCATGGATTGGTCAGCAGGGTCTGGGGGTGGGGTAGGGTGAGGGGTCATGGGCTCTCCAAATCTTGGAGGCTATAACACAGCAGATGCGTAGCCAAGGAGCAGGGGATGTGGGGGCCACACCTGAGAACTGCCCTCTAGTACTTGAGAGTCAAGAGGGATCAGCTCCTGATGGGAGAACAGGGTCTCCAAAGGTAGAATTTACAGGGAGGCAGCCTGCAACTCAGGTTTCTCCCTGTCCAAAGTGTTAGCAAGCTCTCCATCACTGGAGGTATGCAAACACCTTTCAGGAATGTTGTCAAGGGGATTCCTGAGCTCAGAGCAAGGTTAAATAGGATGCTACCTAGGAACACTTCCAAACCAAAAGGTCCTCTAAAATACAGCAGGGTTTTTTTAAAGCAACAAACCAATATTCATATAGCATTTAGGATGTAACAAACACTGCCTGAGCTGGTGCATTAACTCTCAGCTGCCTGCGGGCAGCTACTTAAATAAGAACTCATCCAACCCATGTAACAACCCTTGAAGTGCGTGTTATTATTACTCCTAGTCTATAGATAAGACCAGGTCACTTGTCCAAGGTTATGTAATTGGCAAATGGAGGGGTCACGCCCAATGAATGGTGATAATAATGGTAAGAATAATAATATTAAGGGTTTACCTTATAGGCCAATGTGCTAAACTCTTTCTAGGTATTTAATCCTCAAAACAACTGTAAGTAGTTACTACTACTTATCCTTATTTTATAGGTAAGTAAACTGAGGCACAGAGAGGTTAAATAACTGGCCCAGAAATGAACAAAGAAAGGCAAGAAGAAGTGGCTCAGGTTAGGTCATCGCTGGGGAAAATGGGAAGTTGGGAGGTCAGGGCCCTGGCCCCTCACCTCCCCTTCCTCCCTAAGAAACTCCTCCAGGCTCCTCCTTTCGGGCTCCACACTGCAATCTTGGGTGTGGCTGATACTTGCCCCAGGGAGGGCCCCTTCCCCAAAGGAATTCCCAGTTCCTTCCACCGGATGGCATTTGTCTTTTCAGAGGTCACTTCCAGTGGAAAGCAACCAGCACAGAATTTCCGGGCTGAGGTCGCAATGGGGGAGGAGGGAAGAAGGAGGGAGGCATTCAGATCTAGATGAGCTTAAGGGCCCCTCCAAGCCATTCCCAGTCCCTCCCACCCGGGAGGGAGCCAGTCACCTCCAGCTGTCCCCCGATCCGGACTGCACAAGATCGGGCCAACTCTCCCGTTTTACAAAGTGGAGAACTGAGGCCCTGGGAGATGAGGTGGCAGAGCTGGGCCAGGCAGCGCAGGTGTCTATCAGAGAAGCAGGCCCGGGACTTATAAACCCAAGGGAATGCCTCCCCGTATGCGCCCGTCAACGTTTGCACCCCGAAAGTATCTGAAAGGTTTTCCCACGGATCCCCTTCCAACCTGGCGCCTCCTCAACATCTCGAAATTTCCCGGGACGCCCTCTGGTCTGGCGGGGCGACGGGACCTTCTCTCGAGCGCGCAGCCCCAAGCAATGCCCGAGGTTGCGAGTTGGGGGGCGGGGGTGGGGCGGGGCGCGAAACTGAACGCCAGGGATCCCTCTAGAAAGCCGGTTCCCGAACGGGTTCGGCTTCATGCACTCCAAGCCGTGCCTTCTCCCCGAGGACCCCACAAGCCATGCGCAGCCCGTGCGCCTTGGACCCTTCCCAAGCACCAGGCTCTGGAAAGGCCGGTCCGAGGGTCACCGTCACCGGCCAGGCCAGAAGGGAGGAGGAGGGGGAGGGGGTTCCGGTGGGTCAGCTGTTGGGCAGCGAGCGCTCGAGGTTGAGCCCAGGTCCCCACCCCACGCCGGGCCTGGCCCCAAGCACGAGGGCGCGCGGGGGGCTCAGGCAGAGCTGCGGGTGCCGCGGCCCAGTGGGGCCGGGACCTCTGGTGTTTGCATCCAAAGTTCAGGCCGGGCAGGAGCCGGAGCGGGGGAGGGGGCCGCGTCCACACGGGCAGCCCCGGCTTTGACAGGTAGAGACGCGCTCCCTCGCAACCCGCCCGCCCAGCTGCCGAAAGTGTGCGCTGGTTTTCCAGCAAGCAATGTCGGCCTAAAAGTTTAGCCAAATCGTCAGAGTCGCCAGGGACGCCCCCTTCCCGCAGCACCGGGATCCGTCTCAGCACGACACCCTTGAGGTCCTGCGGTCCGAAGTCCCTCCCGGAGCCCCAAGGACTCTCGGAGACCTTGGGGAAGTGAAATGGGTCGGTCAGGACGGGGGGCGCGCGCCCCGACTTACCCCGCGGGGTCCCCGCGCGCGGGCGCCCCGGCCCGTCGCATCATGCCGCCGGCAGCTCCGGGACGGTGAGCGGCGGCGCTGCGGGCTCCCGCATGCCCCTGGCGCTGGCCCGCGGGAAGGGCCGGGCCGGTGCCGCCGCCAGCCCCGCGCCGAGTGGGGAAGCCGCCGCCGCGCTCTGGGGCGCTCGCTCCCTTCCACTTCCTGGATCGGAGCGAGCGGGGCTTTCAGGAAGAGGCTGGCCTTGGTGGTCAAGGGTTTTTTTGTCACAAGCCATTCGGCGGCGGCTCGCGGCCGGGAGCCCCCCTGGGGGACGCGGAAGCCCCGGCGGCCGCGCCCCCCCGGGGCCGGGCCTGGCGGCGGGCGGTGCCGGAGCGAGGCTCCCGGCGCGGGCGCCCGAGCTCGGGATGCCGCCTCCGCGGGCTGGCGCTGCGGGACGCGGGGCTCCCAGGAGGGAAACTTAGAGGAAAGTCTCCGGCTTGGCGCGGGGCCACGTGCGAAGGAAGGCGCGCTCCGCGGCAGCCCGCCCGACAGGGGGCCGGCAGGTGGGGAGGCCCAGGGCGCAGCGCCGGGGGTTCCTCGGCCCGGAGCCACTGCCTTCCCTCCTGCCCGAAATCGCTCAAGGGCGGCCTCGGACCCGACGCCGGGTGCCTCCTCCATATCCCTGACAGGTGGCCACGCTAACTCCTTTTGAATGCCTCTGCTGACGGGGGGCTCACTACCTCACAAGGCAGTCCGCTTACCCCCTAAGCCTGGCATCTAATTCACTTATGCTGGGTGCCACATCTAGATGGGAGCAGAGGGGAAAAGCCACCAGCTCACATCAAATACAGTCATCCCTCAAATAACTGAGGGAATTGTTTCCAGGACCTCCCTCAGGTACCCAAATCGCCAGACGCTCAAGTCCCTGATATGCTATACTACGTGCATGTAATCTATGCACATCCTCCCATATACTTAAAATCATCTTTAGATTGCTTATAATACCTAATACAATGTAAATGCTGTGTAAATAGTTGTTATACTGTATTGTTTAGGGAATGACAAGGGGAAAAAAAGGCTGTACCTGTTCAGCACAGAAGCAGTTTTTTTTCCTGATTATTTTCCATTCACGGTTAGTTGAATCCATGGTTGCAGAACCCACAGATACAGAGGGCAGACTGTACAATATCCACAGCAACACAGGTGGGAACAGGAGGCCCCTCCTCTAAGTGCCCAGGCACTCAAAAATGCCTCCTGAGCCTGGTCTGCCCCCAAAGAATTTTGCAGAGTGACTGAGCAGGACTGGACCCTAAGAGGTCACTTAGTCTAATGCAGTGTTTCTCAACCTGGGCACTTTTGACATTTGAGGCCTGCTATGATTTGAATGCCCCCCCCCAGCTCATTTTGGAGCTTAATTCCCAATATTGTATTTGAAGGGTGGGACCTTTAAGAGGTGATTGGATCATGATGGTTTGTGAATGGATTAATCCATTTATAGATTAATGGGTTAATGGACAAATGGTTATCATGGGAGTGACGCTAGTTGCTTTGTAAGGATAGCAGATGAATGAGTATGTCCAGCCCTTGCTATGTGATACCGTGCGCCACCAAGGGACTGTAGAGAGTCCATGCCAAGAAGGTGGCCCTCACCAGATGTGCCCCCTGGACTTCCAAGCCTCCAAAACTGTATGAAATCAATTTTGTTTTCTTATAAATTACCCAGTTTCGTGTATTCTGTTATAAGCAACAGAAAACAAACTAATACAGGACAAGATAATGCTTTGTTATTGGGGCTGCCTTGTGCACTGCAGGATGTTTAACAGCATCCGTGGCCGGTACCCACTGACACCAGTAGCATCACCCTCCCCACTGTAACAACCCAAAATATCTCCAGACATTTCCAAATAGGACCAACTGGTCTATCACCTACATTTTATAGATAAGGAAACTGAGCCTAGAGAGGAGAGGTGACTTGCCTGAGCCCATGTGGCAAACCGAGGCCAGACAGGTCCAAAGCCCAGGGCTCTGGGAAAAGCATCACCAGGCCCCTTTGCCCTTCATGCCTCTGCCCTGCTGCTCACTCCTCCCCCACCTTCCCCGGCATTTCCACCAAATCAGTCTGTCAGAAGTTAAAGAGAAAAGAAAGAACCTATAACCATGAAAAGTACAGCCTTCTGGTGGGAATGGAAAATGGTGCAGCCACTTTTGGAAACAGCCTGGCAGCTCCTCAAAGGGCTAAACGGAGAGTTTCCATATGACCCAGCAATTCCACTCCTGGGTATATGCCCAAGGGAAATGAACACATATGTCCACACAAAAACTTGTACTCAAATGTTTATATCAGCCTTATTCATAATAGCTAAAACATGGAAACAATCCAATGTCCATCAATTGATGAATGGGTAAACACAACGTGGTGTATCCATCCAGTGGAATATTATTAGGCCACGAAAAGGAATGAAGTCCTGACACATGCTACAACATGGATGAACCTCAAAAACACTAAATAAAAGAAGCCAGTCACAGAGGACCACATTCCATTCACATGAAGTGTTCAGAATACACAAATCTATAGAAACAGAAAGTAAATTGGTGGTTGCCAGGGGCTGGGAGGAGAAAAGAGAATGAGGAATGACTGCTACTGGTTATGGGGTTTTTGGGGGGGTGATGAAAATATACTAAAATCAATTGTGGTGATGGTTGCCCAACTCTGTGGCTTTATTAAAAACCATTGAATTGTATACTTTAAGTGGGTGAATTGTACAGTATGTGAATCATATCTTGATAAAGCTGTTATTTTTCTTTTTAAAGGAGAGAAAAAGGTAGAGCCTCCAAGAGGCCACCCTGACCGCTCCAGCCCACACCGCTTCCCCCTGCTCTGGCCCACACCAGTTCCCTTGCTGTTCCTCTCCTTAGATCATAACCATGCCCCGTTGACTTGTTGACGTGTCCTCTCCTCCAGAGGCGGAACTGTCCCTCCCTTCTGGTAGAAAAGATGATTCCTGTCATCTTACCTCAACAAGGCCCTGTTTGAGAACATGGGTTTTGAGGATAGACCCATGCGGAAATTCAACTCCAGGTCCTTCTACCTGGGTGGTCTTGGGCAAGTCCTTTCCTACAGCCCCAGCTTGCTCATCTGTGAAACCAAGCAAGAAGGCACCCCTCCTGCCCCCCCCCCCCGGGTGCCATTGTTATTCCTTTGTATTCCTAAAACAAGCTCACAAGCCACTCCCAGGCCTCCCTGGACCCCAGGGAAGTGGTCTGTCTAACTACTGCACCTAGAACAGTCCTTCAGGCCCTTCTAAGCTGACAGGGACTAAGAGTGACTCCACTCTTTCAGTTCTCCCCGTAAAAGGGAGCTCCTTCGGCCACTGCTGAGAAACTCAAGACAAGCTCTTCAAAGCGTGGGTTCCATGACACCAGCCCCAAGGCTCTCACCATCTCCCCATAGAGGCTCCTCCAGGCCCTGCGACCTACCTGCTCTGAGAAGCCCAATGCTATGGGTTAAATGTGTTAAGGCCCCCACAAGTTCACGTGTTGGAAACTTGATCCCCTGTTATAACAGTGTTAAGAGAGTGGGAAGTCTAATTATGGTATTTGAAAGGTGGGGCCTTGAGAGGTGATTGGATCATGAGGCTGGAGTAATAGATTCATAGTAGTAGATTAAGCCATTAGTGGATTGCTCTCTCTCTCTGCTTCCACCATCTTGCAATGTGAGACCCCTGGTTCACTGTTGCCATCACCAGATGGACTTTGGACTTCCCAGCCTCAGAAACTAGTAATCTAATTGGAAATTGCTCATCCTTCTAAGTTGTTACAAGAAGAATTATCACTAATACTTTGCACAGAATTTCAGTTTTGCTTCAGAGAATATTTTCTACCTAATAGAATATGTACTACGCTTGGCCATTATTAAAAAATAAAGATACAACAATTACCTGCAAAAATATCTTCTCTGTCATTATCTAGCACAACTTCTGTGGGTTTTGAGCCATTGGAATTTGCACTAATATCTTCTGCAGGAAGGCTGGCTGGTTCTGGAGATGATGGCCTTGACTGTTAAAAAGAACAAAAAGGACTTCCGGTCAAGATGGTGGAATAGACGGTCCCTAGTGTCACTCTCTCCCACAAATCAACTGATTTAAACTATAAAAACATAACATCAAGTGCATATGGAATGGGGAGAAGTCCAGTGGGGGAGGCAGAAGCTCCGGGAAGACCACATGCCCTGCAGGGCTGCCGTTGCTCGATCCGGCAGATAGGCTTCACCGCCGCCACCCAGCTCCATTCCGAGCCCAGCCCAGTGTGCACAGAGTGGGGAGACGTCCAGCAAGGGAGGCGGAGGCTCCACAGAAACCACACACCCTGTGGGGCTGCCACTGCGTGATCCAGCAGGTAGGCTTCACCGCAGGCACCCGGCTCCATTCCCAGCCTGGCCTAGTGCACTCGGAGCAGAGAGACGTCCGGCAGGGGAGGCAGGAACTCCACAGGGACCACACTGCCACCACACGATCCAGCAGCCCAGCCCAATTTGTATGGAGCACAGAGACTTCCAGCAAGGGAGATAGAAGCTCTGTAGAGTCCACACACCCTGTGGGGGGGCTGCCGCCACGTGATCCAGCAGCAGGTAGGCTTCACTGCCGCCACCCGGCTCCATCCCAAGCCCAGCCTAGCACGCACAGAGCAGGGAGACATTCAGCAGGGGAGCCCAGAGCACATGGAACAGGGAGAAGTCCAGCATGGGAGGTGGAAGCTCAGCAGAGACCACACACCCTGCGGTACCGCCCCATGATCCAGCAGCCTGGCAGAGTCCAAGCTGACCAGAGAGGTGGCTCCCCGGAGAGGCCCAAGACCCGAGGGAACCACACACGCAAGGCACTAGTGGCCAACTGAGCAGTCACTGAGGTAGCCATACGAAATTGGCAACCACAGCAACATCTTAGTCAGTCAATAGTGTCAAACCTGTGGACTGTGAAACCCCCTGCCACAATGAATAAACATCAAAGAAAAGATACCAGAAATATGCATAATCAAGAAAGTACACCACCAAAGGATAATAACTCTCAAGCTCCAGATCCTACAGAACAAGAAGCCCTTGAAATGTCTGACAAGGAATTTCGAGTGATAATTCTTTTTTTAATTTAATTTAATTTAATTTAATTTAATTAATTAATTAATTTTTTTACTTCTTTACTTTCTTTTTTTTTTTTTTTTAATTTTCTTTTGTCGATATACATTGTGGCTGATTATTGCTCCCCATCACCAAAACCCCCTCCCTCCTCCCTCCCCCCTCCCCCCCAACAATGTCCTTTCTGTTTGCTTGTCATATCAACATCAAGTAATTGTGGTTGTTATATCTTCTTCCCCCCCCCCGTGTTTGTGTGTGTGTGTGTGTGTGTGTGTGTGTGTGTGTGTGTGTGTGAATTTGTATATTAATTTTTAGCTCCCACCAATAAGTGAGAACATGTGGTATTTCTCTTTCTGTGCCTGACTTGTTTCACTTAATATAATTCTCTCAAGGTCCATCCATGTTGTTGCAAATGGCAGTATTTCATTCGTTTTTATAGCTGAGTAGTATTCCATTGTGTAGATATACCACAGTTTCCGTATCCACTCATCTGATGATGGACATTTGGGCTGGTTCCAACTCTTGGCTATTGTAAAGAGTGCTGCGATGAACATTGGGGAACAGGTATACCTTCGACTTGATGATTTCCATTCCTCTGGGTATATTCCCAACAGTGGGATAGCTGGGTCGTATGGTAGATCTATCTGCAATTGTTTGAGGAACCTCCATACCATTTTCCATTGAGGCTGCACCATTTTGCAGTCCCACCAACAATGTATGAGAGTTCCTTTTTCTCCGCAGCCTCGTCAGCATTTATCGTTCATAGTCTTTTGGATTTTAGCCATCCTAACTGGGGTTAGATGGTATCTCAATGTGGTTTTGATTTGCATTTCCCGGATGCTGAGTGATGTTGAGCATTTTTTCATATGTCTGTTGGCCATTTGGATATCTTCCTTAGAGAAATGCCTACTTAGCTCTTTTGCCCATTTTTTAATTGGGTTGCTTGTTTTCTTCTTGTAAAGTTGTTTGAGGTCCTTATATATTCTGGATATTAATCCTTTGTCGGATGTATATTTTGCAAATATTTTCTCCCACTCTGTTGGTTGTCTTTTAACTCTGTTAATTGTTTCTTTTGCTGTGCAGAAGCTTTTTAGTTTGATATAATCCCATTTGTTTATTTTTCCTTTGGATGCCCGTGCTTTTGGGGTCGTATTCATGAAGTCTGTGCCCAGTCCTATTTCCTGAAGTGTTTCTCCTATGTTTTCTTTAAGAAGTTTTATTGTTTCAGGGTGTATATTTAAATTCTTAATCCATTTTGAGTTGATTTTAGTATACAGTGAGAGGTATGGATCTAGTTTCATTCTCCTGCATATGGATATCCAGTTATCCCAGCACCATTTGCTGAAGAGGTAGTCCCTTCCCCAGTGAATAGGCTTGGTGCCTTTGTCAAAGATAAGCTGGCAGTAAGTGTGTGCGTTGATTTCTGGATTCTCTATTCTATTCCATTGATCAGTGTGTCTGTTTTTATGCCAGTACCATACTGTTTTGGTTATTATAGCTTTGTAGTATAGCTTAAAGTCAGGTAGTGTTATGCCTGCAGCTTTATTTTTTTTGCTCAGCATTGCTTTGGCTATGCATGGTCTTTTATTGTTCCATATAAATGACTAGATAGTTTTTTCCATTTCTGAGAAAAATGTCTTTGGAATTTTGATGGGGATTGCATTGAATTTGTATATCACTTTGGGTAGTATGGACATTTTCACTATGTTGATTCTTCCAATCCAAGAGCATGGGATATCTTTCCATCTTCTCGTATCCTCTCTAATTTCTCTCAGCAGTGGTTTATAGTTCTCATTATAGAGATCTTTCACCTCCTTGGTTAACTCAATTCCTAAGTATTTTATTTTTTTGGTGGCTATTGTAAATGGGCAGGCTTTCTTGATTCCTCATTCTGCATGTTAATGAAACTGAATGAGATACAAGAAAACTCAGCTAGACATCCTGATGAAACAAGAAAAAGTATACAGGACCTGAACGAAGAAATGTACAAGGAAATCAATGCCCTGAAAAAAATGTAGCAGAACTTGCTGAACTGAAGAATTTATTCAGTGAAATAAAAAACACAATGGAGAGTTTAACCAGCAGGCTTGCGGAAGTTGAAGAGAGAACCTCTGAACTTGAAGATGTGCTGTTTAAAATAACACAAGCAAACGAACAAAAAAAAAAAAAAAAAGAAAGAAAGAAAGAAAAAAGAATCAAAGGCATTGAAGAAAATCTGAGAGAGATATCAGACAACCTTAAGCGCTCAAATATCCGAGTCAGGGGTATTCCAGAAGGGGAGGAAAAAGGATATTGCATTGGAAACATATTCAACAAAATAGTGGCAGAAAACTTCCCACGTATAGAAAAAATCACAGATCTTCAGATCTGGGAAGCTCAACGATCTCCAAACATATTCAACCCAAAAAGGTCTTCTCTAAGACATGTTATAGTCAAATTGGCAAAACTCAAAGACAAAGAGAGAATCTTAAAAGCTGCAAGAGAGAAGCATCAAATCACCTATAAGGGAGCCCCAATCAGACTAACATCAGACTTTTCATCACAAACCCTAAAAGCCAGAAAGGAATGGGATGATATATTCAAAATACTAAAAGACAGAGATTGCCAGCCAAGAATACTCTACCCTGCAAGGCTATCCTTCTGAAATGAAGGGCAAATAATATATTTCTTACACAAACAAAAACTGCAGGAGTTCACCACCACACGGCCACCCTTACAAGAAATTCTCAAGGGAGTACTGGGTTTCGTTCCTGAAAAATAACTACCACTGCCATAAAAACTCAAGAAAAATCAAAACCCAGTAGTATAATAAAAATGGCATGCATGAAGAGAAAACAAACAAACAAAAAGGCTATCTACAACCCAAGGAACCAACAAACACAGAAAACAAACAGTAAATCAGAAAGCAAGGAACAAAAGACACCTAAGACAACCAAACAATAATCAATAAAATGCTAGGAATAAATCAACACTTTTCAATAACAACTCTTAATGTAAAAGGCTTAAATTCCCCAATCAAAAGACACAGACTGGCTGACTGGATTAAAAAGGAGGACCCAACTATATGCTGCCTTCAAGAGACCCACCTCACCCATAAAGACTCACATAGACTAAGAGTGAAAGGATGGAAAAAGATTTACCATGCAAACAGAAAAGAAAAATGAGCTGGAGTAGCTATTCTTATACCTGATAAAATACACTTTAAACTAAAAACCATAAAAAGAGACAATGAGGGACACTACGTAATGATAAAAGGATTGATCCATCAAGAACACATAACAATCATAAATATATACGCACCCAATGTTGGAGCAGCCAGATTTATAAATCAAACTCTATTAGACCTAAAGAAGGAAATAGACACTAATACCATAATAGCAGGGGACCTGAACACCCCACTGCCAATATTGGACAGATCATCTAGGAAAAGAATCAGCAGAGAAACACAAGATCTAAACAATACTCTAGACCAATTGGACTTGGCAGATATCTACAGAACATTCCACCCAACAACCTCAGAATATTCATTCTTCTCATCAGCACATGGATCATTCTCCAGGATAGATCACATATTAAGTCACAAATGAAGTCTCAACAAATTCAAAAAAATTGGAATTATCCCTCATATTTTCTCAGACCACAATGGATTAAAATTAGAAATCAATAACAAATGAAATTCTGGAAACTGTACAAACACATGGAAATTAAACAGCATTCTACTTAATGACATATGGGTCCAAGAAGAAATCAAGCAGGAAATCAAAAAATTTATTGAAACTAATGAAAACAATGATACATCATACCAAAACCTGTGGGATACTGCAAAAGCAGTATTGAGGGGAAAATTTATTGCATTAAATGCTCACGTCAGAAGAATAGAAAGATGGCAAGTGAACAACCTAACACTTCACCTTAAAGAACTAGAAAAACAAGAACAATCCAAACCTAAAGTTAGCAGACGGAAAGAAATCATTAAGATCAGAGCAGAACTGAATGAAATCGAAACCCCAAAACAATACAAAAGATCAATGAATCAAAAAGCTGGTTTTTTGAAAAGATAAATAAAATTGACAAACCATTAGCATGGCTAACAAAAAAAAGAAGAGAGAAGACTCAAATAACAAAAATTAGAAATGAAAAAGGCGATAGTACAACTGATTCATCTGAAATACAAGGAATAATTCAAGACTGCTATAAACAACTATATGCCAACAAATGTGAAAATCTGGAGGAAATGGATAAATTTCTGGACACACACAAGCTCCCAAAACTGAGCCATGAAGATGTAGAAAATCTGAACAGACCAATAAACATAAAGGAGATTGAAGCTGTTATCAGAAAGCTCCCAACAAAGAAAAGCCCAGGACCAGATGGATTCACAGCAGAATTTTACCAAACATTCAAAGAGGAATTGACACCGATTCTTTACAAACTATTCCAAAAGATTGAAACAGATGCACATCTCCCAAACTCATTCTATGAAGCAAACATCATCCTGATACCAAAACCAGGTAAAGATATAACCAAAAAAGAAAACTACAGGCCGATATCCTTGATGAATACAGATGCAAAAATCCTCAATAAAATACTAGCAAACAGATTACAACAACACATAAGTAAAATTATTCACCACGATCAAGTGGGATTCATCCCAGGGATGCAAGGTTGGTTCAACATACGCAAATCAATAAATGTCATACACCATATTAATAAAATCAAACACAAGGGCCATATGATCATCTCTATAGATGCTGAAAAAGCATTTGATAAAATTCAACTCTCATTCATGACAAAGACCCTCTATAAGTTAGGTATAGACGGAAAGTATCTCAACATAATTAAAGCCATATATGATAAACCTACTGCCAATATCATCCTGAATGGGGAAAAGCTGAAAGCTTTTCCTTTAAGAACAGGAAGCAGACAAAGATGCCCACTCTCACCACTCCTATTCAACATAGTGTTGGAAGTACTAGCCAGAGCAATCAGAGAAGATAAGGAAATAAAGGGCATCCAGATCAGAAAAGATGAAGTCAAACTGTCCCTGTTTGCAGATGACAAGATCCTATATGTCGAACAGCCTAAAGCCTCTACAAAAAAACTCTTGGAGGTGATAAATGATTTCAGCACAGTAGCAGGATACAAAATCAACCCACAAAAATCAGTAGCATTTCTATTCTCCAATAGTGAACATGCAGAACGAGAAATCAAGAAAGCCTGCCCATTTACAATAGCCACCAAAAAAAAAAAAAAACCCTTAGGAATTGAGTTAACCAAGGATGTGAAAAATCTCTATAATGAGAACTACAAACCACTGCTGAGAGAAATTAGAGAGGATACAAGAAGATGGAAAGATATCCCATGCTCTTAGATTGGAAGAATCAACATAGTGAAAATATCCATACTACCCAAAGTGATATACAACTTTAATGCAACCCCCATCAAAATTCCAATGACATTTTTCTCAGAAGTGGAAAGAACTATCCAGACATTTATATGGAATAACAAAAGACCACGCATAGCCAAAGCAATGCTGAGCCAAAAAAATAAAGCTGGAGGCATAACACTACCTGACTTTAAACTATACTACAAAGCTATAATAACCAAAACAGTATGGTACTGGCATAAAAACAGACACACTGATCAATGGAATAGAATAGAGAATCCAGAAATCAACCCACACACCTAAAGCCATCTGATCTTTGACAAAGGCACCAAGCCTATACACTGGGGAAGAGACTGCCTCTTTAGCAAATGGTGCTGGGAGAACTGGATATCAATATGCAGGAGAATGAAACTAGACCCATACCTTTCACCATACACTAAAGTGAACTCAAAATGGATTAAGGAATTAAATATACACCCTGAAACAATAAAACTTCTTAAAGAAAACATAGGAGAGACACTTCAGGAAATAGGACTGGACACAGACTTCATGAATACGACGCCAAAAGCACAGGCATCCAAAGGAAAAATAAACAAATGGGATTATATCAAACTAAAGAGCTTCTGCACAGCAAAAGAAACAATTAACAGAGTTAAAAGACAACCAACAGAGTGGGAGAAAATATTTGCAAAATATACATCCAACAAAGGATTAATATCCAGAATATGCAAGGAACTCAAACAACTTTACAAGAAAAAAGCATGCAACTCAATTAAAAAATGGGCAAAAGAGCTAAGTAGGCATTTCTCTAAGGAAGATATACAAATGGCCAACAGACATATGAAAAAATGCTCAACATCACTCAGCATCCGGGAAATGCAAATCAAAACTACACTGAGATACCATCTTACCCCAGCAAGGATGGCTAAAATCCAGAAGACTCTGAACGATAAATGCTGGCGAGGTTGCGGAGAAAAAGGAACTCTCATACATTGTTGGTGGGACTGCAAAATGGTGCAGCCTCTATGGAAAATGGTATGGAGGTTCCTCAAACAATTGCAGATAGATCTACCACATGACCCAGCTATCCCACTGTTGGGAATATACCCAGAGGAATGGAAATCATCAAGTCGAAGGTATACCTGTTCCCCAATGTTCATCGCAGCACTCTTTACAATAGCCAAGAGTTGGAACCAGCCCAAATGTCCATCATCAGATGAGTGGATACGGAAAATGTGGTACATCTACACAATGGAATACTACTCAGCTATAAAGACGAATGAAATACTGCCATTTGCAACAACATGGATGGACCTTGAGAGGATTATATTAAGTGAAACAAGTCAGGCACAGAAAGAGAAATACATGTTCTCACTCACTGGTGGGAGCTAAAAATAAATAAATAAATTCACTCACACACACACACACACACACACACACACACACACAAAATACAGGGGGGAGAAGAAGACATAACAATTACAATTCCTTGAAGTTAACACGACAAGCAAACAGAAAGGACATTGTTGGGTGGGAGAGGGGAGAGGGAGGAAGGAGGGAGGTTTTGGTAATGGGTCACAATAATCAACCACATTGTATATTGACAAAATATAATTTTTTTAAAAAAAGCCATTCATGGATTAATGCGTTAATAGTTTGGTCGGTTATCATGGATGCGGAGTGGCAGCTTTATAGGGAAAGCACATGGAAGCGCTCTTGCCATCCTTACTGTGGAATTGCCTGCATCACCACGGACCTCTGTAGAGAGCTCCCATCCAGAAGAAGGCTCTCACCAGAAAGGCCCTCTGGACCATGGACTTTCCAGCCTCCAAAGCTGTAAGAAATAAATTTCATTTCTTTATAAATTATCCAGGTTCAGGTATTCAGTTATAAACAACAGACTAATACATGGAGAATTCCTCAGGCAGACCCCAGATCAGGCTCCACCATGACCCTGTTGATGATAACGGACCAAAGAGGAGGTTGCCAAGCTTCCAGAAATCTGAGTGACCCCCTTTGCCTGTGGCCTCAAAAAGGAGAGTCATTACTGACATGAAACGTGGCCAAGCTTGCCTCGGCCCTCTCCCTGGTTCCCCCTTTTGCTCCCAAGTCTGCATACTGCCCACGCTCCTCCTGCTCGTGGGTGTCAGGACTCCCGCCTGGAAGTGAACGTGGCTGCTGCCTGGGCCTGCAAGCCCCTTCCACCCACTCCCCTCACCTCTTGGCAACAGTACTCAGTTTCCCTTTAGGGAGCCGCCCTTCCTCATCCTCCACACTCATCTGGGGGGCTCAGGTGGAGATGACAGTCCTCTACTCCCATTTTACAGGGAGCACATGATTCTAGTCTATCCAATCAGAGCTCTGCATTTACCGTTTGCAGTCACTGGTTCATGGATGAGCACATGACCCAATCTGGGTCAGTAAGACCCCTCCCTGGGACTTTTTGCTGGCACTGTCAGGGAATGCCAATGGTCTTCTCCCCACCCCAAGCTGGTGTTAAGCTGGGAGAGTAGAAACTCGGGGCAGCTACTAGCCACCCTGGGTCACCATGTGGTAAAATTCTACTTAAGAAGAAAGCCAAGATGGAGCAAAGCAATGCAGAGAGAGACTGTGCCCCAGCGACAGCCTTTGAGGCCTAGATTCCGATGAGCTTAAAGTCAGCTGCACGTTGAGACACCTTGGTTAAAAGAACCAACACAGTCCTTTTTATTTTGTTTTTCTTTCTTAAGCACTCAGACTCATCTGAGGCAGGCTTCTGTTAGTGGTCACTGAAAAACTCCAGGCTATGCACGATTGCATCCCGCCTCCTTCCATTCCCTCTTGAGTGTCGCAGGAAACAAATGGCACTTCTGATTAGGATAATTTGAGGAGGAGTTAATAAATGTGGAGGTGGGGATGTACAAGAGAGTGTGCCATAACCCTCAGATCTGTCACCTTCCTCAGCCCAAAGGATGGGGAGCGGGGGTTACCAGACCCAGAAGGAAAGAGTCCTGTCCTGTGGAAAGACCCCAGGGGAGAGAATCAGAGACGTTAGCCCAGGGATGCAGCCAGGAGGTAAACACTCTGACTCTCCTTCCTCCCTGCAGTCTCCTGCGGTGGCTCTCCCAGTCACCAAACCCAGCTGGGAGCCAGAGGACTTGGGGCTCATTGATCAGTCCATATGGGTCAGCCTCTGGGGTTTGGGGGAAAGGAGGGTGTCAGCCAGGAGGGGAAAGCTGTGGAATCAGACAAACTGGGCTGCAATCCTACTGGGCCTGTAACTGAGAACCTTGGGCAAATCAGCCAAGGCTTCAGACATGTCAGCGAAGTGTCTTAGACCTTTTAGAACAGCTCACTATTAGCTAAATGCCATGCAGTGACCTCTGGCAATGTCATGCATGACAGAAAAATCACTAGATGAGCCTGCCTGACCAGTCAAATTGTGAAATATAATAAAATGGTTGCTGTTTGGGATATTTTGTTATGCAAAAGTAGATAACCAAACAGCTCATCTTGTGGCTTTTTCATCTTCTGACGCCCAGCAAGCTCCCACATCTCCATTCCCTGTTACTTTGCAGAAATCTTTAAAAGAGAGAAAAGGGCCAGCCCGTGGCTCACTTGGGAGAATGTGGTGCTGATAACACCAAGGCCACGGGTTCAGATCCCTGTATTGGGGGGGGGGCGGTAAGCTCACTTGGCAGAGCGTGGTGCTGACAACACCAAGTCAAGGGTTAAGATCCCCTTACTGGTCATCTTTTAAAAAAAATAAAAGAGAGAGAAAGCCCTATTATTGCAAAAATCAATCAGAGTCCCCAGGGTCAGATGGGAACAAAAATCTCTGCACTGACGGGGTATAGTCTGGGGTGAACTGAAAACCAGCCTCTGGCAAAAGGGGCAGCCTGTTCTCTGTTCCCGCTGACAGCTGTCCAGAAGGAATGAGGGCCTGGGCATACAAGGTCTTACAATATAAAAAAGTGCTGGAAATATGGATTTTTAAAATAGGAAAGTTCCATATTTCTAAAATGTTGAACTGACTAATAAAGCATTTCTGAGGGCCTGTTTACCCCATGGGGGTTAATCTGGGATCTGACTAGAGCTTCCTTACCTCTGTCTGCTCTGAAGCTCCATGTGGCAGGAAGGCAAGTCTGACACAGGTGTGGGTGTGCCTTGTGGCCTCCAGGGGTAGTCAGGGATGCCCCAAGTTCTGGAAGGGATGGGGGCCCCACACTTGCTTGGGGTCTCTCCCCTGGGACCACACAGGCTTTCTTCAGCAACAGTCTCTAGGATCTGCCTCATCATCCCCTCTCTGCAAGTCCCCATCTTCCCTCTTCTCTGCTGACAGACCACCCTGCAGCCCCCAAGTCTGCATTTGCCAGTTGCAGCTATTTAGAGACTGACCAGCATCCCGCAGTCCCAATCCCTAATTCTCAGAAGGGATAATCTGATTGGACCATCTTGACTGTGAGGGGTGGACAATCTCAGAGACAGAAGGTACTAATGAGCAAAGGAGACAACCCAAAAACCTTCCAAGCAGCCCCCGACCTGTATTATTGTGGCAGCTTCTTGTTGGGTGTCTCTGAATTCCACCCCCACCTTGGTCGGTCCCACCCATCACTGGAGAAGAAACCAGAGGCTTCTGAAATCTTTCTCAGGGAACACTTCTCCTGCCCAGACAGCAAGCTGCATGTGCTCGTCTGACTCCAAGGTCTGTCCCTGAAGCCTGTCTGCTTCCAACTGAAGTGCCCTATAAACCTGCACGTGTTACCTATTTCTAGACACTGTAAGATTCCCATGCTTGAATTACCCTTAGCATAGGTGCAAGCTCCTTGGGAGCAGGGAATATGTCTTCCTTTTTAATATTTTCTTGCCCTGCCCCCTGAGATATCCTGTAGAGGGCTCTGCAAACAGTAGGCACTTAAGGTGCTCTTGTTGCCTAAATAAAAATGACTTGTAACCAAGGACAAAGTTTTCTTCATTTATGAGTTCTGTGCCATTCTGAGGATTGTCCCTGGATTGTGCTGTCTGAAGATGAGCTAAAATTAGGGTCAAGGATGTTCTTAATTCTTATAATTTACAAAGTTACTGACACCAGTGAGGCACTAGGAGGTCATGAAGTCCTGACCTTGAGTGGCTTACACGTTAGTGGATGGGACATGGTATAGGGAGATGTTCTTGGGTGCAAGTAATAGAAAACCCTGACTCTAAGTGGACTGAGCACAAAGTAAATGGATTATTTCATATAACTCAAAGCCTAGCGATAGGGTGGTGTATTAGTTATCTATTACTGTGTAACAAATTATCCCAAATTTAATGGCTTAAAACAACACACATTTATTATCTCATAGTCTCTGTGAGTTGGGACTCTTGGCACACACTGATGGTTGCCTCAGCTTCAGGGTCTCTCACAGGGCTGTAATCAAGTTGCCAGCCAGGGCTGCTGTCTCATCCGAATGTTCAACTGGGGAAGGATCTGCTTCTAAACTCATATAGTTGTTGATAGGATTCAGTTCCTTGCTGGCTGTTGGCTGGAGGCCATCCTCAGTGCTTTGCCATGTGGAAATCTCCAGCATGGCCACTTGCTTCAGCAAAGTGTGCAGGCAGAAAAGGCAATGGAGAGAGTATGCTTGCAAGACAAAGTCCCAGTCGTATAACTCAATCACATAAGTGACATCCCATCACCCTTGCCCTGTTCTATTGTTTAGTAGCAAGTCACAGGTGCTGCCCACGCTGAAGGGGAAGGATTTAACAAAGATATGAAGACCAGCAGGCAGGAATCACAGGCAGCCATCCTAGAAGCTGCCTACTACAGGCTGGCTCCAGGTGCAAAACACTCAAGGACTCAAGGTTGCATCGATAGCTCAGGTTTGGTCTCTGTCTCTACTCTGACCTCCTCAATGTTGACTTTATCCTAAGGCTAGTTTTATGGTTCCAAGATAGCTTCCAAAGACAATTAGGATCATGTTCTCTGGGTCTATCCTGCAGGAAAGGAGAAAAGCCTCTCTCCAAAACAGGGAATAGAAGTCTTTATAGTGTAGGGCTGGCCCCTGGCTCACTTGGGAGAGTGCGGTGCTGACAACACCAAGGCCACGGGTTTGGATCCCTATGTAGGGATGGCCGGTTAGCTCACTTGGGAGAGAGTAGTGCTGACAACACCAAGTCAAGGGTTAAGATCCCCTTGCCAGTCATCTTTAAAAAAAAAAAAAGTCTGTATAATGTGATTGGCCAACGTAGGCCACATGCCTGTCCCAGTCACCAGGAGAATGCCAGGCACTGATTGGCTTAGGTTAATTAGGATCTACACGTTGTCCTGGAATTGGGGATGACCTTCCGTGAGATCATGTTGGGCAGGGGTTGAAACCTGATCACAATTAAGATTCTGTTGGGAAGGAAGAGGAAAACGGATATTGGCATTGAATAGAACATTGTCTACTGCATCCGTATAGAAGTGACCAAAAGACCAAGGCCATACACGAGGAGACTTTTGGGGTTGATGGATATGTTCATTATCTTGACTGTGGTGATGGTTTCATAGTTGTATACATATATCAAAACTTATCAAATTGTACACTTTAAACATGTACAATTATCATAAGTCAATTATACTTAAAAGAAGCTATTTTTTAAAGTGTGGCATGTCTTTAGCCATTAGGCTGTGAAAAGCACAAAAACTAAGAAAAATGTTCTTCCAGTTTTCAAAAACTATTGTCTGATTCTGCAGCGAAGTCATTCGTGTCACTGATGAATGAGGAAAGTTCTGACTTATGCCTTTACTGTTTCGCTTTGGTTGTTCCCATTTCGTGTAAACAAGAATGTGTTCATTAACAACATTCACGTTGTTCATCGATGACAACCAAAGTTTGGTTACAAATAACAAGAGTTTGGCAAAAATCAGTGAAAGCATTCTGTGAGAATCAACTGGCTATGTGGCGTTTACAGTAAAGAGTGTTATATATTTTGTTATTTAAAAAAACAAGGCCATGAGTTATATATAATTCCAGTTGCTCTGACAATATGGTTCATTAAAGTTCAGCATAAGAGTCATTTTTCAAGAAGATCGTTTTCTTCCCCCGCCCAACACACACAATGAAGGACAATCAGGGAGGCCTAAAGGAGGAGGTGGCCCTCGAATGGGCTTTGAAGGACCCAGCCCCTTAACACCGGCTGCAGGCAGAAGGAAGGCGGCTGGCTCAGGAAGGCTCTCACTTGCTTGGCTGTCACGTCCGTCCCCTTGGCAGCACTTGGAGTGAGGGAATGGAAAGAGACTTTGAAACAGTGATCTCTGGGAAACAGATTCACATTTTTGACAAGAGGCCAGATGATTAAACATGAGCAGCTCATCATGTCCAAGTTGGCTCATCTATCCGAAAGCAAGCCAGGAGGTGGGGGTTTTTCTCTGGGAAGCAGAGCTCCTACTGTGTGCCAGCACTGTAATTCCACTGTGTGCCAGGGTTGGGGGAAGGGCTCCAAGAGCAAGGACACGTAAGGCATGTTTTCTGCCCCTCCCTCAAGGAACTCGTGTTCTGGCAGGTGATCTTTAACCATGTCCCACTCGTCCATGTAGGTCTAGGCTTAGGACAGTTGAATAAATGGGGCAAAAAAAGCTGTATATACAAGATTAGTTACCCATTGATGCATAACAAATTACCCCCTACTTTAACAGCTTTAAACAATGATGAACTTTTTTTTTCTTTAATCTTACCCATTTTCCGTGGGTCAGGAATTTGGGAGCTGCTTAACTGGCTGGTTCTGGCTCAGGATCTCTCATGAGGTTGCATTCAAGATGAAGTTAGGCAGCCACTTCGGACTGTGAGGCAGAAGCTATCCGAGCTTCCTCATATGCTCAGAAGGTGGGGAAGGACACTGAGTCCCTGGCTCCCTGGAGTGCCACACCAGCCCTGGACTGAGCAGCCTCACCTTCTACATGAGAGAGAAATAAAATCCTATCCTGCTCGAGCCACTGTTATTTGGTGGGGTTTCTGTAGTGGTATCTCAGCAGGTAGAAATAAGGCAAGGGCATTGAAGGAGGAGGAGATGGTGCGAGGAAAGGCCTAGAAGCAGGACCCTATTTACTCTCAAGATGGTGATGAGAGAAAAATGAATTTCTGCCTAAGACAGCCCACCACGAGGTGCTGTAATTGCTAGCACGAGTAACTGCTAATCCTCCTCGCTTGTCTTTTGCCTGGAGGGCCGAGACTGTATCTTACACTTCCTGGTATGGTGTGCTTAGCCAAAAAGAGGCTCCATAACCACTCCGGGGTGAGGATGTGATTTGTTTCTATCTCACTTCTCCCTTTGGGGGATATTCACTTCCTCTGAAAGTCAAGTGGGTTCCACGTGAGCAAATCTGGGTAGTTCATTTGAAATCATGGGGTGGCCACAGCTGGACAGTTTGAGGGAAAGATCTGATCCCACACTGGTCTTCTCTGCCACAGTCCCAGCCTGGGCTTCTGCTGTCATCCCCAGGTGACAGTCTGCAGACAGATGTGTGCTCAGTGGGAGGCTCCTGGGAGCTCAGGTAAGAACATTTCCAAATGGGGACTCACCTCCTTAAAGAGCCACTGAGGGTCTGGGTGCTTGGGGGAGGGGGGAGATTCCGGCTGCTTTGGAACCACATGGTGAGGGTTCCCGGCTCAGTTCCTATCTTGCTGGCTGTGTGACCGTGGGCAAGTTTTGCCTCTTCTGGAAGATGAGTGGAAGCATACCTACCTCACAGCTGCATGTGAAAATGATACAGAAGGTGGCCAATGGTACCCGTCAAGTTACGGCTCATGGAAAATGTTAGTTTCCTTTCATTGATTTATCTTCTGGTTTTTATTTTTATCTTTATTGATTTTTATAAGAGCAGAATGGAAGTCCAGCTCTGTGTGCTCTGCAGTGCCTTCTGCCTGGTGTCCTGTCTCTGACAGGTGTGCCAAGAGGTATGTTTGCGAAGTTTGGGTTCAATTCAGCTGCCATTAATTAATGCTGCCTTGAATAAGGTGATGTTGAAGACCAGAAAGCCCTGCCTCCCAAAGTTCTTGTCAACAGAAGCTATAGAAGCTGACACCACAGGGTGTGGTCCTCACAGTGACCCTGGTGTATAGCAGGTCTGGACACAGTGCAAAATACAAATGCACAACCCCTTGCTCGAAAAATATTACAGAATTTGAGACATCAACAGCACAGCATTAAGCCAAGTGCAGGACCCCTTTAAGTGTGGGACTCTTCCAAGCAGGGGCTCTGTGCGACTACACAGGTGGCAGGCCCAAGAAGCCAGCCCTGGCCTGGGGTCACCAATCATCTCAGTTAGCACCTGCCTGAGGGGTTTCCTGGGATACCAGATATTGGTCACAACCCAGTGACTGCACCCTGCCAGCTCAACCTCCAGTGACCTTCACTGGTCCTACAGACCCCTCAGCCTCTGCCACACCCCACTCCCTGGCCCAAAAGGCCCATATCAGCCCCTGCTTGCAGGTCAGTAGCCCCACGGGGGGCCCTCTGGGTTCTGATCATGGGGAGGAGACCCCCTGCATGCCTGACCATGCTGCCTGCCCTTGGACCCTGCTGGCCAACCCAGCTGCCTCTGACCACAGCGCACAGTGCCTCTTGCAGAGCCCCCAGCGCCAGTGTGGCAGGAGCCCTCAGACCTGTATGTTCCCATATGTCCCCCTGTCCCAGGGACAGCTTTTATCTCACACGCTCTCCCTTCCAGTGCGGACAGCCTGCAGGAGGCAGCTTGAGAGCCCCCCCCACCTCTTCTTCCCTCTCACTCCTCTTTGTCCTCCAGCCCCAGGGCTGAGCCGCAAGGTGAGCAGGTCCCTGCTCCTGGAGAAACCTTCATCCCGGTCCCCCAGGCTTCAGTCCTGGATGTACTAACCAAGCTCTGAGAAGCCTCTTGACTCCCAAGCCTGTTGACAGACTTCCAGGGGTCCAGGGCACGGCCTCCCTTGCCCCAGGGAGATGAGCCTTCTGGAGAAAGGGCAGCAAGGGAACAAGAGTGAAAACTTCGGGGGCGGCGGTCTGCCTTCAATGCCTGACATCTGTGTTTCGTCTGCAATAACAGCTCCCGTGCCTGGGTGTTCCCTAAATTAGAGACACATTATCTCACACAATGGGCTCAATAACCCTGTGCAGGAGGTTATCCATCCTATTTTTGCAGAGGAGTCGGGACAGGGTCTTTCAGAGGGGAAGTCATGTAGCCAGAACCGCATGTTCTAAATTAAGCTCACCCTCTCCCAGGCCCCAAACCTGCTGCTCCCCGGGCTTCCCTGTGAAAGCAGGGAGCTTTCCTCTCCTCCTCTCTCCCCCATCTCCTGTGGTGACACACCTCCTCATGAGCCAACAAGTCACTCGGCACACACTGGCCATCAGCCCTCAGCAAGTCTCTCCTCTCTGCAAACATCCTCACTTTACTGGCCTTCGGGCTCCTGGACAATCGCTCTTGTTCTGGTCTTGCCACTACCCCCCCGTGCCAGCCATTCTCCACACTGTGGTCAGAGTGACAGCTCAGAGACTGGAACCGCAAGCAGCCACTGCCCTGTGCAGCAGCCTGCAGGGCCCCCCCTGCCCGACCCTCCAGGCCTCCCCCTCCCAGACTCCCCCCACCTGTGTCTCCCTCATCATTTCCTCCCCCTCTCACTCCTGAACCCTGTGTCCATTTTCTACGGCTGATGTAACAAATTATCATTCTCAATATCATTTAGTGGCTTAAAACACCACTCATTTATTATCTCACAGTTCCGGAGGGCAGAAGTCCAAAGTGGGTCCCACGGGGCTAAAGTCAGGTGTCAGCAGGGCTGTTTTCCTTCTGGAGACTCTAGGGGAGAACCCCTTTCCTGCCTTTTCCGGTTTCTAGAAGCTGCCTGCATTCTTGGCTCGTGGCCCCGCATCATTCTGACCTCGGCTTCCCTCATCACGTCTTCTCTCTCTGACCCTCCTGCCCTCCTGTTATGAGGACGCTGTGTTTACATCGAGCCCACCCAGATGATCCAGGGTAATCTCACCCGTCTCAAGATCCTTCACTTAATCGCATCTCCTAACTCCCCTTTGCCATGTGAATTAGTCAGGCTTTTCCAGAGAGACAGAACCAATAGGATATGTTGTATATGCATAGGAGGGGATTTATTAGGGCAATTAGCTCACACGATTGTGAAGAGAAGTCCCACCATGGGCCGTCTGCCCCGGATGCCAGTAGCGTGGCTCGGTCCAAGACTAAAGCCTCAGAACAGGGAAGCTGATGGTGTCTTTGGTGTTCGTCCTAGAACCCAAAAGCTGAAGTCTTGAGCTCTGATGTCCACAGACAGGAGAGAAGAGCGTAGCCCTGCTCCAGCAGATTGAGAGAGCTTCACCTTTTTTCTGTTTTTTGTTCTCTCTGGGCCCCCAGTGGATTGGACGGTTCCTGCCCATAATGAGGGTAGATCTTTTCCACCCAGGCCACCCAGACTCTTGTGCTAATCTCTTCTGGAAACACCCTCACGGACACACCTAAAAAGGTAGCTTTAGCAGGTTTCTCTGTATTCCTTAATCTAATCAAGTCGACACCTAGAATTACCCTTCACAACATGTAAGAGAACATAGTCCCAGGTTCTGAGGGTCAGGAAGTGGACATCTGTGGGGGCCCATTATTCTGCTTTCCACAGGCCCCATGAGTTTTCCAGTCTGAGCTACTTGGAAATCCTTGACTATCTCTATATCATATTTGCCCCTGGGTATTCATTGCCTCTTTTTTAATCACAAACTATTTAATGTGATTTAAATGTGTTTTCTTATACATGGCTTGTGTCTTTTGCGTACATTTCTCCCATCATCACCCTTGACACCCCTCATTCTTTAAGCCTTAGCTTGAGTCAATGTCTCCCCAGGCCACCAGGATGGTGCGGTGACCCTTCTCTGGGCTCCTGCAGCCTCCTCAGCTCCCTGCCTCCTAGAACTCGGGCGTTCTCAGCTCCTTCCATCTCTGCAACCAGCAGCTGGCATGATGCTTGGTACAGAGCAGGCCCTCAACACATGTTTGTTGAATGAATCAATGAGTGACAAAATACTTTGTGCTGTTTCTAGGTTTCATGGGCTGGTCTGAGAGATGTGGTTTAGACACCCCAAAATGGTGCCCTCCCATGGTTGCTGGGGGCCAGGGGTGAGTATATTTCAAATCAACACTGTTCCAGAACTTTCCAAATGAATAACTGCCAAATAATAAACTAAGCTTATAAACAAAAGATCAAAAAACAGAGGCAGGTGATATCATTCTGGCCTGGGGAGTCTAGGAAGGCCTTGAAAGAAGTGTGAGCTCTCCTCTGCAGGAGAAGGGGTGGGGAAGGGGTTTCAAGCAGAGGGAACAGAATGAAGACGGGACAGAGTCATGTGAGCTGAAGAGGCAGAAGGGGCGTTGTGGGAGATGACGATGTTGGGGGATCTGAAATGGCTCACTGAGGCAGTTGGGAGTCATTGAATGTTTCTGAGCAGGAGAGGGGCGAATCAGCTGCCTGCTTTTGGGGATCCCTCTGGCTGCTGAGCGAAGGGTGGATTGGGAAGAGCGGGAGAGAGGAGGCAAGGAGACCGGCTAGGAATCTACGGCATGAACGAGGTGAGAGCTTGCAGTAGGGCATGATGGCCAGAGCAGAAAGGCAGGGAGAGGTTGCAAACAAGCCCGCAAGGGAAGAGATGGGAAGATCGAAAATTGTGTCCAACACAGGGGGTGGTGGGAGGAGAGGGCGTTTTGCAGCTGATGACTTGTAATAGTGATACTGCTGAGACACAGTGCATAGCAGGAGTGGATTTGCGGGTGGGAAGATGAATTTGGTTTTTCCCCCAACATTTTATTATGAAAAATTTCAAACATACCGAAAAAATGAAAATATTGTACAATGAACATCCATATAAGCACCATCTATATCCTACCCTTAACACTTTACTAAACTTGCTTTATCACACATCTGTGCATTATCCATCCCTCCCTCCGTCCCTCCCTCTGTCCATCCCTCCATCCCTCCGTCCATCCCTCCATCCCTCCATCTATCCCTCCCTCTGTCCATCCCTCCCTCCCTCCCTCCCTCCCTCCCTCCATCCATCCATCTTGTTTTGATGCATTTCAAAGTTACACTACACTTTACCCCTAAATGCTTTAGCATTATCTAGAGCTCAATATTGGTTTTTTAAGTTTTTAAAAAATTGATCATGTTAGCATTTCTTTATTTAGAATTTATTCTTTTTCTCTCCATTCACCTGCTGATGAGCATTTGAGTTGTTTAAGTTTTGGGCTATTTTCAATAAGCTGTTGTGAACATTTGCCCATCTAAAAAAAATGGGTTTGCATCAGTTTATTTTTGATCACGCTCACTCTGAGGGGCTTGCAGGGCATCCAGTTGAAGAGTTCAAGAGGAGCTTAGAAGTGTGGGTGAGCTGCTCTGTTGGCACTCAGAACCTTGGGGCTAGAAGTATCAATTTGGGGGACAGTAGCAGAGTGGCTTGCCCTTGCTGCACCTGGGAGGGCTTTGAGACCGGTGGGCTGAGTTGGATCAATGGTTCCTAACCCTTGTTGCGCTCTAGAATCAATTGGGGAGCTTTTAACACTCCTGATGCCCAGGCCAGTTTGAGCACCTCTGGGGTGGGGCCCAAGCGTCTGAGTGTTTAAAAGCTCCAGAGATGAGATGACTCCTGTGGACAGCCAGATGGAGAACCCCTGGGTAGGAGAAAGAGGACCCAGGAAAAACTTTCATTTAAGGAGCAGGTGGAAGAGAAGCCAAGAGAGGAGACGGAGAAGTAAAGTGGAGGGAAACCAGAAGAGAGAGTTTATTACAGAGGAGAGAATCCACTCTATTAGAACCTGCAGAATAACTGAGGAGAGTAAGAGCCCAGGGTCACCATGGTCTGGCTACACATTCAGGGTACAGGGTAGGACACGAGACCTCAGAGGCATCGTGTATAGACAGTCTCAGAAGAGAGCTCACTGGTGGGGACAGAGAGAGGTCACAACGTGCTCCTGTGTCTCCTCTTCACTCCTCCCCTTTGCTCTCTGGGTGGACACCAGCTGGCAAAGGTGGGTGACAGATGCCTGGGAGAAGGCCTCCTTCTCCAACAAGTCGATCAGCAGACCACCTGCACCAGGAGCCACGGTGAACTTGGGATTACCTGGAGCAACTTTTAGAAAATGTCAAAAACAAGCTGATAGGGACTGAGCTGTGAAATCTGCCGAGGAGATGAACTTCCAGGCAGGTCAGAGTCAGATAAACTCCCACTTCCTTTGCTGGGCTGGGCAGCCCCGGGCAGTGAGAAGAGACATGGCTTTTCAGGCTGGTTCTCACAGTCAGTAGCCTTGAGACCCTGAGCACAGCAGGTATCCTCTATCTGCCTCATTTTCCTCATATGTCAGCTGGGGACAATACCAGTCCTGTGTTTCACTGACTTCATAAGCCATGAAGTGCCAGATAAACTGAATGCCACTGGGATGTTTAGAACTAAAAGCGCAAAGCCTACAGAACCCACAAAGCTTATTGGACTGGAATTACCAAGTCCTTCACGCATGATACCTTGACTTTGAACAGGAATGAGTTAAAACGAAAGAAGCTTCTGACTCTCATCTAAAGTAGAACTTCTCAAATTATCTGTGGGAAAGATTTGACATATTTTCTAAAAATTTAATTCATTGTGGGCTGATATTTCCATAAAACACAAATAAAGTACTAGAAAAATGCAATAAAAAACAAATTCAGACAAAATTATGCATCAAGTGCCATAAATGTTTATATTCTCTCTCGATTTCTGTACTCACCGTGCTGCAGATTGATAATAAGCAGTTTGTGAGCCAGCACGGGTGTCCAGGTCACATTGTGTGGAGCTGGTCTATCTGGTCACTGCTCAAAGTGGACCAGCTGCACCATCATCCCCTGGAAGTTGCTAGAACTATAGCATCTTGGGCCCCACCCCATTTCTGCTGAACCAAAACCTGCTTTTTAACAAGATGCCCAAGTGATTCATGTACATGTTAAAGTTTGTGGAGGCACCCATGGTGGCTGGGACGCAGGAAGGTTTTGCAGAATAAAGGAATTCACCAGAAACCGTATCTGTGCCACGTCAATTTCCCATGACACAAGAGTGGATGACATAAACCTTCTTCCTGATGAGCAGGACTAGATAATTTGCAGAGCCCAGTGCAAAATGAAACTGTACGGTCCCTTTTAAAAAATCACTAAGACTGTCAAGATGGTGACAACCAAGTTGGGGCTGGGACTACCCAAGTCCCACAGCCATGACGCTGATGAGGCAGGAAAGGGTTGGGTCATTCTGACTCATTCAGTGTGGCCAAGATAAGTTAAGAGTTCTGCTTTGTTTTATTAGTTACCAACCATTATAATTAAAAAGCTCCACCCCCTCATCCTTTTTGAAGTTTATTTTTTTCTCAATATGCAAATAGAAATGGTTTCAAATGGCTGCGATTCCAGTGTAAATAATTCTTTCAAAAAATACAAATATGTATCTATTAAAATGTGAATGAAAAAACAAAAAGAAAAAATAAAACGTGAATGGAAGCTCTCTTGCAGGGAAAGACAACTCGTGTTCATTTATTTTATTGACAGTGTACAGATTTTGATATACTGCATCACAATACTGACTGCTAGATTTCTTAAAAAGTTTTAGTTTATATTTACTCTAGATTTTTCTTTACAATAAAAATAAACTCATGCCAGTGTTTAGGAACCAATAATATCAATTCATTCAAATTTAATGACAGTTTTATTAAACTAAAAATCTCATATCACAGAGCATTCACAGTGCAGGAGGTCACGGTTATTGAAAAAATAAATAGCAGGATAAATATAGTTGTTATTTACAACTTTCCAACTCATTGCCCTTGCTTTGCGGGGGACTCCAGCAGTGTGTGAACAACCCCAGAAGTTCTCGGCTTGGGTTGTTTTTAAGGAGGTTCTTTCAGGACAAGAGTCCTCTGATTCTATCTACCTGCTACTTGGTAGGTCAGGGTTGGGCCCCAGGAAGATTCAAACACCCTAAGGAAACCATGCCCAGCCCACTTCCTGGGCATCTGGGATGCGCCTGGCTTCTCTTCGCTCGGCCCCTTTCCTTGGCAGCTCCTGCATCTGCCCGTGGGTCTGGCTCCGTCTGGCTGGCAGCCTTCTTTCCTCTGCAGGTAATCAAAGCTCTCTTTGTGTTCAGACACCAGCAGCTACTCCCAGCTGGCAGCTGCTGGACGGAGATACTGGTAGAGGCCACCCCGCCAGGGGACATGTTCTCTGGAGACCCAGCCTCACAGACTAGCAGCCCCCCATGGGGCTCCCAGGAGCCAGCCACAGTGGCTCAGCCACAGCTCTGTCTGCTGGGTCCCCAAAGCCCCTGTTCTAAACCATGTGGAGGAAGATCAAGGAAGCGGACAGTGTGGTCGTGGGGTCTATAGCTTAGGGGGGCAGGGATGAAGGGGAGGGCAGGAATACCCAGCTGCCAGGAAAAACCTCACTAGAACATTTTATTTGGAAAAACAGAGCTGCCTTGCTCGGACCCCAGTCATTCTCAGGAGGAGGAAAGGCCTCGCTCCTTCTGTTGAAAGGGTACTGTGTGTTCGTCTGCGGTGGACTTGGGAATTCCCGTTTTGGAGGTTCTGGTGTGGTAAGAGGGCTCTATTGTCTGGGACCCTCTCTTTATGTACAAAGGTTGATCATACAAACCATGAATCTATAAACCAAAAGCTCTCTTGATGGCTTAAAAAACTTGTTTTCCAGTGGCAGGGTGGGGAAGGTACACACTCCAGGATTAAGAATTTTATGGGCCTGGTCCATGGAAAAGTCCCAGCCAACATGCCACATGAGAAGCAACTGTTTGAATTCTGGCAACAACGGGTGTAGGTGTGGATAATGCTGGCATTTATCTCTGGGCTTTTAACTCAGGGGCAGCCAATCCCCAGCCCCATATATCTAAGGGACAGAAAAGCCACACAACTGAGGGCTTGGCTTTCGCATAGGCACTGTAGGTATTTCCAGCTCTCGGAGACGCCTCCACAGCCCCCAGTACTGAACCAGGGGATTCAGGTAGCACACATTTCCCTAGACGAGAAGCGAGCGTTTTCTGTCCTGCTAAGAAGGGTTGTGACCACTGGACACTGACACTGTAACAGCAGATGAAGAGTTTAGAAACATACAGGTAAAAGATGACACAAAGCACGGCCACGAGCCCCTGGTAGTGTGTGCTTGAGGATTTCACAGAGATGAATGGAACTGGGAGCCACATGTCATCGAGAAGTTAGAAGTTTTAAACCCCTATTAAAAAAAAAAAAATCAAAGCTCTAATGTCACCCAGTTGGCTGCTCTGAAAAGACAGCTCCCCCCTGGGCTGGTAGAATGAGAAACGGAGAGCCTCTTCTCCCAATTTCATTCAGGAACCCTTTCTTGAGTTGGGAGCACCGTGACAGGGGACATTCTCCTGTCAGCTACCAGGCCTGAAATTAAGCACAAAACTAGTTTCCCAATTTAGCTTTCTTTATTAACCTCAAGCAAACACAACCTTCTGAACCTTTTTTGGGGGGGTGGGGGAGGTAGCTGGCTGTAACAGGGAACTGAACAAGTTACCTTGGTGTTACAAGGCTGTTCTCCAACGAAATTAGCTAACTGGCCAACCCCACAACCACCTACATCAAAATACCTTTTTAAAATTTGTACCCTTTGGAGTATACCCTTTGGGGGACAGTTCCCTGCAGCAAGGCAAAGGGCCCTCAACCGAGTCAGGTTGGCTAAAGGCTATGGCTCAAAGAGAGCAACAAAATCCTGCATTCTTTGCCTTGTGGAATGGGCCCATGAGAAGACCATCTACTCCATAACTGACATAGTGGGGAAGATTCACCCAAAGTGCAGGAGGGGCCCCTTCTCCATGCTTTGAGAAGTCCCAAGGGAGGCTTCACCCTTGAGGGGTTCAGGGAATGAGCTGCAGAGACCAGAGAATCCTGAGTAGGTGCTCGCACCTGGTGTGGTACCAGGTGTTCTCTGGGCGAGTCTGCATAGACGGAGCAGAGGGCCAGAGAGACAGCGCCTTGGGTCCAGGGGTGGGTGGTGGATGACAGACCTCCTGCCTTTCAAGAACTCCCTACAGAGCATTTTCAGAAATTTCTAGAAGTTCCTAAGGGCAGGATGTGGCAATGAAGCTGCCAAGAAGTGAACCATCTCAGGTGCCTGGATGCATCTGCTAACTGTCCCCAGGGGTGGGTGATTCCCATGGAAACCATGGTCAGGGGGCATTAGAAGACTGGTGAATACTTAAAGCGCTGCATATGGGTACAAACTCATGAGGATTTTAACCCTAACAGGCAAGTTGCGTATTTAAGCAACAAGCATTTGCCAAGAGCCTATCACTTACATGTACATAGCACAGCCGACTTTTCCACCAGGGAAGAGCATGGCCTGCAGGGAAGGAAAAGTGGGGGCAGGAGAAGAGACCCACCCCTCCCCCCAGGGCCCATTCAGCAGAGTCAGCACACGGTTCATTGAGCCAGGGTGGGAAAGTCTCGGCTTCACTCCTGCTGAGCCACAGGGGAAAAATTCCAAAAGGTAGCCACAGACCCCCAGAGTCCCAATAACTTACACTCCACCAGCCCATGTCATACCTGGGGATGGAAGGAGGAAAGGCAGGAGGGCAGGGCATGGGAAGCAGCCTCAGCTACTGGGGCAACGATTCTCTCCCACTTTTTCCAGGGAGTACAAACTAACCCTCTTCCGGTTCCTCTTGCCTCTGTTCACCCCCTATTTAAGGAGAGGGAGGGGCCTTAGGACTCAGGGAGAGGAAAGTCCAAGAGGAAAGACGGGAATCAGGAAAGATGTCACCCACTCGTCCTTCCCCAGTTCTTGGCCTGCTTGGGGAGTCCAGTGTTCTCTGAGAGGTGGGCTCCTGCTGATGCTGTTAGGTTTGCAAATCATCATTAATAGGGAAGAGCAGGCAGTTTCTTCCCGTAGGACCTAGACTCTGGGCAGCCCATGAGAGGGTCTTTGGTCGTGGCCTGCAAGACTGCCTTGGGTGATATTTACACCCACCTGATTTAGCCTGGCTCAGGGAGAGCTGGTGACTTTTCAGTTGCTTGGGTCTGTAAAGGCAGGGGATTGACAGGGCCAAAGCAGGAAATAGCCCTAACAGGTGAGGGGTCATGAGCATATGGCAACTCTGTGCACGAGGTGGAGACACAGGTGGTAAGGGGGAGACGCGCGAGGGCCAGGAGACTGTGGGTTACAGGAAAGATGGGGGTGTGGGGTGGGGCTGACTCTGACCTGCCCACTGTGCCCTTAACCATCAGTCTCTCACTGTAACAAACCCAGAACCTTCCTCCAGGGCCAGGTTCTCAAGATACCACACACCTCCCAACCTGACCACGTTCAGGCTGGTAGAGGCGAATTCCAAACCAGAAGTCAACAGGAACTACCCGCTCCTGCTTTTGTAGACATTTTCTATCCGAGTGCAATGGTTCATTTTTCTTTTCTGCCCCCAACGAGAACTAAAAATTTCTAATTGCCTATTTTCATAGCAGAGTAATCACACCATGCTAATTAGCTTTGGGAATAAAATAGAGGAAGTAATCCTGCGTAGTGATAAAAGCATAATGTTAAAATGAAGGCCTAATCAAGCAGTTCTTTAAACCCGTGATGGAAAAATACCTAGTGAAAAAAGAATTTTTCACCTAGAGTGTAGTTTCCTAGATATCATAAATGCATAGGTCCTTTACGGAAGTTACATTGGCACATTAAAGTCAAAAGAAAATTAGCCAAGAGGAGCACGCTACATATTAAAAACAATGTTTTAGTCTCTAACTGCCACCTCAGTATATTTTATAATCTCAAAAAGATTCTGCTGAGGAAGAGGAGAGTAATTAGGACTTGCTCTCTGAAAGCCACACGAATCCAGAGCATTGAAAACCAGCGGATCATAGGGGCTAGACTGTGGCTCACTCGGGAGAGTGTGGTGCTGATAACACCAGGGCCACGGGTTCGGATCCCTATATAGGGATGGCCGGTTAGCTCACTTGGGAGAGCGTGGTGCTGACAACACCAAGTCAAGAGTTAAGATCCCCTTACCGGTCATCTTTTTTTAAAAAAAAAAAAAAGAAAACCAGCGGATCATTATCTGGGGTCTCATTATCTGGGGCCGTGTGGCTTGTGCTTTGCCATAGCTAAAAATAGATTCTGTTCTTTTTCAGGAAACAAAAGGGACATTGGATAGGGACAGATATTAACATATGACCTGGAGAACCCAGGAATCAATTAAATATTAATGAGGTTTTGACACAAACAATAAGAACCAAGCAGAAGTCACTCCCCAGGGATGGCCAACCCATGTGGACCGCCCCGCGGAGGGGTGATGGGCCGTTGCTCTGCCCCAGTTCTGCTACTTACTGGCCATTAAACTAGAGTCACTTGACCTGAGACTGTATTTTCTGTTCAATGTGGAGAATAGGCCCTACTTACATCACAGGACAGTTTGAAGAATCAAAACAGAGACAGAATCACTTTACAGCCTGGATGAGTCTGTAAAATTGCAGGGGGGGTGGGGGGGCCAGGTGAACTAAGCTAATAGAGCAGAGAGTGGTCCCGAGGGCTGTGAAATCCCTTGCAGCTGAAGTTTATACTGATGAACCTACATCATCCCTGGCCTCCTACTTAGCTCATTTTTTCAGAAAATCACCCTTGTCCTAAACTTGAAGACCACGGAGCCCTATTTCTAGATAGAGAAACACAAAGAGAAACCTTGGCTTGGTGTAGCTACTAATACTGGTGTGAATCCTGAACAGAAGGCTGGCGATGAGTGGGGGAGGTCCCACTGCAGGCCCAGGCTACAGGCAACTTAAGGGACACAAGCTTGAACACTTCCTCCTTTAGAAATTCAGAAGGCCTTAAAGAGCACAGTCACGAGTTTCAACGTAGATCACGATCTGTGTCTTAGGAAGGGATTAGCTACTGGATTTAAACTCATCACCAAGTTTAAAGAGATTTCCGGTGAATCAATAAAAAGCTCCTTTCCTCTCACATCATCATGGGTAGTTCCCATACATTCTTCTGTGCAAAATATCCCAAGATTAAAAGTGCATCAAATCTGATAGACTTTTGCAATAGAAACATTAAAAAAATAAAAAAACCTCTATATAAAATTAATTGTGCTTTCTTTTTAGAAACCATAAATGGTTTGTATTCATAAATCTTTTAAATATATATTTTAGCACTGTGAAGCAGTCGAAAGTTGTTTCATATCTTTCTATTTTTCAATCAGCCTCCCATCCCTGGCCTTTCATATGTAAGCAAACTATAAGGTTCAAGAAACTTAGTTCTAAAAATTCTAAGTTATAGTTTTCAGATGTGCCTAAGCTAACCAGAGAGCAATTCACTGTTTTCAGGACATCTTTCTTACTGTCATTAACCACTACTTCTGGCACACTCACTGTGGTTCAGCAGGCTATGAAATTTGTTGGGCATATAAACAATTGGGTCTTTCAACAGGGTGGTTTTGAAACTGGAGCATTAACAAAGAAATGACAAACCCAAACAGACAGTGCATATCACACAGGTCTGGAACGTGTAACTGTAAAGTACGATCTCCACTGTTTCTGAGTTAGCACCCATTTCAATGTCAGTCATTCACCTTTTTCTATATTCCAAACCAAACGTCTTAGTGCGAATGCAAGGTGATACACAGAGGACTCATTCTACAAGCATTACCTTTGTGGTCCTTTTGTATGGAATGATATTTTTCAAGTATGATGATCTATATCATGTTTTATTTTGAATATTTCATTGCTCATTCTCTGAATGCATCAATAAAAGTGATAAGAATAATCACTCGTGTTCTCTCTTCTGCTGTAAAAAATTGTTTCCATTCTTCCAATTTTTCCAGAAAGAGGGGTGGAATGTCTGCCACCGTGGTCCCAAGCCCCTAACAGGTGGAGACCTTGCCCCCTCCAAACTGTGGGTGCTTCCCACGAAGTTGGAGGCTCTTAGTAGCACATGCTCAGAAACTCACCCCTGTGGCCCAGAGGCGACACTTGAGAACATTGCCCCAGGAGACCTCATGCTCACTGACCACCTCATTTTCGAGGTTGCCCACGTGACAAAAAGATAAACTGCACACAGAAGTCCTTTTGACTCAATGTGCAGAACAGAGACGAGATGCTTGACACATCCCTGTGGCTGGCAGCTCAGGGGGTCCGTGAAGCTGTTCACAAAACGACCCCAAATCCTGCCTTGTGGGGCAGAACTCCAAGGAAGAGGAGGATGCCCGGCAGCCTGGCCTGTGACCAAAGACCACGATAGCTCTTCCTTCCAGTGTAAGAAAGAACAGACGGTGGCTGCCGACGCAGGAGAGACCCGTGGCAGGGGAAGGAGGGAGAGAGGAGGATGCCAGCGTCACAAGGTGGTCAGACAGCTCCTGGGGGCATCGGCTCAGCTTTAGTCGTCTTCCCGGCACATCGGCAAGTTGACGAAGGTGAAGACGTTGAACTCGATCATTATGGAGAAGCACAAGAAGACGGCATAGAGAACCAGCACGTAGACGCCCAGCTTCCGGTCCAGCTGCCACTTGTTCAGGTGGATGCCCAGGACCTGGAGGGCGAGAGTGCAAGAGCTGGGCTTGGGGGCAAAGAAATGCAAAGGCATTTTACTGGGCAACATCGGCACATGAGCTAGGAAGCTGGGACTTCCTGCAGGACGTGGACAAGAGCAGAGGGGCACGGCCAGGCCCAGCCTCGGCTTGGGCAGAATGAGCCGGTGGAGGCTTTAGATGTGCACCATGAAGGACCCAGTCGCTGGCCCTCCCTGCTGACTCCTGCGACATACAGCAGCCGCCCTCATGGGACCCACCCCCTCGCCCCCAGGCAGGCACGCCACTTCCTCAGGGACAAACAGCTTACAAGTGGCTGCAGCACAGTTACTTCATCAGCACATACATAGAGGGTAAAAAGTCGTGGGTTCTATAAGGACAGACCAACCTGGGTCCAAATCCCAGCTTTGCCCTTTGCTCACTCTGGGACCTTAGGCAAGTTACTTAACCCCTGAGCCTCACTTCTGCAAAATGGGAATGACAGTAGTCCCTCCTCAGCAGGTGGCTGTGAGGACAGAATAAGTACCGCAGAATTGAAGTGCTCAGCACCGACCCAGGCACAGGGAGCAGGGGGACCTCGGGTGTCATCACGTGTCATCCTGAGGCTGTTGTGCCTCCCATTTGTCAGGGACAAACGAGAGGGAGTGGACGAGGCAGCAAGAAGAAAGGAAATGTAATTCACTTCCTCTGGTGACTTCCTATCTGCTCAGGAAAAAACATAGTGGTCGGTGCTGATGCTCTTGGCAAAGCTTGGGTTTGGAGCTATCTGCGAACTATACATTTCCTCGGCTTCATCCCTCACTGCCGGGGGAAGTGATGGGGCAGAGCCAGATGAAATGAAGTACGCATGAGCTTCTGTTCTGGAATTGTTAAAACTCACAGTGAGAGCGACGGAGCCCAGCAACAGCACCACAGAATAGACTAGACCCCGGCTGTTGATCTTCACCTGGAAAAGCAAACACACAGGCCCTGAACCTCTTGGTTGCTCAGGGCCAAGCCCTGTGTGCTCCGGCTTATTCATTCCCTCCCCAGGAAAACACAGGTGTTCACAGGTGAGCACGTGGCCACGAAGAGTCAGGGAAATGGGGATTCAAGTCTGGACTCTGCTTCTCTGAGGAAATGGCTGGGGATGGGCATGCCCGTGGGCTAAGTTGAGGAGCAGAAGACACCCCGAGGCTGTCCTGGAGGCCTTCATGGAAAGCAGGTGCCAGGGTGCCAAGCAGAAGGGGCAGCAGCGCACCTCCCAGAGCCCTGGCTGGAACTGGGCCACCGCCAGTGCCCTTCTCTGTAAAATGCGTCCATCTTGCTTGCTCAAGAGGTGAGAAGAACTTACCGTGGATCCATAATTAACCACCATGGTCTGCAGGCCCCATGGGATGCCGAGTCCTACGAGGATGTCAAACACATTGCTTCCTATGGTGTTAGAGACAGCCATGTCTCCCAGGCCTGCAGGGGACAACCACACAGTTCTGTCACTAATAGCAGACCACCGAAAACCTGTGAACTTCTTCGTAACTGGCCTATCAGTGCTATTCCTCCTTCCCGGACCCCACATTTCTAACCTTGTGAGATCTAGGATCCACTCCCTTCATGAACCCTAAAGGGGCCCTTTATGGGTTGAACTGAACCCTCAAAATTCACGTTGAAGTCCTAATCCCCAGTACTTCAGAATGTAACTTTATTTGGAGAAAGGGTCTTTACAGAGGTGACAGGTTAAAATGAGGTCAGTATGGTGGACTCTAATTCAATACAACTGGTATCCTTATCAAAAGAAGATATTTGGACACAGACACAGACACAAGGGGAATGTCAGGGGAAGACAAAACAGCCAAAGAGAGAGAGTCAAGGAGAGAGCCTGGAACAGATTCTCCGTCACAGCTTCCGAAGGATCCAACCCTGCAGACACCTCCATCTCACACTTCCAGCCTCCGGAACAGTGAGATGACAAATTTCCATTGTTTGCATCACCCAGTTTGTGGTGATGACAGCACTAGCAAACGAATACAGGGCCCTGCATGCTTTCTTCTGCCAGGCTGGTCAGCTGATGTTGCCGAGGACCCACCACGAGCTTTGCCTCATTTAACCCTCCCAGTTACTCTGAATATTCTTCCCGTGGCAGAAGATGGAACTGAGGTTTGGGACGTGGCCCAGTCTCAGGACGCGGCCCAGTCTCAGGACGCCTGGCCCAGCATCCTTCCCACCAAGCCATGCTGCGTATCTGCACCCCAGGCAATAGCACCCATGCCCTTAGCGGGGATTATAGGGTGTTGGACCTCATGCCCTGGTGGTTTCTCTTGTCGTTTTTTTTTTTTTTTTTCGTGACCGGCACTCAGCCAGTGAGCGCACTGGTCATTTCTATATAGGATCCGAACCCGCGGCGGGAGCGTCGCCGCGCTCCCAGCGCAGCACTCTACCGAGTGCGCCATGGGCTCGGCCCATGCCCTGGTGGTTTCTAAAGGGTGAACTCTTTCTCCAACCAGGCTGGAAGCATCTCAGATGGGGCCATGTCCCTGTTCTTCCTCTTCCTGCACAACTGTCTGGTATCGTGCTGGCCACGCTATCTGAGGAACTCAGTAACTTGAGGGGTATCGTAAGGTAGAAAAGCACATGAGTGTCAATAACACTAATGCTGGCTGAAATCTGTTCTAACCCGACAACTTAGCCATGACATGAGTGCCGTAACCTGGCACGCACACACATGCTTGTGGAATGAACATGCCCGAAACACACATGCCTACAAGCATCGCGCTGCTGTAGTAGCTGGGAAACTCAGCAGCAGCTCAGAGCAGCATCTGGACAAGTGGCCCATCTCCCCCTGACCACCTGTGCCCCTGTGTAGCCAGGTCACCTCCTCCTCCTCCCATCCTTGTTGCTGTCACCTGCTGACCTCCAGGGTCTCAAGGACACAGTGCATCCCTTAAGGGGGTGCATCCCTCCTTCCTGCCTGCCCCAGGCACTGTTCGGAGTGACTTCAAAATCTTGGCAGCTTCATCCTGTTAAGGGCCATATATCTGGGAAACTGACCTTGCAGTCTCGGGTAAAATGTAAGAACAAACTCCTACGGCAACCATGTTGGCCCAGCTGCTTGCACCCGTGGAGGTGGCAGCTTCTCGCAGATAGGTTAGGGGGTGTAAAGACACCTGAGTTTGGAGGGAAGGGCGACGAGCACTTTTCAGGCTTGGTGGCCATCCCACTTTGCACAGGCGGGGCTGCCAGCAGCTGTACAACCCTTTTAGGACTCTCAGGGCAGTGTGACTCAAAGTTTAATGAGCACACAGACCACCTGAGGGTCTTGTTAAAATGCAGATTCTGATCCAGTGGGTCTGGGGCAGGGCCTGAGAGTCTGCGTTTGTCACAAGCTCCCAGGTCAGGCTGATGCTGCCGGCAGGGACCACACTGTGAGCTGGGAGCCTGCAGGCAGCCCAGGACACAGTCCCTCCACGTGAGAGCATGCCGCACGCTGGTCTCCTGCTTTGTGCGGTGGACTCTGAACAGAGACTTCTGTATCCTTTGCATAAAGAAGCTGTCCGTTCTTTAACCATGTCTGTTGGACTCTGTCGATAGCATCAATGTCACCCTTCTGACAATTGTGCACCCCATCCCCGGCCTCACCCTTCCTCAGTTTCTGTACATCTACATCCCACTGTAGCCACTCTGAGATGATGTCCTGCCTCGGAACCTCACCTGTCCCTAAAAGAGATCCTTTGGTGAGCTCACTGGCACCCCCCCCCCCGCACCCCGCCTCGGCCCTTAAGCTTCTAGTATCCCAACACCCTCCCATTAACCTAAACTCTAGGGCCAGGTGCTTAAACTGTACATTTTCTTGCTCCCTTGACCTTCCAATGTGCCCACCAGTGAGGGGTGAACTTGTCATTTGTGCGTAGCTAGAGTTGGTACGACCGGATCCCACCCGAGTCCGTATTACTGAACATCAGCCAGGCCCTCGGTGCTCATCGGCTGAATAGGACCCCCTCCCCATCCCCCCAATTCACGTCCATCTGGAACCTGTGAATGTGACTTTATCTGGAAAGAGGGTGTCTGCAGATGTAATCAAATTAAGACAATGTCATACTGAATTAGGGAGGGTTCTAATACAATGACTGGCATCCTTATTAGGAGGAGGAGGTTTGGATACAAACATAAACAGAGGGAAGAATGCCATGTGCAGACAGAAGAAGAGAAGGATTGAGGCAGCCACAAGCCCAGGAAGGCTGCGGATGGCCGGCCACCACCAGAAGCTAGAGAGAGGCAAGGAAGGAATCCCCCCTAGAGCCGACGGAGGGAGCACGGCCCTGGTGACAACTGATTTCAGACTTCTCGCTTCTAGAGCTGTGAGACAATAAATTTCTGTGTTTTAAGCCACCCAGTTGTGGTACTTTGTTATGGCTGTCCTAGGGAACGAATATACTTGCATCAAAGGTCACCCAATCGAATTCTGTCCCCTCAGCTGCTGTCCTAACCATGCCCAGTCTCTGTGAGGCTCGTGCCTACCACCAATGTCCTCCCACACTTCCTGTCCCTCATCTCTTCTCAGGCACGCTGACCAACTAATCCACCCTCGGAGAAATAAAATGTCCTATCCCTCTTTCCAAAACCAACCTTTCTCCCTGCATGCTTGTAGTGGATTGAATTATGCACCCCCCAAAACTCATTGAAGCCTGAATTGTGTCCCCCACATTTTTTGTATCAGAAACTGAGCCCCCACTGTGATTGCTGAGGGTGGGAAATCCTATTATAGTAATTGAAAGGTGGGGCCTTGAAGAGGTGATTAGACTGTAGGACCGTGCAGGAGTGAATGGATTAAAAATGGTGGCCAGGGGCGTGGTTCTGAGGGCTTTGAAGGAGACAGAGAAGAGTCTGTCATCATCATTTTCTCATTGTGACACCCTGCCATCACTGAAGTCACCACCAAAGAAAGCCTTCACCAGATGTGTTCCCTGGGCTTTGTGGATTTCCCAGCCTCAGAAACTATAAGCAATAAATTATGTTTTCTTTATAAATTACCCAGTTCCAGGCATTTTGTTATAAGCAACAGAAACAGACTGACGCAGTGCCGCCCTCTCCTGTCTCTTATGAGGCTCCACTCCATTATCGACCCATCCCACCCCTACACTTTCAAACCCTGATCTACGCGAAGGATCTGTGGAAGTCTCTGCTGGGATGCTATTTCACCGGCAGAAAAGGATCAGTAAATAAAGCCCAGACTCTTTACAGCTCTTTCGTTCTGCCATCAAAGAACATAGTTACTCCTTATCGTGCTCAAACCATGACCCTTAGTAAGCCCAAAAGAAAAACCACTAAACCATAACACTGTATGTGTTCTAGAAGTTGGAAGGCAAATGGGAAGAGTTGGAAACACAGGATGCCCCCACTTTGCCTTCCTGGGACCAGACATTTCTTGTTATTAGCTCATTTGCTATACTGGGCTCTGTTCAATCTCATGGTGACTGGTATCTCAGACACGTGTTTTATAAACCAGTCCAGCAAAAGCTTCTAGAGGTCAGGAGGAGTTCAGCTTGGCAGTATTCTCTCCACAGATGGAATCTAATAAATGATGCTTTCTAGATGTCACAGTTTTCTCCATAGCAGGACTTGACGATGCCAGTCATAAGAGCCACAACTTGGCCAACTATAACATGGGCGGGGAGGACAAGGGGGCTTGCATGGTGATGCTGCTGGCCGGGGATGCCGAGGCATGATCCATACCTTGTCTTGCCACAATTAAGCTGGCCATGCAGTCTGGAACACTCGTTCCCGCTGCCAGGAAAGTAATGCCCATGATGACATCAGGGATCCCAAGGGTGTATCCAATAATAGTCACCTGCAGAAGAGGAAAGGAGACATAAACTCATAACACAACACCCCTGGAAACTTTGCTTACCCTAAGTATTTTTAAGTTGAATGTGGTAATGCTATAACCAATAGAAAAATCTGGAATATGGTTTTATTTAAGAACATCTTTTGAGTGTTCTTTTCTTTTCCTGACTACATGAGTAATACGTGTTTACTGTTTAAAAAGTTTAGAAAATAAAATAAAATGAAAATAAGGATTACTTACCATTTCTCAAGACCCACAGACAACCACTATTAACTCTACATCAGCCAATGGTTCTCAAACTTAAGCATTTAGAAAATCCCCTGGAGGGCTTATTAAAATGCATACTGACAGGTCCTACTCCCAGAGTTTCTGATTCCAAGGATCTGGGGTAAAGCCTGAGAATGTGCATTCCTACAGGTGGCTGGGACTCTGAGGCTGCTGGTCTGGGAATCACATTTGAAAACCACTACATTAAAATATATCCTTGACCTTCTTTGGGGGATGTGTGTGTGTTAGGAAAAATGAAATCAGATTATACTATCAATATTTATTTTATAACTGTTTGTTTCACGTAATAACATATTGTAAATACCTTTCCATCTCAGATATCCATCTATGACATTTCAAATGGGTGCTTAGATTTCATTGCATAGCTATAAACTTTTAACCAGTCCCTCACTATTAGATATTTAGGTGCTTTCCTTTTTACTCTTACAATATCCTTGCATATGACAGGTGACATTTATTGAGCACTTCTTGTGTACCAGATGCTCTAAAGGTGTTTTATTTTCATAATCTCACATACTCTATTATTTGCCACCCACTGAGGAGTGAGGCACTGTTGTTCTGCCAGCCGAGGATCAGAGAGGTTAAGTAACAATGCCATGAGCACACAGCTGGGAAGTGAGGCACACACAGGGATCCCAAGCCAAGTGTTTCCGTCTCTAAAGCCTATGCTCCAACTTCTCTACCATGCCATCCTAGGTATACATCTTTGGCTTCTCATCTTACTACCTCCTTAGGATATGCAGGCTTTTAAAGATCGTGATGCACATTTGCATATTCAGTAAGTGACGAACTACTGGCTGGTTTTAACAAGGCCAAACCAAATCTGTTTTGAGATGGGCTGGGGTACAGAAGAGAGAGGGTTACAAGGGATGGTGAGCTCCTGGAGGATTCAGATGTTTGAGTGTTCCTGTGTCCCCAATTTACTTATTTATATTATATATATTTTTTATTAATATATATTTTTTTACATTCTATGATGTTGTGCAGCAGTTGGGTGGGATGAGGAGGGGAAGGGGTAGGAAATGGGATGGAAGGAGGAGGGGAGGGATTGAGGCCTGTGGCATCCCCTCATTCCCACAGAGGAGACCAGGGGGCTTCTAGCAGCGGCTTGGTCATTGCTGGGCTGGGTGCAAATGTCACGGGGGTGTGGCAAAAGCCCTCGCCCCCCACCACTCCAGCTCAGGAACCCGGGGCCCTTCTTGCTGCGGCTCATTGATCATCGCCGGGCTGGTTGTGTGTTTGGGGGTGTGTGGCTGAGGCCCTTGGCTCCCCACTGCCCCAGCTCTGGAGAGCCTGGGGTGCTTCCTGCAGTGGCTCGTGGTCATCACTGCCCATGTCCCCAATTTAGCTGAACCAAGGCCAGGATGTTTCAGGTATGTGTACCTGGGGGTGGGAGAAATGCTGGGGGCCTGGTGGCTTAGAATGGTTCTGCCCTTCCTGAGTTATGTCACTCATCCCATTCATTACAAAACAGCCGCAGAGTCAGTCCTCAGACTCCTCTTGGCACACAGAGCTCTAAGGGAGTCCAAGAGAAAGGGGAGGGTGAACAGGTTGGGGGTAGCATCTTCTACCAGTTGGTGTCTTGGGGAGGTTTTGCCATAGGAATAGGAAGGGTGTGCACGAGTCAGGTCTAGGACACTCAGAAAGGCTGGGGACAGGTCCCCGTCAGCTTGGAAGCATCCAAGGCTGCCCATGCTTCTCCCTGGGGCACCCTTAAGCTGATGGAGCAGGCCAAGGGGTGTGATTTCAGGAAATCTCTCATCCCCCAAGCAAAATGGCTCCCATATGCTATTCAGAATCCTAACAGTGTTTTTTGCTTGGGCTCTCAAACACACAGCACCCTGGGAAGGAAGGGGACAGAGGGGACTGAGGTTTGTGGGAAGCAGGGCCAGGACTGGCCGAGTACCTATAATGTGCAAGGGTCTCTTTTCATTCTCCCGATATCCTTGTGAGGGAGCGATGATCACCCCACTGCACAGAGGGGGTCACCTTGGCTCACGGAGTTGAGTCACCTGCTCAGGTTTCATGGCCTGTAAGTGGTAGGACTAGGATTCAAATCTGCTCTCCTGTGATCCCATGGCCCTTCCTTCCCCACTAAAGCGCACTGTTCCTCTGGAGTTAAGGGAAAGGCAGCTCTTGTGCCTACGATGAACTTCTCTGGGCCACGGCCTCTCAAGTCAAGACGTGCCTGCCTTCTCTGTGTGGGTATCAGATGTTAGGAGGAGAATGAAATGACTGAATGGTAAGGACTAGGGTGTGCGTGGCTGACAGGGGAGCATCACAATCAACAGAAACTTGGCCACGCTGCAACCACTTCCCCTCTCCTTGCTCCTAGGCTCCCCACTGGGGATAAGGAGGAGCAGGGACCCTCACAGGGTGGTACACAGAGGACGGGGGCTCCTGCATGGCATGGCCCGGCATGGCCCAGCCCAGACAATGAAATGTACAGGGAGCTGCTATGTGCGGCCAGAGGCAATCACGAGGAGCTATGCCACACCTCTCCACCAGCAAAACTTCCATCCAACAGCATCTGAGAGTTCTAGTAACAAACCGAGAGGCCATTGAACATAGTATTTGAGATTAGGGATTCAGGAGGCCAATATCTGGGTTCTAATCCCAACTCTGGCACTCATTAACTGTGCAACCTTGGCCAAATTACTCAAATCTCCATGTCTAAGTTTCCTCATCTGTAAATAAAATACATCTATCCTGTGGGGTTGTTATGAAGATTAAAAAAAAGAGCTAATATAAAGTGCTAATCTAAAGCCGATGCCTTGGCACACAAAAAGGGAAGAGGAGCATTCCCTGCAGGGGCATGGAAGGAGCTGCCTTGCGATCATCATTTCCCACTGACTCCAGTCTCCTTCCTTCACATTCCCCTGGGGACCCTGGAAATGAAGGGGGCCTTGTGATCAGGTACCCTGTCACATTACTCTGCCCATGCCACCAGTGTGGCAAGTCCCAGGCTGCCTGTGTGAAGGTTTGTCTCCCTTCCTCATGCTTGAAGGCAAGCACCATGCTGTGTCTCAGTATCCCCGGTACATACCACAGCCCTATGGCACCTTTATTAAAACCCCTTTCCACTGAGAATTGAGCTGCGGTCAGCGAGGTCAGTACCAAAGGCGGCACACCAGTGCTCGTGGTTGCCCTTGACCCCAGTTCCTCCTCCTCTGCTTGGCAGAGGTTGGGCGGGGGTTGTCCATACAGTCCACACCCTGCTCCCACCACTCACCAGCCACACCATGAAGTAGGAGAATACGGCAATCCACAGCGTGGCCGTGATGAAGGTGACCATGAAGAACTTCTCCCAGCGGGGCTTGTTGCAGTTGGGGATGGTGATGCATAGGAGGAAGATGAGTGGCCAGGTGAACACCCACTTGACTTTGTCCCCTCTTGCCTCTGCAGGGGGATGGGACAGGGCAAGGAGGGGGCGGGGAACACACACTGGGTTACACACCTACCAGCCTACCTGTTGGTTATTTTTTTAAGCTAAACAAGAGAATACCACTGACATGACTCCAGGAAACTGACGTCACAGAGTCACAGACCTCCATTATATAATGTCCCCCTGAAAGTAGCAAGACAATTCAGTAAGTGTTTGTTGACTGAATAATTTCAGTCACTCCAAATCCTTCGTTTGACAGGATAAGGAAAGTGAAACCCAGAGCAGGAATGGACTCACCCAGAAGAGCTAGAATGTGGATTTGGGATATAGATGGGCCTTGTCAGCACCATGCTCTAACCAACTGAGCTAACCAGCCAGCCTGTAGATGGGCTTTGGAATCATACAGACCAGGGCTGGAATTCAAATGACCTCGAGAAATCTCCTCAACTACACTTTCTCCTCTGATAATAACAGTTGTAGTGGTAACAACAACAATGTAACAATAATCAACACATCCAGTATTTGCTGTGTGCAGCAAGCACAGGGCTAAGCACTTAGCATCTTATTAGTTTCTTCATCAGCTAAATAGGAAAATGATCTCTTTCTTGGCTGTTGCAAGAACGATGTGACAGAATGTACATACACCCAACACACAGAACCTGGCACACAGTAGATGCTGTGGAAATCTCAGCTCCTTTGCTCCAAGGTCATATAGTCAGCCTGTGGTAGATGCAAGACTAAAATGTGGGTGTCCTGGCTGGTAGTCCAGATCTCACTGGCCCCTACCAATGGAATCCACAAATAATTCAACCAAGGAAAGCTGGCTTCAATAAGTCACTGAGTAGAAACATAGTGTTCTTAGGGCCAGCCTGTGGCTCACTTGGGAGAGTGTGGTGCTGATAACACCAAGTGCATGGGTTCAGATCCCTATATAGGGATGGCTGATTAGCTCACTTGGGAGAGTGTGGTGCTGACAACACCAAGTCAAGGGTTAAAGATCCCCTTACTGGTCATCTTTAAAAAAAAAAAAAAGAAACAGTGCTCTTAATAAGCAACTGAGGATGGGTGTGCACATGCAGGGTCAAAACCACCCTGATGGTAATGTCAATGAAACAGTAGAGGAAGGACCTCTGAACATTTTCTTCTCTATAAAAGCAACAAGAACAATGGCAAAAATTGTCAGAATCAACTTTTTTTTAGAACCCTGGATATTAACCAAAGGCTTGCAGCAATCCAGGGAGTGTCTATTTAAGAAAATTAGCTGTAGGAATAGTGAGCTTTGTGGAATTTTAACTTTCCTTATTTCCATTCCTGTTCACCTGCTGCAGAGTAGCCTTGAAAACCAACCTGCAATTACAGTGAAAAACACAGCCACCTAAGAGGGCAGAACAGGCTTGGAGCACTTTCCAATTCCATTCTCACAGAACTGTTATTATTTGACAAGTCTGGTGGTTTCCTAGAAGACACTCTATTCAAGGTTGTCTTTATTTCACCTGAATCTGAGTTCCCCCAGTGTGAACAGCCTTTTCCTTGGGGGTGCTTGTCAAAAACAATCAGAGGCAATTTTTAAACCATGCTGCTTGAGGTGGCAGATAGCAGGTGGGACAAACAATAGGTTAACCAGAAAGCTTAAAAGGAAAATCTGGGAATGAGATATCCACAGTGGGCTTTGAAAAGCTCCTACACATTTCTGGGAATCTAAAAGAACATAGGCATGCCTAGGACTGGGTTCAGGGTTGTTTACATGCTCAGGAAAGGCTTGAGAATGCCCTGTGCTTTCACCTCTGCTTAACCTTGAGGCTCTGCACAAAGCAAGAAGTAAAGACTAATGGAGAGTTGAAAACCGCCTGCCTGAATATTGAAGGTCTATCCCAAAACACATACAGAGCCCCTCAGCAAAGACTGAATCACTGAACCCAGACATCTAAAGAAACCTCTGTCCAATCATTAGCTGACCACTAGGCTAACCTAGCATAGACTTCAGAGGCCACATACAACAGAGAATACAGATTTTACAGAATTAGTTTAGAAAAGTCGCTAAATAAACAAATAGCAATAATAAACAGCAAGAACAATAAACCCTAGGAAAGGGGAAGAATCTGATTTCCAGAGTTGTCGCATTATATCATTTAAAACGCCCAGTTTTCAACAATAATAACAAAAAATTATATGAGACATGCAAAAAAAACAAGTAAGTATGGCCCACACACAGGAAACAAAAGAAGTCAATAGAAACTCTCCCTGAGGAATTCTAGACATTGAACTTATTAGATTAAGACTTTAAACCATTCATTTAAAAATATGTACAAAGACATTTATTAAAATGTCCAAACAAAAGTATAAGAATGATTTTTCACCAAAAAATATCCATAGTGAAAAAAAATGATTAAAAAAAGAACCAAATAGAAATTCTGGAGTTGAGAAATACAATAGCTAAAATTCAATAGTGGGGCTCAATAGCAGATTTGAGCAGGCAGAAGAAAAAAAACCAACTTGAGGATAGGCTGATTGTAATTACATAATCTGACGAATGGAAAGAAAAGAATAAATAAAAATGAACAGAGTTTCAGAGACCTGTGAACACCAGCAGGCAGACCAACATATGCATAATAGGAGTACCAGAAGGAACGGAGACAGGAAAGGGGGCAGGAAGAACATTTGAGAACTCATGTTCAAAAACTCCCCAAATCTGATAAAAAAAAAAAAAAAAATTTACATATTCAAGAAGTATACATATTCTTCTAAAGTGCACATAGACTATCCTCCAGGACAGAACATATATTAGGCCATAAAACAAGACTCAATACATTTAAAAGGACCGAAATCATGCAAAGTATGTTCTTCAACCACAGTGGAATGGAATTAGAAACAATAACAGAAGGAAAACTGCAATATTCACAAATATATGAAAATTAAACAACACACTCCTGAATAACCAATGAATCAAATAAGAAATCACAGGGAAGTCAGAAAATGCTTTGAGATGAATAAAAATATAACGTACCAAAACTTATGGGAAGCTGTGAAATCAGGGCTTAGAGAAAAACTTATAGTTGTAAATGCCTGTATTAAAAGATTTTTCTTTCCTTTTTTTTGGTGGCTGGTGGGTACAGGGATCCAAACCTGTGACCTTGGTGATACAAGGCTGTGCTCTAACCCACTGAGCTAGTCAGCCAGCCCTTAAATGCCTGTTTTTTTTTTAAAAGGGAAAGATCTCAAATCAATGAACTAGGCTTCCTCCTTAAGAAAGGAAAAAAGAACAAATTAAGTCCAAAGAAAGTTAGAGTGAAAATAAATGAAACAGAAAAAAATACAGCAAATCAATGAAATTAAAAGTTGTCGATTAAAACAAAATCAACAAACCTTTAGTTAGACTGATCAAGAAAAGATAGAAGACTCAAATAACTAAAGTTAGGAATGAAAGAGGGATATCACTATGGACATTCCAGAAACAAAAATAATTAGGGAATACTATGAACAATTGTATGCCAACAAATTAAATAATCTAGGGGAAATAGATAAAATCCTACAGACACAAACTATCAAAACTGACTCAAAAAGAAAATCTGATAGATTCATAACAAGAGGTTGAAATAGTAATCAAAAAATTTCTCTTAATGTAAAGCCTATGGTTTCATGGTGATTTTCACCAAACATTTAAAGAAGAATTAAAATGAATACTTCAGAAACTCTTCCAAAAAACAGAACAGTAGAGAACACTTCCCAACTCATTCTATGAAGCTAGTATTACCCTAATACCAAAGCCACACAAAAACATCAAGAGAAAAGAAAACTACAGACCAATATCTCTTATGAATATAGATGCAAAAATCTGTAACAAAATTCTAGCAAACTGAATCCAGCAACATACAAAAAGGGTTATATACCAAGACCAATTAGGATTTATCTCAGGAATGCAAGCTTTTTTAAAATATGAAATTCAATGTAACAAATTATGTTAATAGAATAAAGAACAAAACTATACAATCCTTCAAAGCTGATAAGGCATCTGACAAAATCTAACACCATTTCATGATAAAAACACTCAATGAACTAGGAACAGAAGAAAACTTCCTCAGCCTGATAAAGGGCATCTACGAATTTATACTTAATGGTGAAAGACTGAAAGCTTTCCCCCTAACGTTAGGAATAAGAATGTCTGCTTTGACCATTTCTATTCAACATTAAACTAGAGATTTTAGCCAAAGAAATAAGGCAAGAAAAAGAGGTAAAGGTCATTCAGATTAAAAAGGAAGAAGAAAAACTATCCCTATCTGTAGATGACATGATCTTATATATAGAAAATTCTAAGGAATCCACAGAAAAAGTATTAGAACTAATAAACAAGTTCAGCCAAGTTGCAGGATGCAAGATCAACATACAAAATTGTTGTATATACTGAGAGTGAACATTCTAAAAATTAAAATAATTCTATATACAATACCATGAAAAAAACCCCAAAACCTTACATTTATGTAATGAAAGAAGTACAAGATTTATATGCTGAAAACTATCAAACATCACTGAAAGAAATTAGAGATGATCTAAATAAATGGGAAGACATTCTGTTTATGGACTGGGAGACTTAATATTGTTAAGATAACAATATTCCCAAACTCATTTACAGATTCAATGCAATCCCTCTCAGAACCCCAGCCAGTTTTTTTTTGCAGAAATTGACAAGCTGATCCTGAAATTCATATGGAATGCAAGGGACCCAGAACAGCCAATACAATTTTGAAAACAAAACAAAATAAAACAAAGTCGGAGGATTTACACACACCAATTTTAAAATTTACTACAAAGCTACAGTGATCAAGAGAGAGTGCTACTGGCATAAGGATCAATGGAACAGAATTTAGAGTCCAGAAATAAGCCCATACATTTAAGGTCAACTGATATTTGACAAGTATCATCAAGACAATTCCATAGGGACAGAATAGTCTTTTCAACAAATGGTGCAGAGACAGCTGGATATCCATATGCAAAAGAATGACACTGGTCCCCTACCTCATACCATATACAAAAAGAAGTAAAAAATGATTGCAAACCTAAGTATAAGAGGCACAACTATATAATTCTTAGAAAAAAACATGGGCACCCTCTTCCTGACCTTGGATTAGGCAATGATTTCTTAAATGCCACTAAAAAATCACAAGCAACAAATGAAAAAAATAGATAAATTGGATTTAATCAAACTTAAAAACTTTTGAGATTCCTAGAACTCTATCAAGAGAGTGGAAAACCCCCTAGAACACATGAAAACATTTGCAAATCATTTATCTGATAAGGGTCTAGTGTCCAAAATATATAAAAAACTCTTTACAACTTAACAATAAAAGAAAACCCCAATTTAAAAAATGGGCAAAGGATTTGATCACACAGTTCTCCAAAGAAGATCTACAAATGGCAAATAACCATGGACAAGATGCTCACCATCTTTAGTCACTAAGAAAATGCAGTTCCAAACAATGTCACACCCACAAGGATGACTATAATAAAAAAGATCAATAAGTATCGGCGAGGATATGGGAAAATAGAAACCTTCATATATTGCTGGTAGAAATGTGAAATGGTATAGCTTCTTTTGAAAACATTCTCCCATTCCTCAAAGAGTTAAACACAGAGTTACCACATGATCCAGCAATTTCACTCCTAGTTATTACACACCCATGAGAAATGAAAACCTATTTCCACACAAAAATTTGTACTCAAGTGTTCATAGCAGCATTATTCATAATAGCCCCAAATGGAAACAACCCAAATATCCATCAAGTGATGAATGTATAAACAAAATGTGGGGTGTAAATACAATGGAATATTATTCAGCCACAAAAGTGAATTAAGTACAGACACATGATACAACATGGATGACCTTTGAAAACATCATGCAATGTGAAAGAAGTCAGATGCAAAAAGCCACATCTTGTTAGATTTCATTTATATGAAATGTCCAGAATAGGCAAATCTATAGAGATAGGAAGTAGATTAGAGGTTGCCAGGGAACGGGGGAAACGGGGAGTCACTGCTCATGGGACTATGAAAATGGGGTAATAAAATGTTCTGGAATTATATATTGGTATGGTCATGCAACTTTGTGAATAAAACAAAAAATCACAGAACTGTACAGTTTATATGGGGGAGTTTTGTGGTATATAAACTATACCTCAATTTAAAAAGTTGCAAAGCAGGCTGGCATTAACTGTTTTAACTCTGTACATCTTTGCTTGACTCTTCCTAAGTCATTAAAAGTATATTTACCAGGAAAAAACCCCAGCCTGTTTATAATAATGAACCAAAATATGGTTAGCTCGAAATCAGCAGATCCATCCACGTATCCATCCCTAATGCTGCATCTAGAAAAACATGTCTTTCTAGATCTTTCTCTACATAAGCTTTTCTGCATCTTGTAATCCCTGTGCAAATGGCAGAAAGGTTTCCTGCCTGATTAGTTTGTCCAAAATTCCAGGCTCTTCTCTTGTCAGCCCATATCCAAATTCACCTAGGCTGAGGAAGGCCTAGGACAATTCTAGACTTGACCTAATACTCTGTATACAGGGGAAGAATTCACTCTGGGGAATTGTAGCCCTGGACACTTAAATGCCCAGGAACATCTTTGCAGATATATACAAATACCATAGAAGAAGGATAATTTTTTTTTTTCCCCACACACCAAATTGGATCAGATATTTGTCTTTTTGCCTGGTATGGGTTTTGCATCTGGTTTCAATATCTACCTTGATCTGGCCCCACCCAGGTGGCCAGCGTCATGGCCTACCACTGTTCCCTAAGAAACCACGCTCCGACGGACCTGTCCTACTGCTGTATTTTTCAACTGTTGCAGGAGATCCATTAGTGGACTGTGAAATCAATTTAGTGGATAGCAGCCAGCATTTTCTTAAAAATAGAAAATATTAGAATCATTCTATGTAGTAAGAGCTTATTATTATTCCATGAAGCTTCTGTTTCCTTTTTATAGATAATCCATGTGTGTGTAAAATACTTATTACTGCGGGTCATGGTCAAGGCGTGGGAAATGTCCCCGGTGCTCGTGCTGATCTCTGTTCTGTTGCTCATGCTGTGCCCCCCGACTCACCCCCCTCCCCAGCCAGCTGTCCATTCATTTGGCCTCTCTTCAGCCTTCCCACTGTCTGACTCTTCTGGAAAGCCACTAACCCAGCCAGCCCATGATCACTCCCTCCTATAACTGCTTTGGATTTTAAGAATATTGATGAATTATGGAAACTCTCCCCAAGTTAACCTGCAGTCCCACTCCTCGAACCCACAGTCTCATCTCTCCCAGTTGGGTGCAAACACAGCTGGTAACGGCTCCTGGTGCCTTCTGCACCAGTCTGGCCTTTTTTTTTTTTTTAAATGTTTTGCTACCTTATTGATTATGCCATATTCAAAGGCCAAAGACAAGACAGGCAGTAGCAAAGCTCTGGTATCTGACCCAGGTTCAAATCCAGCTGAGGAACTCTGGCTGTGGGTCACTGAGGAAGCAGTCCCCCCAAGCCTCACTTTCTTAAAGTGACAATAGTGCACTGGGGGCTTTGGGACATGATAGTATTTGTCAATGCAAGACCCATATGAGAATCAGTAAATGGCATGTTTCACCACTACTATTGGTGCCATATACTAATACAGACACAGTTTCAAATACTGTATGGAGCTGTTAGCCCAAGGTTGTCCATGTTTGACCCAGAAGAGACAGTCACCTGTATTTTTTTTTTTTTTTTTTTGTCTTTTTCGTGACCGGCGCTCAGCCAGTGAGTGCACCAGCCATTCCCATATAGGATCCGAACCCATGGCGGGAGCGTCGCCATGCTCCCAGCGCCGCACTCTCCCGAGTGCGCCATGGGCTCGGCCTACCTGTATGAGTTTTGAAGCTAGATAGGAAGCCCCTCCCAGGCGGGGACCTGTTGGATTCTTCCATGTCATGTCACCAGCAGAGACTCCAGCTCAGCCCCTGACCTGTGGCAGAACTGAACACATATTAAATGTGTGGGAGGCTACAAGGAGCCCCAGAATATGAGAACAAGATCAGGAAAAGACCATGTGAAATAGAAACTAATAAAAAAAAAAAAAATCACACACAAAGGATGTGCTAGTCACTATTGAAAGCCCATTCCTAGAAAAGGAGTACTACCTATTATGCTGATAAAGTAAGATATTTCCTGAACTTCTGCCAAAAGACTGGAACACATCACCAGGAAACATTACTGGGATGGAAAAATTAGAGAACCCAGTTGCACCTGACTAGGGTAAAGAGGTGTGGGCAGCCCGGAAACACTGTGCCAGGTGTTCTGATTTGGTGAGAATCCTGGGACACCTTGGGTAGAACCTGCCCAGTTCCCCCGATTGGGGGATGTTTTCTCCCAGCCACGTCTGTGTTCCTGCCTGCGACTGACTCGGGGGGACTCTGGTCACAATGAGATAATCAGTTGTGCCTCCAGGACATTGAAACTGGGGCCAGTTTTAGTGTGGGTGTGGCTGGGACTGTGAAATCACGAGATGAGACGCAGAGGAAGGTCCGAGGGGCCACAGGTGAATCAGGGACAGAGACTGGGATGCGGAGAGAGGGGCTGCCTGACCATGTTTCCTGGTTCCAGCTGGTCCTGAGACCCATCTGCACCCCTGCCCCAGCTCCAGGAAACACTTGTCCCTTTCTCATGGAGTCCCCTTTCCTGCTCAAGCAAGCTCTAGCTGGTTTTGTTGCTTGTAACCAAAGGGTCCCAAGCAAGAGTTATGAAGAGAGAAACAACAGGGAGGGCTGCTCAACCTGCCACCCCGGCCAAGAGCATCTCACTTCTTGTTTGAATTCTGAGCTCACCATCAAACTTCCTGCCACAGGATTTGGTTTCCTGTGCAGACTTGACCACCAGGCTGGTCTTTGGTCTCTTCATCCTCAGAATAAGAGATGGAGATGGAATCAATTGTTCTTGAAACATCTGTGTCACCCAGGGAGCTTGTTAACATACGGATTTCTGAATCCTACCAATATTCTAGAAGTTCTGCTCTAATGTCCTCAGGTCCTAAGGTCGTGTTCAAGTGTACATTGTTTTGCCAAACCCGCATGTAAAATGTCTTAAAGTTTGTTTTAATCAGGTGGGTGAGACAGACACAGAAGTGATTCGGGCTTGAATCACTTGACAGGCACTCATTTGCTATCTCTAAGAATTGGCTGGCCCTGGGAGGGGCAGTCTCCCCAGAGAAGCCTCAGATGCCAGAGCATCAAAAATACAGAAAATAAGACAATATAGTTCATACTGGTAACTTCATAAATTGACTCTCAGGTCTATACATCAGCCTCCTGAGAGTTTTGCCAGTGTGAATTGGCTTCTCAAGGATTTGAAGAATTCTGGATCGTAGTGGGCATTGTTTTTGTCAGGCAAGCATCCATTCCCCTTTAATGGTAACAGCACGCTAACTTCCCGTTAAGGAACCAACCGTCCATTCATCAGTCCATGTGGTTTGGACAGGGCTGATCCACCTCCTTGCTCTATGGGTGGGTATGAGATTCAAGCTTGGCTGATCCCATATCTCATAAATATTTAATGTGTTCATTCTGCATGCCAGGTGCTATTCCAGGTACTGGGAATCCAACAGTGAACCAGACGACATCATGCCATTGTGGGGCTTACACAGGTTCCGGGCTGGGCACATGACTTAACAAGAGTCAACCCTGGGGGTTTCTCTGGGAATCACAGCCTCTAATGCCTATTGCCCCTTCCTCCTTACTAACAGGACCCCATTTTGGACAGTAGGTTCCCAGATAAAATTCTTGATTTCCTAGGCTTCCTTCTAGGTAGAGGTGGCCATGGACAGCTCTGCACAATGAGATGGCAACCACTGGTGGAGCCCTCAGGAAGTATTTTCCTGGTAAGAAAAGGCAGACCCAGTGGCATGTGCCTCCTGCCTTTTACCCTTGCTCCTGCTGGAACAGGGATGCTCGGGCTGCAGAAGCTACCTGGCAACCTGAAGACAAAAGCGACCTACTAAGAATAAACAATATTAATGGGATGCTGATGATAAAGCTATGAGATTCCCTAACCTCAGGACTTCTTGTTACATGAGAAAAATAAATCCTTTGAGTTTAAGGCTCTGTCCCTGAGTTTTCTCTTACATACAGCTGAATGCAATGCTTAACTCACAGGCACTATCTGTGCACTGGGCTAAACCAGTGGGATGTAAGCTTGGATGGGGTAGGCCAATCCGGGGATGAAGACAACCAGGGGAAAGCAATGCTGAGACAGTGTCTTGTAACCTCCCGTGAGCCCTGTATCCAGCCTTGCCTGAACGCTGATTCTCCCAGTGAACCTACCACTATGTGAGCTCTTTGGTTTAAACCAGCCTGAACTGGGTTTCACTAACACTAGAAGAGCTTAGACTAATCAATGTGTGAAATGATAAAAATAGAGTCTTGAGTGCCACAGGGATGATGATACAATGTCCATCCTGAGGAACACCCCCCCAGCACTACCTCCCTCCTAGCCCCCCACTGCCACCCCTCAGGTGCAATGTCAGGGAGAATTGCTCATCACAGACTGCGACTGACCTGTGAACGTCAACAAGAGAAGGAAGGGCCACTGTCGGTTCTTTTACTAAGCTCTCAGATTTCTCCTTTAGAGCAGAAAATTACAAATTATGTGAAAAAAAAAAGTCTATAAAACGAACCGTAACAAAAACAGATGGCTCATCATACTGGAAGAAAAAATTAAGAACAGATGCAGTCGCTGATGAAAAACCTCAAATAAATTAATTTGGACAGTTAACTAATTAGATGCTCCAATTAAAGGAGTGGTTAACTTGTGGCTTGTAGGGATGTTTGTGCTGCTGGATGACGCAGAGTAGATTTTCATGGACCCTAGAGCTAGGAGTGTTTACACTGCTAGAGAGTGTAGATTCCAGACCAGTGATTTTCAAACTTGAGCATAAACCAGATCGCCCTGGAGAGACCGTTAGATTCCCAGAGCTAATGATTTGGTAGGTTGGGGGGCGGGGTCTGAGAATTTGCATTTCTAACAAGTTCCCAGATGCTGCTGGTCCCCAGACCACTTCAAGAAACACCGCTCTAGATTAACTCCACTTAAAAACAAATGAGATATAATTAAGATATCATAAATTCACCCATTTAAAGTGTGTATCAGGTGGTTTTTCATATATTCAAAAGCCGTGTAGCCATCACCACTCTGTAATTCCAGACGATTTTGATCCCTTCTAACAGAAACCCCATAGCCACAGTAGTCATTTCCCATTCCCTGTCCTCTCCGGCCTCTGACCACCACTAGTCTGTTTTCTGCCTATTGACTATTCTGAACATTCCATATAAATGGAATCATAATATGTGGCCTTTCGTGTCTGGCTTCTTACACTTAGCATGTTTCCAAAGCTCATCCATGTTGGAACTTGGTTTCTCTGTGTTCATATTCAAGTTAAAAGAATCTTGAACATTTAGATCTGATGTGGAACAAGTGGATGAGAGACAAAAAGAGATGCAAGAAGAGACAAAATTCCCTGTGAAGTCTTTTATCTTGAGAATATTTTTCTATCGAATCGTTCACCATATTCAACCATTATCTTGTGAAATTTAGGTCATTCAGGAGTTATATGATACCCCAAACTGTTTTCCAGTCTTCTGAGTGCTGAAAACACTGACTTTCACCACTTACGTGATTTAGGAGACAGTAGCTGTGAAGACCTTCTAATATGTATCTTACAGAGATGGGTCATTACAGCTTGTAAATGTTGACTGACCTAACTGCCCTATGATCTAAGCAGGCTTTGTCGGTGGGATACATTTTGCATATCCAAACAAACATCTGCCAAAGGCCCAGGCTCAGAGGAAAGATGAAAGGGGATTTAAATCTGACAGCAATCTTTATCTCTTTTAATACCATTTTATTGAATTCTTCATAAGGTGAAAATTACTCAGTGAATGTAAAGATATACAAATTAGGCCTAGAGAATCAAGCACATTTGATGGTATAACAGAAAAGCAGTAAAACTTTATATAATGCAGGGTGCTTTGTTTCTATATAGTCTAATTCACTGTATCAAGACACTTTACAGAAAGAATTGCAAGATTCAAAGAAAAAGGTGTAAGATTTAAGGACAGAACACATCCTAATTTTGCAATTATTTTACAACTGAGTCAGAATCACTGTGTCTCATGTGCTACCACTATTAAAGTTAGGCTTCAGGTTTTTCATGGGAGTGCTCTACTGCCATCCTGCCAAAGGGAGACACGGTACAATGTGGAATATGCTATAAGGCATATGTACTTCACAGGGCCTGGTTTTCCAAAGCCTTGCAGTTTCAAATATTGACCTTGTGGAGGACTGGAGATTTTCCTCAGGCTGTAAGTCTCTGGTGTAAGATAAAGATTTGTGGCACAGCAAGGTTGCTGGCTCAAGGACAGACTAGTTACAGATTGTTATGTAAAGATACTGAGAAATTGCTGTAAGATCACTTAATTGCCTTAGTGGAATGTCATCTGACTTGTTTCACTGAAACTCATACCAGCCTATAACCCCACCTATGTTCTCTTCCTGTAACTTCCTGGTCTGGAAAATAAATGCAGGAAGAGAACCCCAATTCAGGGTTAATTTCCTGAGGAAGGGATCCCTCTCGCTGGAGGGTTCTAGGGAAGTTAACTGCTTCAGGGCTTCTCACTGCTCAGAAGAGATGGGCTTTGAGTAATCCTTTACGTTTCCATCACCCAGGGGAAGTGGGGTGACAAATCCGTGGGGGCAGGGCAAAGCAACACAAAGCAGCAGTACAACTGCGGAGGGGTGCAGCGTTCACATGCGGCTCACCAGCTGTCCAATACAAAAGGCACTGTCTCTACTATAGCCCACTCAGTCATCCTTGGACTTGACGAAATTCTACCCAAAGTCCATGCCCCTCCTAATCTTCTCAGTCCTTATCAACCCAGGCCTTCAGCTGGATACCAACATTTTGCCACTGTGCATTCTATTTCTGTTCCTCTACTATCATGGAGTGTTGTGTGCGTATGCATGCTTGTGTGTGAATTTTTTTTTGGCTAAACACTTGATACGGTTGTAAGATTCATCTTTGAAAAATTTAAAACTAAGAATATCCTCTTAAAATTTTCTTAAGAAAACCAAAGTTCATCCATGTTGTAGTGTGTATTAGTACTTGGTTCCTTTTTATGGCTGAATAATACTCCATAATACAGATATATCGTATTCTGTTTACCCACTAAACACTTAATGGATATTTGGGTTGTTTCCACTTTTTGGCTGCTATGAACATTTGAATACAATGGTTATATATTTTCATTTCTCCTGGGTCTGTAACTAGGAGTGGAATTGCTGGGCATCTGGTAATTATCTCTTTGAGGAACAGACTGTTTTCCAAAGTGGCTGTGACATTTTACATTCTCACCAGCAATATATGAGGGCTCCTATTTTCCCACATCCTCACCAGTACTTATTATCTTTAAAAAAAAATCACAACCATTCTAGTGGGGGTGTAGTGGTATTTCACTGTGGTTTTAATTTTCATTTCTCTAACGACTAATGATGTCAAACATCTTTTAATGGGCTTATTGGCCATTTGTGTATCTTCTTGGGAAAAATCCTTTGCTCATTTTCAAATTGGGTTGTCTTTTTATTGTTAAATTGTAAGAGTTCTTTATATATTCTGAATACTAGACTCTTAGATATGAGATGCAAATGTTTTCTATTTTGTGGATTGTTTTTTCACTTTCTTGATGGTGTCTCATGAATCACAAGAGTTAAATTTTGATAAAATCTAATTTATCTATTATTGTTGTGCTTTTGGTGTCACTTAAGAATCCACTGCCTAATCCAAGGTCATGAATATTTATACCTATGTTTTCTTCTAAGAATATTTTATTTTTAGCTATTACATTTAGGTCTCTTTTTTAAAAATTAATTTTGGCATGTGGTGTGAGGTAGAGGTCCAATTTCATTTTTTTTAAAAAATGTGGCTATCCAGTTGTCCTAGCACCATTTGTTGAAAAGACTACTCTTTTCCACCACTGAATTGTCTTGGCACCCTTGTCAAAAATCTACTCACCCTAAATGAATAGGTGTATTTCAAGACACTCAATTCCATTCCATCTATATGTCCATCCTACACTAATACCAGAGTCTTGATTACTATATCCTGATTACTGTATCTTTGCCGTAAGTTTTGAAGTCGAGATGTGGGTCTTCAAGATTGTTTTTTCTATTTTGGGTCTCTTGCATTTCCATATGAATTTTAGGATCAGCTTGTCAGCTTCTGCAAAAAAGCTATTTTTTTTTTTTTTAGCTGAGGTTTTGATAGGGATTGTACTGAATCTGTAGATCAATTTCAGAAATATTGCCATCTTAAAAATGTTGTCTTCCAATCCATAAAGATGGCATATCTTTCCATTTATTTAGGTCTTTAATTTCTTTCAGTGTTTTGTAGTTTTCAGTGTACAAGTCCTATACTACTTTTCTTAAAATTTATTCCTAAGTATTTTATTCTTTTGGATACTATTGTAAATGAAACTGTTTTCTCAATTTCATTTTCTGATTAATTGGTAATGAACAGAAATAAAACTGAATTTTATATAGATCTTGTATCCTGCAAGTTTATTAATTCTAATAGTTTTTTGTGTGTGTTTGTGTGTGTGTATTCACTAGGATTTTCTATATATAAGATTATGTTATCTGTAAACACAGAAAGTTTTACTTTTTCTTTTCCAATCTGGATGCCTTGTATTTTTCCTACTTGTCCTGGCTAGAGCCTCCAGCACAATGCTGAATAGAAGTGATGCAATGATATCTTTGTCTTGTTCCTGATCTTAGGGGGAAAGCTTTTAGTCTTTCATTAAGTATGATGTTAATTGTTGGTTTTTCATTAATACCCTTTAATCAGGTTGAGAAAGTTTGCTTCTATTTCTAGTTTGTGGAGTTTTTTTTTTTTTTTTAAATCAGGAAGGGATGTTGGATTTTGCCAAATGCTTTTTCTATGTCTATTGAGATGATATTATGGTTTTGTCCTTTATTCTAATAATATGGTATATTACATTGATTTTTATATGTTGAACCAAGCTTGCATTCCTGGAATAAATCCCATTTGGTGAACTCCATTTTATAAAGAAGAAAACCAAGTTCCATGATGGTTAATGAATTGCCCAAAATCTCACAGAAAATTAGTGGCAGACCCTGCTTCCCCAGCCAGTGAGTGGCCTCTGAACAGGCCTTTTGGGGAAGGACAGAGATGCAAGTGGAGGTGGGAGTATTGTCAAGGCTGGACTACCGAATGACTGCCTTGCCATTATCCAACACGTGTGTATGCCTCACATCTTAGAGGCTATTTTCAGATTTTCAAATTAGGGATGCTCAACCAGTACGTATTCTGCAAATACTCCAAAATCTGAAAAATCCAATATCTGAAACATTTCTGGCCCCAAGCATTTCAGATAAAGGACACTCAACCTGTACTGTCAAGCACTGGTTTGGGTTTTACAAAGATTAGAACAAGCTCAGAGAGGTAAGGTAACTTGCCCAAGATCACACAGCCAGGAAGTGGCAGACCCAGGACTCAATTCCATGGCTGTCCCATACCAAAGCCTGTTAGTGACACCGTCCTACCTTGCTGAGAGCAGGTTTTGATCCTGAGGGCACTAGAGGGGCAAAGAGGGGTGGGCCCAGCAGGAAGCAGATGAGGTCAAGACCTGCAGTGGAGCTAAGCTGCCACACTGAGGTTGGGGGGAAGGGGACGAATGAAAAGGATGAAGTGAGAGAAAACATCAGGCAGCAGCAAGGTCAGAACCAGGCCCTGCTGAGGGCTGGATGGACAGGGACACCAAAGGCCCAGGAAGAGATCCTCCCCTGGCAGCCCAGTGCAGAGGCCTGGAAAGCTTATGGGGCTGTGGGAGGCTTTTCAGGGAAGGCAGCCTGGGCTCAGGCTCCCCCCACATTGGCACGGACAGGAACACTGTCCAGCCTTAGGGACCCTGTTCGTGCTTCCTCACAGAAGCAACTGCCCTCATGGACAAGGACAGATCAGACCTGTAGACCAGGATCACCCAGTCAATGGAGGAGCAAAGCCCAGAGTTTCCTCAGCTGGTGCCAATCCCAGAGACCCCTGCCTCAGCACTGCAGACATTCCCACAGCCCCCACCTGAGGCTCCATGTCCAAACTTTGGGACTGGATAGAAACGGATCCCAGAGCTGGAAGGACATTAAGGGTTGGCACATCAAATTCCTCATTCTAAAGATGACCCTAAGTTACAGCCAGCTTTGCACCCACCACAGAGATCTCAAGGCTTCTGGCAAAGACAGTTGTCCTGTCCTGTCACTTGACTGTGTGGCACTAGGTGGATCCCTAACCTCACTGAACCTCTGTCTCCTCAACCGTGAGACAGCAGTAACAGTCCCTGCCCACCCACCTTGAGGAACCCTGTGAGACTAAAGAGAAGCAGAAAGTACAGAGCACATTGTCCTACCTCTGAAAGCCTTACCTTGAACTTGGAGACCCCAGGGAGCATTAAACAGAGGTTGCATCATAGAAACAACAATGGAATTGAGAACAATTAACGGAACAATTGCTGGCCCTAGGTCTCCCGGCAGCCTGCTCTCTTGCTTATGCATCCAGCAAACCTGGAAGGCAGGGCGGGACCGTCCAGGTCCCTGTTTCCACAGCATTCCAGTGAAGATATTCCAGCTCAGGACTCGGCCTTCTTGGCCAAAGTCAACAGAGGAACCAGTTAAAGGACAACACTGTGGGGTCAGGCAGACTTGGGGTACCAGACCTGACTATAGTACCTACTCACCTGTGTGGGGCTCCCTGAGCCCCACGTTCCTCATCTGGGAAATGGGGAACCATCCACTACCCAGCAGGGCTGTCATATGGACTCTAAGTATGGAATAGCGGCTGCTTGGCACAGTGCTGGGGACAGGGTGGGCGCTTGAGGAAGGACGCCTCTGTGCGGCTACATGGTGGGCCTCTCTCTGATCACTCGGAGGCTCTGTGAGCTGCATGGCATTGTCACAGCCCTTTGGGCTGCTTGAAGTGAAGTCACGGATAAGACGGTTTGACTGTTGTTCCTTGACTTCACTACAGCTCCCACTGAAGCTGACCTGCTGAACTGGCCCTCAGCAGCCCCCGTTCCCACCTCCTTCCAGTGTGTCTGCAGAGGCTGGAAAGCCAAAAGAGACATTTCCCAGATCCTAAAGTTCAAACTTTAGGATTCTTGATTCAAAACAGGCTCCCTAACTTGAAAAGCAGAACTGAGGTGAGGCCGGGGCCCCTTTCTGCTGCTTTGATACACTACTGCTGAGCCGGGTTGTGGGGATGCGGGGTTTGCTGCAGCAGCAGCAGCACACCCCTGTACACTTATTCTAAAAAGTCCCTCCTTTAGCTGGAGAGAGCTTGTGTGGCTTCTGTTGCTGGCACTGGAAGAGGCTTCAGGAGCCCAGCCCGTGCGGTCCTAGGTGCCTTTACCTCCCACCACCCTGCACATGTGTCACTGGCCCGGCTGGAGGGGCATCTCGGAGTGGATTCCAGGGCAGGTGGCCCAGGTGACTGATTCTGTCTGCTTGAGACTATACCTTGGGTCAGCCCCTGCCCTTCTCTGGGCCTCAGTTTCCTACTTTGGAATATAAGGGGACTAGCCTACAAATTCCAAAGATTCCTTTTAACCCCAGTATTCAGAGCCAATTTGCTGCAAACCACAGAAAACTTGAAGGAAAGTTGCTTTCATTTAGTTAAATGTTAAGCTCCTTCTCCATGGTGCTCTATTAGCTCTTTTTAAAAACCACTCAGAGCCAAAAAGTGGAAACAACCTGAAGTCCATCCACTAATGAATGGATAAAATGTGGTATATCCATACAATGCAAGATGTGGCCATAAAATGGAAAACAGCACTGACATGTGTTCCACTGTGGAGGAACCTTGAAAAAAAATCACACTAAGTGAAAGAAGCCAGTCACAAAAGGCCACATATTGCATAATTTCATTTATATGAAATATTCAGAATAGATAAATCCAAAGAGACAGGAAGAAGATTAGTGCGGGGAGTGATTGCTAATGGGTAGGGGTTTTCTTTTAGGGGTGATGAAATGTTCGAAAATTGATGGTGGTGGTGGTTGCACAATGTTAAGAATATACTAAAAGCCACTAAACTGCACACTTTAAAGGTGTGAATATTATGTAAGTGAATTGTATCTCTAAAAAGCTGTTACATTAACAGACACGCAGCCAGTGTTGGTTCCCATTGGTCTGTGAGCCGACACCCCAGCGCTGCACAGAGAGGAATTGACAAGATGGCTTCTCTGAGATCCTGACCTTGGCTTGTGAGACAATCTACCGGATGTGCAACTTCTCCAGTGGCTCCTGCAACTGAGGCAAGAATAAGACCATCTCCACCATCAGGTCCTGTGTGTCGGAGGCCTGAACAGACGGGCAGTGTGCACGCATGTGAGCCCGCAGAATCTGCGGTCTCTACCGCTCACAGCTGGGAGGGAAGGACGGGCACGCAGAGCTGCACCGAGTTCCATTTCTGCATCACTTCCTCACTGAGTTTAGAAAGACCAAAACCCCCTCTCTTTCCCCACCCAGTACAGCTATCTCAAGAGCTACCTAGATGGGCCGAGCCCGTGGCGCACTCGGGAGAGTGTGGCGCTGGGAGCACAGTGACGCTCCCGCCGCGGGTTCGGATCCTATATAGGAATGGCCGGTGCACTCACTGGCTGAGCGCCGGTCACGAAAAAGACAAAAAAAAAAAAAAAAAAAAAAAAGAGCTACCTAGAACTGAAGAAGACGGGGGTGAATGGGGGTGAGTAAGCCTTAAAAGCTTCCCGAATTGACTGTTCTGGGTTTTCTTATAAAATAAGGAAGAGAAGGCTTAGTGATGCCATCTAAGCCCTGGAGAGTGTATGATAAGATCCCCAAAGGCCCGTAATTCAACTTGATTCAACACGGTTTACTAAACACAGACACAAGTCATTTGGCACCCTGTGTACAAGCTAAAAGATGCCAGCAGCCCGCACACAGGCAATCAATTTCCTGATGGGCTAGAATGGCAAAGAGTGCCAAGAGAACCTATGGGTTGGGCTACAGTGTTGTCCCCTAAGCACATCTGGGTCTGGGGACAGAATGCCAGTGTGCAAATCCCAGCTCTACCTCCTCCTCCTGTGTGACTGTGGACAACTTATCTCTCTGTGCCTCAGTTCATTCATCTGTGAAATGGGAATAATAATATCGACCTCCTTAGGGCTGTCATGAGGACTTAATGACTTAATACACAGAAAGCACTCTGCCTGGCCCAGAGTAAGTGCTCAATAAGTTTTTTTCTCCTGTTACTATTCCAAGAACCTTCAATGGCCTGGAAACACTTTTATCCCAGTTTCTACACTGAACTAAGCTAATCGCACTGTAGGTTGAGGGTATATATCTAAGGCCATTTGCTCACTATGTGACAGCCCTGGGACTCTACTCCCCATGTAATGGCTGTATAAACCCCATGTAATGGGAAGTTCCATAGCCTTTCTGAGCCTCAGTTTCCCTCTCTGTAAAATGGGGATGACAATATTACTCCCTGACAAGGCAGCTGGGAAGATTACATGAAAGTGTATAGTACAAAGAGGCAGGACCTCACAATGGTTAGCATAAGCTGCTCAGGTGGATACACTGCTCTCCACGTACTTGCCTTGTGACCATGGTGAACCTCTCTGTGCTTCCTTTTACTTCTCTGTAAAATGGAAATAATTGCCCCTACCACGTGTTGAGGTTAAGGCTTAAATGAGGGAACACATGTAAAGCTCTTAGAATAGGGCATAGCACACAGAAACCCCATAAGATCCTGGTGTGGACTGAATCGTGTCCCCCGCACCAATTCATTTGTTGCACCTCCAATGTGACCATTTGTAGATAAGAATTTTTAGGAGGGAGAGTTAAATGAGATCATAAAAATAAGGTACTAATCCAATAGTGGCCTCTCTCTCCAACTATATGCACCCAGCAAAGGCCACATGAACATATAGCAAAAGGTTCTCCGTCTGCAAGCCAGGAAGGGAGACATGATCAGAACCTGACCATGCCGGCACCCTGACCTCAGACCTCCAGCCTCCAGAACTGTGAGGAAATAAATTTGTTATTAAAGCCATCTAGACTATGGAATTCTGTTATGGCAGCCCATGCGAATACAGAGACCTTTAAGAATTCTCTATTTTCCTGCCTAGTGCCTGACATATGGCAAGCACCCAATAGGTGTTGTCTGTTATAATAATCACAGACACAAAGGCCAGCATCCTGGTGAGCACAATGCGATTTCCTGACTCCTACAGGGGTAGGACAGAAAAGCCCTGGAGGGCTAAGGTGTGACCTCAGGGGACTCGCAGGACTTCGCAGACTAAGCCAGCCACAACCAACCTGCATTAGGGGCTTTCCCCAGCTAGGCTCGGGCTCAGGGTCACCAGCCAACCGATTCAGGGCAATGCCCAGGCTGCAGACTGGTTTCTGTGGGAAAAAGAGCAGCAGCTCTCCCTCTTTCCCTGGTCAACAGCTGGCCTCGGAGGCCTGATCATCAGCCTCTGTGCTGCACAGTGGGAAGAGCACGGCTGCACTTGCTATCCACATGTAAGTCTAGCATCAGAGCAGTGGGCACTGAAGCTGGGGTGCTGCTGGGTGCTCCTGAGCTCCGCCCCAGCAATCGCAGCAATGACTCATCTGGGTGGGGGAGCCAATGGGCAGCAGGCTGTGGCCTCCCGCTTCTGCCACCCACCCGTTGTGTGGTAAGGGAAGAAGCCGAATTATTCAGTGCATCACGTACTTATCTGCTTAGATGTGCCCTGAAAGCCTGGAAGCTCCCAGAGGGCAGGGACTATGGATGTCCTGTCCTCAAAGCGCAGAACGGAGTTTGGTACCCAAGTATTTACTGACTGAATCATCTTGTCTACAAAGTGACTGAAGCTCAGTGCCTGGCACATCGTAGGTGCTTAATACGTGCTAAATCCCTCTCCTTGACCCCGGGAGTGACGGACAGTTCCAGGACTCCAAGATTCTGAAACCAGTGACCTTTCTAGAACAATGATTGTAGTCCAAACAAGGGAGGGTGTAAGAAGCTGGTGTAACAGAAGCCATGTGGTTAAAGCACACTTTGATCCAAACTAACACTTATCGAACACCTACGGTGTGTCAGACTGTGCAGAGACCCTGACTAAATTCTTATTTACTATTGAGATCAACCCGGGAGGTGAATCTGTCATCTCATTTTGTGGATGAGGATCGGAGATTCAGGGAGGTGAACAGCGTGCCCAGGGTCCCAGCGCTGGCGGGAGGCAGAACTGAGATTCAAACCCAGGACTTCTGGACTCTACAAGCCATCTTCCGGCCTGTCCCCGACAACACAGAAGAGCTGCCCATCAGTCAGGCTAGACTCAGTCCTTGACACCTGAAGCTACGCTGGTTTCGAATTGACCAGTGGGATGGCTTCTGGCCTCTTCCTGTGGCCCCTGCTCCTGTCATTCCTTCCCAAGCCCTGTGATTCCTTCCAGGGGCCAACGTAGGAGGACATGGACTGCACCCACCCGTAAGAAGCACCCTCAGAGCCACCTGCAGCCCCAGGTCACTGTGAAGCCAGACCAGAGACAGCTGAAAAGATGGGTGGAGAGAGGCCGAGGGGAGAAGCTGGGAGCTGGATCCATGGAATTGCTCTTGGGGCTGATTCTCACTGATGTGCTCTGATTTCCTGTAAGCTTCTGCCCACACCAGGCCTCAATTCCCTGTAGCTGCTCCACCCAGTGAGGAAGAGGAAGTAACACGTGGTTTCCATGGGCAACCCTGGAAACACATTCGCAGGGATGGGAAGGGAGCTTTGCACTGGGATGCAGGAAGCCCCGCCTGTTCCTGAGGGCGAGGGCAGCCGAGCTCTGAGAGGAAGTTTGCTGCACCTGGCTCAGCTGTGGGCCAAGCCCAGGGGATGTCCTGGAGCCCCTGGCAGCAGGAAGGCTGCCCCCAGGAAGGCAGAGCCCCCCAGGGAAGGACTTGAGGTACAGGGAACCTGGCGGCTGGGAGGGCCAGGAGCCACCTGGTTCCAGCCCTCTCAAGACAACAGCATTTGAAGCCCCCCACCCTGGGAGGTGACCTGCCCAGAGACCCCATGGCCATTCCTCTGGGGAGCACCAGATCCTGGTGCAAGGACATGGGAAGGGGCAGCCAGTCCTGGGGTCCTCCCCAGCCAACGCTGCCAAACTCAAGGCCTGATGAAAATGGAAAGATGAGTCATCCTTACACGGGGGCCCCCCAGTTCATCAGCTCTGGAGCTGGTTCTCTGAGTGGACACACTGCCCTCCCTGTGGAATCTTCCCTCACCTGGTGTGTCCAAACAGGTAACTGATACAGGGACCTGCAATCTGGAGAAGACCACCCCTCCTGCTCTCAGTGTCCCAGAAGTGGTCCTGGGGGCTGAACCCTTACCAAAGGACAGTGTGACCTTGGTTCCTCAGAGCTTCCAGGCAGGTGTATTGAAGAGCCAGGGATTGCTAGAGGCGGGCTGAGGCACCAATCCCCTTGGCCTCCAGGTCGGCAGAGAGGACCTAGGGAGAGGCCTGAAACCCCTGGGCTAGGCTTCTCTGTGACCTCAGTCAGGGGACAAATTTCATTTTTTTGGGTCTGCCCTTAACATGGAAAAAAGGCTGGTAGGTGCTGACCAGGAACAGCAATTCTTAACCCAGCCAGGTCCCAGGATTCACCCAGAGAGTGTTTGGAAATGCAGATTTCTAGGCCTTGATCCCATCTTGGGAATGTCCAAATTCAGAACAAGGCCCTGAATTTTGGGAAGAATCCCTAGGTAGCTCTAATGGCATACCCTGACACTCTCTAACCCAGAAACTCCAAGGAAGCCCTGAGATCCCAAATGATACATACACCTTCAAGATGGAGCACAGTGGCAGACTGTCCCAACCTGGCAGGCCCACACGCTCTATCTGGAGGCAGGAATGTTCCCATAAAGATGGGGACAGGATGCAGGCAGCCTCTGATTACCTAGAGCCACCTCCCCCAATGTTAAACATGGAATTCTTTCCAGAAAGACATCAAGTTCTGGAATTCTGCTGCTTCTCAGGATGGTGGACACCAATAAATAAATAAATACATACATAAACCTCCAAGAATAGGGTCAAAACAGATCAAACTTTCATTTCCCATCTAGGATTGCAGAGGACCACAGGGAAGGTTTGTTTAAAGATGAAGGGGGAACAGGTGGGTCCCAGGATCCTCTCACATGTGAACTCCTGAATTCATTCATTCATTGTCTGTCTACTAAGCACCTACTATGTGCCAGGCACGGGCGCTGGGGCTACAGCAGTAAACGATAGACAAAGATGTCTCCCCTTGTGGGGCTGATATTTTAGTGGGGCGAGACACACAAGGTAAGAAAAGTACAAAACATTTCAAATAGGGTGGCTAGGGAAGGCCACACTGATAAGGTGACATTTAAGCAGAGAGTAGAAGAAGGTGAGGGAGCAGGCCATGGGGACAAGTGGGGAAAGTGCATTCCAACAAAGGGCAAGTGTAAAGGTCCTGATGCAGGAGCACAGCTGGTTGTTCTAGGAGGGACAGAGAAGAGGCCAGGGTGGCTGGAGCAGACAGAGGACACAAGAGGGACAAGGGCAGGGGGTGAGGTCAGCAAGGAGCAGGCAGTCGAATGACACCGGGCCTCGCAGGTCCAACTCTAAGTGAAACAGGAGGACACCAGAGGGCTTAGAGCAGAGTTGTGGTCTGATCTGACTTATTTATGGGTAGAAGAGATCTTCAAGTGTACAAGGTGTAACCATCTAAGGTCATTTACAGCCTTAGAATAGCCTGTCCCAGCAAATAAGCCACGCAGGGGAAAAATGGCCTGTTCTCACTGCAAGGGTGGAGAGTCTGGGAATTTCCATAAAATAACACCGGTGGCTGCTTTTTCTTATTGCAAAAGACAGATCAGTTGCCTTGAATATTTGAGTGCAGTCACTGGGGGTTACTGGTGCTTCTCATGCCACCAGCGGGCCTGCTCTGGCCCACAGGCTCCAGCCACCCTCGGCGGTGCCTGCCTCCCATTGCAGCTCTAATCCACTGTTAATTGCCAATGTTGTATTTATCGAATACCTCCTAAACTACCCGGTGACCTAACATCAACACTTGGCATTCATCCTCCGCCACCCTCATGGGCCCTTCTCCATCCTGAAGAACAGGACTTGGTCCCAGTGGAGCCCCCGGAAGCTTAGCCCGAGAGCCCAGCACCCCTCAGAGCTCACCAGGCACAGAAAAGGGAGACAGGAAGGTAGGCTCGCCCAGCTCTGGCTCTGAGGGTGGTGGCTGTGGTGGCGGCTGCTGCTCCTGATCCTGCTGAGGGTCTTCAGGGTTTTCCACAGGAACATTCCCGTTCTCAATGTTCTCGTGTCTCCCATTTTGAAGCGGCTTGCTGCTCACACCATTGGCCGAGTTGATCAGTCTCTGCCGCTGGGTGGATGGGAGGCAAGACAAACACCAAAGCATGTGATAAAGTACCATGCTATTGCCTTGTCCCTTACAGCCACCCAGCTCTCAGAGGTTTCTAGAACAACACCCCTAGAGATAGGTTTGCTTGAGAATCAGCTCAAGGACTTTGGGATCCGTCTGCGCTTGCTCATGTCCATTTGGACTGTCACCAGAAAGGCTTTGGGGATTTATCGGGGGCCTGGGCCTCCCCCTCTTAGTGCCAACGTGGCTGTGGAATATACTATAAAGCATATGTACTTCACAGGGCCTGGTTTTCCAAAGCCTTGCAGTTTCAAATATTGACCTTGCAAGGACAGGAAATTTTCCTCAGGCTATAAGTCTCTGTTGCAAGATAAGAATTGTGGCACAGCAGGTTGCTGGCCCAAAGACAGACAAGTTACTGATTGTTATGTAAAGATACTGAGAAATTGCTATAAGAAGGAATGTTTGCTAAGGTCAAGCTTGTGTTGATAGGACCACTTAATTGCCTTACTGGACTGTCATCTGGCTTGTTTCACTGAAAGTTACCACCTTATATTGTTAAACTATAACCCCACCTTTGTTCTATTCCTGTAACTTCCTGGTCTGGAAAATAAATGCAGGAAGAGAAACCCAATTCAGCATTAATTTCCCAAGGAAAGGGCTGCCTCTTGCTTGAGGGTCCCAGGGAAATTAACCACTTCGGGGCTTCTCACTGCTCAGAAGAGATGGGCTTTGAGTAATCCTTTGCGTCTCTGTCACCCAGGGGAAGGGGGGTGACAAATCCATGGGGGGGCGAAGCAACGCAAAGCAACACTTGGCAACTCCACCCATGACACCAATGACAGCAACCATTCCAGGGCTCTCCTAGGGGATGTTCATAGTCCCTTGAAGACAGTCACAGGAAAGGCCCTCCATGGCTTTTGCAATTTTTTTTAAGGTATATCACACAAAAAGTGCACTTACATGAAGCGTATGGCTCAATGCTGTTTTACATAAAGATGTGGAATATTTCTAGCCCCTTAGAAGACTCCCTCAGGCACTCTCCTATTGTATATGCCCCCTCTACAGGTAACCGAGGTAACCACCATGCTGACATTTATAAACATTGGTTCATTTTCCCTGAACTTGAACTGCACATACCTGAATTAAAATAGTACATACTATTTTATGTCTGGCTTCTTTCACACGACCTAATACCTGTGAGATGCATTTATGTTGTTGCATGAGTCAGTAGTTTTCTACTTTCATGGCTGTGTACTATTCCATTGTGTGAATAACCCACAATGCATTTTTTTGTCTGTTGATGGGCATTTGGGCAGTTTCCTCCTCTTTGTTATCATGAAGAGTATAGCTATGAATATTTGTGTACATGTCTTCCTTTACTTTTTTCTTTTTTTTTGCAGCTGGCCATATGGGATCTGAACTCTTGATTTGGGGTTATCAGCACCACGCTCTACCAACTGAGCCCACTGGGCAGTCCCCGTGTTCGTGTCTTTCTGTGGGCATACATGCTCATTCCTCTTGGGTCTCACCTGGGGGTTGGACTGCTAGGTCATCAGGTGGGTGCATGCTGAACCACTTCACACTGACACCAGCAGCAGACTGGAATTTCAGGTGCCTCCCATCCTTTTCAACTTGATGTTCTCAGTGTTGGCCATTCTGGTGGGTGTGTGCTGGTATCTAATCGTGGTTCTAATGTGCATTTCTCTGACAACTAACGCTGCTGAACATCTCACTGGGTTGCTGACCATTTGGAGACTTTCACCACGTCCAGTGAGCGTGTTCTCAAAGGCAAATGTCCACGACCAAATCCATCTCCTTCCCTGCCCCCATCTCACTGTGACTAATCACATACTGCCTCTGTTCCACCCAAGCTCAGTCTGATCTTCCTCACCATGTCTGTAAATTTCTACTAAACCAGACACAGAGGCCGCATTTCAAGAAATTAACAGGCTTCCGCATTCCTGAGAGCCTATCTCCCTTTGCACAGTTCACCCTTTGTCTGGCTCTCAGTACAAATATGTATGGATCAGCTTTGGGCTTTGTTAGTAATAATTACCACACAATGGACACATATATATCCCTCCCAGTTTCCTCAGTTAGAGACCAAGGGATAGTTAACATGTCTGCAAGTCCATGTGCCGTAACTTAACAACTATCCTTGTGGTTATTAGGGGGAAAAATTATCACTTAAGGTGGAAGCATGTTCTCTGAAAGAGGAATTAACCATTTAACTGCCTTCATGTTGGTTTTTGGCAGGGACTCTTAAATCATGAATTCTAGGGTGGGGTGGAAATTTTAAAAAAATTTTCCTACAAAGAGTCTAAAATACTTACTCCACTAAAAAGAGCAAAGTGACCTATGCCTGAGGCCCAGGCCCAGACATGTAGGAATAATATTTTGCTACCTATGTAGGGTTAAATGACAGGTCATCCTTGGAGTCTTAAAAAACTACCCGTGCAAGGACAGAATTGCAAAGGGGGGGAAGGGGCGTGACTTAGTAGCAATGTAAATGGTGGTGACTGGGGAGGAGTCATGACTCTAGCTTGACAGGAATCAACAGAAGATTGTACTTGGAAAAAAATATTTAAAGATAGCTGAGGTTGTATTAAAAGAAGCATTGATTATAACACAAGGGAGGTGATAGATCCACATGCTTAGAAAGACAAACCAAAAGATTTCTATAGCTGAGTACCTAGTTGGTGAGGACTAGAAACCTGCCACATTAGGGAGGGTGGATTATTCCAAGGATGTTTATGCTCAAGGAGAGAATTCTTGCTGGCAACTGCTGCCTGATGTCTGAAGGGCTGCCATGTGGAAGAGGCAATAACAAGCCACTCCAAGAGGAGCTGGATATTACGAGGGAATAAAGATACAGAAAGAAGGGTGTGGGGTGTATAGACTAGATTGACCTCTAAGAATCTATGCAGCCTCCCTTTTGCAGGCTAGACTCAGATTTGGGTTGGAATCCCTTGCCCTGCCCCCTAATTAGTTGTGTGGCCTTGGGCAAATTACTTCACCTCTCTGACAGATAAACTGGAAATATCATGGTGCCTGAGGTAAAGGTCATGAAGAGGATTAAAGCTATAACGCAGGCAAAATGTCCAGTATCTGCGTGGCATACAGCAGGTGCTTAGTAAATTACAGCATCCAGGTGTAAAGGTGTGGGATGAAGGAGGCTGGTGACCAGGCAGGATGGATTCACAAGCAGGGAGGGGAAATCCTCCAGGCCCCTTGGTAACTCATTTCAGTGGCTTTGGGTGAAGACACTCAAGTCAGGTCAGGTGTAGCCTTAGAGTGAAGGAAAAACAAAGCCCTCCTTCCATGCCCCTAACATTGCCCTCCCCACAAAGAGGCCCCCTATCCCCGCAAACCCTCTCTCAGCTGCTCTGCCCCCTTTGATAACAAACAAAAAAGGGTATGCATCCCATAGGCATTTCTGCCATAGAGTAATTTGAGCTTTGCAAGCTTCTCTGCAACATTCTGGAATTAAAATGACTGAAGACCAAAAGGTCTTAATGAACAAACTTTGAAACTGGGCATTTTGTGGTTTTTATTCTTCCCTACTTCCATTCTACAATGAATTTCCCCAAAGTCATCGCTTAATCTCCAGGCACAGTCTTTCAGTGTGTGTGTCACTGAGGTTTAGAGCTGGCAGCATGCGTTCCAATACCCTCAGATAGAGAAGCTGAGACCCAAGGAGACTAAGGCAATTAGTGGCTGATGTGAGATTAAAACTCAGAACTGCTTCCTCCTGAGCCTGGCCTCCCCCTGTGTGCCTTCCAGGGCAGGCCAATCCCAATGTGGTGGCAGATGAAGTTTTTGCAGAAGCTTAAAACATTTGGGGCAAGACAACCAGCATTTTACCAACCTATCAAAACCTATTATTTCCCTGACTGTATATGTCATGAAAATACACTAAAATGTCCAAATCCCCAAATCTTTAAGATTTGTTCAACCCCAGCACCCAGTGAGTACAATGATCACTCTCATGAAAAAGTCGGGATTCAGTAAAATTTGAGTCAATGAAATTTGATTTGGACCAAAATTATTCAAAATGATTCCACGTTTGGAACGGTGTTTCCCTTTCTTAATAAACTTTCCACAGAGAGAGCACATTACATATGAAATCAAAGAAGAAGTATTCAAAATATAGAACGTGTAGAACTGTGTAATATAATGCTTGCATAAAACCTATGTGTTACCTACTGATGATTAGCAATCACTGGTCACTGCTGCTGAGAGTAAGGATTTCAAATTCCAATATGCATATATACAGCAAAGACTGGAAAAGTTGATAAGCAATAAGCCTGCTATCTTTGCTATACTGTTTATACACTAAATAATATTCAAACTTACAATTTTTTTTTTATTTTTATTTTTTTTTTTTTTGTCGTTTTTTCGTGACCGGCACTCAGCCAGTGAGTGCACTGGTCAGTCCTATATAGGATCCGAACCTGCGGCGGGAGCGTTGCTGCGCTCCCAGCACAGCACTCTACCAAGTGAGCCACGGGCTCGGCCCCTACAATTTTTTTTTTTTTTAAATGAGCAAGACACACAGCACAAAATTTAAGCACAGCGAGAATGAAAATGAAGTCCCCAGAGGTAGTCGCCACTGGCTAGCGTTTTGGGTTTCCTTCTAGAGTTGCTCTGTCCACAGAGAACAGGTGTGTATTCATCTTTTTTTTCTGCCCTAAATAACATCTTAAAGGAACCATTCATACTTCAGACTGGCCTTTCTTTGACTAGTTCTACTCCAGAGCCTGACAAAATACTTAATGAAATATGTCAGGCATGGTATTCGATTGAAATTCCTCCTGAAAGGGTAACTTGCTGCCTGTGGGACTGATGTTCGGGCTTCCGGAGGCACCAGGGCTTCCTTCCTTGAACAGGTGCAGCCATAAACATCCTAACAAGCCAGGCCTGCCTCACAGTGCCAGAACGCCACCCAGGCCACTCAGTCATGCTGTCCTAAAGCAAACTTACCTCGTTAATTATGATCCTGCTGGCCATCCGTAGTCGGGTCCTGGGCCCAAACTTACTGGTGATCATGATGCGTAAGCCTGCTTCGGGGAAGCTGAACTTGGGAGGGCTGGAGCTCATGATCTCGTCCACCATCACCACGGGGTTTTTGCCGTATTGTGGCTTCTCCTTCACTAATGAGCACGACACCATGATTAGTGCTGAGCTGTCTCTCTGAGGGCAACACCCAAGTGCTGGGACCACTGACTGACCCTCATGTTGGGAACTGCCCAACGGTGGTTCTGGCAGCTGGCAGCCCCCTGTAGGTCTAGGTGCCTGGCTTCAGCTCCTCCTGTTAGTCAAAAGTGGCCCACTGGTTCCGAAACACCTGCCAACCTAGTGGGCTGGTCAGAGCCCAGTGGGTCCCCTGCTATACGACCACTCAAGGGCAGATGTGCCCCATCTAGCCCCTCCCCAACTGAGGACCTTCTCTCTTCTGGGGTCCAGTCTCAGCTCATTACAAGGGTCATTCAGTTCCTCATCTAAGCCTTACCAGGGGCCCTACCACCTTTCAACTGTGACTCTGAGGGGACCTTTCTTTCCCTCCATTTACAGAGGCTCAGACGAAACTTTACAAATTGACAAGCATCCCCAGAAGTGGAAAATGCTGGAAGGCAGCAGACAGTACTGGCTCTAAACTTCCCTCGAGGCCACCTGCTCTGTCGTTGATCCTCTCGACCCTGCAGAGGAGGGTGCTTCTAACTTTCTTCTCCAAAGGCAAGCAGTGAGGCCAAAGATTCAGTCACAGACCCAGGAGAGGAGGCTGCTTGTCCCAGGGTGCATGGGTGAGCTGCTGGCTAAGCCCTGTGTCTCTGATGAACCCTGACATCTTCTAGGAGGAAGGATGCCCTCTCTCTGACCTCAACTTTCCCCTCATGAGGCTGAACAAAACTCCCCAGTCCCTGGACCTCTGCCTTGCCACCTTCGTGAACATGCTCAGGGCCAGTATCCTGGGGGACTTGACATTTGACCCCAGATCCCCAAGACAGTCTAGAAAATGAACCACTCGTGAACACAGCACACAGAAGCAGGCAGTTTTCCCCTCCAGATGGCTGCAAAAACAGATATGCCTGTCCCTCTGCACTGGTGACCAGCTCCCAGGGAGTGCCCTTCACAGGTAATAGGGTAACCAGGGAACAGGTCTAGAGAGCAAACCCATGCAAGAGTTAATGGCACAAAAATGCACAAATGCACACCAAACACACACACCTTTCACCAAACAGGCAGCAAGGCTCAGCAGACAGGAGGCATGTGGGTTAGAAAACAAAGCCAGGAGAATCATGCATTTGTTGGAGATGAACACTAACCTCCAACGAGGTGTGCGTCATTGGGCTGGGCTTGTGGCTGGCTGGTTGTTTTTTAAATGCATGTGTTATTGCTTGGATGGAAGCTGATTACTTACAATTTAGAAGAGGAGAAGAATTAAGGAGACAAAGGCCAACAGAGATTACCAGAGATGATTAGCGTGCGGTGGATGCTGAGTCTGGGGCAGCATTCCCGATGGTGGTGAAGATGCCAGTGAGTTATTTGAAGGTGGGTGTTAGTAGCGGGCTCCTTCTACAGGGAGCTTCAGTGCTCTGGGCCTCTGGACTTCGGGATGGCTCCTCTCCTGGCTGAATTTGGTGGCTCTGCTTCCACTCTGAGCAGCAGCAGGGCCAATCCCCCCAGCCCCTGCCTGCTGCAGGAAAGTTCCAATCCCTCCCTACTCAGGAGCTGCCATTGCAAAGAGAGGTGGGCACCAGCCAAAAACTGCAGGCTCCAGGCTCTGTCTTATAGAGCCAGCCTGTCCCAGGTACTGCTGGGGGTAACATTTGGGCTCAGGAGGAGCCTGTAGAGCCAGGTGAGGCAGGAGGCTCCCAGGCAGTTTATCCTGGTGCCAGCTACCAGTGACAGCACAAGATGTCCAAGCCAAGAGTGGCTGCCCAGAAGTTAACTCCATTACAGCATGTTTTTCAAATAGTTCAGCTCAAGGCCAAGTATTGCTCCCAATTCTCCCCCACTGCAAGCCCAAGTTGTGCCCCGGGCCCCATAGGAAGCCCTCTGAGCTGGACTAGCGTGGTACGATGTGGCAGCTCGTGGTCAGGTGGCCCTGGCTGTCATGCTGTATGCAAGGCCACCTAAACACCAGCCAGGAGACTGATTTGGTGAGCTGAGCTGCACAGCCTTTAAGAACATTTAAGTACATAAAGGCATTTTGTATGAGGAAAAGTTTTTTTTTTCCTTCTGTCTAGAGGTTGGATTATAAAAATTTTTATTTTATATGGGAAACTCCAAAACTGATAACAGCAAAATCAGGGCTGAGAGTGTGTGTTCTTGACATTATCTACCAGCTAGCAACCCTTGCTTTCCTTTAGGTGGGGTGGTTAGATAGCGACTGCTGGAAGCCACGGCAGGAGAAAAGGAAAGACGCCTGACGTGGCAGCCAGGCTATAGCCTTGATCGCACCGCACCCCACCCCCCCAACATGCTTCCTTCTGCATGAAGAGATTTATCCCTCAATAGAACACCTGTGACAAGTGCCTCCCTCTTGGGGGTTACTTGAGATGGGACAGAACACTCCTGTCGAAAATGCACATGGGCGGAAACCCCCGCCCTGATCTGCACCAGGACGAAGACTGGAGAAGAGGCTGAGGAATACAGATTCTGCCCCCCAGATGTGCCAGACACAGGCCCCTTTCAGACCACCTGGTCCCACCACTGCCACCACTATAACAAGTCAACCTGAAAGAGGGTGTGATTTGCCCAGGGCCACAGGAATAAGGGAGAAAGACCCCTCGGGCGGCCAGTCCAAGGCTCTCCCACCTGGTCAACATTCAGAAGGCCTTTAACAATACTGTGGGTGGATGCCAACTTCAACCTGTTTTTCAATACCCTAAATGCAAGGACCTACATAGCTCTCATACTGTCTGGGGAAGCAGCTGCCCCGACAGAGGGAATTACCTGGTGATATTAAGGTTTCCAAGGAAATAGCTGGTCAGGCCTAGATGATTCAGGGGATTCCACAGAGATGATAGAGGCTCAGAGCCCCCGGGTCCCAGACAAGGGGGCCAAAGAGCAGCCAAGGAGACAAGGCCACAGCCCCCAAGGGAAGGGACTCCCAAACAGGGCCCTGTGCGGCTGGCTGGGGGGACCTGCTCAGCACCGTGGCTGTCCTCCCTGACCTGGGTGCATTCCCAGCCCCAGAGCCAGTGGTCTCTCTGGAACAGAGCCCTCTAGGACAGGGCCTGACATTTGAGAAGCCCCACACCTGCAGCTTCCTGTCAGCAGAGACCCCACCGCACCTCCAAAGAGCTAAACGGGCCCTGAGCCTTCCTCAGAAGCCTGGGACACTCCCAGGGATGTAACCGCCGGTTTTTTCTTTCCTGGTGTATCTTCCCCTCCGTCCTTCCCCCCTCTAAGCAAACACCAATCTGAGCAGTATTTCGAATGCTGATTCTCCCTCCTCATTTAGGGTGCCTGAGACCCAAAGTAAGAGAGTGACAATTTAGGGGGACTGTGTGAGTGCGTGCAGGAAGGAGAGGGAGTGTGGCTTCCAGGACACGTTTCTGCCAATCCTGTCTGCTCAGCCTTACCTTGGCCCAGCAATGGCATGGAAGGGTCATCATAGCTACCGTCACAGAAATCATTACCAGCCTCCAGCTCACTGGTGATTGGGTTGCCATTTGCAATGCTCTTTTGTTTGATTGTGAAAAAGGCTTGCATCTTCACATTGTACCTAGAATTAGGTAAGGCAGGCGGTCAGAGCAGTGGAGGGGAGTCCATCCAACCAGGTGGGCAGGGAGTCTGCAGGGCCTTGCACCCCCAGCTCTGTGCGCACACTCAGCAAGGCCCTGGGGGGTTGGGCAGTGAGGGAGGGGCCAGCGCAGCTTTCCAACTGAGCTGAGAGGGTCTCCTGACAGGGGACCTCGGAACAATGTGCAGTCCGAGGGGGCTGCTCCTACTGAGCTGCTAGTGGGCTTCCTGGGGGCATGAAAGACCTTTCATCCAAGAAAGTGACTGACGCCTACTTACTGCACCCTACAAGCCTGTCCTAATAATGTTCAGTGCAGCTTATGAGACAGGCTCCAAGGAGGCATTACCAGCCCTGTCATCTCTCGTTGCCCCCAGAGAAGAGGGTCTCTCTCCATCTCAGTGACCCTCAGTCCAGCTCCTCACTGAAAGCATTCAGAGAGGAGACCATTTAAGGACAATTCTCTTGCAGTTAGACAGTTTATCACCCAGTTTTATAAATTATAAATGTTTTATGTAAATATGGAGGTTTATACTCTCATAAAACCCAGAGTGCTGTCTTTTCTTCTCAATTACCTATAAAGGTGTGAGGAGGGAGAGAAACCTGAACATGGCTCAGCTCATGAGTAGTTTTTTCGTTTGTTTGTTTTGGTGGAAAAAACACATATAACACAAAATTTGCCATTTTAACTATTTCCCATTTTTAAGTGCACAATTCAGATGCATTAATTACATTCACATTTTTGTACAACCATCACTATTTCCAAAACGCTTTCATCTTCCCAAACAGCAACTCCATACCCGTTAATCAATAACTCACCATTACTCCCGTTCCCCAGCCCCGGCGCTAACCTCTTATCCATGTTGTCTTTCTGAATTTGACTACTCCAGATACCTCATGTAACTGAAATCATACAAAATCTGTCCTTTTGTGACTGGCTTCTTTCACTTGGCATAATGTTTTCAAGGTTCATCCATGTCATAGCATGTGTCAGAACTTCATTCTTTTTATGGCTGAGTAATACTCCTCGTGGGGAGTTTTGAGATGGTTCTGACCCGGGCAGCTTCCAGAGGGGCTCAGGGTTGTACAACATTGTTTGCATCCTTAGTGCTGTGAGTGGTGCCCCCTGCAGTTGTGCAAGGGAGTGGCCTGAGAAGTAGCATTTTATGAAGCCTTAAGCAGAAGTTAAGTTGCCTGACTTTTAGAAAAGAACGGTATTATATTATCACGAGTCTTGTAGAGACACCAAAAAAAGGTGGTTACCTGGGGTGTGGAGAAGCTGCCCAGAGCGAGTGGCACAGGGGTCCCTCCTTGCTGCTCGTTTTGGGAGCAGCCTCATTCTCCACACACCGGCCACCCAGCACAACTCCCCTGGCCTGGGTATGGACGGCACCCCCCAAACTGTCTGAACACCTCGCCCCTATTCTGGCCACCCACAGTGGGGTATCTACAGAGAACTGGGGCTGGCCCAAAGGGACTGAGAGATCTGCACGAGGTTTTCCCACTGCTCTAACAAAGGGCGAGAACAGGATGTGGAACGAGGCATCAAACAGCACGGAAGGAGAAGAGAAAGGGCACTTACTTCATGATCAGAATATAAAACACATACAAGATGATGAGCACCAGGCCTTCCCACCTGGAGAGAGAAAGGAGACTGGGGTTAGAGCTCGGGAGGCCCATGGCACGTGCAGGCTGGGGCTGGATGGCTCAGGGGGGTGGGGGAGGGAGGGTATCTTTTTCTCCCCCATCCCCAGCACCTGGCCCAGGACCCAGGCTGTGGGTGAGACACCCTCGCCTGTGGCTGTCCCTCTTGGTGACTGAGCAAGAGAAGGCTAAGGGGTTCTTCTCAACTATAGACATCTGCAGGACTCAAGTAGAGCTCCCCCAGCCACCTAGAAAAAGGAGAGACCAGGGCTGCCACATCCCAGGATTCAAGGATAGTAGCCCAGAGTCATGCAGCCTTGACCCTAAGAGACCCTGTGATCACCAGAGAGTCTGGTCAGGGACCAGAGATCTGTGGGTGCAGGTGGAAAGGGGCCCAAGTCCCATGGGGTAGTGGGCAAAAAACTGAATACAGGGCAGGGTGGGGCAACGGAGCTCCTGGCCATACACTGGACATGGAGGAGGATCTTCCTAGAATGCATCACCACTGCTTTATCGTGGAGGCAGTGCCCAACGCCATCAGCGGTGGGATTTTTGCATCTTTGACCACAAGCCTCTGAGGAGCTACACAAGCTTCAGGTTGTTCATCTGACCAGTAGGTACTGAAGCCCTCCACATGCCTGGCATGGGCTATAGCTCTTTGAGAGCTCTTGCCGAACAGAGACTGGCAGAGCTGGAAAGGGACTTGCAGATCACCTAACCACCCCCACCCCGACTCCATCCACAGGTGAGGAAAATGAGGCCCAGGAGTGGAGAGACTTTCTTGGGGGCACACAGTGGGTCAGGGGCCAGGATGGAACCAGAACCAGGTTTCTCTGAGAAAAAATCTGGAATAGAGTGGAAATATTAACCTGTTCGTTGGAAGTTTATGCTTTATGTATCTTAATTAAGGAGCCAATCCCTACCTCATTGTCATAGAGATGAGTCCTACAAATTTTTTAAAATTTTGCTTTCTAGAGTATGATCTTGAACTCACTTGAAATGTGTTCTTATATATAAGGTATGAGGGGGAGAGCTAATGTTCTGCTCTGTATGGATTCCCAGCTGTCCCTGCAGCATTTAAGACCCCACCCCTAACTCACTGCTTGTCATGACCTTTTACATCCCCCATCCCAGAAATAGACCCATCACTGAAATCCATATTGGCCTATGCTTCTCCCTGTGCAAAATACCATAGCATTTTTGTTATTTTAGCTTTATAACATATCTTGATATCTGGCAGGGTGGGAATATTAAGGGAAGCAATTTTTCTCACTTTAAAAGGATAAATAAAAGCATGATTACTTAGAATAATACCCTTTTACTTTCCTAAGTAATAAACTTATGTTTATAAAAATAATTTTAGAAAAGATTCAGAGAACCCAACAAACAAAGATACTAGAAATTAACCACCACCAAAAAAGAATGATGAAGGGCCGACCCTGTGGCTCACTCGGGAGAGTGCGGCGCTGGGAGCGCTGAGGCCATGGGTTCGGATCCTTTATAGGGATGGCCGATGCGCTCACTGGCTGAGCGTGGTGCAGGCGACACCAAGCCAAGCATTATGATCCCCTTACCGGTCACAAATCAATCAATCAATCAATCAATAAATAAATAAATAAAATAAAAAAATAAAAAAGAAAAAAGAATGATGAAAAATAAACTTTAAAAACTCACCACACAATTTGCTCATCGTATATGAACTGGAAGGCAAGAGAAACAGAGAGTGGGGGGGAGGACACATTTATTCCAAAAGAAGAACAGTATTCAGACCCCTCAGCACCCAGAGCCAGCTCATACTGGCCTTGCTACGTGTGTTACAGGAAGCCGGGCTCTTCTCTCCATTTCTGAGTTTCTCATCTATGGAAGGTGACTTTCCTTAGTTGAAACCTGGGCCAGCAGAATGCTGTACCACGTGGCCCTGGCTTAGCATGGCCACCCTAAGAGAAATGGCCTGTGGTTTCTAATAGTCCAAGGAGCTGCTGAGGGCTGACCCGGCAGGAACCTCCCCTCTTTAATGAAACAGAGTTGCTAAAATCAAGAAATCTGAAAGACTGAAAAAATATCTATATGTGTACACGTGCGTATATATACAAGAGTACTTCAAAAAATTTGTGAAAATACAAAACTAAAAGATAATACAAATCTTTCCATGAACTTTTTGAAGTACCCTTGTATATGTGTGTGTGTATATATATATATATATATATATGGTGTGTGTGTGTGTGTGCTGGGAGATGTATAGTTTTTGTAACCCTTTTGGAAATTCCAAGGGAGAAGGTCCAGCTTGCACAATTTGAAAGGATGCCGGGGGGGGGGGGGCGGGGAGGTAGCAAGGACACTGTGGCTTCCAAAGTGGACACTAACAGCGCTCGACAACCCTACCCAGCATCTCTGGCACAAGACACAATGAATGCTACTTCTGTGGTCCAGGGGAGGTCTCCTGTGACCACCCCAGTACAGCTCGGTGTGGAGAGGACAGGGGAAGGGCTGCTCCCACCAATCTGATCTTGGAGCCACGAGGGTCCCTACACACAGAGCCAGGAGAGGCCAGGGGCTGCCATCTGCATATGGGCCTGTTGTAACCCTCTCCTGCTGTCACAGTGGATAGCACACACAGAACTTCTTTGGGTGGCCACTACTGGGAGGGCCACCCCCTAGGCCAGCATCGTTGTGAGGCTCCCCAAACACACGGCTTTGAGGAAGTGGCCCTCACCAGAGGGGAGGGCGGACCACTACCTGGGGAATTTGGGGGACATTTCTGGGGATATTTTTAGATTTTACAGCCCTATGGAGGGCAGGAAGCATTTAGAGGCAGTAGAGGATAGAGACGCGAGGCAGCCTAGAACACGCGAGACAGTTCTACCGGATGAGGTTTTCCCACGTTTGGCACAAGTCATCAATATCCTGATAAATATTCAGGCAAGTGAAGAACAATCACCTGGCCCTTGACCTTAACTCCATTTTACAAATCAATCATGGTTTTAATAAACACTTAATTTTCTAGTAAAGTAACCGTCGTGCCAATAGAAGGACGACTGTACTTTGCCCTGTTTAGAGTTCTATCAGGAGCCATTCATTATTTTGGAAAATCATGTCATCAATGTTGGCATCACCCATGGGACTTAAACCCAACACAGTGACACTGATCTGCATTTGCAGCTGATGGGCTCGGAGATTTTCTGTAGGGGTAACTAGTTACTTCATTGGATTTTCTGGTGTCTTTGGGCCAAAACATTCACATACTGAAAGACGTATTCTTTCATTATAAGCCACTTTTGTTTCTCTTTTACCTCCTAGTTAGGGCATTATGATTTTTTTTAAAATTGTGTATAGGTAGATTATTTTATCGAAAAATTTCATTTCCAGGAGTGTGGCCCTGACCTAGTGACAAGCAGAACCTGGCAAAAGTGATGGCATATCGCTTCTGAGATCAGGTCACGAGAAGACGGTGTCTTCCGTCCTGGTGGCTTCTCCCCCGCGCTCTGAGGGAAGCGGCTGCCGAGCTGGGAGCCGTGTGGGGGAGTAGCCAGCGAGGCCCAGGCTGCCAACAGCCCCGCGAGCTCTCCTGAAAAAGCGTCGTTGCCTGGTTGAGCCCTGAGATGATACCCTGGCTCACAACTCAACTGCAGCCAGTGAGACCCTGGCCCAGAGGACCCAGCTAAGCCACTTCTGACCCGCAGGAAACGGGAGATAATAAATGTTTATTGTTTTAAGCGACTGAGTTTTGGGGACATGAGTCATACAGCAACAGAAAACTAATGCAAGGGCATGATGTCACATAAACTAGCTTTCTATGGGTGAAAGCTGACATTCCAGGGCACATCCCACACCCTCATGTCCAGGTGTGCCACATGCACCTGCCCTGCCCCCACTCTAACGCCCTTTGGGATTGAAATCATGGCCCTGTGGATGACACATTCCTTCACAGTGGTCTGTCTGTGTCACTGTTGCATGCCATGTCACTCCAGCCCTCAGGGCCCTGCGGAAGTACACCCCACACCAAAGGTCCCCAGGGACCCCTGTTTTGGCTCTTCTGCCTAGTCCTCCTTTCCTCCCGGCTCCTCCCTCACTCCCAGCTGCCACTTCTGACTGCTTCTAGCTGGTCTCTGTCTTTCCTGCTCTGTGTGGACAGTGAAACCAGAAGCTCGGCTTCTCAGAACTGGGTCTGCCAAAGAGATGACGGGCCTACATGGGGATGTGAAGGTCTCGGTCAGCAAGGTGCTGAAGCTTCACTGTGTGGCCATGTGCTCTGGATTTTTCAAGGCCTTTTTGCCTTCCAGATGGTCCCTGGATTTGCTTGATAACCGAGGGGTCAGGTATAAGGTTTTTGGGAAACAGAGGCACAGTAGTGGGTGGTGGTAGGGACGGGCCAGTGTGACTGCAGTGAGTGGTCAGCATGCCCCACTGTCGGGTGCTGTGAGTTCTCTGGTCACACTGCCAGGGACTGAGATGGGCAGGGGTCTTGTACCTTTGCAGGGTCCCGGCCAACCCAACAGCTGTGGCGGGAGAGGTAACTTACCGCAATGAGCACGATGACAGAGAGGGTGTAGTACACAGAGTCTCGACACACGGCCCACCACGTCAGACGGACCACCTGCCGAACGGGGGGTTGTCAGCTGGTGCTGGCTGGGGTCGGGAGGGGGTCATGGCTGCCCAGACCCCGCAAGTGCAGGGACATGCCCAGGGAGCTCTCCTTGCTGTGCCCGTCCAGGCCACCCTTTGCTCTTCCTTATATTTGGGGAACAGGATGAAATCTTGTAATGTTCTCAAGTGATGGCAAACTCCCCCCTCCTCCTCCTCCTCTGAGGTAGTCACAGGGTGTGTGTCACAGCAGAAGCCATCGTCCAGGTGGAAACCAGAGGTGCGTGTGCTCTCCTCCGATGCTAACACCCTCAGGTGTGATCAATTGGCTGCCCACCCCACCCCCAGCCCACCTCTGTGAGGTCCAGTCCAACGTCCCCCTTCGCTCTGAGAATACCAGTGTGCATCAAAAAGCCAGCTTCATGCTCTGCCAGAGAGGCCAAAGCCAGGCCCCAGAAACTGCCAGGATCTAGCTCAAGGTCAGGGTTACAGGAGGCGCCCCTTAAATACGGTCTGCTCTTGAATGAACACTCCTCTTCAGACGGCCACCGCTGTTGCCCTGCAGACCCCAGACTGATGGAGGTAGACAGTGTCAGACACCATAGGGAGTTACCAGCACAGCTAAGGCTGGGCCCTGGGTGTCCCCACTACTGCTCCAACCTTTTGTCATCAAAGCTCATCCCCCACATGCAGGGGAGAAGCCACTGACCTGCCCAGCGAATAAGCCACACACTCCAATTATACACAGGATATTGAACACAGCAGAGCCCACGATGGTCCCCACCCCGACGTCTCCGTGGGTGATGAATACGCCTGGAAAGGGAAAGGCACAAACCCTGGCCCCCAGCTGCACGGCCCTGGGCCCGCCCCTTCCTCAGTGTCCCCACACCCAGGGAAATAAATTGCTTGGTTTTACCATCAAACACAATGCCCATGATTTTGGTGAGAATGGGCAGGGAGGTGGAAGTGCCCTCAGGGACCAGATTCTCCAATCTTCCCAACTTTTTGAACAGCTTTATTGAGATATAATTCATGTGTTATAAAATCCACCCACTTAAAGTATATAATTGTGGCTTTAGTACATTCACAGAATTGTACAACCAAAACCACATTCTAATTTTAGAACATTTTCATCATCTGAGAAAAGAAACCCCAAACCCATTCACACCCCACTTTACCCCATACCCCAAAAAACTTAACAATCTACTTTCCGTCTCTCCAACTCTCCCATTTTACAGATGAGAAAACTGAGGCTCAGAGCTAACAAGCACCCCCACTGTTCTGGGTAACCCAACTTGGACTGTCTCTGGATCATGTGTCTCAGGCTGGTGAGGATTTCTTACCAATAACAGAAGCAAAGAGCTCCGGCGTCGAGCTTCCAGCAGCCATGAAGGTGGCTCCAGCCACATCTTCGCTCAGATGGAGCTTCTAAAACAGAAGTGACCATAGATCCTCAGGGTGTGATGGTGGGGGCTTTGGAAATTATAACTGGACGTGCTGGCAGCCAAGGACAGTGCAGAGTGGCAGTGCTGTAGCCAGTGCCAAGATCCTCTCCTCCCCGGGCCCTGAGCACCTGCCCTCCGCCAGGGCCTTCAGCTCAGCATCCCCTGTCCCCTTCCCCCACCCCTCTATTTGTGTTTCCTACTGCCAAACTCTGGGAAAGAATGCCACCTGCCACCACTCACGTGGGGGTTTCAGAGCGAGGCTGCACCATAGGGCAGACACTAAGTGTTCGGTGTGGTGGTCTTTACCATCAGAATGCTCCCCTCTCCACTCCCCACCTACTTGGCCTGTCATTTGTATGCCCCACGTCCTCAATTCCCCCCAAGCCCCCAGTCTTCACTGAGGTGTCTCCCACGTACCTCGCAGATCTTCTCTAGAGACGGAACAAAGAAGTCATCGCATACTATGGCCAAGGCATAGAACATATACAGAGCCTGTAAAGGGAACAGGAGACAGACAGGGTCAACGAGGGCACCTGCGGCAGCTGCCGGAGATTCATCACATCCCAAACCTGGCTGCTGGGGCAGAGCCCAGGTAGAGAGAGTGGGAGTGGGGTGGGGGAAGAGGAACTTCCAGCACTGTAGAGATTTGCTCCCCAATCCCCTCGCTGACAGATGGGGAAACCGAAGCCCAGAGAGAAGCAATAACATGCTGAGCAGCAGAGGGACTAAAACTCAGGCCACACGGGGTCATGCTCCTTCCTCTCTGTGACATTGTGCAATAATAAAAAATAAATATTTGGTCTCTGCCCTTGGTTCCTGGCACACAGATCCTAAAGTCCTTGGAATCTCAGGAGTGATCAAGAGTGTCTTTTGTATGCTAATGAGATGACTGGTGGCTGTGGGCCCCTAGAAAGCTTCAGGATAGGGCTGGATGAGAAAGACCAAGGCAGGATTAGAGGGTTGGGCATTTTAGCCCCACTCCCCAACCTCAGGTGAGGGGAGAGGGGCTGAAGGCTGAGATGACCACCAATGGCCAGTGATGTAATCAGTCACACCTACTGAATGAAACCTCCATAAAAACTCAAAAGGACAGGGTCTGGAGAGCTTCCGAGTTGCTGAACACATGGAGGTTCCTGCAGGGTGCTGTGATATCTTGCTCTGTGAATCTCTGGCTCTCTTTCCTGGCACCATTAGGCTGTTCATCTGTACCCTTTGTAATATCCTTTACAATAAATGGGCAAATGGAAGTAAGGTGTTTCCCTGAGTTCTGTGAGACGCCCAGCAAATTAACTGAACTCGAGGGGGGTGGGTCGTGGGAACTCCCAGTGTATAGTCGGCCAGTCAGAAGTACAGGTCACACCCGGGGCTTGCAACTGACTCTAAAGTAGGGCAGTTTCATGGGACTGAGCCCTTACCCTGTGGGATCTGACACTATCTCCAGGTAGACAGTGTCAATTAAATTGAGTTAGAGGACACCTAGTTGGTGTCCACTGGAGAATTTCTTGGAGTACAGGGAAAAAAACCCACACACATTTTGGTAATCAGAGGTGAAGTAGAGTGAGGTGAGTTTCAGTAGGAAAAAGACTTTTTCTTCTTATCTCAAACATCTCTTCTTAAAGAAGCAGCTCTCTATCCCAGCACCAGAGTCTTCCCTTGAAAGGCAAGATCTAATAACCCCAAGGGCCAAGAAGGAAAGCATTTAGAATCGCCATTCTAAGAATTTAAAATAATTACAATTTTGATTTACTCCCTTTATTTTTAGTGAAGGCATCATTTCCTTGTTATGAACAGCTCACTCCCTGCCAAAGCAAATGGCAGCTTGAGGCAACTTGAGATCTAGCACTTCCTGGGATACTACGTAATGCTGGCACATGTTAAAGTACACAGGCCACTTACACTGGGAGGTTCACGGGACAGAATCCAGATTCTTTTTTTTTAAAGATGAACGGTAAGGGGATCTCAACCCTTGACTTGGTGTTGTCAGCACCACGCTCAGCCAGTGAGTGAACCGGCCATCTGTATACAGGATCTAAACCCGTGGCCTTGGTGTTATCAGCACCGCACTCTCCCGAGTAAGCCATAGGCCGGCCCTCAGAATCCAGATTCTAATGCTGATTCTGGGACTTATATTTGCCAGATGACTTTGGATAAGTCATGTCTCTGGGTCTCAGTTTCTTCATCTGTTTGATGTTTAAGGAGGAACAGATCAGTAGTTTAAACAGATTTTATATCTGGACCCTCTCCCTCCCATCCATCTGTTCAGCGATCCAACATGGCTTTACTGAGCTCATCCTACATGCCGGGCACTGTTCTAGGCCTGGAGAGGAAGCCAGGAAAAGCCTCTGCCTCTTGTTACTTACCTTAGTGGGGGGCAAACAAACAGGCAAATAAAGTATCTATAACTACCCGGGGGCAGCAAGTGCCAAGGCCCTGAGGCTAGAGTGTGCTTGCTGCATATGTGGAACAGCAAGGTCATGAGCAGGTAGAACAGAGATTGAGGTGGAAAATGGAGAACATGAGGCTGGAGGGAGAGGTAAGAACCAAGACCCACGGAAAGTAGATGAGTTTTACTCTAAGCATGGGGGAAGCCATTTCTTTCTTCAAAGAAACGATATGGATGCCCTGTGTGCAAAAGAGAAAGGCCAGGCTGCTCCAGGCACAAGTGTGACACGCAACAACCCCACGATAATGAGCTGTGACTACATGAAGCAGAAGATAGATTCGCTGTATCTGAGCAGGGGTCTGAGCAGGGGGCTACTGGAGTCCAGGTGTGACTGTCCCTGAATTTAACTCATTGTCTTTTGGAGGGAAGCAGAAAGAAACAAACAGTGGTGGGGGGAATAGGGAGAGAGCAAGATGGGAGAGACCCTGCTACAAATCCCAGGATTCCGACTTGAATTCACTCGACAGCAGTCACCTTGCAGCAAAGGGTGTCCCATGAGGCAAAGGGCCTCCATCTCCTGTGACACCCTCAGAAACAGTGGTGACAAGGGGGTGGCGGTGGGGGAGGAGGCAAGAAAGCACCATGATTTCCATCTCTTAGGCCAGAGAGTGCTGAAAAACTTAGTAATGCTGCAGACAAAACTGGCTCCTCAGCCAGAGTATTTTCACGTTCTAAAGAAGAGGTCAGAAATTTTTTTCTGTAAAGGGTCAGAGAGTATATTTTAGTCTTTGTAGCCCAAATGGTCTCTTTTTGCGACTACTCTGCTATTGTAGGACAAAAGCAGCCGCAGAATGGGTGTGGCTGTGTTCCAATAAAACTTTATTTATGAAAACAGGTGGTGGGCTGGATTTGGCCCTCTAGCCGTAGTTTGGTAACCCCTGCTCTAAAGGATTCCTGCAAAATTCCTGAGGTGTGCTCAGATTTGGCAGAAAAACTTTTGTCTCAGTTTCATGAGCCAAGGCCACAGAACTACAGGACCAATTAGCCAAATCCATACCACCGAGTGAAAGGGGACGAAGCATAAAGCCAGAGAAGCTAGAAAAATAACTGCTATAGAAATAATCTCCAAGCCCGCCATTCAAAACGTGCCTACAACCCTCATTCTAACCTTCATTTTCATTAACAGTTTACCCTGTTAATTAGAAACTTCACTCATTAATTATTCTCTGGTTGTTACTATCTATGTGAGAGTCCCAGATTTCACCTTCTTAATTATCTCTTGCAAAGAGTAATACTTGGTTGGGTTTAAATATACAAGCAGATGGTGCTGCATGGTCAGGGAAGTGGATCAGGAGGAAAATTTGCTGTAGTTGATCCAAAATAGAAAAACAAACCTCAACCACCTTCATCTCCCCATACCGCACAATACAGTCAGTAAACCCTTTCTGTAAAGGGCAGACAGTACATATTTTTGTCTTTGTGGGACATGTATTCTCTGATACAACTACTCTACTCAGCTCTGCCACTGAAGCTCAAAAGCAGCCATAGACAATGTGGAAATGAATGCGAGTGGCTGTGTTCCAATAAAACTTTATTTACAAAGACAGGAAGTGAGCCAGATTTGGCTGGGGCTGTAGTTTGCCTATCCCATCTCAGAAGCGACCTGTGATTTAGGTTTGAACCCACTGTTCCTTTTTGAATTGCTGCTTGAACTCTACCATGTGTCATCAAGGTCCATCTGAATATAGAGGGAAGATTGAAAAGAAACGCACCAAAATTTTAAATTATACTTATGTAAAGGTGGTAGAATTTGGGGGTAGTCATGGGAATCATGATGGCAAGCATTTATAAGGGACTTATTATGTGCCATACAGTGTCTGATGCACTTGACCCATATTCACACATATTTATGCGTCTGGAATAGGTACTATCATCCCTATTTTATAAAGGCAGAAAATGAGGCACAGGAAGACTTGCATTCTTGTGTTGGTTCTGGGGCCATCACAAGACACTGTGATGACACTGGGCAAGTCACCTAACACATTTAAGACACCATTTCTTTGTGGGTGAGAGAGATCTAGTATCTGTTTTCCTTGCATGGCTTTATGAGGTCTCAGGCATGCTACGGCTCTGCTGTGTTGTGCAGCCAGGCTTCACGTGTCAGGTGTTTAGTGACATCGCACCCGTAAGGGTCACTTACACCGAGGATATGCAGTAGGATGGCTCCATGCTGTCGCTCCTTGTTGGAGAACAGGTCTGAGGGGAACTCGTGAATCGCTGGAAGACAAGAGGAGACAGCAGAGTCTTAGGTACCAGTGGACCTCCCGATGAACCCCACTTGAGATCTAGGAGTCTGCCAAGGAACCGCAGAGGCCACCTGGCTTCACACTGACTGGTGAGCAAGCCAGCTACTTCCCTGTCCAGGGCAGACTGGTGCTCTTAGGAAAAAGTTGCTGGATACTGGATTATCCCCAGATATTCTAGCACCTTAGAGTCGATCATGTTTTGATATGCCTTGTGTTTTTAAAAAAGGTATGAAACACTTCACACCCACCAGGATGGCTATAACCCAAAAGACATGACAAGTGTCAGCAAGGATATGGAGATACTGGAACCCTCATCCATTGCTAGTGGGAATATGAAATGGTGCATGCAGCTTTGGAAGACAGTCCAGTAGTTCTGCAAGAGGTTAAACATAGAGTCACCCTATGACCCAGTAATTCTACTCCCGAGTATACACCCAAGAGAAATGCAAACGTATGTCCACACAACCATAATGGTGGAAACAATCCAAATCAAATGCTTGGGGTTTGAGTACTACCCTACACCCCCAAGCAGCTCTGAGCTGCTCGTCTGCCTCAGAATGCTCATGGGTAATGGAGAAATAGTCCCTTCTCACCTCTTCCCTGCCACATTCTAGATGACCAGTGGATAAGCACTGTCATGAATAAACATACATGCATATACATAAATGAACGCATAAATAATATGTGTGTACATAAATGCATGTCATTTCTACAGCTCCTCAGTAAGACAGTCCCAGAACCCCACTGGTCCTCATCACACCAGCTAGACCAGAAGCTTCCAGAAGGCAGGGATATGTACTGCCCTGTTCACAACTGCATCCCCAGGCCTGGCACACAGTAGGTTCTCAACAGACCTTGACATTGAATTGAATAAACAATGGTAAAATATTAACAAGAATGACAATCTGTATGATCTCATCCCATGAAAATGCTTTTAGTACCTGGAATGACACTTTGTGATGTTTGGTGCTTGTTAAAGAGGCTTCCAGGACAAAAATCCCTTTTCTGTCAATATAATTTGGGCCTAAGCTTTGAAAACGATGGTTCTCTCTTACAAGGAAACTCTTCCGATTTTTAAGCTCAGATTCTCCTAACAAGACACAGACACCAGCTCCCCAGATACCCAGAAAATGTTCCCACTTTGAAACAAGCAGCATTTAATGAAAAACAGATTCTCTCACTTATTTTTTTGTAATCAAACTTCTTTAATAGAATTGCCGCTATCACTTCAAGGACATGGATCTGCTTTAAGGCTGTGGGCTTAGAGATGGAGAGTTAGGAAGGGAGAGACTCAGCATTGCTGCAGCCAGGATCTTGTTTCCAGGAGAAGTGTAGCTGTCTGGGATGTTTCAGTGCAAATCAATAGACACTTCTGCCATGAACATTTGAGACGTTTCCTGATTCTCCAAACCAGTGTTTTGAGAGCTGGTCATTTGTCCAATCCTGGGAATTCTTTGAAAATTAGAATAAAGCCCCGCTGCCTTTCTGCTGCTGAAGACATCATCTGGCCTCCAGCATGGAGAGAGTGTGGGTTATAAACGGCCTTGTCCTCGGTGGGAACAGACTTCTTGTTTGGCCTCACAGCCCTGCTCTGCACCCCCATGAGTATGCTGGAGGGCTGCAGAGAGCAGACACCATCCTTGGCCTTAATTTTGCCAGCAAAGGCAGTGGGTAACCAGCAGAGCTCCCAGCTGCTGAGACCCACCATCCTCTGTACCCATCCAAGTCTTCCTGGCACATCCGGAGCTCACGAGTCAGGCTATGTAGACATATATGTCCCTGTTTTCAGATGAGGCTCAGAGAGAGAAGTGACCAGCTCAGGGCATCCAGCCATACAAAACAAGACTCACAGGGGGACCTTGTGTTCCTCATCCAGGGTAAGGGGTTGCCTCTAACATAGATGGTTTGGCAGGTTAGAGATCACACTGTATTGTGGACTGGAGTCCTGGCTCAACTACCCATGAGCTTGTGTGGCCCCGGCTGAGTCATTTAACCTCTCGGGTCCTCTGCCTCTTCAGTGGTAGTCTGCTGTAAAGGAGATGGAGCAGTCTTCCTTATTGTGTGTGGCATGCCCTGGCATGGTGGTGGTGGGTACAGACCACTGATCTTGCTCAGCAGGAACTCTGTCCCTCCCACCCTTGCCACCAACAGCAACGACCTTAAACTCAGAGGTCATATGCAGCGGTTCAGCATGTTGTCTTTAGAAGCAGATGGACTCAGGTTCAGGAGGTGTCTCTGTCCCTTATGACCTCATGACCCCAACAAGTTGCTTGGCAACTCAGGGCTGTCACCTCACCTGTGAATGGGGATTACCACAGAAGCTGGTTGTTGTGAGGATTATGTGACATGATGTATGCACAGCACTGCACCCTGCCAGGCTGGCGGTCATTCTGAGGATCGTCAGCTTACAGACTCATTCCTCCACGCGCATTCTGTCCCCACTGCTCCAGAGGACATACAGCCTTGGTTTGTGAAAGCAAAGAGAACACAAAACCAGCTTCGTGGGGAAAAAGAGCAGAGCACAGAGAGAGTAAAAGATTAGACTGGCCACGTCAGATCTGAATGCTGGAGTGGGTTAATCCCAGGTCCCTGAGAATACCTTCCTCCTCCTCCCGCGGCTTGCTGGGATCAGGAGCCAGGGCCTTGTTCAAGGGCGTGAGGCGGGCATGTCTGCTTGGGGATGAGCCTGCCTTGCCCGCTCAAATCCCTGCCAGGGAGGAGGGAGGGATCAGCAGGGTGCACACACTCGGCTTTCCAGGTCATGCCTAAGCCTTTAAGCTGCAGAAATGCGGGGGTGGTGGCTATAGGGAAGGGAGAGATGTGTCTGCAGGTGGAGCCGAGTGGGGGAACCAGGAAAGATTCCAGCACCCTCTATGCCCTGGAGGAGGCAGACAGCCGCTCCCCGCCCTCCTTTAAAGATTCTTACCTTGAACCTTGTGTCCAGAAGTGGCTTCTCCATCACTCTGGTGTCTGCCTCCCTCCCACGAGTCTGCCCTCCACTGCAAGCAGGGCCCAGGGGAGCTGGGGAGAGGTCTTTCTTGCCAGTTACCTTCCTGGACATTGCGGGGCAAACCTTAAGGTCCTTGGAGACAAAAGATCGCCAATCCCCCAAGCACGCTGCAAACTGCCATTTGGAGGCCCCAAGGCACAGCTGAGCTGTTTTGTTTATACACAAACATGTGTTTGACGCTCTGAATTAGTGCTGTCCCTTCAAGGCTCCATATTTCTGCTGACTTTGCTGCTAGTTCTCACAGTCCATGAGTTTATTCAACAAGTATTTACAAAGCATCCATCAGGAGATGCTGGACCCTCTGGGGACTGCCAGACCAGACCCTGACGTGTCCTGAGCATCCTCCAGGACGGGAGCTCTTCCTCTTGGAGGGTGATTTGACTTTCAGAGGAAGCCAAAATTATTCAGAAAGCAGTAGACTATCAAGTCAGAAAATACCCTGATCCTGAAAGAGTGAGAGTCAATACACGTTTCTCGCGAATTTACTAGGTGCCAGGTACTAGGCTAGGCACGAGTCTGGCGGATGTGCCCAGTCCAGTGCAAATGGACAAGTAGACAAACGATGGAGAGCCAGTGAAGAGCTTGCCTTGGTGGCGAGGAGTGGACCAAGCCCGGGGATACTGACTTAGGACAGGCGGTGGCATGCAGCAAACCCGTGGAGAGTGTGGTGCCCGTGTCAGGTTTTGTTGTGAGAAATGCATACAGTTGTGTATCTGCCACCACACCTGAGACAGAACAGTTCCATCACCCCCAAAATTCCCTTGTGCTGCCTTTTCCTTGTCAGCCCCTCCCTGTACCTGAACATTGGCAACCACTAATATGTTTCCTTTACCCTACAGTTTGCCTTTTCCAGAATATCAGAGCAATGAATCATATAACACAGCCTTTCTGGCCTGGCTTCTTTCACGCAGCACGATGCTGAAAGATTCCTCGTGTTGCTGCATGATCCCCTTTCTGGAAATGTTCTCGCTTGGCTTCTGTGGCCACAGACTCTCCTCCCTTGCCTCACTCTCCTTTAGAGGATCCCCTTCTTCTCTGGAACCCCGAATGGTGGTGTTCTTGGAAGTCATCCCAAGCCCTCTTCTCCATCTTTGCACTCTTCCCAGGTGACCACTCCCTGGCTGACTTTAATCTCTGCAGACATTGCCCAAACCCCAATTTTTCCTGAGCTCAAGACCTAAAACATCTAGCAGCCACTGGACATCACTCCTTGGCCATCCTACAAGCACCTTAAACCCATCCTCAGTGAATGGCCCACCATCCGCCTTGTTCTGCATGAAAGAAATCCTAGTGCTGTCCTTGATATTTCCTCCTTCCTTGTAGCCTGTGATGAGTAGTAAACAGGCCAACAGGGACTCCACATCCGTTTCAATGTCCTTCTGTGAACCTTCCCATCGGGGACACTAGATGCAGTGTATAGTCTGTGTACTGCACAGTCACACATACCAGCCCTGCCTCCTGTTCTAAGGAGCCTCGGCTCCCTTGTAGCTACCATCCTGGGTGTGAAGAAGATCCTGCCAACCTAGGGGCTCCAGAGGACAGAAAAGAGGCAAAGTGCTCTTCCTGCTGCTGTTTCCACTGGCAACCAAGGTTATAGAGATGTCAGTGCTGAGAAACTCTCCTGGCAATAGCATCCACTTCCTTCTTCCTACAGGATGGTTCTGAATTTGATCATTGTTTCCCACTTGTTTTAGTCCGTTTGGGCTGTTATAACAAAATACCATAAACTGGGTAGCTTATAAACAACAGAAACTTACTTCTCATAATTCTGGAGGCTGGAAAGTCCAAGATCAAGGTGCTGGCAGATTTGGTGTCTGGTGAGGGCCTGTTTCCTGATTTATAGAGGGAGCCTTCTCTCTGCCTCCTCACACGGTGGGGGGGCACTAGCCAGCTCTCTGGGGCCTCTTATGAGAACACTGGTCCCAACCATGCAGGTGGAGTCCTTATGACCTAATCACCTCCCAAACCCCCACCTCCTTGGAGATTAGGCTTGCACGTATGAATTTTGGGGGGACACAAACATTCAGGCCATAGCACTGCTCCTTTAGTCCTTCCTACAATTTTGTAAGCGCCCAATTCCCTGAATTAAATTTCTTTGTTTAAAACCCTGAGAATGACAATTTCCTGCCCTGAATGCTGACTGCTGCACCCCACCCCTTTCAGCCAATCCTCCCAGGGTCCTGGCAGCCTTCCTTCCCAAGCTGCTCCCGTCCATCCACCCTCTGTGCCCACCACGGGCATCATCTCACCCTGGACCACTACACTGACCTCCTCCTCATTCCCTAGGTCCTCTCTCAGCCTGTTCTTTCTGTTTTCACACAGCAGCCAGACAAGCTTTTCAACACGCACTTAGGATAAATGCCAAAAGCCCTGCCAAGGCCTAACAGGCCCCACTTGCTCTGGCCCTGCCAACTTCCTCACGGGGCTCCTCTGCTCCAGCTGCACTGGCCAGGCCTGGTCCTGACACAACGTGGGTGTTCAGGAAATGCCCACTGAGTGAATGAGCATTTGGCCTCTACTTCCCTTCTGACACCAACTTCACAGCCACTAAAATGAGCTCTGCCCAGAAGGTTCCCCGGGAGACAGTGACCAGTCCTGCCTCCTCAGCTCCAGCCTTGCCGGGCTCTCTCTGGGGTGCTGCAAGATGATACCAGACAAAGTTTTTGACAGAGACGTACTTTCTGTTAGATGCTGACCTTATTTAAACCTTTCAATTAGTCCGCTCTTTAGGGAATGTAATCTATGAATTGAATTTATTTTTTAAAAGATAAAAAATTGCCTCAAAACATGTCAATCTCTCCTTGCTTTCTGCCCTATTTAAAAATAACCCTATATTCTAAGCCCTGATGTTTATTCTGAAACTACGAAAACTAGACTGGCGGGCTGGGAAGTAATTTAAATAGCTTCAGATTTCTATCATTTCAACTTATATAAGGTATGTGTTTTAGAAACCACCCAAGTGCCAGAAACCAAAAGCAAAAAATTGTGATTTCCTCCCCAACCCCCCCAATTCTACGGCTTAAAATAACTTTGCTAAGAATGTTATGCCTTTCATGGGCAACAGTTGAAATGTCTAGGTTTTTATATCATCACCTTCATGTCCCAAACGGGAGTAAAAAATAATTAGATTAAAGCTCTGACTTAACCACAGCATGAAAAGGAGTTTAAAATCCTATTTTTCTTTCAGTACATTCCCAAAGAGATTAAGCTCCACGAAAAATAAAAATATGATTGGAAGACTCCGCAATAGGATTGCTCTTTCCAGGAGCAACCGTCATGGAATTTCACGGCTGGATGAGGCCCCAGACGTGATGCGACGTGGCATGGTTGTTGCTCACCCACGACAGGGAGTGGGCTTGTCGAAGTCACAGGGGCAACGTTTTCCGAGCCATCCCTGCCATCCCCACCTCTGTCTCTGCTCTGATACTGAACATCCTTGTCCCACTGAGAACCGCTTAACCCATTTTAAAGATGAGAACAACAAAGTCCAGAAAGGCCAAATGCTTTACCCAGTGTCACAGCTAGTTAGCAAGAGAAGTGCAAAAGCCTGAATATACAAATGGATAATCGCCAGACCACACAGGACAGCGTAACTCTGACCCACAGCCTCTGTGGGAATAGGCCGAGCATGGTCAGGGCTGGGTTAACAATGGCCACCTTCCCTACTGTTTGCTCCTGCATCCAACTCCAAACCAACCAGAGAAAGCTGAGTATGTTCCTTGTAGGGAGTTAATGTCCTCCCCCCAAATTCATGTCCACCAGGGACCTCAGAATGTGAATTTATTTGGAAATAAGGTATATTTAGTCTGTTAGGGCTACCATAACAAAATACCACAGGCTGGGTGTCTTAGACAACAGAAATTTATTTTCTCACAGTTCTGAGGGCTGCGAGTCCAAGATCAAGGTGCCGGCAGGGTTGGGTTCAGGTGAGGGCTCTCTTTCTAGACTGCAGACAGCCACCATCTCACTGTGTCTCCTCCCATGGCCTCTTCTCTGTGCGTGCACTCCTGGTGTCTCTTCCTCTCCTTATAAGGACACCAATCCTATTTTATTAACCTCATTTAATCTTAATTACCTCCCTAAAGGCACGATCTCCAAGTACCATCACACTGTATGAATTTTGGGGGACACAATTCAAGCCATAACATAAGGTCTTTTGCAGATGTAATTTGTTAAATTGACACAAAGTCATACTGGATTAGGGCAGGCCTTGAATCCAATGACTGGTGTCCTTATAAGTAAGAGGAGAGGACAGGCACAGAGAACAAGGCCATGGGATGATGAAGACAGAGACTGGAGTGATGCCTCTACAAGTCACGGAACATGGAGCACTGCCAAAAGCCACCAGAAGCTCAGAGAGAGGCATGGAATGGATTCTCCTCTGACCCTCCAAGGGGAACCAACCTCGCCAATACCTTGTCAATACCTGTGGCCTCTGAAGCTGTGAGGGAATAAATTTCTGTTGTTTTCAGTCACCCAGTTCGTGGCACTTTGGTACAGCTGCTGTAGGAAACTCATACACTCCCCAATCCAAGGGCCTAAAATGCCCTGCTTCCAGCTCCCCCTGTGCCCATGACCTCCAGTCGAGGCACTCCTGAAGCCTTGCCCTCCTTCCCGAATACAGCTTCCCCACTCCCCTGCCTGACTGCGTCTCTGCCAAACACACATGATGGTGGCCAACTCCCTTGCATAGTAAACTCAGAATAAATACCTTGGATTTGTTTTTATTTGGGTAGTTTGTTTCCACAATTAGCAACAATCTTTAGTTGTGTCTATATGTCTTTCCCCTGCACTAGGTTGGGTGCTCTCAGAGTGCTGTGGTGACAACTTACTCATCCCTATATTGCTCCTACCTGTATCGGAGAGTGTCCAGCTAGAACGTTCAGCCAGGAATGTACTCAATATCTACAGTGAATTAGGAACCAAAATTCCTATGCACTGCACAACAAGCAAACTCTGAGCCAGTCACCAGTAGGCAACACACAGCACTACTGAGTTTGTAAGGACAGAGATTATTAAGGTAAACCATTTCTATTTGGAAAGATAGTTACAACTTTTTTTTTTTTTTTTAGCATGATGTAATGTTCTACCTATAAAACATAAACAACAAATAAATATATAAGACTTACCCCTGCCAAACAATTTAAGTACTTTACATGTAGTATTTCATTTAATCCTTGCAACGAGCCTGTGAAATACTACCATTAGCCCCATTGTGAAGATGAGAAAACTAGGGCACAGAAAGGTTAAGTAATTTGCTCAAGATCACATAGCCAGTAAGTGACAGAGCCAAGACTGAAATCTGAGTAATCCAGCTCTTAATGGCACTTGACTATATATCCAGAGCCAAAAAAAAAAAAAAAAGCTTCTTCTCTTTGATACAATAATTTTGAATTTGCTCTAAGAGTATCACTCAAAATATGGGGGAGAAAATCACATGTGTAAAGATGCTTGTTACCTCTAATAGACAGTGGAAGTCACTGATTGTCCAGGGCTAGGGTAATGGTTATATAGTCGTGATACTTCCCCTAGTCTTTCCACAAATATTTACTGGCACCAACCAGTCCCAACACCGGTCTAGATTGGGAGAATACATCAGTGAACAGGACAGGTCAAAGCCCCTGCCCTCATGGGCCATTTTAAGTAGAGTACATCTAGAAGGATAATTAAAGACAATGGATGCAGAAAAGGGGTTTATCATAATGGAGAAAAGCAACACACAAAATCACCTGTGGATTGTCTGAAGCTGTGAACAAATAAGCAAACGAAAAGAACTGGAAGGAAATACTCCAAAACCGTCACAGTGTTGTAGCAGGTGGAGGAATTCTAAATGGCTTCCCCTCTCCTGGCCCCCTTTCCAAATGCTTTACAGTGAAAATGTTTAAGTCCCTTTACCATGATTTATCAAAAAAGACAGAAGCTTAAAAACACGGGGCATGAGAGAGTCCAGCACAAAACAGTACAAACAGTATAATGCCACGTATGTGACATCCAAGCACAGTCTAAACCAAGCTCAGCAACAGAAATCGGGGCAGCTGGGGGTTGCAGAGGGACTGATTTCTGGGGTGATGGGAATGTTCTAGATTTTGACTGCAGTGGTAATTATACAGTTGTATACATTTGCCACAAGTCAAACTATACACTTAAAAATCTATGTATCTTATTGTATTTAAGTTATACTTCAATGAAGAGGAACTCATCAAACCTCCCACAGTGTAGGAGAAAGGGCGCACGTTCCCGCTGACAAACTTTGAGAGCTCACCGCTGTTTCCATGTTGTCATACTGTCGATCGCGAGGATGGACAAGTAACTGAATCACACACGTGACAATGGTGCACACCCGCCATTACTGCACCTCCCCCTGATAAGACTCTGGGACGGGGCTGGATCTGGTCCCCGCTGCTGCTGCTCCAAAGGTGAGTTCATCTCCGGAGGTCGGAGTTCAACAGCAGAAGCCCAAGAAGCAGCGAGGGCTCTGATGCCAGGACCCGTTCTCAGGGGGGTTCATGATGACAAGCACTCTGCATCCCGGGCAACGAGACGGCAGTGTCACCTGAGCCATCTTACCATCACCAATGACAAGAACAAACCCAATTTACTCGGGGCACAGGCCCCACATGTAAACGGGCCCACACTCACCAGTATATTCTCCAGCAAAGGTGGCTGTGAGACTTTATTTGGGCCACATGTTAATTCAAGTTGTCTGATCAACCTGCAAAGACAGTTATTCAGGCCAGACCACACGGCCAGCAGTCCATGGAGTCCAGTGTGAACCTCTACAGTGTGAGCTCTCATAAGAACGGGCTGTTTCCTCTGCAATTGCCAATGCATCCTGGACATTTCCATCAGAACCTGGCACGTGCTGGGCACTTGTATTGAGCTTTCACAATAGCGTTTCCGAGGGCTGTCATAACAAGTACTACACACTTAAAACAACAGAAATTTATTTTATCACAGTTCTGGAGGCTGAAGGTTGAAAATCAAGGTGTTGACAGGGCTGGTTCCTTTTGGAGGCTCAGGGAGAATCTGTTGCACGTCTCTCTCCTAGCCCCTGTGACAGCTGGCAGTCCTTGGTGTTCCTTGGTTTGTAGAAACTCATCACTCCAATGTCTGCCTCTGTCTTTATATGGCCTTCTCTTCTCTCCAAGTCTTCACATGGCCTTCTTTATAAGGACACCAGTCACTGGATTTAGGGCTCACTCTAATCCAGTATGACCTCATCCTGACTATATCTGCAAAGACCCTATTTCCAAATAAGGTCACATTTACAGGTACCAGGTATTAGGACTTCAACATATGTTTTGCGGGGAAACAGCTCAACCCACAACAGCACTCATGTTTGTTGACTAGATTAACCTTTTATCCACAGAACACAGGCACTGAAAACAACTCATGTACTGACGAGCTCTTAGGAATAACATAGTAATGGTCATTAGGAGGTCTTTATATGCTCTGTTATGTCCGGGACAGTCCTGATTCACACCTGCTGTCCGGTACAATGAAGTGTCCCTTTCACTCTCAAAAGTCTCCCAGTGTGGAAGATAAATTTCATGGACTCTATTCACTAGGGTACAATGACCTGGAGTAAAAATCAAAACCAATCAGTCAAGAGAGTTCAAATTAACTCATGCCAATATGCCAGGAAAGACTTCCACCATTTCCAACACAGATGCGGGGTACTTCTCATCCTAGACAGCCTCAAGTTCACCAAAGTGAGACAGTATCTGGGGAAAGGTAGATGCTGGAGCAGGGTGCTTGGGCTCAGGAGCGCCTCTCTACCCAAAGCTAAGGGAGGGTGGGCGATTTGCCAAGAGCAAGCTGTACAAGCTCTCCATTAACCAGGAGGGACCTGGAGAAAGGCTGGAATGACCCCTCCCTTTACCTCGGACATGATCTGGTCCTGAGGTCAAGGCTAAACTGCAAGTTGGATGTGATGGCAGTTTTATGTGCCAACTTGGCTAGGCTGTGGTGCCTAATTATTTAATCAAACATAAACGCAGGTGTCGCTGGGAAGGTATTTTGTAAATATGTGAGAAACGTGTATTGACTCGCACTCTTTCAGGATCAGGTTATTTTCTGACTTGATAGCTTACTGCTCTCTGAATAATTCTGGCTTCCTCTGAAAGTCAAATCACCCTCCAAGAGGAAGAGCTGCCGTGCTGGAGGATGCTCAGGACATGTCAGGGTCTGGTCCGGCAGTCCCCAGAGGCGCCAGGCACTAGGCTAGGCACGAGTCTTGCGGATGTGCCCAGTCCAGTGCACATGGACAGGTAGACAAATGATGGAGAGCCAGTGAAGGGGGTTGCCCTGGTGGCAAGGAGTGGACCAAGCCTGGAGATACTGACATAGGACAGGTGGTGGCATGCAGCAAACCCGTGGAGAGTGTGGTGCCCACGTCAGCTGACTTTAAGTAAAGGAGATTATCATCCTCAACAAAGTGGATGTGAATTCAATTCCACTCCAATCAGTTGGTCTTAAGAGCAAAAACTGAAGTTTCTTGGAGAGGAAATTCTGCCTCAAGACTGCAGCACGGGCTCTTGCCTGAGAGTTTCCAAACTGCTGGTCTGCCCTGTAGATTTCAGGTTTTCTAGTCCCCATAACCATATGAATTAATACCTTAAAATAAATCTCTTTATGGATCTTTAAAAATATATACACATATATAGGATGTGTGTGTGTGTACCTCCTGTGAGGTCTGTTGCTATGGTACACTGGGCCATGGCAAATAGGGGTTGGATGTGAAGAATGAGGAGCCCACCTGTCCCTTGGTGGGGCAGAACCAGGAGGCCAGGCTGGTGGAGGGACCAGCACTTGGGACCCACAGTTGCAGGCCCCCCACCCCCGTACTCCTAGCTCCTTCCCTTGTCTCCGCACCCCAACTCCGTGGGCTCCGTTTGTTCAGAAATCTTTCTCCTTGGCATAATCCTGCCTCTCCTCCTAGACCTAGTCACTGCTGGTCCCCTGAGCAGCCTCAACACAAGAAAACTCAGGCCAGGATGTAGCACAAACAGGGGCAGAGTCCATCAGTTCCATTTGGGAGGGCCCCCTGAGATCTTCCTGGAAAGGAGTCTCACACATAGTAGGTGCTTAACTAAACATGTGTTGAATGACTGACAGCTGTAATGTGGACACATGACCCTTTTTTTCCTAAAATCTCAGAACAAAGAAAGTCTGCCTAATTCCTTCTAGGTTCTGTGCTTATTCTTGTCCTTGGCTCTAATTCTCAAAAACATTTCCGACGAAGAGTCGCTAGGGTCTGGATTTTATTCTTGGCTTTCCTTTGTGAGCTTGTGGAGGATTACTTAGCTCCTTATTTTCCACAAAAGCACTGTGAGGTTTGAAGAGGTTCTTAGCATGTTATAAATGGGAGATTCATCCGAATCACAGAACAAAATATGAGATGAACCACATTAGTCCATTGAACCTTCGCTTGTGGAATTTTCTTCCCTTAGATGTCTTTTCAGACCCGTCACCCCTCTTCGAAAACATCAGCCAAATTAAGGTTGATGAATCAGTAAAAAATCTGACAATGAGCATTGGATTGAGAGTCTGAAAAGTTCAGTTCTGGCCTCAGTTCTGCCACTGTTAATTTGGGAGAGCTGGCCTCAGTTTCCTCCTCAGTAAGAGGACAGCACAGGTGATCGATAAGATGCCTGACACCCCCCCCAATTTCTCAGCTCAATTTCAGCTGTGCTGAGCCCCCTCAATGGAGTGCACACGGCACCAGCAGGAAAGCAGCTGCCCGTCAAGACAGAAATGTCCCCTGCTCTCCTGCCAACCCCTCTCTTCCTCTGCTTACCTGCCCAGTGTTGTGAGTTCTTCACCAAGTACACCAGACCTCACACCTAGTCTGAAAGGCTAGACATGGTGACAGCACAAAAGCCATTGACCTTTCTGAACTCTCAATCCGCTGTGACCCACTCTGCACATACACATAGTAAGCACTTTCCTTTCCCAGAAAAGATGATGGAAATTTCTCTCTGTCTCCACTCTCCCACCATTTACCAGGCGATTCTGGCCACAGGACCCAAGGCAAGGGTATCAAACTTCCAAGGTGGACAGCTCAAGATGGACAAGCAAGCCATCCTGGCCTCTGGGGCCAGAACACGGAATCCCATCAGCTCTGTTTCCCGGGACAGACTGCACAGGAGCATGTTGGCAGGAGGTCTGACCTCCGGATCCATACCCGTGGGCTTCACCAAACGATCAGGGAATAAAACGGCTCCTAGGAAGATCCATGGGAAAGTACAATCCAGCCCCTCCCGAGGAGAATTCTGAACGACACCGAGCCTCTGCGGAGGTGTGCTGTCCAGGAGTGGCCATGGAACGACTTCCAGCAAGAGGAAAATCATTACCCTCCCAGGGCGAGTCCAATACCATCCTTCCAAGTGCACGTGCACGCTCAAAGGGGAGGTCATGACACCAAAATAACAAATATACATCATGTCAAGGGCCCAAAGTGACAAAAATTCCAGAGCACATGGTGACTTCCGCACAAGCGGCGCATGTTCTCTAACGCTATTCTGGGTCTAGGGCTGTGCTGAGGTGTGGTCTGTGAACTCTCTGCTACCCACTGGGACAGGATAAGAACAGAGGGGGAACGAGCATTTACACCCTTGTAAAGCAACTGGACACTGGGATGACAGAGTACGGGATCATTTTTTTAGAAACTTATTTTTTTAGTATTTTACAAGCGTATTGGTCAAATCAAGGAGGAGGTCCTTCACCACAGTGTGAGAAGTCTCACACAGGAAAGTGGCTCTCAACTGGGGTTGACTGTGCCCCACCCCTGTGACATCTGGAGACATTTTTGGTTGTCATGACTTGGGGCGTTGTGTTACTGGTTCTTGCGGGTAGAGCCAGAGATGCTGCTAAACATCCTGCAATGCACAGAATCACCACCTGTAACAAAGAATTACCCAGCATAAAATGCCAATAGTGTCTAGATTGAGAAACCCTGATCTAGGGAATAAAACAAGTTAAAATGATGGCTGCTGTCTTTGCCCACTGAACACTGATGCCTGCCTCACTGGGGCTCTTTGTAACTGACACTTTCACACTCTCTCCCTCTCACACGTGGTTCATCTACCAGTCCACATGCTGTCAAAGCACACGTTCTTGCTCCAAGAACTCTCTACACAAACTGGGAGATTAGGAACATGCAAGAAAATTCTCCGATTACACCCCTTCCCCTTTCCCTCACCACCCTCTCCTGAAAGTCTCATTAAGTTGACTCAAATCCACATCTTTCTTTTCTTTTCTTTCTTTTTTTTTTTTTTTTTAAAGATGACTGGTAAGGGAATCTTAATCCTTGTCTTGGTGTTGTCAGCACCACGCTCTCCCAAGTGAGTGAACCGGCCATACCTATATAGGGATCCGAACCCATGGCCTTGGTGTTATCAGCACCGCACTCTCCCAAGTGAGCCACGGGCCGGCCCTCAAATCCACATCTTTCAACAACAGCACATCTCTCACCTATCTCTACCCATGAACTGTGCAGAATGACAAACGTCCCTGTTAGTTCTGCTGGAGTTTAATATTTTTATTCCACCAGCTGCACTTCTCCAGTGTGTGTGCTCCTATACAACCAGCAGGTCTGTCTCTGGAACGGAAGCTGCTCCCAGCCCAAATTTTGACTTTCATTCCTTCCAACAAGCACCAAGTGTGTGGCATCTACCAGGGGGATTTGTGCAAAGGGCTGTGAGAGAAAAAGAATAAATCAGGCAATGTTTGCCATCTACCAGGGAGGGCAAAAGAGACGTGTCACTAAATGGTGACTGTAACAAGACAAATGCCACAGGGAGAGGTTTAAACAGAGCTTTAGTGGAATGTAGAAGAGGGAGCAATTAACTCTAACTCAGAAAAGATGACTTTGGGAAGAGCTGGGCTCTGAGGATTTCCTGGGAGACATCCAGGAGGAAGAAGGGAGACTCTCTAGGCAAAGGAACCAGCTGGATTGCGAGGCAGGAGGGAGTCCAGGAGACTGGGAATTCAGTGCAGTGAGGATCCAGGGCATATTGGGAGGTAGGGGAGGCTTCAGCAGGGAAGAGAGACTGGAAAATGAGGTTGAACCAGATTGGAGGACACTGAGTGGCAGGATAAGGACTCAGCTTTGTGCCAAGGACACCAGGGAGCATCAGAAGATTTCTAAACAAAGGAATGACAGGATTAGAGTATTTTAAACAAATGGTTGGCAAGCTTCTTTCTGGAAAGGATCAGACAGTAAATATTTTAGGCTTTGCAGGCCATATGGTCGCTGCTGCAACCACTCCACGCCACCGTGGTGGCGTGATGCAGCCGTATAGAACACATAAACAAATGGGCATGGCTATGTTCCAATAAAACTTTATGCTCCCTGAAATCTGAATCCCTGATCATTTTTCATGTGTCACAAAACCTTATTCTTGTAAAACTGTTTCCAATCATTTAAAAATGTAGACACCATTTTTAGCTTGTGGACAATATTAAAAACAGGTGGGGAGCTGGATTTGGCCTGTGGGCTGTAGTATGCTGACCCCTATTTTAGAAACATCACTTGGGCTGGTGGGGAGGTGGGAGGGAACAGGGGCTTCAGGGAGAAGCTGGAGTTATGTGGGAATGGAGAGGAAGGGACAGATGTAGAAATGCTACGGCCACCTGCCTCACAGGATGAAAGGCTAAGGGGGAAGAGGAGGTCCATACCTGTGGTCTTCTGCCAGGGTGACGAGGACACTGTGATACCATGAACCTAGACAGGTGACGGGGAGGTGGAGGGGTCAGGAAGTCTTGTGGGCTATGGCCACACACCCTGTGTCCAAGAGAACAGAGGTGTCCGGCCCAAACGCATATTGGCATGTCTCAGAGAGAACCAGATCATACGAGAGTCAGCTACTCAGAGTGCTGGGGCGGTTGACAGAGTCAACATCAATGTCTATTGTTCTTGCCTGCCCATGATACTAAAACCCTGGTTCTCCTTGGGGGGACCTTCCTTCCCCTGTTCTTATCCATATGATTTGAGTGGGGCTGGTCCCTCCCCAGGGCCACAGGCAGATGGTCCAATGAGAGCCAATGCCAGGAATTTTGCTGGATCTTTTTGGACAGGAGGAGCTCTCTTTCTGCTAAACAAGAAAGTGGTGAATTGAAAGCAAGGACTTTTCAGGGTCCCTTTGTAGAGAGACACAAGCTGGGAAGGAAGACAGCATGGAGGCGAGCTAAGCCAATCCTGATGCCACCCACTGACACCTGGATCCAGCCATGCCTAAAGCCAGCGCTGCACATCTCAGTTTAGGAGCTGATCCCTTCTCATCCTTTGCTCATGCCAGTTCAGGCTGGCTGTTTGTTACCTGCAACCGAAAGTCCTAACACACTTAGTTGCTGTTAGAACAAGCCCTGGAGGGGAGAGCCCTTGATCTTGGAATTCTGTATGACAAAGCGCCCATCTTAGAAAGTTATTTGACGAGTAGTCTTGTCCACAGCATTTGCATCCGCCTTACTGATCTCCAGACAGTGTCCCTTATGTGCAGTAGTGATCAATAACTACTGGTGCAGGAATGAAGGCACATGATCCCTGGGAACCAAACACACTGAGCTACAGGAAACTCTCTGAAAGGACACATCAGGAGGGAGTGTGGACTTCTTTCCCTCCTCCACCAGCAAAGCATTCACAGAAATGATGAGCTACAGGAATCTGGTTCTGTCTCATACAAACAACCAAGACAGGAAGACAGGCTCCAGCTAGGAGAGAGCAGGCTCATGGGGACACCAACTAAAAATGGGTCTCAGGTAATAGCCTAAATAAAAGAAGGGAATTAGCTGGTCTCAGATTGTAAGGAAAGGAGGTCAGGCCTCATGCCAAGCATGGAAAATGTTTGCTATCAGCAGCAACTGTGCAGAAGAGTAAACGTGCAGCAGAGTTCTTGTTATGCTGCTCTGCTCTGATTGTGAGGGGGGAGGTGGGTGGGCAGCTTGGGATCCCAGGCCAGTGTCCCCAGCAGAGGCTCTGAACATTCACCTCAGCAGTTTCCACGGAATGCAAGCACAGAGAGGCTGACGAATGCGGGGTTGCTGGCAGAATGAAAGGAGCACTGTATAGGGAGTCCACCCCGAGGTCTGAGTCCCAGCCCCTGCACTCGCTGCATGCATGACCTCCCTCTCTGGGACCCGATTTCCTCATCTGCAAATGAGGAGGCTGGGCCAGAGAAGTGATTCTCACTCTGAGCGGGGAGCTGAGAGCTTGTCTAAGAGATGTTCAGGTCCATGTACCTCAAGAGAACACGGAGCAGACATACCTCCCACAGGCACCATTGTGAATTTCTATGTTACTCATCAAATTACTAAGTCTGCAATAACTTCTGGTCATTCTGTTTCTGAGCTGAATTCAGATGGGAGGCACCCTCCACCTTCATCCAGAGGTCACATAGGCAAGGTGGACCTGCCTGACTTCAATTTCTTCAAATTCTTGCCCCACAGTTACTAGTGGTGTGGCCTTGGGGAAGGTTCTCAACCTCGCTTTGCCTCTGCTTCCTAGCTGTAGGACACACCTAGATCTTTAGTATCAGTACCTACCTCTTGGAGTCACTCAGAGGTTGAATCAAGATGACAACGTAGAGGGTGTGGAAGGGGACCCCGCACACACGTGCTATTCCATGACCAATGACACCAAAACTACAACACTCTCTCGTGGGAGTCAGCGGAGTTTTTACCTCAAAAAGGTGCCCTCATAAAACTCATCTCTGTTGTCACAAGTCAGGAGAGTGGTCGCCCTATCCTGGGGAAGGGTGGTAGGGAAGACTGGGAGTGGGGGACATGGGGGCCTTCCGAGACTGGTAACATTTTGTTTCTTGATCTGGGTGCTGGTGACATGGGTATGCTCAGTTTGTGAAAATGCATTTAGCGTACTTTCCTGTACATATGTTATCTTTCAGTGAAAAGTTCTAGAAACAGAGGTACACTTGAACAAAAAGGACAGTGTCAGCAGCAGCTGCATAGCTGCCAACGATAGTGACATTTAATGCATTCGTGTTCTCCATCCCTTGTTCCTGAGCCCCTCCCCCATCACTGTGCTTCACAGCCTCAAACAGCTCCCAGCTTTGCTCGGCTCTGCAGGAGACAGGCTCGCTGGGAGATGGCCCAACACCCTCCCGCCCCCGGTCCCAGGCCCATTCCTCCATCCAGTTGCTCAATCTCTTATTTCCTGGAGTGGTTGACGTCATCTTGTTGGACCCCTCCACGGTCTCAGAGACCCAGAGCAACTAGATTGAGATGAGAAAGGCTTAGGGAGACTAAACTTTGCTCGGCATTGGCTGAGGAGCTATTTTCCACAAGCTGTGCTGACCCGGCCCCACCTCGGTCTGCAGAAACCGCAGCCAAAGCCACATTCCTACACACAGCCCACCCCCTTCACCCCACAGGCTTAGCCACGCCAGATTTCCTTTCCCGCGCTTCTTTTCCCTCTCAGAAAACTCCAGCCTCTAGAATGTTTGATTTAGTCCCAACAATGATGACTTGTAATTCATAGATACTGGAATCAAAGTCTCTGACCACTGAAGAAAAGGCATATGTAAATAAATCTGCCCTAACCCAATTCTCCTATAGGGAATCTTCCTGTTGAAGGAACAAGCATAGGTTAACCTGCTTCAGGACAAGGGAAAGGTAAGCAGCCAACATCTGTAAGTCACTATCTTACTAATCCTAATTATCACCTGAAGGGTAGATCTCAGTATCCCCATTTTGTAGATGAGAAAACTGAGGCTAAGTGACTTGCCTGGGGCCATCCAGCCTCTAAGGAGGAGAGCCAGATGTGTCCCCAAGCCAGACGGACCTGGCTCCAATCCATGGGGTTTTCCCACCCTGGCTCACTCCTCACAGCCATCATCTTAAAACAATTAGCCCACCCACGAAGGCTTCCAAGGTAAGATAAACTCACACACTTGCAGACATAGGGAGCTCTGGCTACACATCGGCATTTACTGCTTCCTATTCTGGGATAATCAAGCTAATAACAAAGCAGGCTGCTTCCTCAAACAAATAAACCCAGAAGACTCAATTTAACCACAACAAATACAAAAATAGATTCTATTCCCAGGTCTATTTAGTCATCTCCTTTTTTTCTTCCATCCTGACTCATCTCCCCTTGTGGATGTGAAAACACACACACATACACACACACTCGTGCAGCAACAAGCACCCTATGACAATTCAACACCTTGGTTCATCGGAAATCATTTCTATCTGAATCCACACTGGAAACATGTCTGGCCAACAAAATAAAATACACCACATACACACATATATACACATACATACATGCATAGAGACGTAACCTCTCTGCTGTTGCTAAATCTGATCACCCTGCAATGCTGTAATCAATCCTCAATGCTGGAACCACTACTGGAGTAAAGCCTGAGGCAGATAACTTCTGCCTTGCCGTTGTAATGACACAGGATCAGGGTCTGATGGCAAAGTTTCTGTTTCATTGTTCAGATGTACCTCTTTGTCACAAACACAGACAGCTCCTATGGCCTGTTCTTAAATGTACCATTCATTTCAGTGGAGGGGATATAACTCCCAGTGAGAGGGCTAACTGTCCTACCTGGTCTGCAAGGCTGGGCAGACACTATTCCCAGGATAGTGCAGAAATTTCTGCAATAGCCGAGTTTAGGGCACAAAGAAGTTAGGTAACTTGCCTGAAATCACACAGCCAAGTGGTAAATTTGGGGTTTGTACCCAGGCCGTCAGCACTTTATCACTACACTGTATTGCCTCTCTGGTCAGGGAGACAGACATACACAAGATCCACAGTGCCAAGGACAGTATTTTTTTAAAAATCTGTTTCTTTGTGATTTATGTTTAAATTCACAAGACTCACTCTTTCCTAACACAGCCACGAACTGTGAGGCTCTGGCAAGCCCACAATGAAGCTTATTCAAACATCTTCTTTTAAAAATGCAATTATTTCTCAGAGAAAAAGAGCTGTCAGCCAATTACAAATTAGTATAAATTAGCCCATCAGCTTCACCTCTTAACACTGGGCATCAGCAGCACTGAATGAGTGGTTTGGCAGGAGAGAGGTACATACAGTAGGAACACAGCATATATGGAGGGGCTGGGGGTGCAGTGCCCAGATGGAGGTTTTTAGCAGAATCTGTGAAGAGCATTAGAAAGATATAGCAGAAAGAAATAGATGAGAGATGCCTACTTCAAAATTTGGTTAAAGGCTGGCCCTACTTGCATGTAGAAGAGCTGGGGGCAATTCTCCCTGATTTACAAGATCCTGTTTACAGGACCTCAAACTCCAGCCAGTGCTCTCTGAGCTTTAGTATGCTATTTTGGACCCATTTTGTGTATGGGGGTTGGGGGTCGGGACTGTTAATGAATGCATTGTAGCAGAGATGGTGGCTGCTACCCAAAGATTCATGCTCCCCCCTTCCACAGTGTAGAGTTATTGCTGGGAAGCAGGGGCCTACCCAGAGGACTTCATCAACCAGATCACAGGTGCCATGTGTCACTTCTGCTCCAAAGCGCTTCAGAAGCAGGTGTATTTCTCAACTGTCTCTCCCCTTTCACGGCACCCTGGAAACAACCTGTTGAAGATGGCAGAGCTTTGAGATGGAAGGAGCCTGGGTCCCCGAATTAGCACTCGAAAGATTCTCTGCTGAACACCCACATTGTTGTGAGAATGAAAATAAACTTCTACTGTGTGAAGCTGAGATTTGGGGGTTTCTCTGTTATTGCTGTGATTGTTATCTTAACTAACCTCCAAAGGAATAACATTTTCTGCTTTTTCATGCATACAGCTCTCAAACCGCCTGGAAGCATCCACCTATATTATCTGGTTGGAGGTTCTGATTATGGTATGTGGACCACTCTAGGTGACTTGAAGGAGCTGGAAGACTCTTCACGGCTGTCACCAGGGATATATACGCAGGAAAGGGAAAGTTCAGATTATTGATATATAACTCAATACATTTCAGAACCATCACAATTTGGAAGTGGGTAGTCTTATTAAATTAAGTTGCAATCCCATTTAGCACTCAATAACCTTGCCTGCCTCACAGAGGTATTTTTAGAAGCCAGGTAACCAATTTTACTCCTTGCTTTTGATATATGGCTTACCTATTCCAGCAAATGTTAATATTGTTCAGCTTTGCCCTTGGACCTTGAAACAAGACCGAAAGTTGATAGATGTTATCTGAGGACCACAATCAGCAAACTACAAAGTGCTTAAATGTTATGGAACTAAAATATTCCATCACTTTTATTAGCCCATCATCAAGGAAATCAGGCAAGGGGCCTGGATGAATCTGAATACATTTGCCTCACATTACTCTTCTGCATTTATGGGCATTGGTGTTTAGAGGAAAACAGAATGAATTTTGTTATCAGTGGGTATACTTGGCCTTTATCTGGTCGGGACCCCAGGAAAAGGCTGGAGCATTTTGTAGGGGAGGGGAGTGGATCTATCATCCACACGGGCAGGACGGAGATGCCTCCCTGCCTCTCCCCCCATGCTTCATTCCTACTGAACCACTTGCGTGGCTGGCCAGACACAAGGGGTATTGCAGAAACAGCAGCAACTCAGGTAGGGCACAGAGAAGTTAGGTAACTTGCCCAAAGTCACCTAGTAAACAGCATATTCAAGATTTGAACCCAGGCAGTCTGGACATTGAACACAATGTCTTTGCTACTATGTAACACTGCCTCTCTGCTCAGAAGGACGGCCTTCCAAAGGTATGCCCTTTGCAAAGCCCTCCAAGATTCTTGGCACAAGAAAGGTGCCTTCTAAGTCCTTCTTCTATGCTTTACACACATGTCCACTCTGACCACTGTTATGATATACTACAACTGTTTCTCTGTCCATCTCCACATTTAGTCCACACTAGCCTGTAAAGTGCCTAGAATTAGAAAAGATCTTCCCCAAGACATTTGCTTCCATCTGCTGGAATACCGTCATAATAGACAAATCAACAATGATTTGAATAGTGCCCTCTAGGATTGTGCAGAGCACAACCTGCACAGCTGTACACCAAGGTCTACTACTGGACCTTGCACAAGTCCCTTGAGGACAGTCTGTATTTCCACTCGATGCCACCAGCTCCTAGCACAGCACCAGGCATACAACGGGACACAATAAATTCTTATTAGCTTGATTTGCAAGTGTTGTTGGCTATCTCAACTCTAACAAGCTGGTGCTTGCAGACTCTTCCTTACCAGACAAGGCTGAGGCTATAGTCTTTTCACTGTTTCCTCCTGCCCTGTCGGTGGGGAAGCAAGGACTGCCAGTTACTGGGCACCTTGTGTGAGTCCTCACCTCTCCACGAAGTGAAGATACTTTCGAAAGAATCAGTTTCACTTCGGCTTTCACTCCCATTTCCCAATTTCTTCTCAGGCATTGGCAAAAGTCCACACTGAGATTTATTTCCTTCCTTTAGTCAGTAATTCTTCAAACACACTTGTTTACACCAGGCATCAAGAATATTGACAAGAGCTTTTCTAACTTGCGTTTGCCAAGTATGCATCTCCCACTAAACACTAATGCCCCAGAAATAAATGAGGAAATGCAAAGATAACAGGGGCTCACATACTCGGGTTGCTTTCAGGCCTGTCAGAGGAGATCAGATGAATTAACTTCTTATCGCTGCACTTAATTATGACCTGGTCTCATCTTATAAATGATTACTGCTCAGTAGTTCCCTAGGGAGGGATGGGCATTCCTAATGAACTAGTTCAAAGTCAAGGATAAAAAGATCTGCAGCCCTGCACGGCCCAAAGGAGGAGACTGTGTCCAGAGCTTTCCTAGTCAAGCCCCAGTCTTCCCTCCCACCGTTTAGCTGGTAGGTGGGTGCATGTGAGTGGGTGTGTGGGGGTGGGGTGGGGCGGAGAGTGTGTGTGTGTGGGGGGGTGCAGGGTGTGTGGGGGGGTGTTTCCCCTAACTCTGAGCCAACATCTGATTTCTTCCAGTTTACCAAGGTACCGTAATTACAGATGAACATACCACCACCAATCCTAACATACTGATACTTTATTTAAAACTGTGCCCCACCTGCCATCCGCTCTTCCCCAACCCACACCCTCCCATGCTCACACAAAGCAAGTTCTCCTTCTCTACAAAGCTTTCTTCAAACCATATTCCACTCTCTCCTTTAACTACCTTCACAACTAATATATTTCACTGCAATTGTCTTAATTACCCAATCTGATAAAAACTCCCTCTGGGAGTAAATGAGCAGCTCCTTCATGATGCAAAGCCCTGGCAGCCAGCTGAGCTCCAACCCCAGTAATTCACCAATGGACAGACAGATATAAGTAAGGAAGATGCTTCAAGATTTCACAGCCCTACCCAGAAGGCAATAAAGTAGCTTTCTATTAAAACATGGGGCAACACTTAAAAGTCAACACCATGAAGTACTGATTTCTTCCTTAGGTAACACCTTGCATATGGAAAGTAACAGTGATATGAAGTTATTTTCTATCCAAATTTTGTGAAAAACCAACTGTCTTTTCCAAATTTCTTCTAGATATATTTGCTTCAACACTAGTTGGAGGGGGAAAAAAAGTCTGATCTGGGAGCTGCTAATCCGAACTGTTTGTATTCATCATGCCAAATGGGAAATCTTTATCCCATCTAGTAGGTGTCAACATCGAGGGGAGACTTTGCTGCACAAGCAGGCTTATGGCAATTTAGACCCCACGGAGTGACATTTTAAACTCAGTGTGCGTGAAATTAACAACATGTTCTTTTCCTGAGAACCTGGATCTAGAGAACTCTGTATTGTACTGAAAAATGCATTTTAAGATCAATTGAAGCCCGAATAAATTAGCAGGGCTCTCCCCAGGTATTTCATAGAGTGCTGGCATTTAAATGTCGTCTAATAAGACTCAATAGGATTAGGCCCTTAAGACTGTTAATTAAGATCCCAAATCTTGGCTAGAATCCCCCTGAAGTAGGATACTTGATCATCCCTAAACACCGTATGGTTAGAGGATGTTGTCAGATTTAAATCAACATGGTCCTCGTCCACAAGGATCCCACCCTGGGAAACAATAGAGCACTGAGTTGATCTAAGGAAGGGTGCCACTCCAAGGGGAGGACAAATGTCCCTTGTGCAGAAACTCCTCTAGCGTAGCCATCTTTCGTGGTTTTCCATCAAGGGTAGGGAGGTGTTTGAGATGACATGCTGGTAACGCTCTGCACCCATACAGCCCAGTGTGCCCAAACAACTACGGTAATCCCCATTCCCTCCTTGGCTGTGTTCTGAGCCACACAAGGAGGGACGGATGTGAGGGAACCTGTCCTAGCAGTCCCGGTCTGCTTGGGGGTCCAAGGAAGCAAGGGGCTGAGAATAACAGGCTTTTTCTTAGGACGGGGGGAACTTCAGGAAGGAGAAGGAGATGTCAATAAAATCCAGCCTTGGAGTCTGACCCATTCTGTTTTCTTTCCCTTCCTATCTCCCATCTCCAACAGTCTTAGCAGTGCTTCCCTCAAAACAGTTCTCACACGCCCACTTCTCTGATGCTCTGTGTGGATGCCTGCTCCGACCTTGGGCCCCGCTGCCAGCCACCTCTGTTTAGCTATGCTGTGGTTGTGCCAGGCCATTCCTCAGAAGCCCTCAGTGGCCCCTACTGCCGTGAAGATGAGGTTATTCCTAGTCTAGCACTGAATTGCCCCAGTTGCTAAATGGCTCTTGACTACGAATACACTGACACAACGGTTCATCCGCACGTTTCAACCAACTTAAGCATGCAAACACCAGGCATATTACAAAAGCCAAAACAAGGCCTCTATTGCATGTGGACCAAAAAGGGATGCCAGCCACGGCCCTGGCTCTGCGTTGCCCAGCCCAGCTGGCCAGGACCTGGGTGTGAAGAGCCGTGACAGAGGAGGTCATATCTCCACAAGGCTTGGCATAGGGGCCTCCTTTTTGGTTGCATGGCTTGTTCTCAACGAGGACACTGTGAAGGGTCAGCCTGGGCTCTCACTGCTGCATAAAGCGTTCTCATTCAGGACTGATTTGGAGAAAAATCTTATTTATTCTCCCAATCCTAAATATCAGTATGTCATTTGCTTCTGTTCTTAGGGTGAGAAAAATAATATAGGTAGGAAAAGCCTCTCTACCAGGTGGGCTCTTACTTTGCTCCTATTAAATCCCAATTTGCAACACTAGATAATGACAAACAGAACTATCAGAAATATTCATCATTCCTTCTAAAACTTGGCCCTGGACAGCAATTCCAACCTTGCCTGTCACTGTCCTCAAGGGCAGCCCTCACATTAGCCTCAATGACCATCCTGCACACCGTCCCTGCCCATTCTAATCCCCACCCATTTTCTCACGATGTCCCTCCCCCCAGTTTGCCAATTTAAATCTGTCTCGAACCCAGAGTGCCCCCTCCTCCAGGAGGCTCTCGCAACTGTTCTCACACAAAAAGCTCTTTCCTCCTCCGAAACAGAGGAAAGAGCACTGCGACAGCAGTTAAGGAAGCTGCATTTGGCTCATCGCAGATTCGTCTTCAAGCCAAAGACAGAAACCCAAATAACTCAAGGCCGTGATCGTTCAATCAGCCACAGATGGTTTGTCCACATGGTGACTCAGGGATGCCTCCCAAGGTTGCCTGGCCAGAAGCCAGGCAGCAGCAGCAGGAGGAGCTGGGCACAGAAGGCGGCCAATTTTCCGTGGGATTCTGAGAACAAATACCTCTGCATTCCAAATGCAAATATCGGATTATCCACTGTGATAGATTTCACACTGCCCTCCAACGTCAGAGCAACTGAGAACCGATTGTGTGAATTGCCACAGCAAAAGGGGCAAGGTCTTTCCCTTTTCCATGATGATTCCTTATACTAAGTCTTTACAAGCTGTCAAAACCCAGAGATAAGAAAAAAGTGTATACTTCCTACCTTACAATTTCTTACCAGACTAAGAGAAAATGCAAATTAGTGCCCTGATGGCAGGACTCAGAAGCTTGTCCATATTAGAATTTCTGGGGCAGCACCATGTCCAGCATAGAGGTAGGGCCCTATAAACCCATATTTTATAGCAAGTCTTGGGGGAGGGAGTGTGGTGTGCAGGGGTTGGGGGAGAGCTTCAGGAAGCCATCCAAGTCCCCCCATTAGCTCTGTCAACATGGCATGGCAACTCAACAGACTGCTGCACAAACATGGAAAAGAATTCAGACTACCAGAGAGACACAGAGAAGAACTAAGTAGATAGATGGAAAAGCAGACTACAAAACCATGCATGCTGTGTATCAAATCTACCTAGTCACAGATAAGGAGCTACAGATGCCCTGGAAGTAAATTGTTACAGCAAAGCAGCTGTGGGTGTATTTTTAAATATGCCATTAAGTTGTGGGATGAAGCAGAAAGTCATATTTTTAGGTATGGTCCCCATTCCTTTAATGGCTAACTCGTATACCTAGTCTTTGATCAGGAGCAAAGGTTCTCACACCTCTTATTTTATTGATCTTTTTACATCGTGGTCCACGAAGGAGAAACAAAAGCACCAGGGGCTCAGTCAACCTCATCTATGCCCACTTCCCAGGTGACAAAGGAGCCTGTGATGAAAAGGATGGACCCCTCCACATCAAATTTCAAGTGGGGTGGGCAGGGCAGGAGTGCGATTTATTCAAATGAAAATATACACAAGTCTCAGTCTAATTTCCAGCAAATGATAAGCCAGAATGTGCAAACATGGCTAACTTTACCCTATGATGCAAACAACCCACAAACTAAATTGGCCACGAAGCTAAACTAACAGTGATTTGCTTAAAAATGAAAGGCAAGAAGAGCAGCAAGTGAAAACCACGACCATCTCAAGACAAGAAGCAGAAGGTACACTCACAAGGCACGCTTCCTTCCAGCTCTCTGCCTGTACACATGGGCAGTATCACCAATGGCCACGTGGAATCCAGACTTCTTACAGAATCCTGAATGAGGGCCTCAAACTCTACAAACTCACTAACTTTAGTTTACAAATAGGAAGTCTTAGCAAAGCAGCTCTTGATAGGTTACTGAGGTAACTAGTAACCCTTCATTATTTCTGCAAATGAAGTTTTTGGAGCTAACTGTAGGGACATCATTTTCCCACGAGAACTACAGAGAATTTTTTTGTTTGTCTTTAAATCAGCCCTGGCCTGTAAGGAGACACTTTAAGGCTTTCTGCTAAGCCTCAGACTCTGCTCTGAGGATCTCTGATCTAGAGAGACCTTTTGCACAAAGCACTTTCCCGGCCATGGGGGTGGGGAGCTCGGCTTCTGCACATGCTCAGTGTGCGGTAGTACAGCCCAGACCAATTCAACCCAAGGCACCCAAACCCCCTACCCCAGTCAGGCAGAAACAGCTGGCAGTAAAAGTCAGGCAAAAAAGATGGGCCCAGCTTTTCTCACCACTTCTAAAGAGAATAGAGTGACAATTTACAAACCTATCAAGGGTTGGTTCAGAGCTCTCTGTCTGGGCTGCCTTATCTGTCCCAGAGACAACTCCTACCCTTACCCCCCCCCCCCCGCCTACCTGCTTCCCTTTGCTTCTTCTGTCCCTGTCACTATGCTGTCCAGCCACGTTCTGCTCTGGCTTTTGAGTTACCCCATGGCTCAAGTCTCACAGCATCTGTAATTGGTATCTATCTTTCTTTGGTAGGAGGGAGCTGGGAAATTTGCCCTAAGGTGGAAGGGTCTGGGTTGATGGGGTATAATTCACTTTCTTTCCTGCTCTACTCACCATTAAAAAATTAACATTTACAGAGAACACATAAATGGTACTGCTGATATCCTATATGATGTGTATATTAAACAGATATTTATGATTCAGGATAGTTTTAAAAGTTATTTGAAGAACAGTCTGACTTTCTACTGAAATAACACCACTGGATCCTTGTCTCCTTTAGGACTGTTTTGAACAAAATTTTATGTAAGATTAAGTACTACAGTAAAGACAATAATATCAGAATAGCTGTTATTTCCCACCTGGATTACCACTGAGCGGCTGGCAGAAGTCTGCATTTCTTCTGCATTTAAAAAAACATGACAAATGGAGGTGATTTCTCCAAGCCAGGAAAAATATTCTGAAGAGATAGAGAGACCAACATAAATCTGTAAGAGTTAAAGATATGGGGAAATGAGGGATCACAGCATTGTTCCTATGAAGAGCTTGTCTTCTTGGACAGAACTGGAAACCACGACCGTTCCCTTCCAGCATGTGACCAGGTTCCTTTCAGAGGGTGGGCATCCCTGTACCCACTGTGCCACAGAAAAGAGTTGGTAACCCTGTTAAGGACAATGCCAGGGACTCCCAGAACCTCCGAGTAGCAACTGTTCCTTAGAAACTTCCAGAAGAGATGGTGACAGTTTGGATTCTATGAATGATAGAAAAGGACAGTCAACCCTAACTGATCATTACACCCTCTTCACTCTTTGTTACCTCTCTGCACCAAGGTGGAGGGCTTTGCAATGCCACAGGTGAGGCGTCTGGATGCCACCTCCCAGAAGCTGGCACCCCGATATACATATCAAGGTGTTGATAATGACAGGAAACAGACCCAGAGTGCAATAGAGCACTCAGGGCCCAGACCTCCACAAGGCAGACAGGAAACCAAATACACTCCACAAGACTCCCACCAGGATGACGTCAAGCAAGGCTGACAAAACCAAGGGACCCAGGAGAAAAGGAAGCAGATTTTCTATCCTCTCTTCTTTCAATGATCCTAAAATTATAAATGAGAAGGTAACCACCCAATATATTTCTCAGCTCAGGACAACTAGTATTCTACACACAAACCTCTAAATCCCCAAATCCTGCCTTCCCCCTAGAAGACAACATTACAACGAGTTTCTAATAAAGCTGAAGCAGGTGGCGATGGTGCCGTCTAGGCTGGGGGCTCCATGGGAGGGTGGGTAGGAGGGGGATGTGGAGCTGGGGTCAAGAGGGGCTGTTCTCACTTGGAGTCTCTCCTGCAGCTGCAGTCAGATGGCAACTGAGGTGGCCATCATCTAAAGGCTCGATTTGGCTGAAGGACCACAACAGTGCAGTCACATGGCCAGCAGCTGATGCTGGGGCTGCCGAATGGAATAACGCCATATCAACTGGGCTTCTCAGAGAGTGACAGCTGGGTTCCAAGAGGGAGAGTCCCATGGGACACAGAGGAAAGCTACCAGGATTCTTATGATCTATTCTCAAAAGTCCAGAAGGTCTTTCTGCCACATTCTACTGGTCAAGAAAGTCACTAAGGCCAGCACAGATTCAAGGGGAGGTGGCAGACTTGATGGGCAAGTGGCAAGGTCACACTGCAGAATAGCACATGGGATGGGAGATATTGTGCTTCTCCAAGACAACCACACTTACCGTGTACCAAATACTAGTGCAGGCACTTGGGGACACTGGGTGCAGACAGTGGTGGGAGAATCTCTTTTCCTGGGGCTTACCTTCCAGTAGCAATGTGGGATGGCTGCCAGGACAGGCTTTAGGGAAACCAGTGTTCAAGGTTGTAGTGATCCGCCCGAGACCTCTGCTCCTGGGGTTGGCACAGGGTTGGGCTGGGATGCAAAACCTGGAGATGTGCCTTGGTGAACAACTTGGTGCTTTTCGAGGTCAAACTCAGAGCCTCAAGGAAATGGCAAGTGTCTCTTCGACTCCCACCTCTCTCTGCACTCTGTCCCCATGGATGGCAGACATGGCCAGCTGCCTTCCAAAGTGTGGTGGGTCCCTCTTTCCACGCAGAATTGTTGCTGACAAGATACTGTCCAGCCAGGGACACTTCCCAGGCCCCCTTCCACTCAGGAGGGCCTTGTGACCAGCTCTCACTGGTAGAAGTATGCATGCCCTGGCAGACCCAGGCATCAACAACAGGTGTGTTTATTCCACCTCCTGTCTCTCCCCACCCACTGGATACACGTGCAAGACCCTGAGCCCAGGAGGAAGCAGAGCCACAGGGTGGAAGGAGCCTGGGTCCCTGAATGAGCACATGGAAGATGCTCGGCCAGCCAGGAACACACACCAGAGTGTTGCATAAGTGAGATATAAGCCTTTACTGTGCTAAGATGCTGAAATATGATGGCCTGCTACACTAGCCGGCATCGTCCCATCCAATACACAATACTACCTCCCCAGTACACCTGGGGCCCATGCCACTTTGGAAGAACACTGTTGGCAGGCCTGTCTCGTAATGAGTAAGTAGGTGAAACAATGCAGAAAGGCCCGGGAAGGCCTTGGGGACTGTGGAGGAGCCACCAGCCAGCCAGCCTGAGACAGGGGTCAGAGCACAATCATAGAGGATGTTCGCTCATTTTTGTGACTACCCTCATTTCAAATTTAAGGCTGTGAAGAAGTAAAGTTTCATCAAACATTTTAATAAAATATATTGTCAGATCTATACTTGAGGAAAAACCAAATGGAAGGAGAGCCATGTTCCAACTACAGGAGGGGCTAAAATTAGGCAAAAGTGTTCAGAATGTTCAAAAATGTCCTCCATGTAACAAAGGCTGACACAGGCTGGTGAGACCCTGCTTGGGTAGCGGGGCCCTCTCTGCTGGGCGAAGGCTCCATGCAGGCGGGATGGCATGGGCGTGCCTTTGTGTGATGGGGAGAAATGTCCTCCCTCTGTGAGGGAGGGAGAAAACTGTCAGTCCTGCTGTGAGACGTGAGGGGACAGCAGCAGGGACAATCGGGGCTTTGGAGACACCAGCCTGGGGACTGCAGGGACGATCCAGGTTGTAGGGGCAGGAGGGCCGACTTGGGGTGAGGGAGGAGACGAGGGGCACGAAGTGGCATGAGGCAGGTGTCTGCCAAGCAGATGGGGGAAGAAAAAACACCTCTGCTCTGCAGGGGGACCAGGTGGCACAAGACCAGCTGAGCAGAGGAGGCACCAGTTCAGACACCAAATGGGACTGGAAAGAAAATAAGCTGAAGAGGGAGCTTGGGAACATGATTCGGCAGGGAGCGCAGGAGCTCAGGGGTGAGAGGAGACTCCAGCAGCCCAGTTTAGGGCTGGGGATGTCACAGGAAATGAGCGTGGCTAATGAGGCAGGGCGGGCCCCTGGGGCTTGGGGGTTAGGGAGGGGGCCAGGCTTATGGGGAGACGACAGGAAGGGTGGAGACTGGGGGAAAGAGCACAGGGGACATGGCTTTGCCACTGAGGAGGAGCCGAGTGCCCTGCAGGCAGGACCTATAGGGGACACGAAAGGGAAATGGCAAAACCACAGGGAGAGGCTCAGCTCCCCCCTTCCTGGAGCTGGGACAGTCTATCCAGGGCAGCAGGTCCAGGGGGAAGAGCGGTGGTTTGAAAACCAGGTCCGGTTCAGATCCCAGCTTAGCCACTTTCCAGCAGACATGGCAAGCAGTCTCAGTTTACTCACCTGTAGAATGGGAATAACAGCACCCACTGCCTGCGTGTTGTGAGCATTTGGTAAGAGGATGGAGGCAGGGTAGCATCACTCAAGAAAGGTTAGTTTCCTTCCAAGAGTGGGGCGGAAAGAAAAGCTGAATTTTTCTTGACTTTTAATATGGAAAATACCAAACATACATAGGAATTGAGGAAACAGCATAGTGAGCCAGGGCTGGGCTGGGCGCACGCACACACAATGCTCCCCACCAACTTTGCTGCCTCCTCTCCAGTTCATTTTGAAGAAGATCCCAGTTGTCATATTATTTCCACCTTAAATGGTCTAGCGCATATACCTAAAATGAGTTGTTTTTTAAAAGCAAACTCAACACAAAGTCTGGACTAGGGTTCCAAGTGCCCCAGAGGCCTTCTCTGCTCTGGGTGTGGGCCGAACAGAGTGGGCATAAGATGGGCACTGCCACGGGGTCTGAAGCCCCTCACTTTGACATCCCCTGGGGTTGATAATCATCCCCTGGAACTGGATGGCCAGATGGGTGAGGGCACCTCTGATGTCCCCTTTCCTCCTCCTCAGTGGGACTGGGAGGGTAACAGGAGGCCCAGTCTCCCTCCTCCACAACTGCATAGTGCACAGCCAAGGAGGTCACTCCAGTGCAGGCATCGAGTGTCCTGTGAGCCAGAAGGGAGGGGGCAAGCCAGGCCATGGGAAGCTACAGTCTAGATCTGAGGACAGGTGTCTCTAACCAATGCCTATGGGCCTTCTCCAACCAAAAAGAAGGTCGGGAGTTTGAGGACACGGCTTGGAACCCAGCCTGAGCACTGGCAGCCGCACGGCCGCAAACCTCACGACTGGGCCCTGGGAAAATCCACTCCAAGTCCTGGCCCCAGTAATCCGCCTCATGGTAACAGGGATATTCTCAGCCATCTCCTTTATACTTCAGGCCTAAATCTCACACACACACACACGTCTTTTTTAGGTATCTCTCAAGATTTTAATGGGTGACAATAGAGGAAAACAGTAAAGAAATGGGGTATCGAACCGGGAACCTGGGAGTGTCAACCCCTGGTTCAGGCAATAAAGGGGTGCGCTGCATAGAAAGAGTTTAGAAATGGTATGGAAGTTCCACAAAAAATTAAAAATGTGATCCAGCTTCTGGGTATATACTCAAAAGAACTGAAAGCAGGGACTTGAACGAACAGATATTTGTACATGAATATTCTCAGCAGCATTATTCACAATAATCAACAGGTGGAAATAATTCAAATGTCCATGGATGGGTGAATGGATAAACAAAATGTGGTATATCCATACAATGGAATATTATTTCAGCCTAAAAAAGGGAAAGAAATTCTGACACATTACAACCTGGATAAGCCTTGAAGGCATTATGCTAAGTGAAATAAGCTAGACACAAAAGGACAAATATTATATGACTCCATTTATATGAAATACCTACAATAGTCAAAGTCATAGACACAGAGAGCAGAGGGGTGGCCACCAGGGGCTGGGGGAAATGGAGAGTTGTCGTTTAACACAGTTTCAGTTAGGGAAGATGAAAGAGTCCTCGAGTTAATGCCGCTGAACCATACACTTAAAAATGGTTAAGATGATACTTTTATGTTATGTATATTTTATCATGATAAAAAATAATAATAAAAGCTGGATGACTTATGGTCACCATTAGCCAGCAATTTAAAAGAACATCAGTGGGCTGGCTGGTTGGCTCAGTTGGTTAAAGCACAGTGTTGATAACACCAAGGTCAAGGGTTCAGATCCCCTTACCGGCCAGCCATCAAAAAAATAAACAACATCAGTGATAAAAATACTCCTCTCTGGGGGCGGAGCACTCCCACTGTGCCAACCCAGCTTAGTTGCCCCCTGGCCCACCACTGCTCCCTCTTACATGAGAGAAAGGCTGGCAGAGGTGGGTCTGCAGGACTGAGGATAGGTTCACACAGGGACTGAGGTGCAAAACTACAAGCTGGGGTTGAGAGCAAGGCTCTCTACCAGGGCCTCTTGAATGTCAAGGCTGATGTGCATTTCTGCTCACAGATGTCTTTGAGAACACATTTTTACAGCTATAGGAGCCTCTCCCACACCCCCAAATCTCACCACCATGAGCCACCTGGAACTTCAAGGTTAGCGTGGCAGGCCAGCAGCCCAGGACACAGAGGGGCAAAGCATCCTGCATGCAAGTCCTAGTTCTGATCAGATAATCTGCTTACCCATTAAGTGTAGATTAACAGAAACGTCAAACAAACCCCTTTAGTAGGATGAGATCACATCCTGGACTACGTTCTTCACTGATTTTTGCTGATTTAACTGCCTTTTGGGGTGAGGGGGGAGAATGAGATTGGCTTTAAATAATAATTCTGGTTAAGAGCAGAAACCATTTATCATTTGAGAGTTATCATGCAGCCAGTGTGCTAAAAGCTACCCCCAACCCCCCTCCAAGACAGCAGACTCCATGAGGCAGGGTCTGTCAATCACAGCTGGATCCCTGGCAACCTGCTGACTGCAGGCACTCAAGGGAAATTGTAGAATAAAGGAATGTTAAATGCTTTATGTGCATTCTGTTTAATCTGTAGTGATCTCAGGAGGTTATAATCCCATTTTACAGCTGAGAAAACTGAAGCAGAGAATTTGTGTGACTTGCTGAGGGTTATAGGAATCAAACCCAGGCTCTTCCTACCAATACCCCTCTAGTGCTCGTCACAGCATTCCCCAGAAGGCCACTCTGCCTCCCGAAACATCCCCTCCCACTGAGTTAGAAACACCTACCAGAAGGGAAAAAGCTAAACCATTACGGAAACACACCCAATGAGTTCCTAAGAATGGAGTCTTGTAGTCTGAAAATCATCTTTCTGAGGGATCTCACAGGTCTTTTAGATGTCCCTCCAAATCAGTGCATCCTTGCCAGATGGGAGCTGCCTGGAAACCCCTCGGGACATGAGATCTGACCATCTGGAAGCCCTTCCTCCTCCGTCACTGCTCGCCAGTCCTGTCACAGAGGCAGACATAGCCCAGCCCCTCACCTCTCCTCATGTATGCTGGGACACGGGACATCAAGTTCGAGAAAACATCACTCTTCTCAAGCAGCCGTCAGGGGAGAGCTGTCACTCAGATGCCCTGAGTGCATCTAAATGGGGCCTCAGGGCTGTGTGATCTTGGCTGTGCCACCTCCTGCTGGCCTTGTTTCTCCTCTTTAGCAATGGGTACAAGGTGACAGCCCCTCCTGAATATTTTATATTTTATATTGTAAGTAATAAAAAATATATACAGAAGGCACTGGGAGCTGGGAGGTGCTATGTCTCAGCAGAGATGCTAAGAATTGAGGCATGATCCAAACTGGGCAAGATCAATTAGATGGCAACTCTAATTGATGCTTAAGTGCTTGCTGTTTGTTGGGCATGGTTCTAAGTCTTAACATGTTGCTCCCATTCTTGCTCAGAACCCCCTTATCTCGTAGGTACTATACTATCCCATTTCATTGCAAATAGGGAAATAGGGGCTCAGAGAGGTTAAGTCACTTGTCTGAAATCACACAGCTAGCATGAACAAGAGCCAGGATTCAAACCCAGACACCATGCGCCACTGAGCTCAGTCTCTTAAATATTATGCTCCTCTTAGCAGTGGCCAGTCTGAGCCAGGCTGTAAAGGAGCAATTCAGGGGAGAAGTAGAGAAGCCAGATACCTCCTTTCTTTGCATCCTGCCAATGGGGTCACTTAGCTACCAACCCCACATAAACTGTCTTCTGACGGTGCCAGTTTAATGCATGTTTAAAGCCTCAGAGTCTTCCAAGGCCTGTGCAGGATACCACCTCCATGAAGCCACCCAGGATTGACCTGTGGGGGCTCTGAACTTGCTGCCTTTTCCCACAGCCCAGTGACCTTCCTACCTGTCCTTACACCTAATTTACAGCTGCCTGCTTGAGGGCAGGCTTCTTATCCAATTTGACCTCATATTCCCTACAGCACAGGTACAGAGCAGGACCCCATGCACATGCTGATAATGTTTCTAGAAATCAGAACTGACCTTAAAATCCACTCTCCATTAAACCTACCTGAAAAAACATCACTTCTAAACTATGATTTACGCTGTACTGTACAACCTCCACCCTTCAGTCTTGATGCATGCAGCCCTGAAATTTGAAGTGAATTTTAATTACAGAAGAGAGGCTAAAAATCTCTGCCTGAGAAGGCCTGTCATTTTCCTTTCTTATGCTGATAATTTCCAACATTACTTTGCCCCCAAATCCCTGCCCACAGGCTCTTCTGAGGAACTGTGGAGTGTACTTCATGCTTGATTTGGGGGATAAAAAAACACCGGGCAAGGCTGACAGAAGTATTCACAACACCCAATCGGTAATCAAAAATTCATTTTGCTCCATGTTTACTTGGTTCGTATCTCATTTGAGTCAAGCAGGAGTCATTAAATGGTTTGCTCCAGACTAATTCCGGCTTACATTTCAGAATCACTCTGCTCTCGGTTGAACGCATGCATTCCCACAGCTGTGAGTGGGGTCCAGCCAGGCACAGCATTGGGCCAACCAAAGACCTTCCCCAAGGACATGTCGGGCCCTGGCAGTGGAAAAAGAAGGTGCAACTGCAGCTAAAGGCCCCAGGAGCACAAGGGCTCGGATGAGGTGTCTGGGAAGCAGGGAAGCATCTTTCATCTTCTGCATCAGCATTCATTCATTCGTGACCTATCTTACCCATTTGGTGCCAGGCACCTTGCTGGGGTAAGGAAGAGCTACCTGGAGGGCTGACACAGTCTCTCTCTGCCCTTGGCAAGTTCCCAGTCTAGCAGGGAGGCCAAGTGGGAAACAAACATATTGTCATTGGCATGAGCCTTGTACTCGGGGCAGCGGGGGTGGGTGGGGAAATTTAAGTACAGTGGTAACAGAGCAGAAGACAGCTCAGCCTGCCTGGTGTGCCAACAGGTAATGTTCCAGAAGAGGGGAGACTCGAGTGTACCCTACAGGCTACACAGGCATGTGTCTTGAGACAGAGAGAAGGAAGGGTGTTCCAGGAGGGGAACAGCACGCGCAAAGTCTCTAACAGTCAGGATGTTTTGTCTTCCATTCATGTCACTTGCATGGCTACCTTTCCTAGCTATCAATTCCACATTTGAATCTCATTTCTCTCAGTCCCTTCCAGGGTCTACACAGAGGGGTGTGCAGGACAAGAGGGCACAAAATAAGGATAGAGAGCAGGGTGGGGGGCCAGACACACAGCAGGCTTGCAGCTCAGGGCCAGGCCTTCCATAAATATTAGGTCTCCTCCTCTGCACAAGGACCTCCAGGGTCTTGACATGTGAAAGTGACAAGAACATACCTGCTGGTGATCAGAATGACTGTGAAGCCATATAAATGATGGATGGGAGGAGCCAGACAGGCAGCCAGCCAACCACCTACTGCAGTGGTCCAGGTCTAAGGCAGACTGGGTGAGGCTGAGACACATTAGCTAATGGTCTTGTTCCTAGTGAGTGAAGAGATGGGGTGTGAAACAGGTTTTCTGACTCTAAATCCAGTGCTCTTTATACCATATTGAGAGGCTCCGTGGCCCTGAAGAGACGTACTCCCCATATCTGCCACTGGAGGGCAGAGTGTCCGCATCAGGACCCCTGACAGAGTCCCAGCGTCAAGAAACAGCCCCGGGGCCACTGCTCCTGGTAGCTTTCTCTAAGAATTTCTCTAGCGTGGATTTACAGGACTGATCGATTCCTTTGTTTCCAGGTAGGGTTGGATGGCGCGTAGTCAATGCATACCTGAGGAAGCAGTGTGGAACTGTGTCCCAATTCCTGCTCCAACAACAGTCAATGGCAAGCTATCTTTCCTCAGTTTTTGGTTCTACCTACCTCATAGGTGTGTTTGGGGGGGGGGGGACTCAATGATTAAGCAAGATATTGTACCTAAAAAAGGCTAACCTGGTATCTTAGTAGTACTCAAAATGCCAGCTAACACAAACTGAGTGCTCATTATGCATTAGGCACAGTTCCAAGCACCTTACACATATTAAATACATTTAATCTTCATCATAACCACAAGGCAGGGACTCCTATTATTCCCATTTAACATATGGGAAAACTGAGGCTAGGAGATACTAACTAACCTGCCTAAGGTAGAGTCGGAAGTCATAGAGCAGGTTGGTCTGACTTCAGAGCCAGAGGGTCTTTTTATTTCATATTTTATATATATCTATATTTCTCTATTATAGGTATGAGGGTACTTCAAAATGTTCATGGGAAGACTCATATTATCTTTTAATTCTATTTTTCCACAAACTTTTTAAAGTACTCTTACACATATACTCTTTTTTCGAGCCAGAGTTTTTAAGCCACTGTACCAGAAGCAATGAAAAATATAAATTTCCCTTTAAAACTTAATATTCCTGGTTGTAGAAAATACATGTTCACTACAGAAAAATTTCAAAATATAAAACAAGCACAGAGAAGAAAGTGAAATTCACCCAGATATACCACTCAACTTTTGGTCTATATCTTTACCTATTTTGAAAAGTGTATTTATATGACTCCAAACTGGAATTGTGCATTACTATTTTCGTTACCTACTTCATTTTCCCCTTCCTCTGTAAAAACCTAGAGCCAAACAAACAGACAAGTCTTTTCGGTTTAGATGCTTAATTGCATAACAAGTTGATAAGCATATTTACATACCAGCACCAACAGGGCCTCCACCCCGTGCCAGGTACTGCAAGAAGCCTCAAAGGGACACAATCCATGGGCCTCGCTCAAGGGGCTCACAACCACCGAAGATGTGCATTCAATCTCATTTCATAAAGAAGTACTTGGGGAGGGGGGATTTCTCAGTGCCAGGTACCAGGCCAGGCGAGGGAAACCAGCAGTGAATAAGACAGGCAATGCCAGCTCTCAAGGGCTTACATTTTAGAGCAGAGCAGCTGTTCTGGTACTGGAAGGGGTGACGTGATCGGGTGTGACTGGGGAAGGGGCCACTTGAGAGTGGAAAGTCTGAGAAGGCTTCTCTGAGGAGGCGATGTTTAAGCTGGCCCTAAATGATTCAAAGGATCTGCCACAGCAAGACCCTGGAAGAGTGTTCCAGAAAGAGGAGCGGCAAGTGCAAAGACCCTGAGGCAGGAAGGGATTCAAAAGAAAACCAGTGCAGATGATCTGCTAGGGAGCTGACCAATACATTTCAAAGGACTGACAGAATAGTGCATATAGATTGCTGCAATAATGGGAATTTTTTTTTAAGAACTCATGTGCATTTTTAAATAACCTATCTTGGGTTTCCCACAGATTTCTAAAAGGTGGTGAATTAAAGACATAACTGCCTAAATCAGAGGCTCTCCACTTTGGGATCACTTGGGGAGCTTTAATAAATCCTGGTGCCCAGATCACACCTCCAAGTAATTACATCATAATATTGGGAGAGGAAGGGGACAGTTTTAAAAATTTTTTAAAACTCCCCAGGGGAACCCAATGTGCAGGCCTAGTTGGGAATCACTAGCCTAAAAAGATAAAACCGAAACAAAATCTTAAATAACTGAAGAATTTAATACTGTGCAAATGCAATTGAAAATTCTTTAGGTGATCATCAGTGTTTTGCGTCCTGGTGGGCATCTCTGCCATCCCACTTCCGAGACCACCCACCTCCTAATGCATATCTCCTCCCAGGGGCTGCTGTTGTCTGCTGAACCCTCATAACAAGCCTAGGTGAGAGTACTTCCCCTTCTATTCAAGAGACAACCAAAGCTCAGAAGGGTCACCCCCTTGTCCACGGTCCCTCGGTTCATAAGCAGACTATCTGGAGTCTGGCCTGAGCCCCTTGCACACCCAGAGCCCCTGCCCTGCCCACCAGGCCCCCCATATGGCCCAGCACCCTCCGCCATGTGTAGAGCAGAGGGAACAGCCCTCGGCTGCAGGTCTTAAGGGTTCTGGGTGCCGGCCCAGTGCTGTGTGACCCAGGACAGGAGCTGCAGTTTCCTTCCAGGAGCTGATAAAGCACACCTCAAAAGCAGGATCCCATGAAGGCAGTGATTCCACAGCTGTCACTGGGAAAGCTCAGGGTTTTAAAAAAGCAGCACCTCTTGCTCTGACCATTCAGATAAGCTCCATCTGGTGTGGGGTGGGGCACCAAAAACGAAATCACAGATTAGCACTAGACTACCCAAATCTACAGCATCTGCCCAGACACCTGACAGCCATCTTCTGCTGACACCTGCCCTGTCCCAGGAAAGGGCCCATCTTGTACTCCCATGCCTGAGAGGCGCTTGAGGACATCATGGCTGTGTGGCTCCTAAAGTGGCCTTCTCAGAGCGGGTTCCTGCCTGAGGCCAGGACACAGCCCCTCCTCCATAACTGACCAAACCCCGAGGATTACGAGGGATAAGGAGGGAAGGCTTGCCACCTCCTAGGAAACTCAACCTGGTCCTTAGAGCTTAACAATCCCCTCATGGTTCTCTTTTAAATGAGGGCAGAGGGCACCAACGGCACATGGGGGGCTTTCGCCTCTGCCCATGGAATTTGCTCTGTGTCTCAGTCACTGCGACCCTGCTCTGCCTTTGATTGCTGGGGACCCAGTTTTTGCTTTTAAGTAAGTGTCCTCCTTCCTTGAGTGTTTGTGAGCTCCTTCTACGTGCCCTGCATGATGGACTATGGGGATACAGCGAACGAGGTGAAATCCTTCCTGCATGGATTTGCCATGCTGGTGGGAGAGGGGGACCCTACCCCAGTGTGCGCTCAGAGTCAGGGAGTGTTGGGAACCAGGAAGAGAAGACAGCAGGATGGGGTGCGGCAGGAGGAGGCAGACAGAGAGAAGAGGCCTGGACGATACAAAGACAGGAAGGATCTGCAGCCCAGGACACAGTGTGGCAAAGGCCTGGAAGTAGGAAGCGGCAAGATGATGGCAGAACAGAGAAGTCAGCGTGCGATGGGGAAGCAGCAGGAAATGGGGTTGGGAGGTGGGAATGAGGGTTTCACGCATAACTGTTGGCCCTTGCAGAATAATCCTGGAGCCCCCAAACACTACGCACCTACCAAGATGACACAAATGGATCCGGGCCAGTCAGTGTCCTAGAAGTCACCTCTCCCCAGAGCTCTTTCATCTTCGAGGCAAAGGCTCTCAGGCCGTGGATGGGAAGGAATGGGAAGAGGGCGACCCCAGAGAGGAGGAGAGTGCAGGGGTGCATCCTGCCATGCTGCCAGTGCCATGGTTCCCCATGCATGATCCCTTCCTTCCAGGTTATTCCAGCAGCGCCCACATGCCCATGCCTAGGCTGCCACTGCAGCCAGGGAGAAGGGGGTTTGGGGCCTCGCCTCTGCCCTTGGGTTCTTAACAGATCTCTTCAGAGCCTTCTCACCCATGTAAATTTAGTAGACCCTGTGGACCCCAAGAAGCCAGGCAGATAGCACCCCCCTTTTCCAGATGGAGAAGTGGGGCCTGCCCAATAAACAGAAGATTCAAGATCCAAGCTGGCCAGTTAGCTCAGGTGGTTAGAGCGTGGTGCTGACAACACCAAGGTCCAGAGTTCAATCCCTGTACTGGCCAGCCAAAAATAAAACAACCTTCTTTGACAAGAGTCAAGATGCACTCCAGGACACCTGGTGCCTCCCACTAAATCAGAGGGCTTCATTCCCTTAAACATCACGCCAGCCATGCACCAGGCTTCCTCTCTCATTCTAAGATCCCATTTTGCTCCATTTTTAAGGAAGGCATTTGCTTCACTGCTATTATCAGTCACTTCCATTTATTAAAATTAAAAACTTCCATTTGAAATAGGCACCAGTAAGAGAGCGAAAATGAAACGTACGGGGGTAAGAAGACGTGCACAGCACATACATCTGACGGAGGACGCGGATACAAATCAACCAGAAAAACACAATCGAACAGAAAACTGGACAAAGACTTAGACACATCATGGGGGAAAAAGATAACCAAATAGCTACTAAACACACTCAAATGTGCCCAGAGCCATTATGCTTCAGGGAAACGCATATTAAAACCATAAGACGCCAGAACAGAAACGTCGGTCAGGATGAGAAGTAACGAGAACTCCCACACATTCTGGCAGAGTGATGTGTACACTTTGGGAAACCAAACGGCCATATCTCTGAAAGATGGACAGACACACTCCCACAACCCAGCAATTCTACTCCCGGGTACCCAACAAAAGTTCATGCACATGTGCCTCAAAAGTCATGTGTGTACCAAGGTGCTCACAGCAGCATTATTCGCTATAGCTTCAAACGACCTAAACGTCCCTCAGCAGGTGGATGGACACACTAGTCACTTAGGCACAGTACCAGGGAGTTCTGCAGAGCAACAGAAAAGTGTGGACGATTGCCACCCACCACCTCGGGGCTGACTCTCACAGTTCACGAGTGAAAGCAGCCAGACTGCAGGCACACATGCTGCCCCGAGGTCACGCTCACCTGTGTGCTAGACAGGTCTCCCCGCTTGTCCCACGAGCAGCTCTTATTCAATGCCTTGTCCCTCCCACCCCCAAATATCCTGTGTCCTCCCTCTTGGTTAGGTATCAACACCCCACTTCTCCCTAGCTGGAGCCTGCAGAGCCACCCAAGGCCTTTCTCCGTCACTTCCATGCCAGAAGCAACCTCCTAACCCCTCCCCAAATCGTGACGACCCAAAGTGTCTCCAGACACTTCCAAATGTTCCCTGGGAGGTGGTTGAGAACCAACGTCTGACTTAGATTTTGATCCCAGGAACCTAAAACCCCCAGGGCACCTGAGCTAAAGCAGGTTTAATTAACTAGGTGACCCTAGTGCTGGGAGGATAATCCCTGCATGGAAAAACTGTCTGCCCAGGCTAGGGTCAGAGTACACATGCTGCCTCACAGCAGGAGCTGGACAGGTAGGGACCAGCCAGTCACCTGCAAAAGAGCTTCAGGGACCTCAGTCAGATCCAACCCAGGCTTCTGTCTGCAGAGTATAGTGGACATCACTGAGGAAAGAAAAACCAGGCATTTCCTAAAATGCAGTCCCCGTGGCCTGAGAACATACACGGGCTCAGAGTTACCGGAGCACATTCCTGCTCATGATCTCCTTCCTCCATGCAACAAGGGTGCGCCAGGCAGGGGCTCTCACTCTTAGTTTTGCAGAAGAGGCAGCTGGAATTTGGAGAATGGCATGCCCCGGGCTGCCAGCCTAAACCCATTCATGGCTGACCAAAAGACCTTTGTCTCCACAGCAACCCTGTGAGGTAGGCACTAACAACGGCTCTATTCTACAGATGAGGAAAATGAGGCTCAGAGAGGTTAAGAAATTTGACCAACATCACACAGCTTGCCTGGATTTGAACCCACATCTGCCTCACTCCAGCACCCATCCTGTCACTGCACCCTCCTGTCCACTGGACCACCCACTTGCAGATCCTCCCAGCTCACTCTCTTGGCCTCACGGCAAACAGGAGAATAGTGAGTTTGTTATGAGAATCCAAGCTGTCTTTTTTTAAACTGTGGTGAAATTCATGTAACATAAAATTAACCATTTTAAAGGTTGCGATTCAGTGGCACTGAGTACATGCACATTGTACAACCATTATCATCATCTAGTTGCAAAACATTTTCCTCTTCCCAAAATAAAACTCTAACACATTAACCACTTAACTCCCCAATACACCCCCTTGCCTCCCCACAGCCCTTGACAACCACTAATCTGCTTTCTGTCTCTACGGATTTGCCTATTCTGGACATTTCATATAAATGGAATCATATAGTATATGGTCTTTTTGTCTGGCTTCTTTCACTTAGCATAATGTTTTCCAGGTTTATCCATGTTTTAGCATGTACCAGTACTTCATTCCTTTTTGTGGCTGAAAAATATTCCATCGTATGTATGTAGCACATTTTATTTATGCATTCATCAGCTGATGGACATCTAAACTGCTTCCACATTTTGGCTATGATTAGTAATACTGATATGAATATTTGTGTACAAGTTTTTGTTTGAGCAACCGTTTTCGAATATTTGGGGTAGATCCTTAGGAGTGGAATTGCTGGGTCATATGATAATTACATGTTTAACTTATATAGGAACCTCCAAACTGTTCTCCATGGTGGCTGTACCATTTTACATTCCGACCAGCAGTGTACAAGGGTTCCAATTTCCCTACATCCTTTCCAACATTTTCTTTTTATTTATCTATTTTTAAAATCAAGACCATCCTAGTGGGTATGAATTAGTATCGTCCAAACTGTCACTTGATTAAACACTCAATGAACCTCATTGCAGAGGTCCTTAGCTTGCTTACAGGAGTAAAGCGTTGAACTGGACTTCGTCAGAATTTGGTGAAAAGCTGGAACTGTTTGAGGGGAACCTAGTCATTGATCTAATTTCTCACATTTCCCTGTCCTTACTATCAGAAGTTCTGGGGTAAGGATGGACGGTAGGGAAATAACCTCATTTCTGATCAGATTTAGGTTATTGTTGTAACTCTGCAGGCCGGCAATGAAAAACGTACTGTTGACATTTAGTTACCCAGAGGACTCAAAAACACACGTACATTTCAAAATTTAATAAAACCAAAAGATAGGAGCAAATATTTAAAGAGAATTAAAGATCTACTAACAAAAATAGGTCAAGCAAGCAAATTACGAAACACAGCGCCCAACACTGAAAGGTCCCCTAACTTTAATTGTGTAAGAGGATGCTGAAATGTCCTATTTTTAAGGCTCAATATACTGACAGCACAAATTTAAAATCCAGACTCAGATCTCAAACCCTGAGCATAATGAGAAAATGCGGCAGGAGCTGGTAGCTCTGAGAGTTAAGGGAAGGCAGAGCTGGGGAATTATTGCAAGAGACCTTTTCTGGAATCCCTGAGCTCTCCGCAAGTTGTGTCTGAGGTGCTCAACGCCCACCAATGGACACCTGCCTACGGGAGTAACCTTGAACATGGGTAAGCATCGGCACAGATAAGCTTCCATTTATGCAGATTGACTTTGTGACTTTACGCCACCTCCCAAGGGACTGGGTGCTCACATACCCTTGACCAGAGCTGGGTCCTTCAAGATGATCTGGGGTTTGACTGTGGCCTTCTTCTTCACTGCCTGGGGGGCCTTGGGACAGGCTGCTCCTGTCCTCTGAGCCTCTGTCTTCTTGGTTAGGTGGGAACCATTCCACCTCCTCCATCCGAAGCACACAGGTCTGAGATGCTCCTCTCACGGGCAGAGCCCAATCAACACTAGGGCTGCTGCTCCCTTGCCTTCTGGTCTCAAGTCCTGGACCGGCAGCAGTACCGTGAGCAACCCCCCATACCACCCCAGCCCAGGAAAGGGGAGGTAAAGGAGGGCCAAAATTATTCCCACTGGTCCCAGGAACCACTCTTCAATTTCCAGGACCTGAGCACAGAGAAGGATGGTCGGGAAGAACTCCTTGGGGTTCCCTACGCATTTTGGCTGGGGTCTCCCTTTCCAAGGAGGCAGTAGAGACCCAGGTGTAGTTTGAACAGAGTAACAGGTAATTTCCCAGGTGCAGTAATGGCATGCCATAACGGTGGTGATGTCATTAAAAGCATTTTTTAGACAAGTATACTGAAGTATTTATGAATGAAATATGATATATGCGATTTGCTTCAAAATAATAATATGGGAAAGGGTAAGTGGAGGGGGTATGGATAAAAGAGGACCAGCCACGAGCTGACAATTGTTGAAACTGGGTGATAGACATATGGGGGTCATTATACTACTACCTCTGATCTTATATTGAAATTTTCCATAACAAAATGTGGGTTTTTTAAAAAAAAGAAGGAAAGGCACTGTAAGCACACACAGAGCTAAGTGAAGGGTGTTCTTTCTGCTTAGAAAAGTCTGATGTGTGGTCGTCCAAACCCACAGAGTTCACCGTCCCATCCTCAGAGTCCAATGGGTGTGCAGACAGGCCTCTTCCAAAACCTTACTCTCGGCAGGCAATTTTTCTGAGGTATAAAAGAACTAGAAAGAAAAATAATGATCTTAGAGCTAAAAAACACTCATGCTCAGAGGATGTTTCGTGAGTGTCTGTGGAACAAAGAGAGAGTGAGGCCAGGTAGGAGCCGCAGCCCACCGTGAGAAGGGGCCGGACCCTGGCTGGAGGCCGGCTCCCTGGGTGCCCTCTAAGCCCACTCTAATTCGTGCTAGAGCCGGGCAAATCTCCTGCGCCTGGGGCCTCCAAGTATCTTCCTTAAAAGCCACAATGACTTCTTCTGTTCCTAGAAGCCTACCGAGGAACAAACGTAATGCACAATATTCTACCCACGTTTTCGAAACTGGAGTGTCGACGTCATCCCTGCTTTGATGCTTGAGGGACATTGAGTCCAGAAAGGCTAAGAGGCTTGATGAAGGTCCAAAGGAGTGACCTGAGGAGCCAGGACTTGAACCAGATCCTCGATTTCCAGAAGCCTGGCACGTTTTACTACAGAACACTGACTCTGAGGTACCTAGATTATAGGATGCTATAACATCCCAGCTCTGCAACCCCCCCTCTGAGTCAGGTGTATCCTTGCACCCAGCACATGTGCTGTCATTTATGAGCGAGCCCTCTGCCCATTCCCTGCCTCCCTCTCAGACATCAGGGGCTGCGAGGGACCACCCGTGCACCCTCCTCTCTCCTGAGTCAGGCTCAGGCTGCCAACTGCAAATACGTGTGGGCCATGGTTGGTCAAGGCCAGAGCCGGCCACATCATGGTCAAGGCCAGAGCTGGCCACATCATGGCGGCGGACCAGACCTGCGCCCTGGTGTTCTTGTTTCTTCAGTCTGGGGCAGGGAGGTGGTGTGGAAGGTGGGTCTGTCTAGTGAAACTCACACGCTCTTAGAACCTAGCACCCAGGGGTCCCAGGGCTGGGAGGAAACCTACACACACTGGCGACCCCGCCCACAATGCTCTGGTACTGGTTCACGCCTCCATCCATGCCTTTGCCTGGCCCGGCTCCTCTCCTGGGCTCACACCCCTCCCCTGCTCCCACCTCAAGATCCTCAGGGCACCCAGAGCTTTTTGTGGCTGCTGTGGGCTGCAGTGCAACATGGCCCATGATTCCCTCTACTCCACGCTCTCTCTGTTCTTGATTCACACACCCACTGACTGCGACAGTTGGGCACTGGGGAGGGGGCCACAATCCATAAGTGGACATGTCACGAGACACAGCCTGAGTCCAGGGACTGTGAAGGAGGAAGCATGTGTCAAAGATCTGAGGAAATGCTGAGAGTCACGGGGCGTCTTCTCCCTGCGAGACCAGTACTCCCCTGAGGGGAGGACTCAGAGCCCAGCACAGAGGCGTGGTCAGCAAGCATCTGATGAATAGCACAGAGACAGGAGAGAGACACAGGAGAGAAGATGGGAGTCTGAGCCAAGCCCCTGCCCTGGTGACTGAGAAAGGGCCAGCATTCATCACAGACACCTAGCCTGCCCCAAAAGCCCCCAAAGAGCAGACCCAAGAGTATGCAATGAGTGAGCGTCTGCAAAGCTGCGGAGATTTGAGACACATTTTGAGACTTGCTGTCTGAAAACATGTTTAATCTGCCATCATGATTGATTAGAGGCTCAGTTGGAAAGAGAGTTCTAGGCTGGAACAATCTCCTTCAGGATTTCCATGGCGTTCC